>NC_090322.1:169068005-170535340 GCF_040869045.1 Eurosta solidaginis | reverse complement strand
CCCGCTAGTGGCTCCATAGACTTGATGTCGATGCTTTGTTTTGTAGCGTTTTTCCCAATATAAACAAATGGCACTCTTATTTCCATTTTTCTGGAAATTATCCGAAATATTTCTGACCATTTTAGCACTTATTAGTTTATATTGACGCTTTGTAAAATTGTAGCTTTTTAATTTTTGACATTAATTTAATAATCTACAAACATATTTTGGGAATAATTTTTCGATGTTTGCTTTGTTCAATTCTGATATGCAGATATTCAACTTTTATATTCAAGTATCCGGACATACGGATATGCGGACTTTCCATTTACGATAGCCGGATTATTTGCTTAGCTATCCGGTTATTCGGATATCCGGTTTATCCGGATTGTTGAAAAATCCGGATGCAGTTCACAGCCCTATTGCTAAGCGTCAAATTTTAAATACACTGAAATTGCTGCGCATAAAATTTGTACAACTAAATTTCAATACGCATTATACTTAGATGTAACTTGTCGCCAAGTGCTGGCGTTCACGCCTGTGGACGAGCGTCTCGCCCCAATCCGAATTAAAGCAAAATGTTTTAATATATCTTTCATCTGTGCCCATGCGCCGACAGAGGAGAAAGACGATGAGGTGAAAGACACATTTTATGCTTGGCGACTTTAATGCCAGGATGGGCAAAGAAGGTGTTTTTGGCCCTACAGTCGGAAAGTTCAGCCTACACAATGAAACTTCTCCTAACGGACTGAGGCTGATTGACTTTGTCGGTGCTCGAAACATGGTCATATCCAGCACGAGGTTCATGCATAAAAAGATAAATCAAGCTACATGGCTGTCTCCTGACCGAAATATTCGCAATCAGGTCGATCACCTTGTGATAGACGGACGGCATGCCTCCAGTGTTTTAGATGTGCGCACGACCCGAGGACCTAACATCGACTCGGACCATTATCTCGCTGCAGCCAAAATACGCACCCGCCTCAACGCGGCTAAAACCAAGGAACAAAAAACACAAGGACAGCTAGGCGTCGAAAAGCTTCAATCACAACAGACTGCCAATGATTTCGCAACTCGACTCTCACACCTGCTCTCTGAGAGCACAACTCATCCTGAAGGAATACAGGAGCAGTGGGTGCATATCTCCAAAGCACTTCGTACTGCCGCCGAGGAAAAAATTGGTTACCGGCGGCCACGAAAAAACCACTGGTACGATGAAGAATGCCGCGTTGCAACCGAAAGAAAAGACGCTGCCTACAGGGCTACGTTAAAAGCGAGCGCGACAAGAGGAGTGTGTGAATGCTATCGTGAGTTGAAAAGGGAAGCGAGAGGTCTTTTCAGGAAGAAAAAAGCAGAAGCAGAAAGGCGTGAGTGCGACGGCGACAGACGGAAGGTTTTAAGACCGGGGCAAACTCCTGTAGGAATGAAAACGGCGACCTTGTAACTGATGTCCAGAGAGTGGTTAGATTATGGAGGGAATACTTCTCTGCTCTCCTAAATGGAGGCAGCAATTCACCGCGCAGAGATGAAGAACCCGATCCCGCAATCGATGATGATGGAATATATGTCCCCCGCCCGATTATGACGAAGTTAGAATAGCAATAACCAGATTGAAAAACAACAAGGCCGTGGGCGCTGATGGATTGCCTGCGGAGCTATTCAAGAACGGCGGCGAGGAGTTGGTAAGGCGCATGCAGTAGCTTCTTAGCAAAATATGGGCGGACGAGTGCATGCCCGACGGTTGGAATTTAAGTGTTCTTTGCCCAGTCCACAAGAAGGGGGATACTGCAAAATGCACTAACTATTGTGGAATCAGCCTTCTTAATATCGCATATAAGGTTCTTTCAAGTGTATTGTGCGAAAGATTGAAGCCCACCGTGAACCGGCTGATTGGACCTTATCAGTGCGGCTTCAGACCTGGTAAATCTACCATCGACGAGATTTTCACAATGCGCCAAAACTTGGAAAAAACCCGTGAAAAGAGAATCGACACACATCACCTCTTCGTCGAATTTAAAACCGCCTTATTCCGACTTTAAAACTGCCTTATGCCGAGCTGCCTATATGCCGCTATGTCTGAATTTGGTTTCCCCGCAAAACTTATACGGCTGTGCAAAATGACGCTGAGCAACACCATCAGCTCAGTCAGAATTGGGAAGGACCTCTCCGAGCCGTTCGAAACTAAACGAGGTTTCAGACAGGGTGACCCCCTATGGTGCGATTTCTTTAATTTGATGCTGGAGAAAATTATGCTAGCTGCAGAACTTAACCGCACTGGAACAATATACTATAAAAGCGTGCAATTACTGACATATGCTGATGACATTGATATCATCGGCCTAAACACCCCCGCTGTTAGTTCTGCTTACTCCAAACTGGAAAAAGAAGCGGTAAAGATGGGTTTGATGGTGAATGAGGACAAAACGAAGTACCTGTTGTCATCCAGCAAAGAGTCAGCGCATACGTGCCTTGGCAACCACGCTACTGTTGGCAGTCATAATTTCGAAATAGTAAAAGACTTCGTTTATTTGGGAACCAGCATCAACACTAGCAAAAAATCCAGCGAAGAATTAATCTTGCCAATAAATGCTACTTTGGACCAGGTGGGCAATTGAAAAGTAAAGTCCTCTCTCGGCGAACGAAGATCATACTCTACAATTCACTTATCGTACCCGTCCTGCTATATGGGGCAGAAGCATGGACCATGACAACAGCAGATGAAGCGGCTTTGGGAGTGTTCGAGAAAAAGTTCTTCGAAAGATTTATGCACCTCTACGCGTTGGCGATAGCGAGTACCGAAGAAGATTTAATGATGAGCTGTACGAGCTATACGCAGACATCAACATAGTCCAGCGAATTAAAAGGCAGCGGCTGCGCTGGCTAGGCCATGTTATGCGAATGAAAGATGATACTCCGGCCAAGAAAGTGTTTCTATCGGAACCCGCCTATGAAAGCAGAGGTAGAGGGCGGCCCCCACTTCGTTGGAAGGACCAGGTGGAAAACGATTTAAACTCCCTTGGTGTGACCAATTGGCGCCGGTTGGCGGAGCGAAGGAGTGACTGGCGCGCCTTCTTGGACGGCCATAACCATTTAGGCGGTTAAGCGCCAATTAAGTAAGTAACTGAAAGATGTGTCTATTTCACCTCAACACTAATTCCATGTATTCTATGCGTGTTCACTATTCATCGCAACTGATTCAGCTATATGTTATACACAGACATACAACAGAGGGTTGTGTCTCCGCTTTTCTGTACACCCTGTGATGCAGCTAATTGTTTAACCACTGCCGCTAGATGTGTCTCCTAAGCATTATGTAACCGAGGATAGGCGTTTTTTTTACGCGCAAACGTAAACGTATACGCGTGTAAAAAAAACGGCTATTGATTACTTTGCTAGACAAACACATCATTGCTGGCGATTTTCCTTCAACATAAAATTTTTTCCTGGTGGATGGCGATCGCCCCGGTCAGTATTTCGACTACAGCGACAACGATGATATTTCTTCAAGCAAGAAACTTCTTCATGAAAAATTAAAATCATCTTTAGCAACAATCGGTGGTGTTCATAACTCTTAGACTTACACATTATCTGATCTACAATAAATCCTCAATAGATGAGCTCAATAACTATGTCCTATTTTCAAATCCGGGAACAAAATGACATCTCTAGATATAGGCCTATTGCCAAACTCACAGTATGATCGACGCTTTTTGAAAAAATCATAAAGGAGAAGTTATCTTTTGTCATTAGAAGGGTGGTTGACCCGCGTCAACATGAGTTTGTTGCTGGTCGCTCTACTGTTACTAACCTAGTGTAGTTTTCTGATTTCTGCATTTAAGGATGGCTGCCAGGTGGATACCATATATACTGATTTCTCAAAGGCTTTCGATAGAGTTTCACACCAAATTTTATTATCTAAACTAGAGTGTATAGGACTTCATTCTGTCTTCTTATCTTGGTTAAAATCGTATCTGTGGAACCGGTCTCTGTGTGTGGAAATCGAGGGCTGCAAGTCCCACCCTTTTTATGCAACGTCCGGAGTTTCCTCAGGATAGCATTCTCGGGCCTCTGTTGTTTGTTCTTTTTATAAATTATATTGGTTCCAGCTTTAAACCGTCCTCTTTCCTTCTATATGCAGATGATCTTAAGTTACTTCATAGAATTAATGTCCCGTCTGATTCCCTACTCCTACAAAATGACCTAAATAATCTTATCGAATGGCGTAAAGCTAATAATCTCTTTCTTAATGTTAATAAATGTTTTCATATGTCTTTTTCTAAATCATCTAACTTACATTCTACCCTCTATGAAATATCAGGTGCTCGACTGTCTTCTGTTAATGAATTTATTGACTTAGGTGTTGTTTTTGATACCACTTTTTCTTTCGTCAATCACATCTCTTATATGCTCCCCAAGGCTTACAGAAACTTTGCCTTTCTTTGTAGATATGCAAAAGACTTTAGGGATCCCTATACCATGAAGGCGCTTTATACCTCTCTTGTTCGTACAAAACTTGAGTATGCCTCAGTTGTATAGAATCCTATCTATAACAGCTATGCTGCCAGAATTGAAAGGGTTCAAAGAAAAACGAATGTGCCATTTTTCTTTAAACAAAATGTTATATATATCAAATTTTGGAAAGCCAAAACAACAAATGTGCATTTTTTTGAAAAAAAAATTTAAAAATAATTTTTCAATTAACATTACTTAGTGGTTTACAAAAGTAAACCTTCAAATAGTAGTTGAAAAATACAAAATTAAAACTTTATTAATTAAATCTCTTTTTTTAACAATGTCTTACGCGTTTTTCTCAACACATGACCTATGCACATTCGTTTCTTTAGCATGGACCGACGATATGTTCAATGAAACGTGATCCAGATACGGATAGATATTTAACATGAAAATGCGACAACAAAGTGATCCATATGGATCACATACCGTATGTGGATCATGCTTCATTGGAACGCAACTATTGTTATCTATCAAACTTGCAAATTTCTTTTTGATTTCGTGCTCTAATTAGATATTACAATCTAGAGCAGACATCGGCAAATAATGGCACAATTGTGCAGACTCAATTCACACGTATTCTTATTCTCTTTAGTTTAGTTGTCGCTGAGCATTTGGCCCAAAGATGACTTGATACGAAACTCTCTCATTTTTTGCGCTCTCACGAGGGATTTATTTAAAATTTGAGCTGGCAACAATCACAGATAAATCCCTCGCGCCAGCTGAAGCGGGTGCCAGAACAAAAAATGTGCCAACTAAAACGAAAAACGGGCGAAAAATTTCGGTAAACTTTAGTTTGACCTACAACTGTAGAATAGCGTTCAAAAATTATGGGAAAAAGGATAAAAATACTTGTTTTAGTGTGAATATTAGTAATTCGAAGGCGGAGGGTAAATATTATTTCCCATTCAAAAGTTATCACTAAAAACAGGTTTTGTAAATATGAAGTCTCGATGCAACCAGTCCATTTTGATCACAGAACCTGGAACGTCAGACATGTAGGATAAGCCCTATCCATTAAGTGATGTTAACTATTATATCATAGGTCCGATTTACTGAAATTTCAAAAGAATATATGGTTTTTTTTATTTTTTATTTTATTTTTTATATGGTTTTCACTGTGATTTAAATGCGTTACAATATTTGACTAGCTAATTTAATCAAAATGTGAATTTTACTTAGATCTGTTTATATTTAACTCTAACTAGTCGTATTATAGTAAAATAAGTTTAAAGACGACTATTATTTTATTAAATTATTGAAACTATAATCTCCGAAATGTATGTCAAAAATCCTCATATTCAGATATATTCATTTTTGTTTGGAGATGCATCATTGACAAAAATGTGCATTTTGACAGCGCTCTCTCGAAACAAAGAGTTGCAAATCCATTCATCTATGGATTTGGCCATTGAACATCACTGATGACCAAGTACCGTCCGCCACAGCAGCGCCCCTTACTGTGGTAAGGCCATAAATACTTCCCGAGGTGGCCCGGTATCGGGCAACAATTTTATTCCCCCTTTTATTTTCCATAACCTAATTAAATTTTAAAACCCAATACCTATTGAATAGATAACTTTCAACACGCTTTGACCTCGAAGAGTATTTATAGGATCGGCCCAGCCGCTTCGTATTTTCAAAGCGATTTGAAAAACTGTTTATACATGTGTTTTGATTTTAGTCGCATTGAACCACGCAGGTATAGACGTGGTGATATCTGCCGCTGCGCTTACATGATATTTAGGTTAACGTTGAATAGTTTTTCCTAGCCCTGAGAAGCGCTCGAGGACATTTATGATCTACTTCATTGAACAGTAAAGAAAATTAAAAGACATAGCCACGATGTCGATTTTGAAATGCACGGCATCTAATAAAGCAATTAAGATAAAAGAAGCAATATCTTCGTAAACTAAACCAGGATTAATAGTTAACTTCAAATAAGGTACAAAAAATAACCTTATTTTGTTATGGTTTCGCATTTACGATGGAAGCAGTAAGGACGGCGCTCGGCATGATGTGGTGGTGCACAGTGGCTAGTCATTGTCGGCTGGGGCGGGTCCTTGCCAACCTTACTGTTCCTTCGCCATAAACAGAAAAAAGTTCCTATCATGCCTATCAAAACTGAAAGCTGTCACAATCAAAAACCCTGACAGAAGCGCAGAGACCGACTCAAAACGCTTATAAATTCAAACTAAAACAACATCCGGTCGAACCGGATGTCACGGACAGACCGCTAAACATTCAAAAATTTAAAATTCAAAAAAAAAAGAAACTTCAAAAAAAACTAAGCGCAAAAAAAAATTACCGAACCGGACATGGCCGGTTACCAACGTTGAAAATCAAACTAAAAAAAAACGGCTGAAAAATAAAAATACGAGTAAAAGGGAAATAAACAAAAGGGCCGAATATATATAGGGGGCGCCCGGTGCTATTCCCACCCTCAAATCCATGGCCACCAACGCACATATTTTTCGGTGGCCCCTTACCTGCTTTACCCTACGTGCCTTCTAAATAAATGGCGACGCCAGCATTCCCATTATAAATACAATTTTTATTCAATACTCATTATTAATGCCTTAAACCTTTTCTCTGAAAAGTCATTGAATTATTAGCTAAATTCTAATATAAACTATACTCTCTAACAACAAAGGTATACAAATAATTTGCTTATATTTGGTTAACAAAAAAATATATAAAGTTCTGTTTTGGTTATTATCATAAGGGGTTGCCCTTAAAGTACATTGTTACGATAATCACTTATTATCTGCTTTTTTTTTTTTCCACTTACAAAAATTATTGTGATGTTATAGTAGAACTTATTTTGCGGGTAACCTAATATCAAATTGGTATAATGCTAGTGCGCATAGTATAATGATAATAATATCTAATATGTACTAAGAAGAGTGTTTACAAATGCAATAAAGATGAAATTGCGATAGCAATATGTATTATTACGTGCACGTAGATTACTTTCGTCTTGTTGTTCGAAAGATATTGTCCGCAATAGGGATTCATATGTATATATATATATATATATATTGCATTTGTAAGATATAAGAAAAAAATTTAATTCAAAATTCTTTTGCCAATTCGTGCATAATCGACGAATGGCTGCTGTCGCAAAAAAAAATTCTTTAAATTTATGGTTGAGCTCCCAAAAATGAATCGCTAAAATGTTTCACGTGATAGCGACGGCTTATTATCAATAAAATTTATAGAGCTAACTTCAAACATTTTAAATCGACAAAATATATTCTTAAAATGATCAAAAAAAATGTATGCCTTTTATTTTTTTTGTAAAGCTAATGCTTAGGTAGGTATTAGGTAAATGGAATTATACTCGTAAATTGCTGAATACAATTTTAGTTATATTTAAAGAGTTGTGTTCAATATAATGTATATAAGATGCATTCTCAAATAAACGGCGTATATTGGAATTAGTGTTGAGCGTTCTAACAGGTAAGTGCTGCTTGACCTGATTGAGACAAAACTGCCTGTTTATTTGTGAACACCCCTTTTAAAATGTGTAAATAATTTTGCATATTAAACTGTTGTTGCATTCTTGTTAAGTTGCAAAACATAAGTGTTCATGTAGTAATTCTTTTGGTTAGATAATTAATACAAGCTAAACTTAAATAGTGGAAATCATTTATGTGTAACTTTTTTTTCTATAATAAGTTAAACTATCCTTTCATCTTTTATGTTGATAATTCTTAAAAAATGTCGTAATTTTGACGAAAAAAAAAGATCGATCCTTGTCGAATGGTTTACCCGGGCTGTATAAAACCCTCTAAGTACCACTTGGAAGTTCCTTTAACTACCCTGCAAAAATGCTCTCGTCATTCCACGCCGTTTGACTAGGTATTATACAGTCATAGGTTATATTCCTAGTCACATTTGCAGGGGCGTGGGTAAGTTTCGTGACCAGAATTTTTGTAGGGTAATTATATCTAAAGTTAGACCTTGCTGGTACTTACATGGCCGACAGAGTACGTACCATGGGTCTCTGCCGGCGTGTTGTCGCTGGTGAAGGTGACTTTGCCGGTGAAGCCAACGCTGTTGTTGGTTGTGGTGCGCGGTCTCGGGCGCGCCGTGTTGGTACTGTTGGTGGTTGTTGCGCTCTGGTCCGAGGTAATCGAATGAGCCTGGTGGAGATAAAGCTTCGTGCTGGCCTTTACGATCTGGATGACTTGGCCATTTTGACGTTAGTTGTATTACGCGGTAGCGTACTGCTGGCCCTGGAGGCGGAATTGGTGGTCGGACGCTTTTCCGAAGGTGGTAGGGTACTTTGTAACGTAGAGAAAGAAGTTTATCTTCGGATTGCAATGGTTCTCATCAACATTTAGCTCAGTTGCCGTCCGAATCCGTATCGGAATCACTAACACCTTCCTCACTAAGTGTGGCTGTGAAACGCCGACCTACTTCACTAGATATTATATACGTTGCGTTTGTGTCAACACGACACCACCGTGATAAGGTTTATTCCCACTTGTTTGTTCTTCTAGTAGTTGGGCCTGCAATTCCTCGTTGCAGTCTTTTGGTTCTTCCACAATGCTCGCTTGAATACGTGCACAGCCGGCTAGGGTGTTTGGCAATTCGTTAAATATAAGTGGGGATGTGCAGTTGACGTAGCAATAATGTTAATAAGGCAGTTGGCGCCTTGCTGTTGAAGTTGTGTCAACCGATGTTACACGATCCCCTTTTTTTTATATCGCCAGGCCGCCACAATTTTAGCTGCAGCCAATCACACTTTTTTCCGGAAACTCATGGCAATTTTCGCTAGTGATCGCAGATCTGTCCTTTCGTTGTTTTCGATACTTTTCTATCGCAACTTTCGCCCCATCACCAGTCATTAGGTGTGTTCGCACGAAAACGCTCCCAAGTGGACCGTAACCGTAGACCATAACAGCAGACCGTAACAATTTGTAGAGTGACATAATTTTCCACAATTTAGCTTCCATATCAGGATCACCCTAATTAAAAATTCTGTGTTTGCAAATAATAATTTCACCAAAGATTTAATACATATATAATTTCTTTGGTTGGATTTCAGATTCTTTGTTTAGTGTTTGCTACACGGTCGAAAAAAAGGACCAAATCCCAAAAAAATTGACCAAATTTTTATAGTTTTAATTGGGTTACAAACACTTCGTCAATTTACGAATGTGTCGAATTCTTTGCAAAATCCTTGATTTCAGGTTGTGGTAAAGTACAATGTCACACACACTTTCATTCTAACAAAAAACCGTATATAAATAATTGTTTTAACGAAAAACCTTTGAAGCAAACCCGTGCCGCAAGCCAAACGAGTTCTGTTTTATTTACATAAAAATCTTATTTTTAAACTAAATTTCTCCAGGGCTCGGTTGTATCAATTTTATTATAAAATCAGACAAAAAGTTAAAAGAAAAAATTGTTTCCAGTAGCTGGGTGCTCCACTTTTTTTATACTCAGTTGAGCAGAGCTCACAGAGTATATTAACTTTGATTGGATAACGGTTGGTTGTACACGTATAAGGGAATCGAGATAGATATATATCAAAATCATCAGTATCGAAAAAAAAATTGTATTGAGCCATGTCCGTCCGTCCGTCTGCCCGTTAACACAATAACTTGAGTAAATTTTGAGGTATCTTGATGAAATTTGGTATGTAGGTTCCTGGGCACTTATCTCAGATTTCTATTTAAAATGAGCGATATCGGACTATAACCACGCCCACTTTTTCAATATCGAAAATTTCGAAAAACCGAAAAGGTGCGATAATTCATTACCAAAGACGGATAAAGCGATGAAACTTGGTAGGTGAGTTGAACTTATGAAGCAGAATAGAAAATTAGTAAAATTTTGAACAATGGGCGTGGCACCGCCCACTTTTAAAAGAAGGTAATTTAAAAGTTTTGCAAGCAGTAATTAGGCAGTCATTGAAGGTATCATGATGAAATTTGGCAGGAAGGTTACTTCTATTACTATATGTATGCTTAATAAAAATTAGCAAAATCTGAGAACGACCACGCCCACTTAAAAAAAAAATTGTTTAAGTAAAATTTTAACAAAAAATGTAATATCTTTACAGTATATAAGTAAATGATGTCAACATTCAACTCCAGTAATGATATGATGCAACAAAATACAAAAATAAAAGAAAATTTCAAAATGGGCGTAGCTCCGCCCTTTTTCATTTAATTTGTCTAGGACACTTTTAATGCCATAAGTCGAACAAAAACTTACCAATCCTTGTGAAATTTGGTAGGAGCTTAGATTCTTGGACGATAACTGTTTTCTGGGAAAAAGGGCGAAATCGGTTGAAGCCACTCCCAGTTTTTATACACAGTCGACCGTCTGTCCTTCCGCTCGGCCGTTAACACGATAACTTGAGCAAAAATCAATATATCTTTACTAAACTCAGTTCACGTACTTATCTGAACTCGCTTTGTATTAGTATAAGAAATGGCCGAAATCCGACTATGACCACGCTCACTTTTTCGATATCGAAAATTACGAAAAATTAAAAAAATGCCATAATCCTATACCAAATACGAAAAAAGGGATGAAACATGGTTTGTTTTGTTGACGCAAAATATAACTTTGGAAAAAAACTTTGTAAAATGGGTGTGACACCTACCATATTAAGTAGAAGAAAATGAAAAAGTTCTGCAGGGCGAAATCAAAAGCCCTTGGAATCTTGGCAGGAATACTGTTCGTGGTATTACATATATAAATAAATTAGCGGTACCCGACAGATGATGTTCTGGGTCACCCTGGTCCACATTTTGGTCGATATCTCGAAAACGCCTTCAGATATACAACTACCACCACTCCCTTTTAAACCCCTCGTTAACACCTTTAATTTGATACCCATATCGTACAAACACATTATAGAGTCGCCCCAGGTCCACCTTTATGGCGATATCTCGAAAAGGCGTCCAGCTATAGAACTAAGGTCCACTCCCTTTTAAAATACTCATTATCACCTTTGGTTTGATACTCATATTGTACAAAGGCATTCTAGAGTCAACCCTGGTCCACATTTATAACGATATATCGAAAGGCGTCCACCTATAGAACTAAGGCACAGCACACTCCCTTTTAAAATACTCATTAACACCTTTCATTTGATACCCATATCGTAGAAGCAAATTCAGCCCTGGTCCACCTTTATGGCGATATCCCTAAATGGCGTCCACCTATAGAACTATGGCCCACTCCATCTTAAAATACTCTTTAATACCTTCGATTTCATACACATGTCATACAAAAACATTCCAGGGCTACCCTAGGTTCATTTTCCTAATTGGCGATTTTCCCTTATTTTGTCTCCATAGCTCTCAGGTAAGTATGTAATGTTCGGTTACACCCGAACTTAGCTTTCGTTACTTGTTTAATTTAATTCTTTACTCTTCCGTTTACCAATACATCCTCACGCTTCAATTTTCCCATCTATGGCCTAGATTCAGTAAGTGAGGGTTTTGAATTATGCATTATTTCCATGTAATTTGTGTTCGAGAAAAATGTACATTTCGAAACTCACATTAATTGAATCTACCCACGGTCCACAGATTTACTATTAAAGTCTTAAAAGTTTGAACTGTGTATTAGTGGTCGAATTTCCATTTGACCAGGTACGAGAAATTATTTATTATTAACAATGTTATTATTAAAGTTCCTGGGGTTCTGCTCTCCAACGGGAATAATTTGGCACAAAGCGTTTATATGAGATCTACCTTGAGCATTTATTAAGTTATCGCTTTCCAAAAATATTCCTGCCTTACTTCCAATAAAAATATTCCTTGGGTTAAGATACTTTGTATTCTAAATTATGTACACTGACATTTTTTAAATATTAAATATTTTAATATAATCATTGCACCTAAAATTACTGATATTGATGGAATACTATCAGCAGACTAAATTTTTCTGATTGAACTCTTTAGCGCAGGTCGGAAATATATAGAAACTTTTAGTTCTGTAACTGATATTGAATTTGATGGTTGTATAGCAGAAATTCTATTAACTTCCTGTCACAAAAATAGAAAATATAGCCCCATCGCAGTGTGAAGAATAGCCTTGGAATTCCTACAACTCATCAATTTGTTTTGTGCTGTGTTTATTTATTTATTTACAGTCTTGTAGACTTAATTTCTCAAATTTCTCAAATTACATCTATGAGATCTCTTTATGTTATACTAGGTTCAAACACACACCAAATTGGCAATTTATACTATTTGGGCAATTTATTACGCAATTTGTCATATAATAAATTGTAATAATAAATTGCCAATTTAAAAAAAATTGCATAATAAATTGCTTCAAACTGCAAATGCAACATTGTAAAGTGTATTTATTGAGTATATTAAAAGTCAGTTTCGCATGGCTGAACTATATGGTTGGCTCATCTCATCAGCTGATTTTATGTCTTTCATTTCACTGGAGTAGGGACTGTCAAAAGAAGATGGCAAAATCAAAATGAAGCCAAAACATTGAACACATTTTCTTACAACACACATACATTTCAAAGTTTTATGTTTTCATTTCATTCCATGCACCTAATACCAACACGCACATTTTGACAGTCTCAACAAAGATATGTTCTTACTGTAGAGATGAGCCAACCAGCTATCAAATTACTATTGTGTAAGCTAAATAGAGTTGTATGAACACCACTCAAGTTAAATCGAAATAGCCTCAATTTATTTTTCTGTTTGAACATAGTATTATTGCTAATTGATTTTTGTTTTTTACATCATTATAATACTAAGTACAAACACACACCAAATTGGCAATTTATACCATTTGGGCAATTTATTACGCAATTTCTCATATAATAAATTGGCAATTTAAAAAAAATTGCATAATAAATTGTTTAAAACTGCAAATGCAACCTTGTAAAGTGTGTTTCTTGAGTAGATTTAAACGTCAGTTTACGAATGGCTGAACTATATGGTTGGCTCATCTCATCAGGTGATTTTATTTTTTTCATTTCACTGGAGTGTCAAAAGAAATCGGCAAACTCAAAATGAAACCAAAACATTGAACACATTTTCTAACAACACACTGAAATGTTAAAGTTTTATGTTTTCATTCCATTCCATTCGCTTAATACCAACACGCACATTTTTAAAGTCTTAACAAAGGTATGTTGTTGCTGTAGAGATGAGCCAAACAGCTATCAAATTACTATTGTGTAAGCTAAATTGAGTTGTATGAACACCACTCAATTAAAATCGAAATTGCCTCAATTTATTTTTCTGTTTGAACATAGTATAAATTATCCAAAAGGCATTTTTTTGCAGTAGTTGAACAATAATTTCTTAAATTGATTGATATTTCGACATTTTTTTATATCAATTGGTAGCTCGTTGTATTCTCTTATTCCATCGTAATACATATATTTTTTGTCGAATTCCGATCTAACAGCTGGCAAATGAAATTTTTTTCTATTTCTCGTTTCAAAAGCATGGACCTCATTATTATATAACACGCGGTCGTTAAAATATGTCGGCAGGTTACCTAGGTTGATATTATGTATAAATTTTAAAGTGAGTTGTTTTATACTAGGTACAAACACACGCCATATTGGCAATTTATCATATAATAAATTGTAATAACAAATTGCCAATTTAAAAAAAATTTCGTAATAAATTGTTTCAAACTGTAAATACAACCTTGTAAAGTGTGTTTATTGAGTAGATTTGAACGTCAGCTGCGCATGGCTCAACTATATGGTTGGCTCATCTCATCAGCTGATATTATTTTTTTAATTTCACTGGAGTAGGAATTGTCAAAAGAGGATGGCAAACTCAAAATGAAACCAAAACATTGAACACATTATCTTACAACACACAAAAATTTTAAAGTTTTATGTTTTCATTCCATTCCATTCACCTAATTCCAACACGCACATTTTGACATTCTGAACACAGGTATGTTGTTGCTGTAGAGATGAGCCAACCGGCCATCATATTACTATTGTGTAAGCTAAATTGAGTTGTATGAACACCACTCAATTTGAATTGATATTGCCTCAATTTATTTTTCTGTTTGAACATAGCATAACACTCAGCCAATTTAGGCTATTAAGCATTTCGTGTATTGGAGTGTTATATCGTTTTTTGGGGATGAACCGCATAGCTTTATTTTGCTTCACCTGTAGTTTTGTAATGCTCGAGTCAGCTAACGTAAATAAAATTGTATGGCAATATATGAAGTGCGGTTCTACAATAGACCTATAGACCATTATTTTGTAATATTTGCTCACGTGCTTGCACGTTCGGAACATAAATCCATTTTTTTTTTTTTTATATTTTTACCTCTACATATTTCAGATGCCCATCCACCTTGAGTTTCTCATCAATTATTACTCCTAGGTATTTCATTTCATCCTTTTTATAGTACTATTTGCCATTTTTAGGGTAATATTGCCTTCTGTTATTTCTTTCCTCATGATCATCCATTTTGTTTTTTCAATATTTAGTTTTAACTTATTTTGGCACAACCACTTATATAGCATCCAAATCCGCTTGCATTGTGGACACAGCTTCTATCTCCGTTGGACAGCTTATTGTCAATAATGCATCATCTGCGAAAAGTCGTATGTTGCAATGGCTAAGACAGTTTTTAATGTCGTTTATGTAAATAAAGAATAAAATTGCTGCAAGTACAGATCCCTGCGGTTGACCTATTTCAACATCAATTTCCGACGACTGTGCATTTCTGATTACTGGTTTTTGTTTTCTTTCAGTAAGGTAGCTTCCTCCTAAGGTAACTCCTATTCTTTTTAGCTTTCTGAACAGGATAACCCTGTCAATTGTTTCAGATGCTCTTATTGCTTCTTTCCATTCCTCTATTACCAAGTTTTGGACAGTTTCACAAGAGTGTTTTGACCTGAAGCCCGATTGCTCATTTATTATAATTTTCTGTTTGTTCAGGTACCACAGAAGCTGGTCCTTCACGATTTTCTCTATAACTTTTACGCTAGGCAACGTATTAATGGGCCGTTTTTCCTCCGATTTTTCCGTCCCTTTGACTTTTTTAACTGGTACAACTGTTAAGATTTTCCAACTTGTCGGAAAGACACCTTTTTTAAAGCTTTCATTGATAATACATATATATGCATATCCTAAGTATTCAATACCGTCTTTAAATATACCTTCAGATACCAGCTTTTTTCCTCCATACTTATTTTATAAGTCGCATTTGTTCTCATGAGCTGTTCCACTTTTATTTGTTTAATTTAAATAGAGTTCTAATATTATCCTCTGGGGTTTCATCTGGTGTAGCTGATTCAATATTGTAACGAATTTACTTGCAAATCCTCTTATTTGCAAACTTCTGCTAAGTTCGAATCACCAAACTGTTGAATAAATAACTCCAATATTTAATAATGCAAAATGGCCTTTATTAAAGTACTTCACAATAAATAACTCTTGCCCGACAGATTGCGTGCTTAATCAAAACTGATTCTAGCGCCTCTACCTTTGGTCTTTTATACTCTGAGATTTCCTCGTTGCATCTTCTAGGCGCTTCGAGAATTTATTTAGTTACTGTCATATAATTATAACTACAGATGCACGTGTATAGCTTCTCATATGCGCGCGTATTTGTGAGCGTCACTTCCACAATTACAATTGCATACTTTCGGGAGCATCGCCGAGAAGATATCTGCATGTGTTTGTGCATCTTTTCTCCGCTGCGTGTACGTACATATGTGTAGACATAATGATTGATTCGTTTATGTAGATACATAATGATTGATTTGTGGATGTGCATACAAGGCGCTGCTTAGCATCGGCTTAGAGATGGCAGTACCCTTAGTGTTGCTAATATTCGTAACACTGCCCTCCACCTAATCCTGATCGTCGCGATCAGACAAATCTCCCGATTTAAACGCCGCTAGCATCTCCAAAGGTACCACTCTTTTACTCCGTGGTTTCCCAATGGTTTGTATGCGGTAGATGGTATCACGGATCTTCTTCACAACTTTGTACGGGCCTTACCAACTGCACCGAATCTTGGATGGAACACCTTTCCTCCGGTGAGGGTTGTATAGCAGTACCAAATCTCCCTCCAAGAAACCTTCCGAATTAAAGTTCTTATCATTCCAGTGTTTGATCTTACTACTCATTACCCTGGGCCGTTCCCTCACAATCTGTTGTTTGGCCAATGAACTACTTCGTAGAGCCTGCGCTTGACGGATTGGCTTCGCATAATCAGTGTCGGTCCCACGTTTCACAACAGTAGTGCGCTCGGACTTGAAACTACCCTCGCATTTTTTTTTCTGGGAAATTCGTTGAATCGTTTTTGTGCGTCCATTAGGTTTTGTCAATGCCAGTGTTTCTCTCGCAGGTACTTTTGATTTTGCTTTATTTGGCCCATTCGACCTATCAACCTTTGCCTTTGACTTTCGTGGTCTTTGTCCAGTCTTCTCCACCAGTACACGATTACTACTGAACACTTTCTGCAAACTGAAGTTAAGTGGTATATCCTGGTTCTTATAACGCATCACCCTTCTCTGCATATCGATCTTGATGTCATGGTCAACTAAGAAGTTTACTCCCAATATGACTTCATCACCGATCTCCGCCACAACGAATTTGTGTAGAACTGTGACCTTTCCAATCAAGACTCCACATACCACTTCTCCCTGGACTTGGTTATACTCGCCAGTGACCGTACGCAACCTTGCTCCAGGTAACGTTTTTACTCTCCTGTTGACCAAGTCAGATCCAATTAAGGAATGAGATGGGCCCGTATCTACAGTCAGTACACGTTCTTTGCCATCCACATTCCCTCTGACGGTAAGACTGCTCGATTTTCTACCAATTTGCGACACAGATATCACAGGACATTCAATAGCTGGAGCTAGCTCTCGATCTCTACGTCTTACTCGCTCTTGCTCATCTCCTCCAGCTTTGTTATTAAGACCACCCATGCTGTTGAAACCACTAGGATCAAGATTGCAATGACGTGCAATGTGACCGGGCTTCCCGCATTTGAAGCATTTGATAACTTTTTCACTCCGCTTTTGCGATCCTTTCAGCGCCTCAAATATTGCGTCTACCCACTCTGGCCTTTCTACTTCCACACGGCGTGCTTTGAAAACTGGCTTACACATAAGCGACGCTGTTTCCTTAATCAGAGCATGTGATACCGTTTCTGCGAATGTTGGCTTTGGGTTTGCACATGTACCTCGCTTTATTTTGAAGTCCCGTATGCCATTTATAAAGCTCTGAATCTTTGCCATTTCAGTGTATTCCACGGATGCGTCTGCATTTGCCAAATGAGCCAACCTTTTAACATCCGAAGCAAACTCTTGCAAAGTCTCATTCGCTCTTTGGTGACGGGTTTGCAACTCTATTTGGTGTATCTGCTTCCTGTGTTCGCTTCCGTATCGCCTCTCTAGAGCATTCATCAATGTTTCGTAGTTGTTCCGCTCCCCCTCGGGAATGGTCTGTAGGGTTTCAGCAGCAGGTCCTTTCAATGCCACGAATAGTGCAGCAACTTTATCTTCAGCACTCCATTTGTTCACTGCTGCGGTCTTCTCAAACTGAATCTTAAACACCTGGAAAGGAACAGAGCTGTCAAAAGATGGAATTTTTACCTTCGTATTTCTTGCTGAAACAACTGGGCGATTTAGTTGCAACTCCTGTATACGACCTCTCAAAGCTTCTATCTCGGCATCAATTTTGTCCTTGAGCTGTACAATTTTTGTATTCTGTGCTTCTAACTGCGAAGACAGCAGACACCTGCAATGATAAGCGCTCCTCTTGTGCTTCCATCTTGGATGTAATCTGTGTCGACATTTCTGAAATACGCGTTTCTTGTGCTTCAATCTTCGATGTTATTTCTGACGACATTTCTGCAATACGTGTCTTCTGTTCTTCCATTTGTGATGTTATATTTGTCTTTTATTCTGCCAGTTGAGATGTTATATTTTTCTTTTGTTCTTCCAGTTGGGATGATATTTGCGATGACATTGATGTTACTGTCGATGTTTGTGCAGATATTGCAGCCAATATCATGTTCAAGTCTGTGCTCGTAACTGTCTGCGATGTTTCATTTTTCTCTTCAATTTTTGTTGTCTCCTCGCCATCAAGAGGAAAGATATACTCTTCCACGTTAATTCCTTCTGCTTCTATTGCCTCTCGTAGTCGTGCTTGAAGTTCGATTTTAATGCCGCATGTATTCAATCCACGGCTCTCCAACTCCTTCTTCAACTGTTGGATCTTCAATTCACTCCACTTTGCCATGTCCAAGTTGTATTCGAAGTCTTCGGAATTTATTCAACAATTCCTCTTCTGACACCAATTGTAACGAATTTACTTGCAAATCCTCTTATTTGCAACCTTCTGTTAAGTTCGAATCACTAAACTGTTGAATAAATAACTCCAATATTTAATAATGCAAAATGGCCTTTATTAAAGTACTTCACAATAAATAACTCTACTATTGCCCGACAGATTGCGTCCTTAATCAAAACTGATTCTAGCGCCTCTACCTTTGGTGCTTTTATACTCTGTGATTTCCTCGTTGCAACTTCTAGGCGCTTCCAGAATTTACTTAGTTACTGCCATATAATTATAACTACAGATGCACGTGTATAGCTTCTCATATGCGCGCGTATTTGTGAGCAACACTTCCACAATTACAATTGCATACTTTCGGGAGCATCTCAGATAAGATATCTGCATGTGTTTGTGCATCTTTTCTCCGCTGCGTGTACGTACATATGTGTAAACATAATGATTGATTCGTTTATGTAGATACATAATGATTGATTTATGGATGTGCATACAAGGCGCTGCTTAGCATCGGCTTAGAGATGGCAGTACCCCTTAGTGTTGCTAATATTCGTCACAATATTATTGCAAATTGTTCTTATGCTCTCGACGAAGTAAAGGTTTTGTTGCAATTCCTAGTTGCAATTTCCTAGTCTTGTTCAATGATCACATTATTTATAACGATGCGTTTTATTTGCGATGCGTCAATTTATTGTTTGAACTTTAACTCCTATATCACAATCATTAGCTTCCATGAAGTTGTAATTTCTAAGTAGAGCTATTAGATTTTCTTTTGTATAGTTATTCCAACACACGCGAAGTTCGTATATTCTCATTTTATGCCTTCCTTGAACAGGCAGACTGAAGCAGATGGTTTCGTGGTCAGATATTCTTTGGTTTTCCATATTTTTTATTTCTATTTCATCACTATTACTATAAAGTAGGTCTATTCTAGTTTGCGACGTTTCAGTTACTCTTGTATTGAAATTAATTAGTTGGTGCATTGACGTTGTCGCGAATGTATGGGATAGCTGGTTTGTGTATGTTGACTGAAGATTTACATTTATGTTAAAGTCGCCAATTACGACATAATTTTCATTTTCACTGAAATATTCTTCCAGTATCTCACCGATATATTTTATAAACTCAGCATCACTTGAATTTGGAGAGTGGTAAACTAAACCAATTTGCCATTTAATCGTGTTATTGAGCGTTTTTATCACAATACACCATAAGTTGTTATTTATACTGTTATTGTATACTACTTTACATTCGATCGCTTTATAAGTATATATTAGGACACCACCTGTATGTCGGCTATGTGAATCTCATCTAATATGATTATAGCCAACTATATTTATTTCTGATTCACTTATATTCAATGTGGTGTGGGTCTCGGCACATAAAATAATATTTAGCATTTCTTCTTCAATCATTCTTTGTACTTCATTTTTCTTGGCCGTAATGCTATTGGTATTGAGGTATATACACTTTATATATGTTTTATTCTTATTTTGTTGCTTATTTTTTACCTTTATATTAATATCTTCATTATCTTTTAATTGCTAATACCCGAGTCTTTGTTTTTTTATTTCTAACTTATTTACATAACATGGACACTCTCTGTCAAATGTATCATGATTAATGTCTATTTGTAAATTCAACTTTTCTTTTGCCTTTGTGCAATTTAAGCACTTTTTTACCGGAGTTTCATTACATGTTTTCGAGCTATGTTTCCCATGGCATTTATGGCACGCTCCATCGTTTTTGCACTCTGAGGCTCTATGATTGAATCCTTTGCATTTGTAGCACATCTGTACGTTTATCGCATCATACACTCTCAATCTTTCCCATCCAATGTTTATATTCTCAGCAGCAAGGATCTTAGTAAAGCCTTCTTTATCAAGTTCTATTATTACATCTTGAACCGTTGTGTTACTTCGTTTTCTCTCAATTTTTGTTAACAATTTTTAGGGAACTATTGCTTATATTTGTATTTAATTTTTTTATTGTGTCAATTAGCAAATCATTATCATACTTGCAATTCAAGCCAGTGGCTACAAAACTTGGACGAATCGACTCAGGGACTTTTATTTCATATTCCCTACCAATATTATTTTCGATAGCTACTTTTATTTTTTCACGTTCATCAATATTTTCACTATGGATTACCATCATTCCATTACTTTTTGTTGCGATATCTTTAGATTTTTTGGATCCACCTTATTATTTAAATCTTGCTTTGTTTTTTCAATTGTTTGTTTTGCTTTGGGTTTCACTATTATTGCAACGTCTTTTTTCAACTGTGGTACTTCGATCTTTGCATTTTTATAGCCTCTGCATATGACACTCGCTTTTCATTATTATGGCTTATTTTTTTATTTCACTGTGCACTTTTTCATTACCTTTACCAATCATCTCTGCCTGTTTTTTTACTTCATCAACTATATTTTGCACTTTTTCACTGTCTTTGCCAATTAGATCAGTTTTGTTTTTTACCGTCTTAAACAATACTATATAAATTCTTCACTTCCCCAATCTTCTTTTCAAATTGTTTTTGTGACTGTTCTATCATCGCAGCGCGTTGAGTGTATGGACTCTCTACTGCTTCAAATAATGCTTTGATTTCATTTTGACTTTTTTCTTCACATTTTCAAATTCAAGCTTATACTCATTCAGTATTGGGTTATTTTTTTCACATTCATGTGTATATCTTGTAGCACTAAGTCGACGTTTTGTATATATGTCATGCATTCATCGCACAAATATCGAATCCTATTGTCTTTTTGACCAATAATTCTCACGCTGTATTTGTCCACTCCAGAGCAATTCATGTTCTCATGGTATACTTTGCCCCACACACCTTCGCACATTATACCACTTTCCCCTCTAATTTTTCCATTACACTTTGAACATGCACTCATTTTTTTGGCGGGATCGCGCTTTTTTGCTCCTTTCCGTTTGGTTTGTTTATCCGCATATGTCTCTGTATTTGTTTACATTGAACACTTTGAACTGTTTTATTATTAACATTCAATATATTAGTTAAATTTAATATTAATTCACTTTATTTCACGTAACAATATCTCAATCTGATTGATGAGTCTCTATCTCACAATTTTCGCGATATCTAACAATTGTTTATGCCCGTTTAATTTAAAAACTCTCATTACCTATCGAAGCATAACGCATAACTTGAACATAAAACAAGTCCGTCAAATTACTTTGAGATGTACGTGCATTTGCAACAACTTTTTTAAGCTCAAACAGTGACAAAAGTCTATCACGAAAAGTTTTTGATAAACGATCGAAATATCTAGCCACCAAAACAAGATTTTCTGATTGACCGCTCGTTTCATCAACAATTTACGAAAATTGGTTTGCTTCAAGATCCAGTACTTTTCTAAACTATCTGCTAGGTGAAGTGACATTGTTCTGCTAGATTTCGTTGACATAATATTTTTTTTGTAAGAAATCCATTGAGGTAAATTATATAAGGGTTAATAAAGGTGTGGAAAATTTTGTGAGCAGTGTTGTACATATTTTCCTCAGTGAAAACAAACAATCTTGATTACAGCCTAAAAAGGACCAAAATTGGAAAAAAGGGACCAGCGGACCAAATGGGGTTGGAAAGGCCCATTTTTGGTCCAAATGGACAAAAAATGGCAACCGTGCTTTGCTAACATATGTTCGTAGCTGATTATGTTATACTCATGTAAAAGCTTTGTTGCATACCTTTAGGCGACAAATTATTTTCAGTTAATTTTAAATTTGAGTCTTATCACAATATGTACAAAGAAGTTGAAGTTATAATTTCAACTTATTTGATATGTATATGATTCTTTGATCCATAACCTTTCCGTGGGCTTACCAAAGCCTATGATACTTGGAAGCTAAAAAGTTTTGGCAACACTGAATTGACTGCCTTGGGCAAATGCAGGTCAAACTGCCTGCACTTCCATCAAAAATAGCGCTACCCATTAATTAAAGCTGAAAGGGCATTCACGATATCACCTAAGTATATATCACGGGATGTTAATTTGCGACGGAAATCATGACAATGCTAAGGCAACGTCCACTTGCGGCTTACTTCGCCTTTGGGCGGGCACATTTTTTTTAAGACGTGGACTAAATGGTGACACAACAAATGGACCTCCACGCTAACGATTGCAGGCATCTAAAAACATGCATGCATGCGAACTTTGATAATGGTCTCTAACTAGAGAAAATATACTAATCCTTTGTTAGGAGTAGATTACCATCATGCCTAATCGCGTAGGAGATAAAGAGAGATCAACCAGTCGTTTACTCGCCATTGAACTTATCCTCTTGTTCTGCTTCCAAACACAGGTATTCATTTAAATACTATCTGAGCAGAAGCTGTTTTTTCATTCCCATAACATGACCTAGCCGGCGACACCTTTGGACTCTTATTCGCTGCACTATTTTCATGTCTGCGTTTCATAAAGCTCATCATTGAACTTCATTCGGTGAACACTTCACGGACGTTAAGTCTTTCGGAGAACTCTTTTTTCAAATAATCCAAAGGCCATCCCATCTTCTCCCCACACCATCAAAGACTTCATACCATACATCGACACCTTACAAGTCATATGATATAAAATCTGTCGTGCATTTGAAACTTTCCGTACTCCGCTGCATTTTCTGGTGGAATCTTCGGGATTTATTCTTATCAACCAGCAATTGAAGCTTCTCGCACTTACGACATTCTTCTATACATTTCTCTCTATATTTTCGCCATAAATAAGGTGATATCTCTGTAAATACTATGACAAAATCCTGCAATGCCTAACTCAGTCGTTCGGCCCTAAAAAACCTCAGAAGGATGTCAACTTTATCAGCACGGATAGTTCCGCAACTGAAGCCTGGAAAACCAGCTAACGAAACTGAGTCCTATCGACCGGTATCACTACTTTCGCCAGTAATGAAGACGTTATAAACCGTTCTGCTCCCTCATATTATCGCGAATCTTCAGCAAAGTTTCCGCAAAATGCACAGCACTTCCACCGCGCTAAACACCCAGATAAATTACAGTCTGAACCAGCCAAAACCCCATTATAGGACGGTGCTCGTGGCACTTGACCTGTCCAAAAGCTTTTCACACAGCTAATCACGCACACTACTCCAAGACATAGAAGAATCATCCGTTCTCCCTTGTCTGAAAATTAAACAAGGGGTACCGCAAAGTGGTGTCCTGCCCCACTTCTGTTTCAAGTCAAAAGAACACAATTTAAAGATGCTTAATGAAATGCTGAGTCCACCTCAGCCGGGTTGATCCAGATAAGTATAAGGAGGCTCTAAGCCTAATCCACACTGAGTCGTTAAATACCTTCGCTGGAAAAAGCCTCTCTCCACCAGGAAAATGTGTTTACATGAGATGCTCAACGGATTTATCGTCCAGACTCCAGTTATACTTCGCAAGTTTATGAAGAGGACAGAGCTCATCGAAAATTGTTTCCAAACTTTTTACAGTCCATATTCACCTTGTAGATGTGACTTGCCAGCAGATGACGCTAATAAGCATATTGAACACTAGACGTTTCAGGATCGCCCACAACTTGCTTGCCACCCTGAGTACAGACAGCATTTTTATACTCAGCGTGCTTTGCACACAGATTATATTAACTTTAATTGGATAACGGTTGGTTGTACAGGTATAAAGGAATCGAGCTAGATATAGACTTCCATATATCAAAATCATCAGTATCGAAAAAAAAAATTTATTGAGCCTTGTCCGTCCGTCCGTCTGTCCGTTAACGCAATAATTTGAGTATATCTTCACCAAATTTGGTGCATGAGCTTATCTGGACGCAGAATAGATTGGTATTGAAAATGAGCGACATCGGATGATAACCACGCCCCTTTATATTTATATAACACCAGCAGACCGGGCAGACGTTGTTCTGTCCTAAATTTGGTCTATCTGCATACATTTTGATAAGCTTTTTCGGTCTAACTCTGCCCTCGCCCCTCTACACTTTTTCCTAATCTTTGTATTCACTCCTCCCTCCGTATTTTTCGCTTCATCTATCTCATGGCGGAACGATACCAGGTGGCAGCATCGGGCAGCTGATTATAACCTTTTTTTATTTGGTTTGATACATCAACTTCCGGCGCAGTACGATTTTGACATTTGTCCATCGAATTTACAAAAACAAAGTACATGGAATTTTTATTTATATTTGTTGGTATGTTACCATGCTGCCCCCTTGTGTCGTTCCGCCATGATCTATCTCCATCTTCGCCTCATTCTATCTCTTTCTCAGTCTCTTTCTCCTTCTCTCTTTTCTCTTTTCTCAAGTTTTTCTCATTCTTCTTAATATCTTATTGCCAGTCCCAGAGGGTGGTATGTATTTTGTTCCAGTCCCATTCCGAGTCTCAGTCCCAGTCACACTCCGAGTCTTAGTCTCAGTCTCAGTCCCAGTCCTAGTCCTAATCACAGTCCCAGTCCATCTCTGGTCTACTTCCCGGAAAAAAGCATCGTAAATACTTATATAGGCAAAATTATATACCAAATTTCAGGCAAACCGAATAGGATGTATGTAAATAGGTATGTGGGTATTATTAATTCATGTCTTTAATCAACAGCTTCAATTTGATATCCATACTTTAAAAACACATCCTATTGTTACTCTGATCCACGTTTTGGCCTATATCTCGAGACCCTAGTCACCCAGGGGTACGAAAAATACCCAGTATCAAAGTACTCATAAACAGCTTTCATTTGATATCCATATTGTTGAAACACATTCTAGGGGTGCCCGGATCGACGTTTTGGCCTATATCTTGATGCACTAGTCACCCGGTATCCAAGTACTCATTATACAAACCTTCCCCGTGGAAAAATACATATACATATATACCAATTTTCATAATAATCGATCCAGTAGTTTTTGAGTTAATCGATGACATACATACAAACATTAATTTTTATACTCAGTTGAGCAGAACTCACAGAGTATAATAACTTTGATTGGATAACGGTTGGTTCTAAAGGTATAAAGGAATCGAGATAGATATAGACTTCCATATATCAAAATCATCAGTATCGAAAAACAATTTGATTGAGCCATGTCCGTCCGTCCGTCCGTCCGTCCGTTAACACGATAACTTGAGTTAATTTTGAGGTATCTTGATGAAATTTGGTATGTAGGTTCCTGGGCACTCATCTCAAATCACTATTTAAAATGAACGGAATCGGACTATAACCACGCCCACTTTTTCGATATCGAAAATTTCGAAAAACACAAAAAGTGCGATAATTCAATACTAAAGACAGATAAAGCAATAAAACTTGGTAGGTGAGTTGAACTTATGACGCAGAATAGAAAATTAGTAAAATTTTGGACAATGGGCGTGGCACCGCCACTTTTAAAAGAAGTTAATTTATATTTTTTGCAAGCTGTAATTTGGCAGTCGTTGAAGATAACATGATGAAATTTAGCAGGAACGTTACTCCTATTACTATATGTATGCTTAATAAAAATCAGTAAAATCGGAGAACGACCACGCCCACTTAAAAAAAAAAATTTTTTAAGTCAAATTTTAACAAAAAATTTAATATCTTTACAGTATATAAGTAAATTATGTCAACATTCAACTCCAGTAATGATATGGTGCAACAAAATACAAGAATAAAATAAAATTTCAAAATGGGCGGGGCTCCGCCCTTTTTCATTTAATTTGTCTATGATACTTTTAATGCCATAAGTCGAACAAAAATTTACCAATCCTTGTGAAATTTGGTAGGGGCTTAGATTCTAGGACCATAACTGTTTTCGGAATCGGTTGAAGCCACGTCCAGTTTTTATACACAGTCGACCGTCTGTCCCTCCGCTCGGTCGTTAACACGATAAATTGATCAAAAATCGATATATCTTTACTAAACTCAGTTCACGTACTTATCTGAACTCACTTTGTATTGGTGTAAAAAATGGCCGAAATCCGACTATGGCCACGCCCACTTTTTCGATTTCGAAAATTACGAAAAATTAAAAAAATGCCATAATTCTATACCAAATATGAAAAAAGGGATGAAACATGGTAATTGGATTGGTTTATTGACGCAAAATATAACTTTAGAAAAAAACTTTGCAAAATGGGTGTGACACCTACCATATTAAGTAGAATAAAATGAAAAAGTTCTGCAGAGCGAAATCAAAAGCCCTTGGAATCATGGCAGGAATACTATTCGTGGTATTACATATATAAATAAATTAGCGGTACCCGACAGATGATGTTCTGGGTCACCCTGGTCCACATTTTGTTCGATATCTCGAAAACGCCTTCACATATACAACTACCACCACTCCCTTTTAAAACCCTCATTAATACCGTTAATTTGATACCCATATCGTACAAACACATTATAGTCACCCCTGGTCCACCTTTATGGCGATATCTGGAAAAGGCGTCCACCCATAGAACTAAGGCCCACTCCCTATTAAAATACTCATTATCACCTTTTGTTTGATACCCATATCGTGCAAACAAATTCTATTGTCAGCCCTGGTCCACTTTTATGGCGATATCCCTGAATGGCGTCCACCTATAGAACTATGGCCCACTCCCTCTTAAAATACTCTTTAATACTTTCCATTTGATACACATGTCATACAAATTCCAGGGTTACCCTAGGTTCATTTTCCTACATGGTGATTTTCCCTTATTTTGTCTGCATAGCCCTCAGCTGAGTATGTAATGTATGGTTACACCCGAACTTAGCCTTCCTTACTTGTTATACATATAGATTTTGTAAAACACAAAAAACCTGATTATTTAGTAAATAATACACCTAGAATTTTGAAATTTGACAAGTGGACTGATATTGAGACTCTTGAAAAAATTTTGAAATAATTTTTAAAATGGGCGTGGCACCGCCCACTTGTGATAAAATCAATTATACAAATATTATTAATCATAAATCAAAAATCGTCAAACCTATCGTAACAAAATTCGGCAGAGGGGTTGCCTTTACTATAAGGAATGCTTTGAAGAAAAATTAACGAAATAGTCTAAGGACCATGCCCACTTTTATATAAAAGGTTTTTAAAAGGGTCGTGGACGAATAAAATAAGCTATATCTTTGCAAAAAAGCTTCATATCAATGGTATTTCATTTCCCAAGTGGATTCATAACAATAAATAGGAGAAACTTCAAATTTTTAAAAATGGGTTTGGCACCGCTCCTTTCATGACTAAGCAATTTTCTAAGTTTCGGGAGCCATAACTCGAAGAAAAATTAACGGATCGTAGAAAAATTGGGTACACAAATTTTCCCTATAGCAGGAAATGTTTCTAGAAAAAATGGACGAGATCGGTTAAAGACCACGCCCACTTTTATATAAAAGATTTTTAAAAGGGTCGTACACGAAAATAATAAGCTATAACTTAGCAAAAAATAGTTTTGAATCAATGATATTTCACTTATCAAGTATTATTGTAAGAAGAAATGGGGAGACATTTTTTTTAAACGGGCGGTGACACGTGTTATGTAGAGAAGTAATTTATCTGAAAAGAAATGTGCAATTGAAGCTCACGCTGAGTATATAATGTCGGTTACACCCGAGCTTAGACACCTTTATTTGTTCTCTGCAATATTAATTTCACTGCAATGTGAAATGCTGTCAGAACTGACATTTAACGGTACATGCGCGATAAACGGAAAGAAATGAATAGTGGCATACATATATGTACATATAACATATAAAAAAGGCTTGAACAGTGGTCATCTGTATCAAATACTTTAAAAATATAACTCCAAGTTGCTTTAAATTAATTAAATATTTATTAATTACATTAAAAAAAGGTGAATTTAGTTGACGCACTCAAAAGATAAATTCATCTACCTACCAGCACTCATTTGCATTCACGTTCGCTTTTCGGCATTTGTTTTCCTTGTTTGTGATATATTCATACATATATATGTATATATATACTAATAAACACACGTGCACACATGTAGTTTGACTACCTTTGAGTCTGCGTTCCACAGTCATACGAATAAGTAGTTGGGTTGGTGGGCTGAAGAAAATTTGCCTCCCAATTTTGTTGGACTTCGCGTTATTTTACCACAACGAACGTTGCTCAGTCAAAAATTTTAAGTCAATGAAGTCTGGAGTAAACTTCAAAATCGCGCTGTTACCGCGACTAAAGTTGTCTGGAAGAGATGTGAGTTTTATGGTGTTGAAATTTGCATTGTTATAACAAAAGTTACATAAATACATATACCTACATAATTTATATAAGAATTTATTCATATTAAATATCCACATACATCCATAAATTCGTTTGTTGAGTTTTTCGTTTATAATATTTCGATGTGTGTTTAAAATAAACCATAATTGCTTAATGGCAAAGCCAACAAAAAAAAAAAGAATTATGCTAAATCTTAGAGTTCAGCTATGCGAAAGCACGATGCACGTCCACCCCCACCCCACCACTATACGGTGTGGTGCAAATCATTGTAGTTTTTCTCGTTTTTTCTTTAGTAGCGTACATACATAAATTAAATTATACTTTGCTTTTTTGTTTTATTTTAATAAAATAAAGAACTAGTGTTGTGTTGTTGTTTGCCAGCAGTCCAAAGTTTAATCGGCAGTGAAAAGTGATCCTTTATAGGACCTAAGAAAAGCAGACATCATTACTGATTATGAAATCAAAGAGCGAAAACTTCCAGAGGCTTAAATATGTATGTATGTATAGCAACAGCACGCTGTTGTTGCTGCTGGTGTTAACGTCGTTTTCGTCGCCGTCACTACAAAGTGGAACATTTCAAAGAAATTTGTTTCAAAATCAAAACAATTCGTCAAGGAATCAAGGTAGAGTAGTGAGTGAAAAAACAGAGTAAAACAACAAAATTATGTTATTTGGTAAAGCTACGAATCCATCGCTTAAAATTGTGACGTGCAATAATGTTGTTGTTGTAGCGATAAGGACACTCCCCGAAAGCCTTGGGGAGTGTTATCGATGTTGACAGTCCTTTGCCGGATGCAGATCCGGTACGTTCGGGTACCAAGCCCGGCCATCTCGGAAACGATTTGTTATGACCACATGCGACCTTCTTGACCAACCCGCCCTCCCACCCCCTACATCCTTGACGAGTTCGGGGTCGCCAGAGCATCGGCTGTTAATGAAACCGGATTCGCCACGGATAGGTGAGTTTGACAAATGGGTTTGGAGACGCTTTATATTGCGCTGCCAACCTGAAAGGGTTGCGCTACACAACCCCTTGAATCTTTGCGGATATATTCTGACCCCCTAACACGCTGGGGGAACGTGAAATTAAATTCAATAACATAAACTCGTAACGAAATAGAATTCAATGTCAAAATCAATTAAAGAATGATCCCAAAAATGCTCCCAAATGCACTTAAAAAGGGTCATAAAATGCTGCAAGTAGATTGACTCTTGTCTTTCTGGGTAGTATACTTTCTTTTTATGCAAGAATTGTACCTATAACGTAAACTGATGACGGGGTTGCGCCCATTTGTTGCTCTTTTGCATTACAATAAAGGTTAAGTTCAAGAATCATAAGATATACCTTGGTAGGTCTGAGTGCAGTTTTTTGGCAGGCCAGCGTCCTACTCAAACTGGCGCGTGAGTGACTGACCAGTTGCTTTGTAGGTGCTGTCGATAACCGATATGGGATTTTTTTTTACTGCTTTTTACTCTATATATAGGATTTCGGAGGTACGTACCTTGAAGGTTAGAGTGCTCTTGCACGTTATATCTAAGAACTATGGGTGACTGAAATTCGGTAGCATAACGTCATCGAAGTCAACAAAAAATATTCGCGTGATCTGTTCCTCCCACGTCGTGAAAAGAGTGACCGTTGACTTGATCGGTGACAATATCAGATTGCGAGACGTACAAAAAACAGAAAAACTGGGGAGATAATCATTTCTTTATAAAATCCTTAGTTTATCTATTGAGGGACCATGTCCTATAGTCATTATTGTGCAAACGTCGGCATAGGAAATATCAGTAACTAATAACTAACTAAAGATAACTTGGATATGTAAAAATTAAACAGAGGTGGGGCTAGGGCACCATTCTTCAGCCCCCTGTTTAATTCTCTAGACTTTGAAGTTTTGACAACATCTTTTGCAATACATCTTTTTTAGACAAGAGAGAAGGGGTTGAACCTCCTCTGTCTTGGCGAAACGTGTCGTGGTTGACTGTATCAAAAGCTTTTGACAAGGTCGAAGGCTATTGACCGGTAAAGTGACCTGAACATCGGCCTATGGTGCGGTCCTTCTGGGTTTAATCCGTAATTTATTTGAGTGTTATTGGCGTTTGTTGAGCTGCAGGTGCTATGCATTTCACGACAGCACTGCTGATCGCTGGCTGGGCGCAGATTTGTGGTTAAATGAGGAAGCATAACCGTTTCCAACGTAGTTGCCACTGGCGTAAGGAACGATTTCTGTCGATACACCACTTTTAGCTCATGGACTGGAAAACCAGTAGTGGAATAGGCATGTTTGAAACATGCCTTAAAAAGCTGATTCCCTCATTGCCAAGGTGTTTCAGCATTGGCATCGTTTCTTTTTTAGACTGCCATTCTTCGTTCACTTTTGAGGGAAATGCTTCAAAAAGTTTGCGTCTAATAGCTTCTAAGGGAGTATTTTTCTCTTATTTTGGTTATGTGGCAGTAAAAGAGGAAAAAACTTCTACGTGCACATAAGTTTCGGATACACTCAGAGAAAAACGCCGTTCTAAAATCCAGCACCACCGGACTCAATTCTAGCTTTTCATGTTCTTACTTTTTTGTGCTTGAAAAACGAACGACCTGTTCTTAAAACAACAACCTTGTTCTTGAACTGACACCATTTTCTTGAAAAGAGAACGGCTGGTCTTAAATTATGAACACATGTTCTATTAATTAGGACGAATGTTCTTAAATTAAGAACAATGTTCTTAAATTAAGTTCAAGAGAAAAGAAACGGTACAATTCGTGTGCACGACAATGTTAAATACAACATTTGGCACAAACTATCAAGCGGTCGTAGTGGCCCAGCGGTTATGATGTTATGGTTCCGATCGCGTTGCGCGAGTTCGATTACCGTCAAACTCGAAGATTTTTTAAAACAATTTTTTTAACTTTTATTTTTCGTTCAATTATTTTTCCATTCACTTATGCACAGATAATTCTCAAACTTGTTATGAAATGTTTTAAGTATATATGCAGATTACATTTTCAAATAAGAATAATTTCTCAATAAGAGAAACATAAAAAAATGCATCCATCATATTATGCATTTTTTCGTAAAATTTTGGAATTTAATAAAATTTTTTTGTTATAAATATTTTTTATTTATGGAAAAAAATTATTGTTAATAAAAAAAAATGGGTACGGTACCTATTGAAAAAAATACTTTCCCCTCCCACCAAAGATCAAGCACAAACCATTCTTGAATTGAGACCGAAAAATCTTAAATCGACCCAAAGCGTTCTCGAAGCGTGAGAACGAAAAATCTTAAATCAAGCCCAAGTAGTGCTTGAAATGAGCACAGAAGGTTCACACATCAATACCAAACTGGTCATAAAATGCGAATGGTGTGCTTGGGAAAACTGTTCTTAAAACAAGCCCATCGGTCACGAGTTAAGAAAAAACGTACTTAACAGACTTGTCAACGAAAGTTTTGACTTTGAACTTGTTTCGTTCATTTTAGAACGATTTTTTCTCTGAGTGTACGATTGTCATACCATCTTTGAAACGAGTTACAGGCCGAAATTTGTTTTTGCAACATGCATGTTAAACAAAAATTTGTTAAAGAAAATGAAAAAAGAAAGAAAATATAAATTTTCAAAGAAAAAAACATGATTTTCTTTTTAGGGGGGAAATATGTATAAACAAATTCTCGATTGTCCTTCAACCGCTAATGCCTTTTTGGGCGGTGCGTAGCAATTCACGCCAGTCATCCTTGCTTTGCGATAACATACGTCGATTGGAGCATCAAGACTAAAAAAAAAAAACAAGTAAAGGTGTCTAAGTTCGGGTGTAACCGAACATTATATACTCAACGTGAGCTTCAATTGAACATTTCATTTCAGATAAATTACTTTTCTACATAACACGTGGCACCGCCCGTTTAAAAAAAATGTCTCCCCATTTCCTCTTACAATAATACTTAATAAGTGAAATATCATTGATTCAAAACTATTTTTTGCTAAGTTATAGCTTAATATTCTAGTCTCAGACCATTTTAAACTTGTTTTATATCTAAGTTGCCGTGGTCTTTAACCAATCCCGTCCATTTTTACTACAAATATTTTCAGCTAAAAGGAAAATATGTGTACACAATTTCATTACGATATGTTAATTTTTCTTCGAGTTATAGCTCCCGCAACATAGAAAATTGCTTAGTCATAAAAGGGGCTGTGCCACGTCCATTTTTTAAAATTTGAAGCTTTTCCTATGTATGGTTATAAATCCACTTGGAAAATGAAATACCATTGATATAAAGCTCTTTTTGCAAAGATATAGCTTATTTTATTCGCCCACGACCCTTTTAAAAATCTTTTATATAAAAGTGGGCGTGGTCCTTAACGGATTTCGTTAATTTTTCTTTAAAGCATTCCTTATAGTAAAGGCAACCTCTCTGCCGAATTTTGTTACGATAGGTTTAACGATTTTTGATTTATGATTAATAATATTTGTAAAATTGATTTTATCATAAGTGGGCGGTGTCACGCCCATTTTAAAATTTTTTTTCTCAAATTTTTATCAAGAGTCTCAATATCAGTCCACATCTCAAATTTCAACATTCTAGGTGTACTATTTTATTTATAGGTGTACTATTTACTAAATAATAAGGTTTTTTGTGTTTTCCAAAATGTTATATATATAAAAAGTGGGCGTCGTTATCATCCGATTTCGCTCATTTTCAATACCAATCTATCCTGGGTCCAGCTAAGCTCGTGTACCAAATTTGGTGCAGATATCTCTATATTTACTCAAGTTATCGTACTAATGGACGGACATGGCTCAATCAAATTTTTTTCGATACTGATGATTTTGATATATGGAAGTCTATATCTATCTCGATTCCTTTATACCTGTACAGCCAACCGTTATCTAATCAAAGTTAATATACTCTGTGTGCAAAGCAGAATATACCTCCAAAAGCAGAGCTTCTCTTCCAATTTGCGTCGTGCTGATTTTAAGTTTTTTTCTACAAATTTGCGGAAGCTTCAAATTCGAGCAAATTTGTCCCACTTATTTATAATGGCGCTCTGAACTTGTTTTATTATTATTGATGACGTACAAAAAAAAAACTTTTAAAATCGGTCTAATGTTTTTCTTATTTGTAACTCTGCCTTTATTCCATGTGCAGTTATTCGAGTTTGATTCAAATTTGCCTACTGTGCGTCACCGATTTCGCGCTGTCAATATGCAGAGATTTCGTTGTTTGCGTGCTTTCTGCACAGCAGCTGATTCAGTTGTCTGCTAGCTTACAGGTTATGGTGTTAAAATCGATATGCAAAAGTAGAAAAAGTTTGTGTGAAAATGTAGTTGAGAACAAATAAAAATACCTATGTGAAAAGTGTTTGTGAAAAAATAACAAAAACAAAAAGCCACTGATAATGTGAAATTGGTATGAGTTATTTCAGGTAAAAATTTTATGCTTCTTTACTAATTTCATATTTTTTACAACAAAAACACAGCTTTGCTTATTTGCTTTGCGACAATTGCTTCTTTCTTAAATTGCGAAAAGTTGCTCGTTCAATGTAATGTTGTGAAACACCTATTTAGTGAAAAAGTTAGTTAATTATATTAAACATTTACATACATACATACGTAAGTCAAAGTAGTCAGAAGAAAAATCAAGGTAAAAAATTCATCACATAGGTACTTATGAAAACGAATGAATATGCAAAACGTAAAACAATTATCCTCAATGCATTTGGTGCATGGGCGTAGTAAGCACCACAATTATAGAGAAAACTATTCCTATTTTGAAAATTTGTCAGAAAGAAAAAAAGTTACCCTCTCAAAACAGGCGGTCATGAAGGTACTTAATCAAGAGGTGACTCAAAACCCGACGTCCTCGTTACTTTTATAAATCTTTTGTGGCTCCTTGTTGTTCACGCCCAAGGGCGTCCCGTAGTCTCGCGCCCTAAGGCGCCACCAGCTCATACGACCGCTCCCACTCATAACTACAATCTCCGTAGTAGAGTCAGTAGCAATGCCGAGCATCAGCCCCGGTCCTCGTCTTCTTCCCCCCTCTTCTCTGGCAGCAATCGTGTAGATCAGGGAAACAGACTCAAAGTCCCTACCACCTTTTGCACCGTTTGCCAGCACAGAATATATATGTTTGCGTCATCCACCCAATGCAGCTCCTGCCTTGGACGGTGCCACTTTCCTATGTGTTCTGGTCTCCGCGACGGTAACCTACCGACGGGCTTCATTGCGCCATGTTGCCAGGCCGCAAACCCAACTACACCGGATACCCCAATGCTTACCCAGGGACGTCCAGTCCCAGGGCCACAACAGCAATTGCGTCCTGGCCTCCCACACCTCAGGCGTAGTCACCCGTCACTTACTCCTAGAGTGACGACGTCTCCCCCGCTGCACTTCAGAATTCTGCAGTTAAACTGTAATGGATTAACTGGGAAGATCACGGACATAGTCGATTTCATGAAGCGGCACAACATCCGCATCGCTGCGATTCGTTAGACTAAACTCACAGCAAGATCTGCTCTGCAGACCTGCTATGGGTATAATGTGCACAGAAAAGATCGCGAGGGCGGAAATGGCGGCGGTCTCGCGTTTATCGTACACCACTCAGTGCAATATCATATATTTGATTCCGACATCGACCGCAGGGACAAGTCTTAGAACGTCACGACTTATCTGTCCGGTCAGGCGATGTAAACCTAGAAATCATCAACATCTACATCCCTCCTACCACCTGTTGCCACAGTGGGCCGTAATATCAGAACCCTACTCACTGGCCATAATCGCATTATCTTAGGCGATTCCAATGCCCATCACGATCTATGGCATTCAAACCTGCAGGCGGACAGCAGGGGTGAGATGTTGGCGGATCAAATAGAAGAAACGACGTTCTGCACAATAAACGGAGACGCCCCCACTCGTATGGTAGGAAGCTGTCACAGTTCGCCAAATATATCAATCGTGAGTGCAGGACTCGTGTAACTGGCAGCCGATGGTAAAATTGGCATCCGACCACCTGCCTATACTTATTTCGCTCGATCGAACCGCCGACTTCATCGTCACCGAAAAACGCACTTTCATAAACTTTAAAAAAGGAAAGTGTGATGAGTACAAATCCTTTACAGACAGCCGTTTGTTGCCCTCCCTATACCTACTGATGCTCGCCAAGAGGAGCGTGCTTTCCGTAACGTCGTTGAATCTGCATTGGCTCGCTTTATTCCCACCGGAAGAATTCTCGAAATTCGGCCTCATTTTCCGGCGGAGGTCTGAAATTTAGCGAGAGAACGTGACCTTATAAGACAGCTCGATCCCGTGACCCCAAAAAAAGGAATATAAACCAACGCATCAGATTGCTTGTGGATGAACACAAGCGGGCGAAATGAGAGGAGCATCTAAGTGGTTGTAACCTCTCTCCCGGTGTAGGTAAACTTTGGTCCACCGTAAAGTCGCTATCGAATCCGTCTAAGCACAATGACAAAATTTCCATCGCCTTTGGCGATAAAGTGCTGTCTGTTCTGCCGACAATATATAATGCATTCTACGGTCGACAAAGATAGACGGAGGTCCAACAGACACGCACATAAACATAAATTCAGCTTCAGCGCGTCTCCAATTACCATCACCACCAAGGAGGTTGAGGACGCCATCGGTCATGCTAAACCATCCAAAGCAGTGGGCCCAGACATCATAGCCATGCCGATGATTAAAAGCCTAGGGAAAGGGCGTTTCAAATATTTAGCACATGTCTTCAATCTGTCTCTTTCCACATTTGTCATTCCCGAAAAATGGAAAATGGCCAAGGTGGTCCCGTTACTAAAGCCTGGGAAACCAGATAACATATGAGAGTCATATCGCCCGATATCTCTCCTATCGCCAGTAGCCAAGACCCTTGAAGCCATTTTGCTCCCCTACTTCAAAGCAGATTTGCAGCTAGCCTGTCATCAGCATGGCTTTAGAAAACTCCATAACACCACCACCGCGCTAAATGCCATTAGCACCCAGATAAATTGCGGTTTAAATCAAAACCCCCACCATAGAACAGTACTCGTTGCGCTACACCTATCAAAAGCTTTTGATACGGTAAACCATGGCACGTTACTGCAAGACCTGGAATCTACCCTTCCCCCATGTCTTAAAAGGTGGACCGCAAATTATCTGGGTGGTCGGCAGGCATCGGTGCAATTTAGAAACGAAACATCAAAACCAAGAAGAATTAAACAAGGGGTGCCACAGGGTGGTGTCCTATCCCCACTTTTGTTTAACTTCTACATATCAAAGCTACCTTCGCCACCAGAAGGAGTTACTACCGTTTCCTACGCCGATGACTGCACAATAATGGCCACAGGCCCAGGCCCACAGATCGATGGGCTTTGCAACAGAATAAACGGCTACCTCCCTGATCTCTCCAGTTTTTCGCCTCGCGAAACCTGGCATTATCACCGACTAAATCCTCCGTGATCTTATTTACAACATGGACGTCCCTAATGTCGACCATTTTGAACATCCAAGTCTATGGCACTACGCTACCGACTGTCCTACACCCCAAAATCTTGGGTGTGGCGTTTGATCAGGATCTACATTTTGGTGAGCATGCAGCCGCAATTGTACCGAAAATCCAGAGCCGTAATAAAATCCTCAAATCTCTTGCTGGCAGTACTTGGGGAAAAGACAAAGAAACGCTCATTACCACTTACAAAGCAATTGGCCAGCCGATTGCATGCTATGCGTCCCCTATATAGTCGCCAAGCCTAAAAACTACTCACTGGAAGAAGCTACAGGTCTGCCAAAACACTGCTCTCAGAACCGCCACGGGCTGTTTTCTTATATCCCCAAAGCACCATCTACATAATGAGGCGAGAATACTCCCCATCAGGGAGAGGAATGAGATGCTAACCGAACAGTTCCTGGGCATCCCAACAGACATCTGATTGATGAGCTAACACCGCCCAGGGGCTTAAGGGGTCATCTCCGTAAGCATTATGAGAAAATACGGCACCTGAGAACCCAGCCGTATGAAGCCAAAAAACACAAGCAGGTCCTCAGCGAACTCCACAAACAGGCGTCGGACCTTTATGCCAGGAATTGCCCGGTGAATCCAATACTCAAAGAACAGTACCCAAAACTTGCGGAAGAGGAACGCATACTCCCCAGGGAAACGCGAGTCACTCTAGCTCAACTTCGATCTGGATACTGTAACAGGTTAAACTCTTACCTATCCACAATCAACCCCGACGTACAAAATGTATGCCCCGATTGCAATGTGTCCCCACATGACACCAACCATCTCTTTAATTGTAATGGAACCAACGCCTCTAACACCCCTCTCATTATGGTCCACCCCTGTTGAAACAGCAAGTTTCCTTGGACTCCCGTTAGAGGATATTGATGACATTTTGTGATCGGTCGCACCGATTGGATGGGGCGAAGCACTGCTACAACAACAACAACAGGACGTTGGAGGGATTTTGTCTCAATCGCAGATAAAAAATTCTGTAGAGAAAACTATTCCTATTTTGAAAATTTGTTTGAAAGTCAGAAAGAAAAAACACCCTCTCAGAAGGTACTTAATCAAGAAGTTACTTGGACTGCAAACAAGCATAGGAGAGACTTTGCTAAGACCGAAGCATACATCCATACTGGACTCGCGGTCATAAAGCCATACAACGTAACGAAAAACTGGATAAATTGACGGTAGGCGTCACAATTTCGTTTGGGAAAAATCAAAAGGAGAGGCATGTGATCCATCAAGCAGGAACATCGTAAATAGAAGCGCGGGGCTGCAACAATTTCTAAAACCATGTGAAAATTATGCGATATTAGACTTACAAAGAAGACCAAATTATCATGATGGGCGTATAAACCGGACACTGCCTTCTGACGTTAAAAAAAATGTAAGGTGCGATAACCTTCGAAGAGATTTTAGGCCGAGCTTCTCTTCCAATTTGCGTCGTGCTTCTTTTTTATACTCAGTTGAGCAGAGCTCACAGAGTATATTAAGTTTGATTGGATAACGGTTGGTTGTACATATATAAAGGAATCGAGGTAGATATAGACTTCCATATATCAAAATAATCAGGATCGAAAAAAAATTTGATTGAGCCATGTCCGTCCGTCCGTCCGTCCGTTAACACGATAACTTGAGTAAATTTTGAGATATCTTGATGAAATTTGGTATGTAGGTTCCTGAGCACTCATCTCAGATCGCTATTTAAAATGAACGATATCGGACTATAACCACGCCCACTTTTTCGATATCGAAAATTTCGAAAAACCGAAAAAGTGCGATAACTCATTACAAAAGACAGATAAAGCGACGAAACTTGGTAGATGGGTTGACGTTATGACGCAGAATAGAAAATTAGTAAGATTTTGGACAATGGGCGTGGCCCCGCCCACTTTTACAAGAAGGTAATTTAAAAGTTTTGCAAGCTGTAATTTGGCAGTCGTTGAAGATATCATGATGAAATTTGGCAGGAACGTTACTACTATTACTCTATATGTGCTAAATAAAAATTAGCAAAATTGGATTAAGAACACGCCCACTTTTTAAAAAAAAAAATTTTTTAAATTCAAATTTTAACAAAAAATTTAATATCTTTACTGTATATAAGTAAATTAAGTCAAAATTCAACTCCAGTAATGACATGATGCAACAAAATACAAAAATAAAAGAAAATTTCAAAATGGGCGTGGCTCCGCCCATTTTCATTTAGTTTGTCTAGAATACTTTTATTGCCATAAGTCGAACAAAAATTTACCAAACCTTCTCAAATTTGGTAGGAGCATAGATTCTATGACGGTAACTGTTCTCTGTGAAAATGGGCGAAATCGGTGGAAGCCACGCCCAGTTTTTATACACAGTCCACCGTCTGTCCTTCCGCTCGGCCATTAACACAATAACTTGAGCAAAATCCGATATATCTTTACTAAACTTAGCCCACGTACTTACCTGAGCTCACTTTTTCTTGGTATAAAAAATGGGCGAAATCTGACCATAACCACGCCCACTTTATCGATATCGAAAATTACGAAAAATGAAAAAAATGCCATAATTCTATACCAAATACGAAAAAAGGGATGAAACATGGTAACTGGATTGGTTTGTTGACGCAAAATATAACTTTGGAAAAATCTTTGTAAAATGGGTGTGACACCTACCATATTAAGTAGAAGAAAATGAAAAAGTTCTACAAGGCGAAATCAACAGCCCTTGGAATCTTAGCAGGAATACTGTTAGTGGTATTGCATATATAAATAAATTAGCAGTACCCGACAGATGATTTTCTGGATCACCTGGTCCACATTTTGGTGGATATCACGAGAACGCCTTCACATATACATCTAAGGGCCACTCGCTTTTAAAACCCTCATTAATACCTTTAATTTGATATCCATATCGTACAAAAACATACCAGAGTCACCCCTGTCCCACCCTAATGGCGATATCTCGAAAAGGCGTCCACCTATAGAACTAATGCCCCCTCTCTTAAAATGCTCAGTAACACCTTTCGTTTGATACCCATATCGTACAAACATTCTAGAGTAACCCCTGGCCCACCCTGATGGCGATATCTCGAAAAGGCGTCCACCTATAGACCTAGTGTCCACTCCCTCTTAAAATGCTCAGTAACAGCTTTCGTTTGATACCCATATCGTACAAACATTCTAGAGTCACCCCTGGCCCACCCTAATGGCAATATCTCGAAAAGGCGTCCACCTATAGACCTAATGCCCACTCCCTCTTAAAATGCTCAGTAACACCTTTCGTTTGATACCCATATCGTACAAACATTCTAGAGTCACCCTGGCCCACCCTAATGGCAATATCTCGAAAAGGCGTCCACCTATAGACCTAATGCCCACTCCCTCTTAAAATGCTCAGTAACAGCTTTCGTTTGATACCCATATCGTACAAACATTCTAGAGTCACACCTGGCCCACCCTAATGGCGATATTTCGAAAAGGCGTCCACCTATAGAACTAAGGATTACTCCCTTTTAAAATACTCATTACCACCTTTCATTTGATACCCATATCGTACAAACACATTCTAGAGTCACCCTGGCCCACCCTAATGGCGATATCTCGAAAAGGCGTCCACCTATAGACCTAATGTCCACTCCCTCTTAAAATGCTCAGTAACACCTTTCGTTTGATACCCATATCGTACAAACATTCTAGAGTCACCCCTGGCCCACCCTAATGGCGATATCTCGAAAAGGCGTCCACCTATAGACCTAATGTACACTCCCTCTTAAAATGCTCAGTAACACCTTTCGTTTGATACCCATATCATACAAACATTCTAGAGTCACCCCTGTCCCACCCTAATGGCGATATCTCGAAAAGGCGTCCACCTATAGACCTAATGCCCACTCCCTCTTAAAATGCTCAGTAACACCTTTCGTTTGATACCCATATCGTACAAACATTCTAGAGTCACACCTGGCCCACCCTAATGGCGATATCTCGAAAAGGCGTCCACCTATAGAACTAAGGATTACTCCCTTTTAAAATACTCATTACCACCTTTCATTTGATACCCATATCGTACAAACACATTCTAGAGTCACCCTGGCCCACCCTAATGGCGATATCTCGAAAAGGCGTCCACCTATAGACCTAATGCCCACTCCCTCTTAAAATGCTCAGTAACACCTTTCGTTTGATACCCATACCGTACAAACATTCTAGAGTCACCCTTGGTCCAGCTTTATGGCGATATCTCGAAAAGGCGTCCACCTATAGAACTAAGGATTACTCCCTTTTAAAATACTCATTACCACCTTTCATTTGATACCCATATCGTACAAACACATTCTAGAGTCACCCTGGCCCACCCTAATGGCGATATCTCGAAAAGGCGTCCACCTATAGACCTAATGCCCACTCCCTCTTAAAATGCTCAGTAACACCTTTCGTTTGATACCCATATCGTACAAACATTCTAGAGTCACCCTTGGTCCACCTTTATGGCGATATCTCGAAAAGGCGTCCACCTATAGAACTAAGGATTACTCCCTTTTAAAATACTCCTTACCACCTTTCATTTGATACCCATATCGTACAAACACATTCTAGAGTCACCCCTGGCCCACCCTAATGGCGATATCTCGAAAAGGCGTCCACCTATAGACCTAATGCCCACTCCCTCTTAAAATGCTCAGTAACACCTTTCGTTTGATACCCATATCGTACAAACATTCTAGAGTCACCCCTGGCCCACCCTAATGGCGATATCTCGAAAGGGCGTCCACCTATAGACCTAATGCCCACTCCCTCTTAAAATGCTCAGTAACACCTTTCGTTTGATGCACATATCGTACAAACACATTCTAGAGTCACCCCTGGCCCACCCTAATGACGATATCTCGAAAAGGCGTCCACCTATAGACCTCATGCCCACTCCCTCTTAAAATGCTCAGTAACACCTTTCGTTTGATACCCATACCGTACAAACATTCTAGAGTCACCCCTGGCCCACCCTAATGGCGATATCTCGAAAAGGCGTCCACCTATAGACCTAATGCCCACTCCCTCTTAAAATGCTCAGTAACACCTTTCATTTGATTCCCATATCGTACAAACACATTCTAGAGACACCCCTGGTCCACCTTTATGGCGATATCTCGAAACGGCGTCCACCTATGGAACTAAGGATCACTCCTTTTCAAAATACTCATTAACAGCTTTCATTTGATACCCATATCGTACAAACACATTATAGAATCACCCTGGTCCACCTTAATGGGGACATCTCGAAAAGGCGTCCACCGATAGACCTAAGGCCCACTCCCTCTTAAAATGCTCAGTAACACCTTTCATTTGATACCCATATCGTACAAACAAATTCTAGAGTCAGCCCTGGTCTACCTTTATGGCGATATCCCTAAATGGCGTTCATCCATAGAACTATGGCCTATTCTCTCTTAAAATACTCTTTAATACCTTTCATTTGATACACATGTTATACAACCACATTCCAGGGTTACCCCAGATTGATTTTCCTTATTTTGTCTCCATAGCTCTCAACTGAGTATGTTATGTTCGGTTACACCCGAACTTAGCCTTCCTTACTTGTTTTCCTACAAATTGGCGGGACAGGAGCTACTTGTTTTATGCCAAATCCGACGGCATCTGCAAGGCAGATTAATTTTCACTGAGAGCTTTTCATGGCAGAAATACACTCGGAGTGCTTGTCAAACACTGCCGAGGGGCGACCCCGCTCAGAAAAATGTTCTTCTAATTAAAAAAACTTGTTTATAAAATTTTGATGGTGCTTTCCCCGGGGCGTGAACCCAGGATCATCGGCGTGGATGGCGGAGCACGCTACCATCACACCACGGCGGCCGCCGAACGTTGTTCGCTTATGACGTTGCTCCCTTATAAATTAGGTTTCGTCCGTAAAAGCAGATGTATGAAGTGCGGGCTATTGGAAGATATGGTTGCGAAGTCAAGGCTAAAGACTGCGGATATGTATGCCAAATCTCGAGGCAACAATTAAGCTAGGCCCCAGAAAACTTCTAGTATAGAGGTACATTGTAACATAAGTCCTGCCCCCAAAATTCCAACATTCGTTAATCGTAAAACTCCAATCAAGTGTGGAAAAAATTATGCAACATTTAGTACCTTATAGTCATAAGGAATAATCGCCTAAGTCCTATATACAAGTATTGGAGTTGGGCTGTTATTTCTTGTAATCATATGCTACTAAATGTTGCATACTTTTCTGCGCACTTGTTACTGTTTTGGATATTTTTGACGATTGAGTTTAAGCGTTAGCGAAGGTAGGAATTCGAGGGCTGATACCTAATTGGGGGTTTCCGTTTGGTCGTCAAACAAATTCTGGTAAATTAATTTTATTTATTTATTATATTTAAAACTTAAATTACTAAATACAATTCATTATCAAAATTACTTAGTTCTATTGAATATGCTGTCGGAATGCCACGTGATTCCGATCAGCATATTTATTAGCATGACAAACGGATGAGTCTGGAAGTTACTATTTTAAGGGAGTTTGGAAAGGACGCGTTTCCAATCCTCCAGTGCTCCCAGCATAAGGAAACACAATTTTGAAAATATATTTTCATTTATGACGCTGTGGGAATGCAAGAAGATTCGGATCAGTACAGCTCAACATGTAATGGGAGGTTGAAAAGGACGTGTTTCCAACCCCCCTGTTCCAACTTTTGTTTGGCCTTTTTTTATTTTATTATGATTGGTATCTCAAAGTGATGAGTAATGTTTATTGGAAGGCTTGGAAAGAACGTGTTTCCAATCCTGTCCCGAATTACGCTGAAAGCACGTTGTGCCCCATCAATTTTCTGTCGGGCGATCCATTTATGGTTCATCATTCGGCAGCTTAAGGCTTAGCTGGTTGTGCATTCTCCATCAAGTGTCCTTACATGAAAAATAAAAAATAAGGACAATTAAAACTTGTTTCCCTTAGCGGGAGAGTATTACAGCTCTAGCAATTTTTTCTTGACTGTTTTTTAATTATTACTATTTTTTATAAGATTAGGAAGTTCGTTAAAACTTTTTAAGCCTTTATAAAATATATTTTGCTTGTCCAGTTCTGCTTTGAAGAGAGGAAGTCTGAAATTATTGTGTTTTCTGACTACGTATGAGTGGGTTTCATTAACATAAACTAGTTTATCACTCAAGTACTCAGGCAACATTCCAATCTTCATATTAAACACAAATTTCACACTGTGATAAAAATAAGCTGTCTTACGCTGCGCCAATTAAGTGTTTCGATCATAGATTTTATTGGAGTGTCGTATGGCAGCTTAAGGATAAATCTTATAGCTTTATTTTGCATAACCTGTAGCTTACCTACTTGTGCATCGCTAGCAATAAAAAATATTGTTGGACAGTATATAAAGTGCGGCTTAATTATGGATCTGTAGACTTTCAGTTTATATTTTTTACTTATATATTTACATGCAGACCAATTCTAAATATTCTCGCGGAATTTTGTTCTCGCGGATTTTTTTATTCCCGCGGAAAAATTCCTCCAATTCTTTCCTCCTAGGGAGAAGAAAAATGGGGGAATAGGAATTTCGAATTTTCGAAGTCAGCTGTTTTGTCCATTGAAATTTCGTTCCGCATTTCTTATTTTGTTTAAAAAATTGAAAAGTTTAATTATTGTTGCGAATTTGTTTCAAATTAAGAACAAAGATATAAACAATGCACATTATTGCATTTCATGTGGTATTCACTGAAATGAGTAATGAATTGGTGCCACAGCAACATCAACAGAGGGGCATAAGAAGAAGACGGCGGGATAACACAAATCCGCCGGAGTTGCCTGCTTTCATTCTGCAAAGCAATTTTCTGGCGGCCACGCCGAGTTGAGTTCGCCTTTCGCCATATGCCAAAATCTAATTAAGCCTTCTTAAAAAACCCTTGCGCAATTTCTGGATGGCTGCATCAAATATACAAAGAGCTCTTCCGTTGCTTATGATATACTTTTCGACTTAAAATAAAGAATATTGTGGTTGTTGTTGTATTAACAGTGAGAATATTGTGGTAGAATGTAAATACATATTTTGACACAAATTTGTACAAATAAGTGTTCTTTTTTAAAAGAACGAATTTCCTTTAACTATTTTGATGCATTCCCTTTAATTTAACTAGTGAAAAAACTCCTATGAAATTGCAGAGAAATCTCCCTCTCCCTCACATTCATAATACCTACTTTTCTCCCATAACCGGTTTCCGCTTTTTCGAACATTGTTCAGAATAGGAGGAAAGGGAGAAGTGAAAAAACTCACAAGGAATTTTTATTTAGAATACGAGGAATGGGAGAAGGGAAAAAAGTCGCACGGAATTTTCGTTTAGAATCGGGCTGATTATCTCTTCCAGAATGCAATTGCCTTGGCAATTTTAGCAACTATATATTCAATGTGATCATTAAGCTTCAACTTGTCAATCTGTCTAAATACTAAATATTTGAACTTCCTCTATTTTTGTATTAATAATTTCTAAATCAATTTTCGGCGAATCTTTATTAAACGTTCTGGATATGATCATAAAGCTTGTTTTGTTAACATTTAATTTTGGTTTATTACTGCAAAGCCACCTGTATATTGAATTAAGATCTTCTTGCATTTTATTCTTAGCTAACGTTAAGTCCGATTCACTTAATTCTAGTAGGGCATCATCAGCAAACAACCTAATTTTGCTATGTTTCAATGCTAAGGATATATCATTAATATAAATGTTAAATAGGACCGGGGCCAATATCTAGCCTTGTGGCAGTCCTATTTCTACAATGGCCTCATCCGAGACCACCGATTCAATAGCCGTTCTGTGTTTCCGGTTTGTTAAAAAACTCTTAAACCATTTCAGCTCAACGTCCCTTATTCCGATTTGACGTAACTTGGCGAGCGTTATATTTCTATCAATTGTTTCAAAATCTCTTTTTAAATCGATGAACTCTGCTACTGTACTTTTCTTTGCACTTAGTTCTTCTTTCCAGTTCGATATGACATAATTTAACGCAGTTTCACAGAAGTGCCTCTCTCTGAAACCAGATTGTTCTTTCATAAGTATTTTATTATTTTCAAGGTAACTAACAAGTTGACTTTTTACGGCTAACTATAAAATTTTTTCTAAATTTGGTAATGTTAATCGGTCTCAGATCTTCCGCTAGAACTGAATTTTTTACCTTCCGAATAGGTACTATTGTTGATATTTTCCATGATTCAGGCACTATTCCAGCTCTGAGGGATTTATTTACAACTTCGGCATATAAATGTCCCATATAGGATACCGAATCTTTAATAACTCCTAGAAAGAAGATTTTTTCCACCAATTTTATTTTGAAATCGGTTAACTATCCGATTTAACTCTTCAACCGAAATTTCTTTAAACTCTAGACATGTAATTCCTTGGTTAATATCAACAATACTATCAATAAAAAATGAATTTAACGCTTTAGCTATATCCTCTAGGGTTTCATAAGGAATATCCTTTACAAATACCGTCTGTATATTGTCTTTCACTTCAGTTAGGTTTACAGCTTATTTAAGATGCCCCCACATTTATTTGCTATCCGAACTGTTTAAGACAATCCTATTCTCCATATACTTAACTTTTTTTCTTTTTTATAAGCTTTTTATAATACTTCGCAACATTGTTTCCCTATCTGCGCTTCGAGGGAGACCTTAAGGCCACAATAGAGGTGGACGGTTTTCGCAAAGGTGCGCAAATGGCGGACGAGGCGATACATGTGTACACCGATGGTTCCAAAGTAGTGGAAGGAGTAGGGTCTGCGGTATACTGCGCTGATCCGGAAATAAGCAGATCCTACAGGCTGCCGGATTACTGTAGCGTTTTTCAAGCGGAAATATTAGCCGTAACCAAAGCAGTAGAAACCCTGGAAGAGAATAGCTTAAGCTGCAACCGTGTTAACTTTTATATTGACAGTCAAGCAGCAATTAAGGCAATAATCTCGCAGAGCACAGCATCAAAATGCGTGTTAGAGTGTAAGCAGTCTCTGGAGAGAATCGGGACAGGGAGAAGCATACATCTATATTGGGTCCCAGGACATATGGGAATAGATGGGAATGAAAAAGCGGACGAACTAGCTAAAAAGGGCGCATCCCTTGAAGCTTGCTCCGTAGATGTCCCAATTAGATTGGGCGAGATTAAGCGAAGTCGAGAGGTGCACATGATCGACCAAGCGGGAAAGGCGTGGGTTCAAGCGCGGGGCTGTAAAGTGTCGAAGATTATGTGTAGGTCTTACAACCTTAGACTAACACAGTTGCTCCTATCATTAAAAAGAGAGGACTGTAGACTCATGACGGGTATTCTGACAGGACACTGCCTTCTGGCGTCACATGCCTTTAAACTAGGCTTGGTCAGTGATAGCAGATATAGGAAGTGCGGGTTGGAGGAGGAAACGATCGAGCACGTTCTGTGCTCTTGCCCTGCACTTGCCAGGCTAAGACTCCAGCTATTAGGAGTGATACAGCTGTCAGATCTGGAAGCAGCAAGTGGCTTAAATCCTAGGAAGCTTCTAGTATTTGCCAAGAGGACGGAGTTATTTTATAACATAGGTCCTGGTTTTTGATAGGGTTTTTCAGTTTGGTCATTAAAACAAACTTCTGGTAACACTACGGACTCAATCAGTCTATGTAAGGTCCTCATGGACCGGCCAGTTCAACCTACCTACCTCGCAACATTGTTGTACTCTGTGAAATCACCCGTTGACAAAGCTTCGGACCGTAAGTGGTATTTTAGCTTGTTTATTTCGGTCAATTCGTGGTCGTACCACTTATTTCTCAGTTTTACGCTTTTGCTCTTCTCGATCGTTAATACCCCCATACAATTGATTAGATAGGTACGTATGTAGTTGACCATGTCATCTACAATCATGCCGTTCAATATACTAAAGTCGCAATTTCTTAATAAATTTAAAAGGCTGTCGGCAGTATAATTCTCCCAAGACGTTGAGGTAATCATCCTTCTCAAGGGATTTGAATTATTAACTTTGATGGAAAATGAGACTGTTTCGTGATCGGATATTCTATTATTTAGTAGCACCATGGACACATTCAGTCTATGTGCGGTCTTTATTTACCGGACAGTTTAACTTAACCTAATATCAGGAAATTAAAAAAAAGACGATATTGGGCACCATCCATAGTTACTTCATCTGGTTTCACTGTTTAATAAAACGAATGTTTGCTCATCATTCCGATAGTTTTTCGCGACACACCTTTATATACTGGTTGGAACCGAATTCCTTTCTGTCTTATAGTAACATGACATGACTACGTCAAACACTTTCAACAGGTAAAGCGCTATCAGATCTCTCTGGTTTTTCTCGCATTAGCCCGCTGGTACTGCTATTCATATTATGAAACCATGCTGATGGCGGGCTAACCGAAGACGGTTAGCGGTAAAATAAAGAGGCAGAACGGTTTCGACTGTTTTCGCTACTGTCAAAAGGAGAGATATCAAACGGCTTAACTCTCCTAAGTTAACTGGTTTTCTAAGCTTGAGTAGGAGCAACCTTTTACTTTTTTCAAAAATCACAAAGTAGGATAGTAAACAATTTAAAACATGTACTAGGCAGCTGAATACCTCATCGCTAAGTTGTTTCAACACCGCCATGGCTATTCCGCAAAGGCCTTCTGATGTTTATGTTGAAGTCCCTTATTTGGGCTCTGCTGGTTTTAGCGGTCACAGAAGACTGCATCTTCAGCTGTGTTATTGCCAGTAGCGGCTCCATGAGGGGAGAGGAACTGGAGAGGTCACCATTTCACCTTTTACCGAATTTGTTGGTAAAATTAGACGCTTTCCTGTTATTTATCCCTGCAGGGTAAATCAGAAAGTCAGAATCTAGTGATCAAAATTTCTGGTTCAGAACTAGACCTGAAGTACCTAATAAGTATTAGTTCGATTGAGACAAAATTTTTTCTAGTTCAAAAATCGACAGTTCTTGTTTTCATATTTAATATTTCAATGTACATATTTCATAAATAGATAGCCTACAAAAAAAAACATTTTACTAGATTTATGGAGATACGACTACGGGTATGTATTCATTCTCTACACCACGAAAAAAGGCAAAAAATCGTACTAGAAGCAGTATCTACGATTTCGGTCCGGCTCAGAAATAAACCAATAGAATAAACAAAAGAAATAGATCTTAACTAGCGGCATTGCCACACTCCTCTCGTTACATTCGATCTCAAGGTGGTGCTTATACAGCTTCCCTTTTCAGCTTTCCTTACCGTTTCAGGTGTTTAAATTCCAATATTTTTCTCGGCGGTGTCTCAAAGTGCTCTCAAAGCGTTGCGGATATATAGTCAACCGATGTAGCTTGCATCCTGCTAACATTTAAAACACAATATAAACATGCCGTCCGCCTATCGAAACATGGATGATCTGGTTGTGTGTGTTTTAATCGAGTGATAGCCATGTAGTTTGCTGAATATTTTTATGTTTAGAACTGCAGTTGGCTTTGAGTTTGTTTCGGGCACCGGCTAAGTTGACCAGCATAAATTCATTAATAAATATGTGCAATTGTTTTTTTGGCGGCCACCGTGGTGTGATGGTAGCGTGCTCCGCCTACCACACCGTATGCCCTGGGTTCACACCCCGGGCAAAGCAACATCAAAATTTTAGAAATAAGGTTTTTCAATTAGAAGACAATTTTTCTAAGCGGGGTCGCCCCTCGGCAGTGTTTGGCAAGCGCTCCGGGTGTATTTCTGCCATGAAAAGCTCTCTGTGAAAACTCATCTGCCTTGCAGATGCCGTTCGGAGTCGGCATAAAACATGTAGGTCCCGTCCGGCCAATTTGTAGGGAAAAATCAAGAGGAGCACGACGCAAATTGGAAGAGAAGCTCGGCCTTAGATCTCTTCGGAGGTTATCGCGCCTTACATTTATTTTTTATTTTATTAATTGTTTTTTTTTTTGTTCTAAAAAAATGTATTTTACCCGTACACACAATTGAGACATCTGTTATGCGCTAACTGACGCCAAGATATTGTGGCGAATGTTGACCTCACTATGCTGTTAGTAAATAATCGCAATAACAAAACACAGCAAGCAGCGACACTTATGTACAAGGCAACGAAGAGATATCTCACACACGTATGTAGTCATCAGCCGAAGTAGTTACTCACACATACACACGCATATGGCTAGTAGAAATGCATGAACTACAAATATACATATATATAGCTGGTAACCAAGCATGAGATACAATTGTTCGCGAAATTACTACACTTTAGGAGAAATTGGTGAACGAGAAAACCGAGAGTATAAAAGCACCGCACGCTGAGGAATCAGTCATCAGTGTGATTTACGCTTTTGTGAAGTACGTGATATTGAAGTATAATTGTACTACTTCCAAAGTAGACTAAATAAAGATCATATTGCAATACTGAATATTGGAGTTATTTATTCGACAGTTCAGCGATACGAACGTTAGTATAAGGTGCAAAATAACCAGATTTTCCCTCAGATTTCGTTTGGAATTTTGGGAAATTCCTGATATTTATAACCTTCTGTTAACGTCCGAATCGCTGAACTGTCGAATAATTAACTTCAGTATGGCAAAATGGTCTTTATTTAAAACTTTTATTATGTTTAAGCCATTTAATCTAATGAAGTGAGGCAACGTTTTTCGGTGCAGAACAGCTGCAAACACGTTCTTGATCTTTCTCCAGCCGGATTTAATGGTAGTTCCATACTATAATCAGTCAGCCTAGTCCCATTGGAAGATATTACACCATTTAGGTTGAATTTACTGTTAACGACAGCACTAAAAACGCCCTTGTCTTGCCCATCCTGGCATCGGTGAACACGGTTTTGATGTTTTGGCTAGTGTAGCGATGGTATCTCTTTTATAGAAAATCGTAAAGGACTTGTGTATAGAAGAGCTATAGAGATCTGAAAAAAAAATATTCGTTTTGATGCGTATTGCGCCGCGGTATGTGCCCATAACTTCATAAATTCAACAATGCGACCCCGCTTCTTCGTATTCATTCTTTCTTGTCTACATGGACACTGTAGAAGACGCAGAAGGCCCAATAGTTTTCAAGCTGTCGCATTCACCGTCCGGGACGTGGTACGTTCCCTTAAAAATAATATTCCTGGCTGATCCTCCTAAAACGTTCTCCATGGTCATCATCATCTAAAGAAAAACCTCCTTCATTTGCGTCTGTCGCTTCGTCACCGTCCGCTACCACCAGTGAGCGTGCTCGTGATAAATCTGCTACTGCTAATACCAATACCAATGCTTTTGAAAATAATTCTGCTGCCGCTAACACCAATAATGCACGTAAAGTTGTTGTTGGTACTAGAACAAGTTGTGAGCTTGATGTCGCTGCTCGTCTGGAATGGTTTCATGTAGGATCGTTCAAACCGTCCGTAGAAACTACTGACATCGCTACGTATATAGCAAAACATACTTGCATCAAAGAAAACTCTATATCATGCTATAAATTAATAAAAAAAAGATGTAGCGGTAGAGACAGTAAGTAAAGTAAACTTCAAAATTGGAGTTCCGTCCTCAGATAGAGCAAAAATTATGGACTCGGGGCTGTGGCTGTCAAATGTCAAAATCAGGCCGTTTGAGTTTTTTTAAAAGTTTGTCTCGACAGAGGGAGGACAGTGAGTGATGCGCCTATCACAAATCCAAAGCTCCTAATATATTATCACAATGCCGGTGGTCTGCGTACAAAAACAAATGAGCTATTTCAATCGGCAGCAACCCACGACTTTGATGTCATCATACTCGTGGAAACTTGGCTGACTGCAGATTTTTTATCATCAGAGCCTTTTGATCGTTTTTATAATGTCTATCGAAGGGACAGAGTACTGCAACCGGGGGTAACAAGAGGGGGCGGTATTTTGGTGGCTGTAGCATCTTCTCTGGCAAGTCGTGAAGTGCAACTACACGTTAATGATGCCAACATTGAGCAAATTTGTATTTCTGTAAATATAGGAGAAACGTTCCTTGATAGTATAAATGAAATTTTCTTTATTGCTAGTTACATCCCACCAAATAACAATTATGGAATGTACAAGTCACATATTGATAATATCAGCTTTATTATTGATTCTCTATTACCTCACCAAACGCCCTGTATTTTGGGTGACTTTAATCTGGGTTCTATTCAATGGGTGAGAGATCCTGATGACGGCTTTTTAACCCCCTTTACATCTAAAAAGGATGTCGAGGACTTACTTTGTGATACATTGTACTCCTTTAACCTATCTCAAATTAACGACATTGGAAATGATTTAAACAGAGTGTTAGATCTAATTTTTATAAACAATGATATATCCTGTGATATTTATAAGTGTGATATGCCACTCACCTGTGAATCGATTCATCACAAAGCAATCTCTATCCAGTTCTCTTTCTATAAATACGATAATAACTCCATTGAACCCGAGTACTACTTCAATTTTTATAAGGCGAATTTTACGGCTCTGAATGCGTTTTTCGACTCCATTGATTGGAATTTAATCTTTGAGCAATTAGACTTATCAAATATGTATATAAAGTTCAAGATCGTAGTAGAAGAAAGCCTTAACTTATACGTCCCAGCCCACAGAAAAAAGAGATCTTTCAATCTCCCATGGTACACAAAAGAACTTTTGAGGTTAAAAAACCAACGAAACAAAGCGTATAAAAAATTTAAGAAAACTGGCTCTGCTGATGACGAAGCAAAATTTGCTGAGTGCAGGAAGAAATTTGAATGCCTATCCAAGTTCCTTCATGATAAATATATTAATTCGCTTGAGACTAACATAAAAGCCAACCCGAAGTCTTTTTGGGTTTTTGTTAACTCAAAACGAAAATATAACGGTATGCCGAAATCAATGGAGTTTGGAGGCAAAGTTGCTTCCTCAACTCAGGAAGCATGTGAGCTCTTTGCCGACTTCTTCGGGTCGGTATTTAACATGTTCCGGACAGTCAGTACGTCATGTGATACAACTGCCATAGCGGAGTCTGTAAATATTGGTCAGTTCACGGTTACAGAGGAAGAAGTCCTGGAGTCCCTTATGAACCTTGATGTATCTAAGGGGGCTGGATACGATCTTCTGCCACCCTTGTTCTTAAAGAATTGTGCGGTTTCACTCTATCCGCCTCTTACTAAAATCTTTAACAAGTCCCTTGAATGTGGTAATTTCCTTGACGAATGGAAAGTGGCATTCTTATCGCCAATTTATAAGTCTGGCCCTCGAAACAAGGTAGACAACTATCGACCCATTGCCAAGCTATCCATCATCCCAAAGCTGCTGGACAAAATTGTAAATGACCAGCTATTTGCAGTTTTTAAAAACTATATTGTTCCTCAACAGCACGGTTTTTATCCAGGGAGATCCATCAGCACAAATCTCACAATATTTGTTAATTGTGTGGTTAATGCGATTGAGGACGGCGAACAAGTGGACACTCTGTACACTGATTTCGTAAAAGCTTTCGATAGTCTCAATCATAATCTTTTACTTAATAAACTCGAGAAACTCGGAATCCACTCCAACGCCCTAAGTTGGCTTGAGTCGTATCTCCAAAACAGGAAATTAATAGTAAAGATCGGCAGCAATCTCTCCAAGCCTATAATCGTTACATCAGGAGTACCACAAGGTAGTCATCTGGGCCCTTTACTCTTTTCTTTATTTATAAATGATATCTGCCAATGTTTTAAATTTTGTAGTTGCCTGATGTACGCTGATGATCTAAAACTCTATTACAGAGTTAAACACATTAGCGACTGCATAGAGCTACAGCAAGACATCTTGGAATTGATAAAATGGTGTAATAGTAACGGTCTTTTCTTGAACTTCTCCAAGTGTAACATTATCACATTCACTCGGAGAAACGCATGCATAATGAACAGCTATTACTTTAACGATAGCGACTCATTCAATCGTACAACTACTGTTAAGGATTTAGGAGTATACTTAGACTCGAAGCTTAGATTCGACTTTCATAGGGAGTACATAATCAGTGCTGCCAATTCAAAACTCGGCTTTCTCAAACGTAATTCCAAAGACTTTTTTGATCCGCTAACGCTGAAAAGTCTTTACATTAGCCTTGTAAGATCCACTTTGGAATATGCCTGCATCATTTGGGACTCAGACTTTGTAACACATTCCAGCCGGTTAGAAAGAGTTCAAAGTAGATTCACTAAATTCGCGCTTCGACGAATGTTCACTTTTGAATCGATGCCATCTTATGCACTAAGATGTAGAATTTTAAATATTCAGTGCCTTAATACTCGAAGGAAAATTTGTGGTATTTTCTTTATCAAAGACATTTACGACAACAAAATCGATTCTCCGGAACTACTTTTTCTTCTCCCCTTCTATGCACCTGAAAGGTGTCTAAGGGACAAATACATTTTCTACGTCCAAACGCGTAGAACGAATTTTGGAAATAATGAACCTATTCACAGAATGATCTCCTTATGTAACTCTGTTTGCAATCATGCCGATTTTAGCTCATTTAAAGAACATTTTAAAGCTGATGTTATTGATTACTTTCTTTTCAATTAATATGTTTCAGTATTCGTATTACTATATAAATGTTTTTACATGTAGTTTTATTTAAGCAGTAGCGAATTTTTTACAAAAATTTTTTGTTATAATGTCGTTGTATTTATAAATTGTTACCATATATTTTTCTATCTCGATAATTTTTGTTTAAGTTGTTACATACATATCTGTGAGGACTATATCCGGTAGATAATAATAATAATAATAATAATAATAATAATAATAATAATAATTATAATCCGAGTTATTGCTTTATATTTTGAATATCACCTTTTGATAGGTAAATACTATTAGATTTGAATAGCAGTATTTGAAAACGGAGATCCAATCGATATATGTATTTGCTTCGTCATCATGTCTCTTTGTCCATTATATTTTGAGCTAATATTAATTTGTAGGGATTCGCCTAATAAAATTTGATTGGAAGTTGTATCATTTTCAACGAGAACCACTGCATGTTTTCTAAATTTTGTTTTATGTTTATAAACATTCGTTGCTTATATCTTATCATTTCGAAGAAATTCATATGGTACATACATATGTATGTATGTATGCATACGATTGCGACAACTGTCAATCAGTCAATATTCACATTTACATATATGATGGGCAAATAAAATATACACTTGCATGAGTATATGCATACATATGTATGTAATTATTTACACGCTCGTAGGCATTGTTCTTTTGTTAAGTAAATTTGCAAAACATTTTCAGTTTAGTGTTTATTGTGCCACTCTTTCTATAAAATATACAGTATTTCACGGATACATGCACCATCAGAGACAGGAATTGCTTATTTGAAAATACGCTTTTAAAGACTGACTATGTATTTATATCAAACATGCGGTTATAAAATAGTTTTGATGCAAAACTCCAATCTATTCCGATTGACTAATCTTATCTTATCTATATTGTGTTCATGCTCATTTTAGCATTGAGCATTTCGAGCATTGGATTGGAAAAAGTGTTCATACGTTCATGCTGGCCGCATTTTGGAAATTTGCATTTCCCAAAGTTGTTCACCAACTCTCGAACCAAGTGCTTTTTGTTTACATAACAATGTGGTTACAATATAAATTTGATATTAATTTACGTCTTTTCAATAATGAATAACAATAATAAGATGGCCAGCACTGTATGCATGCGCACTTTGTCAATTTATTGTGCAATACATAAAATCTCAAAATACACAAACATCCCCAATTAAAATATTATTCGTATGAGTTAAGCGGGGATTGCCCGTATTGCTTTAGATGTATGAAAACATTTATTTGAAGCAATTTCCAGCGTAGGAGTGCGGGTTCAAATCCCACTCCCGGGAGAAAAGGCTTTGAAGAAATTTACAAGGTATAATCGAAACAGCTGTCGCCTTGTCCGTCCTGATGTCACGTTCTTTAAATTTTTTCCAAATTATTAAATAAATTATAAAATTAAAAATTGCTTCAAATAAATGTTTTCATACATTTAAAGCAATACGGGTAATCCCCGCTTAATTCATACAAATAGACAACATTGGTTAATTCGTTGTAGTTCTATAGATAGAACAAAAACAGCAACAATACCTGTTTCTTTGAAACCGCCTTAGCAACAAGCATAACTTTAACCCATAATTACATACGAAGTATTTAGTGTGTAAAAGAATAAAATATGCAAATTAGAGTTGTGCTTTTTGATTCATTTCAGAGATTCGGTTCTTTCGTTCTTTTTCTGATGAACGAACAAGTTGTTCTAGAATCTAGTTTGATAGTTGTCTCGAGATCTGGCAACCCCCCGCCTCTAGTAAGTGGAGCCTTGAGCTTGCGGGCGCAGGACAAGAACACAGAACGTGCTCAACCTTTTTTTCCTGCAGCTCGCACTTCTTACATCTGCTGTTACTGACGAGGCCTAACTTAAAATCATGTTACGCCAGAAGGCATCATATGCAACTCCTGTCTCCTTTTTGGATTGGGACGTCTACCGTCGATTGGAGAAACTTAGAGTTCTAAAACAAAAGTAAAACTAAACCTAACTAAACTAAAACTAAAATTTTTTCATTTTGATTTTGGCGACCTTAAACTTAAAACTCAACTAGCGCAACACAAATCGGATTACAAATATTGCCACCATACTGCAAACCAAAAAACTGCACTTATGACCCACTGTACTGAAAACTCCCACTCACCAAACTTTGACAAAGCTACTATTCTTCAACAAGAACAACATTACTGAAAACGATTTACTCTGGAAATGCTTCACATTATTAACACACCAACCAGCAAACGAATGAACTACAAAATGGACGTAGATAACTCCGCTAGCTTCTATAGATATTTGTTGACAAACAAACGATCAGTGATAAACTCCACGTCAAGTGATACACACGTGTAAAAAATGTATGTGATTAATTTTTTAAAATTTGTATGTTAGACAATTTGTTATTTATTTATTTATTTTGTTGTTTTTATGTTTTGTAGTTTTCACCCTGAAGACGATTACCGTGTGTAATCGAAATATATTGGTAATATATATAAAAAAAAAAACCCTTGTGTTTTTATTTCAATTCGGACCTCAAGTCAGCTAGCAAAAATTGACTAAAATTTGTTCTCAAATCGAAAAATGTTAACCTTTTCATTAATAACTTAATATAACGTGCAAGCAGAAGATTCTCCAACGTTAGGACTGTGGTTGCTGGGATATACTTCTGAGGATAATGGGGCCGAGATTTGCCTGAGATTTGAACCAGAGACACTCGGCGAGCTCATCCTCTTTACCATCTATCTATCTTCTATTAAATCTTATAAAATAAAGTCGCTAAATGCCATGTATGCGCATAACTTCACACAGAATGCTCCGATTTTAAAACGGTTTTTTGCATTTGAAAGCTTAGCTACGTGATATGATACAGTTAATATAATTTGAAGATATATATTATAGGGGCGTGGCAAATTGCCAAAATGTAGTAAAAAATCATAAAATTTTTGTTTACACAGCTATAACTCATAAACGGATGGATGGATTTAAAAAATTCTACTTTTCAGTAAAGCTTTGAACTATTTACCTTCGATCTGCATCAAAAAAATACTTGATTCCTTTTTTATCTCAGCCAAATTGTTTAAACAAAAGTAACATTTTTACCAAAAAATGTATTTGTGTGGTTGTTCGCTGTGAATTGTTCGCGCTAATTGCTTTTGAGTGAGGATGGTGCGACACGTACATACGTACATATATAGCATTCGCTGCGTTATACTGTTTTCACACAGAAACTTAATGATCTCATTTCACCTGCTAATGAAATCGTAAATTTTTTGCTTTCACACAGAAGTAACTGCTCGATTAGTATGAAGGATGAGACAGACAATCATGGCGGAACGATACAAGGTGGGAGCATGGTGACATACCTACAAACAAACAAAATTCCATGTACTTGTAAATTCGATGGACAAATGTCAAAATCGTACTGCGCCGGTAGTTGATGTATCAAATCAAATAAAAAAGGTTATAATCAGCTGTTCGATGCGGCCACCTTGTATCGTTCCGCCAAGCAGACAATGACATTTGCTTTGAAAACTAAGAAACGGAAACGGAAGCGGAACGCTGCCAACAGAGTTGCATTGTGCTTTTGACTTCATTAGGCATTCGATTAGCTACTAATGAAATAATAATAGATTCGAGTTTTGTAGGGAAGATTGAGCTCAATAAGCGTCTTAATGTAGAAAATTGCCTTTATTATTCAATAAGCCGTCTGTGTGAGATTAGTATTATTTTACTTCGGGCGCAGGTTTATAGGTATGTGCGGATGTACATCACTACATAGTATAAAAAAAAGTCGCTTTTTCTGTCCCTATGTCCCTTTGAATGCTTAAACCTTTAAAAATACGCAACGGATTTTGATGCGCTTTTTTTTAATAGATAAAGAGTAATTTAAGGGGAAGGAACGGATGAACATATTTGTCTGAAAATTGGAGGAGGGGTAGCTTAGAACCAGGAGACAGACATAGGATAATTTTTATCCCGTTCTGGCTAGGGTCTTGAGATCAAAACGTTGACCTGGGTAATCCTGGGATATGTTTGTACAATATGGGTATCAAATGGAAGCTGTTTATGAGAACTTTGAATCGGGGTATTTTTCGTACCCGCGTGTAACTAGGGTCTCGAGATATAAGCGAAAACGTGGACGCTGGTACACCTAGAATGTGTTTATAGAATATGGATAACAAATGAAACCTGTTGATGAGTGCTTTAGTACAGGGTAGTTTTCATATCTCTTGGTGACTAGGGTCTCGAGATTGAGGCCAAAACGTGGACCCGGGTACCCCTAGAAAGTGTTTATACAATATGGATAACAAATGAAAGCAGTTGATGCGTGCTTTAGTATATGGTAATTTGCATACCCCTGGGTGACTAGGGTCTCGAGATATAGGCCAGAACGTGGACCCGGGTACCCATAGACAGAGTTTATACAATATGGATATCAAATGAAAGCTGTTGATGAGTGCTTTAGTAAAGGGTAGTTTTCATACATATTGGTGACTAGGGTCTCGAGATATAGGCCAAAACGTGGACCCGGGTTCCCCTAGAATCTGTTTACACAATATGGATAACAAATGAAAGCTGTTGATGAGTGCTTTAGTAGCGGGTAATTTGCATACCCCTGGGTGACTAGGGTCTGCAGATAGAGGCCAAAACGTGGGCCCGTGTACCCCTAGACAGAGTTTATACAATATGGATATCAAATGAAAGCTCTTTATGAGTGCTTTAGTAAAGGGTAGTTTTCATACCTATTGGTGACAAGGGTCTCGAGATATAGGCCAAAACGTGAACCTGGGTACCCCTAGAATGTGTTTATACAATATGGATAACAAATGAAAGCTGTTGACGAGTGCTTTAGTACAGGGTAAGTTTCATACCTATTTGTTACTAGGATCTCGAGATATGGGCCAAAACGTGGGCCCGCGTACCCCTAGACAGAGTTTATACAATATGGATATCAAATGAAAGCTGTTGATTAGTGCTTTAGTAAAGGGTAGTTTACATACCTATTGGTGACTAGTGTGTCGAGATATAGGCCAAAACGTGAACCCGGGTACCCCTAGAATGTGTTTATACAATATGGATAACAAATGAAAGCTGTTGATGTGTGCTTTTGTACAGGGCAAGCTTCATACCTATTTGTTACTAGGGTCTCGAGATATATGCCAAAACGTGGATCAGGGTAACACTAGGATGTGTTTTTACATTATGGGTATCAAATTGAAGCTGTTGATGTGTGCTTTAGTACAGGGTAGTTTTCATACCTACTGTTGATTATTGTCTCGATATATAGGCCAAACGTGGACCCGGATACCCCTAGAATGTGTGTGTAATATGGATATCAAATGAAAGCTGTTGTTGAGAGCTTTAAAGTAATTTTCATTGTAATATTCTATTTAGTCGCATCAACCTGGCAATACTGATACATATGCATGCGAAGCCGAAATAAAGACATGAATTAATAATACCCACATACCTATTTACGTCCTATTCGATTTGACTGAAATTTGGTAAATAAATTTGTCTATATTAGTATTAACGATCCTTTTTTCCGGGAAGTAGACCAGAGACGGACTGGGACTGAGACTCGGAATGGGACTGGAACAAAATAGATACCACCCCCTTGGGCTGACAATAAATGATGAAGAAGAATGAGAAGAATTTGAGATAAGAGAAAAGAGGGAAGGAGAAGGAGACTGAGAAAGAGATAGAATGAGACGAAGATAGAGATAGATGAAGCGAAAAAGACGGAGGGAAGAGTGAATAAAAGGATGAAGAAAAAGTGAAGAGGGGGAGGGCAGAGTTAGACGGAAAAAGCTTATTAAAATATATGCAGATAGACCAAATTTAGGGCAGAACAATGTCTGTCGGGTCTGCTAGTATATTATAAAGAAAATGAAATCATTTCTTTGTATGTTTGTGTTAGTTGGTTGGTTGGTTGGAGTGGCGAGTCCCAATTGACTCCAATTAGCGCTCATGCGCCGTTTTGATACCACAAACTCGTGAGTTAACCAATGAAAGGGTGTTGTAAGATGACTAATAAACATTTTCACGCGCCTCAGGGAAAACCCGTCCCCCTATATCCATCCCGTGGAGTTTATAAATTTGAGAAGCTCTCCCGGCCTAACATCTTTAAGTTCTGGGAGGCTTTCGAAAAGGGGCTTTCCAAGAAACTTTATTCTGTTCGACAGTGTGCTGGGCATTCGCACAGCAGATGCTCAACCGTTTCCTCCGCCTCCGGACGCTTGCAGCTGCGACAGGAGGTATTATGTTCAGTCCCATCCGTGCCGCATGTACCCGCATGCCCAATGCCCCGTGAGCACCGCAAATACTCTGGATATATCCCTTCTGTTCATCTTAAGGACAGCTGCCGATCGTTTTTCGTTATATGATGGCCACATGCTCTTGGAAACTCTACAGGTCCGCAGCCGATTCCACCTATTGTTGGCCTCACTCAACCAGTGTTGGGAGATGCGACCCTTGATGAGTCCCAGGGGTGCAAGGACCTCCTTCGCTCCTGAGACATCAAGAGCCGCTCCACGCCGTGCCAGCTCATCCGCCATCTCGTTACCCTGTATGCTGCGATGCCCCGGCACCCATATCAGGGTAACGATCTGCTGGCTCGTCAGAATCATGGCGCTCTCCCTACACTGCACAACCAGGTTTGATGATATCGTCTCTAATCCGAGGGCCCAAAGAGCCGCCTGGCTATCGAAGAAAATGGCCACCCTGTTACATAAGGACGTGGGTGGGACATTCGCAAATACTCCCGCTCCCACTCCGCAAGCCATTTTAGAACCATCCGTGAAAACCGAGATGTCGAATCGCTGAGTGATCTCCCCATCTTTCCAATGTAGTTTGTGTCGAAGACTTTCCTTGGACATATGTAGTCCGTTTTTGACAAGGTGCGGGAGTCGTTAATATTGAGCAGGATATGGCCGTGCCCGTATGTTCGCTCCCTCCAAAGGCCCAACTCCCGAAGCCTTAGGGCCCCTTGAGATGCCGTTCCCTTGATAAAGAGATATACCGGTGGAACATTGCATATCACGTTTAAAGCTTCCGAGGGGCACGACCTAATTGCCCCCGTGATCGTTCCGCAGGCATATCGTTGAACTTTCCCTAGTATGTTAATTATGTATTTCGCCTCTACCGCCTTCCACCACACGAGTGCCCCATATGTCAGAATTGGTCGAATAACTACTGCCTTATACATCCATGCCATGAGGTCTGGCCTCAGACCCCACTTTTTACCTAGCATTCCTTTGCAGGCATACATAGCCCCGTAGGCTCGCTTGACTCTATGCTCTATGTTAAGCCTCCAGTTAAGTTTTGGTGTTAAAAAGACTCCTAGGTATTTGGCCCTATCGGAAAGACGCAACTCCTGGCCATCAAGAGACGGAAGGTTAAAAATTGGGATTTTCGTCCTAGTGGTGAAGAGCACTAGTTCCGTCTTTGAGGGGTTAACGCTTAGTCCGGCGGTCTCCGCCCAACTGCTCAGCTTCCTCAGTGATCCCTGCATGATCCCACTAATCACATTGGGACACAGACCAGATACCAGTATTACTATGTCATCCGCGTAGGCCACCACTTTAACCCCATCCCTGTTGATTTGACGAAGTATGTTGTCTATAATGCAAAGCCAGAGCAGTGGTGACAAGATCCCGTCCTGAGGGGTCCCTTTCCACGGGTATGCCGTGATCTCACTAGCCCTCAGTTTACCGCTTATCATTCTGGTCCGCAGAGCCTTCCCTATCCAGTTTACGATAGGGTCCTCTATACCGAGTACATGGAGGGATCCTTCTATTGCTTCCAGCCGGACATTATTGAAAGCTCCCTCTATGTCCAAGAATGCAGCCAGGGTAAATTGTTTGTGTTCGAAGGACGAATCTACCTTGTCGTCTACCTTGCGGTCTCCGTTGAGCGGCCCCTGATATAGGCGTGTTGGGCTGTTGATAGCCCCGAGGTATCCAACCTACCGCGAATGTGGACCTCCAGTAGTCTTTCAAACGTTTTTAGAACAAACGACGAAAGACTGATGGGTCTGAAATCCTTAAGCTTTTCATGTCCCCTCTTATTGACCTTTGGGATGAAGACTACCTTGGTCCCACTCCAATTCAGGGGCACATGATTAAGTCGAATGCAGGCTTTAAAGATGCGTTCCATCCAAGGTATCACCAGACAGCGAGTTTTTTGTAGCATCGCTGGGAAAATACCATCCGGCCCTGGGGATTTGGATTGCGAAAAACTGTTGATAGCCCATTATATCTTTTTTCCGTTATAAGTTCATTTAATAACCGGAGAGGGGGTATTACCCCTGTATACTCCCTGGGTTTCATTTGGTTGGAACTACTGTTTGTGTTGGACTTTCAATCAAAATTCGATGAGTTTTCGATCAATTTTAAACAAAATTAAAGGAATAACTAATCGAATTTAGCTTTGATCCCTACTGAGTTCAGAATGAAGTCACATTGAATGAGAGGTAACGCTCTAAAATATTTTTATGGTCTTTGATGTGCTTAGTTCGACATTTGGTTCAAAGTAGAACAAGAAATGAATGATTGAATAGGCGCGCGTGAACACAGTTTAAAGACCCTGAGTATTTTGAATCACCATTTCTAAACAAATTTATTGAAAAAGAAAATCATGTTGATAAACTTAACAAACAAATGCTCCTCTTTTACTTTATTTGATTCAAAAATTGCACCTAGAATCTTTGGTATGCCGGACCAGCAATATATCCATTTTGGACCCGCTGATATTTTCTTAAAATTTTTCTGTTGCTTATTATCGAGGACCTACTGTCTCTTTGCTTTTTCGATATAATGGGTTGTAGTCATTCTCAAGTGGTTCAGCCTCAATATCAAGGGAAATTTTAGTGGCAGTGGCTATATGTTGCGCAGGCAATCGGTTGTTAATGAGTGATGAATAAAAAATTTGTTGTCGATTAATTTTGTTTGTTAACATTATCGAATGCATGTTTTTTTGATTACACATTTGTTTGATTTGTTTACACTAAATAATTAAATTACAAGTGTAATAATAAAAAAATGGTCGAGTGCCTTATAGAGGGCGATTTCATGGTTTTATCATTGCCGCATTCACCAGACCGATATGAAGCATTCTTTTTTAGCCTTATCATGAGTTCGGCATGGGAAAATTCCGCCCAGAATTTAAAAAAGAAATGTGTTAATTTTTGTTTTGATCTTTATTTTAGTTGCGCTCGTAAATTAGTTCCGGAATTACGTCACACTTAACACTTTATTGGCGGCCACCGTGGTGTGATGGTAGCGTGCTCCGCCTACCACACCGTATGCCCTGGGTTCACACCCCGGGCATAGCAACACCAAAATTTAAGAAATAAGGTTTTTCAATTAGAAGAAAATTTTTCTAAGCCGGGTCGCCTCTCGGAAGTGTTTGGCAAGCGCTCCGGGTGTATTTGTACCATGAAAAGCTCTGTGAAAACTCATCTGCCTTGCAGATGCCGTTCGGAGTCGGCATAAAACATGTAGGTCCCGTCCGGCCAATTTGTAGGGAAAATCTAAATCTCTTAGGAAGTTATCGCGCCTTACATTTATTTATTTATTTATAACACTTTATAGAGCCGATAATTTCACATGTACCAAAAACAGTTACGCTGCCAGATGTTGAACGTGTTGCTGTTATCCTTTCTGTCTTTTATTTCTTATGCTAGGTGCACTTTTTCTTGGCCACAATGCGACTGATTGATTGAGTTGCTCGTTCCCATGTCCTTTCCATATCACTCCTTCGCCAACGCAACGCAGAGATGAGCACAGCGTCTTTGTAAACTCGGATTGGTTTTGCTGACAACAAGTTTTCTTTCTCTTACTATTTAATTGTGTCTTCATTGTGGTTTGTGGAGCACAGTGTTACATTTCGTAGAAAGAGTGACGCAAAAGTTGTATAGTAGTGGTTCTGAGACTGAACATATAAAAATAGGTATAATTTAGATATAGTTTAGCTCTGACAAATTTGGTGCTGTGACAGCAGGAGGGTATGGTAACTAATAACCACTGAAGGTAATAATTTTAATGTTCAGCTTGCCTCTCTTTCGTCACACTTAACACTTTATTGGCGACCACCCTGGTGTGATGGTAGCGTGCTCCGCCTACCACACCGGATGCCCTGGGTTCAAACCCCGGGCAAAGCAACATCAAAAATTTATGCCCTCAGCGTCAAGTTCTTGATGAATTCAGCTTAGTGATTTTTTAACAATTAAATGTAAAACACACAAATACCAAACACCACACATTTTTATGTTATTGCCAAAAAAAAAAATATTTACCAATTATTCTAATTTAAGTGTCCTAAATGAATTCTTAAATTTTGTCAAATGTAGTAAATATTTTGATTTATTGAGGTGCAGCCAAACTTGTTTCTTGTGTTTTTTCATGTCTTTTTGTTTAATATCGCAATCGCTTTCTGTTTGCTACAACTGAGCTTTTTGTCTGAGCGTTGAATTTAACCGGGTTTGTTTGGCTATTGTCTGTCGTGCTCGGATGCTAATCAGCCTGATATCATTTAGTATTCGGCAGATACAAATTTGATTTTTGTGCCTGGGTACTGTGAATACTTGACATATATAAGAGTACCGTTGCGTTGATAAATACATATATACTTACATATATAATTACGTTTGTGCCCAACAACAATAAACGAAGAAATTTGCAAACTATGGGTGATGTACGACGGCGACAACGAGACAGATGTAAGATTAATTATTTTAAATTTCTTTTAACATAAGTTTTACACTAACTAATTTACGCATGTTTGTATTATATTTGTCTCATTTAAAATTATTATTATCGTTATAAATGTGTAAACATCTTTGCTCAAGTTATGGGGGAGTCCTGAATGTCAGCGTAGGCGTAGTCCTTGTGAGTGGTATGCAATATGGGGATATATGTATGTAGAATGTTAACATAGGAGTAGTGTGTAGTATTGGTATACTGTAGGAAGTATTTCAGAATATGTAAGCGTAGGTGTAGTGTGTGGTTTTGGTATGCTGCATGGAGTAATGAAGAATAAAAGCTTAAGTGTAGTAACTGGCGGCCACCGTGGTGTGATGGTAGCGTGCTCCGCCTACCACACCGTATGCCCTGGGTTCACACCCCGGGCAAAGCAACATCAAAATTTTAGAAATAAGGTTTTTCAATTAGAAGAAATTTTTTCTAAGCGGGGTCGCCCCTCGGCAGTGTTTGGCAAGCGCTCCGGGTGTATTTCTGCCATGAAAAGCTCTCAGTGAAAACTCATCTGCCTTGCAGATGCATAAACATGTAGGTCCCGTCCGGCCAATTTGTAGGGAAAATCAAGAGGAGCACGACGTAAACTGGAAGAGAAGCTCGGCCTTAGATCTCTTCGGAGGTTATCGCGCCTTACATTTATTTATTTAGTAACTACACTGAGAAAACCGTACGTGGTAGAGTTAATTTTTAGCGAAATCCCACAGCAAACACACCTACATATAATTTAAAGTTTCTGAGGATCACAATTCTAATACATGCAAGTGTACGTTGAGATGTATACACCGCTGTTTTGTTGGATATAAAGAGCCAGAGATATATGTAATGGCAAACATGAGCAAGTGCGTGATTTGTATTACTGATACAATATGAAAATAAAGCAAAATAAAATAAAACTGAATTAAATTAGAGAAAAACAAGTAAGGAAGGCTAAGTTCGGGTGTAACCGAACATTACATACTTGGCTGAGAGCTTTGGAGACAAAATAAGGGGAAATCACCATGTAGGAAAATGAACCTAGCGTAACCCTGAAATGTGTTTGTATGACATGGGTATTAAATGGAAGGTATTAAAGAGTATTTTAAAAGGGAGTGGGCCATTCTACACGTGGACGCCTTTTCGAGATATCGACCAAAATGTGGACCAGGGTGACCCAGAACATCATCTGTCGGGTACCGCTAATTTATGTATATATATACCACGAACAGTATTCCTGCCATGATTCCAAAGGCTTTTGATTTCGCCCTGCAGAACTTTTTCATTTTCTTCTACTTAATTGGTAGGTGTCGCACCCATTTTACAAAGTTTTTTCTAAAGTTATATTTTGCGTCAAAAAACCAATCCAATCACCATGTTTCATCACTTTTTTCGTATTTGGTATATAATTGTGGCATTTTTTTCATTTTTAGAAATTTTCAATATCGAAAAAGTGGGCGTGGTCATAGTCGGATTACGCCCACTTTTAATACCAAGATAAAGTGAGTTCAGATAAGAACGTGAACTAAGTTTAGTAAAGATATATCGATTTTTGCTCAAGTTATCGTCATAACGGCCGAGCGGAAGGACAGACGGTCGACTGTGTATAAAAACTGGGCGTTGCTACAACCGATTTTGCTCATTTTCATAGAAAACAGTTACCGTTATAGACACTATGCCCTTACCAAATTTCACAAGGATTGGTAAATTTTTATTCGAGTTATGGCATTAAAAGTATTCTAGACAAAATAAATGAGAAAGGGCGGGGCCACGCCCATTTTGAAATTTTCTTTTATTTTTGTATTTTGTTGCACTATATCATTACTGGAGTTAAATGTTGACATAATTTACATATATACTGTAAAGATATTAAATTTTTTGTTAAAGCTTGACTTATAATTTTTTTTTTAAAGTGGGCGTGATCGTCATCCGATTTTGCTAATTTTTGTTTGGCATACATATAGTAATAGGAGTAACGTCCCTTCCAAATTCCATCATGATATCTTCAACGACTGCCAAATTAAAGCTTGCAAAACTTTTAAATTATCTTCTTTTAAAAGTGGGCGGTGCCACGCCCACTGTCCAAAATTTTACTAATTTTCTATTCTCCGTCATAAGGTTAACCCACCTACCAAGTTTCATCGCTTTATCTGTCTTTGGTAATGAATTATCGCACTTTTTCGGTTTTTCGAAATTTTCGATATCGAAAAAGTGGACGTGGTTATAGTCCGATTTCGTACATTTTGAATGACGATCTGAGATGAGTGCCCAAGAACTTACACACCAAATTTCATTAAGATACCTCAGAATACTCAAGTTATCGTGTTTACGGACAGACGGACGGACGGACATAGCTAAGTGAATTTCTTTTTTCGCCCAGATCATTTTGATATATAGAAGTCTATATTTATCTCGATTAGTTTATGCCGTTATGGATTACCGTATGCGAACAAAATGAATCTACTCTGTTGTGAGCTCTGCTCAGCTGAGTATAATAAAATAAGATAAAAATAAAATAAAATAAATACAAAAATAAAATAAAATAATATAAAATAAAATAAAATTAAATCAATTTTGAGTCGACGAGCTATCTGTTTTTTATTGATAAGTTTTCGATATGTCTTCAAAATTGTATCGATTTTTATCGGATTTATACCAATTTTTTATAGGAGTTTGGTCGAAAAGCTCTAAGTTATCAAAAATTTAACGATTTGTTATTAAAATGTTATCGATTTTTTTGTCAAAAAGTTATCAATTTCTTATCGCAGTGCTACCAAATTTTTTAATATTACCAATTTGTTAACGATGACTCATCGGTTTTTTATGAACCAGATACCGATAAAAATTCAATTTAAAATCGAAAACAATTCAATAGCTAGACGGTGATTTCGCTTTTAATTATAGGCCGATACTAAAACTATGAACCTTCGGTACCAGTTGTTGCCAATTAGAAGCGGAAGAAGCTCTTTTGAAAAAGGCCGAAATTATTTGTTTCTGATAAATTCACCTCTGTTGCGACTAAATTTCAACCCCTGGACGAGCTCTAGTGCTTAAAAACATTAGTTTGCTAGACGTAAACCTGTATGTTTACACATCGATCTTAACCAGTACTTGGTGCATACTCCTTTTTTTCAAACCCTGTTTCCGTTTGCTGCGATTATGGATAGTCCTTTGCCGGATTGAATCTGGTACGCTGTTGTATTAGCTCATCTGGTACTAGCACAGCTGCCTCGGGAATTCGTGTCTGTTGACGTGCATGCCGATCGCGGGAATAATCTAAAACCCTTAACCCGATGTGATCGTTGGCGGAACGTATATTACGTAGTCAGGGATTATGATACCAAGCTCTATATCTTACAATTAGGAACTTATTTTTTTTTTCTAACTGTAAGACCCCTTCCTTTCCGACCCTGGTGTAGAGATATACGCCGCCGATAAACGCCGCCGCCACCGCCGATTAGGGTCGTTTTTCGCACGCCGCCGCCGAATGTCAAAAATATCGGCGCGGCGGCGGCGGCGGCGGCGGCATCCGGCGGCATCCGGCGCGTTACTATATTTTATACTCGTTTAAAACTGTTTGGACCATTTATTGTTCATGTCGAAAATTGGTCGGATAGGTCGAAAGTGGTGTCAACGGATGCGCATCACTGCCAGTTATAAGAAACTAATTGCGAAATTTAAATCTTTCTAACTGTTCAAAAGTTATTTTAACAAGTAAGGAAGGTTAAGTTCGGGTGTAACCGAACATTTCATACTCAGTTGAGAGCTATGGTGACAACATATGGGAAAATAACCATGTAGGAAAATGAACCGAGGGAAACCCTGGAATGTGTTTGTATGACATGTGTATCAAATGAAAGGCATTAAAGAGTATTTTATGAGGGAGTGGGCCATAGTTCTATAGGTGAACGCCATTTAGGGATATCGCCATAAAGGTGGATCAGGGTTGACTCTAGAATTTGTTTGTACGATATGGGTATCAAATGAAAGGTGTTAATGAGTATTTTAAAAGGGAGTGATCCTTAGTTCCATAGGTGGAGGCCGTTTCGAGATATCTCCATAAAGGTGGACCAGGGGTGACCCTAGAATTTGTTTGTACAATATGGATATCAAACGAAAGGTGTTAATGAGTATTTTAAAAGGGAGTGATCCTTAGTTCCATAGGTGGACGCCGTTTCGAGATTTCGCCATAAAGGTGGACCAGGGGTGACCCTAGAATTTGTTTGTACAATATGGATATCAAACGAAAGGTGTTAATGAGTATTTTAAAAGGGAGTGATCCTTAGTTCCATAGGTGGACGCCGTTTCGAGATATCGCCATAAAGGTGGACCAGGGGTGACCCTAGAATTTGTTTGTACAATATGGGTATCAAACGAAAGGTGTTAATGAGTATTTTAAAAGGGAGTGGGCCTTAGTTCTATAGGTGGACGCCTTTTCGAGGTATCGCAATAAAGGTGGACCAGGGGTGACTCTAGACTTTGTTTGTACGATACGGGTATCAAATTAAAGGTATTAATGAGGGTTTTAAAAGGGAGCGGTGGTAGTTGTATAGGTGGTCGCCTTTTAGAGATATCGCCATAAAGGTGGACCAGGGGTGACTCTAGAATGTGTTTGTACAATATGGGTATCAAACGAAAGGTGTTAATGAGTATTGTAAAAGGGATTGGGCCTTAGTTCTATAGGTGGACGCAGTTTCGAAATATCGCCATAAAAGTGGACCAGGGGTGACCCTAGAATGTGTTTGTACGATATGGGTATCAAATTAAAGGTATTAATGAGGGTTTTAAAAGGGAGTGGTGGTAGTTGTATAGGTAGTCGCCTTTTCGAGATATAGCCATAAAGGTCGACCAGGGGTGACTCTAGAATACGTTTGTACAATATGGGTATAAAACGAAAGGTGCTAATGAGTAATTTAAAAGGGAGTGGGCCTTAGTCCTATAGGTGGACGCCTTTTCGAGGTATCGCAATAAAGGTGGACCAGGGGTGACTAGACTTTGTTTGTACGATATGGGTATCAAATGAAGGTGTTAATGAGTATTTTTAAAAGGGAGTGGGCCTTCGTTCTATAGGTGGTCGCCTTTTCGAGATATCGCGATAAAGGTGGACCAGGGGTGACTCTAGAATATGTTTGTACGATATGGGTATCAAATGAAAGGTGTTAATGAGTATTTTAAAAGGGCGTGGGGCTTAGTTCTATAGGTGGACGCCTTTTCGATATATCGGCATAAAGGTTGACCAGGGGTGACTCTAGAACCTGTTTGTACGATATTAGTATCAAATTAAAGGTATTAATGAGAGTTTTAAAAGGGAGTGGTGGTAGTTGTATATGTGAAGGCGTTTTCCAGATATCGACCAAAATGTGGACCAGGGTGACCCAGAACATCTGTTGGATACCGCTAATTTATTTATATATGTAATACCTGCCAAGATTTCAAGGGTTTTTTATTTCGCCCTGCAGAACTTTTTCATTTTCTTCTACTTAATATGGTAGGTGTCACAACCATTTTACAGAGTTTTTTCTAAAGTTATATTTCGAGTCAATAAACCAATCCAATTACCACGTTTCATCCCATTTTCGTATTTGTTATAGAATTATGGCGTTTTTTCATTTTTCGTAATATTCGATATCGAAAAAGTGGGCGTGGTCATAGTCGGATTTCGTTCATTTTTTATACCAAGATAAAGTGAGTTCAGATAAGTACGTGAACTAAGTTCAGTAAAGATATGTCGATTTTTGCTCAAGTTATCGTGTTAACGGCCATGCGGAAGGACAGACGGACGACTGTGTATAAAAACTGGGCGTGGCTTCAACCGATTTCGCCCATTTTCACAGATAACAGTTAGCGTCATAAAATCTATGCCCCTACCAAATTTCAAAAGGATTGGTAAATTTTTGTTCGACTTATGGCATTAAAAGTATCCTAGACAAATTAAATGAAAAAGGGCGGAGCCACGCCCATTTTGAAATTTTCTTTTTTTTTGTATTTTGTTGCACCATATCATTACTGGAGTTGAATTTTGACATAATTTACTTATATACTGTAAAGATATTAAATTTTTTGTTAAAATTTTACTTTAAAAAAAATTTTTTTTTTAAAAGTGGGCGTGGTCCTTCTCCGATTTTGCTAATTTTTATTAAGCGTACATATAGTAATAGGAGTAACGTTCCTGCCAAATTTCATCATGATATCTTCAACGACTGCCAAATTACAGCTTGTAAAATTTTAAATTACCTTCTTTTAAAAGTGAGCGGTGCCACGCCCATTGTCCAAAATTTTACTAATTTTCTATTCTGCGTCATAAGTTCAACTCACCTACCAAGTTTCATCGCTTTATCTGTCTTTGGTAATGAATTATTGTACTTTTTCGGTTATTCGAAATTTTTGATATCGAAAAAGTGGGCGTGGTTATAGTCCTATATCGTTCATTTTAAATAGCGATCTGAGATGAGTGGTTAGGAACCTACATACCAAATTTCATCAAGATACCTCAAAATTTACTCAAGTTATCGTGTTAACGGACGGACGGACGGACATGGCTCAATCAAATTTTTTTTCGATACTGATGATTTTGATATCTGGTAGTCTATATCTATCTCGATTCCTTTATACCTGTACAACCAACCGTTATCGAATCAAAGTTATTATACTCGGTGAGCTCTGCTCAACTGAGTATAAACAAGTAAGGAAGGCTAAGTTCGGTGTGTAACCGAACATTACATACTCAGTTGAGAGCTGTGGAGACAAAGTAAGGGAAAATCACCATGTTGTAAAAAGAACCTAGGGTAACCCTGGAATGTGTTTGTATGACATGTGTATCAAATGGAAGGTATTAAAGAGCATTTTAAGAGGAAGTGGGCCATAGTTCTATAGATGGACGCCATTTAGGGATATCGCCATAAAGGTGGACCAGGCCTGGCTCTAGAATTTGTTTGTACGATATGGGTATCAAATGAAATGTGTTAATGATAATTTTAAAAGTGAGTGGGCCTAAGTTCTATAGGTGGACGCCTTTTTGAGATATCGTCATAAAGGTGGACCAGGGGTGACTCTAGAATTTATTTTGTACGATATGGGTATCAAATGAAAGGTATTAATGAGTATTTTAAAAGGGCGTGGGCCTAAGTTCTATAGATGGACGCCGTTTCGAGATATCGCCATAAAGATGGACCAGGAGTGACTCTAGAATTTGTTTGTACGATATGAGTATCAAATGAAAGGTGTTAATGAGTATTTTAAAAGGGAGTGGGCCTTAGTTCTATAGGTGGACGCCTTTTCGGAATATCGTTATAAAAGTGGACCAGGGTTGACTCTAGAATGCGTTTGTACAATATGGGTACCAAACGAAAGGTGTTAATAAGTGTTTTAAAAAGGAGTGGGCCTTAGTTCTATGGGTGGACGCCTTTTCGGGATATCGCCATAAAGGTGGACCAGGGGTGATTCTAGAATGCGTTTGTACAATATGGGTATAAAATGAAAGGTGTTAATGAGTATTTTAAAAGGGCGTGTGCCTTAGTTCTATAGGTGGACGCCTTTTCGAGATATCGCCATAAAGGTGGACCAGGGGTGACTCTAGAATTTGTTTGTACGATATGGGTATCAAATGAAAGGTGTTAATGAGTAATTTAAAAGGGAGTGGGCCTTAGTTCTATAGGTGGACGCCTTTTCGGAATATCGTTATAAAAGTGGACCAGGGTTGACTCTAGAATGCGTTTGTACAATATGGGTATCAAACGAAAGGTGTTAATAAGTGTTTTAAAAAGGAGTGGGCCTTAGTTCTATGGGTGGACGCCTTTTCGGGATATCGCCATAAAGGTGGACCAGGGGTGATTCTAGAATGCGTTTGTACAATATGGGTATCAAATGAAAGGTGTTAATGAGCATTTTAAAAGCGCGTGGGCCTTAGTTCTATAGGTGGACGCCTTTTCGGAATATCGTTATAAAAGTGGACCAGGCGTGACTCTGTTGTTGTTGTTGTAGCGATAAGGTTGCTCCCCGAAGGCTTTGGGGAGTGTCATCGATGTGATGGTCCTTTGCCGGATACAAATCCGGTACGCTCCGGTACCATAGCACCATTAACGTGCTACCACGACCATCTTGGGAACGATTTATGTGGCCACATTAAACCTTCAGGCCATTCCCTCCCTCCCTACCCCCAAATTCCATGAGGAGCTTGGGGTCTCCAGAGCCTCGTCTGTTAGTGAAACAGGATTCGCCGCGGATAGGTGAGGTTGACAATTGGGTTTGGAGAAGCTATATATTGCGCTTGCAACCTGAAATCTTGTATTTTAGTCGCCTCTTACGACAGGCATACCTACCGCGGGTATATTCTGATCCCCTAACCCGCTGGGGTAGGGGTGACTCTAGAATGCGTTTGTGCAATATGGGTATCAAATGAAAGGTGTTAATGAGTATTTTAAAAGGGCGTGGGCCTTAGTTCTATAGGTGGACGCCTTTTCGAGATATCGCCATAATGGTGGACCAGGGTTGACTCTAGAATGCGTTTGTACAATATGGGTATCAAACGAAAGGTGTTAATAAGTGTTTTAAAAGGGAGTGGGCCTTAGTTCTATAGGTGGACGCCTTTTCGGAATATCGTTATAAAAGTGGACCAGGGGTGACTCTAGAATGCGTTTGTACAATATGGGTATCAAATGAAAGGTGTTAATGAGTATTTTAAAAGGGCGTGGGCGTTAGTTCTATAGGTGGACGCCTTTTCGAGATATCGCCATAAAGGTGGACCAGGGGTGACTCTAGAATTTGTTTGTACGATATGGGTATCCACTGAAAGGTGTTAATGAGTAGTTTAAAAGGGCGTGGGCCTTAGTTCTATAGGTGGACGCCTTTTCGAAATATCGCCATAAAGGTGGACCATGGGTGACTCTAGAATTTGTTTGTACGATATGGGTATCAAATGAAAGGTGTTAATGAGTATTTTAAAAAGGAGTGGGCCTTAGTTCTATATGTGGACGCCTTTTCGAAATATCGCCATAAAGGTGAACCAGGGGTGACTCTAGAATTTGTTTGTACGATATGGGTATCAAATGAAAGGTGTTAATGAGTATTTTAAAAGGGCGTGGGCCTTAGTTCTATAGGTGGACGCCTTTTCAAAATATCGCCATAAAGGTGGACCAGGGGCGACTCTAGAATTTGTTTGTACGATATGGGTATCAATTGAAAGGTGTTAATGAGTATTTTAAAAAGGAGTGGGCCTTAGTTCTATGTGTGGACATCTTTTCGAGATATCGCCATAAACGTGGACCAGGGGTGACTCTAGAATTTGTTTGTACTATATGGGCATCAAATGAAAGGTGTTAATGAGTATTTTAAAAGGGAGTGGGCCTTAGTTCTATAGGTGGATGCCTTTTCGAGATATCGCCATAAAAGTGGACCAGGGGTGACTCTAGAATTTGTTTGTACGATATGGGTATCAAGTGAAATGTGTTAATGAGTATTTTAAAAAGGAGTGGGCTTTAGTTCTATATGTGGAAGCCTTTTCGAGATATCGCCATAAACGTGGACCAGGGGTGACTCTAGAATTTGTTTCTACTATATGGGTATCAAATGAAAGGTGTTAATGAGTATTTTAAAAGGGTGTGGGCCTTAGTTCTATAGGTGGACGCCTTTTCGAAATATCGCCATAAAAGTGGACCAGGGGTGACTCTAGAATTTGTTTGTACGATATGGGTATCAAATGAAAGGTGTTAATGAGTATTTTTTTTTAAGTGGGCGTGGTCGTTCTCAGATTTTTATTAAGGATACATATAGTAATAGAATTAACCTTCCTACCAAATTTCATCATAATAGCTTCAATGACTGCCAAATTACTGCTTGCAAAACTTTTAAATTACCTTCTTTTAAAAGTGGGCGGTGCCACGCCCATTGTTCAAAATTTTACTAATTTTCTATTCTGCTTCATAAGTTCAACTCACCTACCAAGTTTCATCCCTTAATCCATATTTGGTAATGAATTATCGCACTTTTTCGATTTTTCGAAATTTTCGATATCGAAAAAGTGGGCGTGGTTATTGTCCTATATCGTTCATTTTAAATAGCGATCTGAGATGAGTGCCCAGGAACCTACATACCAAATTTTATCAAGATACCTCAAAATTTACTCAAGTTATCGTGTTAACGGACAGACGGACGGACGGACATGGCTCAATCGAATTTTTTTTCGATACTGATGATTTTGATATATGGAAGTCTATATCTATCTCGATTCCTTTATACCTGTACAGCCAACCGTTATCCAATCAAAGTTAATATACTCTGTGAGCTCTGCTCAACTGAGTATAAACAAGTAAGGAAGGTTAAGTTCGGGTGTAACCGAACATTACATACTCAGTTGAGAGCTATGGTGACAACATAAGGGAAAATAACCATGTAGGAAAATGAACCGAGGAAACCCCTGGAATGTGTTTGTATGACATGTGTATCAAATGAAAGGCATTAAAGAGTATTTTATGAGGGAGTAGACCATAGTTCTATAGGTGGACGCCATTTAGGGATATAGCCATAAAGGTGGATCAGGGTTGACTCTAGAATGCGTTTGTACGATATGGGTATCAAATTAATGGTATTAATGAGGGTTTTAAAAGGGAGTGGTGGTTGTTGTATAGGTGGTCGCATTTTCGAGATATCGCCATAAAGGTGGACCAGGGGTGACCTTAGAATTTGTTTGTACAATATGGGTATCAAAAGAAAGGTGTTAATGAGTATTTTAAAAGGGAGTAATCCTTAGTTCCATGGGTAGACGCCGTTTCGAGATATCGCCACAAAGGTGGACCAGGGGTGACCCTAGAATTTGTTTGTACAAAATATGGGCATCAAACGAATTGTGTTAATGAGTATTTTAAAAGGGAGTGGGCCTTAGTTCCATAGGTGGACGCCGTTTCGAAATATCGCCATAAAGGTGGACCAGGGGTGACACTAGAATGTGTTTGTACGATATGGGTATCAAATTAATGGTATTAATGAGGGTTTTAAAAGGGAGTGGTGGTTGTTGTATAGGTGGTCGCATTTTCGAGATATCGCCATAAAGGTGGACCAGGGGTGACCCTAGAATTTGTTTGTACAATATGGGTATCAAAAGAAAGGTGTTAATGAGTATTTTAAAAGGGAGTAATCCTTAGTTCCATAGGTGGACGCCGTTTCGAGATATCGCCACAAAGGTGGACCAGGGGTGACTCTAGAATGTGTTTGTACGATATGGGTATCAAATTAATGGTATTAATGAGGGTTTTAAAAGGGAGTGGTGGTTGTTGTATAGGTGGTCGCATTTGCGAGATATCGCCATAAAGGTGGACCAGGGGTGACCCTAGAATTTGTTTGTACAATATGGGTATCAAAAGAAAGGTGTTAATGAGTATTTTAAAAGGGAGTAATCTTTAGTTCCATAGGTGGACGCCGTTTCGAGATATCGCCATAACGGTGGAGCAGGGGTGACCCTAGAATTTGTTTGTACAATATGGGTATGAAAAGAAAGGCGTTAATGAGTATTTTAAAAGGGAGTAATCCTTAGTTCCATAAGTGGACGCCGTTTCGAGATATCGCCATAAAGGTGGGCCAGGGGTGACTCTAGAATTCTTTTGTGCAATATGGGTATCAAATTAAAGGTGTTAATGAGTATTTTTAAAATGGAGTGGGCCTTCGTTCTATAGGTGTTCGCCTTTTCGAGATATCGCCATAAAGGTGGACCAGGGGTGACTTTAGAATATGTTTGTACGATATGGGTATCTCATGAAAGGTGTTAATGAGTATTTTAAAAGGGCGTGGGGCTTAGTTCTATAGGTGGACGCCTTTTCGAGATATCGCCATAAAGGTGGACCAGGGGTGACTCTAGAATGAGTTTGTACGATATGGGTATCAAATTAAAGGTATTAATGAGAGTTTTAAAAGGGAGTGGTGGTAGTTGTATATGTGAAGGCGTTTTCCAGATATCGACCAAAATGTGGACCAGGGTGACCCAGAGCATCATCTGTTGGATACCGCTAATTTATTTATATATGTAGTACCTGCCAAGATTTTAAGGGTTTTTTATTTCGCCCTGCAGAACTTTTTCATTTTCTTCTACTTAATATGGTAGGTGTCACAACCATTTTATAAAGTTTTTTCTAAAGTTATATTTCGCGTCAATAAAACAATCCAATTACCTTACCATGTTTCATCCTTTTTTTCGTATTTGAATTGTGGCATTTTTTTCATTTTTCGTAATTTTCGATATCGAAAAAGTGGGCGTGGTCATAGTCGGATTTCGTTCATTTTTCATACCAAGATAAAGTGAGTTCAAGTAAGCACGTGAACTAAGTTCATTAAAGATATGTCGATTTTTGCTCAAGTTATCGTGTTAACGCCCATGCGGAAGGACAGACGGACGACTGTGTATAAAAACTGGCCGTGGCATCAACCGATTTCGCCCACTTTCACAGAAAACAGTTAACGTCATAAAATCTATGCCACTACCAAATTTCAAAACGATTTGTTAATTTTTGTTCGACTTATGGCGTTAAAATTATCCTAGACAAATTAAATGAAAAAGGGCAGAGCCACGCCCATTTTGAAAATTTCTTTTATTTTTGTATTTTGTTGCACCATATCATTACTGGAGTTGAATGTTGACATAATTTACTTATATACTGTAAAGATATAAAATTTTTTGTTAAAATTTTACTTTAACAAAATTTTTTTTTTAAAAGTAGGCGTGGTCCTTCTCCGATTTTGGTAATTTTTATTAAGCGTACATATAGTAATAGCAGTAACGTTCCTGCCAAATTTCATCACGATATCTTCAACCACTGCCAAATTACAGCTTGCAAAAGTTTTAAATTACCTTCTTTTAAAAGTGGGCGGTGCCACGCCCATTGTCCAAAATTTTTCTAGTTTTCTATTCTGCGTCATAGGGTCAACTCATCTGCCAAGTTTCGTCGCTTTATCTGTCTTTTGTAATGAATTATCGCACTTTTTCTGTTTTTCGAAATTTTCGATATCGAAAAAGTGGGCGTGGTTATAGTCCGATATCGTTCATTTTAAATAGCGATCTGAGATGAGTGCTCAGGAACCTACATATCAAATTTCATCAAGATACCTCAAAATTTACTCATGTTATCGTGTTAACGGATAGACGGACGGACGGACATGGCTCAATCAAATTTTTGTTCGATACTGTCTCGATTCCTTTATATATGTACAACCAATCGTTATCCAATCAAACTTAATATACTCTGTGAGCTCTGCTCAACTGAGTATAAAAATAGGCGCTTTCGACGTCAGCTTAACACGGACTTTGCATCACCCAATTCACCAAGTTATTAAAACAAAACACTAATAGAAAAGTTATATATCTAATAAATTTATATGCTCATTTTGCATATTTTTTTCAAAAAATTAATAATGAACAATGAATTCAAATAAGGTGACCCAACGCGAACATGTTTTCAAATTGTCCTCAAGTTGCTAAAAAAGCAAATTAACCAAAAGAGGTGCCGATTTAAAAAAAATTTATATTGCGATTGGCTGAAAGAATACGCGAAATCAGTGACGCAAAATCCTTTAGTAGGTTCTTGGGGCATACGCACTCCTTTGAAATTATTCTTACCTCATACTTATATGTACGTATAAGGGTTTGAAAAATCACTTGGGCTTACGTTCAAACATCTGTTGTCTATTTGCGAAACTATACAATAGGGTCTGAAATGTTAATTTTGATTTTCACACTTAATCCTTCAACACCCAAGTCTCCCGGTTTGAGATTTCCTAAAGTTGGCGGCCCTATCCAAAACTAGCCCATTGGAGTGATTCACATTGATTATAGCTTATGAACCAAGTTTAAATATCACCTACACGTTACGGCTCCTTTTACAAATGTGAATATGTAGGCACATATATTTACCAGGTGAGGCTTTATCCTTCGCAAGAACACTCAAAGTGGTGAAGGAAAAGCTTTCCCAATACAGTCGAACTAAGGACCGTGTGTTCTACTACCCTAACGTAGTGGACAGTCGACCTAGTCTGAAAACTGAAGCTACGAGGTCATCCATAATGAGCTCCTATATCGTAAGGCCGGAAAACAGTAGTTAACATCTTTCAACTTAAAATCGGTCGACTTTCATTCTAAAATATCGTTTTGATTTAACGAAGACTATTGAAATCAATGTTGTGAACACAAACCTTTGCAAACTTTGGTCTACATTTTAAAAATTTTATCCAGGGTCCTTGTAAAATTTTAATTATGTAGATGTGCCGAAGATTATACGATTTTCATCCATTACGCAATGACATCCACTTAGACTGCTTATGATTTCGAGGGCGGCATCTTTGGCCGAATAGTCACTCCCTAACGTTTCAAGGTGTTTCTCTGGTGTAGCTCGGCAGCATAGCGCAACAAAAGCATCCGTTGGAAAGTCTTTGGAGCTACACCTAGAGCTTCAGCTCCAGTTTTGGTATTTCAATTTGAATTTAGATCCCTAAATGTACCCATGAGTATAGCGGAAAGTAGGTCAGCTTACTCTACAGAAAAGTTGGGCACATCAACTAGAAATCCACTGCCGAAACAGTTACACAATTTACTTTTTTAGTTTTTTTAAATAAAATTTTATCTATTTTTAGGAAAATTATTCCTATAGCCAAGAAAAAAAGATATCTTAATTTTTCAGAAAATTGTCAATATTGAGGGGAGGATTTCTATAGGGAAAAATCAATCACAGTTTTTCTTATTTTGATATCAATTTTCCCCATTTTTCGGAATTTTTCGATTTTTCTTCAAATATTTACAAGATTTTACTGTTCACCTTGGTCGGTGCTGAAGTTTCTTCTGAAGTGAATGCTCTTAAAAAATGCCCACAGCGATTAAAATTGTATTAAGTGCAGTGAAACTTGACGTCGCGACGCCTCCTTGATAACAAAAATTTTGTTCCACAGTGTATTTAAAAAACAAAGTTTCCTTTAATTTTGCACTTAAAGAGCACAAGACGATGTGAAAACAAGTAAGGAAGGCTAAGTTCGGGTGTAACCGAACATTACATACTCAGCCGCCAAATTACAGCTTGCAAAACTTTTAAATTACCTTCTTTTAAAAGTGGGCGGTGCGACGCCCATTTTCCAAAATTTTACTAATTTTCTATTCTGCGTCATAAGGTCAACCCACCTACCAAGTTTCATCGCTTTATCCGTCTTTGGTAATGAGTTATCGCACTTTTTCGAAATTTTCGATATCGAAAAAGTGTGCGTGGTTATAGTCCGTTTTCCTTCAGTTTAAATAGCGATCTAATATGAGTGGCCAGGAATTTACATACCAAATTTCATTAAGATACCTCAAAATTTACTCAAGTTATCGTGTTTTCGGACAGACGGACGGACATGGCTAAATTAATTTCTTTTTTCACCCAGATCATTTTGAGCTCTGCTCAGCTGAGTATAAAAATTTCTTGCTTTATCTATTTTAAGGTATTTGTTTAACCGGCTTTAGGTCCAATTTTTAGTATTAAAACACCAAAAATTGTTTTTTCTTTAGTTTACCAATATATTTCGGTTACCGTGTGTCTTCAGGGCTTTGAACTATAAACAAATTACAGAAACATAAAATAAAAATACAATTGACATAAAAAATTGAACAAACATGAACATTTCTCTACATACATTATTTTACACGTCTTCGCTGTTTAACGTGGAGCTAGTCACTGTCCGCATATTGTTTATCAAGAGTTTGTAGTAGCTCGCGCAGTTGTCAATGTCCGTTTTGTAATTCATTCGTATGTTAGTCAGTGTGTTTAAAATATGAAGTACTTCTAAAGTCAATCTCTTTTTATATTGTTTCTCTTCCTGAAGTATTGTTGTTTGGTTAAAGTTCGGAGAGTGGTTTTTCGTCGTAGAGTGTGTCATAAGTGCTGAGTTGTTTCGTGGCAATGTTTAAAATCTGATTTATGTTGGGCTAGTCGAGTTTTTAATTTAGCTTTGGTTGTGCCCACATATATATTATTGCATGATTCCATGTCATTTCCATTACATCCATTTATCTATTTTAGTTTACATCGTTACTTTGCATGTTTGTGCAAACATCCACAATTAGAATCTTATTTTTATTTTTATTGTACTTAATTAATTGTGCTTCGTCTACTAAATTATTCACGCAATTATATCATACAAAATTAATAAAAAGGAGAAAATAATGAATACAAACAAATATAAAGAAAAAAGTAAAATAAAAGTATTCTTGTGTGATACTAATGTTCAATATGCAAACCGCGAGAATTCATGACCGACATTTAATTACAAACATCTAGCACAGCTCACGTACTACTCATGATGATTAGGGTGCCTCAATCTGCATACAAAAAAGAACTAACTTTTATCATCGGAATTGCAAAATTCACGGCCTCATTCTCTAATGCGAAACAAACTTTCGTTTCGCCTCTTTGCATTATGTTAAATGATCACGATACAAAACGAAAAGAGCCGACTCTTTCGAGACGATATCGTTAAAACGGTCCATTAGAAATATGTATGTATGTCAAATCAAATGATATTGATAAAAATTAAAAAAATAAAATAATTAAACAATTTTTTTTAAGTTTAAACGGTTTTATTTAAAACAATACTTACATGAAGTAATAATAATACTAAAAACTAGAAAATAATTAGGTAGGTCCTAGGTACACACTCCTCATCAATCTAGGGCGTTGATCGGACAATTAAATAAAAGCATTGGCCGCGTGAGATTTCTAATGTGAGGCGTAGCATAACCTTATTAAGGTTGGTCTTAAATATGACTATCAAATATGACGCATCCAACGCTTTTATTTAAATGTCTGATCAATGCCATAGATTGATGAGGAGTGTGATGACTAGTACTTAGGACCTACCTAATTATTTTCTAGCTTTTAGTATTATTAATACTTTATGTAAGTATTGTTTTCAATAAAACCGTTTAACTTAAAAAATGTTTTTTAATTATTTTATTTTCAAGTTTTTAGTCTTTATTTAATTGCCTATTATTTCTCATTCCATTTAGTTCATTTAGTGACTCATTATTACAAGGACTCTTTCCTGACAATTTGTTACAATCTAAGTCCTCAATACATAATCCTTCCAAAGACTTTACTCGACTCTGCGCCACGTATGCTTGTCTCTCCTCCAACTCTAAAATATTTTGATGTCACTTCTACCGGACTGTATGTAATATTTGTTCCAAATATGATCCAAATCGGACATCATAGGTCGCTTTCTATTCATGTATGTATTATGTGTTCCAAATATTGACTAAATCGGACCACAAATACGAAAATTTTGAATATCTCGATCTTTCTATTCATGTATGTATTATGTGTTCCAAAAATGCGCCAAATCGGATACGATTTTTTTGAATATCTCGATCCTTGTGTCACCTAGCGGCGCTTTTTTCTCATTATTGCATTGTCATCGGGTTCTGAATTATATTCCAAGTTTAAAGCTAGTAGCTTATTGGGAAATTACTTAAATTTCAATTACAAAGTTCGTGTTACCACAGAATCAAAAGTGCGCACGTACTGGAGTTAATACTGGAGACCTAAACAAAAAAAGAAGACACCCTAACGTACATAAGCCTTCTATACTCAATTGATTTCAGTTTCTAAGGCTTAGTTTTTATTTTTAAGCATACCTCTGCATGTGTACATGGCTATTAGAGTGGGTAGATTTTTAAGGTATCGAAAACAACGAAAAATCGCTTATAGGGAAATTGAAATCTATGAACCATTCTAGTCAAGTTTGCTTGAGTCAGTATTGGTTTAAACCCGAGTTGCACTTCGCAGTTTTTAAATTATATTTTAATTCTAAGTATGTATCCAATAAACATTTGAGCTTGAGCAACATTAGAGCTCAAGTTAATAACAAGCATACTTTTTAAATCTAAACCGTTTCCAATCGGGACAAACATTTTGATGTGATATCTTCAGCTATAAATATTTTTATCGGTGTTTAAGAGAAAAAAATTTTATTTGTCGAGCTCCTATAGCGAAATCTAAACTTTAACCCTCGTGAGACAGCTTTAGCCGTCTTCAATCTGGACCGAAAAAATTTAAGGAGGTGAAAGTAAAAAAAAAATTATTGATTTAATTTTATAAGGACCACCCTAATGAACTTATGCATATGCCTAGGTGATTTTTGTAATGTGCAAATTTATTTCTTTTGTTAATGCTCAGCTGGTTTTGCCAGTTAAAAGATTACCCGACTCATTGGGGTCGTTTGACCGGCGACAAAAGTTTGTTTAAGTTCACTGTCATGGCGGCGACCACCAAACATCATTCTTTTTTTGTGTATTTCCTTGCTTACTCCTTTTTTACTTCTTTGGGTACATCGGTTTATAATTTCAATATCGTTTGTTGCTAGATCGTCATTTTTATTCCTTCAGTAAATAGCTCCAGTCTTGAAACTTTCGGTTATCTGGTGGTAATATGTTTGGGCTTATGCCTATAAGCTGGCATCTTATGCTCCTTGCATTAAAGCCTTTAGGACTTCCTTTTCTGTATCCGAAAATTAAGTTGCATTTTACGATTATAGTCAACAGAATTGCGCATTGGGAGAAACATGTTCCCATTGCACGTTTCATCCTCACGCCGAACTGGCTGTCAAAGATCAGGTGAGAGCGGTTCAGAAACTCTGATAGGTTATATTGAGTGGCGGCTACTCCAATTAGGTGCAAACAGCTGTATTGAACACGTTTACGGTCTTCTATGATACCCATAAGCTAATGGCGTCACTGATTTCTGATTATTAAGTGAATGATTGAGAAACAACGATAATTTCGGATAAGACAAAAAGCGGTCCTCGAAATTTCATCCAGGGATTTGATAGACCCCTTATGAGATATGTGCGCCTTGCCCTTGTCCTTACATCGTCATTCTCCATGCAACTAACACAGCTGATGTTGTTCAGAATACTAGGTCGCACAGCATAGATTTCCATCGGCCAGTGCCCGTCAACGCTACAATCACCATTAAAACATGAACCTTAGTGGCGCTCAATAGATTCACTAAGCGCTTACCATCGACACAAGGTCAGCAGGTTCTCGAACCGCTCAAGGGGTGGCGTCAGCCCAGCGCTTGTTTAGCTGAACCTTGTGTTGTTTTGGAGCTCAGCGCTTTGATAGCCGCCTGGCTGTTAGAGTAGTAAACTAAACGCATGTAAAGCTAGCAGCCGGGCAAACCCAGGCTCACAGTAATCTCCCCTGCCAAGGATGTAGTTGAAGGTAATTAGAATGCTAAAGTTCGCAATGTCACTAAGTCTTAACCTTTCGTATCGAAGCCTAATCACAGCCCGGGTTGTGTGCGCCCTTCCAAAATGTTCAACGGATATATATTAAGCATTGCATTCAAGAGTTATTGTTGTGCAAAGAGCTTCGCTGATTCAAATCAGAGTCATTCATTGCTCGGTTACAAGCTGTTTCATATTAAACTCAGTGTCTAGTATGTTACAGAAGCCCAAGACTCCATAACAATATGAGCGGCTAGATTGTTATAAACCGGGACACCCGAGCAAACAACAGCTTGATCTACCCCCATCTCCAAGAGGAATAAGGAAACATCACCGTAGGACTATGATCGGATCCGGCATAAGGAAGCCCTACCACACAGAATTCGAAAAAAACCTTTGCTAGGTCGCTCCCAGTGACCACGTTATCAATATACACTTTCCTATCCTTGCAAAAGGAAACCAGACTACCAAGGGAGACACGAGTCACTCTGGCAAAACTTTGACCTGGATACTATAACAGGTTAAACTCTTAGTTGTCCAAAATTAACCCCGACATACATATGTAATAACGTATGTCCTACATGCGATGTGTTTCCACATAACACGCCCCATATCTTTAATTATAATATTGAACCTTCTCCTCTAAAAGCAACTTCCATATGGCCCACCCCTGTTAAACTGCTCTTTTCCTTTGACTCCCGTTAGAGGACTTTCATGACAATTTGTGAGTGGTCGCAGCCATTGAATAGGGGGAAGCACTGTTAAAACAACAACAACAACAATTGGATCGGCTTTACCGCCATGTCATACAGTCAGTGTAACTAGAAGAGAACCCCAAGCGTTCGCCAAAACGGCAACAGTAAAAGGCGGCCAAGGTTTTTCTGCCTTTGTGCTTTATATTAGGCTTCCAAGACCAGCTTGCCATCAAGTATAATGCCAAGGTACTTAACTCTACCAGATGGTAGCAGCGACATTTTGCCAATGGAGAGTGGGCCGAATACAGGGATCTTATATCTCCACATAAATAGAACTAGAAAAGTTTTACTGGGATTTACAGTTAGTCTGCAGAGATCAGACCATACACAGGTATCCCTGGTGGTGGATAGGATTACTACTGTTCGCACAACGGGAATTATAGCTCTTAAAACAGCCGAAAAACCTAGAGGCGTCCTTTGCCGCGATAAACAATAGGCTAGCGTTGATGTTAATCGTTAAAACTGTGCCACTAGAACCATGAGTATTAAAAGACCATTAATAGCAACCGTAAGTTGCCTTTGTGCGTGACCAACAAGGGGCCACGAATAATTTAAAGGAATCGTGTCTACAACGAGTATTAGGAGTTAGACCACAACATATCCTTCGGTGAAACTACGCTTTGTACGAAACGTACAGACAAAAGTGTGACCATTTTAATTACTTAAATTTTTTTTCGGCAGACGCAGCAGTATCAGTCCCTTAGAACAGGGTTAGGTTCGACTCCTCCCTGGAATAAGCGAATGCAGGACAGTACCTCCGCAAGGAGCTGCCCCTGAAATTTAACGATCCGCGAGACTTTGAGGCATAAACCCCGGATCTCTCCGAAATGGCCAAAACGTTGATTTCGTTAAATACATACAAACAAAACCTTTCCTAAATATTATTTTTTAAATAGAAAAATTAAGCCTTTTAAAGTAAGAACACCGGCGTAAGCCGCCGCGCAGCCCACACCGTCGCCGCCGATATAGTTATCGGCGTAAACCTCTACTTTCCATCAACTTCGTTTCATTGCAAACTTTTGCAATCCATGTAAAGCATTCAATAAGAATGAATTCATAAATGCCAATATTGATTGTAGAAATATTTTAAGCGGTTTTGCAATTTCACCTACGATGAGAACTGCATATGTATGCATATTAGGGTGGGTCGATTTGTATGGACGAAAGTTATCCGATATCGCGCCATCGATTTTTCGATAGGATTTGGGCTCAGGATTTTTTTGACTTTTTTTCGACTTTGATTTTTAAGGTTCTTTCATGACCTACTAAAAAAAATTTGCATATGTATATCCTGACCGACTCAAAAATGTCCGCTAAAAACGTTGGCGATAGTTTCTTGACACAAAAAAAAAATATACGAAAATTTTACAATCAAATGAAAACTTTTTTAGTAGGTCGTGAAAAAAAATCAAAGTCGAAAAAAAGTAAAAGAAAATAATGAAATTTTGCAGGTTCGAAAATTATTTTTTGAGTATGCGTAGTGGAACTTTTTTTCCTGAGCCCAAATCCTATCGAAAAATCGATGGCGCGATATCGGTAAATAAATCGACCCATCCTAATGCAGATACATATGTAGAATACTCTCTATATACTACAAATAACACTAACATTATTAAGTAGGGCATCGGCCTATAATAAAACGATTTCTTAGCAGAAGCAGAGTACTGAACTGCAGCAAGGCGATGAAATGCTGGCCGGCGTTGTATTACTGTGCTAATAACTAGGTTGGCGCCACACGAGCTGATACATTCACCCTTATCGCGAGTTTTATTTTCACCCGAAAATATTCACAGTTTTTGTTCACCCTATCGTAGAGGGTGGCGAAACAATTTTTCGTGTTCGAAAAAGATTTCACCTTATCGGCAACTCGTTGGTTCGGGCGAAATGAATAGCTTCCCCGCTCCAAATTTATTCACTTATATTTTACAGGCGAACGAGAGAAAAAACAAAATGTAAGTAATTTTTTGTTTTGCAATTTGATATTCTTATACCTAGTTGTATATATACTTTTATAGATATATGTACTTTCATTATTAGGAGTAAATCAATAAATAATGCACAATCGGAAATACTGCTTGACAAGATGATCCGGAAAAAGTTCCGGACTTCTGGCAGCAGCTTAATTTATATTTAAATAGCCTTGGTCCACCTGTTAAGAGTTAAGCGGAGTGGAAAAAAGTTAAATTCCTTTATTGCTAAGTATTTAAATTCTATTTTTTATGACAACGTATCTTTTTCTTGGTATGGAATGACCAAAAAAGATATGTACGAAAGGCAATATATGCGAAGGGGCAGGAGGCGGGCCCAACATCCTACAAATCCTAGTATTCCGAACTTTGTATAAAAATCGTATGCAGTTTGACGTTGCTCTTTTAAAGTCGGCCAAGTTATCCATTGTGGACAAAGCAACGGTTCCAAAATGTTCAGCACCTCTGAAAGTACCTCACTGAAGCAAGATTGGTCCTTTCCAACGCCTTTTTGATGGCCTCCCTCTACGAAAAAACGAAGACATGCGCTAAAATTTACAATTGTTGGAACTCGAAATTTTTGCTTCAATGGTGGCAAGGAGTTATTGAGAATATCTAGCAAGTATTTTAATGCCGGCTTGTTTAGCCTATATTATTGCCGAAAACTAATTGAAAAAAAGTTAACTTTTTATTCAAAAGTGCTGAAAATAACTTACAATGGAACACTTAGCTCCAAAGGGTTAGAACATTCCCTTAACTGCCTGCGAATGGCTTTCACATTTATGTATACTAGTATCGCCTGTGGTCGAAATTCGACCAACTTGTATTTTTTTCAACTCAGTCTATGCACCCAGTGTTGGGGGTAGTGCAATAATGCGTTAATAGTTAAGCAGTGAGTGGAAATATAACAAACTGGTCTAACTTACTTAAATTTTTCATTAAGACGTTGTAATATTTATTGTATTTTCTTAAATTTTCTACAAAATTTTCAAATGTAATGATAAGGTTTTGGTATGGAGCTCCTTAAACAAAAATATAAAAAATATGTAAAATCAAAAGAAATTGACATAGAATTAAGGTGAAATTACTTGACAAAACAAAAACATTGAAATTATTCACGCAAACATATTTACTAAAATAAAATAATTTCATAATTTAAAGCGACATAAACAAATTAGGATTATGGGATCTAAGCATCCGATTAATGGGCATATAATCAAAAAAGTTAGCATAATAATAAATACTAGTATCGCCTGTGGTCGAAATTCGACCAACGTGTATTTTTTTTCAATTCAGTCTATGCATCAAGTGTTGGAAATATAGCAGACTGGTCTAACCTACTTAACTTTTTCTGTAAAATTTTGAATTTTATCTAAGACTTTGTACTTTTTGATTGTATTTTCCTAAATTTTCTACAAACTTTTCACATGTAATTATAACGTTTTGGTATGGAGCTCCTTAAACAAAAATATAAAAATTATGTAAAATCAAATGAAATTGACATAGAATTATGGTGAAATTACTTGAAATTAAGTGAAGTGAACAAACAGTTCCATATAAAAACGCAATAAGTGCACTTATACTTTTTTCCGGGTTTTAATGTGATCATTGTGGAAATATGAAGATTCTAATCTTCGGATAGAGCACTTATATAATTTGTTCAAAGATGGCGCGCTTTTGTGCAAGAAAGTAAATATCGATATTTGGAGAGATCGTTGGATTTACAAAAAACTTTTTCTATTAATTATAAACAAATAGAGTAATATTTGTTAACAAAAATAGGCCTATACACTGCGGCTGATCTATACGAATCGATTCATATCACTTTTATATGATTTTACGTATGCTAACTATGCGAAACCGCCAGTCAATTGTTTGTATGGAAATTTTGTTCGCGTATTAATATATAGATAGTGGGTAATATACTGCCTACACAATACGGCCGCCATGATGCCGGTTGCCGTTTTGCCCTAAAATCAAAAACGTTTTTGGGACGTTTTTTTTTCATTTAATATACAACGTGAAATTTTCCGATTCAGTCAAGTTGCATTTAAATAATAATAACCTAAGTTGAAATAAAAGAATATATAATAAAATAAAATAAGAAATAAAATAAATTAGCATAAAAAACAATATAAAAAATTTAATGTTATATTTTTGTAACTTTTTTTTTTTTGTTCAGTATAAGACGTACTTTATCTAAAATGAGGATTAAATCTTCAAATGCAAAAACATTTTGGGGAAAATTTGCCATTAATTGTTACAAATAAATTAGTTAGTTTCAACAAAAATTAACTCATTATTTGCGATTTCATGTTTTTTTGTAACAACTAAAATAAAAAATAAAGAATCTGTTAAATAAAGACTAATGTATTTACGTGTAAGTGAAATTTGCCACAAAAAATGGGCAGGTCAGAAATTAATTCTATTTAAGATTTTTTGGTACGCTACAAATTATTTTGGAATAATTATTTAGGATTTTGGTAGAGGCTATTATAGGTAAGTTGCAACAATGGGAAACCATGTTTTAATCTTTCACGCTTATGTAGGTTTGTGGCTTAGAGCACTTACATAATTTGTCCAAAGATGGCGCGCTTTTGTGCAAGAAAGTAAATATCCATATTTGGAGAGATTGTTGGATTTACAAAAAACTTTTTCTTGTGTCTTAGAGCACTTACATAATTTGTCTCAAGATGGCGCGCTTTTGTGCATGAAAGTAAATATCCAAATTTGGAGAGATTGTTGGATTTACAAAAAACTTTTTCTATTAATTATAGACAAATAGAGTAATATTTGTTAACAAAAATAGGCCTATGCACTGCGGCTGATCTATACGAATCGATTATTATCACTTTTATATGATTTTACGTATGCTAACTATGCAAAACCGCCTGTCAATTGTTTGTATGGAAATTTTGTTCGCGTATTAATATATAGATAGTGGGTAATATACTGCCTACACAATACGGCCGCCATGATGCCGGTTGCCGTTTTGCCCTAAAACCAAAAACGTTTTTGGGAAGTTTTTTTATCCATTTAATATACAACGTGAAATTTTCCGATTCAGTCAAGTTGCATTTAAATAATAATAACCTAAGTTGAAATAAAAGAATATATAATAAAATAAAATGTGAAATAAAATAAATTGGCATAAAAAACAATATAAAAAATTTAATGTTATATTTTTGTAACTTTTTTTTTTTTTGTTCAGTATAAGACGTACTTTATCTAAAATGAGGATTAAATCTGCAAATGCAAAAACATTTTGGGGCAAATTTGCCATTAATTGTTATAAATAAATTAGTTAGTTTCAACAAAAATTAACTCATTATTTGCGATTTCATGTTTTTTTGTAAACAACTAAAATAAAAAACAAAGAATCTGTTAAATAAAGACTTATGTATTTACGTGTACGTGAAATTTGCCACAAAAAATGGGCAGGTCAGAAATTAATTCTATTTAAGATGTTTTGGTACGCTACAAATTATTTTGGAACAATTATTTAGGATTTTGGTAGAGGCTATTATAGGTAAGTTGCAACAATGGGAAACCATGTTTTAATCTTTACGCTTATGTAGGTTTGTGGCTTAGAGAACTTACATAATTTGTCCAAAGATGGCGCGCTTTTGTGCAAGAAAGTAAATATCCATATTTGGAGAGATTGTTGGATTTACAAAAAACTTTTTCTATTAATTATAGACAAATAGAGTAATATTTGTTAACAAAAATAGGCCTATGCACTGCGGCTGATCTATACGAATCGATTATTATCACTTTTATATGATTTTACGTATGCTAACTATGCAAAACCGCCTGTCAATTGTTTGTATGGAAATTTTGTTCGCGTATTAATATATAGATAGTGGGTAATATACTGCCTATGCAATATTTCGACCTAAAATCGAAAACTTTTTTGAGTAGTTTTTTTTTTCGTTTAATATACAACGTAAAATTTTCCGATTCAATCAAATTGCATTTAAAAAATAATAAACTAAGTTGAAATAAAAGATAATATAATAAAATAAAATTAGAAATATCAAAATAAATTAGCATAAAAGACAATATACAAATTTTAATGTAATATCTTTGTAGCAAATTTATTTGTTTTTTGTTCGCTATAAGACGTGCTATATCAAAATTGAGCATAAAATCTGGAAATGCAAAAAACATTTGGGTGAAATTTGCAATTAATTGTTATAAATAAATAAATTTAGTGAGTTTGAACAAAAGTTGACTCATTATTTCTGATTTCATTTTTTTAAAGCGACTGAAATGAAAAACAAAGAATCTGTTAAATAAAGACCTATGCTTTTACGTGTAAGTAAAATTTGTCCCAAAAAATTGGCGGGCTAAGTTATTACTTCTCTTTAAAGTTTTTTGTGAGCTAACAATTATTTTAGAACAAGTTTTTAAGGATTTTGGTACAGACCAATATAGGTAATTGGCAACAAGAAACAATATTTTATTTGAACTGAAAATGAGTGAAGCATTAGTTCTCTCACCATTTGGCGGGTACAAATATATACATATGTAGAGATGAAACATTTGAGCAACGCGACAATGCAGCATTTGGAGCTTTGTACTCAGGGGGGTTTGTGAACATAATGCGTCCTACAGATGGCAATTTCGATAGTTGCACAGATTTTCGAATTTACAAAAAACTTTCTATTAATTATAAACAAATAGAGTAATATTTGTTAACAAAAATAGGCCTATGCACTGCGGCTGATCAATACGAATCAATTCATATAACTTTTATATGATTTTACGTATGCTAAGTATGCGAAACAGCCTGTCAATTGATTGTATGGAAATTTTGTTAGCGTATTAATATATAGATAGTAGAGTAATATACGGCCTGTGCAATATTTCGACCTAAAATCGAAAACGTTTTTGGGTTGTTTTTTTTTCGTTTAATATACAACGTGAAATTTTCCGATTCAACTAAGTTGAAATAAAAGATAATATAATAAAATAAAATAAGAAATATCAAAATAAATTAGCATAAAAGACAATATACAAATTTTAATGTAATATCTTTGTAGCAAATTTACTTATTTTTTGTTCGCTATAAGACGTGCTATATCTAAAATGAGCATAAAATCTGGAAATGCTAAAAACATTTGGGTCAAATTTGCAATTAATTGTTAGAAATAAATAAATTTAGTGATTTTGAACAAAAGTTGACTCATTATTTCTGATTTCATTTTTTTAAAGCAACTAAAATTACAAACAAAGAATATGGTAAATAAAGACCTATGCTTTTACGTGTAAGTAAAATTTGTCCAAAAAAATAGGCCGGTTAAGTTATTACTTCTCTTTAAAGTTTTTTTGTACGCTAACAATTAGTTTAGAACAGTTTTTTAAAGATTTTGGTACAGACCAATATAGGTAATTGGCAACAATGGGAAACAATATTTTATTTGAACTGAAAATGAGTGAAGCATTAGTTCTCTCACCGTTTGGTGGGTACGAATATATACGTATGTTGAGATGAAACATTTGAGCAACGCGACAATGCATTTGAACTGAAAATGAGCGAAGCGTAGTTCTCTCACCGTTTGGCGTGTACAAATATATACATATATGCGACAATGCAGCATTTGGAGCTTTGTACTCAGGGGGTTTATGAACATAATGCGTCCTACAGATGGCAATTTCGATAGTTGCACAGATTTTCGAATTTACAAAAAACATTTTCTATTAATTATAAACAAATAGAGTAATATTTGTTAACAAAAATAGGCGTATGCACTGCGGCTGATCAATACGAATCGATTAATATAACTTTTATATGACTTTTCTATTAATTATAAACAAATAGAGTAATATTTGTTAACAAAAATAGGCCTATGCACTGCGGCTGATCAATACAAATCGATTAATATAACCTTTATATGATTTTACGTATGCTAAGTATGCGAAACAGCCTGTCAATTGATTGTATGGAAATTTTGTTAGGGTATTAATATATAGATTCTCCTCGCGCTCAATCAATACCAACCTAAGTGCGATACTAAACATTTTATTATACATTTTTTATCTCTATTTTTGCTGTCTTTTAAGGAAATCTATGATTGTTTGCAAAATTGACACAATTGCGAGTAAATTATTTGTTCACTGTTAGTTCACAATACAGCATCAGCTGTTTCGAAGTGAACTTTTGTTCGCCGAAATTGCCGATAGGCGGAAAAAGTTCACCCGAACAAAAAAAGTGGAGGCGAACACTTTTCCTTGTGAACTTCGCGATAAGGTTGATTAGTTCGCAACACTGTGCCAGTGGCACACAGAAAAAATTCGAACTATAAATGTGTGGATCTATATACACATAGAAGATAAGTAAAATAAAATACTTAATTTGAGTAAAAGCTGTTTTTGTTTTGCTACTTTAATTTCTCACAAATTAAAATTTATCATCAAATTGATAGTTAGATCATTTTAACTTATTTACTAATGTAGAATAAATCCACAAAAGTTAATCTACACGTTCACATATGCCTCATCAAGCTATAATATTAGCTGTCGAGTCTGTCGGTCGGCCATCTTCTTTACACTTTTTTTACCCTTTTCTTTTATTTGGTGTTTCTATCTAAAAAAAAATACCCGACAACCATCTCTAGATTTAGGAAAAGTATCGGAAATATCGATGACAATGTGTGAAACTAAAAAATACCTGGGAAGTGATATTGTCTTTCTAGTAGATCTTGAAGATATAAGATCACGTTTACACATACACTAATCTACAATAAATCCACAATAGTTAATCTAAGCGTTCATATTGTAACGAATTTACTGCAATTCCTCTTATTTGCACCCTTCTGCTAACGTTCGAATCACTAAACTGTTGCATAAATAGCTCCACTATTCAATCATGCAAAATGGCCTTTATTAAAGTACTTCACAATAACACTTATACTTCGCAACTGATAGCTTGCTTAAACCAAACTTAAAGTTTCGTGCCTCAACTGTTGCTTCTTTTATAGTGTTTGGTTTCCTCGTTGACATATTTCTAGGCGGTTATATTCTGGAATTTATTAGTTAGTTAGCAGCTACAAAATTACCAACTATAACTACGTTTATAGCTTCTCATATGCGCGTGTATATGTGAGTGTTACTTGCATAAATTATTGCCTACTTTTTAGCGCATCTCAGATAAGATATATGCATGTGGTTGTGCGTTCTCTCTCCGCTGCGTGTACGTACATATGTGTAGACATAATGATTGATTCGTTTATGTAGATAGAAGTGACTGCCTGCTTTATTGTTGTTGTGGCTTCATTTACTTAGCATCAGACTAGTGATGTCAGTATCACTTAGTGTCACTAATATTCATCACAATATGTAAGTATATGTCACATCCTTAAGAACTAGATTATTACCTGTCAAATTGCCACCGATTATCGGAAGGAAAAGATTAATATGGGAAATCTATATAGTAATTTAATTACAGATTAGGAGTTAGGCACGAAAATGAAGATAATCTCGTTATATCTCTATATAAGAACACATCGTTTACCAGTTTTGTAAATACTAAACTTCATTCTTCAAAATGGCATTTCTTTCTATTAGCGCGATTCACTAACTTTTTTAACAGCATTTGACAGCAGGAAACCCGTAAACTCGATAGAATAAATCCAGCTGTTATCGTTGTAGATTTTGACAATTGGCAATTCGGCTATACACTGTGCTTTCGAAAGGCAGTTTTATATGGGAAATCCAGTTATTTATAGCGTCATTGTATCAGCATCAAAAATATGGCGCCAGCACCCAGCCCTAAAATGCAGAACTGATGACACCGAACTAGGTTAAGCTGCTGAAATACATACAAACATACGCAAATGCTATATGTATTTTCGAACGCTATAATATTTGTAACTTTCAATATAGGGACGTTGATGTTGATCCCGAATTTATATAGATACATATGTTGAAACAAACTGACAAATCGTCAACTGACCATAGGTAATATTTTTTTGTCGAGGTCAGCATGATATAGACTTCGCATTAAAAATTACTTTCATCAGCATTCCCAACGAAAGGTTCCCTAGCCCTCATACATTTTTTAAATTTTTTATAGAAGTTGGAGTTGGCAAGCATTAATTTGAAATAAATCTTGATTAATGTAGAGAATAAGTGCCCTGAGGGTAGCGTGTGGTCTGACACACTCGACCACACGCTTCTTCACCACTCTTCTCATTAGTTTTGGTGAACTTTTGCTATTATTGTTGACGAAGCGTCTACACTTTTTGAAATGTCTTTTCATACGTAAAAAATTTTGTTTACAGCTGAAAATTTCATACCCGTTAAATTTCGTTATTGTCAATACCAACCTATTCTAGATCAAGATAAACCCTATAACAAATTTGTCATGTTGTCAAATATATAGGCTAACGTACTTCTGTTTCTATCCTAAACATTTTCATTTAAGGCCAAATACATGTGCAGCTCTTTTCCCTGGAGCGCTTCTAGTTTTGCTGGTGTCTAATTGTTTTGTAGGCACATGTGCAGATACATAAGTATACCTACATACATATTTACTTGGCAGCTCGACGCAGAGAGTTGTCACCAATTTTTAACCATATTTTTCAGTCTCTTTGAATATTGATTTTATTAACAACCTTGCGGTGAAAGCACAACTGAGTGTCAATATTAACAAGATTCTTCATAAAAAATAAAAAATACATTCGAATTTTGCGTCGTTTTGGCGCTTACGTTAGGCCATACTATAAGGACCTAGCCAATACCATACCAACCAATTGGTTTTTGGTTTTGGCCAAATATTTAATTTGGTGTATTTATTAACTTTTTGGCTATGTCATTTTTTCTTTTGGATACTTTTTGACTAAGTGGCTTCTTTTTTATGGAATATGTTCGTAATATTTTCTGTTATCTCCTTTCTTATAAAATTTTCAAATTTTTTAGGTTAAGGCACCAATAACCGATGCCAATTGATATGGACCACTGAAAATATGATTATGAAAATGGTGTTCTGACTATGTCAACTTTGCCAGGCCCTATGTTCTCAATCCAAAGGCAATGAAACGACTCAATGTCGAATGAATTTGGGCCTTTAACGCTTTTCAAAAAGGCCCTTCCATACAGATTCTTTACATATAACGACATTATCTTCATCTTTCTACTTAACTCCTTGTCGGTAATTTAATTACTATATTTCCCATATAAAGTTTTCCCTTAAATATCCGCTAGTTATGAACAAATTCTAAATAGAAACTTGAGGTTATCGAGAACCTTCAACGACTAACAGCAATAGAAGGTGTCAAACTGACGATAGAAAATTCACCACATTACCCGCCTGAAGATTACAAAAAACCCGCATTGTTTTCATTAAAAGTTCACAAAAAAGTGAATCTGTAAGTTTCTAGCGTTGAAATTGGCAAATTTCGAGTTAAATTTCCTCAGTGGTGGATCATATCCCACAATATGATGTTGAATTTTCTCTACGCTACGCTTCTATTTTCTTTATAGAGACTATTTTACCGAATGAATAGTTGGAAACAGTGAACGATCCAATTGTGGAGATGTAATGCACCACTGGGACAATTTAAAATAAAATTCGTCAATTTAAATGCAAATAATACTTTTATTTTTATATAATAATCACACTTTAACATTTTGCAATTCTTTTTTTATTTTTGACAAAAATCATCATTGTTGGCTATTCTCTCAACATTCACGGCCGACCGACAGATGTGACATTTAGGAAACTAGCTCCTATGGAGGGATCTTATGTAAATTTGAAGATTAACTTTATTGAATTTATTGCAGATGCAGAAATGCAGGTGTAAACGTGGTCTAAGGGGTAATTCTATAACTTCTTCCTTTTGCGTATAACATTGTTTGTGTCTGACATTTTATTATTATTTTTTTTTAATTTTGAATTTGCCCCTGAATTCGACGACAGATAAAACTTTATGTACAAATTTGAATTGAATTTCGTAAAAGGCGGAAACACTTAACGAAAAATTAGGAAACTTTTAACTTTTGATAACTTTGACATCTGCGGCATTTTAATTTCCCTTTATTCGCAGCATTTTTCAAGTTTAAGAATAAAATAAATAGCAACGATTAACGTAAATGTATTTCTAATAACTAAAACTACTATAAAACACGTTTCAATGCAATTATTACCACTGCAAAAATTATGCTTTGGCGATTCATTGTGGCACATGTATGTAGTTTTGTGTCCCTCATTCTGTAGCTCTCAATTGTCAAAGTTAAAGTGTGGCATAAAGTTCTATCTTAGTCGGCCCTAATGCAAACATGAAATAATATGTTTATTGTTTCAATTGTCCCAACACAGCAGTTGTGAATATTAATAAAAAATAACTAAGGACCGGACTGGGTTCGGCTGTGCCTAAGACCTCATATCTTTCATGAATGGAGCTGAACAATGGCCTGATGACATTTGAAAAATTCATTAAATCTCAACAATCAGTTGTATGAGATATATGCATGTATGTTGTATATTTGACCAATCTTGACGAACTTTTCCGACAATTATGTGCGTACACTCAGAAAAAAATTTCTCCCGATTGAAGAAAAATGGGAATGAAATGGCACTTAAGAAATTTTTTCCTCATTCGCATGGCCAAATTTCTTCAAAATGAGGAAAAATTCTTCAAACTGAGGAATTTTTCCTCATTTTGAAGAAATTTTGGCCATGCGAAGAGGAAACAATTTCTTAAATGCCATTTCATTCGAGTTTTTTCTGAGTGTATGATGTATATGTAATCACCTGGTGCAATTTCAAGATTCTAGCGGTTGAAATGAGGAAGAAATTACGAAAACCCTATTATTCGAAAAATTGGTTGTATGGGAGATATGTATATGCTATAATGGTCCGATCCGGACGGTTCCGACATATGATTAATCGGACGCCCAAATACACCCGCTGACCAAATTTTATCAAGATATCTAGGGACTATTGGCGTTCAAACAGACAGGCAGGCAGACAGAGTCACGACTAAATAAAGACAGCTCGCCATCCTGATATATCGATATACTTATTAGAGGGTCTATCTCATGTTCTTTAAGGACTTACAATTTTAAGATTCATTACAAACTTAGACCACGTTTACAAATGCACTAATCTGCAATAAAACCGCAGTAGTTAATTTATGCGTTTACGTATGTCCAATCCGAAGGAACAAGATTATTACTCGTAAAATATCATCCTTTCTCTTTTATTTCGTGCTTTCATTTAGAAATGACACCCTAGAGATGGTTCTAGGTCTGGAGAAAAAAATCAGCTTCTCTAAAATATGTTCGTAAGCGATAATCGAAGGGGAAAAATATGTATGGGAAATATAGTTATTTAATTAGGAGTTAAGTACAAAAATTAAGATAATCTCATTATATGTAAACTTGGTCTTAATAAACCATTTCATTTTCATTAAAGGTATAGAAATACACAACAAATGTCTCAAAATTGAAATTTCAAATCTCACGCGTTTAATTAAATAAAAATATGTTGGAAAAATTAAGAAATTAAAATTACCTGCAATTCTTTCGCTAAAAATAATATTTTCAAGCTCAACTTGAGGCACTTTTTAAATTGCGCCCAGAGCGCCACTTCACATTGGAGCAGGCGGATGCGTCATTAGTCGGGCGCGCGTAGTGTGTTGTGACGGTTGAGAAAACGGTAACGGTGCCGTTTTGACACCCAAAGCTGGCTGGCATGTCAATTAGCATTTGTGCTTGCGCCATTTAATATACACATGCATATATATTTGCGAATGAACGGATATCGGAAAGCGCGCGCGCTCTCATCAGTGGAGACATAATAGAGAACTTAATACAAAAATATAGAGTAATCAAAATAACGAACAGAGGAAAATAAATATGTAACATATACGCGCGTATTTTGTATGTGCATATACATATGTAGGTGTTAGAGATGGGTATATCGATTAAATACACAGGCGCGATACCGATAGTCCCGATTTTTAAACGTTTGTCTGCAACCACCCAGTTTTTTCAAATTTTTTCGCGTGTTTCTCTGATATCAAACTAAAATTGTGAAAAGTGCAGAAACGAAAAGTTATTTTAACTAATTGTGAATGAAAACGATAGGTTTGTTTGATGGTCTGTCCTATGTGTGTTCGTGGTTTGATCAAAATTTGATGAGTGAATAGCCTATTAAGCACCAAATCTATAAAAGTTGAAACCATTCCTTCTAGTATATTGATAAACGTCCTCGTCAGTGCCCACATCGTGACGTAAGCCTGTATCCTCAAAGCTGCAGTTTATTATGCGCCACATTAGGCTCGAGGAGCCGGATCACTTATTGGGGGAACATTGTCACGTTGTGCGTGGTCCCCACTGCCCCCCGTCTCGGACAGAGTGTTCGCCCTCTCCACCCCTCTAACGTTGGTATAACACGCTGTCGTTTTTTGAGCCCCGCTGTCTACGAGAAATACACGCAGGGCATATCCGCACTCCCTGAACACTCCCTTCATTATCAGCTCTTGGAGAAGTGTCAGGTCATCTGAGGGCGTGCGAGAAGAACTTCTGTCTTGGTGCCATCTCAGCAGGTTTCCCAGTCGCCTTGACTTGCTTCTCCTTTGGCCTTTGACGCATTGCCTCTTTAAGCTCGGTGGCTCATCCGGCGTAAACTGCCCGATCCTTCGCTTTTCAGCGAGAGCAGGTGTATGCTGGTTGTTTTTGCTTCAGACAAGCCCTTTCTATTCCTCCGGGTTGCGCTCTCTGAGAGTGTTAATATTAATTAAAAAAAAATGTTGAATAATAATGATCGAAAGAACTTAAGCAATCGAATAGTAACTACTAACAGGCTTCCACAGGTGTTTACTAAAATGAACGTTTTCGGTATGGGAATCACAATCAATGAGGAATTACTAAAGCTAATACTACATTACAAATCTTGAAAAAATTTTCTATGAATCAAGTTTTTCAAATGACTTCAACTCCCTCTAACTACAAAAGTACAAGAAAGTACAAAGTTCAGAAACGCGCCGAACACCGCACCTTTCACTGGCATCAGCCTTTTCCCAAATTCACGTGGAAAGGAGGTATTAAAAAATCTCAACGTTTATTTATGTTTTCAATTGACCAACGAAGCAGCATGCATTTTGAAAAAACCCACATTTTGTTCAGTAAGCCTGCGGGAATCCGCTTGGCTCTTTTAGTAAATTTTTTATTAAAAAATCCGCCAAAAGGTCGAAAATCCCATTATAAACCTCTAAAGTCATTGTTTCGCCATGATGAAATTGAATTGCAGTTTGGTTAAGTGTCGGTAACTCAAAACAAGTAAAATTTTTTGCGTGTCTTCCGTTGTACCGCCCCATCTCTAATATGTACATACTAACTTAAAAAATTAAAAATATGCTAGTAAATATTCACGTGGCACGTACCAAATTAGTTATACAAAAACAAATTATAAACAGCTGTAAGACTGAAAACTTAAAAACAAAACATAAAGGTACCTATACTAATGATTTGGAAGAACGTAATGCGAGGAACACTCAATACCGGGATCCCGAAAACATACACATTTCTCATTTCCTCAATAAACTTCTCCCGCAAACTATGTGATCGCAATTCGGCTTAAAAGTTAACAAACTTTGACCAAGCTTTTAAAGATGTTTTAAAAAGCTTTAAGGAAACACTCAAGCAGCTCTTAGACATTTTTATGTATCTTGCGTTCTGTACCATTTACACATATATATCAAAAACCACTAATAAGCATTTTCACTGAAGCGGTAATCTGTGGCTGTCTGACTCGGCTGGCCAGGAGCAAAACCGTTTTCATATTTAATGGGGGGAAAGCTTATCAGGTGAGGCAGATTATCCTCATGCCTATAAGCGCCACGTCTTTTTACTCCTTAGCTCCTCACGCTCAAACCCTAAAGACATCTTCAAAGTGCAGTGACGTGTTATAACGCCCGTAAGTACCCGAGCGATACGCAATAGTTCCGAACACGCGCAGAATTATCGCATTAAGAGACGGTTTACTTCACAAGATAAACAGAAGTGGTTGTACGAAGCTATCCTCCTCGTTTCAATGCATATTAGAATCCTTCCTGTATATCTAGGCTCATTTGTTCTCTTAAATATTGATATGCCCGTGAAACCAACAAAGCGAGACATTGAGAGGCTGTTTGGACGCCAGCGTGACTCAACACTTCCGCTGGATATTCAATTTCATCGAGTTAAATTATATCGACTTCTGGGCTGTCAACAAACATCGGTTTATTAGTTTCTGAGATTATAGTTGCCTCCAGCAGTGTCCACGAGTGTCTGAAAATTTAAAGCCATTATTGACCTTTCGCATTCACAATGATAGCACAATTATGCTATGGATTGCCAGGTAGGCACTACAAGTCCTGATTCTTGTTTATACGACTAATTAATTGATCTTTCTCAGATACTGTGAGCAGAGCCCAACGCCAGTTCCTTTTTAAATTTTGAGCCGTCGTGTCGACTATAAGGTCCCTGCCACAGTCTAAAACTGCCTGTCGGTGAATTTTGATATCATTTAATGATGAATTTGTCATGCCATTTACTATCTTTGCGTTTCCCTAGATCTCAGACTTCTTTCTATGCGATCGCAACGCATATGTAAAAAGTCAAATTTACAGCTGCTTTGTTGTTGTTGTAGCGATAAGGACACTCCTCGAAGGCCTTGGGGAGTGTTATCGAGTTGATGGTCCTTTGCCGGATGCAGATCCGGTACCTTCCGGTACGTTCCAGTGCCAAGCCCGACCATATCGGGAACGATTTGTTATGACCACATGCGACCTTCTAGGTCATGCCGCCCTCCCACCCCCTAGATACATGAGGAGTTCGGGGTCGCCAGAGCCTCGGCTGTTAATGAAACAGGATTTACCACGGATAGGTGAGGTTGACAATTGGTTTGGAGAAGCTATGTATTGCGCTGGTAACCTGAAAGGGCTGCGCTACACAAACCCCTTGAATCAGCTGCTTTCACTATGTTCTATTACATTCATTCATATAATTCATATGATAATAATAAAATACCGCGCGCTTTCGAAAGAACTGTCGACATATACACTTTGTGACGAAAATCACAACTTTGATTTAGCTCTAAAGAGCTACCGTCATATAAACTTTGCGGTAGAAACATCGTTCTTTTCCTTGCCACGTGGAAATACTGACTTGATAAGCTTTCATCGAGAAAACAAACGTCAGACAAATCTTGCGACCCGCATCAATGAGAGCGGTAGTTAGTTCGTAAGGAGCTTTAATTGTGTCCGCTTAGATCCGACAACTGTCGTTGCTGAGAATATCTTACCTAGCTAATAAACACATCAAGAGGGGTATATAGTTCTAAAAACATTACGCTGTACGAATTATGTTGTGGGCGTGTAATTGTGTAATTGTTTTGGCCTTAGATTATGTTGAACTCGCCGGTCAATAAAGACCTCACATAGACTGAATGCAGTGTTACCAGAATTTGTTTGACAACGAAACGGAAAATTCCCCATAAGGCACTAGGAGAATAACTCCGTCCTCTTGGCAAATACCAAACATTTTCTAGGACCTAGCTTAATTACTGTCTCGGGGAAACTCTGCCGCGGACACAGAACGTGTTTAACCGTTTCTTCCTGCATCTCACACGTAAAATATAAAGCCCCATTTGCATTTCTTGTTACGTTCTTTCTATAAGTCCCATTCACCAATTTTATTTTCTATAGTATTGCGAACTCTCGGGATTTTCAAAATGCTTCGGTATTGAATGATTTCCTACATGCAATAAATAACAAAAACAAACAAGATGTATGTACGTAACAATAATGAATTCACATTTGTTTATGGTCTCCCCGGTGTTAGTGAACGCGTTCCGGTCGTTATTGGAATTAAACATCTTATCGTCGTATGAATTGGCTTTGCTCGTTTTAGTTTCGGAATTTTTAAAATTTAATGCAAAAATATTGAAAAAAAAAACTTTTATTTATTTTAAAAAACTCAGTATTTAAGTGCCTCTTCTCAAACAAAGAAAAACCGTTTAAAAATGGAGCTGACGTAAAGAGAAAGAATAATAAAAGTGAAAAAGAAAAAAAGCAAACAAAAATAGCATTCAGCTGCAAGAAACAAGTTTTTGCGCATCAAGTTGGTTATCATAAATCTTTACCCTTACATCTTTGTACACCGACAGACACGCAAAAAATCCGTTGCGGTAGGTTGTTTGGGGTGTGGAGATTCAAAGTGCTTCCAAAATGAGTGCCTTTGGTAAATTGGATGTCTTCTGCCTCGGGAAGCGTTCGACACGTGGTTATACGCCACTCAACTCAAGCGATGAAGGTAAATAATTGAAAAATATCGGAAACAATTCCATTCATATGTATGTATTAGAGATATACGCCGGCGATAAACGCCGCCGCCGCTGCCGAATGTCAAAAATATCGGCGCGGCGGCGGCGGCGTTCGGCGCGTTGCTATATTTTCCAATCTTTAAAAGCTGGAGTCATTGGTGCCGTATGTCGTATCGCTGTATCCGTATCCCTAACGTAATCAGCTGTTTATCGTTACGACAGCAAACCAAAACCCAATTGGTTGGCTACGATACGGTTACGACTTTAGCGGCACCAATAACCGATTGCATTGATTCTCATAAGGTTGGTCGAATCAGCTGTTAAAAGGTTACCGATAAAGCACCAATGTCTCCAGCTTAAGACTGTCTAGGCCATTTATTGTTCATTTCGAAAATTCGTCCGGTATGGTCGAAAGGGGTATGAAGTGATGCGCATCACTGCCAGTTATAGATAGGCACAATAGATCAAAACATAAAATAAAATAATAATAATTACACAATACAAGGGGTTGATAGAAAAAAAAACAAACAAAAAGTCTTGGCGACTTAAATACATTTAAATAATAGTTACAAAAATATACTGCATACTTATCAAATCATTCAAATTCAAAGTCGAAAAGACGCACAGCGGTATAGGAGTTACACCTTACATATTTAACGTAGTAAGCAGGTACTTTTTAATTCTGAAAATCGGGTCGCAAGCATCTAAGTTTTTGCAGTGATTATTGAAATCATGACAAATACCACGAAGTGGGTCATGCATTTCGAAGTTCGATCTGCATATAATTATATGCAGTTGTTGAAAATATCTAGACGGTCTGACTGGCACACTGAACTTAATTTCGCCAAGCAGAAATGGGCTAGATTTCATTCCTCTTATGAGTTTTACTATAAAAAAGACATTAAGCATCTACCTACGGCTCTGTAATATAGGAAACTGTAATAGTTTTAACCGGCTGCAGTAGGGCGGAAGATTCCTTGACGCAAAAACTGTTTTTGGACCGATTCCAGTTTATCGCAGTAAATCTGATAACTTGGGCTCCAGATTATCGAAGCATATACCAATAATGGCCTCACCAATGATGTGTTATACAAATCCAATTGCGAAATTTAACACTTTCTAACAGTTCAAAAGTTATTTGAGAAAACAGGCGCTTTCAATTCCAGTTTAACACGGATTTTACATCACCGAATTCACCAAGTTATTAAAACAAAACACTAAAAGAAAAGTTATATAATAAATTTATATGCTAACTTCGTATAATTTTTTCAAAAAAATAATAAAGAGCAATGGATTCAAATAAAATGACCCAAGTTACCCGAAGAAGGTGCCGATTTTTTCAAAAATTCTATATCTCGACTGGTTGAAAGAATAATCGAAATCAGTGATGCAAAATACTTTAGTAGGCTCCAGGGGTTTAAATACTCCTTTGAAATGATTGTCAGGTCACGTTTAAGTTGCATATATCTTCAACACGTATGAGAAGGGTTTGAAAAATCACTTTATTTGCTTAACTATAAAATAGCGTCTGAAATGTTAATTTTGATTTTCATACTGCATCATTCAAAACCCAAGTCTCACGGTTTGACATTTCCTAAAGTTGGCGGCCCTATCCAAATCCTATCCTATCAACCATGTTTAAATATCACCAACACGTTACGGCTCCTGTTATAAATGTGAATACGTAGGCACATATATTTACCAGGTGAGGCTTTGTCCTTCGCAAGAACACTTAAAGTGGTGAAACAAAAGCTTTTCAAAGACAGTCGAACTAATGACCGTATGTGCTACTACCCTAACGAAGTGGACAGTCGAAGTAGTCTAAAAACTGAGGTTACGCGGTCATCCATAATGAGCTCTTAAATCATAAGACCGTAAAACAGCAGTTAACATCTTTATGTATGTTTGTTTAATGGTGTGTTCAGTTTATACTTATATTTAAGAATTCATGAGCTTAACACCGGCTTATAATAATTGAATTTCAATTATTATGTTTTCTAAGAGAAACTGAAAAGAATGCAACATTTACTAGCATATTGCTATGGAACAATTTCGAAAACCGCCAACGTAATCATCATCAGGCAATTTTGTAATGTTGTCAAAGGTTTCACCGGGATTCGAACCGTGAATCACATGGTGAAACTGCAGTAGCCTTTAACCACTAGGCCATTCTGCTGGTATTTGTTTTCATGCATAATTAAGTTTTTCTCATTTCTACACTAACAACACAATTGCGACATTTTGTCTCTATATTAATTTGTGTGCCATGTAGATTTGTTTTTGTAAAGTTCTTCTTCGTTGCGAATGAGAAGCTTTGTAAACTCAGGCTCAGTTGTACATATTTATGTATGTTTGTTTAATGGTGTGTTCAGTTTATACTTATATTTAAGAATTCATGAGCTTAACACCGGCTTATAATAATTGAATTTCAATTATTATGTTTTCTAAGAGAAACTGAAAAGAATGCAACATTTACTGGCATATTGCTATGGAACAATTTCGAAAACCGCCAACGTAATCATCATCAGGCAATTTTGTAATGTTGTCAAAGGTTTCACCGGGATTCGAACCGTGAATCACATGGTGAAACTGCAGTAGCCTTTAACCACTAGGCCATTCTGCTGGTATTTGTTTTCATGCATAATTTAGTTTTTCTCATTTCTACACTAACAACACAATTGCGACATTTTGTCTCTATATTAATTTGTGTGCCATGTAGATTTGTTTTTGTAAAGTTCTTCTTCGTTGCGAATGAGAAGCTTTGTAAACTCAGGCTCAGTTGTACATATTTATGTATGTTTGTTTAATGGTGTGTTCAGTTTATACTTATATTTAAGAATTCATGAGCTTAACACCATCTTATAATAATTGAATTTTAATTATTATGTTTTCTAAGAGAAACTGAAAAGAATGAAACATTTACTGGCATATTTCTAAGGAACCATTTCGAAAACCGCCAACGTAATCATCATCAGGCAATTTTGTAATGTTGTGAAAGGTTTCACCGGGATTCGAACCGTGAATCACATGGTGAAACTGCAGTAGCCTTTAACCACTAGGCCATCCTGCTGGTATTTGTTTTCATGCTTAATTAATTTTTTCTCATTTCTACACTAACAACACAATTGCGACATTTTGTCTCTATATTAATTTGTGTGCCATGTAGATTTGTTAACATCTTTCAACTTAAAATCGGTCGACTTTCATTCTAAAATATCGTTTTTTGTTCAAACCATGTTGTGAACACAAACGTCTGCAAACTTTGGTCTACATTTAAAAAAAATTATCGAGGGTCCTTGTAAAATTTTAATTATGTAGATGTGCCGAGGATTATACGATTTTCACGATGAATTACGCAATGACATTCACTTAGACTGCTTATGATTTCGAGGGCGGCATCCTTGGCCGAATAGTCACTCTCTAACGTTTCAAGGCGTGTCTCTGGCGTAGCTCGGCAGCATAGCGGGACAAAAGCATCCGTTGGAAAGTATTCGGAGCTACACCTAGAGCTTCTAGGAAAGTGACGTCGACGAAGGTATGAGTGCGAAGTCGCAATCCTATAGCTTCTGTGCTGGCATATGGTGTGAGGGTCAGAAGGCGTGGTAGCGACTGGTGGTCGGCATTGCTACTGTTCGCACATCGGGAATTGTAGCTCTTAAAAACAGTCGAAAAACTGGAGGCGCCCTGTGCCACGAGAGTCATGAGTATTAAAAGACCATTAATAGCAACCGTAAGTCGCCTTTGTGAGTGACCGCCAATGAGCCACAAATGAGTTAAATAAATTGTGTTCGCGACGATAATTAGGAGTTATCCCTAAGTGAAACTGCGCTTTGCACGAGATATACAGACAAAAGTGTGACTATTTTATGTATCTCTATTTCTTTTCAGCAGACGCAAGAGTACCAATTCCAAAGACCGGGGTTAGGTTCGAAGCCTCTCTGGGTAAGCGAACGAGGGGCAATCCCTCCGCAAGGAGCTACTCCTGAAAATTTTTTAACGGTCTGCGAGATCTTGAGGCAAAAACCCCGGATCTTTCCGAAATGGCCAACACGTTGATTTCCTTAAATACATACAAACAAAACCTTTCCTAAATATTAGTGTTTTAAATAGAAAAATCAAGCTTTTTAAAATAATAATACCGGCGTACGCCGGTATACAATAGAGCCTACCCCGCCGCCGCCGATAAAGTGATCGGCGTAAACCTCTAATGTATATATGTATATCTATACTGCGCTCATAACCCACCAAACCAAAGCATCTATCTGAATTTTCACTGAACACTGTCGAAAATATTTTGTTACACGTCGGGCTCAGTGAGTAGAGCACCCAGGACTGATGTGAAAGCCCGAGCACCATTGTTTAGCCATGCAGGGCGACATACTAACAAAGATATATACAAATTCCATGTACTTTGTTTTTGTAATTCGATGGACTTATGTATGCGAAATTGTACTTCACCGGAAGTATCATACTAAAAAAACTACCAATCAGGTGATTTCCGGACGTCACCTGTATGGTTCCACTATGCCGCTTACTGTGGTCGAATTGTCATCGCTAGTGGTGGAAAATTATGTACAAATTTATGAGCATGCATATCACCTAATTTGGAGCTAAGTGCCACCTTTGTCCATGCGTGAAAGATGGGTGACCTTTGATAAAGTTTTGAATAGTATGGAACTGTATCGCATATCTTGGACCATTTGTGATGACTTAATCATTTCGAGACTATTTCGGGACCAATTCGGAACAATTTTAGGTTTACTTCAGGGCTATTTTAGGTATCATTTCGAAACTGCTTCGGACCAATTTCGGAAGAGTTTAAGCATATTTTGGGTACACTTTTGTGCCGAAGTGGCCAAAATATGGTCCAAGAATACAGTTCCGTTCTCTTCAAAATTGCATCTAAGAGTTAAAAAAATTTTCCAACAAAACAAAAATTTTCTTCGAAATTAAATTTTTTTCTAATCAGTTTTTGCTAGCTGGCGTGAGGTCCGAATTGAAATAAAAACAGAAGGGTTTTTTTTTATATATTACAACAACACCAACGCTAGGATGATCAGCTGAATCGTTATTGTTTTGCCGTCTTATGTATTGATGTTTTCCAATATTTTTGTTTACAAAAACTGTTCTTTAGTTTGTTTATATTTTCTGTTTTATTATGTTCAATAAGTTTTTTCCGTCTCCTATAAAATTCGTAAAAAGTGCCTTAGCACATTTTCACATTAAGCTAACGAAATGTGTTTCTGAAAAATTAGAAAATAAAAAATAATTATTCGATATCCTCATCATCTTCCAAAAAAAGATATCCTCCATTAAATTTGTTTGGAAAAAATAGTAAGAATTAGAAAAAATTTTGTTATAAAAAAGAAAAAAAATGTATTTTTTCAATAAAATTTGTTTCTTAAAAAAAATTGTGTTTCTTAAAAAAAGAATTTAAAGTTGAAATACTCTGAGAAAAATACAAAATTTTAAATTTTTAGTTAATAAAAATATGCTGAGTTTTTTGCAAACTTGTTTTTATTTTCACAAGCACATATTATTACTGAAATATTAGAAGCTCATATGAACACAATAAAAAATAATTATTCGGTATCTTCAACTTCTTTCAAAAAAGGATATCTCCATTAATTTTTTTTTTGGAAAAATCTACAAAAAGCGTTTGTTATTAAGAAAAGAAAAACCCACTTTTGTATTTTTACAATAAAATTTGATTCTAAAAAAATTGTATTTCTAAAAAAAATGAATTCAAAGCTGAAATACTCGGAAAAAATCCAAAATGTAAAAATAGTAGTTAAAAAAAATATTGTGACGAATTCTTGGGATATTTCGATTATTTTACACCTTCTGCCAACGTTCGAATCGCTAAATTGTCGAATAAATAACTCCAATATTCAGTAATGCAAATGGTCTTTATTAGACTACTTTGAGAGTACTTCACAATAACACTTATACTTCACAACTAATTGCGTGTTTAAATCAAACTGATAACTGATTCCTCAGCTTGCGCTGCTTTTATACTCTCTGTTGCCTCGTCTGCATATTTCTCCAAAGTTCTAGACGTTTCACCTTTTAGAATATCCTGCTTGCATGTGTGAGCAACTACTTCGGCTGATGACCACATGTGTGTGCGTGAGATATCTCTTCGTTGCCTTCTATATATGTGTGTAAATGACGATTGATGTGTTCATGTACACCAGTGTGGCTCGCTTCAATGTTTTTGTTGTTGCGTGATTATTTACTAACCGTCTAGTGATGCTAATATTCGTCACAATATGTTTAGTTTTTTGCGAAGTTTTTTTTTTCAAACTTACATATTACTGAAATATTAGAAGTTCATATGAACACAATAAAAAACAATTATTCGGAAAAAATCTAAAAATTAAAAAAGGTTGAAAAAAAATTTGTTTCTAAAAAAAAAAGGATTTGCATATGAATACGATACAAAAACAGCAAACTCATTGTCCCCTTTAAGGCAGGGCATTTCTTTTTATGCCAACTAACTTTGTTTGAAAAAAGGCCCATCTCGGACATTTTAAAAAACGCGGTCTCAGATTTTTATTGAACAAGGCCCAGCTATGAATTTTTCTCATAAGCGCCGTAACTCAACTCAAAATTTATTGCATTAATACTGAGATAGGACGTTTTTGAAACCAGTTTTGAGATAGGGCGTTCTCCAACAAAAAAAGTTCTTGAAATGTAAGCAACAGCTCTGTTAAAAAAAATAATTTTTTTTTGTTCTAATTGAATAAACTTTTTTTTAAAGATTTTTTTCATATTAGTTTTTCCAGGGTTGAACCCAAGACTTTCGGTGCGTTTGATGAGGCTAATGACATCAATGTCATCAACATACATATGTACATCAGCAATTATATTTTACCACTACAGATTCGTTCTGGATTGTCCTCTAGAGATTCAGGCTAAAGAAATTGCAGTATTCTTGTCCTCTCATAAATAGAGTGATATTACACCGAATGGCCACACCAAAAGTTGTTCAAAGATGTACATAAGCGTTCCACTTTAGTCACTGTCGGCCTTGAAATTATACAAATTGTGTTGGTCCCTTAATAATAATACAGCTGCCCATTATCTCATTCAAGATACTTCTCTGGGAATTTGGGATTTTTTTTAACTAAATTGAAAAATTAATGAAGTATTTAAATTGTGCTTCTAACTAGATGAGCATGATTTAATGGAGACAAACAAAAAATTACAATTTCTGGTATATGTTTTACCGGCTTCAATCGTAAACATGTAGATAAATCGAGGCAGCGAGCAGTCTAAAAGAATAGCATTGGATAGTTTTGTATAGAGTTGGGCAATTTTCATTTACCTGTGATATTGTCACAGCAACTGAAAGATCACAGTAGAATGCAGCGACAGCTTTCGAAGAAAAACTGTGATGGCATCTGCATCTAATTCGCAATTATGCGTACCAATAATGGAAATTACAGCTCTTTCTTAGAAACATTACCATGATAGTATGAACTTGATTTGTGTTGCGACTAAGAGTTTGTATATAACAACTTACTTAGAAAACAAACAGTGGAAAGCAACACTAATTGCGATGTAAAGGTTGTGATGTGGCAAGAGCGTGATTGTGAACTGCGAAAGTCGCAAACCACGTTTCACTTAAAAAATCACGGAAATCAAAATAACAGCTTAGGCCCAGTTTTTCAGTACAAGTTCAACTCAGTCTGTCAGTCAAACTACGCTTAAACTAATTCTACAGTTTTTCAGTCTACTTTAACTGAAGTTTAAGCTCAGCTTAAGCTGCCGATCTCGCAGTATTAAACTCTAGTTAACCTATCGGTGATTTGCGTTCGCTCGATATGAAGTCGAATATACCCAACAAGCATTTGGGCTTGAGTACGATTAGGGCTCATGTTGATGACTAGTATACCTCTAAAATCTTAAGAGTTGTTTCGAAACAGTGGCTCTACTTGATAATCATAGTGTACTCAGCAAAGGAGGGAATTTTGTATAAAGCGAAAATGCTATTAGTTAAGTTGAAAATTGATAGTTCCCAACTTGTGGTTCTTTGACTGGACTCAATTGTAAGATTGCAATACTACTACTATTTTCACAAGAATAAAATAATAATATCAATAAAATAAAATATATATGATTTATTTTTAATAAATAACGCTTCATTACTGCTACCAACCAGGTGTTTATTTCTCACAATAAATAGCTTTTTGCTTTGGTGGTACCACCTTGGAGATTTTTTTTCAACTTCACCTCAACTCGATATCCAATGTAGGATATCAACTAAATAAAGATGTTGGATAACACCTCCGGAACTAGATATATATTTCGGTGGAGAAATATCTTTTAAATGTTTGTTGGGTGAGCAAAATCCAGTTGTTGTCGTATCTACAAATTATCTAAAATTAATAAAAAACCAAAGTTGCCATACGAAAAAGCCTACCCCAAAGGATGCCTTAAATTGTGACTGAAAAATCGCCCAGTAGTTTAACTGGAGTTTAAATTTGATTAGAGTTTAAGCTTAGCTTAACCAACTAATGAAAAACCGGGCCTTAAAATTAGATTTAGCTTTTTTTCTCCGTTTAGCTTGAAAAATTGCGCTTTAGCTTTAAATTAGATGAGAGATTAGAAAATTTTTTAGCGCTTTTTAGCTTTTTTCAAAATTTTAGAAAGTTTAGATAAACAGTTTTATGTAGATTCCATTTTAAAAACATTGAATGAATTTGGGCTAGATTTAAAAAAATTGAGGGGCTAGGGAACAGATAATGTTGGCATTATGATACGCAGAAATCGAGGCGTCATAACTTCGTTAAGGTAACATCAATCTAATATCAGTTTCGTCCCGTGTGCTTGCCAGTCGATTCTATGACTGAGCGAAATTTAATTTTTTGATTTAAGAAACATTTAACTGGGTTTCTAAGTCCACATGTAGACAACACAGCTATTCAATGATATATGTATATATGCTACGTAAAACGACGTACTCGGCCCGTTGCAAATCGCATCCACACGAATGGGATAACTCCTTGTTTTTCTGTACTTATGTCAACAGGCATATATTTTGACAGATACCTTAGTGTGTGAGGAGAAATTAGATAGAATATAACAACTTTATTACAACGCTTATGGACCCACAAAAAGTAGGCTTACTTGCATAAGGCCTTATTTACAGAAAGTACTTGCTGTATTAGGGCATTTTATATGAGACTTATATATTACTTACTTACTTAATTGGTGCTTAACCGTCTAAACGGTTATGGCCGTTCAAAAAGGCACGCCAGTCGCTCCTTCGCTCCGCCAACCGGCGCCAATTGGTCACACGAAGGGAGTTTAAATCGTTTTCCACCTGGTCCTTCCAACGGAGTGGGGGCCGCCCTCTACCTCTGCTTCCATAGGCGGATTCCGATAGAAACACTTATATATAGCCCACCCAAAAACAGGCTTACATAAGCTGTTATAATAACGAGGTTGAATAAGGATTGGTGGACCATAGTATAACCTTATTATAAGTTTTATTGCACATATAAAATTGCTTGGACTTATAGTAAGACACCATCTGACTTCAAATTCCTTTATTCATAACAACCTATTTCAAAACTTTATTTAAAAGGTGGTCACTCATCGGCAGTGGTTCGGTCAGCCCAGAAAGTGTCATGAAAATATTCACGCGAACTTTAGAAAATCGAAGAACTTTATTCGGGGGAATGTTCATTCATAAGCTCATTATGGGCGGGATTGCCAAAAATAATCCATTGCTTAACTGGTGTTCGCACTACAACAACTTGTATAACCTCATCAGCTTTGAATGTTCGTTTTCCGCGTTGCATAATTCAATACTCTCACGTCTGGCCTGATATTTTGTACTTTCTTTCATATGTATGGTTGAATTTAATATATACAATTGTATTTAATTATTTTTAATTGTAGCATTAATTGGAATGTAGAGTTAACATCTTTCATGGTTTCTTTAAAAGGCCAAAGGTAGATTTCCTTATTGAAAATAGTTTTATCGGCGTTATTATTTTGCAAATAAAAAACCATTTACCTCAAACATATTATGAAATATTAATATTTATCATGTATCCCTTTTAAATTAAAACATAGATAGCATCTGCTATTTTATTTATTTTTTATGAAATTGGAGTTAATATTAATTAAATTTTTTTAATCTCTTATGTCTTTTATGAAAAAAATTAATAAAACGCATTTAAAATTGCCTTAAACTTTTAGCTTTTTTTCTTAGCCTTAAACATTTTTATTTAGTCTTTTTTAGCCTTTTATTTTTGTCAATCTAGCATTTTTTCTGAAAAAGTTCTGGCAACACTGAATGTAATGAATTTACTGATCTCTCGTTTATTTATTCTCATGTTCGTTTCTCTAGGTTGTTAAAAAAAAGCTTAAATATTCTTTGTACAAATCTGCTCAAATAAAGGAAAAAACAGACACCCGTCTAACAGAATATCGACTATGGTGTTTTTAGCAGGGCTGCAAACCGCCTCGAAAATCGAAGCGGTTCGGTTCAGTGGTTCGAACTCCTTAGGCAAAAATTGAACCCGTTCGTGAACCGGTTCGCGGCTACCTCTGAACCGCCGAACCAGTTCTGTTCAAGTGGTTCAAGCGTTTAATACTAAGTTTTGATAGTATATTATAGTAGTATTTTTGGGATGTGTGTGCAACCAACCATCGATATGTACCTACTAAGCACACAAATAAAATACAGTTATTGAGATCAAATCCATGTATGTATTTGTTTATAAAACTTATCAAAACGGTTTGTTGATTATTATAAAATGTAAGGAACGAAAATAGGGAAATAAGGGAGTATTTACAACGCATATATTCTGCACATAAGAAAGTAGTCGTATTTTTAAGAGAAGAAAACCTATTCAATTAGCTGCTTTCAATATACATATATAACATACCTGCTAAATTTTGGATGCGAGTTTACAACACAAACTAAAAGATATTCATGAAAATGTACATAAATGTCTTCTTTGCTTTTCTTAGGCACTGAGCTTATAAATGTTGATATACGATTTTGTGAAAAATAATATGGTCTCCCTTTAGTTTTTAATAATTCCAATGTAAAATATCGTTCTAAATATAACACAAACTCTATATACATATATTAACCTGGGTCGATTTGTATGGACGAAAGTTAACCTATATCGCGCCATCGATTTTTCGATAGGATTTGGGCTCAGGAAAAAAAGTTCCACTACGCATACCCAAAAAAATTATTTTTGAGCCTGCAAAAAAAAAATCGATTTTTCGACCAAAATTCTTCTAAATCTCCATAAAAGAAATTTTTATTTTTCAAAAAACTGTATTTACCAATTTTGCATTTGCCAATTGACACGAAAAAAAAATACATAAAAATGATTTGGAGCCTTGAAAATGAAAAAATGCATAAAAAATCAAAAAAATCGTTGAAATTTTGCAGGCTCAAAAATTTTTTTTTTGGGTATGCGTAGTGGAACTTTTTTTCCTGAGCCCAAATCCTATCGAAAAATCGATGGCGCGATATCGGTTAATAAATCGACCCAGTCTAATATATACATATACATTTCAAAGCTTACACAAAGCTCCCAACAATTAATAAAATTTCCATCAGTTTTCCAGACTAATTAAAAACTTTCAAAAAATTTCTCATTGTGCAATTTTGTATCTCATCTAACTGTAGTGTAATAATGTGCAAGTTTCAAGAGGGTGTTCGCATTTTTTCCATACACCGCATGACCAAATTTGTTTTTATATGTAAGATATGGGCAACACCCTCGGGGAAAAAAATTTAAAAAAATCGACAGTAATTCTCATCTACTTGTAATTTGCACACTCTTCACTGCAATTCAATGAGCTTCAAGACTGCATATTCTGAAATTTTCTAAAAACTGTTAAGAACAAGTTTGGAAAATTGATATAAATTTGATTAATTTAACTTTAAAATTTGTATAATTATACATATCGACTGGTTACTGACTCAACCACGTAATGGCAAAAACTTAAGTTTACAGGAGAATCAATAAACTGATTTTTATTAGAGATATCAGTTTTTTCGAAATTCTAAGGATAACCAAATTTTAAATAGAGGACGTTCTGTTACATAAGAAAAAATATACACAAATATTTTGCTGATTTAGTATTTTAAATAATTTATAAGTACTTACGAGGTTGCTGTTCTTACGAAAAGAAAATATATGTTGTATATGCGTGGTTGTTTTTTTTTTTATTTTATGTATGTAATGTACGTAGTTTTTTTAAAGATTCTCAAATTGGTTTAATCTTAAAGCGAAAATAAGATTTTTTCATGTGAAATGACAATTTAAAATAAACAAACAGTATTCATTACTGAAAAATACATAGTACATTAATACGTGTGATTATAAGTTAAATTGTTTATGGAATTTAATTTTATATATCTTCGTGGCTCAAATTATCATAAAAAGCATGATAGTCAGTGGGAATGAACGCTTTAAAACTGCAAATCTCGGAATTTTCTTAAAGGTAATTTTAAAGGCTGTATATAAAGGCCTTTGACTTCGGTTAATGCCTCTTCAGTTGTTAATTGGTGTGGTAATTGTACCCATTCATCGTCGTAATCAAGTTTGTAAAAAATTCCAAGTGAGGTATGCTTTAGACATTTTACATCAGTGACACAAGCGTCGCCTGATTTTTTTCCGTGTCTTATGGAATTGTAAAAATTTAATTCGGAATATTTTTAAAAAAATGTGTGCCCAACATAATGCACTTTATATGGTCCATTGGTTGTTCTTGCCTCCCGTATGAGCTTTACAAAATCAGCAGGAACAAACAGTTCTTTATGTTTTTTCCCTTTCTCAATATTCGCATGGACGGAATCGAATATTCGCATGGAAAAATACGTCAACGCGTTTGATAAAGTCACATTTCTATTTTGTGCACTACATCCATCACTGAACAAACATATAGGTATATCCTTTGCAGTTACTTCAGCTTATAAAAAAATGTAATAAACATGAGGCAAAAATATAAGCGTCCATTCCACCGTCACCTTCATGCCATACATAACAAACTACCTGCGAGTTTTTCAAATTAAAAATTGTGAATTGATGACATGATAACTTTTGTTTGAAGTAATGGGCCCCAGCAGCAATAAATGGAACCATTTGAACAGCTTGAACATCCAGTGTGAAGCAATTAATCTCTCCATTCCTTGCTCTCTCTTTATCTTGCTCCTTCTCTTTTCGAGCACGATGTTTAAGTCTTATGTGCATATTGAAAGTGTTCGTATCAACATTTTTATTTTTATAAGCGTAACAAATATTGCACTGATCTTTTTTTGGTTTGTATAATCCGATGTTCAGCTCATGTGTTACGTTTAAAAAAGTATTATAGCCAGCCCTTTCAGATTCGGAAATATTATTCATACTTAAAAAATTTTTAAACTGTTTGTAAACCTGTTTAATGGATGTGTAAGTCAATTCCATATATATTTTTTGCGAATTTTTTCGGCAGTAGTGAGATGGCATTTTTGGAATATTGTCCAAAAAGGATTTAATGTGTTCTACTTTCCTTGAGTTCAACAGATTTGTCTTTCTTGAATTACTTGTTTTTTTTACTATACAATGGTCTTTGGCATTTTTAAGTGTATTTCGAACAAACCATTCCCCAATATTAAGTGTACCTAAAAACATATTTTTGCAGACTTGAATTGATTCACCTTCAACTTTTAGATGATAACGCAGAGCACACGATCTTTTTATGGTTTGGCTTCTTCTACGCCCAACTGGAACAACATGAACTAGTGGACTAATCCACGACTTTCTTTGATCCCATGACATTTCCCTCCAAAAGGACTTAAAGAGCTCAGCTCTTTGACAATCAGATATGCTTACACACTTATTGCCGCCCCTATCGGTTTTACATCGGCATCGCTGCTTTAATTTTCTCTCACTTCTCTTTTTCCAGTGTTGTGGCTTGCTGTGCCCTTTCTTTGCTCTCGTGTGTGATATCAAGCCTGATGTATCATCCAGTTTATGCTTCGTCGGAGTACTTGATGTATTACTTGAGCTTTCAATAGAATTTACTTCAAAGCAACTAGACGAATCAATGGAGAATGTGTCCTCTGAACTACTTTCGACGTTCGAATTGGCATCTATAAAAAATCCGGTTCTTTCGTCTAATTTCTTGGGAGTAAAGCTGTTATTAGTTTCGAAACTTTCAGCGAAAATGAAATTGCCCATTTTTTCATCAAGAACTCTGTGAAGTTCAGCATTTGCTTCCTAAAATACATTATGAGTTTGAATAACTTCTATGTAGATTATATGAAAGCACATGTTGATAAATTTATAACTTACCTTAGGTTATTCTTTTATATTAGTCGACTTTTTGCAAATTTTTTTCTTTGGATTCATTTTTTAACACTTTTTATTAAAACAAAAGGAAGAATAATATGAAATAGAAATAACGGAACTTAAAACTGATGTATGGCGAGTGTTGCCGAGTTATCAATTTAAGGAGTGCATTAAAAGTAAGTCTTTTACGGGGTTGCTGTATTCATGAAATTTCATGTTTAAGTTACGAGTTTACGTAAAAAGGATTTTTGTTCTAAAATAAGTAAAAATTATTATTTTTCAAGGTTTACCCATTTGTAACATGTATTACTCTGTATGTATGCTTCTTTTGATACCAAAAACCAAAATTTTAGGAAACGGGAGTTAAGTGGTTGAGTCAGAAACCAGTCGATATGTATGTGGTTTGTGTTATAGTTCGGACCATGTTGTAAATGAAAAAATGTTATAAATTAAAAATGAAAAAGCGCTTTCATTTGCAAAGTTGTTATGCACGGGGTTTGAACTCATTATGTAAATTTGTTTATTTTTTCACAAGCTTTTGACCACAGGCGCAAACAGTAGACGCTATTACTATCAAAAGTGAAAACTCACGGCGTTGCCATCGAGAAAAAATGTATGCAATTTTATCTTATAGTTGTATTTTCAAGGAAAGTGGTGAATTAAATAAGTTAAGTGATTTTTGTTGAAACTTTATTTTGAATCGAACCGAACCATTTTTTTGGGTAATTTTCAGTTCGGTTTTTGGAGTTAAGAAAAAAAAACGGTTCGGTTCGTGGTTCGGTTCAAAGCCCCGTGATTCGGTTCATGAACCGGTTCGGTTCGAACACGTTTTCGACCCCGGTTTTTAGTATTCTTTTAGGGTGAAGTACCAACCAGTTGTCAGTTTCAATGCGAACTCTTCGTTGGACCATCTCTATGCACACAACTTTATAAAAATTATATTTTAATTTTTTTCATTTCACTACTTACATATTAAAACTTTCTTTTTGTGTTTTCACAATACCGTTACCGAGCGTACACCTCAACCAACTTCTAGATAAGAATACAAAGCCAAAAAAAAGTATGTAATCAATATTTTACAAAAACAAACGAAATCTTATCATTTTTAAATCTTAGCAAAATGTACGTGTGAATGAGCAAAATATATAAGTAATAAAATACGAATTATTTCAAAAAAAGAAGTTTGTGGGTAATTGAGTAAGGTCATGAAGCTCATTTACAACACTGTTGGATTGGTTCACAAAAGAATTGAACAAAAGTTTAAATACGCGAGTCAGACCCGAATGGATTTGTTTTGGCGATTAACATTGTAAAATGAAAAATGGCATGATCGCATAATAATCTTAAAGACAAAAATTGACTGACGAAATATTTGAACTTTTAAAACTGATTTACAAAAAAAGAACAGAAAAGAAAAACTTATAAATAAAGGAACAATATCACCTTTTACTAGAGCTTGGTTTTCACTAGGTTAAAGTTGACCACAATCTTGGCAATATCAATAAAAGCGATCAATAAAAGGAATGTCATACAACGTCAAATGCGTTTGCCGTACTTTTCGACTACAAACCGTCGAACCGAGTGATGACGAAATGATTTATTCTGAGGATGGCACGCTAACTTCACATGAAGTATCAAGTATTCCGAATTGAAAAAAATTTAGAAAAATTGTTCCTCAAATTTTTTAAAATTTAGCAAGAGTTTTAATAGCTAAAGCCCAAAGCGTTTTGCGCTGAACATTTAACGACAGCCCTTTATCTAGTATAAATAGTACTTGTTGTTTATAAAAACAATAAGATAGAAAATAATAAAAAATTTGATATCTGACAAAAGTTACAATACTTATTTAAAGACATATACAAAATGTGATTAAGCAGGAAATATGTACTACACAATGGAAGTACTTTTATAAAAATAAACATATTTTTAGAAGTTCTGTTATAAATCAATACTTCTTGTTTTGTAAAGTGGTGAAATGATAAACAAAATTTCAAACAAATATGTATGAAAAACTTATTTCACTTCATCGTTTCACAGAACAAGAGTTCTCCCCAGGTCACTGATTAAAAACTTGAGGGAAGTTCTTGTTCTATGAAATGATGAAATGAAAAAATGTTTCAAACAAACGAGTTTTTCAAATGTTGTCTAATAAATAATTTGATCCTGAAAACATTTCCCACAGATTTTAGTTGAGTACTTCGTAGTGACAGGAATTGGGCGGCTATGAATACGGCACAATCGGGAATCGAACTTACTACCATCTAAATGATGTGCCACATGTATTTTAGTCCCTCTCAATAAAAACTTGGGGGAAGTTCTTGTTCTATGAAATGCTTGCAACAAATGCTGTTTTCAAAATTGAGAAAAATATAGTTGTCAAGGTGTACTCAAGTGAGATCCACTGCTTAGACTTAAATTTAAAATTGGAATACTGCAGTATTTGAAACGTATTTTTAACTTAAAACGCATCGTTAATGCTGCCAGACACTTGTTTATGGCTCCACAACAAACAGCTGTTGACTTTTGAGACATTTTAAACTTCACCTCAACGCGATATCCAATATTGATATACATATCTCACATCAACTGGAGAAAAGTGCCACATATAGATTTTAAAACTATAAATTTCTCAAAATGTCTCTATGGTTGGAGAATAATTTGAGAAGGATTTTTGAGATAAACTCGGGGACTATAAATTTGATAAAATTTCTCAAAGGTTGGAGAGTGATTAAAGAATGATGTTGGATATCAACTTGAGTGTTTGCAAAGTTGGAGAGAATAATAAGAGATAACAACTTGAGACTATATATCTATCGTGAGACACGTCTTTCATTAAAGTCTTCAACATGTTAAAGGGAAAACTCCGCAAAATAACCCTTTTGTGAGCAGGTCAGAACGAGATACAAAATGTCGAATTGTAGACTGTATGCTTTTTTCATAGTTTGACAGCAGGGGTATTTCAAGAAAGGTGCTATGAAACACGTGCAATCATTAAACACGTGTCAATCATATTCAAAACAAACTTCCTCGATCTAGAAAAAATATATGCAAACAATTATCGATATTGTCTAAGATACCTTTGTCAACCTGTCGTTAGCTTAAATAATAATTGTTATCAGTTCTTAATATGCATCACTAGTTTACACAATGCCCGACAATATAGTGCCTAGAAAGAGTTACAACACAGAAACCTGTAACCTAATACTTATAGATAATAACTAAATCATTTCACTGCTGTTGATAAATATATGACATGATAATGTATATAAGGACTCACTGATGTTTTAATCGTTTCCGCGGCTTCTGTTTTACGAAAAGTACTACCTACTCTTATGGAAAAAGGCCGTTAATGCAGCTCGAAGTACGTTGAACAAAAAAATAAATAAATATTAAGCAATGGAATTGCAATCGGCGGCCACCGTGGTGTAATGGTAGCGTGCTCCGCCCACCACACCGTATGCCCTGTGTTCACACCCCGGGAAAAGCAAAATCAAAAATTTAGAAATAAGGGTTTTCAATTAGAAGAAAATTTTTCTAAGCGGGGTCGCCCCTCGGCAGTGTTTGGCAAGCGCTTCGGGTGTATTTCTGCCATGAAAAGCTCTCAATGAAAACTCATCTGCCTTGCAGATGCCGTTCGGAGTCGGCATAAAACTGTAGGTCCCGTCCGGCCAATTTGTAGGGAAAATCAAGAGGAGCACGACGCAAATTGGAAGAGAAGCTCGGCCTTAGATCTCTTCGGAGGTTATTGCTCCTTACATTTATTTATTTTTAATTGCAATTGCAAAGTAAAAGAGATTAATGCACATTGCAGTGTTGCGAATAACTGAGATAAGAAATTCCCAAAGAAATATAACAAAAGTCCCCCATGGCATGTATTTTTACAAAAAAGTTTTTGGATGAAAAACTCAAATTTTTACTGTAGAATGAGTTGACATGTCCACCTGCTATTAAGGACTATTTCCGTGCACAAGAGGATACCAGCTGATTGCAAATTCTTTTGTTTTACTGCTGAGAGAAGCAGTCAAAGCTTCAAATCACCATCAGCATTGGCAGCTCATTGCTTATAAGTATGTTTTTGCATATCTTTAATGAAGTTAGTCGATCTTCCAAAAAATATTTTCGTTTCGTATGTCTTGGTCTAGCTCCCGGACATCTTCATTTTTATAGTAAACCTTTCAAAAATAGCTTTAAGTGTATAATTTTTGTCAAACCGTTACTATAGAGCCCATAGACTAAGCTTAAATATAACGAGATTGTATTTATTTTCGTACTTAACGTGTGCCTCCTGTTATTGTTCGTTTCACTAAACAGTCAAGTGAATACACTCAAATGTTCTATATATAAGATGTCCTTTATTTTCAACACTTCTATGGTAGTAGAATTTCGCAATGTATTCTCGTACTTCAATTATAACGTTTTAAAATCAAACTGATCCCCCAACACTTGAACTGTGGCGCTTTTATACTCTTAATTGCCGATTTCTACCAGGGTCTAGTCTTTGCGAACAGCCTTCTCGATTAAATACTTATTTACTTCTCTCATCAATGCATCTCAATTTGCTGTTCTCATATAGAATGTATGAGAAATGTCATATGCGCTCTTTGTTACTGTGTGTGTATAACCATTCCAAATGGTTGTTGCCCTATAGCATAAAACAGATACTTACTACTGCTTTTATTCAAAATTCCGTTTTTGTAGAGAAAATCATAAAAAAGTGCGGTACAACGAAAATTGCATCACTGATATATTTTGAAATTGTAAACAATTGTATTTAAATATAATGGGAAATTCCCCGTCTTTTTAATGTTGGTTACAAATAGAGAGAAGGAGTAAACTTATTCATACCGAATAAATGAAAAAGTTTACTCTATACAAATGCATACCATAAAAAATGAATTAGGGCATTCTCTCTTTCTATGAAGCATAAACAACGTAGACAGTTTCCATATTACTATCCAAAGTTTTCTACGCGAAACAACGAAATACATTTATGAAAAATTTGTTTTACTTCTTAAATGAAATCGCCCCCCTTTTTAGGTGGTGATTTTGTTGTGGCACCCGTCACTGTTGGCAACTTCTTAAATTACCAGTTTAAGAAAACACATTTACTCATTAGGGGGACTCATTAAAGCATATAAACTTATAAGGTGTAAAATTATATCCATTTACACACGCTGTTTTTTGAACGCACCTAGTAATATTCTTTATAAACTTAATTGTCGGTCAGCTGTATTATTGCCAAAAAAATTTTTTCATTGTTATACAAATTAAAAATGCCAAGATTAAGTGAAAAATTAAAACTAAAACGTCTTTACTAAGATTTTCTTGTAAATGACTTGCTGATGTTGGAGATTTCCTATGAAAATGCCTGCTGTAATGTCTGCAAGGTTGCATTCCTATGAGTTAACCGCGTTTACACCATGAAATGTGCGCGTAAATTTATACAAATTGTATAAATGATTTTTCCTACAAAATTTGACAGCTCGTTTACGTACTAGATAAATTTATACGTTTACACACTTTATAAGGCTTTTATAAGGTTAAATGAGTCCCCTATTAACTTAAAAACTTATGATTTAAAATTCAAAAGATAAAACAAGGTTTAAAATTTGTTTCATATTTTGAATATCTTAAATTTCGCAACCAAAAAAGCAGCTAACTAATTTTCCTTCTTGCCTTGGAAAATTATAATATATAAAGAAATGGAATACTTATTACTGCTTTATACTCTGAAAATTGGTTACACATACTATGTAGAAATGTTGTATTTTAACATTAAAATAATTTTATAATGAAGTTTTACTGTAAGATCTATGTTACATATGACGAGATTATCTTCATTGTCGTACTTAACTCCTAATTGTTAATGATATAACTAGATTTCACATATAAATTTTACCCCTCGATAATCGGTAATTATCAAGAAATTTTAGAGATGCGGACTTTTTTTCATAGAAAAAGTCCCATCTCTAGAGTGTAATCTTTAATTTGAAGCACAAAATAAAAGAGAAACCTAAAAAATTGGCAGAAAATAATCTATTTCCCAGCCATGGAACATATGTAAACGCTTAGATTATCTATTGACGATTTAGTGTAGATTAAGGTATGTGTAAACATAGTCTAAGAATGATTTCAAAGCATAGAAGCAGTGTAAATCAAATTATTCTATGAAAAAAGAGTAAAAAATCAGTAAATTTCATTTAACTGCTTTTAGATTAACAAGACATGAAGGCAGTAATTTGATGAGTATACTGGTCAGCATACTTTATCCCATTGTATTTCTGTATTAAAAAACTGTTTTTAACAAGCGAATCGACGTAAAGTTTACGAACCCTCCAATTTGAGGCAAGATGCGCAGCATAGAACAAATTCGAAGCTCAGCCCAACCTAAAACTTTTTCACGTCGTGTCATGTTAATATATTGATCAATAAGTAGCATCACGAACTGAATTTGACATTCTTAAGATTCTTGTTCCATGAACCGCTTCGTGAAGTTTTATTCAGTTCACTTTCCAAAGTTTTGGTTTTATGAGTGACATAATCTAAAATTTTACCGACAATTCGTTTCAACAAGTTACATTGAAGTATTTTGCCTATTATTTTGAATGATAGTTGAAAGGAAGAACGATATATATTTCCGATTAGATATAAAAAATAAAAAAATCAACTATCTATACTTTTGCGATATGACATGGTTCTTCATACGGTTTTAGACCTGATAAATCTACTACCGATAAAATTTTTTTCACTACACGCTCTATAAGAATCTCAACATTTTATCTAATGTACGGCATGAAATCATTTACGGTGGAGAGAAGATGACCCTTGGAATATACATGAGAAAAATTCTTCAGAATACTTATTCACGATCCTCCGCTTGCCAACGGAGGATGCAGCAAATGAAGGGAGAGAACTTCACAGAGTTAGGAGATACAGGTGAAGAGAAACTTGCTCTCTTTGGGCGTAATATACTTTGTCCACATCACATATCTAGATCTATGTAAACAACGATCAATTAAGAGATCGTGTTGTTTGAAAAACGAGATTATCTAATGAAATTCTAAATTTCTACAAATTCATTTATATGTGAATTGTGGAATTCTTATGAAATCGTTTAAAGTATTTTCAGGAACTTTTTTTTAGTCAAGTGAAACTTTTTTCAAATCAATCGAATGAATTCTTTCATTTCAAATAATTTTTTTTTTTTTTCAAATCGAATGAAACTTCTTATTTCACGCAAAACCTTTTTTATTTCAAACGAATTTTTTTTCACAATATTTGTCTTAAATTTTTTTCATTTCTTCTGAAACTTTTTTTTCATTTCATATGAAACTACTTTTTTGTTTATGCACATGTATATGTATGTAATACTCCTATATTGCTACAAAGGGCTAGGTACATTCCCAAACATCAGAGTGCCGATATATTGCTGCTTAAACGTTTTTTTTTTGTATTCAATAATCGAATGTACCTAAATTTTAATTTTTTTTGTCACACTTATGCTGTTAGAATCACCGTAATTTTACACCTGACAGATATTGCGTTATTTAAACCTCACAAAAATCGTACGATTAGTCCCTAAAGAGAGAAGTCTCCGATTGATCTCTTTTGTCTACATTGGGTTATAATTGTTCCCTTATTGTCTCTGTGAGATACAGTTGGAATCGTTAGTTTTAAATGTGTGTAGCCAATTTTAAAAAATAGTAAAAAAGTGACAACAAAACGTGTAAAATTAGGAAAAAAAATAATGATTTTATGGAATTGAAACGAATTATTAAGAAAAATTTAGAGCCTTATACCGGGCGTAAAATACTAGTATCATATGTGCCATATCGTAGTATTTATTGAAAAAGGCTGACAGTGCTTGTAGGGGTGTACGAAGAGGACCTGTCCGAGAGTACACATTGGCGAACAGTGCCCGTAGATTAAGAAGAATATTTGTCTGACAGTACCCGTAGAGGCACAAAGAGGACGTGCCGAACAATACCCGTAATTATTATATTACAAAAAGGTTCGGTTCGACAGTAGTATAAAAAGAAACCGTCCGACACTACCCACTCAGGCATAAACAGGTACAATTGGCCTCTCTAAAGGACATGCTCAAACAAAAGGGATCACTTCAATCGATATAAGGACTTCAACACTGGCTAACATACCATGTTCCATTGCGACTCCTCGCGGTTTTAATCCAGACTAATTGCATTTTCGCAGGAAATGGGCTGTTGCAGCTTTATATATCGAACACTGAGTGGAATATCACTCTAGCTCCGCTGCCGATTATAATACGCCTTGCCTCAAATTTTTTTAAAACCCATCTCAAATTGTCGAACATCCTACGTGCCAAGCTAAAAATGGTTTCCTTTGAATTGAAAAATGTGTCATTTGAAATAAAAAAGTTTCATTTGATTTGAAAAGGGTTTCATTTGATATGAAAAAGGTTTCCTTTGATTTGAAAAAAGTTTCATTTGAAATTAAAAAGGTTTCATTTTATTTGAAAAAAGTCTCACTTGATATGAAAAAGGTTTTATTTGATTTGAAAAGAGTTTCATTTGAAATTAAAAAGGTTTTATTTGATTTGAAAAGAGTTTCATTTGAAATTAAAAAGGTTTAATTTGATTGAAAAAGAGTTTCCTTTGATTTGAAAAAAGTCTCATTTGAAATGAAAAAGGTTTATTTTTGATTAGATAAAAACTTCATTTGAAATGAAAAAGGTTTTATTTGATTTGAAAAGAGTTTCATTTTAAATGAAAAAGGTTTCGTTTGATTTGGAAAGAGTTTCATTTAAAATTAAAAAGGTTTGATTTGATTTGAAAAGAGTTTCCTTTGATTTGAAAAGAGTTTCGTTTGATTTGAAAAAGGTCTCATTTGAAATGAAAAAGGTTTCATTTGATTTGAAAAGAGTTTCGTTTGATTTGAAAAAGGTCTCATTTGAAATGAAAAAGGTTTCATTTGATTTTTTGAAAAAAGTTTAATTTGAAATGAAAAAGGTTACATTTGATTTTTTGGAAAAGTTTCAGCTGACTTGAAAAACGTCTCTTGCACGTTTGACCATAAAATGCTGTATATAGATCGGCCGGCATTGAATTAGGAACCGATAGTACATACATTTAATATTGGAGAGTGAGACTTTTGAATTAGCCATCATTAATCTAGGTCTGTGATAGGTATCTCCAAATTTTATAACAATGTTTTTTTTTTTTTGTCAAAGAAACAACCCTTATAATATAAGAAATTCTTCCGCTTATCATCCAAACATTTTATTTTTGATTGAAGTGCAGATTTGTTACGCTGATGATTTTGGCAGTTTACGTCAAATGAACTACTTAATTATTTTTATACTCAGTTGAGCAGAGCTCACAGAGTATATTAACTTTGATTGGATAAAGGTTGGTTGTACAGGTATAAAGGAATCGAGATAGATATATACTTCCATATATCAAAATCATCAGTATCGAAAAGAAATCTGATTGAGCCATGTCCGTCCGTCCGTTAACGAGATAAGTTGAGTAAATTTAGAGGTAATCTTGATGAAATTTGGTATGTAGTTTCCTGGGAACTCATCTCAGATCGCTATTTAAAATAAAAAAACGATATCGGACTATAACCGCGCTTCACTTTTTCGATGTCGAAAATTTCGAAAAACCGAAAAAGTCCGATAATTCATTACCAAAGACGGAGAAAACGATGAAACTTGGTAGGTGAGTTTAACTTATGACACAGAATAGAAAATTAGTAAAATTTTGGACAATGGGCGTGGCACCGCCCACTTTTAAAACAAGGTAATTTAAAAGTTTTGCAAGCTGTAATTTGGCAGTCGTTGAAGATATCATGATGAAATTTGGCAGAAACGTTACTTCTATTACTATATGTATGCTTTATAAAATTAGCAAAATCGGAGAACCACCACGCCCACTTAAAAAAAATTTGTTTAAAGTCATATTTTAACAAAAAATGTTATATCTTTACAGTATATAAGTAAATTATGTCAACATTCAACTCCAGTAATGATATGGTGCAACAAAATACAAAAATAAAAGAAAATTTTAAAATGGGCGTGACTTCGCCTTTTTCATTTAATTTGTCTAGGATACTTTTAATGCCATAAGTCGAACAAAAATTTACCAATCCTTGTGAAATTTGGCAGGGGCTTAAATGCTAGGACGATAACTGTTTTCTGTGAAAAAGCACGAAATCGGTTGAAGCCACGCCCCGTTTTTATACCCAGTCGACCGTCTGTCTTTCCGCTCGGCCGTTAACACGATAACTTGAGCAAAAATCGATATATCTTTACTAAACTCAGTTCACGTACTTATCTGAACTCACTTTGTATTGGTATAAAAATGGTCGAAATCCGACTATGACCACGCCCACTTTTTCGATATCGAAAATTAATAAAAAATTCAAAAAATGCCATAATTCTATACCAAATACGAAAAAAGGGATGAAACATGGTAATTGGATTGGTTTATTGACGCAAAATATAAAATTAGAAAAAAAAAATTTGTAAAATGGGTGTGAAGAAGAAGAAAATGAAAAAGTTCTGCAGGGCGAAATCAAAAGCCCTTGGAATCTTGGCAGGAATACTGTTCGTGGTATTACATATATAAATAAATTAGCGGTAGCCAATAAATGATGTTCTGCGTCACTCTGGTCCACATTTTGATCGTTATCTCGAAAACGCCTTCACATATACAACTACCACCACTCCCTTTTAAAACCCTCATTAATACCTTGAATTTGATACCCATAACGTGCAAACATATTATGGGGTCACCCCTGGTCCACCTTTATGGCGATATCTCGAAAACGCGTCCACCTATAGAACTAAGGCCCACTCCCTTTTAAAATACTCATTAACACCTTTCATTTGATACCCATATCGTACAAACAAATTCTAGAGTCACCCCTGGTCCGCCTTTATGGTGATATCTCGAAAAGGCGTCCACCTATAGAACTAAGGCCCACTCCCTTTTAAAATACTCATTAACACCTTTCATTTGATACCCATATCGTACAAACAAATTCAAGCGTCACCCCTGGTCCACCTTTATGGCGATATCTCGAAAAGGCATCCACCCATAGAACTAAGGCCCACTCCCTTTTAAAACACTCATTAACACCTTTCGTTTGATACCCACATTGTACAAATGCATTCTAGAGTTACCCCTGGTCTACCTTTATGGCGATATCTCGAAAAGGCGTCCACCTATAGAAATAAGGCCCACTCCCTTTTAAAATATTCATTAACACCTTTCATTTGATACCCATATCGTAGAAACAAATTCTAGAGTCACCCCTGGTCCACCTTAATGGCGATATCTCGAAAAGGCGTCCACCTACTCATTAACACCTTTGATACCCATATCGTACACAAAATTCTATGTAGAGTCAGCCCTGGTCCACCTTTATTTCGATATCCCTAAATGGCGTCCACCTATCGAACTATGGCCCACTCCCTCTTAAAATACTCTTTAATACCTTCCATTTGATACTCATGTCATACAAACACATTCCAGGGTTACCCTAGGTTCATTTTCCTACATGGTGATTTTCCCTTATTTTGTCTCCATAGCTCTCAGCTGAGTATGTAATGTTCGGTTACACCCGAACTTAGCCTTCCTTACTTGTTTATAATAATACTAAAATTGGAACTCTTACTATAGGAATCAGAAACTGGAAATATAAGTGGTTCAAACCAAAATGACATAGCCAATATAAAGGAGAAAATCCGATAGATTTCTCAGTGGTAAGAATATTTCAAAAATACCCATTTTTGATATCCCGTTATGAAATCGCACTTCATGACTAAGACGAGGCCAAAGTGCTCGGCTTCAAAATAAACAAGTAAGGGTGTCTAGGTTCGGGTATAACCAAACATTGAATACTCATTAAATCTGAGAGATTCTATCTTTAGCTTCAGTTTTTTGACACGGGGACTCTCAAATGTGGGCGTGCTTATAAATCAATTTTGAGCTTCATTTGAGATATTCCTCTTTACAAAACAGATATGTAAGTGGGCCGTATTTTTACACGATAGGTAAATTCTACTTCCAGTTATCTCTGTAGAAATGTAGAAGATTGCTTTCTAAATAAGGGGCGGTGCCACGCTCATTGCCAAATATCTTTTATCTTAATTTTCTTGTCATAAGTAAACACACTTTATCTAAAATCTTTTATATAAATATTTTAAATAAAAGTAGACGTGGCCCTTTACTGATGTCGTTCATTTTTTCCAAACTCATTTCTTATGACAAGATCAACCAGTTTTCCAAGTTTTGGGTCGGCAACTTAAACTGTTTTTGATTTATGCCCAGTGCCACGCCCCTTCCTGAAAGCTTAAAAAATTTTAATTAGGGGTTTGTATTTCAACGAACCCATGGAATTTGCATTATATACTGAATAATCACGTTTTCAGTGATTTCCAAATTTGTTATAATTATGAAAAGTGGGCTTGGTTATCGTCCGATAATATTAAATATTGTCACGAATTTATGGTATTTCTGCTTATTTGCAACCTTCTGCTAACGTTCGAATCACTAAACCGTTGATTAAATAACTCCAATATTCAATAATGCAAAATGGTCTTTGTTAGACTACTTTCACAATAACACTTCTAGTGCTCAACAGATAGCGTGCTTAAATCAAACTGATTCCATGATTGCTCAGCTTGCGCTCTTTTATATTCTTCGATTTCCTCGTTCGCATACTTCTAGGCGTTTCTAGAATTTACTTAGTTACCAGCTATAAAATTACCAGCTATAACTACAGATGCACGTTATAGCTTCTCATATGCGCGTGTATATAAAAGTGATACTTGCACAAATGATTGGCTACGTTTGTGAGCATCTCAGATAAGATATATGCATGTGTTTGTACGTTTCTCTCCGCTGCGTGTATGTACATATGTGTAGACATAATGATTGATTCGTTTATGTAGATATAAGTGACTGCTTAGTATTGGCTTAGAGATGATAGTATCCCTTATTGCTGCTAATATTCGTCACAATATCATTGGGAGATGTGTAGCATGAAACCCACATACCGAATTTCAATAATATATCTCAAAATTTATTCAAGACGTCTCCATAGACAGATGGACGGACGGATATGGCTAAATAAATAAATTGATAAATATTAGCCTAAGTTTATCTCGATCAACTTATGTCGTTACAATCTGCCGTTACAATCTGTTAGTGTAGAAATGAGATAGACTGAATTAAGCAAGGAAACAAATGCAAGCAGGATAGCCTAGTGGTTAAGACAACTCCAGTTTCGCCGTGTGATTCGCGGTTCGAATTTCGGTGAAACCTTTGTTAACATTACGAAATTGCCTGATGATGATTACGTGGCCTTTTTCGAAATGGTACCATCGCAATATGCCAGTAAATGTTTCTTTCTCTGTTTTCGGTTTCTGTTAGAAAAACATAATAATTGAATATTCAATTATTATAAGCCGGTGTTAAGCTCATGAATTCTTAATAATAAGTATATATTGACCACATAACAAACATACATCTGCCGTTATGTCAACAAAGTTAATAAACTCTGTTAGCTTTCCTCATCATCAATTGGCTTAACTCCTAAGCGATTTTGGCCGTTTCGTAACAAGTCATGTCAGCTATCAATGTTTCATTATAACTGCCGCCAATTTAGCTCATGAGAGCTCCAAGAGAGATCAAGTCCTCCTTCATATCCTCCGCCAACTCGGTGACGGTCTCCCTCTTCCTCTGCTTCCAAACAGCGGTGTCGATTGAACTACTTTCTTGGCCGAAGCGTCTTCGTCGATTGGTGTAACATGACCTAGCCAGCGAAGCCTTTGGGCTCTTATGCGCAGCACTATCTTCATATACGCTCTTCTCCGATAGAGCTAATTATTATACATCATTTATTACTCGCCATCACGGACATGACAATAATTCTTACGGGAACTTTTCCCTCTAAACTCCAAGAGCCATCTTATCTTCTTTCAACACCGTCCAGGATTCTAAGCTACATTCATCAGGACAGTTATGATGAGTGAGCAAGAGTTATTCTCCTCTTGATTTCTAAGCTGACGTTGTTTTCGCTGCTGGTTCCCAGATAGACGAAATTCTACACGGTCTCGAACTTATATCCATCAACATTTACGTGGTTGCCAAGGCGCGAATGCGCCGATCCTTTCTTGGATGACAGCATGTACTTCGTCTTAATCTCATTTACCGCATACCCCACTTTTTTGTCTCTTTATCTTATCTAGAGACAGCAGAACTCACGGCGCGTTAGTTAACGCTAATACTATCAACATTATCAGCATACGTCAGTAATTGTACGGTCTTATAATATATTGCGCCATTTAGTTCAGTTCGGCTGCTAGAATCATCTTCTCCAGCAGTAGGCTAAAGAAATAACACGATATAAAGCCGCCTTGTCTGAAGCCTCGTTTGATATCGAATAGCTCGGAGAGGTCGTTCTCAATCCTTACGGAGCTAGTGGTGTTGCCCAACATTTGGCAGAGCCTTATCAACTTTGCAGAGAACTTAAATTTACACCTAGCATCATAAAAACAATTTCCTTTCGCGATGTCAAAGGCTGAATTTAAGTCAACGAAAAGATGTGCGTGCCGATTCTTTTATCGTGAGTTTTCTCCAGGATCTGGCGCATCGTAAAAATTTGGTCGATGGTAACTTACTAGGTCTGATGTCGCACCAATCAGTTCGTTGACTTTAGGCTTCAGTCCTTCACACAGTACCCTGATAGAATATTTTAAGCCTTTTTAAATACGCTGATTTCGCGTTAACTGGCGCGGTTTGCGGGATCGCCTTTTTTGTGAAATATGTTAGGGTATCGGGTTTGTCTTCTCCCTCGATAGGTAACAACGAAGAGTAGTGTTCCCTCCACAACTTAAGCGCACTCTGTACGTCAGTTCCCAGTTCGTAATTATCATTCCTGTTGGTATCTGGCTGGTCTTGAAGCCTTCCGTCATCTGCTGGATTTTTTGGTAGAATTTACGGGCATTATTCCGATCAGCCAACATCTGAATGTCCACGCACGTCATTCTGCCTAACTTTATTTCCTTCTAAATAGGCGTCCTCTTCTCCAAAATTCCTCGCGCTGCTGCGATGGAACGCAGCCTCGCCCTATAGACAGCTTCCTTACTTTCCGAGGCAATGCGACATTTCTCAACGTACTAGTTCTTTTTGCGTGCACGCTGGAAGCCTATGTATCAGTACCGGCGGTACCTAATTAGAAAAAAATATGTTCCCACTGCTCGATCATATTATCAGGTCGAATATTGCTCTCAGTGAGCTAGTTCGTGAGCGGGTTTTCAACGGAAAATTTTATGTCAATGTGGGCGCAGTCATCATATGTCTTTTTCAGTGTTCCATAGGAGTCCTTATCCTTTTCGCCCGCATCGTCTGTTGGTGCATACACCCAAAAAAAAAAAAAAAGTATCACTATCATTTTAATACACGATGTGCAAAAATGAAACTATAAACGGTATCATTTTCGTCGTATCAATGCAACGATAAATATTATAAAGAGTATAATTAAAAGTATCAATTTTGTATCTTGACTATTGATTTGCCCATGGAAAATGTTTGTTTCGCCCTTAAAATGTATCAAAATGATAACTGTATAAATTTCCTAGTTTCATTATGATAACATTTAATACTAGATTGATTATAAAAGGCATTGCATTTGTGTGTAGTCTATTAACTTGACAAATACAAGTATCAATCTAATATTTCGAAAATGTCAATAACATAAGATCATTGATGACGAAAAAAAGATAAGCAAAAATTGCACATTAATGCCTAGATGGCATCGCCTTGATGATAACTTTTTTTTGAGTGTATATACGAGATATGAAAAAACGTCACCTTATGGCGGATCGCGGCGAGACACTCGTTCACAGCTATGAACGAAAGTACTTCGTGGCGAAGTTTCTTTTCTATCAAAAATTAACGCCTGGGCTCCGAATCGCACGTTTTTTCATATAACCACTGTAGTAGACGTCGCAATGCCCTGTCGTTCTTCTGCCTTGCTCCGTCCATGTACGGCGGCGGTGTTGGCCTTTGCCTTGAAGAGCGCATCAACTAACCGAAACAGCCGGACATCGTCACTTTCTCCCAAAACAGTTTGGACATTCCAGGCACATATATTCGAATGATGGTCTTTAAAATCGTAGTCAGTTAAACGTTTGCCGTAGTCGTCATCAGAAAAAATAGTTCTCAATCACGGCTTGTTGCTTGGTTGCATTGGGAAGCGTTTTTACGTGGTGGCAGGTTCCAACCAACCTGTGAATGGGATTCGAATTTTAGCTGTTCAACAAGTATCCAACGAAAAACAATTGATATTTGTTATTGTTGTTTGTTGTTGTAGCGATAAGCTTGCTCCCCGAAGGCTTTGGGGAGTGTTATCGATGTGATGGTCCTTTGCCGGATACAGATCTGGTACGCTCCGGTAACGATTATATGGCCACGTTAAACCTTCAGACCATCCCTCCCTCCCCACCCACAAGTTCCATGAGGAGCTTGGGGTCGCCAGAGCCTCGTCTGTTAGTGAAACAGGATTCGCCGCGCATAGGTGAGGTTTACAATTGGATTTGGAGAAGCTATATATTGCGCTGGCAACCTGAAGGGTTGCGCTACACAGCCCCTTGAATCTGGTATTTTAGTCGCCTCTTACCACAGGCATACCTACCGCGGGTATATTCTGACCCCCTAACCCGCGATATCCTTTATATAAGATAGATTTTCATTTTTAGTGTTATGTGTTTGTACTAATAGTGTTTAAATACCTGCACATTTCAAAAAACTGAAACAAATAATGTAGGCACTTAAATTGTTCGCTTTCTTTCTTGTAATTATCAACTGTTAATTTATGTACGATTTGAGTGACTTGTAGAACATAATAATTATACAAATTGTGTTCCAGTATTAACATTGATTGATTTACTAATTTTATGATAGCTCTACTTTCGAACAAGAGAACACAAAGGAAATCCCCGGTGGGTGTGCTAGTGAAATAAATATCTTATTTTTTACCTACCTACTTACTTACTTACTTCTTATATTGATGTCTGCGTAAAGCTCGTCGTTGAATTTTCTTTGGTACTCGCAGTCGCCAAGGCGTAAAGGTCCATAAGTCTTTCGAGGAACTTTCACTCCCAGAGCCGCTTCATCTGATGTTATTATGGTCCATGCTTCTGCACCATATAGCAGGACGGGTACGGTAAGTGACGTGTAGAGCATGATTTTTGTTTGCCGGGAGAGAACTTTACTTTTCATTTGCCTAAATAGGCCAAAGTAGCATTTATTGGCAAGTATCGTGGTTGCCAATGCGCAATTGCCTGACTCTGTGCTCATTTACAATCAAACCCATTTTTTCCGCTTCTTTTTTATACTCAGCTGAGCAAAGCTTACAGAGTATATTAATTTTGTTCGCATAAAGGTAATCCGTACCGGCATAAACTAATTGAGATAGATATATACTTCTATATATCAAAATGATCTGGGTAAAAAAAGATATTCATTTAACCATGTCCGTCCGTCCGTCGGTCCGTTAACACGATAACTTGAGTACATTTTGAGGTATCTTGATGAAATTTGGTATGTAGGTTCCTGGGCACTCATCTCAGATCGCTATTTAAAATGAACGAAATCGCACTATAACCACGCCAACTTTATCAATGTCGAAAATTTCGAAAAACCGAAAAAGTGCGATAATTCATTACCAAAGGCAGATAAAGCGATGAAACTTTTTAGGTAGGTTGACCTTATGACGCAGACTAGAAAATTAGTAAAATTTTGGACAATGGGCGTGGCACCGCCCATTTTTAGAAGAAGATAATTTAAAATTTTTGCAAGCTCTAATTTGGCAGTCGTTGAAGATATCATGATAAATTTGACAGGAACGTTACTCCTATTCCTATATGTGTGCTAAATAAAAATTAGGAAAAACGGATGACGAACACGCCCACATTTAAAAAAAAATTTTTTTTAAAATCAAATTATAACAAAAAAGTAAATTACGTCAACAATCAACTCCAGTAATGATATGGTGCAACAAAATACAAAAATAAAAGAAAATTTTAAAATGGGCGTGGCTGCGCCCTTTTTCATTTAATTTGTCTAGAATACTTTTAATGCCATAAGTCGAACACAAATTTACCAATCCTTGTGAAATTTGGTAGGGGCATATACTCTATAACTATAACTGTTTTTTGTGAAAATGGGCGAAATCGGTTGAAGCCACGCCCAGTCCTTCCGTCCTTCCGCTCGGCCGTTAACACGATAACTTGATCAAAAATCGATATATCTTTACTAAACTTAGTTCACGCACTTATCAGGACTCACTTTATCTTGGTATAAAAAATTAACGAAATCCGACTATGACCACGCCCACTTTTTCGATATCGAAAATTACGAAAAACGAAAAAAATGCCATAATTCTATACCTAATACGAAAAAAAGGATGAGACATGGTATTTTGATTAGTTTATTGACGCAAAATATAACTTTAGAAAAAAACTTTGTAAAATGGGTGTGACACCTACCATATTAAGTAGAAGAAAATGAAAAAGTTTTGCAGGGTGAAATCAAAAACCCTTGAAATCTTGGCAGGAATACTGTTCGTGGAAGTAGAAGAAAATGAAAAAGTTTTGCAGGGTGAAATCAAAAACCCTTGAAATCTTGGCAGGAATACTGTTCGTGGTATTATATATATAAATAAATTAGCGGTATCCAACAGATGATGTTCTGGGTCACACTGGTCCACATTTTGGTCGATATCTCGAAAAGGCGACCACCTATACAACTACCACCACTCCCTTTTAAAACCCTCATTAATACCTTTAATTTGATACCCATATCGTACAAACACATTCCAGAGTCACCCCTGGTCCACCTTTATGGCGATATCTCGAAACGGCGTCCACCTATGGAACTAAGGATCACTCCCTTTTAAAATACTCATTAGCATCTTTCATTTGATACCCATATCGTACAAACAAATTCTAGAGTCACCCTGGTCCACCTTTATGCCGGTATCTCGAAAAGGCATCCACCTATAGAACTAAGCCCCACGCCCTTTTAAAACCCTCATTAATACCTTTAATTTGATACCCATATCGTACAAACACATTCTAGAGTCACCCCTGGTCCACCTTTATGGCGATATCTCGAAAAGGCGTCCACCTATAGAACTAAGCCCCACGCCCTTTTAAAATACTCATTAACACCTTTCATTTGATACCCGTATCGAACAAACATATTCTAGAGTCACCCCTGGTCCACCTTTATGGCGATATCTCGAAAAGGCGTCCACCTATAGAACTAAGCCCCACGCCCTTTTAAAATACTCATTAACACCTTTCGTTTGATACCCATATTGTACAAACGCATTCTAGAGTCACCCCTGGTCCACCTTTATGGCGATATCTCGAAAAGGCCACCACCTATACAACTACCACCACTCCCTTTTAAAACCTTCATTAATACCATTAATTTTATACCCATATCGTACAAACACATTCTAGAGTCACCCCTGGTCCACCTTTATGGCGATATCTCGAAAAGGCGTCCACCTATAGAACTAAGCCCCACGCCCTTTTAAAATACTCATTAACAGCTTTCATTTGATACCCGTATCGTACAAACATATTCTAGAGTCACCCCTGGTCCACCTTTGTGGCGATATCTCCAAAAGGCGTCCACCTATAGGTCTAAGCCTCACGCCCTTTTAAAATACTCATTAACACCTTCCGTTTGATACCCATATCGTACAAACACATTCTAGAGTTACCCCTGGTCCAGTTTTATGGCGATATCTCGAAAAGGCGTCCACCTGTAGAACTAAACCCCACGCCCTTTTGAAATATTCATTAACACCTTTCGTTTGATACCCATATTGTACCATCGCATTCTAGAGTCACCCCTGGTCCACCTTTGTGGCGATATCTCCAAAAGGCGTCCACCTATAGGTCTAAGCCTCACGCCCTTTTAAAATACTCATTAACACCTTCCGTTTGATACCCATATCGTACAAACACATTCTAGAGTTACCCCTGGTCCACTTTTATGGCGATATCTCGAAAAGGCGTCCACCTATAGGTCTAAGCCTCACGCCCTTTTCAAAAACTCATTAACACCTTTCGTTTGATACCCATATCGTACAAACACATTCTAGAGTCACCCCTGGTCCACCTTTATGGCGATATCTCGAAAAGGCGTCCACCTATAGAACTAAGGCCCACTCCCTTTTAAAATGTTCATTAACCCCTTTCATTTGATACCCATATCGTACAAACAAATTCTAGGGTCACCCCTGGTCCATCTTTATGGCGATATCTCGAAACAACGTCCACCTATGGAAATAAGGATCACTCCCTTTTAAGATACTCATTAACACCTTTCATTTGATACCCATATCGTACAAACAAATTCTAGAGTCAACCCTGATCCACCTTTATGGCGATATCCCTAAATGGCGTCCACCTATAGAACTATGGCCCACTCCCTCTTAAAATACTCTTTAATACCTTTCATTTGATACACATGTCATACAAACACATTCCAGGGTTACCCTTGGTTCATTTTCCTACATGTTTATATTCCCTTATGTTGCCACCATAGCTCTCAACTGAGTATGTAATGTTCGGTTACACCCGAACTTAACCTTCCTTACTTGTTTTAGATTAAAGTTGTTTCTTTATCGATACAAAATTTATGTCACGAAGCGTACTTTTGCAAATTTGTGCTTTTTTTTACCGAAACAATAAAAAATGTACCTTTATTCGAATGAGTATGGGATTCACCGTAAGCTGTTCAAACAAAATAATGTTGCTATGGAATGCATGTCTTCCTTCTGAATGACAGATAAATAACAGGTGTTGTTGTGTTTAAAAGACTTCTCTACAAATATCACTCTATATACATACATATAGTTACTATATGTATATAAAGTGTGTACCCAGTGGGGTTTTAAGTTTGTACAATTTTGCATTGCTTGCGGAGCTCTTCAAATACGGCGGCGAGTAGTTGGTAAGGCACATGCATCAGTTTCTTTGAAAAAAGATGTTCAGATGACCACAAGAAGGAGGATCGTGCAAAATACGCCAACTATCGCGGAATCAGCCTTCTTAGTATCGCATATAAGAACTTGTCAAGCGTATTGTGCGAATTGGTTGATTGGACATTATGAGTGCGGCTTCAGACCTGGTTAGCCTACCGCCGATTAGATTTTCATTATGCGTCAAATCTTGGAAAAAATCCGCGAAGAAAAAAGTTAACACATATCACCTCATCATCGTTTTTTTAGCCGTATTCGATAGCACGAATAGAGAAGCTGCCTATATGCCACTATGTCTGAATTTGGTTTCCCCGCAAAACTTATACGGCTGTGCAACATGACGTCGAGCGACACCATCAGCTCAGTTAGAATTGGGAAAATAAAACAAGCTGCAGAACTTAACCGTTCTGAAACAATATTCCTCAAAAGCCTGCAATTACTGGCGTATACCGACAAGAACATTACATACTCGGCTGAGAGCTTTGGAGACAAAATAAGGGGAAATCACCAATTGGAAAATGAATGTAGGGTAACCCTGGAATGTGTTTGTATGACATGGGTATCAAATGGAAGGTATTAAAGAGTATTTTAAAAGGGAGTGGGTTCTATAGGTGGACGCCATTTCGGGATATCGCCATAAAGGTGGACCAGGGGTGACGCTGGAATTTGTTTGTACGATATGGGTATCAAATGAAAGGTGTTAAAGAGTATTTTAAAGAGGAGTGGCCCTTAGTTGTATATGTGAAAGCGTTTTCGAGATATCGACCAAAATGTGGACCAGGGTGACCCAGAACATCATCTATCGGGTACCGCTAATTTATTTATATATTTATTACCACGAACAGTATTCCTGGCAAGGGCTTTTGATTTCGCCCTGCAGAACTTTCTCATTTTCTTCTACTTAATATGGTAGGTGTCACACCCATTTTACAAAGTTCTTTCTAAAGTTATGTATTGCGTCAATAATACAATCCAATCACCATGTTTCATCCCTTTTTTCGTATTTGGTATAGAATTATGGCATTTTTTTCATTTTGCGTAATTTTCGATATCGAAAAAGTGGGCGTGGTCATAGTCGGATTTCGTTAATTTTTTATACCAAGTTAAAGTGGGTTCAGATAAGTACGTGAACTAAGTTTAGTAAAGATATATCGATTTTTGCTCAAGATATCGTGTTAACGGCCGAGCGGAAGAACAGACGGTCGACTGTGTATAAAAACTGGGCGTGGCTTCAACCGATTTCGCCGTTTTTCACAGAAATAAGTTACCGTCCCAGAATCTAATCCCCTACCAAATTTCACAAGGATTGGTAAATTTTTACTCGAATTTTCTTTTATTTTTGCATTTTGTTGCACCATATCATTACTGGAGTTGAATGTTGACATACTTTACTTATATACTGTAAAGATATTAAATTTTTTGTTAAAATTTGACTTAAAAAAAATTTTTTTTTAAAGTGGGCGTGGTCGTTCTCTAATTTTTATTAAGCATACTTATAGTAATAGGAGTAACGTTCCTGCCAAATTTCATCATGATATCTTCAACGACTGCCAAATTACAGCTTGCATAAATTTTAAATTACCTTCTTTTAAAAGTGGGCGGTGCCACGCCCATTGTCCAGAATTTTACTAATTTTATATTTTGCGTCATAAGGTCAACGTACCTAACAAGTTTCATCGCTTTATTCGTCTTTGGTAATGAATTATCGCACTTTTTCGGTTTTTCGAAATTTTCGATATCGAAAAAGTGGGCGTGGTTATTGTCCGATATTGTTCATTTTAAGTAGCGATCTGAGATGAGTGCTCAGGAACCTACATACCAAATTTCATCAAAATACCTCAAAATTTACTCAAGTTATCGTGTTAACGGACGGACGGACATGGCTCAATCAATTTTTTTTTCGATCCTGATTATTTTGATATATGGAAGTCTATATCTATCTCGATTCCTTTATACCTGTACAACCAACCGTTATCCAATCAAAGTTTGTATACTCTGTGAGCTCTGCTCAACTGAGTATAAAAAAAAAAAACTTATAATTTATAAGAAACGAGCGTACCCTCGCCCGCCTCGCTAGGCGATAAATTCAATGATTTGCTGAAAGGAATAAAAATAATACGAAACAAAGCAAATCCTTTGATACAATTTCTTTCGAACTTTATTGTAAGAATTTTTGGTAGACAAGGTTTTTGGTTTTTCCATCTTTCGCGTAAATGAATAATGACGATGGTTTGCCTACTCGTGAGCAAGCTACATACAATTGTCCATGAGAAAAAATCGGGTATTCTAAGTTAATACCACACATTTCTAGAGACTGTCCTTGCGCCTTATTTATTGTCATAGCGAAGGCAAGGCGAATAGGGAACTGCAAACGTTTGAAATCGAATGGTAAATCCGTCGGAATCAGTGTACAATACTTCCCTTTCAAAATTCCTTTTGGATCGACAGACATTTGGCCATTTCCGATTTTCAGTAATTGCTGTGAAAATTCAGCTGCTGACGGATCGTTTTGTAGTTGAACACGTACGTTTGTAGTAAGTGTAAGCGTGTTTAAATGTCTCCATAAATACTGTAATTTTAAACATGCATTGATTTCATCTGCAGCCGTGGATTTGGGGATCACAGGTAATATTTACCTGAAATCTCCAGCCAATAAAATCATGTCACCTCCAAAGACTGTTTGGCTTCCTCATAGATCTTTCAAAGTTCTATCAGTGCTTCCAATGATTTCTTGTGTGCCATAGTACACTCGTCCCTTACGATGAGCTTACATACTTTAGGAACTTTTGCCATTCCAGATGTTTTCGAAATATTACATGTTGGTGTTTCATTTACCTGCATATTCAAAGGCAACTTTAATGCAGAATGTGCTATGCGCCCGCCTTCCGGTAATGTAGCCGAAATTCCGGAAGCAGCGAGTGCCAATGCAACGTTATTATCTGATCGAATTGTTGCTAATATCAATGAAATCAAAAAGGTCTTGCCTGTTCCCCCAGGAGCATCCACAAAAAAACAATCCACCAGTTCCATGGCTAACATTATTCATGATTGTATCATAAACATGTTGCTGTTGGTCATTCAATTTCGTTAAATTTTATGTTACAAATGTGTTTAGTTCATTACAATCATAATGGTATTCACGCTCCAGTTCTCGATTGAACATAGCATGCATTGGACGATTTGCTGCTGGCATGCCCAATTGTACTAACGATTTGTTTGACATCGACAAACAAATGTCGTCAAACCTCATCAATGCTTCATTGTAAATTTCCAACGTGAATTCCAACTCATAATTTGCAGTATTTCGACGCATTTGGTTTAAAATATCATCTGCCATATAATCTTTGAAATTATTCCATAATTCCAATGGATTAGATGGGGAGCACATTGCAATTATTATCGAAAATAATGTTCGTATTTGATGTGGACTGGCTATTACAGCTGAAACGGCAAGCGTATCTTCCCAATGCTTATCATCCTCCAACAAATTTAATTGTTGACATGCTTCACGATATGTAGCGCACAATTCCTCCTTTAATTGTTCTTAAAGCTTAGAGTGATGTTGGGCCACGAACATTAATTAACAACAATTACAAGTAAAAACACTCAGCATTATTTGGATGAACTGCATAAATGCGTCCTAATGCATCTGTTGAGAACACATTAGGATGACCTTGAACTGGTTTTTCTTGTTTTCGCCTTTGAAATGTTTTTCTGGATTTATGCCATGTGAAATATTGTGGCACTTCTGCATATAACAATGTTCTTGCAAAATCATCCGATTGACATAAATGAAAAAAGGCAGTCAAAGTTGTAGACGGTGAACTTGTTGCTCTAAGCGCTGCATTTTCAGGAGTAAAATAAACGCGTTGGCCATTTTCAAGGTGCGTTTGTGTATGTGTGCTGAAGCATCTCTCATAAACAGTGTACAAATCTCGGTGTTTATGTTTACTCTCCTTCGAAAAAAATTTGCAACTTTGCAGCACAACACAAATCGAAAAATTCGTATATTTATTCAAAAAATGTTGTACACATCAAATGATCTCGAGACGCTCGTCTCCCAGAGAAAAATTACCACTCATCAGCACAGCTTTCTTTTTATACCCATATTGAAGTACTCATTAACAGCTTCCATTTGATACCCATAATGTAAAAACATATCCTAAGGTTATTCTGATCCACGTTTTGGGCAATATCTCGAGACCCTAGTCACCCAGATGTATGAAAATTACCCTCTGCTAAAGAACTCAACAACAGCTTTCATTTGATATCCATATTGTATAAACACATTGTAGGGGTATCTGGGTCCACGTTTTGGCCTATATCTCGAGACCCTAGTCACCCAGGGGTACGAAAAATTATCACGTACTAAACCACTCATCAGCAGCTTTCATTTGATATCTATATTGTATAAACACATTCTTGGGGTACCCGGGTCCACACTTTGGCCTATATCTCGAGTCCCTAGTCACCTAGGGGTACGAAAAGTACCCCACATTAAAGTACTCGTCGAACGAACATCATTTCATTTTTATATATATAGATTTAAAAAAATTTCAGTTTTTCGTTCCGTTCTTTAAGCTTTCAAGTTTAGATCGGTTTCCAGTACAAATGCATTCCACCAATCGTTTTCTTTACGTCATTGATGCTCATATTGACTTCCTATTTTACTAATTGTCTTGTCGTGTTCAATTGCCGCTTTTAAAATTAATTATCTTACTAGATTCGTTTGAGTAAATTAGCTACTTTAGCAAAGTTAAATGACACTGGACAATGACAATTTGAAATCGATATGGGTACTTCCATATTTACGTAAGTTAATATTATATGTGTTTCTGTAATCGGTAATTGAACGTAACTCGGTATTTTAAATTGATTATATAATACTTTTTGTATAACATTACATTGTATGTTATAACTAGAAATGCCGTTGCAAACCTAAAATTTTCGATTTTTATTTTATTAGAACTAAACAAAAGTGTTGGTTATCGTTTTACAAATTTATGCACAATAATTTCATTGTATTCACGAAACACCCATTAGTTAAATTTGATGATTTTTTAGACAGTTCATAACAAATTGTATTCAATATTTATAAACCGAAAGAAAAGAACTGGTAAAATCAACCGAGTAACCGATATTTCAACCGATATTTCTGTAAATTTGTATCCCTCGCAAATAGCTGTTAGATCAACTTCGCAAAAATTGTTGATTCTGAATTGAGTGTTTCAAAGTGAAATCAATAAAAAAAGTTCTTCAAATGTAAGCCACCCTAATCCAGGGTGTTATGCGGACCGTGCCTATTGGACGATTTGCAGACAGGGGATAAATTCGGCTGTATTCGAACGGAGCCTTCCCGATACCGGGCCACCTCGGGAAGTATCTATGGCCTTACCACAGTAAGGGGCGCTGCTGTGGCGGACGGTTCTTTCCCCGCATATAATACTGGACCGCTGAGCCCGCCTTGTCGGGCAGGTGGTCGTACGACCAAGATGAACGACTCATTACCTGATTGTAATAAGGACGATGATAAGAGGAGGACTGAGTCGCGTCCGGAGCAGAGGAAGTAAAAGAGCTCTCTCGCAGTACCGTGCAGCACTAAGAATTGTACAACGCTTGGGAGCAGTGGCCGACCCAACAGAAGTGGAGATCGAGCGCTTGGAATGGGCTCATGAGGCGGTAGAAGTAGGTCGAAGGCAGTTCAATAGGTTTGCTGCGAGAAACCCTCGGTTCTACAACCGGTACGAGGAGGAAGAAGCGTCGAATGGCAGAATGAAGAGGCAACGTTCGGCGGAAGGCGACAAGCCTGCTTTCAAGAGGCAGAAAGGACCTAGTCCTAGAGCCGCGAGGTAGGGCAGTCGCATAGACAAGACAAGTAGGCCCAAAGTTGTAAGACAGATGGGCCCCAATAGCGAGGTAGCAACTACCTCGAAAGCTGCGAGTCAGAAGGAAGTTACAACTATGGAAGTAGGAGATAAGCCAAAGGGAGATAACGCTAAGACTCCGGCTTTCTCGGAGGTGCCGAAGGGAGTTAACGCTAAGACTCCAGCTTTCTCTGAGGTGCCAAAGGGAGATAAAACTAAGACTCCGGCTTTACCCGAGAAGATGAGTGATGTGACAAAGCAGTCACTGACTGTGGCGCTGGTTGATCGTAGCAGTCCTTTCGGACAAATGACTACTGAAAGGTGGAGATCTGTGGAAAGGGAGCTTATTAGCTTAGTGCTTAAGATGATGCGGGAACAACCAAGTAAGCCCCTTCCAACCTTTGATTCGGGGGGATGGTATAATAGAAGATGATAGCGTGTGACAACATCGCGAGCTTGCGGTGGCTGGAAGAAGTGGTTCCAAACCTCCAAAGGCAAGGCACGAACGCGCGGTTTGAGGTGGTGGGGAAAGCGCAAATCCCTACGGTACCAAAAGTTAAAGTATGGATACCATGCGTGATGAAGTCGGAGGATACACTGCGACTTCTGCAGAATCAGAATCCGAACATACCGACACAGGATTGGAAGGTACTTACTGTATCTCGGCCTACCGGGGAAGGTCAGTTCTACATCTTCCAAATAAACAAGCAGGCGGAGGATATTTTGTACACGCAGCTTGGCAAAATGTCCTTTGGCACTGGCAAAATTTACATGCGACTCAGGAACGAGGATAACAACCCTAACACGCTAGAGGTGGGCGAAGTCGAAAAGGACCTCAAAAGCCTAAGGGCAAAAAGATCGGTGGAAGTTCCCGACGTCACCACGAAGGTGTTAGAAGAGAACCAACCGCCAAATGGTGCTGTGACTCTCACAGAGGAACACCCGGCACAACAGTTACGAGATTCTGAAGGGGGCCTCGAATACTCTAAACCAAAAGGGAAAGTGGAGGACGACGACGTCACGACGAAGGTGCTGGAGGGGGACAAACAGCTCAATGGTGCTGCGAGTCCTAGAGATAAACCTCCAACTCGACGTGGTGCTGATCCAGCAGCCGTGGCTCTCATCGGGAGGAAAGGTTTCTGTACTTAGCGCGCGCGGGTTTGGCGTTTACTGCGCGCAAACAGAAGGACGGGTGCGAGCTGTAGTAATGGAACAGCCGCATTCATATATGCTGCCTTATTACACCACTGAGGACCTCGTAGCGGTGGCCGTTGAGTAAAAGAATAAGCAGGCATTTATCCTGGCGTCCTGCTACATGGCCCATGCTGCGGAGGTTCCACCGATGGAGTGCAAAATGCTAGTACAGGAGGAAGGGCGCAAAGGGCGCAAAGGGCGGTTGGTCATAGGCGCAGATGCAAATGTGCACCACAATGCGTGGGGAGGAGCAGATACGAACGAGAGCGGCGAATCTCTATTTTGTTACATCCTGCAAACCAATTTGCAGAGAGCCAACAGGGGAAATGTCCCTACATACATTGGTCCAACATCCAGCAATGTTCTGGATATTACATTGAGCTCCGAGCGTGATATATCAAGGTATGATTGGATGCTTCTTGATAGACCATCCTTCTCCGACCATGCGTTTATCAGCTTCAGCATCCCCTAAAGATGGTAGAGAAGGGAGGAACCTTTAGAAACCCTAGGTCAACGAACTGGACTAAATTCCAGAAACATGTAGAAACAAAACTGGGACAACCCAAAGAGGTTGCCAATGTGGAGGAACTGGAGGAGTCGAATGGATTCCTAACAAGGACGCTTATGACTGCGTATAACAAACCTTGCCCTCTAAGAAGATTCAGAGGAAAAGCAAAGCCGCCATGGTGGAGCAATGAGCTGAGTCTTCTAAGAAGACAGGTAAAAGAACTGTTTAAGCTCGCAAAGACCGCGGAAAGCGAAGCGTGTCGGAACGAGTACAGGGATCTACTGAGGATCTACAAGCGTGAAATTTCCAGGGCGAAGAGAATCTCATGGAAAAGTTCCTGTATGGACATAGAGTGCTCCAGCGAAGCAGCACGGTTGAAAAAAGTCCTAGCAAGGGGAAACATAGTCCAGGGACTAATAAAGAAAGAGAAGCGGGAATGGTCAAGTAATGGTGAGGAATCCCTTGAGGTGCTTCTCGACACACATTTCCCATCGGGAAACTGTTTAGGTAGTGCCGGGCTTGGTAACCGATACCAAGATCGAATGGGCAGTGAAAACGTTTTCTAAGTTTAAATCGTCGGCCCAGACGGTATATTCCCGGCCATGCTACAAGTTTCAAGTATGGCGGTCGTGGAATGGCTCAAAATAATATTCGATGGGTGCATAAGGCTGAATCATGTACCGCACTCTTGGAGAACTGCTCGTGTAGCTTTCCTACCAAAGGCGGGGAAGATCGGTCCCGTGTATCCCAAAGACTATAGACTCATTAGCTTAACATCATTTCTGCTCAAGACCTTTGAGAGGCTGATAGATGTGTACATAAAGTCCAACGTGGATGAAAAGCTGCTGTCCCCAACACAACATGCGTACACCAAAGGCAAGTCGGTAGACACCGCATAGGGTGGTAATAAGCATAGAGAAATCCCTGGAATATAAGGAGTATGCTCTAGGAGTCTTCTTGGACATTGCCGGGGCTTTAAATAATATTTCTAAATGGGCGATTGTGGATGATCTTAATTACATTGAAGTACATCCCGCCTTACATCAGATGGATGGGCTGCTTGTTAAATTGCAGGAAGATTACATCACAATGGGGATTGTGCGAGGTCACGAAATCAGTGGACAGGGGCACGCCGCAGGGAGGGGTACTACCACCTCTGCTGTGGACGCTGGTCATCAACCAACTACTCAGGCGATTCGATGAGGGACGCGTAAGATTTAAGGCTTACGCAGATGACGTTGCAATTGTCATAAGTGGAAAGTGCCTTCCAACGATTAGTTCTTTGATGGATCGGGCGCTTCGGGATATTCATACCTGGATATCTAATGTAGGGTTTAAAGTCAATGCGGAGAAGACGAATATGGTCTTGTTTACAAAGAGGTACAAGGTCCCAAATTGGACCAGGCCTAAGTTAGGAGGGGTGACCTTACAGGAGCAACCTTGCACAAAATATCTAGAAAGCATCCTAGACAGTAAGCTGTCATGGAAGCTCAACGTGGAGGAGAGGGTCAAGAAGGCCTCAACGGCGCTCAAGGCATGTAAAAGAATGCTGGGGTGTACGTGGGGCTTATCGTCCTCTCTTTCTCATGGGGTTTTTACGGATTGGATTGTAAGCCCTATTCAATAATATGGAGTTCTTGTTTGGTGGAAAGCCACATAAAAAACAACATACCTCAAAAAATTAGAGGGGGTATGCAGACTATCGATGCTTAGCATTACGGGAGCCCTGAAAACAACCCCGACGGCTGCACTGTATGCCATTCTGCATATTCCAAAGAACATAGCATTAACAACCGCAACCAGGCTCGATGCCTCGGGGCAGCTTGAGCGCCGACCATATAGCCATAGTAGTATAGCGTCATCAATCACAAGACGAACAGACTACCTGATTCCCTATCTGCGCTTCGAGGGAGAACTTAAGGTCACAATAGAGGTGGACGGTTGGCGCAAGGGTGCACAAATGGCGGAAGAGGTGATACATGTGTACACAGATGGTTCCAAAGTAGTGGAAGCAGTAGGGTATGCGGTATACTGTGCTGATCCGGAAATAAGCAGATCCTACAGACTGCCGGATTACTGTAGCGTTTTCTTAGCGGAAATATTAGCCGTAAACAATGTAGAAACCCTGGAAGAGAATAGCTTAAGCTGCAACCGTGTTAACTTTTATATTGACAGTCAAGCAGCAATTAAGGCAATAATCTCGCAGAGCACAGCATCAAAATGCGTGTTAGAGTGTAAGCAGTCTCTGGAGAGAATCGGGACAGGGAGAAGGATATCTATATTGGGTCCCAGGGCATATGGGAATAGATGAGAATGAAAAAGCGGACGAACTAGTTAAAAAGGGCGCATCCCTTGAAGCTTGCTCAATTAGACTGGGCGAGATTAAGCCAAGGCGAGAGGTGCACATGATCGACCAAGCGGGAAAGGCGTGGGTTCAAGCGCGGGGCTGTAAAGTGTTGAATATTATATGTAGGTCTTACAACCTTAGACTAAGAAAGTTGCTTCTATCATAAAAAGAGAGGACTGTAGACTCATGACGGGTATTCTGACTGGAAACTGCCTTCTGGCGTCACATGCCTTTAAATTAGGCTTGGTCAGTGATAGCAGATGTAGGAAGTGCGGGTTGGAGGAGGAAACGATGGAGCACGTACTGTGCTCGTGCCCTGCACTTGCCAGGCTAAGACTCCAGCTTTTAGGAGTGATACAGCTGTCAGATCTAGAAGCAGCAAGTGGCTTAAGTCCTAGGAAGCTTCTAGTATTTGCCAAGAGGACGGCATTATTTTATAACATAGGTCCTGGTTTTTGATAGGGTTTTTCAGTTTGGTCGTTAAAACAAACTTCTGGTAACACTACGGACTCAATCAGTCTATGTGAGGTCCTCATGGACCGGCCAGTTCAACCTAACCTAACCTAAGCCACAGCTCTGTTAAAAAAATATATTCATATAAATATTTTTCTAAGTGGAAAAACGTTTTTCCAAAGATTTTGTTGTTGCTTTTTCCAAGCCTTGCACTCAGGATTCGGTTTGGTAGGCATATCAAGCTACCATCACATGGCTGTGCCGCCTATCCTGCTCTATTAACTAAAAATTTTTAATTTCACCCTGAGGATATCAATGAAAACTGTTAAATTTATTTAATAATTTGGGAAAATTTTTAACAAGGTGACATCAGGACGTACAAGGCGACAGCTGTTTCGATTATACCATGTAAATCTTTCAAAGCTTTTTCTCCCGGGAATGGGATTTGAACCTGCACTCCTACGATAATTGAAGTGTTACAAACGCATTCAGACACGTCGGTTTTTGGCGGCCGCCGTGGTGTGATGGTAGCGGGCTCCGCCATCCACACCGAAGATCCTGGGTTCACGCCCGGGCAAAGCAACATCAAAATTTTAGAAACAAGTTTTTTCAATCAGTTTCAAGTCGTCAATAATAAATCGATAATCCGCCGATAGGAAATTGATAACACTCCTATAAGAAACCTATAACTTCGATGTCTCATCGATAACTGTTTGTTAAAAAAATAGATAATTTTTCAATTGCTTTGTTTTGTCGACCTATTGATAAAGGATTCAAAGTTGGATTCGAGCTCAACAATAATTTTTATGATAATTATTGTTTTTTTTTTGTACCTACTATTCCAAAAACAAAATACAATTTTTAAATTATACCAAAATACAAAAAAAGCAATAGTTATCATAAAAATTATTGTTCTGGCCTTTTGCCGAATCGAATCTTGAATAGATAATTTTTCGATAACTAATCGATAACACGGCAATAACAAATTGGTAGCACTTGAAACACAAATCGATAACATATGGATAACTTTTGTATAAATAAGCGATAAATTTCCGATAATAAATTCATAACTTTTCGATAAGTCTTCAATAAATGAGCGACAACTTTTGGATAATAAATTGACAACGTTGCTAACAAATCTGAAACGTTTTAATAAGAAATCGATAACTTTTCGATAGTAAATTGATATCTTTTTGATGACATATTGATAACTTTAAGATAATAAATTCATAACTTTTCGATAACAGAAACATCTTTGATAACCTTTGCAGATAGCAAATTTATAACAATAGATAGCAAATTGATAACTCGTTTATACCTCGTCGATAACACACCTAAATCCAACCAAAATTTCATTGACAAGAAATGCATAACACCCTCAAAGTATATCGATAGCAAACCGATAACTCATCGATAACATACCGTTAACAGTTGGATAACAAATTGATAATGCGTCGTCCGGTTTCGCTTCCAGCTTCGCCTTCTAATCTTTCTTTTACTTTCTATCTTTTTCTTTTTTCCTTTCGTTGCGTTCCTTTCCATCTTTCTTTTCCGTCTTTTCCTCGACTTTCCTTCCCTTGGAAGGTATTTATAGTCTTTTAATTCATTCAAATTCATGTTCGTGCTCAACCAGCCGAACATCCGGTTCGATTTATGATTTGGTCAAAAATTCAAGGTCGGTCGAGCACTTGTCCCGTCCGTAGTTGTTTTTTATCTGAGCTGGTCAAGTGAATATCTTGTGTACTTTGTAAATACTTTAAGTCTAAACATTTACAAGGTTCGCTTCGATATAATAACCCTTCGCCATATGATATGTCACAAAATATAAAAGCAAGTACATACATAAGTATATTCGCACTTAGTTACCTTCATATTGTTAAATTAATTTACAAGGGTCCTAACCAAGAAATTCCAAATTTTACAGGAGAAGCAATAAATGATTGATTTTCACTTTGACTGATTACTGTTACTAGTACTAGCACTTTAAAATGTTTAGTGATCGTATTTTTCACATCTTACATTTTTACATGAAACTAACTAGATATGTAATTTTAGTCTCATTATGTACTACATACCAATAAATATTTTGGTCTGAAACAATCCATTTCCATTTACAACTATTGTTTTATTTTTCTTTTATGTTTTCATCCCATAAAATTCATTTCAAATTCAAGGTGAATTTTTGATTACCTGATAACGACTATAATGAAATACTTGCTACCTACAGCAGCGAACAGAAAAATAGCACTTGATATTTTTGTTAAATTTATTCAGTTCAGTTCTTTTTTATTTTCTAAATTTTATGAAAAAATTTCTATGAATTTTGTAATTGAAACTAGTCAAACCAATCTCGAAAACGTTTTCGAAAAACTTTGAAAATTCGAGAAATTTTTACGAAAACTTCGAACTTTTTATTCTTTTTTGAGGATGTAGCTTTGTAGCCAATTAATTATAGTCTAACAAAGAACGAGTTATTAAAAATAACATAAATGTAAGGCGCGGTATTCGCAGAAGAGATTTTAGGCCAAGCTTCTCTTCCGATTTGCGTAGTGATCTTTTTAATTTTTAACACGTTTATATTAGCTTCATTGTATGCTAGTTTGTACCGCTCTAGGCTAGGCGCGCAAAGGAGAGCTAGACCCATCTAGCGGCAATTATTGAAGACTCGCTACCAAACGAGTTGTGCTTAATTGCGGAGACATTAACATCGGTGCTACGGTGCTATCAACATCAAATATTCAAGTGGATTGTAGATACTAAAACGCCACCATATTTGCGTGTTTTGTAGTTTTTATACGCAGCTGAGCAGATTTGTGAGCTCTTTTATATTAATTTTATTCGCATAACAGTAATCCGTAAAGGCATAAACTAATCGAGATAGATAGAGAGATAGACTTCTATATATCAAAATTATTTGGTCGAAAAAAGAAATTCATTTAGCCAAAGTCCGTACGTCCGTCCGTCCGTCTGTCCGTAAACACGATAACTTGAGTAAATTTTGAGGCATCTTAATGAAATTTGGTATGTAAGTTCCCGGGCACTCATCTCAGATCGCTATTTAAAATGAACGAAATCGGACTATAACCACGCCCACTTTTTCGATACCGGAAATATCGAAGAACCGAAAAAATGCGATAATGCATTACCAAAGACGGCTAAAGCGATGAAACTGTGACGCAAAATAGAAAATTAGTAAAATTTTGAACAATGGGCGTGGCACCGCCCACTTTTAAAAGAAGGTAATTTAAAAGTTTTGCAAGTTGTAATTTGGCAGTCGTTGAAGATATCATGGTGAAATTTGGCAGGAACGTTACTCCTATTACTATATGTGCCACTTAAAATATAATAATTTTAAAAGTCAAATTTTAACACAAAATGTAATATTTTTAAAGTATATAAGTAAATTATGTCAACATTCAACTCCAGTAATGATATGGTGCAACAAAATACAAAAATAAAAGAAAATTTCAAAATTTATTTTCTTTCGAATACTTTTAATGCCATAAGTCGAACAAAACTGAAAATGGGCGAAATCGGTTGAAGCCACGCCCAGTTTTTATACACAGTCTGTCCTTCCGCTCGGCTGTTAACACAATAACTTGAGCAAAAATCGATATATCTTTACTAAACTTAGTTCACGTAATTATCTCAACTCACTTTTTTTTGTATAAAAAATGGCCGAAATCCGACTATAACCACGCCCACTTTTTCGATATCGAAAAAAGTCCATAATTCTATACCAAATACGAAAAAAGGGATGAAACATGGTGATTGGATTGATTTTTTGACGCAAAATATAACTTTAGAAAAAACTTTATGAAATGGGTGTGACACCAACCATATTAATTAGAAGAAAATGAAAAAGTTCTGCAGGGCGAAATCAAAAGCCCTTGGAACCAAGGCAGGAATACTGTTCGTGGTATTACATATATAAATAAATTAGCGGTACCCGACAGATGATGATCTGGGTCACCGTGGTCCACATTTTGGTCGATTACTCGAAAACCCCTTCACATATACAACTAAGGGCGACTCCCTTTAAAATCCCTCATTAATACCTTTAATTTGATACCCATATCGTACAAACACCCCCCTGGTCCACCTTTATGGTGATATCTCCAAAAACCCGTCCACCTATAGAACTATGGCCCACTGCCTTTTAAAATACTCTTTAGTACCTTCCATTTGATACTCATGTCATACAAACACATTCCAGGGTTACCCTAGGTTCATTTTCCTACATGGTGATTTTCCCTTATTTTGTCTCTAAACCGCTCAGCTGAGTATGTAATGTTCGGTTACACCCGAACGTAGCCTTCTTTACTTGTTTTAGACTATATTTATTTCCTACAAATTCGCGGGACGGGACGTACTTGTTTTGTGCCGACTCCGAACAGAAACATTTCGAAATCTTAAAACGAGATTGGTTTACATAGTTTCAGTTACGAATATATCGATAGTAAATGAAGAGCAGTTTAATTGATGAAATTTGAAACCTTAATACCATTTTTCTGATCTCTGCTGTAGTTATTAACTAATTTACACACTTTACATAGCAGTTTTTTTGCAGCTCTTGTGTTAGTTAAAGCTTTTAAGAAAACTTTATTGTTTGTGGCCACAATGTAAAATTTAGTGGTGCGTACTTGGTGATAAAATATGCATTAAGGGAAGGAGAAAATATTTATTAGTTACTTCAAAAGAAAATTTTTTTACCTCGTTTTTACTAATGTTTATAATTAGAATGAACTATAATTAATTTTTAACTTATGTGGCGTTAGGACAAGGTCATAAGCAATAAACAATCGGAAGTTTTTAGTAATACAGAATGTTAAACATTTTATTTACACCCACGTGTAACAAAACATTAAAAGTTATTTGCGAATTTTATTAGTTATTTTCTTCTTTTTTGTTTTGGGTAATTTAAAAATTTTTTAATGATATCCATACGAAAACAATGTTAACCAAATTCGAAAACATAACAATAACACGATTCCCCACACCAAAAGCAAAACAGCAAACACATCTAACTGGGTTACGAACAGCGATCATCAGACCGCTGATTAACAGCTGTTGCCACCAATTCCAGCCGGAGCCAAGGGGCTCCTTGGGTCAGTCCGCATTAGATGATGTCTTCAGGCATGGCTACTGCGTGGGCAGGCCGTGTGAGGAGGTGCGATCCTTCGGCATAAATTATCCACCCTGCTCCGCACCGACCTTGACTGGCCATTGGTTTACGTGTTGTGAGGAATATCGACGCTTTGAGCGACATCTCTCCTCTCCACCGTCGAACCGTCTCACGCAGAAAGACTTCGCACTCCACCGTTCGGTGCGTGAGCACAGGTGGCTACCGCTGTGTCTATAAGGTGCACGTTCTCCTTCAACCCACGCGGCAGCTTACGTTGTCCAGCTGGTAAAACTCCGAACGCTCGCGGTAGGAGGCGGCGGTATCCAGCAAGAGAGCCAGCCACCTTATAGAGTCTCATTAAGTCTCGTTACAGGCGGCTACCCGCCTTGAGAGAAGCATCCACGGTGAAGGTTTGCAATCAACCTACGTAACCTTTCCGCTAACATCTATGCTCCAATCCTTCTGGTCCCCGCTAGCCCGTCTGGTGCTTCCACTGCTCTTGTTCAACCGCTTTGCTGATCCCTCCTCTGCTTCGACGACCTTTGATGGTGATACATCCTCTCGCCGTTGACACCACTGCTACACGACTGCCGATAATCTCTACGCAGGGGTAATCTCCAATAACGCCTGTTCTCCATTGCTCCGTATATCGCATACCACTAAGCTTAGCTATATCTCCCCCGCGCTCTCCCAAACACGGGGAACCGAAAACTGCTGTCCTCTCAAACCTCAAACCGTCGGTTATTATTCAGTGGTGATTTGTGGGATCTCTACTTGACCCTGGATTGACTGAATGCTACCTCAACCTCCGACAAAATCCATCTCATAAACTATTTTTATTTTTCTTATGCCTTTTCCTCTTTTTCGTAGTCTACGTAGTCTATTTAACTTTCTTTTTCTACATATCCTAAGCTCCTATGCTACGAACACTTAGCAGCTTTGTCGTCTCACTCATCTCTCAGGGCGTGTGCTCAGATGAGCAATATATTACTCCACCACAAGTGCGCTTAATAAAAGGGCTACTAACTTAGATGTCGCTAAACCCGATGGTCGGCTTAGTAGTATGCTGATGGCAGCGTTTGTATTCACGAGGACTAATGTCCTCTGGGAAGTAAGCCCCTCTATAGCCGTCCTTACCACTAATTGGCGCCTGGGCTATTTTTGCCGCCGACTAACAAGTCACCGCAGAACTCCAAATTGGAACACTAAGGAGGTAGATGAAGCCTTCCTCCAGGCTCCCCGCCCAACTAAGTGGAACTCACCCCCTCCGGTTACACGCTACGGTTACAGCAACAACAACTATTGCCTTAAATTAGAATGGTTAAGATGTTTCTCAGGGTTGTATTTACCCCCCTACTCATACAGCAGTAGTTGAACAATCTAATCTAATATATATTATAAATGGCAAAGTTTGGATGTTTGGATGTTTGTATGTTTGTATGTCCAGACGTTTGGCTTTGTGCCTCAATCACGCAAGAACGGCTGGACGGATTTGGATGAAATTTGGCACACATATAGCCAATAGTCTAGAAGGAACTACTAGCTTTATATTTTTGAAAAGGGGGGAGGTATCCGCCCCTAGGAGCAGTTATAATTTAATTATTATATTTTTTCGTCTTTGTGACTGAATCACGCCGGAACGGCTACACGGATTTTGATGCAATTTGGGACACAGACAATAGCCTACTAGCGAAATTTTTTTCGATCATGGAAAGGGGGGTGGAGGTTCCACGCCCCTTCGAGCAATTACTTTTTAATAATTTTTACACATTATAACTTTACGTATACTGGCCTTCACCAATATTACAGACTCAATGGGTCAAATAAGTCGAGGGCTTACAAAGTGAGCAGTGCATCCTCCGCCCGCCTCCCCCCTTCTCTCCCCCTCTGGTGTAAAATCTATAAATTGGTATAATTCAATATAAATTTTCTCCTAAATCAATAGTTTTTGGTATCTGGCACATACAGATCGAGATCTAAACAATTTTGGAGGAACGATCAGTGGTCCTCTCCTTCTACTCCCGCCATCCACCCTCCTGCAATTGTTTTTATTAGCACGCTTTTATTAGCTTTACCTGTATGTCTCTATGTAACTCTTCATTCGCTCCAACGCGCCTGCTGCCTTATTAACTTGGTTTTATAATTAGCTTCACCTTATTTTTAATCCCGTAAGGGTCATATCGAGACCCTTCCGGGATCATTTCTGGATGGTTTTCGGGATCGGCCCGGGATCCCGCCGGGGTCATTTCGGGACTATTTCGGGATTACTTCGGGATCATTTTGGGACCCTTCCGGGATCATTTCTGTATAGTTTTCGGGATCCGTCCGGGATCCCGTCGGGGTTATTTTGGGACATTTTTGGGACTATTTCGGGATAGTATCGGGACTGTTTCGCGATCATTTGGGGACCCTTCCGGCATCATTTCTGGATGGGTTTCGTGATCCGTCCGGCATCCCGTCGGGGTAATTTCGGGATCGTTTGCGTACCATTGAGAGATAAATTCTTGATGGTTTCCGGGATCATTACGGGACTTTTTCTGGGTCATTTTGGGTCCCTTCCGGCATCATTTCTGGATGGTTTTCGGGATCCGTCCGGGATCCCGTTAGAGTCATTCCTGGACTATTAGGGGATCATTTGAGGACCCTTCCGGCATCATTTCTGGATAGTTTACGGGATCCGTCCGAGTCAATTCGGGACTATTTCGGGATCATTTGGGGTGCCTACCGGCATCATTTCTGGATGGTTTTCGGTATCCTTCCGGGATCCAGTCGGGGTCGCTTCGGGACTTTTTCGGGATCATTTCAGGTCCCTTCCGGCATCATTTCTGGATGGTTTTAGGGATCCGTCAGGGATCCCGTCGGGGTCATTTCGGGAATTTTTCGTGATCATTTGGAGTCCCTTCCGGCATCATTTCTGGATGGTTTTCGGGATCCGTCCGTGATCCCGTCGGGGTCATTTCAGGACTTTTTCGGGATCATTTGGGGTACCTGCCGCCATCCTTTCTAGATGGTTTCCGGGATCCTTCTGGGATCCCGTCGAGGCGTTTCGGAACTTTTTCGCGACTAATACGGGATCATTTAGGGACCCTCTCGCCATTATTTCTGGATGGTTTTCGGGATCACGTGAACCCGTCAGGGTCATTCCGGGACTATTTGGGGATCATTTGGGAACCTTTCCGGCATCATTTCTAGATAGTTTCCGGGATCCGTCGGGATACCGTCAGGGTCATTTCGGGACTATTAGGGGATCATTTGAGGACCTTTCCGGCATCATTTCTGGATGGTTTTCGGGATCCGTGCGGGATCCCGACGGGGTAATTTCGGGACTATTTCGGGATCATTTGGGGTATTTTCCGTCATCATTTCTAGATGGTTTTCGGGATCCAACCGGGATCCCGTAGGGGTCATTTCGGGAACTTTTCTCGACTAATACGGGATCATTTGGGGACCTTTCCGACATCATTTCTGGATAGTTTTCGGAATGGGTCCGGGATCCCATCGGGGTCATTTCGGGACTAATAGGGGATCATTTGGAGACCTTTCCGGCATTATTTCTGCATAGTTTTCGGGATCCGTCAGGATCCCGTAGGGGTCATTTCGGGATCATTTGGGGTACTTTCCGGCATCATTTCTAGATGGTTTTCGGGATCCCGTCGGGGTAATTTCGAGACTTTTTCTCAACTGATACGGGATCATTTGAGGACCCTTTCGGCATGACTTCTGGATGGTTTCTGGGATCCGTCCGGGATCCCGTCAGGGTCATTTCGGGACTATTAGGGGGATCATTTGAGGACCTTTCCGATATCATTTCTGAATAGTTTTCGGGATCTGTACGGGAACCCATCGAGGTAATTTCGGGACTTTTTCTGGGATCATCTGGGGTATTTTCGGGCATAATTTCTAGATGGTTTTCGGGATCCGTCCGGGATCCCATCAGGGTCATTTCGGGACCATTAGGGGATCATTTGGGGACCTTTCCGACATAATTTCTGGATGGTTTTAGGGACCCGTCCGGGATCCCGTCGGGGTCATTTCGGGACTTTTTTGGGATTATTTGAAGTCCCTTCCGGCCTCATTTCTGGGTGGTTTTCGGGATCCGTCCGGGATATCCGTCAGGATATTTTCGGGATCATTTTGGGTCCCTTCCGGCATCATTTCTGGAAGGTTTTCGGCATTCGACCGGGATCCCATCGGGGTCATTTCGGGAATTTTTCTCTACTAATACGGCATCAGTAGGGGACCCTTTCGGTATCATTTCTGTATTATTTTGGGGATCCTTCCGGGATCAAGTCAATGTCAATTTGGGACTATTTCGGGATCATCTTTCGGCATCATTTCTGGATGGTTTTCGGGATCCGTCCGGGATCCCCTCAGGGTCATTTCGGGACTATTAGGGGATCATTTGGGGACCATCATTTCTGGATAGTTTTCGGGATCCGTCTGGGATCCCGACGGGGTAATTTCGGGACTCTTTCAGGATCATTTGGGGTATTTTCCGGCATCATTTCTAGATGGTTTTCCGGATCCGCCGGGGTCATTTCGGGACTATTTCTCGACTAATACAGGATCATTTGGGAACCCTTTCGGCATCATTTCTGGATGGTTTTCGGGATCCGTCCGGGATTCCACCAGGGTCAATTCGGGACTATTAAGGGATCATTTGGGTACCTTTCCGGTATCATTTCTGCAAATTTTTCAGGATCCGTTCGGGATCCCGTAGGGGTCATTTCGGACTATTTCGGTATCATTTGGGGTACCTTCCGGCGTCATTTCTAGATGGTTTTCGGGATCCCGTTGGGGTTATTTCGAGACTTTTTCTCAACTGATACGTTATCATTTGGCGACCTGTCCGGCATCATTTCTGGATAGTTTTCGGGAGTCGTCCGGAATCACGTAGTGGTAATTTCAGCACTTTTTCGGGATCATTTGGGGTACCTTCCGGCAACATTTCTGGATGGTTTTCGGGATTCGTCCGGGATTCCGTCGGGGACATTTCAGGATTTTTTCGGGATCATTTGGGGTACCTTCCGGTATCATTTCTATATGGTTTTCGGGATCCGTCCGGGATCCAGTCGGGTTTATTTCGGGACTTTTTCTCGACTAATACGGGATCATTTGGGGACCCTTTCGGTATCATTTCAGGATGGGTTTCGGAATCCTTCAGGGATACCATCACAGTCATTCCGGGATTATTAGGGGATCATTTGGGGAACTTTCCGGCATCTGGATTTTGGATAGATTTAGGGATCGGTCCGGGGTCATTTCGGGACTATTTCGGGATCATTTGGGTTACCTTCCGGCATCATTTCTAGATGGATTTCCGGATCCATCCGGGATTCCGTCGGGGTAATTTCGGGACTTTTTCTCGACTGATATGGGATCATTTGGGGACCCTTTGAGCATCATTTCTGGATTGTTTTCGAGATCCGTCCGGGATCCCGTCAGGGTCATTTCGAGACATTTCGGGATAATTTTGGGACACTTTCGGAATCATTTCTGTATGGTTTTCGCAATCGGAACTTTTTCTGGACTATGTCGGGATAATTTAGGAACCCTTCCTGGATATTTTCTGGATGGTTTTTGAGATCCGTCCTGGAGCCCGTCAGGGTCATTTCGGAACTCATCCGGGAGTTTTTCGGGATCATTTTGTGTGGTTCTCTGGATAAGTCTAGAATCGTGTCGTTGTCATTTCGGGTTTTTTGGGACTATTCCGGGAACCTTTGAAGAACCATCCGGGGCATTTCTGGATGGTTTTCGTCCGCGATATCGTCGGGGTCATTTCGTGGATTTTTCTGCATAATTTCGGGATCATTTGGGGATCCTATCGGGTTATCAGCTCATTTAGATCTTTTTTTTTTTACTCAATTACAAAAATAAAATGCATTAGACAGAAAAAAAAATTTTAAACAGAAAACTTGATAATCAGGCTAACGTGAATAGCCCATATATTTCATTTTCTCCTTGCGGACGGGGCCGCGGGTAAAGGCTAGTAATTCAATAAATCCCTGATGCAAGTTTTTACAGGATCGATTTTACCCTACCCCAGTGCTTAGCAGTTCTACTCAACGCTGCATCTTACTAAAAAAAAGAGCAAAAGCGAAACATAGTAAAGTAAAGAGAGCTAAACAAAAGCATCATTTCATAAACACTTGCTCACCCGTATGCATGTATGTGTACGCGCGATATCGTATGATATGCATGATAAGTGACATCACATGATATGCGTGTGACACACAGGTGATTTCAGAAGTCAGCGACAACGTTATCAGTAACACCAACGTCGAAGCCCGCTGCGACGATGACTGCGACTGGTACAGCGACAGCGGCCAATAGACTTTCTTACATTTCCACTTCACCTAAATTTGTTGTTGCAATATATTGTTGTTTCTATATTTTCTTGGTAAATAACACGTGAGTCAGGAGTTCATTCATGATTTTAGCAAGTAAAGAAGTTAAAACTCATTGCATACAATATTGCATACAAACAACAACAATAAAAAGTTTATTGAAATGAATGTATGAGGGGAAGTACATACACACACATGCATTGAGTCAATTTGTTGGGAGGCAGGTAATTTCAAAAACGAATACTGAATGCCCGATCGTGTTGTCGAGTAAATTAACGAATATTCTTGTTACAAGTCTGGATCATATGATAATTTATAAGATTTTTTCAAATGATATCTTTCATTATTTGTTGGCGGTTTTTAGCGAGACTGTATGTGTATCTAGATGTATGCGTGTAGTTCTGTGATAATTTTTGAGCGACAGGTGGAGAGGTGACCTGCTGGCTAGCTAGCAGCTCTGCCTCTTTGATTTGTTGGTTGATTTGCTGATTGCTGGTCGTTTATTGGGGTTTTAGCTACTACTTAGCTCTGTGGCTATTGTTGTGTTGTTGCTGCCGCTTTATTATAATACTGAGCGTATATTGGCGTTAAGCATTCAGTGATTGATATCCCGGCGCACGGTGAAGACGGTTGAAATTTAAAACGTTCAAATTTCGACAAAAAACAACGGTTCCGTTTAGACGAGTTTGCTCCATGATTGGACTGCAGCGGTAGTGCGGAAGGTTAAAAGTGCGAAATTGTTTTGTGAAACGTTTACATACAACATATTTATTTATTTAAATAAATAAAGTGAAGAAAATTTAAAATAAAAATAATTGTGTAATAAGTTTTTAATACACAAAAAGCTTAAAGCTTTCGTAAAAAAGAAAAATTATACTTAAATTTTTAAGAGTTATTCAGGTTAGTTGGTTCTTTATACAACATCTATGAACAGTTTCGTACATTTTTGCTGATATTTTTTTGGTTATCAAACAAAAGCAAGAGCATTTTAAAGTTTTAATGATAATTTAATTATTATATTATTATTAAGATTACACATCAACTCAAGCAATTTAAAAATCAAAAGCAATTAAAGTTATGGAACACTAAAAATATAAATAAAAATAAAGCAAATCTCACAGAGTAATTAAAAATAATCCACATTTTAATCTAACTGATTATTTTAAAAGAACAACTAAAAAGCAATGAAGCAATTAAACAAATCAAACTTTTTTAGTCTATTCGAACATTTTAAATGATTACATAAATTGTTATTTGATATTGTTAAGCTTACACGGCAATTCAAATAGTTTAAAAATCTAAACAAATTATGGTCAAGTGACACCAAAAATAGAAATAAAAAATCTAATCAAATAGAGTAGTGAACACTTATTAATCAAATAATATTTCTAGTCTTAATTTATGATTATTTTAAATGATTTACACAGTCAATTAATTAAACAGTTAAATCAATTGAGATACTAAAACATTGAATTATTTGAATAATTAAAAGCAAACAACGTTGTTAGTCTATTAGAACAACTTAAATGATTAAAAATAAAAAATTTAAAATTAATTAAATAATTGAAAATAGCTAGATAGTGAAATATTGAATTATTTGACTGAAAAATATGTTTTGGCCTTTCCAAACTTGTTAAAATAGCTAATTAATTAGAAAAATAGGAGTAGTCCGAAAATTGACCTAATAAGACCCCAAACAATTTTATGGCTTAAATGATCATAATTTCAATAGGAAAAGCAATCAAATAATTAAATCTACTCATAATTATAATAAAAAAAATATTAATGTTATCGAATAACTAAAAGAAATTAAAAATTTGTGGATCTATCTGAAAATATTGGATTCGTTAGTAGCTGAAAAAATGTAAAGATATTATAAACAACTAAACTAATCACATACCAATAAATTTTACAATTTGGATAATAAGAAATGATTTGAAATTCTTAGTTAGTTTCTACATTAAAATTAGTTGATTAATGAAAGTAATCAAAAAGTAGCACAAATCACAATTAGAAGAAATCAAAGCTTTTTGATATATTTTAATTTTTCGGATTAACCAATTAATGAAAAATTTGAAAGGAATCTATTAAATAAATTGTGAGATACTAAAAAAATTTTATTATTTGAGTGATTTAAAAAAATCTAAATAATTACGAAAAATCAATATTTTTATATATTTGAGATTATGAAATTAGTTAATTAATTAAAATAAATAATAATAAAACAACTAAATTAATCAGGTACTAAAAAAACTAAATATTTAAATTATCGAGAAAAGCTAGTCCATCTGATTGCTTTAAATTATTTGTATTAGTTGATAAGTTGGGATTAATCAATTAATTTAATCTAAGCAGGTAATGAAATATTGATTTAAACAACAAATTAAAAATGTCCAACATTTTCTGATATATTTAAATTTTTAATATGTTAATTGATAAAAAAAATAGATACGATTATTTCAATAACTAACAAATACTAACTGAATTATTTGAATAATCGATTTTGACTATTATTTAACTTAAAAATTTTATAAAATAATTTGTTTGCGTTTCTGAGTATTTCAAATCAGTTAATTAACGAAGCAGGGAAAAGTTATCAAGAAATTAAACTTATTCGATAAATAAAATTAGTTCTTATACTGAAAAAAAAAATAAACACAACCTAGTTGGCTAAAAAAAATATTTAACTTTTTGAATAATCAATTATGAAATTTATTTGAATCAACAAATATTATGAAATAATTTGTTTCTTTTCTAAGTATTTCTTACTAGTTAATCAAAGAAAGAGGAAAGAATAATTTTGTTAATTAAAGAAAAAAGTTATCAATCAAATAAATAAAAATGATGACGTCTTTAATCAATCTCAATATTTTGAATTAGTTACTGCTCATTGAAAATTATATAATTATATTGAAAATCCTAGAATGATATTGATCTTACTTACTTAATTGGCGCTTAACCGTCTAAACGGTTATGGCCGTCCTACAAGGCGCGCCAATCGCTCCTTCGCTCCGCCAACCGGCGCCAATTGGTCACACCAAGGGAGTTTAAATCGTTTTCCACCTGGTCCTTCCAACGGAGTGGGGCCGCCCTCTACCTCTGCTTGCATATGCGGGTTCCGATAGAAACACTTTCTTGGCCGGAGCATCATCTTTCATTCGCATAACATAGCCTAGCCAGCGCAGCCGCTGCGTTTTAATTTGCTGGACTATGTTGATGTCTGCGTATAGCTCGTACAGCTCATCATTAAATCTTCTTCGGTACTCGCCATCGCCAACGCGTAGAGGTCCATAAATCTTTCGAAGAAATTTTCTCTCGAACACTCCCATGATATTGATCATCAAGCAAAAATATAAAAAAATAGTGGAAATATGAATTAATTACATCCACACAAACTGATTTTTAAATAAATTAAATATAAATTATTAATAGAAGAGAATCAATGACTGAACTGAAACGTAAATAAACACGGTTGAATTGGTGGTCATTCTACTTTTTAGTTTTTATAAAAACTTAATTTATTCATTTATTCAACGATCTACAAAAATTACATCAATAAACCAATTAAATAAAAAATGGAAGACTGCATGTAATCAATTAATCAGTTAACAAAATGAGTTAATTTAATAATTACTAGCTATAGTTGTTAATGAATGCATTCTATTTGGAATAATTATTCTTTTGATTTTAGTCATTATTCCTTTTTTTATTCCTTCCCTTTTATTCACTGGATTGCAATACTGAAAGGAGTGCATTCCAAAAAGGAATAAAGCCGGCAATTCAAAAGTCTGATTCCATGAATGGGAATGCATGGATTGCATTCCGAGGTGATTGCATTCTTAAACAACTCTGTTATAAGCATACAATCAGTTAAACAGAACTTAAAACTGAATTACTAATCATATTGACTGTTAAACATTATCCAATAAGTTTGCTTTAAAATCATTTGTAAAAAAGTGTATTTATTTTAAATCAGTTCTAGAAAAGTACCTACAATAAAAAAGTACCAAAATTATTGGAATTGATTCGTATGGCTAAAAAAAATCGTATGCATTTGAAGCGTCTGGCAAAACAAAACCAAAAAGAAGAAAGAAGAGAAGAATAAACACAGTCGTTTAACGGCACTGCTGACATGTTCAGGCTGCCAATTTGGTTTTTCTCAATTAACTGGTCAGCCAAGTTGCAATCGACGAGGGTCAACTTAGTAAAAAAAAAACCAAAAAAAAATTTAAACGACGACGACCCACAGTCTAAAGGCCGCATTGCTAACCTTTAATATATGCGGCTACCTTAAAGATGGGAGTAAAAAAAAAAATGTATAAGCAATAAAAACTTGCAGATATGGAAAAAAAGAAGTGCTTAAAAGCAAAGAAGAAACAAGTAAGGAAGGCTAAGTTCGGCTGTAACCGAACATTACATACTCAGCTGAGAGCTATGGAGACAAAATAAGGGAAAATCACCATGTAGGAAAATGAACCTAGGGTAACCCTGGAATATGTTTGTATGACATGTGTATCAAATGGAAGATATTAAAGTGTATTTTAAGAGGGAGTACGCCATAGTTCTATGGGTGGACGCCATTTAGGGATATCTCCATAAAGGTGGACCAGGGTTGACTCTAGAATTTATTTGTAGGAAATGGGTATCAAATGAAGGGCGATAATGAGCATTTTAAAAGGGCGTGGGCTTAGTTCTATAGGTGGACGCTTTTTCGAGATATCGCCATAAAGGTGGACCAGGGGTGACTCTAGAATTTGTTTGTACGATATGGGTATCAAATGAAAAGTGTTAATGAGTATTTTAAAAGGGAGTGGGCCTTAGTTCTATAGGTGGACGCCTTTTCGAGATATCGCCATAAAGGTGGACCAGCGTGACTCTAGAATTTGTTTGTACGATATGGGTATCAATTGAAAGGTGTTAATGAGTATTTTAAAAGGGAGTGGGACTTAGTTCTACAGGTGGACGCCTTTTCGAGATATCGCCATAAAGGTGGACCAGCGTGACTCTAGAATTTGTTTGTACGATATAGGTATCAAATGAAAGGTGTTAATGAGTATTTTAAAAGGGTGTGGGCCTTAGTTCTATAGGTGGACGCCTTTTCGAGATATCACCATAAAGGTGGACCAGCGTGACTCTAGAATTTGTTTGTACGATATGGGTATCAAATGAAAGGTGTTAATGAGTATTTTAAAATGGAGTGGGCCTTAGTTCTATAGGTGGACGCCTTTTCGAGATATCGTCATAAAGGTGAACCAGGGGTGACTCTAGAGTTTGTTTGTACGATATGGGTATCAAATGAAAGGTTTTAATGAGTATTTTAAAAGGGAGTGGTGGTAGTTGGATATGTGAAGGCGTTTTCGAGATATTGACCAAAATGTGGACTAGGGTGACCCAGAACATCATCTGTCGGGTATCGTTAATTTATTTATATATGTAATACCACGAACAGTATTCCTGCCAAAATTCCAAGGGCTTTTGATTTCGCCCTGCAAAACTTTTTCATTTTCTTCTGCCTAATATGGTAAGTGTCACACCCATTTTGCAAAGTTTTTTTCGAAAGTTATATTTTGCGTCAATGAACCAATCCAATTACCATGTTTCACCCCTTTTTTCGTATTTGGTATAGAATTATGGCATTTTTTTCATTTTTCGTAACTTTCGATATCGAAAAAGTGGGCGTGGTCATAGTCAGATTTCGGCCATTTTTTACGCCAATACAAAGTCAGTTCAGATAAGTACGTGAACTCAGTTTAGTAAAGATATATCGATTTTTGCTCAAGTTATCGTGTTAACGGCCGAGCGGAAGGACAGATGGTCGACTGTGTACAAAAACTGGGCGTGGCTTCAACCGATTTCGCCCTTTTTCACAGAAATAAGTTATCGTCCTAGAATCTAAGCCCCTACCAAATTTCACCAGGATTGGTAAATTTTTGTTCGACTTATGGCATTAAAAGTATCCTAGACAAATTAAATGAAAAAGGGCGGAGCCACGCCCATTTTGAAATTTTCTTTTATTTTTGAACTTTATTGCACCATATTACTGGGGTCGAACATTGACATAACTTACTGATATACTGTAAAGATATTAATTTTTTTGTTAAAATTTGACTTTAAAAAAAAAATTTTTTTAAGTGGGCGTGGTCGTTCTCCAATTTTGCTAATTTTTATTAAGCATTCATATAGTAATAGGAGTAACGTTCCTGCCAAATTCCATCGTGATATCTTTAACGACTGCCAAATTACAGCTTGCAAAACTTTTAAATTACCTTCTTTTAAAAGTGGACGGTGCCACGCCCATTGTCAAAAATTTTACTAATTTTCTCTTCTGCGTCATAAGTTCAACTCGCCTACCAAGTTTCATCGCTTTGTCCGTCTTTGGTAATGAATTATCGCACTTTTTCGGTTTTTCGAAATTTTCGATATCGAAAAAGTGGGCGTTGTTATATTCCGATATCGTTCATTTTAAATAGCGATCTGAGACGAGTGCCCAGGAACCTACATACTAAATTTCATCAAGATACCTCAAAATTTACTCAAGCTATCGTGTGAACGGACAGACGGACGGACGGACGGACATGACTCAATAAAATTTTTTTTCGATACTGATGATTTTGATATATGGAAGTCTATATCTATCTCGATTCTTTCATACCTGTACAACCAACCGTTATCCAATCAAAGCTGTGAGCTCTGCTCAACTGAGTATAAAAAACAAACAAAATTCAAAATGCTACAAAAACAATGATTTATTATTCCGTTATTGCTATTTAGAAATTTTATATGATTAATCAACTATTTTTGGATTTGCCTAAATTAACGAAATATTAATAGTCAATATAGCTATTATAACACTGTCACATAGAAAAAACAAAAATATTCGTTTGTAATTTGACGGTTTCTGATTAATTTCCTATAACCATTGTGTTTTAGGGTTCCAGTTGGACAACTCCCTAAACGCCGGGCTAACATTGCCGCTACTCGGTAACCATCTAGATCTTAGAGTAGTCTCGTCCAGAATGATCGGAAGAGTTTCGCCAGGCGTTGTTCTTAGAGCACCCCTATGCTGATCATGCCTGATCTGTGGACTTTACCCAACAAATTTGGGTTTTATGCTTTGGTCAAGGCTGGCACTACACGACTATCCCATGTAACCGGCTATTTGGATTCGGATACTTTTTTTGGAACAGCTACTTTTGGCATTGTGGTGAAGTTGAGTGTGTATCACTTATTCTATTGCCTCTATTGAAGAGTGCTCTATCCGGAAGCGATGTCATCACTAAGACAATCTTCTCCTATCTGCTATTTTATTATTATTATTAGGCCTCTATGCACTACGACTTTTATTAAGATTTTAAGATTGTGTTTGACCCTTTAATGTATTTTAGTACTTCTTCAGGCGTTTTACTTTATATCAAAAAGGGATTAAGAGTCACGCCACTTAGGTGGGAGAGTCTCTGCCTTACCAGGGCGACACATTCGCCGAGAATGTGAACCGGCATCTCATCACCCAGGTCACGAAAGCGATATATTAAATTTATTTATTGCGTGTACCTTTGTGAGTTCACAGAAGGGCTCTGGACCATAGAATTCCGCATTAAAGCACCCTGCTCGGCTAGGTAGTCTGCCCGTTCATAAACTTCATGTCCCTGATGGATGCGAACTCATCTCAACAAAACTTTGTCCTTATTGCTTTATTGCAATTAGCAAAAATTATTAAGGCATTAGTACTTGCTGTTTATACTAAATACAAGTTAATTGCATTAATTACAAAAAAAAAATAATAATAATAAACAAAGCTAAGCAAAAAGTTAAGCTTTATGACCATAAAGGTGTTACATAAAAAGAATAAATTAAAAACAAATTATCAAATAGAAAAAAAAAACAATTAACAATGAAGAAATAACCCAACATAACTATTTAATAAAGGTCTTTACTTAATTTTTGCTTTTACTTCATAAGCGCATAATACCTTTATAGCCAACATGGAAATACCAAATGGGCCTTCAAAGCGCCTAGACGCATGCGTGCTCATCGCGTTCTATCGAATATTGCTTAATTGCGTGCAAATATATAGAATTAATCACATCGTAATAAAAAAAAATTAAAAATGAGTTCATTGCAGCCCAAGCAACATTCAAAGTAAGGTCAAGCGCCCTGCGAACACACTTCAACCCACACTTTTTTTTTACAAAACTTAAATATAATTATGAGAATTTATTTACTAAATTTACACTGAATCAAATTCTAATAAATAAGTTGCACCGCAAGTAATGAAGCTAGTAAAATAAACAAATCAGAATTGTTACTCTTGAATTAACATACTAATTAAAATTGATCGCATCAGCAGAGAAAAACTGTTGGTCTCAAGTTAACAATTTTCTGTAAAAATGAAAGATTCTCAATCAACCGATTGAATTGGTCAAGTCAACAGCATCCATGTGTCTATATTATGCAAATGCATCAGCTAATTTTAAGGAGAAACTTACACTCACGGCGCTCACTTCTTTGTTCTTATGAGTATCGAGCTATAGAAATTACTGTCATATCAACAGACACTGCTATTCTAATGTTGACTGCAATCTGTTATTTTAACAGCTTTCATTGGTATGCTTAGGGTGACGTTAATAAATAAATGCAAGGCGAAGAGATTTTAGGCCGAACTTCATTTCCAATTTGAGTCGTGCTTCATTTAATTTTTCCTACAAATTGGCGGGACGGGACCTACATGTTTTATGCCGACTCCGCATGGGAGAAGCTTTTCATAGCAGAAATACATTCGGAACGTTTTCAAATCACTGTCGAGGGGGCCTCAGCTTACTAAGACTTACTTCCAATTGAAGAAACTTGTTTCTAAATTTTTGATGTTCGTGGGTTCAAGGTCTAGAAAAAGCAACATCAAAAAATTTAGAAACAATTTTAATTATAATAAACATTACTGAGCGTGGCCACCCCAAAACTAATTGTTTTTTTCTATTTGTTTTTAATCTAGTTGTGGCTTACATTTGATGCGTTTTTTTCGTTCAGTGTAGTTATTGTAGGTGCATTTGTGTAAATGACTTAAGTTGTAAGCATTTTCCTTTAATTTTTTCACACGTCTTCGCATGCGTTTGTAGTTCGGAACCGATTTATTAACAATTTCAAATATACTTAAGTTCTGAAGACATTATGCCTAGTCAGTATTTTCTTGAACAAAACAAAGTAGCCAATACCTTAGAGCGAAAAGTCGGGGTCTGATAAGAGGTTAACTCGTTTTCAGTCCATCTAATCGAAGGAATGGCCTGGACTCGTTGAGATTATTGTAAAATCTTCCACGAAGCTGTGGAGACTACTTCTGCGAGGAAGCGAGATTCGCAGTTAACACAGTTTTGTAGATTTAGATGTTTCGTTCCTTAAGTGCATAGCGGCATGTCTGTCTTTCAGAAAATTTGCGGTCCATATTTTAAGACTTGAGGAAAGTGATGGTTCGTCAATATCGTGGATCCTATTTGGCTTTCTATCCGTAATGTCACTAGTAAAGTTACTCGAAATGATCTATAAAGCATTTCCGCGTATGCGACGTTTTGCGGAATACCCTACCGATCCTCTTAAACAGTGGCATCACGGTAGCCCAACTATGTAAAATTACATGATGCACTTATACAATACCTAACAAAGAGGTTCCATTTGTAGGAAAGTCGCAATAGGATTTGAAGAGGAGAAGGAGAGACAGAACAATGTCTGTCTTGGCCGCTTGTTTATTATACAAAATTTACTATACCCATCACCGTTATTTGTTTGCTAAGACCACATATGGCTCACTGCGCGCTAGTCCTAAAAAAGCGTCATCTTACTCATAGTTTATATATGTCAGTATTTGCATACGTATGTATGTACGTAGTATGAAAATATATTTGGCTTCTCTATTTACTTTATACTCATTTTTATTTTCTGCCAAATGTGCATAAATTTAATCGCTGCAAGTTGGCGCGTGCGCGCGGTAGATTCTACATACATCCTTACTCATTATGTGCTGTTCACGAGATTGTCTACACTCTGCGAGTTTTTGGGGAATAGAATAAAGTCACAGTAGATGCGAACCAAAAATATCAACAAACTATAAATCACATTACTTAAACTGAACTCCTCATGGAAGGCTCCTCTCCAAAAACTCTGTGTACAGGGAGTCTTTCGCCGAGTTAAACGAGGGCAACGAAACATTACGTGGTTTGCATTTTCCAATTTGATGGGAGAGTATGTGCATATATAGACCTAGAAACCGCCGTGCAGACTCAATATTTCTGCGAGGTTGTTGTTGTTGCTGATGTAGCAATTCTTCGCCGTTGCTTCGGTGTTGTAGCAGTGCTTCGCCCCATCCAATAGGTGTGACCGACAACAAATTGCCATCAGTATCCTCTAACGGAAGTCCAGGGAAACTTGCTGTTTCAACAGGGTTGGACCATAATGAGAGGGGTGTTAGAGGCGTTGGTTCCACATTACAATTGAAGAGATGGTTGGTGTCATGTGGGGATACATTTCAAGCAGGGCATACATTTTGAATGTCGGGGGTTGATTCTGTATAGGTAAGAGTTTAACCTGTTACAGTATCCAGATCGAAGTTGAGCTAGAGTGACTCGCGTTTCCCTATGTAGTGTGCGTTCCTCTTCTGCAAGTCTAGGTCATTGTTCTTTGAGTACAGGATTCACCGGGCAATTCCTGACATAGAGGTCCGACGCCTGTTTGTGGAGTTCACTGAGGACCTGCTTGTGTTTTTTTGGCTTCATACGGCTGAGTTCTCAGGTGCCGTATTTCCTTATAATGCTTACGGAGATTACTCCTTAAGCCCCTGGGCGGTGTTGGCTCATCAATCAGATGTTTGTTGGGATACCCAGGTTTCTGGGTATTCAACAGGAACTGTTTGGTTAGCATTTCATTTCTCTCCCTGATGGGGAGTATTCTCGCCTCATTATGTAGATGGCGTTCTGGGGACATAAGAAGACACCCCGTGGCGGTTCTGAGGGCGGTATTTTGGCAGGCCTGTAGCTTCTTCCAGTGAGTAGTCTTTAGGCTTGGCCATATCGGGAACGCGTAGCATGCAATCGGCTGGCCAATTGCTTTGTAAGTGGTTATGGGCGTTTCTTTATCTTTCCCCAAGTACTGCCAGCTAGAGATTTGAGGATTTTATTACGGCTCTGGATTTTCGGTACAATTGCGGCTGCATGCTCACCAAAATGTAGTTCCTGATCGAACGTCACACCCAAGATTTTGGGGTGTAAGACAGTCGGTAGCGTAGTGCCATTGACGTGGATGTTCAAAATGGTCGACATTTGGGACGTCCATGTTGTAAATAAGGTCGCCGATGATTTAGTCGGTGATAATGTCAGGTGCTTTCTTGGTCCCTTCTCCGTATCAAATAGTACTCTGTCGCTAAAATAGCTATCAATAATTCTGCGCAGGTAAAGCTTCGTAGCGCTGTCATTATCTGCAACCAGTTCGCAGTGTTAAAAGCATTTCTAGTATCCAAGGTAATCAGTGCACAGAGCGTCCTTGTACTTTGACCTTCGGTGATATCGTTACGGACTATATTGACAACTGTTTTCCACCTTTCGTGGATCTTGATTTTAGAAATCCAACCAGATGATTGACAAGCTATCTGGGATTTCTAGGGACTGCTGTAGAGGCTCAAGAAGTCTTTCCTATCGAGTCCAGCATACAAAGTGACCTGTATAAAGATGACTGGTCGGGAGTCTTACCATATTTCAGCAAAATAACTAATCTTTGAGGATTCCATAAGCGGGGGAAGACGCTATTCCGGATACAGGTGTTGAAGAGATTCGTAATACTGATGACACCCCGCTCATAAGTATATCTATGTGCTGGCGTCTAGTTGGCCCTCTACATGTTCTTGGTTTTCTCTCGTTGACTTTGGGTTACTCTGTCTTTTTTCATTCGAAACAATATTCTTGCAATCGCAACAATGCAAGCAACGTCACCATCAACGTCGATGATTTAACCAAATTGATTTACTCTCATTGGAGTACGGAACTGAGCAACAAATTCCCAGAAAAGGAGTCTCCTTCTATGAACAGCGAATTATGATGTCTTACAAAATACCCAGACGTCATCATTTTCATAAACTTTCCTTCCACTCTTCTACTATTTGCCAGTACAAATGTTTTCCTTTCATGCCTCACTGTAAATTCACATGCAAGCAATGTAGAATTCTTTGAAAATTAAAATAAATAAAAATTAATTAATGCTTTAAGCGTTTTATTTGTTGTTTGTGGATAAGGAAATTTTACCTATGTAAGCAAGTTTTATTTTCATTCTGTCTGTCCGTCTGTTTAAATGCAGCTTTGTTTGAATGTTTGTGGTGATGTGTTGTGAATGGACAATGCCATCTGAAACCGTCATCGCAACTACTGCCGGTATTTGTTGTTGCTAGCTTGTTGACCGAACTGTCTAGCTGTCGAATTGACAACACGTGAATGAAGATATGTACATATGTACATAAATCTACATTCTAGCTGAACACCCAGTAGAGAAAACGTGCCAATTAAGTTTGGCTATGGCAAATAACTCTACTTCGCACGAAAATCGCTGAAGCCCAGGTGGGGAACAGCGCATTTCAGGTCAATATCACGGGGTGTGTTCCCAAGGAGGAGTTCTGTCACGCTTTATGTGTAGCCTATTACTGGATGAACGCCTGCAAAGTCTGTCAGACAACAGTATCAGAGGCCAAGGTTATGCTGATGATATAATAATTATTGCCAGGTGTAAATCCGAAAGCACGTTATGTGATATCATCTAAGATGGTGCCTCAGTGTGGGGCTTAACATCAACACATCAAAGACGGCCATCAACCCTTTCACCAGAAGAATAGTCCTACCAGCCCTAAGAACAATATCACTAGATTAGAGAACTGAAGTAAAGTACTTGGCGGTCATTTTTGACACCAAGCTCCTATGGAAGCAACATTTTGACTCCACGTCAACTAGGGCCACGATATACATAATGGTATGCAAACGTCTAGCAGACAAAGCATGGGGCTGTAGCACACATTTCCTGAGATGGCTGTATATAATCATCATATATATTATTTCTAATTGCTGTTTTTATGTGCGGGTCCCTTTTTCACTCTTATTTGGAATCAAAATCTATAAATAAAGTTTTGGTTGTAAAAATGGAGATTCGGGCTTTTACCGAGCTTTGGGCAATTTTGGTCGTAGTGCATTTGTTTAGCTATATTTTATTAAAATAATTTGTTAAACATAAACGATTGTGAGCACACAAAGAAATCTATTTGTACTATGGGACTATTGTGAATATTTGCACTGCATTACCGGCAGTTGCTATTGTACGCAGTTGTAGTGTACGCTAGATGGAAGCGCAAGCTGTAAGTTTTAATTTATTGACGGCAGTTACTTTTATACGCTAGATGGCAGCGTAAGCTGTAAGTTAATAGAACAGCTGATTTCTGTTGATATTTTATAAGAGTATTTTATAATGGTTGCGCAAGATGCGCACTGGTCGGGCTCGTAATAGTAAAACCAATGAAAACATATCGCTCGATAACGTAGGCATCCAGAAGAACTCCATTTAAGACAATCTAAGCTACTAGTAGGAGGATATAGTACGAATTGATATATAGCAACCATAGGCCTTTCAAAAAATACCATAAGAATTCTAACAGTTATTCTAACAGTACATCGCAGACTTAAAGGTCACATGCATAAATTGGGCTTATAATAGAGTGAGACATACCGGCTCTGTGATCGTTCAGCGGAGACGCGGGAACGTAATGTCAAGACGTATTGCTAAGTTTTTGGGCTTACCATGGCCAGAGCACTCACTCGTACAAACCCACAAGCCAAGGTTACATACATACAAACATACAAGTGGATAGCTTTAAAATTTTGGCGCAAGGCGGAAATATGTCGGGTATTTTCCATTTGGCGATGAATGTTTCGGTTAGGTTGTATGTTTCCTCAGTGCTACCAGAAGTTTGACGACAGGCGCGGAGGCCAATAGGCCATATACACACTTTCAAACTCTGGAGGCTTTATTTGCTCTCTCCTTACGCATGGAGATTCTACAACAATTTACTGTATAGTATGTTTCCGGTATTTATATACATATTAAGTAAGCGGTATTTATTTTGTAGGACTATTGCTCCCCGCTTAGGGTTAGTGCAATTTTGGGACATTTTTATTTCCTGGTAAACAAGATTCATTTTTTCCGCGTAAGCTATGAAAACTCGTTGTCGGATGAACCCGATAAATATATAAAACTAAATAAAAGTGCACTTATTGCATTTTAGTATGAATCTCCTCAATTAACCGAATTATTGCGATAATTAAATTATCACCGTCATTGGTGTTAACTGGCGCGTGAATAAAATCAAATCAAAACAAATCGCTGAAGCAAATTAGAGAATACGAAAAAAATATTTTGCCAACGTAATTTACAGTACTTATTATGTACAGTTGCGAGCAGGAAAAGCAGTGATTGAGTGATTTTTACCAAATTTCATCAAATATATTATTTTTCTTATTTTCGATTTAGGATAAAAATTGCATGAATTGTGTAACTAAAACTATGCAAATCAATCTTAAACCCGTTCGAAAATTCGAGAAACTTGCAGGAAAACTCTAAGTTTTCAGAAATTTTTTGAGTTTACAGTTTTGTAACCCAATACATTTTAGTCTAACAAAGTACACGTTATCTCTAGGTCTCTCAAAATTCGCATTGATTTTTAACAATTTTTTTTCCTTAGTGTTTCAGATTTTCTCCACATAAAAAAAAACTGAGACCTATAACTTGTACTTTGTTAGACTAAAATTGATCAGGCTACATAGCTGCATACCCCAAAAAAATTGCAAAAAAATTTAAAGTTTGAAATTTTAATGCATGCTTCTTGAATTTTCAAAATTTTTCTCAAATGTGCGGCTATGGGAGTGTTCGAGAGAAAAGCGGCTATGCTGGCTAGGTTATGCGAATGAAAGATGGTGTTCCGGTTAAAAAAGTGTTTTTATTGGTACCCGCCTATGGAAGCAGAGGAAGAGGGCGGCTCTCATTGCGCTGGAAGAACCAGGTGGAAAACGATTTAAACTCCCTTGGTGTGACCAACTGGCGCCAGTTGGCTGAGCGAAGAAGCGACTGATGCGCTGATGTATATTGGAACGATTTTCGTCATCCCTTGTCAAATTTGGTTCCGAGACAAACCGGTTTCGGCGTTGTCGATTTTCGTTCTGACCTGTTGGTGTCGTTTGTCCTGTATTTATAGTTCGTAGTTCGTAGTTCATAGGTACATGAGCAGGTGTTGTCAAAATTGATGCGTGTCGTTTGATGTTGTAGTCGTTTGACCTTCTTTGTGGATTCGTTGCTTTGGTGCGTTTATTTTTTGTGCTTATTTGTTGTTGAGTGTTTGTCTGTTGTACCCGTGTGCTTACTTTGCTTCTCGTAAACAAGTTTTAAAGGCTCGAATATTGTGTCAGAAATTGTGTTTATCTGTTCTTTTATTATTCTACCGTCGAATGTTTTCTGTTTTTAGATTTATGTACATGTTTTCGAGTACGTTGAGACGTCGGCCTTTTGCTTGCATGTGAAGAACACTAACTGTTTTATTGATGTTTGTTGGCGAAGTTAGACTCTGGTATAATGTTTGGATTCCGTGTTTTTTTGTTGTAATCTGTAATGTGCTCTCTGAATCTGGTTCTTATTTGCCGTCCTGTTTGTCCTATGTAACTATGTTGGCATGTATGTTTTCCAATTTATATGTTGCCTTTCCAGTATATGTTATAGTCGTCCAGGTATTATTATTATTTTCCTTTTCATTATTTCTTTTTGGTAACCCATGCGTCCTTCTGAGCTTATCTACTAGTGATTTTTTATATCCGTTGTTTGCAGCAATGTTATATATGACTTCAAGCTCTCACTTATATGCCTCTTGTGTAAGAGGTGTTTTTTCAAGTCTATGTACCAAATGCCTCAATGGTGCATTTTTATGCTGTTGGGGGTGATTCGAGCTATTATGTATTATTGTGTCGGTGGCCGTTGGCTTTCTATATATGTCATAGTTAAATCTTTTGGGAACTTTATCAATATTTATCGTGATGTCTAAATAGTTGATTCCTCCGTCTTTTTCGGTTTCCATTGTAAATTTTATATTTCCGTGCTGTTTTTTGAGGTACACCAGTACAAGCTCTTCGTTATTAGTAGCTAAAACGCATATTATGTCATCCACGTATCGAGCATAAAATGACACGCCTAATTTAGACTTCATAAGAGTGGCCGATGTGGGGCTTCCCATTCCCAGGCCGTTTGTTTGTCTTTATATTTTATTGTTGAGTTGAAAATAGTTTTGACGTAAAGTGGTTCTTTCACATTGTTTTTTGTATTATGAACTATTGTTGAGCTAACTATATCCAAAGTCTCCGATAGTGGTATTGATGGGTATAAATCTTTTATGTCAAAAGATACCAATTTGCTGTTCTTTGTTAGTTCTACGGTCTCGAGTTTCTCTATTAGTTCGTTTTTAAATATTTAGACAGTTTGAAACATGGTGCCGATTTAAAATTAATGATGGACCTCATTGGCGTGTCCGGCTTGTGGATTTTTCAGTGGAGGAGCCAAAGGGTTCATTTGGACCAATCTATGTGCATGTTAGAATCTACTATATTTGTTGCATTTTTTATAGCAACTTTGATTTGTTTTTGGTATTCATCCTATCTTATTCTACGACATTTCATTCCCTCTATGAGTTCTTCTGTTTTGGCTATATATTCCGTTTTTCCGATTAGCACAGTGGTATTTCCTTTGTCCGCTTTCGTTCGTTTTTCCTTAGCTTTTTCCGTAGATTCTTTATTGTTTTCTCTTCTGCATTAGCTTTTTGTCCTTCCTGTGCTTTCACCTCCTTTTTTAATATTTCCCTGCACATGTGCGCGGCTTGTTGGACGGCCATAACCATTTGAACGATTAAGCGGCTATTAAGTAAGTAAGTTTTTGAGATTGGTTTGCATACAAAAGTCATAACATTTTCTTCTTAAATTATCCAAAATAAAAAAAGAATATAATTAATGAGACTTCCTAAAAATTGCCACATCTATTTTTTTGATGGCAGCTGTTTGTATTCACTTGGCACAGTTATGTACTTAAGTTTGGACTAGTCCAAATACTTAGATTGGATGAAACACCAAACAATTTGTTTGTGTACCATACAAGAAAAAAAAAATACTAACTAAAAATAATTACGGAAGTGCAAATAATTAGCACGGCAAAAAAAAAAAAAAAATATATATATATATATGTAAATAAGTAGGATTTATTTAGTACATATGTATGACAACCTAAGATGAAAAACGAAGAGCTTACTAATCCGTGTCTAATCACAGCCGCTAATTTTGATTATGCATGTGCATATGATGTTCGCCGTTTACTTTTGCTCTTCAGAAGGGTTATAATTCATTTCATTTTTGATAGTCATGGCAGTAACACAAATAGTCCACGGTTATTTATTCTGTAGTTAATAACTTCGAAATCAATTGATTTGCCTAATATTTGAACAACTCCGTTTTTTCGCAGAGAGTACCTCTTCGGCACAAGTCACCACCTCTATTTCTATCTCTACTTCTCCATTTTCCTTTGCTAATGAACGTTCCAGTGATCCAGGCTAAATCTGTTCATGTGTCTACCGCCACGTTTGGGGCGGAAAGGCGATTTAATCGCCACTGCTTCGCGTGCGCATTTCTATGCGCCCCCTTTTAGCATGCATCAGGCGCGTCATAGATAGTAATGCCATTTTGCTCACAGCAGTCCAACAATATAACTGTCTACGCACTTGTGGAAATAAATTCTTTATGGAAGGTTTCTCTCCGAAAGCTCTGTGTACAGAAAGTATTTCGTGGAGGTCCAGCATTCTTTCTCGATTGATTCCAACGTTGTTGCAACCTTGTTACTGTCCCTGACCTTGCGATTTTCTTGGCATCTTCAGATGGTCGCCTGATTCCAATGCCATAGAGATCACACATTTCACTTGTCGGCAGATCAACTTGGATTTTGCGAGAAAAAATATGGATCACGTCCACGGAAACCGTCCGATAAGCACTTGCTATTCGTATACCAGTATTTCGTTAGACTGATAGGACATCTTTTTTGTGGGTCATTTTAGATCCATGCCGTGCAGCGTAAAATATGATCGAGCTGGTTACGTTGGACAATAGCTGACGGGTAGCTTCACTTGGGCCTGCAATGATGGGCATTGTTCGTATTAGGGCACCACTAACTTTAGAAACTGTCTCTCTTATCCCTCTGAACTACTCCTTAAAAGTTAGTTTCGAGTAAATGCTTACTCCTAAATATTTCAAGTGAGGCTTTGAATTAATTGGATAATCTCCTAATGGTTAGGGCTAACTCATCCACAGCCCGCTTTGAGCTCACCAAGACCATTTCTGTCTTCTTGCTAGCCATCTTCAGCCCCATAATTGTCCGTCATTCCTTCATTCTTCCTAGGGCGTCATTACATAATGCTTGGAGCAGATGCAGTTTATTGGCCACTACCAATGTCATCTGCGTAACCGACAATTTGCATGCCTTTGGGAAGGTCGATTTGTAGCGCAACATCATACATGTTGTTGTTGTTGTAGCGATAAGGTTGCTCCCCGAAGGCTTTGGGGAGTGTTATCGATGTGATGGTCCTTTGCCGGATACAGATCCGGTACGCTCCGGTACCACAGCACCATTAAGGTGCTAGCCCGACCATCTCGGGAACGATTTATGTGGCCACATTAAACCTTCAGGCCATCCCCTCCCTCCCCACCCCCAAGTTCCATGAGGAGCTTGGGGTCGCCAGAGCCTCGTCTGTTAGTGAAACAGGATTCGCCGCGGATAGGTGAGGTTGACAATTGGGTTTGGAGAAGCTATATATTCCGCTGGCAACCTGAAGGGTTGCGCTACACACCCCCTTAATCTGGTATTTTAGTCGCCTCTTACGACAGGCATACCTACCGCGGGTATATTCTTAGCCCCTTACCCGCTGGGGGTCAACATCATACATCACATGCCATAGCATTAAACCTATGAGAGACGCTGCCGGTGATGTGGTGCGCTCTTGCTCACTCATCCTTATCAAAAGGGGTTACACTGCCGCCTAAACAGCTTCCGATTATTTTGCACAGTTAGGCAGATGTAGAATCATTTTATATTTAAAAGTATGCTACATTGACAACTATTTGTATTGCATCTATCGTGGATCTTGATTTTTGAAATCAAAACTGATTATTTGACAAGTCATCTGGGCTTTCCAGGGACTGCTGTAGGCGCTCACTTATAATACGCTCGAAATTCTTTGCTGTCGACTCCAAGATACAAAGTGACCTGTATGAGAATGGCTGGTCGGGCACCTTACTAGGCTTTAGCAAAGGGACCAATCTTTTGACGCTCCTAGGAAGACGTCTGCCTGGATACAGGCGTTGAAAAGATCAGTAAATACTGATGTTCTAGACCTTATCGCTGCTTTAAGGGCCATATTCGGCACTCCCACAGGTACTGGGGACTTATTATCTGCAGCTCTTCCTCTACTTCCACATGTACCTCTACCTGTTCTTCTATCTCTACTTCAACTTCTATCTCTACCTCTTCTTTTAGAGTTCCTACCGTTATAACTCCAATTTTCCGTATTATGCAAACAAAGTTTTAAGGCTTACCGAAAATCGGTCCCCTCTCAAAATAAAGGTCCTATAGAATGTTCAAGTCAATCAGCCATGGACCATGTAAAAACAAGTTTTGTATTGAAGCTTATTTTTATAAGTAATGGGTGATTGAACGAAGGAAGGAAGCTCTATATAGTTGAACCAAAATCCATAGAAAGTGGATTGGTTTTTTTCCCCTTTTTTAAATAACGAGCCTGACCCGTGCGCATCTTGCGCAACCAATATAAAAGTATCTTATTAAATATCAACAGAAATCAGCTGTTCTATTAACTTACCGCTTGCGCTGCTATCTAGAGTACAATAGCAACTGCCGATAATGCAGTGCAAATATTCACAATAGTGCCATAGTACAAATAGATTTCTTTGTGTGCTCACAATCGTTTATTTAAAAAAAATTTATTTTAATAAAATAAAGCTAAACAAAAGCACTACGACCAAAATTGCCTAAAGCTCGCTAATAGCCCGAATCTCCATCTTTACAACCAAAATTTATTTATAGATTTGGATTCCAAATAAGAGCGAAAAAGGGACCCGTACATAAAATCAGCACTTAGAAATAATATATATGATTTTTTGCTTTACATGGCCTGAGCTGCATTTTAATAATTGAACAGAACACGTACGAATTCCCCCGAGTTATACTTGACCAAATAAATTTGATTCTAATATTTTTACAAAAACAAATGATTTAATTTTTTGATCATCATCAGCAAAATTCACATTCATTACAAATCCTCAAGCAAGTAAAGCAAAAAACAATTGCACATTAATCAAAAAACAGGGGTTGGCACCTAGCAGCGTAAATTTAAATTTAAAAAAATATTATTGCAAATTTAGGAGTTGACCCTTTAAATCAGACAGCGTTGGCCGTACACAACAAAATTTATTGTAAAAAATTCCGCTTTTTTATATAACTTTATAATCATACAAAAATTAGGTGTGAATAAAAAGTTTACTTACTTTGTCTTGCCATTTGTTCCAGTAATTTGATTCAGTAAATATTTATTTTGTATAGCACTTTTAATGCCACTTCAACGTAAGCTACTGTGAATCACTTGAAGATTGATTTGAAATGCTAAACAGTGGGCGAGGAAAGTCCACTTTAACAACAAATATGTACAATTAAGTAAATTTGTTTGATAAATATTTATGTTGTATGTAGATGCCAGTTGCGTTTTAAAAGTTATGTTACGTTTGCCCTGTGCGGTATTGTTGCATGATTTCCTCCAAAAAGTATTCTTGCCGACTGCAAGCTTTAAAAAATTTTTTAAAAAATCGTATGATTTCCAAACTGCCCCATTGCTGAAAAATTGTGTAGAAAGAAAGTTATGATCATGTTAAAATATTGATCAAACAATTAATTAGGATTTGCTCAATATAAAACCAATTTCACACAGAGAATTAATGAAATAATTAGTCCAGCTTTCTTCACTGCAGCGCTTAATGAACTCAATCTCCCATGCAAAATACAAACTCTAAATTATACCGTTTTCACACAGAAACTTAATCGAATCACAATTCTATTTAATGAAATAATTAAGTTTCCCTTTTCATACAGGGTCTTTTGATTCATTAAGCGAACATCTGTCAGCAGCGCCAAAAAATATGTCATTTTTACAAAAAATAGTTAAAGTGGAAAGCATCCGTTTTCTTCTTAACTATAAATACAATCAAACTAAAATGCATGCCCAACTACCCATAGATGTTGCACCTAACCAAATATGTGCCTATTTTCGAAAAAGCCATATTATCTATTGCAGCAATTGCAGCGAAAATTAAATTTTGAATTTTTTTGTGATTTTCTATTTTTTGTAAATTATTGAAAATAATTTATTTTTGTTTGTCATTTGTTACATTTGACAATAAAAATCGAAGCACCAAGCAAAGCCGACTGAATTTTTCACTCGATTAGGCATTCAATAAACAGTAGTGAGATAATTTAGAATTTGTATTTTGTATGGAAAATTGAGTTCAATTAAGGCTTTAATGTAGAAAACTTGACTAATTATTTCATTAAACGTCTGCGTGAAATTGGCATTATTCTATTTGTGCTTTATGTAATGCTTAATGAAATCAGCAATCTAGTTAGCTTCGTCTTTTATACTGTTTTCACACAGAAACTTAATGATCTCATTTCACCTTCTAATGAAATCGTAAATTTTTTGCTTTCACACAGAAGTAACTGCTCGATTAGTATGAAGGATGAAATGTCGAGCGATTAAACTACAATGCTATATGACAGACAATGACATTTACTTTGACAATAACATTTTTAAGCACTGAACACACCAAAAACTAAGAAACTGAACGCTCCCAACAGAGTTGCATTGGGCTTTTGATTTCATTAGGCATTTGATTAGTCACTAAAGAAATAATTATAGATTCGAATCTTGTATGGAAGATTGAGCTCAATAAGCTTCTTAATGTAGAAAACTGACTTTATTATTCAATAAGCCATGTATTAGATTTTATTGTCAATTAATTTCAACAATTTTTGGAAAGCAAAATAACTCATAGCATGCAAAATTTTATTTTTGAACAAGGTTGAAAATTTTGCTTAAATCTTAAACTTTTAGGTCTACATATCGTCGGTTCAAAATTAAATCTCTATTAATTAAATCTCTATTTTTAACAATGACTTACGCGTTTTTCTCAACACATCAAATATGCACATTCGTGACTTTGGCATTGGACCGACGATATATGATCATACTTTTTTCGGGTATCGTGGAAATTGCATAAAACTATTTAGTGCTTTTAAACTACTTTTAAAAAAGCTTAAAATCAGCAGTAAACTTTGCTTAGGTTTAAGAATTAAACTAAAATATTTGACAGTACAGGCTTAACCATGGAAAATACCATAGGTAAAGGCATGGAAAAAGCAACACCAATGTCTTTAAAAACAATTTTTTTTTATTAGAAAAAATGTTCTGAGCTCTGTAAATATTTTTTGGTGATTTGACTGTTGAAACATTCAATTCAGAATCAACAATTTGCGCGTAGTTTATTCAGCTGCTATTTGCGATAAATAAAAGTTTACGAAAATATCGGTTGAATTTACTCGAAATTCTGTTGATTTTATCAGCTTTTTCTTTCAGTGTAGTTAGTTTTAAGAATTTGTGTTGCCTGGTGCCTCATACATATAAGTATCTGCGTAAAATTTTTTATTTTTAAAGCATATCTCCACTTACAGCTTTATTCGAGATTTAGGCATCTAAAAGGGGTTAACGTTAAATCTTGCAAGTTTTATACTATGTAAAAACATACACCAAATTGGTAATTTATACCATTTGGGCAATTTGTTACGCAATTTATCATATAATAAATTGCCAATTTAAACAAAATTGCGTAATAAATTGTTTCAAACTGCAAATGCAACCTTGTAAAGTGTGTTTATTGAGTAGATTTAAACGTCAGTGACGCATGACTCAACTTTATGGTTGATTTAATTTTTTTCATTTCACTGGAGTAGGGATTGTCAAAAGAATATGGCAAACTCAAAATGAAACCAAAGCATTGGACACATTTGCTCACAACACACCAAAATTTCAAAGTTTTGTGTTTTATTCCATTCCATTCTCCTAATCCCAACACGCACTTTTTGACAGTCTGAACAAAGGTATGTTGTTGCTTTAGAGATGAGCCAACCAGCTATCAAATTAGTATTGTGTAAGCTAAATTGAGTTGTATGAACACCACTCAATTTAAGTCGAAATTGCCTTAATTGGAACCTTATATTCATATGTCATATAATTTTTTGATAGGAAAATATCTTAAGGTAGGAGCAGTTTTAAATTCATGTATGACAGATTTTTTTTTTTTCAAGATTTTCAAGTTAAGCTTTTTATTGCCAAACGTGAGTAAAATAAGAAGTGTATCAAAATGCAATATTGAGATATGTTTTTGCTTTGTAAAACATGTGAAAATGTATGTGTTTAATTCAAAAATGTAATTTTTTTTGTGACTGAAAAACTTCACAAAAATTCAAATTGTGCACGTAGCCCGAGTTGATAGTTTTTTCAACACGAAAAAATAAAACTACAGTGGAGGCAGTGCAGGTTAAAATATGAGATTTAATAAATCTTAACAGTTACAGATCTAGGTGTAGATATGTTATTAGGGATGCTACGGAGCTTAGACTGTTTGTATCGCGACCCTACTGAAAGGCAAAGATGCGAAGAGGGTTATTCGCGAGTAATGTAGTGGATATCATAAAAGCTTCATATTCGCTGTTTCATCTTCTTATTTCAGTTCCTATTACATCGGATTTGTAAAGCTTTTTTTTTACATCCCACTTCGTTTAACGCTTAATGCACTTCCGTAACATCTCTAATGTAACATTTCTATGTATGTATGTATAGCCTTTGTAACAAAATAAGTTCCCGCCTTTGATTGTGTGCAAAAAAAGTAGCTACCAAAGTTTGTTGATATTTCAAATTGTAAAACAAATCGGCAGTTCGCTCGATGCGATCGATTCTGATTTAGCATCAGTCTTTACCGGCTATTGTGTATGCTATTCGTTGACTATTATTTCTTTTTTAAACGGTTTTATTTAGCTTGAGTTGACAGGCAGGCCGCATGCACGGCCGCACGGCCGTTGTGAACGAATCTTGTAATTGAAATTTAAGTAATTTCCCGATAAGCTACAAGCTTGAAACTTGGAATATAGTTCAGAACCCGATGACAATGCAATAATAAGAAAAAATCGCCGCTAGGTGGCGCAAGGATCGAGATATTCACAAAAATCGTATTTGTGGTCCCACTTGGCTCATGCTTGGAACACATAATACATACAAGAATAGAAAGCGACCTATCAAAAAAATCGTCGCTAGGTGGCGCTAGGATCGAGATATTCACAAAAATCGTATTTGTGGTCCGATTTGATTTGGTCCATATTTGGAACACATAATACATACATGAATAGAAAGCGACCTATGATGTCCGATTTGGCTCATATTTGGAACAAATATTACATACAGTCCGGCAGAAGTGACATCAAAATATTTTGGAGTTGGAGGAGAGACAAGCATACGTGGCGCAGAGTCGAGTAAAGTCTTTGGAAGGATTATGTATTGAGGACTTAGGTTGTAACAAATTGTCAGGAAATAGTCCTTGTAATAATGAGTCACTAAATGAACTAAATAGAATGAGAAATAATAGGCATTTAAATAAAGACTAAAAACTTGAAAATAAAATAATTTTAAACAAATTTTTAAGTTAAACTGTTTTATTGAAAACAATACTTACATGAAGTAATAATAATACGAAAAGCTAGAAAATAATTAAGTAGGTCCTAGGTACTAGTCATCACACTCCTTATCAATCTAGGGGTTGATCAGACAATTAAATAAAAGCGTTGGACGCGTCATATTTCTATTGATAGTCATAAGTAAAACCAACTGAACCTTAATCAGGTTATGCTACGCCTCACATTTTTAGAAATTTCACGCGCCCAACGCATTTATTTAATTGTCTGATCAACGCCCTAAATTGATAAGGAGTGTGATGACTAGTACCTAGGACCTACCTAATTATTTTCTAGCTTTTCGTATTATTATTATTTCATGTAAGTATTGTTTTCAATAAAACCGCTTAACTTAAAACATTTTTTTTAATTATTTTATTCTTGTATTACCATAATCGCCTTTTTTATGGCCAATTAAATTGCAATGCAAGTCAATTACTCTTTTTAGTTTAGATTTTAAAATTAAGTTCATTATTTTGGTAGCACTTCAGACTAATGTTTATTTAAAAAATTAACAACATTTAACCTTAGGATTAGCGTTGTGGTCTGATAGACCATTTTCAAAAATTTTAATAAAAATTTTTGTGTTCCCCAACATATCTCGACAAACTGCCTTATGACTTTATAAAGTTCCATGAGGAGTTTCTATTCAGTATAGAACAATGTCGTTTGTCTAATTTTTTGTGTAAAAAATATTTTTTGTGTTATATGTGCGTTTTTCCAGGTTGTGGTCTGTCAGACCACAGCGTAAAAACTGCGCCCTTAACAGTTGATGAGCAGCTGTTTGCTTATCGTTGAAGAACCAAGTTTATATAGTATATTCCATCGAAGCCTGAAAAGTATGAAATCAACGTTTAGTAGGCTTGTGACTCAACATCCAATTATCCATTGAAGGGTCAAATTTATACTGGTAAACTAAGCAATACACCTATGGAAATAAATCAAGGTCAACGGGTTGTGATGGACTTAGTTCATGATGGACATAGTTCAATAAATATATACGCTGACAACTTTTTTTCATCACTAGAATTAGCTAGCGGTCTTATGTCGAAATACTTGGCTTTCGTTGGAACTGTTCGTAAGAATAAAAGATTCATTCCACCAGAATTGCCTGCATCTTCTACTCGTCTACTGAATAGCAGCATCTTGGCAAAGAAAAATAAATCTGTCATTCTTATTTCAACCGAACATTACACTTCCAACGTTAATGGCGATACCAGCAAGCCCCTGCAAATATTAGATTACAATAAGTATGAGGCGGGAGTAGATACCATGGATCAAATGATATCATTTTACTCTTGCAAACGCCAAACAAAGCGCTGGCCACTTGCTTTCTTCAACAACATGCTGAACGTTTCAGCGCTCGCTTCTTTCATCATATTTGATGAACTATCACCAAAGAGGGGAACTGATAAACAACGGAAATTTTTATTGACTTAGCACATAAATTGGTTAAACCCCACACGGAGTTACGAGCAGCCAAGCCGAATATATCGCGATTCCAGCATATCAAAGATGCCATGAAATTTTTCAATACTTTCGTAAGTTAAATGATTTTTTTAAACTTTATTAGTATTCTTATAAACAATTTCTCTTGAGCCTCCATCTTCAGTGCCAATACAAAATAATTTGCCTATATATGTCCCATCTGCCTCTAACCGGCCTGGTTGTCGTATTTGCTATAAGCAGGATAAAAGAAACAGGAACCGCGTTTCAATTGCATGAAATGTAAATCTCCGGTTTGTGATTCGCACTCAAGTAAAGTGTGTTTCAAATGCATTGTTGAAGAAACACCAAGAGACTCCTCGAACTAGGGACTTATACGAGTCTATTTTCATTCAGACTGGCATATTAATTTAAAAAAAATTAACATTTATACATTGTTGGAACAATTCTTGACTATATTTTTAAATTAAATAAACATTGTAACACATTTGGTTTGTTCAATTACTTTTTTTGGGTAGTGGCACGTATGTATTACCTTGTGGTCTGTCAGACCACAACATAGCGTTAGCGACCATTTAAGCCACGAGTAGTCTAAGGGTTAATATGCTTGATTGAATTAGCGTTAATAATAAATAAAAATATTAACAAAGTATGATTATTTATAAAACAAATAAGACGGTGATATATTCATGAAAAATGTCAAAAGTTTCTCTATAGAAGATCCCAAATTTTTTTTAATTATTTCGATTATCAGCTGTTAATTTTTAAATAAAAAAATAAAACGGAACTGCGCTCAGACCTTGATATCGTATAGTATCATGAACCAATAAACAGATCCCGCATTAAAAAATGAGAGAGCAAAAAATCATAGTTAGCTGTGAAATAAATTTTCTCGGCGTTACGTCACGCTTTTGACAATATGTTTCATTGCTGACGCAGTGTTCAGACTTCATTCCAATCGGATTATTTTGCTCCGCTCTTACCTCCTACTACATTTTTTTTTTTTTTAAAGGTTTATTTGGTTCGAGTTGAAAACTAAATAGTATTACTAAGTCATTTCTTTTGGTTGAAGTTTGTATTGTATACGTATGAAAATCTGTTTGTTTACAAGTGACGATTGGATGAAATGACGGGAATTCATTGTTTGTATCTTAAGACATGTTTGTTCACATTTGACTCACAGTTTTTGTACTTTTTTCGTACGGAATGAGAAAGGAAGGAGTAAAATGTAAACAAAAAATGTGTCCGGGCGCGATCTGTAAATCCTGCAAAAATTCAACATACATGAAGTTTTATATAAAAATGAAGTACGTTGAGTCAGTGAGGGCACCTAAGCCTGTTTTGCGATAACAGTCGCTAATTGGGGCACCAAGCGAGGTCAAATCTTCCTCCAACTGTCTCTCCCAACTCAGTGAAGGTTTTCTCTTTCCTCTGTTCACAAACTGCTGGAGCGTATTCGTTCACCCACATAACATGCCCTAGCTAACGGAGCCTTTGGATTTTCAATCGCTGCACTATCGTCATATCTGCGTAAAGCTCATATAGCTCATCATTAGTTATTGCTAGTTCGATAATCGCCGTCGATATCACGGATAGGAATATAAACCTTCCGGAGAACTTTTCTCTCGAATACTCCAAGAGCCATCTCATCATCATGATTCCGCGCCATACATCGGGACAGGTATGATGAGTGACTTGTAGAGCGAGAATTTTGTTCGTCGAGAGAGGACTTTACTTTTCGATTGCCTAATGAAGCACTTGTTGGCAAGAGTTATTCTCTGTTTGATTTCTAGGCCGACATTGTTTTTGCTTTTAATGCTGCTTCCCAAATGAATGAAATCCTTCACAATCTTGAATTTATATGCATCAAGAGTGACGTGGCTACAAAGGCAACGATGACAGCAAGTACTTCGTCTTGTCCAAATTTACTGCAATACCCACTTTTTTTTTGCTTCTTTATCTTATACGAACTCTTCGCCTCTATGTTTGAACATCCCGGCGGGTATCCCATCATTACTTGGCACCATGTAATTTTTTAGCCGTGATATTGGATGGCGGGGAGTGTTTTTCATCATCGGCGATCGGGGTATCGGGTTCGTCTTCCCTCACACTCTGTACGTCAGTTACCAGGTCGCCATTATCGTTCCTGCAGGAATCTGCCCCGGTCTTGAAACCGAAAATAATAATAATAATATTTTTTCGCCATAAATATCCGGGGAGATAGAATGTGGTGTGTTAATGGGACCATTAATTGATCATTCTACACGTTTCAGGCCGACTCCATGTGCATCTGATAAGGCAGATACCTTTTTTGCTGAGAAACATTTCATGGCAAAAACACAATCGAAAGGTTTGCCAAGCCACCAAATCAATTTGATGTTAGTTCGCGCGCTTTCAAAAAGGAAGAAAAAATATACTCCGAAAATTTAATTTTTACTCCGGCGTAGTCGTTTACTCAGGTAACAGTTTTAAATACTCCGAACACTGGTAGCGAAACATGAGAGAAATGTAATAAATTGAAAATTTTCAAAAGCGCTACGTCATCAAACTTCTTTTTCAAATTCGATTACAAAAACAACAATTCCAGAATGCGGGATCTTGGTTCATTCGATTATGATATAGTACGTCCACGCGGCGCCTCTCTTTCTTAGTTCACTCCTTCATTCCTTATTCAACCTCAAACTAAGTGCTGAACTACGTCAAAAATTTAAAGCAAACAATTTCATTCAAACAAATAAATACAGAGATATTTTTAAGAAAATTTGATTTCCTGATGTCATTCGAAACAAAAACAGTGTTGCCGGAAATATTACTGCAGTTGTAACAGAAGCATTTGCTGATTTGCTGCTACGAAAGGAATGGCGAATGAACTAAGGAACGTCTGTTCACATCTGTGGCACTTTGCGAACAAAGGGGTGAAATATTTTGAGCCGGAATAAGTTGCCGTGTGGACAAGGAGTGGATAAAAAACAACTAACATAATGGCCACTATGCTCTTGTCAATTTTGGTATTACAGAAACCCCATTTCGACCTTGGGCTATCTGCAGTGTCCTTACCATTATGAAAACCAATTATGTGCTAAATAAGAAACTTCTTTCTATGGTCGTTTATTAAAAAAATGAGAAATGGAAATCCACGTTCCATGAAGCGATAACTTGAAAATAATATGATCTTTCCCGCCATATAGGTATGCATATATAGTTCTGATAATCTGAAAACCAAAATACAAAAATAATTGTGACCATATGGGTAAGCGTTATCAAATACAGGATGAACAGACTCTTATTTGCGCTTCGAAGGGCTCTTAGAGTCACAATATAGGTGGAAGAGACGAAGGGGCTCTTAGAGCTCCAAATGAGGTGGAACATTGTAGCAAGTGTGCCCAAATATTAGACGAGGATATGCACGTGTCCCCCGATGGTTCCAAAGTATGGAAGGTATGGGATTTGCGGTATAATTCGCTGATCCGAAAAGAAAGATCCTACAGCTGCCAGGTCACTATAGTGTAGTGTTTTCCAGGTGGAATTAGTAGCCGAGACTAAAGCAGAAGAAATTGCAGCCGCGTCAATTTATAATATCATATAGCACAACATCTCAAAGTGGGTTATAGTGAAAGCAATCCCTGGAAGGTATTGGGAAAGAGAAAAATATCCATATTGGGTTCCTGGGCATATGGGAACAGATGGTAATGCAAAAGCGGATGAGCTAACTAAACAGGGCGCATCCCTCGAAGTTTGAACAAGATTAAAAGAAGGAGGGAGATGCACATTATCGACCAAGCAGGAAAAGCGTCGAACCAAAAGCGGGGCTGCAAGATGGCAGGTCTTAAAACCTGACGAAGTTACTCGTATAAAGAGCGGACCCTGAGCTTATTATGGGTATTCTGACTAGACACTTACTTCTTGTAAGTGATAGCAGATGTAGGAAGTACGGGTGGGAGGAAGAAATGATCGAGTAAGTTTTTTGATCGAACCCTGTGCTCGCCAGGCTAGGGCTCCAACTATTAGAAGTGGCACAGCTATCAGATCTAGAAGCAGGAAGAAGCATAGATCCTATAAAGCTTCTAGTATTTGTCAAGAGGGTGGAGCTTTTTAACAACATAGGCTCTGCTTTCTGATAGGGTTTTCCGTTTGTTCATTGAGCAAACTTCTGGTGACAGTGCGGACTTATTTCGTTTATGTGAGATCCTCACGTACCGGCCAGTTCGACCTTACGTAGCCCTCACTTAATGAGAACACTTTTATGTTGCCTAATTCCAATTACAAGTTTGAATGATCTATTCTTACGTTAATTTATGTGTGTGATTTAATCAATTATGTATTTATAATAATTGCTAGTTAGTAAATACATATTTATTTAACACTTAAGGCAATTATGATAATGTTGTTTAACACTTATCATACATAGTAAATTAATTAAACATAACGCATACTTAATACATAAATTGTGATAACCACATAAATTTTGTTAAAAAAAGGTGTGATCAGTTTTACGTTTTAAAATTTCGAAATGCTTAAGCGATAAATAATTGGAAATAAAACAATGAAACAGGAAAGAATTAAAAATTCTGACGACAAACGCTTACAAAATAAATGCAGCGTGTTAAGAATTTATAAGCAATAAACTCAGACAGTTTAATAATTAATTTATGCAAAAATGAAAAGGGGAAACCATGTAAATAACTTTTTGGGACATTTTTATACTCAGTTGAGCAGAGCTCACAGAGTATATTAAGTTTGATTGGATAACGGTTGGTTGTACATTGTTATAAAGGAATCGAGATAGATATAGACTTCCATATATCAAAATAATCAGATCGAAAAAAATTTGATTGAGCCATGCCCGTCCGTCCGTCTGTCCGTTAACACGATAACTTGAGTAAATTTTGAGGTATCTTGATGAAATTTGGTATGTAGGTTCCTGGGAACTCATCTCAGATCGCTATTTAAAATGAACGATAACTATAACCACGCCCACTTTTTCGATATCGAAAATTTCGAAAAACCGAAAAAGTGCGATAATTCATTACAAAAGACAGATAAAGCGACGAAACTTGGTAGGTGAGTTGAACTTATGACGCAGAATAGAAAAATAGTAAAATTTTGGACAATGGGCGTGGCACCGCCCACTTTTAAAAGAAGGTAATTTAAAATTTTGCAAGCTGTAATTTGGCAGTCGTTGAAGATATCATGATGAAATTTTGGAGGAACGTTACTCCTATTACTATGTGTACGCTTAATAAAAATTAGCAAAATAGGAGAAGGACCACGCCCACTTTTAAAAAAAAATTTTTTTAAGTAAAATTTTAACAAAAAATTTAATATCTTTACAGTATATAAGTAAATTATGCCAATATTCAACTCCAGTAATGATATGGTGCAACAAAATACAAAAATAAAAGAAAATTTCAAAATGGGCGTGGCTCCGCCCTTTTTCATTTAATTTGTCTAGGATACTTTTAACGCCATAAGTCGACCAAAATTAATCAATCCTTTTGAAATTTGGTAGGGGCATAGATTTTATGACGTTAACTGTTTTCTGTGAAAATGGGCGAAATCGGTTGATGCCACGCCCAGTTTTTATACACAGTCGTCCGTCTGTCCTTCCGCATGGCCGTTAACACGATAACTTGAGCAAAAATCGACATACATATCTTTAATGAACTTAGTTCACGTGCTTACTTGAACTCACTTTATCTTGGTATGAAAAATGAACGAAATCCGACTATGACCACGCCCACTTTTTCGATATCGAAAATTACGAAAAATGAAAAAAATGCCATAATTCTATATCAAATACGAAAAAAGGGATGAAACAAGGTAATTGGATAGGTTTATTGACGCAAAATATAACTTTAGAGAAAACTTTGTAAAATGGGTGTGACACCTACCATATTAAGTAGAAGAAAATGAAAAAGTTCTGCAGGGCGAAATCAAAAACCCTTAAAATCTTGGCAGGTATTACATATATAAATAAATTAGCGGTATCCAATAGATGATATTCTGGGTCACCCTGGTCCACATTTTGGTCGATATCTGGAAAACGCCTTCACATATACAACTACCACCACTCCCTTTTAAAACTCTCATTAATACCTTTAATTTGATACCCATATCGTACAAACTCATTCTGGAGTCACCCCTGGTCCACCTTTATGGCGATATCTCGAAAAGGCGAACACCTATAGAACGAAGGCCCACTCCCTTTTAAAAATACTCATTAACACCTTTCATTTGATACCCATATCGTACAAACAAAGTCTAGAGTCACCCCTGGTCCACCTTTATGGCGATACCTCGGAAAGGCGTCCACCTATAGAACTAAGGCCCACTCCCTTTTAAAATACTCATTAACTCCTTTCGTTTGATACCCATATTGTACAAACAAATTCTAGGGTCACCTTTATGGCGATATCTCGAAAATGCGACCACCTATACAACAACCACCACTCCCTTTTAAAACCCTCATTAATACCTTTAATTTGATACCCATATCGTACAAACACATTCTAGAGTCACCCCTGGTCCACCTTTATGGCGATATTTCGAAACGGCGTCCACCTATAGAACTGAGGCCCACTCCCTTTTAAAATACTCATTAACACCATTCGTTTGATGCCCATATTGTATAAACAAATTCTAACCCCTGGTCCACCTTTGTGGCGATATCTCGAAACGGCGTCCACCTATGAAACTAAGGATTACTCCCTTTTAAAAGACTCATTAACACCTTTCATTTGACACCCATATCATACAAACGCATTCTCGAGTCAACCCTGATCCACCTTTATGGCTATATCCCTAAATGGCGTCCACCTATAGAACTATGGCCCACTCCTTCATAAAATACTCTTTAATGCCTTTCATTTGATACACATGTCATACAAACACATTCCAGGGTTTCCCTCGGTTCATTTTCCTACAGGTTTATTTTCCCTTATGTTGCCACCATAGCTCTCAACTGAGTATGTAATGTTCGGTTACACCTGAACTTAACCTTCCTTACTTGTTTTTTATTTATCACTTAATATGTTCTATATTGTTCGTGGATGAATTAATTGCACGAGACGGGGTATTTAATTAATTAATATATTCTTGGAATAATTTTAAGAGCAATGTTTTTAAAACTACGCGCACACAAAAGTTTTGTTTTTTATACATTTCATGAAAATGAAAAAAAAAAATTGTAAGTCCTTAATGGAAAAGATATAGACCCACCAATAACTATACCGAAATGATTAGGATGAAGAGCTGAGTTGATTTAGCCATGTCCGTCTGTCTGCAAACTATGTAGTCCCACAATTTTTGAGTTATATTGTTAAAATTTGGTGAGTGGGTATATTTAGGTGACGGTTAGACATATGTCGGAACCGGCCGGATCGGACCACTATAGCATATTTCCTCCATATAACCGATTTTTCAGAAAAGAGACTTTTTGTCATATCTTTCTCAATTTATCAGATTGAAGCTTCAAACTTCACCATATGCTTTAGTATATTGTACATATTGTTGTCTGAAAAAATGAATGAGATCGGTCGTGTATATAGCGTATATCCCCCACAACCGATTGTTCAGATAACAAGCTTTTCGTAATTACTGCCCCTTTTTAACAGCTATAAGCTTCAAATTTCATCAAATGCTTACGTATATACCATGTATAGTTGTCAGAAAAAATCATAGATATCGGTGGTACCCCATACAAACTGTCATTTCTGCTCCTTTTTAACGCCTAGAACCTTCGAATTTCATCATCTGCAAATCTGGCACAAATGTGTAGACAACTTTTGGCAGTAAAATGAAAAACTTTCTACATTTTCTTTGGTTTCTTGACAGAGAAAACTCCCTAATTATACTCAGTTGAGCAGAGCTCACAGAGTATATTAACTTTGATTGGATAACGGTTGGTTGTACAGGTATAAAGGAATCGAGATAGATAGACTTCCATATATCAAAATCATCAGTATCGAAAAAATTCGATGGAGCCATGTCCGTCCGTCCGTCCGTCCGTCTGTCCGTTAACACGATAACTTGAGTAAATTTTGAGGTATCTTGATGAAATTTGTTATGTAGGTTCCTGGGCACTCATCTCTGATCTCTATTTAAAATGAACGATATGGGACAATAACCACGCCCACTTTTTCGATATCGAAAATTTCGAAAAATCGAAAAAGTGCGATAATTCATTACCAAATACGGATTAAGCGATGAAACTTGGTAGGTGAGTTGAACTTATGACGCAGAATAGAAAACTAGTAAAATTTTGGACAATGGGCGTGGCACCGCCCACTTTTAAAAGAAGGTCATTTAGACGTTTTGCAAGCTGTAATTTGGCAGTCGTTGAAGATATCATGATGAAATTTGGCGGGAACGTTACTCTTATTACTATATGTCTGCTTAATAAAAATTAGCAAAATCGGAGAACGACCACGCCCACTTTTAAAAAAAAATTTTTTTAATTCAAATTTTAAAAGAAAAGTTAATATCTTTACAGTATATAAGTAAATTATGTCAACATTCAACTCCAGTAATGATATGGTGCAACAAAATGCAAAAATAAAAGAAAATTTCAAAATGGGCGTGGCTCCGCCCATTTTCGTTTAATTTGTCTAGGATACTTTTAATGCCATAAGTCGAGCAAAAATTTACTAATCCTTGTTAAATTTGGTAGAGGCTTAGATTCTAGGACGATAACTGTTTTCTGTGAAAAAGGGCGAAATCGGTTGAAGCCACGCCCAGTTTTTATACACAGTCGACCGTCTGTCCTTCCGCTCGGCCCTTAACACGATAACTTGAGCAAAAATCGATATATCTTTACCAAACTCAGTTCACGTACTTATCTGAGAACTCACTTTGTATTGGTGTAAAAAATGGCCGAAATCCGACTATGACCACGCCCACTTTTTCGATATATACCAAATTCGAAGAAAGGGATGAAACATGGTAATTGTATAGGTCTGTTGACGAAAAATATAACTTTAGAAAAAAACTTGGTAAAATGGGTGTGACACCTACCATATTAAGTAGAAGAAAATGAAAAAATTTTGCAGGGTGATTTTATCAGCTTTTTCTTTCAGTGTAGTTAGTTTTAAGAATTTGTGTTGCCTGGTGCCTCATACATATAAGTATCTGCGTAAAATTTTTTATTTTTAAAGCATATCTCCACTTACAGCTTTATTCGAGATTTAGGCATCTAAAAGGGGTTAACGTTAAATCTTGCAAGTTTTATACTATGTAAAAACATACACCAAATTGGTAATTTATACCATTTGGGCAATTTGTTACGCAATTTATCATATAATAAATTGCCAATTTAAACAAAATTGCGTAATAAATTGTTTCAAACTGCAAATGCAACCTTGTAAAGTGTGTTTATTGAGTAGATTTAAACGTCAGTGACGCATGACTCAACTTTATGGTTGATTTAATTTTTTTCATTTCACTGGAGTAGGGATTGTCAAAAGAATATGGCAAACTCAAAATGAAACCAAAGCATTGGACACATTTGCTCACAACACACCAAAATTTCAAAGTTTTGTGTTTTATTCCATTCCATTCTCCTAATCCCAACACGCACTTTTTGACAGTCTGAACAAAGGTATGTTGTTGCTTTAGAGATGAGCCAACCAGCTATCAAATTAGTATTGTGTAAGCTAAATTGAGTTGTATGAACACCACTCAATTTAAGTCGAAATTGCCTTAATTGGAACCTTATATTCATATGTCATATAATTTTTTGATAGGAAAATATCTTAAGGTAGGAGCAGTTTTTAAATTCATGTATGACAGATTTTTTTTTTTCAAGATTTTCAAGTTAAGCTTTTTATTGCCAAACGTGAGTAAAATAAGAAGTGTATCAAAATGCAATATTGAGATATGTTTTTGCTTTGTAAAACATGTGAAAATGTATGTGTTTAATTCAAAAATGTAATTTTTTTTGTGACTGAAAAACTTCACAAAAATTCAAATTGTGCACGTAGCCCGAGTTGATAGTTTTTTCAACACGAAAAAATAAAACTACAGTGGAGGCAGTGCAGGTTAAAATATGAGATTTAATAAATCTTAACAGTTACAGATCTAGGTGTAGATATGTTATTAGGGATGCTACGGAGCTTAGACTGTTTGTATCGCGACCCTACTGAAAGGCAAAGATGCGAAGAGGGTTATTCGCGAGTAATGTAGTGGATATCATAAAAGCTTCATATTCGCTGTTTCATCTTCTTATTTCAGTTCCTATTACATCGGATTTGTAAAGCTTTTTTTTTACATCCCACTTCGTTTAACGCTTAATGCACTTCCGTAACATCTCTAATGTAACATTTCTATGTATGTATGTATAGCCTTTGTAACAAAATAAGTTCCCGCCTTTGATTGTGTGCAAAAAAAGTAGCTACCAAAGTTTGTTGATATTTCAAATTGTAAAACAAATCGGCAGTTCGCTCGATGCGATCGATTCTGATTTAGCATCAGTCTTTACCGGCTATTGTGTATGCTATTCGTTGACTATTATTTCTTTTTTAAACGGTTTTATTTAGCTTGAGTTGACAGGCAGGCCGCATGCACGGCCGCACGGCCGTTGTGAACGAATCTTGTAATTGAAATTTAAGTAATTTCCCGATAAGCTACAAGCTTGAAACTTGGAATATAGTTCAGAACCCGATGACAATGCAATAATAAGAAAAAATCGCCGCTAGGTGGCGCAAGGATCGAGATATTCACAAAAATCGTATTTGTGGTCCCACTTGGCTCATGCTTGGAACACATAATACATACAAGAATAGAAAGCGACCTATCAAAAAAATCGTCGCTAGGTGGCGCTAGGATCGAGATATTCACAAAAATCGTATTTGTGGTCCGATTTGATTTGGTCCATATTTGGAACACATAATACATACATGAATAGAAAGCGACCTATGATGTCCGATTTGGCTCATATTTGGAACAAATATTACATACAGTCCGGCAGAAGTGACATCAAAATATTTTGGAGTTGGAGGAGAGACAAGCATACGTGGCGCAGAGTCGAGTAAAGTCTTTGGAAGGATTATGTATTGAGGACTTAGGTTGTAACAAATTGTCAGGAAATAGTCCTTGTAATAATGAGTCACTAAATGAACTAAATAGAATGAGAAATAATAGGCATTTAAATAAAGACTAAAAACTTGAAAATAAAATAATTTTAAACAAATTTTTAAGTTAAACTGTTTTATTGAAAACAATACTTACATGAAGTAATAATAATACGAAAAGCTAGAAAATAATTAAGTAGGTCCTAGGTACTAGTCATCACACTCCTTATCAATCTAGGGGTTGATCAGACAATTAAATAAAAGCGTTGGACGCGTCATATTTCTATTGATAGTCATAAGTAAAACCAACTGAACCTTAATCAGGTTATGCTACGCCTCACATTTTTAGAAATTTCACGCGCCCAACGCATTTATTTAATTGTCTGATCAACGCCCTAGATTGATAAGGAGTGTGATGACTAGTACCTAGGACCTACCTAATTATTTTCTAGCTTTTCGTATTATTATTATTTCATGTAAGTATTGTTTTCAATAAAACCGCTTAACTTAAAAAATTTTTTTTAATTATTTTATTCTTGTATTACCATAATCGCCTTTTTTATGGCCAATTAAATTGCAATGCAAGTCAATTACTCTTTTTAGTTTAGATTTTAAAATTAAGTTCATTATTTTGGTAGCACTTCAGACTAATGTTTATTTAAAAAATTAACAACATTTAACCTTAGGATTAGCGTTGTGGTCTGATAGACCATTTTCAAAAATTTTAATAAAAATTTTTGTGTTCCCCAACATATCTCGACAAACTGCCTTATGACTTTATAAAGTTCCATGAGGAGTTTCTTTTCAGTATAGAACAATGTCGTTTGTCTAATTTTTTGTGTAAAAAATATTTTTTGTGTTATATGTGCGTTTTTCCAGGTTGTGGTCTGTCAGACCACAGCGTAAAAACTGCGCCCTTAACGGTTGATGAGCAGCTGTTTGCTTATCGTTGAAGAACCAAGTTTATATAGTATATTCCATCGAAGCCTGAAAAGTATGAAATCAACGTTTAGTAGGCTTGTGACTCAACATCCAATTATCCATTGAAGGGTCAAATTTATACTGGTAAACTAAGCAATACACCTATGGAAATAAATCAAGGTCAACGGGTTGTGATGGACTTAGTTCATGATGGACATAGTTCAATAAATATATACGCTGACAACTTTTTTTCATCACTAGAATTAGCTAGCGGTCTTATGTCGAAATACTTGGCTTTCGTTGGAACTGTTCGTAAGAATAAAAGATTCATTCCACCAGAATTGCCTGCATCTTCTACTCGTCTACTGAATAGCAGCATCTTAGCAAAGAAAAATAAATCTGTCATTCTTATTTCAACCGAACATTACACTTCCAACGTTAATGGCGAGACCAGCAAGCCCCTGCAAATATTAGATTACAATAAGTATGAGGCGGGAGTAGATACCATGGATCAAATGATATCATTTTACTCTTGCAAACGCCAAACAAAGCGCTGGCCACTTGCTTTCTTCAACAACATGCTGAACGTTTCAGCGCTCGCTTCTTTCATCATATTTGATGAACTATCACCAAAGAGGGGAACTGATAAACAACGGGAATTTTTATTGACTTAGCACATAAATTGGTTAAACCCCACACGGAGTTACGAGCAGCCAAGCCGAATATATCGCGATTCCAGCATATCAAAGATGCGACAGCTATAAGCTTCAAATTTCATCAAATGCTTACGTATATACCATGTATAGTTGTCAGAAAAAATCATAGATATCGGTGGTACCCCATACAAACTGTCATTTCTGCTCCTTTTTAACGCCTAGAACCTTCGAATTTCATCATCTGCAAATCTGGCACAAATGTGTAGACAACTTTTGGCAGTAAAATGAAAAACTTTCTACATTTTCTTTGGTTTCTTGACAGAGAAAACTCCCTAATTATACTCAGTTGAGCAGAGCTCACAGAGTATATTAACTTTGATTGGATAACGGTTGGTTGTACAGGTATAAAGGAATCGAGATAGATAGACTTCCATATATCAAAATCATCAGTATCGAAAAAATTCGATGGAGCCATGTCCGTCCGTCCGTCCGTCCGTCTGTCCGTTAACACGATAACTTGAGTAAATTTTGAGGTATCTTGATGAAATTTGTTATGTAGGTTCCTGGGCACTCATCTCTGATCTCTATTTAAAATGAACGATATGGGACAATAACCACGCCCACTTTTTCGATATCGAAAATTTCGAAAAATCGAAAAAGTGCGATAATTCATTACCAAATACGGATTAAGCGATGAAACTTGGTAGGTGAGTTGAACTTATGACGCAGAATAGAAAACTAGTAAAATTTTGGACAATGGGCGTGGCATCGCCCACTTTTAAAAGAAGGTCATTTAGACGTTTTGCAAGCTGTAATTTGGCAGTCGTTGAAGATATCATGATGAAATTTGGCAGGAACGTTACTCTTATTACTATATGTCTGCTTAATAAAAACTAGCAAAATCGGAGAACGACCACGCCCACTTTTAAAAAAAAAATTTTTTTAATTCAAATTTTAAAAGAAAAGTTAATATCTTTACAGTATATAAGTAAATTATGTCAACATTCAACTCCAGTAATGATATAGTGCAACAAAATACAAAAATAAAAGAAAATTTCAAAATGGGCGTGGCTCCGCCCATTTTCGTTTAATTTGTCTAGGATACTTTTAATGCCATAAGTCGAGCAAAAATTTACCAATCCTTGTGAAATTTGGTAGAGGCTTAGATTCTAGGACGATAACTGTTTTCTGTGAAAAAGGGCGAAATCGGTTGAAGCCACGCCCAGTTTTTATACACAGTCGACCGTCTGTCCTTCCGCTCGGCCGTTAACACGATAACTTGAGCAAAAATCGATATATCTTTACTAAACTCAGTTCACGTACTTATCTGAACTCACTTTGTATTGGTGTAAAAAATGGCCGAAATCCGACTATGACCACGCCCACTTTTTCGATATATACCAAATTCGAAGAAAGGGATGAAACATGGTAATTGTATAGGTCTGTTGACGAAAAATATAACTTTAGAAAAAAACTTGGTAAAATGGGTGTGACACCTACCATATTAAGTAGAAGAAAATGAAAAAATTTTGCAGGGTGAAATCAAAAGCCCTTGAAATCTTGGAAGGAATACTGTTCGTGGTATTACATATATAAATAAATTAGCGATACCCGACAGATGATGTTCTGGATCACCCTGGTCCACATTTTGGTCGATATCTCGAAAACGCCTTCACATATAAAACTAAGGGCCACTCCCTTTTAAAACCCTCATTAATACCTTTAATTTGATACCCATATCGTACAAACACATTCTAGAGTTACCCCTGGTCCACGTTTATGGCGATATCTCGAAAAGGCGTCCACCTATGGAACTAAGGCCCACGCCCTTTTAAAATATTCATTAACACCTTTCATTTGATACCCATATCGTACAAACACATTTTAGAGTCACCCCTGGTCCACCTTTATGGCGATATCTCGAAAAGGCGTCCACCTATAGAACTAAGGCCCACGCCCTTTTAAAATACTCATTAACACCTTTCATTTGATACCCATATCGTACAAACAAATTCTAGAGTCACCCCTGGTCCACCTTTATGGCGATATCTCGAAAAGGCATCCACCTATAGAACTAAGGCCCTCGCCCTTTTAAAATACTCATTAACACCTTTCATTTGATACTCATATCGTACACACAAATTCTATAGTCACCCCTGGCCCACCTTTATGGCGATATCTCGAAAAGGCGTCCACATATAGAACTAAGGCCCACTCCTTTTTAAAATATTCATTAACACCTTTCATTTGATACCCATATCGTAAAAAAAAATCCTACAGTCACCCCTGGCCCACCTGGCATCCACCTATAGAACTAAGGCCCACTCCCTTTTAAAATACTCATTAACACCTTTCATTTGATACCCATATCGTACAAACAAATTCTAGAGTCACCCCTGGTCCACCTTTATGCCGATATCTCGAAAAGGCGTCCACCTATAGAACTAAGGCCCACGCCCTTTTAAAATATTCATTAACACCTTTCATTTGATACCCATATCGTACAAACAAATTCTAGAGTCACCCCTGGTTCACCTTTATTGCAATATCTCGAAAAGGCGTCCACCTATAGAACTAAGGCCCACGCCCTTTTAAAATACTCTTTAACACCTTTCATTTGATACCCATATTGTACAAACGCATTCTAGAGTCACCCCTGGTCCACGTTTATGGCGATATCCCGAAAAGGCGTCCACCTATAGCACTAAGGCCCATTCCCTTTTAAAAAACTTATTAACCCCTTTCATTTGATACCCATATCGTACAAACAAATTCAAGTGTCACCCCTTGTCCACCTTTATAGCGATATCTCAAAACGGCGTCCACCTATGGAACTAAGGATATCTCCCTTTTAAAATACTCATTAGCCCTTTCATTTGATACCCATATCGTACAAACAAATGCTAGAGACAACCCTGATCCACCTTTATGGCGATATCCCTAAAAGGCGTCCACCTATAGAACTATGGCCCTCTCCCTCATAAAATACTCTTTAATGCCTTTCATTTGATACACATGTCATACAAACACATTCCAGGGTTACCCTAGGTTCTTTTTACAACATGGTGATTTTCCCTTACTTTGTCTCCACAGCTCTCAACTGAGTATGTAATGTTCGGTTACACCCGAACTTAGCCTTCCTTACTTGTTTTTTATACCTTTCATGAACATGAAATGGTATATTAACTTTGGTCCGATGTTTGTAACGGTTAGAAATATAGAAGATAGACTCACCATTAAGTATACCGAATTGATCAGGGCGACGAACTGAGTTGATATAGCCATGTCTGTCCGTCCGTCTGTCTGTTTGAACGCAAACTAGTCCCTCAAATTTTTAGATATCTCAATGAAATTTGGCACAAGGATGTATTTTTGTATTATATTAGACAATTGTCGGATCCGGTAGGATCGGACCACTATAACATATATCTCCCATACAACCGATCGTTCAGATAAGACGATTTTGGTCATTCCTGCCGCAATTTAGAAAGTATAAACATGAAACTCGGTGATATATATTCCAATATATCATAGAAGATATCCTGAAAAAATCACTTTGATCGAAGCTGTATATAGTTATATCCCATACAACCGATCGTTTAGATAGAAAGATTTTTGGCCATTTCTCCCTTAATTTAGAATAGAAAGCCTAAACGTGAAACTCGATGATATAAATTTTAATATATCATAGAAGATTTTCTGAAAAAATGACTTTGATAGGAGCTATATATACTATATATCCCATACAACCGATCGTTCAGATAGAAAAATTTTTGGCCATTTCTCCCTTAGTTTCCAATATAAAAACGTGAAACTTGGTGATATATATTCTAATGTATCATAAAAGATGTCCTGTAAAAATCATTTCGATCGGAGCTATATATATTATATATCCCATACAACCGATCGTTGAGATAAGGGGGTTTTTTGCCAACTTTTATTTTATAATTATCTTGAAAATCGTTTAAGTATGTACATCTGTTCACTATATATTTCTTATCTTATATATCCGATTATTTGGCGGTTACGAACGGGATAAGATTATTTTTCAGCCCCATTCATGAAAGGTATGAAGTCACCGGCATAGCCGAAGACAGTCCTGTCCTTACTTGTCTTTTTAATAACTCTCTGACTTAGAAATATCTCGCATGACTTAACAACTGGTTAAAAGCTGACTTTTTGTTGTAAACTTAAAGTCAGTTCATCACTTTTTTCTTCTTACAAAACTTAAGTTTTTTGGGGGGATTTGGACAGATTCGTATACGCAGCTTGTTTAGTGTTGTTTTAACCCCAAAAATACTCCCTGAAGGTTAAGAGAGTGATACGGATTTGGAAAGTCAATTGCCTAATTAAAACAGGTACGCTTCTATTCCTGGCCAGATTGCCGCGGGTACTATTTTTTGCCTTCGGATCTGTGGACTTTAGTAATTGTAAGACTTTTAACTGTTATTGAATTGACAATCAGTAGTTTTTATTTTAGGTTAACTGAGTCGATTCACTATTCTGTAATACCTAAAAAAAGCAAAGAAATTTCATAAGGAACAAAAAAGACGTTCGATAGGCTGATGTTACACTAAGCGCTCTTTTATGGTTTCCAAAAGCAAGTATAACCGAAGGGATGAAGTCGAAAACCCGTCAGAACACCACTCTCAGAAAAACTAGGGATACTTCTCGAGCCAGAGAGGCTGCCGACGCAGACTTGAAGACCTTTTTTTCAACCTAGCGGGCTAAGGATATTAGTAAACATTCATGTATCTAAAAGCTGATGTCTATATGCTCCTTTTTTCTCAAACACAAACCAATATGGCTGCCAATCCATCTGTCTTTGGAATTCATTTCCACCATGTCGAGCTATAGATGCAAGGCACAAAACAAAATAAAGCAACAAAGCACAAAAACAGAAAAGGTTAAATATCAACAACAAAAACAAATCCAACCAAAAATGTTGTTTTGCCCTGATAAACTACAAAAAACCATCGATAGTCACACTATCGACAACAACTAACACTACTTTTAACCCGCTGTGAGTTTGTTAAGCTTCCCTGCTGTTCTAGCCGTGTCAAGATAGCCTATTCGACAAGCACTTTCCCATGACCCTATTACCATGCCCATTATCAAGCTTCTTCGATGGATACTTCTCAAGGCAGTTAGCTTACAATATGAGGTATATTGCGAAAGATTGTACCCTTAAGTCTGCAGTGTGTGTCTGGACGCCCTTGCTGTAAGAGCTAGGGTGCGATATTTCTCAAGGGATATAAGAATTCGCATGCCTAGTGGGAGAACTGCAGAAATACAGCGTTACTTTTTCCTATACTGAACTCTGCGGCTATTTACAAAGATCCAAAACACAAAGAAATTTTGATTTTGCTTATATTATATATGTACGGAAAAACTGCCCTAAAAAATGCTGTAATGCACCTAGCACGGCTCAGAATACAGAGAATTCACAAAGAGACTTGTGTGTCTTGACTTATTTTGTTTTGTCGATTTTCCGACAAGGTGGATAAATGATGTATATTGGAACGATTTTCCGTCATCCCTTGTCAAATTTGGTTTCGAGACATACCGGGTTCGGCGTTGTTCCATCATCAGTGTCGATTTTCGTTGTGATCTGTTGTTGTTGTTGTTGTAGCAATAAGGACATTCCCCGAAGGCCTTGGGGAGTGTTATCGATGTTGATGGTCCTTTGCCGGATACAGATCCGGTACGTTCCGGTACCAAGCCCGACCATCTCGGGAACGATTTATTATGACCACATGCGGCCTTCTAGGCCATACCGCCCTCCAACCCCCTAGATCCATGAAGAGTTCGGAGTCGCCAGAGCCTCGGCTGTTAATGAAACAGAATTCGCCACGGATAGGTGAGGTTAACAATTGGGTTTGGAGAAGCTATATATTTCGCTGGCAACCTGAAAGGGTTGCACTACACAGGCCCTTGAATCTAATTGGTATTTTAGTCGCCTCTTACGACAGGCATACCTACCGCGGGTATATTCTAACCCCCTTAACCCGCTGGGGGTGTGTTGTTGTCGTTTGTCTTGTATTTATAGTTCGTAGGTGCATGAGCAGGTATTGTCAAAATTGATGCTTGTGTATATTTATGTGTATGTGCTGTGTGTTCATTCAGAACCAAGGGTGGTTTTTACTGATCGATTTGTGTTGCTTCCTAAGACAGGTAAGAGTTAGTAATTCTAGTCGTTTGACCTTCTTTCTGGGTTTGTTGCTTTGGTTGTTGTTGTGTTTGTCTGTTGAATCTGTGTGATTACTTTTTTTCTTGTTAACAAGTTTTAAAGGCTCGAATATTGTGTCAAGAATTGTGTTTATCTGTTCGTTAATTATTCTACCGTCGAATGTTTTCTGTTTGTAGATTTCGGCCTTTTGCTTGTATGTGAAGGACCCTAACTGTTTTATTGATGCTTGCTGGGGAGGCTTTTGTTTTCTTATACATAACTTTTGGAAGTTCGGAACCATAATGAATGGACTCAGATTTCAAAAAGTTGGTTCGACTGCGTGATAAGGTGAAACACTTCTGGTTGGGTCGCTCATTTGCTCTTTGGGGAATACTTCCGCTATTTTCTCCTACCGACATACAATCACAAATACATAATATATCTCATTTCACTAGAACATTAGAGACCATTGCAGCCAGCATAATTTATGATAACCTTTTTTACGAAAAAAATATACAGTGGTACATATTCCTTTAAATGCACTCTTAATTTTAACTTTACCACTTTGGCTTTCTTTTGTTTATGCATTCATAACAGCAAATTCTAGCCCATATTCTTTGTTAATCTAACGGAAATTTGACTGGCCCAAAAACCATGTTTTCATTGTTGTTGTTGTACTCTTATCATCACATATTCAAATATACTACTACGAACAGGTGCATATTCGTTTAAACGCAGCAACTATATTTTTAAATATTTATTCAGTTATTAAATTTTTACCAATTAATTGGTCCTCCATTTTTATTAATGGCTTCATATATTCGATTGGGTATCGAATTAGCTAAATTTTGCAGGAGCATACTGCTTAAATCTTCCCAAGCTTCTTTAATATCCAACTTCAACACTAATGAAGTCCTGTAGAGGTGTCCTTGAACCTTTTGCCCATAATTTTGCTCTACAAAGTTCTTCTACCGGCTTCGAATCGGGACTGCAGCAGGCCACTTCATAAGTGGAATGTTGTGTTCTGCAAGCCGTTAGAAACATGAATGGCAACGTTATCCTGTTGAGAAATGCTGTCTTCATCCATTTTATCATCTGAAAATCAAACGAGAGTATCGTCCAATAATTCCTTATAAACTTTAGAACTCATTTTGGGGGGTGCGAGGCAAATTTTTGGTTTTCCTCTCGATGAAAATGCCGCCCACACCATAACGCTGTCACCGCCATAGTGTTTTATTAACAAACGAACGTCATTGTTGCGCACAATGGTAGAGGCGGTATAATTTGGGCTAGAACTTGTTGTTATGAATGCATAAACAAAAGAAAGCCAAAGTGGTAAAATTAAAATTAAGAGTGCGTTTAAAGGAATATGTACCACTGTATATATTAGACTGGGTCGATTTATTCAATAGGATTGGGGCTCAGGAAAAATAGTTCCCCTACGCATACCCAAAAAAATAATTTTCGAGCCTGCGAAATTTCATTTTTTTCACTTTTTTTCGACTTTGATTTTTAAGGTTTTTTTCATGACCTACTAAAAAAAATTTCATATGTATACCCTGTCCACCCCAAAAATGTCCGCTAAAAAAAATATTTTTCAAAAAACTGTTATCCACAACGTTTAACGTTCGATATCGGTTAACGTTCGTGCATACAAATCGACCCACCTTAATATATATATTAAACTCATTATCCCATACCTTCACAGTTGCACATAATACTAATCAGAACTTCCGCATTAACCGCTGGTTTTCAAGATCTCAGTATTATGAAAAGAATATCAACATTTTCTAAATGATTAATGTTTAATTTTACTATTGATTTCCTTCGTTACATTCACAATGGTCCATCGGAAGTGCAAGTTAAATAATAAAAAATCAAATTTAAATACGCAGTCAGCAGAGGTCATAAACTAACTTTATTCATTTGCATTTATGTAGTAATATTTTTAACATTATAAATATGTGTTTGAGTTTGTAGTTTAATTACTTAATTAATTTTTTCACTCTTAATACACATTGTTATACAAAAATTTCGTTTTATCTCTACAAAATCTATAATAACAACCATAAAATTGCCACTCTACCGATTTGGTGATAATTAATTTCTAACAATTGCAAAAAACATAAACAAAAAAACAAATTGCGTTGTTCAGATTTTAATTAAATTTTGTGAGTTATTAGTTATATATTTTTATTAGTTAATAAATTCTTTGCGTGAAAATTACTGAACGAAGTGCTTAGTAATATTTTATTGTTTAAATTAAGTTTTTGTTTGATCTCAATCTAAGGCAGCTGATTAGTTAGTTAGTTGTATTCCTAGATAGAATTGAACATCTAGTTGACAATCGCAAAAGTTAAAACTAATACCATAGCCATCCAGAAGCACAACTTATCTCTCCTAGTAGGAGCATAAGGCGGAGACGAACGCTCTCCAGCGACTTCTATCAGTCACTAAGCAGGCAGCTGATTGGAATGCTTGCAAATAATTTATACAATATAGCAATATTTGAATGGTGATTACTTCTATTTGAATTAAAGCTTACGATTTCTCGAACGTGCTCGAGAAGTGATTTCTCGCGAGATTCTCGAATCTCGAATTACTCGTAAAGCTCGCGAGATTCTCGATTAAGTTGAATGTCGCGAGCCTTACGAGTAATTCGAGAATCTCACGAGAAGCCGTGTTCTTGATGTCTCGTCGAAAAATAAAATATTGCGAACAAAATTATATGTATAACAAATATGTTTCGAGTTAAATGTCATTGAAGCAATATAATCAACAAAAAATTCACAAGTAAAATAAAACAAGTGTATAAATACTGACCATACAGCGATTAAGTAAGAATGTCGAGAAGCTCGAGAGATTTACGAAGACTTCGAGTCACGAGAATCTCGCGAGAAGTCGAGTTCTCGATTTCTCGGGTCTCGAAAATCTCGCTCGTGTTCGAGAAGATGTCGGAAGCTCTAATTTGAACCCAGAAATTGCAAATAAAAGTCCTATTTGTTATTTACAAGCTAATAGGACAAATTTGAAATCAATTTTTTAAACTATCTCGGTACGATGGAAAACAAAATAACTTGCAATCTGAAAGCATTCTATGATTTCGTAAATTCTAAACGTAGGTTTAAAGGATTTCCTTCTGGTATGAAATATCGTGATGATTTCTCTAGCGACGATTAAGATATTGCTTGCACAATTTTTCAAATCTAACTATTCCGCAGAGTTAATTTCTTTGTCTAATGAATACCCATTTCAACTTAACTCACTTAACGCAATTAATATTCCAGCAATATCTCCAAAGGAGGTTTTTGTTATTTAACGTCTTTGAATAAATCTTACAAATACGGCCTTTACCAAATTCCCACATGTTTAAAAAAAAAAAAATGCGTTGAACACATTTATCAGATTCCCAACACGGATTATGTAAAGGCAAATCTACAATTTCCAACCTATTTGAATTCACAACTCATGTTTCTAAAAGATTTAGACAAAATCTTCCCACCGATGTTATTTACAATGATTTCAGTAAAGCATTTGATAAAGTTTCGCACTCCTTGCTTATCCACAAGCTGTATCGACTTGGCTTCCAACCTGGGCTCACACAGTGGATCTCTTTGTATCTCTGCGGTAGAACGCAACAAGTAATTTTTAAAAATACTCTTTCAAATGTTACTAATATTCCCTCTGGCGTCCCACAGGGCAGTCATCTCGGTCCAATTCTGATCTTACTAAAGTACTCTCAAAGTAGACTAATAAAGACTATTTTGCATTATTGAATATTGGGGTTATTTATTCAACAGTTCAGCGATTCGAACGTTAGTAGCAGGTTTCAAATAAGCGGAATTTCCCTAAAATCGTTACAGTATGCTGATGATGTAAAACTTTTTAGGTCCTAAACGTCTATTGAAGAACGTCCCTTGCTTCAAGCGGATTTAAACTTCTTAGTTCCTTGGTGCAACGCGAATTCAATAAATGTAAATTCATGTACCTCTCTCGGAGATCTTATGTAATTAATAATTTTTGTCTTGTATCAGTAAATTATTTTGTTAACTGGGGAGTCACTTAAACTTAGTTTCAACCTGCATATTATGACTACTGTCAATAAGGCTAGAGGTGTTCTATCATTCGTGAAACGATGTTCTAAAGAATTTAGTAACCCTTATGTAACCGCGATATTAAGTTCATGCAGATAGACTTGAGTTAATACAGAAGCAATTTTTACTTTTCTCTTTAAGGAATTTTTATTGGGACTCTGCGTATAATCTACCACCTTATACTAGTCGGTTAAAGCTTATAAATCTTCCAACTGTCGTAAGTCGTAGAGAAATGCTAGGCGTATTATTAAGCCTAAACTGCTGAATGGACTGATTTCTAGCCCCTTTCTTTTGAACGAAGTAAGCTTCAATGTCCCACCACGAGCGTCAAGACATTACAGACCTCTTCTTTTGGGGCAGTGCAGAACTAATTTCGAACTAAATGAACCTTTTCGGTGTTTGTGTCATAATTTTAACTCTCATTCGAATAAAAAAATAAAATAAGCAAGTAAAGGTATCTAAGTTCGGGTGTAACCGAACATAACATACTCAGCGTGAGCTTTAATTGTACATTTCATTTCAGATAAATTACTTTTCTACATAACACGTGGCACCGCCCGTTTAAAAAAAATTTCTCCCCATTTCCTCTTACAATAAAACTTGATAAGTGAAATATCATTCATTCAAAACTATTTTTTGCTAAGTTATAGCTTATTATTCTAGTCTACGACCCTTTTAAAAATCTTTTATATAAAAGTGGGCGTGGTCCTTAACGGATTTCGTTAGGTTTTCTTCAAAGCATTCCTTATAGTAAAGGCAACCTCTGCCGAATTTTGTTACGATAAGTTTAACGATTTTTGATTTATGATTAATAATATTTGTAAAATTGATTTTATCACAATTGGGCGGTGTCACGCCCATTTTAAAATTTTTTTCAAATTTTTATCAAGAGTCTCAATATCAGTCCACATGTCTAATTTCAACATTCTAGGTGTATTATTTACTAAATAATTAGGTTTTTGTGTTTTCCAAAATGTTATATATATAAAAAGTGGGCGTGGTTATCATCCGATTTCGCTCATTTTCAATACCAATCTATTCTGCGTCCGTGTACCAAATTTGGTGAAGATATCTCAATATTTACTTAAGTTATCGTGTTAACGGACGGACGGACGGACGGACGGACATGGCTCAATCAAATTTTTTTTCGATACTGATGATTTTGATATATCGAAGTCTATATCTATCTCGATTCCTTTATACCTGTACAACCAACCGTTATCCAATCAAAGTTAATATACTCTGTGTGCAAAGCACGCTGAGTATAAAAAATTAAAAGTCTTTATATACTAAAAGTGTTCACTTATTTAACAATGTAGTATGTGTGTAATTTCCAATTTTTATGTATAATACTCAGCTGATGATTTGTATTCTATAGCTGAGCAGTTTTAGATCTCGACGCTTAACAAACCTCCGTATCAACAACTCGGCAAAAACAAAATCCGTGCGTGATGCGGATGCGCCTCTCTTGCTGGTTGGGCGAGCTTTTGGTATTAATCCGTTGGGTTTATTATTATTATTAAAAGTTAGAACTTAAAGTTGCCGTGTATCGTTTATTTCTAAACCTTAAGTTAAAATTCTCTCAGGAAACCTAAGGTGTATAATTTTTTGCTTCACTGGAGCACCCGGCGAACTGACATCCTTACAAAATCTTAGATTGGCGACTCATTTCTTTTCGCGTCTTAAGTTTCCTTGTCCTCCTCTTTCCTTGTGCTACAAATACTTGATTTTCTGTTCTGATTTGTTTATGTCCACTCCTCCGTTTGGTATTCATAAGCGTTCAAAGTAAAATTAACCTTTCGTTTATCTTTAAAAATTTCATTTACTTTCCTACATTTCCTTTCTAAACCTGCTCATATCCCTAATTCAATTTGCTTTCCGTAACGGTGACTCACAGTTTCAATGTTGCTAGATTGCAGAAGACACCCCTGCCGATTTTTGAATTCATGATCATATATATTATTAAGCTGTTTTAAGTTGATATAGAACTGTACTTAGGTTAGGTTAGGTTGAACTAGCCCTTCAATAAAAATCTAACATAGGCTAAATTTGTCCATAGTTTTAACAGAATTTGTTTGGCGACCAAACGAAAAAAACCCAAGTAGGTAGCAGGACTTACGTTATAGAATAACTCCGTTCTCTTGGCAAACACAAGAAGATTTCTAGGTCCTATGTTAATTATTGTCTCGAAATTTGGCAACTCTGCCGCCCCTAGCAACTGAAGTCTTGACCCCCACTCTGTGGCGTTCCTCTGTTTACAGATTTTATGGCTTCGCATAAATAATAATAATAGGTTCTATTGCGACGTGATCATTCTGCAGCTTAACATGACGCTAATCCAATTTGTTAAGCCCGGATGTACTTCAATCGAGTAGAGACTCGTTGATTGCTCGTTTCGAGACATTGCTGAAGGCCATGGCCATAAAAGCCCCTAGGGCATATTCCTGGTGTTCCAGGTATTGCAGTATCGACTGACTCGCCTTTGGTGGAAGCATGCTGTGCTGAAGAGAAGAATACTTCATTCATGTTTGATTTAATATATATTGTAACGAGTTTACTGCAAATCCTCTTATTTGCAACCCCCCGCTAAGTTCGAATCACTAAACTGTTGAATAAATAACTCCAATATGTAATAATGCAAAATGGCCTTTATTAAAGTACTTCACAATAACACTCCAACTATTTTCAAAATAATACTGATATTGCTCGCTAGATAGCGTCTTAATCGAAACTGATTGCAGCGCCTCTACCGCTGGTGCTTTTATAATCTGTGATTTCCTCGTGTCATCTTCTAGGCGCTTCCAGAATTTACTTAGTTACCGCCATATAATTATAACTACAGATGCACGTATATAGCTTCTCATATGCGTGTATTTGTGAGCGACACTTCCACAATTACAATTGCATACTTTTGGGAGCATCTCAGATAAGATATCTGCATGTGTTTGTGCATTGCTTCTCAGCTGCGTATACGTACATATGTGTAGACATAATGATTGATTCGTTTATGTAGATACAAGTGACTGTCTGCTTTATTGTTGTTGTGACTTTATTTACTTAGCATCAGACTATGGATGTGGGTATCATTTAGAGTCACTGATATTCGTCACAATATGTACATCTATTTATCTCTATAGGGTTTTGGGCCGCTTTCGGCATGAAGACTACTCGAGCCGTCCTCCCAGTTTGCGGGTCGTGGTTCAGTTTTATTATGAGGACAAAACGAAGTACCTGCAGTCATCACGCAAAGAGTCAGCGCATTTGCGCCTTTACAACGATGCAGCCATAATTTCGAAATAGTAAAAGACTTCGTTTATTGGGGAACCAGCTTCAACACAAACAACAACATCAGCTCTAACATCCAGCGAAGAATCATTCTGGCCAATAAATGGTACTTTAGACTAGGTATGCAATTGAAAAATAAGACCTCTCCAGCAAATGAAAATAATGCTCTACAAGTCACTTATGGAACCCGTTGTTGTAGCAGTGCTTCATCCAATAGGTGCGACCGATCAAAAATTGTCATAAATATCCTCTAACTGAAACTTGCAGTTTCAACAGGGGTGGCCCATAGTGAGAGGGATTTTAGAGGCGAGGCGTTGGTTCCACATTACAATTGAAGAGAAGGTTGGTGTCATTTGGGGACACATTGCAAGCAGGACATACATTTTGTACCCGTCCTGCTATATGGTGCAGAAGCATGGCCCCTGACAACATCAGATAAAGCGTGAAGGAGTGTTCGATAGAAAAATGCGTCGAAAGATTTATGGGCATCTACGCGTTGGCGACGGTGATTACGGAAGATTAAGTGCTGCTAAGCTGTCGAGCTTTACGCAGACATCAACATAGTCCAGCGAATTAAAACGTAGCGGCTATGCTGGTTAGGCCATGTTATGCAAATAAAAGATGATGCTCCGGGTTAAAAAGTATTTTTTTTTATCGGAACCCGCATATGGAAGCGGAGGAAGAGGGCGCTCCCCACCCCGCTGGAAGGAGCAGGTGGAAAACGATTTCAGTTCTCTTGACGCGACCAATTGGCGCCAGTTAACCCAGCGAAGAAGCGACTGGCTCGCTTTGTTTGACTGCCATAATCGTTTAAACGGTTAAGCATCAATTAAGTAAGTAAATAAGTAATCGAAGATGACCAAACCAGAACAAATAGAAAGATTTTTCTTCCTTTTAACCAAAGTGGCAACCGTGGTTATCACACTGTTAACATTTTCAGCAGTTGAACGAACCACCGAACGAATGGCCAAATGGTGAACCGTTTAAAAACCGTTTAAAAGTGCACTGAAGAGTGAAAATGTATTCGAAATGGATCTTTCAGCAATAAATGTGGCAGTTAAATGTGACATTTGGTCCTTGCTTTGTTTCAATTATTTTTATTGCTAATTGCGGGGTAGCTCACTGCGCTATGATTTAGATTTGATAAGATTAAAAATAAAATTATAGGACTACATAAAAATTCGGCTACTATAAAATTTAAGGTTAGTTCAATTTGCTACTAATTGGGAAAATAATCGTAAATATGGTTTGTCATAATTTTTATATGGCAGCTCATAAACTTTTTTTGGTTTTTGACATTTTAAAGCCATTCAATGTCCTTATTCGATAAATAATTGGTAAATGCCACATTAATTTATGGTGAAATAACAGTCCGACTTCTATTTTTTTTATATTTAAACGTAAAGCGAGTCACAAAGTACAAAGACTGCTTACTCTATAGAGGCGCAGGTTCATTAACCTTGGAAATAAAAAGAATCAGAAAAAATTCAAAACTTAAAAAAATGACTTGCGTTAAAATACTTGTGATTTCTTTGTGGAGCTTTTAACAATCCGCTAAAACTGGCGATCACGGATGGTACTAAAATTTCATGGGGGTACTTTCAGACTTGACAAAATGTATGGGAGTTAGGTTCAGTTGCACTAAGATTATTTCGTAATGGGGTAGTGTGTGAACTGGAACAAGCCCCAAGGAAGGCTATTGTAACTGAAGTGGACGCTAATCTTGAATTCAGCTGCTTGTGCGAAGGTTTGGTCAAACCATAGATGTTAAGTAATGATTAGCTAATGCTAATGATTGCTAATTAACCTTCATTTGCGAAATTCTCTAATTCAACTAATTCCCATTAGTTAATTGAAATTTTTTTCTAATGGTAAATCTAATTGCAATTAGTTGCCATTAGCAAAAAAAATTGGTTTACCTTTACAATTAGAAATCTAATTCAATTAGCTCGAATTAGAATCAATTATTTTGATAAAGATAAATTTTTTTCAAAGAATGATTGAAGTAAACGAATAACGATGTAAATAAATATAAATAATTGATTCTAATTCGAGCTAATTGAATATCTAATTGCATTAGCAGAAGTCAATTAGATTTTTAATTGTAATGGTAAACCAATTTTTTTTGCTAATGGCAACTAATTGCAATTAGATTTACCATTAGAAAAAAAATTTCAATTATCTAATGGGAATTAGTTGAACTATTTCTTATTGTTTAATGAATTAGATAATATAAACCAATTGCATCAATTGCTAATTCTAATTAGAATTTAACATGTATGGGTCAAACTATCGTTCGCCGATAACGTTGTAGTAGCAGAAGTGAGAAATACCTGCCGATTGGCCACCAACGGATCCACCAGGGCATGGAAAGCCTTGATCTTTATATAAATATTTCCTGTGTGCGTGTGTATGTCACCATACTCCTCCTAAACGACTGGATCAATTTTATTCACATTTTTTGTGCGTGTAAAGGTATTTGAATTATACAATCAAGTCCGTTTTCTTTATTTTCCTGTCAGGAAGTGGACCAGGGACCAACCCATTTAAAAAAAACGTATTTTTGGTGCGTTTTGGTAAAAACTTGGTCCAAGGGTGACTTTGACTAGCTTATTATTTGATAAACTTTTTTTTCGGGAAAATGGATCAGGGACCGACCACTTATAGAAAAAAATGTACCGAGCGAATTTCTTGTAGTTAGAGGTAATTTAAATTTATTGACCAGCTTTGTATTTCAAAAAACTCTTATTTATAGTGCGATTTGCTTAAAATATAGTACAGGAGTTCCTCTTCGGCAGGCCTAATATTTGGGACCCGCAAGCGGACCAGGCACCAAGGGATTTGTTTGATATATATTCCTCAGGCAGTCTTTCGAATAGGATAATCTTATCTATATATATAATGAAATAATTTTAAAAAAATTTTTAAGTTAAACGGTTTTATTGAAAACAATACTTACATGAAGTAATAATAATACGAAAAGCTAGAAAATAATTAGGTAGGTCCTAGGTACTAGTCATCACACTCCTTATAAATTTAGGGCGTTGATCAGACAATTAAATAAGAGCGTTGGGCGCGTGAAATTTCTAAAAATGTGAGGCACAACCTGATTAAGGTTCAGTTGGTTTTACTTATGACTATCAATAGAAATATGAAGCGTCCAACGCTTTTATTTAATTGCCTGATCAACCCCTAGATTGATAAGGAGTGTGATGACTAGTACCTATGACCTACCTAATTATTTTCTAGCTTTTCGTATTATTATTACTTCATGTAAGTATTGTATTCATTAAAACCGTTTAGCTTAAAAGTATTTTTTAACTATCTAATTTTCAAGTTTTTAGTCTTTATTTAAGTGCCTATTATTTATCATTCTATTTAGTTCATTTAGTGACTCATTATTACAAGGACTCTTTCCTGACAATTTGTTACAACCTAAATCCTCAATTCATAATCCTTCCAACCAACTCTGCGCCACGTATGCTTGTCCCTCCTCCATATCCAAAATATTTTGATGACACTTCTACCGGACTGTATGCAATATTTGTTCCAAATGTAAGCCAAATCGGGCATCAGGTCGCTTTCTATTCATGTATGTATTATGTGTTCCAAATATGGACCAAATCGGACCACAAATACGATTTTTGTGAATATCTCGATCCTTGCGCCACCTAGCGGCGATTTTTTTCATAGGTCGCTTCCTATTCTTGAATGTATAATGCGTTCCAAATATGAGCCAAATCGGACCACAAATACGATTTTAGCCAATATCTCGATCCTTGCGCCACCTAGCGGCGATTTTTTTCTTATTATTGCATTGTCATCGGGTTCTGAACTATATTCCAAGTTTCAAGCTTGTAACTTATCGGGAAGTTACTTAAATTTCAATTACAAAATTCGTTCACAACGGCCATGCATGCGGCCGTGCGGCCTGCCTGTCAAGTCAAGCTAAATAAAACCGTTTAAAAATCAAATTCTGTGTGTATGTTCGCTATGGAAACGTATTTCCCACACTTCAATCATCACCATATTTTGGTTATAGGTTCCCTCGATCAACGGGAAGGTTTTAGGCTAAAAATAATTTCGATTATAAAAGGGGCGTGGCACCTCCCATGCAAATGGAATCTTTGGTACTGCATAACTTTGAAAGTATACATGCCAGAACATTCAAATTCAGTAAGGAGTTATATGAGGCCAATCCCTAACACCACCAAGAAAATGTGGAATTGGGAAAAAGGGGGCGTATCACCTCCCATACAAATGGAATATATCATACTGCATATCTCTGGATGTAGTAATGGTAAGATAATGAAAATTGGTAAGAAGCTATATGCCGTTAAGTCGTAGCACCTCCAGTAAAATGTGAAATTGGGAATAAAGGGGTGTGGCACCTTCTCTACAAATGAGATTTTCCAGAACTGTGGCTGCCGTACAAACTTAGGTTATTTTAACACCTAAAGTTTGACTGCATTGTTGACGTTTTGTAATCTGCCGCCGTTAAAAAAATTTGTTAGCTTCAGTCTATTTACATCTTCTATAAAAATCAAATTCTGTGTGTGTGTTCCCTAGGAAACGTATTTCCCACACTTCAATCATCACAAAATTTTGGAAATGGGTTCCTTCGATCAAGACGAATGTTTTTCATATTTCAGAATTAAGAATTTTAAATAAATTTTTTTTTTTGCTATGGGAACGATCAATCTTAGCTCCCAAAATTGATCATGTATACAAAATCAATGATCGCATTCAAAACCAAATTCCTGGTGAATTGACGAAATATAAATCGATCGACACGTTACAGATGAATATCGAATTGTGAATTATCCAATTGAATTTCTAAACTCTTTACAACTACCTAGAATACCTGCGCATATATTAACTTTGCAAATTGGCTCACCAATCATGCTTCTTCGGAATTTAGACTCACCAAAATTGTGCAATGGAACCAGACTTTGCGTTAAGAAATTAAGGCCGAATGTAATCGAAGCAACAATCATCAGCGGTAAAAGCACAGGTGACGATGTGCTCATACCACGCATCCCAATGATTCCTACAGATTTGCCATTCAATTTTAAGCTCTTAAAGTTTCCTGTACGCCTTGCTTTTGCAATTACAATCAACAAAGCACAAGGACAATAACTTACTGTTGCAGGATTAAATTTAGAGAGTCCGTGCTTTTCCCATGGCCAGCTATATGTCGCTTGCTCTCTTGGAATGCCAAAAAATTTGTTTATCTTTGCACCGAACGAAAAAAAAAACCGAAAATATTGTGTACCCACATACATTACAATAACATACTGTAACGATTTTACTGCAATTCCTCTTATTTGCAACCTTCAACTAATGTTCGAATCACTAAACTGTTGAATAAATAACTCCAATATTCAATAATGCAAAATGGCCTTTATTAAAGTACTTCACAATAACACTGATACATCACAACCAATAGCTTGCTTAAATCAAACTGATTGTCACAATACAATAATAAAATGTTTCAAACGAAAATTTCACCAAATATGCGTACAAAATGCAATTCAATTTACAGAACAATAAACTACGTTACAACGTACGCCGGGTAAAGCTAGTATGTACATATATAAAAACTAATGTAAAATCTGTTGGCAATGCAAGATAGAAAATGGTTTGGAAGTGGATTTTAGTTCCATACATTAACCCATTTCTGAGATATGGACCAAAATCAGGACCAGGGTCACCCTAGGATATTTTTTCACATATCAAATAGGATGTGTAAGTCAGGGTTTTAACAAGAAGCGATGGTTTAAAAGAAGAGCGAGAGGGAAGGGGAGAGTTATAGGAAGAGATGGGAAGGAGGTGAACAATAATAGGGGGAGGTTGTGGAAAGCAAGTGGGAGTAGGGAAGCAAAACGTCGATAAAGTGAAAGGGAGAAGATCCTCGAGAGGCAAAAAGGTAAATTGTTTTTTTTTTTTGTGAAGACAAATGCCTCTATTTACTGAGAGAGTAGATAGATCCCAAGTGGGAATATTATCTTATATGTAAAAAAAATGAATGCGATTTTTATAATTAATTTCATATCGCTTTGTAGTAGCTTATAAAAACAAAGATTTCGGATGATCAGCTCAAGCAGATATTCAATACTTGGTATAGAGATTCCATATGCATATGAGGAAGAAATGGTAGTGGTGGCTGCAATAGTTAGTAAAGAGGGGAAGGGAAGCTCACTTTTTGCATGTAGGCAAACCACATTACGGGCAGAACAAAGACTGCCGCGTACTCTAGTAATATTTTACAATATTTTTGCATTCACAGATACATAATTATACTCAGCGTGCACACAGAGTAAATTTACTTTGATTGGATAACGGTTGGTTGTACAGGTATAAAGGAATCGAGATAGATATAGACCCATATATCAAAATCATCGATATCGAAAAAAAAATTGATTGAGCCATGTCCGTCCGTCCGTCCGTCTGCCCGTTGACACGAGAACTTGAGTAAATATCGAGATATATTCACCAAATTTGGTACACGAGCTTATCTGGACCCAGAATAGATTCATATTGGAAATGACCGCAATCGGATGATAACCACGCCCACTTTATATATATATAACATTTTGGAAAACGCAAAAACCTGATTATTTAGTAAATAATACATCTAGAATGTTAAAATTTGACGTGTGAACTGAAATTGAGCCTCTTAATAAAAATTTTAAAATTTTTTTAAAATGGGCTGGGCACCGCCCACTGGGGATAAAATCAATTTTACAAATATTATTAATCATAAATCAAAAATCGTTAAACCTATCGTAACAAAGTTTGGCAGAGAGTTTGCCTTTCCTATAAGGAATGCTTTGAAGAAAATTAAAGAAATCAGTTGAAGACCAAGCCCACTTTTATATAAAAGATTTTTAAAAGGTTCGTTTACGAATAAAATAGCCTATGTCTTTGCAAAAAAGCTTTATATCAATGGTATTTCATTTCCCAAGTGGATTTATAACAGTAAATAGGAAAAACTTCAAATTTAAAAAAATGGGCGTGGCACCGCCCCTTTTATGACTAAGCAATTTTCTATGTTTCGGGAGCCATAACTCAAAGAAAAATTAACGGATCGTAATAAAATTGGGTACACAGATTTTCCCTATAGCAGGAAATATTTCTAGAAAAAATGGACGAGATCGGTTAAAGACTACGGCAACTTAGATATAAAACAAGTTTAAAAGGGTCGTAGACTTGAATAATAAGCTATAACTTAGCAAAAAATAGTTTTGAATCAATGATATTTCACTTATCAAGTTTTATTGTAAGAGGAAATGGGGAGACGTTTTTTTGAAACGGGCGGTGCAACGTGTTATGTAGAAAAGTAATTTATCTGAAATGAAATGTACAATTGAAGCTCACGCTGAGTATATAATGTTCGGTTGCACCCGAACTCAGACATCTTTACTCGTTTTTTTTTTAATTTTTGTATAACCATTTACAATTTTTAAGAACAAATGAAAAAAGACTGCTAAAATGTATATCAGAGGGAACACATATCTCACGAGGAATAATTTTGTGTGCCATTTTGACGCTTTCGATCTCTCATAAAGGGATTAAGTGGCATTTGGTGATTGTAAAGCCGTGGTTACTCACGAACGTACGTAGAAACAAGTAAGGAAGGTTAAGTTCGGGTGTAACCGAACATTACATACTCAGTTGAGAGCTATGGTGACAACATAAGGGAAAATAACCATGTAGGAAAATGAACCGAGGGAAACCCTGGAATGTGTTTGTATGACATGTGTATCAAATGAAAGGCATTAAAGAGTATTTTATGAGGGAGTGGGCCATAGTTCTATAGGTGGACGCCATTTAGGGATATAGCCATAAAGGTGGATCAGGGTTGACTCTAGAATGCGTTTGTACGGTATGGGTATCAAATGAAAGGTATTAATGAGTATTTTAAAAGGGCGTGGACCTAAGAACTATAGATGGACGCCTTTTCGAGATATCGCCGTAAAGATGGACCAGGGGTGACTCTAGAATGCGTTTGTACGAATGGGTATCAAATGAAAGGTGTTAATGAGCATTTTAAAAGGGAGTAATCCTTAGTTCCATAGGTGGACGCCGTTTCGAGATATCGCCATAAAGGTGGACCAGGGGTGACCTTAGAATTTGTTTGCACAATATGGGCATCAAACGAAAGGTGTTAATGAGTATTTTAAAAGGGAGTGGGCCTTAGTTCTATAGGTGGACGCCGTTTCGAGATATCGCCATAAAGGTGGGCCAAGGGTGACTCTAGAATTCGTTTGTGCAATATGGGTATCAAACGAAAGGAGTTAATGAGTATTTTAAGAGGGAGTGGGCCTTAGTTCTATAGGTGGACGCATTTTCGAGGTATCGCAATAAAGGTGGACCAGGGGTGACTCTAGACTTTGTTTGTACGATATGGGTATGAAATGAAAGGTGTTAATGAGTATTTTTAAAAGGGAGTGGGCCTTCGTTTTACAGGTGTTCGCCTTTTCGAGATATCGCCATAAAGGTGGACCAGGGGTGACTTTAGAATTTGTTTGTATGATATGGGTATCAAATGAAAGGTGTTAATGATTATTTTAAAAGGGCGTGGGGCTTAGTTCTATAGGTGGACCCCTTTTCGAGATATCGCCATAAAGGTGGACCAGGGGTGACTCTAGAATTCGTTTGTGCAATATGGGTATCAAACGAAAGGAGTTAATGAGTATTTTAAGAGGGAGTGGGCCTTAGTTCTATAGGTGGACGCCTTTTCGACATATCGCCATAAAGATGGACCAGGTGTGACTCTAGAATGCGTTTGTACGATATGGGTATCAAATGAAAGGTGTTAATGAGTATTTTAAAAGGGAGTAATCCTTAGTTCCATAGGTGGACGCCGTTTCGAGATATCGCCATAAAGGTGGACCAGGAGTGACCCTAGAATTCGCTTATGCAATATGGGTATCAAACGAAAGGAGTTAATGAGTATTTTAAGAGGGAGTGGGCTTTTTTGGACCAGGGGTGACTCTAGACTTTGTTTGTACGATATGGGTATCAAATGAAAGGTGTTAATAAGTATTTTTAAAAGGGGGTGGGCCTTCGTTTTATAGGTGTTCGCCTTTTCGAAATATCGCCATAAAGGTGGACCAGGGGTGACTCTAGAATGAGTTTGTACGATATGGGTATCAAGTTAAAGTTATTAATGAGAGTTTTAAAAGGGAGTGGTGGTAGTTGTATATGTGAAGGCGTTTTCCAGATATCGACCAAAATCATCTGTTGGATACCGCTAATTTATTTATATATGTAATACCTGCCAAGATTTTAAGGGTTTTTTATTTCGCCCTGCAGAACTTTTTCATTTTCTTCTACTTAATATGGTAGGTGTCACAACCATTTTATAAAGTTTTTTTTAAAGTTATATTTCGCGTCAATAAAACAATCCAATTACCTTACCATATTTCATCCCTTTTTTCGTATTTAGTATAAAATTATGGCATTTTTTTCATTTTTCGTAATTTTCGATATGGAAAAAGTGGGCGTGGTCATAGTCGGATTTCGTTCATTTTTCATACAAAGATAAAGTGAGTTCAGATAAGTACGTGAACTGAGTTTAGTAAAGATATATCGATTTTTGCTCAAGTTATCGTGTTAACGGCCATGCGGAAGGACAGACGGACGACTGTGTATAAAAACTGGGCGTGGCATCAACCGATTTCGCCCATTTTCACAGAAAACAGTTACCGCCATAAAATCTATGCCCCTACCAAATTTCAAAAGGATTGGTTAATTTTTGTTCGACTTATGGCGTTAAAAGTATCCTAGACAAATTAAATGAAAAAGGGCGGAGCCACGCCCATTTTTAAATTTTCTTTTATTTTTGTATTTTGTTGCACCATATCATTAGTGGAGTTGAATCTTGACATAATTTACTTATATACTGTAAAGATATTAAATTTTTTGTTAAAATTTTACTTTTAAAAAATTTTTTTTTTAAAAGTGGGCGTGGTCCTTCTCCGATTTTGCTAATTTTTATTAAGCGTACATATAGTAATAAGAGTAACGTTCCTGCCAAATTTCATCATGATATCTTCAACGACTGCCAAATTACAGCTTGCAAAAGTTTTAAATTACCTTCTTTTAAAAGTAGGCGGTGCCACGCCCATTGTCCAAAATTTTACTAATTTTCTATTTTGCGTCATAAGCTCAACTCATCTACCAAGTTTCGTCGCTTTATCGGTCTTTTGTAATGAATTATCGCACTTTTTCGGTTTTTCGAAATTTTCGATATCGAAAAAGTGGGCGTGGTTATAGTCCGATATCGTTCATTTTAAATAGCGATCTGAGATGAGTGCTCAGGAACCTACATTCCAAATTTCATCAAGATACCTCAAAATTTACTCAAGTTATCGTGTTATCGGGCGGACGGACGGACGGACGGACATGGCTCAATCAAATTTTTTTTCGATCCTGATTATTTTGATATATGGAAGTCTATATCTATCTCGATTCCTTTATATATGTACAACCAACCGTTATCCAATCAAACTTAATATACTCTGTGAGCTCTGCTCAACTGAGTATAAAAACGTGTCAGCTGACACGACCTATCTTATGAGTGTGCAATGTAAACGAAAACTCACCGACGTGCAACGCCCGTACGTACGTAGCCCGGAACGTAGAAATCAAAACAATTTTGATTTTTTCCGTAAGAACGTGCCAGCTGATCGCTCTCTCACTAGACAGAGTTGCCTAGTAAACTTTTGTGCGCTAATTTTTGACCGTTTGCAATTTTATGCAAAAACGCCTAATTAATGTTTGAAAAATTGTGAAAATAATTCGAAATAATTATGTAAAAGTGCTGATTATAAAAATTTAATCTATTTATACTTATTTAATAGTATTCCGGCCTTTTACAATATCAAAAATTAAATTGGAAAAAGTTGATGTTTCCATAAGCATACATGCAAAATGGTCAATGGCAACAGTGCTTATCTGTAAACAATACACACACAAATATCTTATGTACATGTACACAGACGCACACATTGATTCCTACGGGCTTGAGAGTTCGGTCAAACGTGCTTCGTACGACAAACGTCCTTACGTACGGCACACGTCGGTGGGTAACTGCCGCATTAGAGGGTAAAATACTCTAAAATATTCGTCCGTAAATTTATAGGGGCTCTTTGCTGAGATAATTATCAAACAAATTTTGCTTTATCTAAGATTAGTAATAAATAGGCAAGTTTTTTATTTGTACTGACACTAGAATTAAGATAAAATAAGAAACAAATTCAAATGGGCGTGGCACCCTTCCTATTATATATACATATATATGTAGAAATGGCTAGGTAGTTCACCACACTCAAATACATATTTTGAATTCAAAATACAAATATAAAGCGGAAGACACGGAAAACAATAATGAGTACCTAAAAAAAATAATTATCTCCTAACTTATCAACACTTGAGCGTTTATGAATATTCACAAGATGTTAGAAAAGGTTTGCAAATAAAACTTACTAAAGAATGTGAAAGCGATATGAAATAGTTTTAAATAGTTACTATGGCATTATTTGGTTTAAATAAATCAAAGTCTTGACAACGAAATACTTGAGAAGCAATCTTATCTTTATTTCGAAAACGAGCAAATATTGGCAGCTAAAGCTTTCAAAAATTCTATGATATCCATTCAATGGTGAAATGGTCTTTGAAAGAGCATACAGTCATTTAATTATTTATTTGTTTTGCAAATAAAATGTTTTTCGATAAGATTATTCGCATATTGTGATAGTGAATTGACATTTGATTTAATATAAATATGTATTTAGCGCATGTTTATCACGCTTTTAACAAAGCTATACAAGTTCGGGGAAAAAAGGATGACAATATTTGTAAAAGATTATCAATTACCATTATGTTTATGTGTGTATGTATGTATATTCAACCGATAGATCCAAATTTGTATGTTGGCATCAACACCCTGCAGTCAAATCAAAAGTCCCAAACTAATATAGCGTTCAAGCTTATTTTAGCATTGAGACTTTTCGAGCATAGAATTCGAAGTAGTGTTCATGCTGGTCGCATTTTGCAAATGAGCATTTTCGAAAGTTCGGAGCATATGTTTCTTGCTTACCAACTTTCGAACCATGTGCTATTTTTAAACGGTTTTATTTAGCTTGACTTGACAGACTGGTTGGTTGGCTGGCTGTTTGGCTGGCTGACACGAATTTTGTAATTGAAATTTAAGTAACTTCCCGATAAGCAACAAGCTTGAAACTCGGAATATAGTTCAGAACCCGATGACAATGCAATAATAAGAAAACAATTGCCGCTAGGTGGCGCAAGGATCGAGTTATTCACAAAAATCGTATTTGTACTTCGATTTCGCTCATATTTGGAACACATAATACATACAAGAATAGAAAGCGACATATGAAAAAAAACGCTGCTAGGTGGCGCAAAGATCGAGATATTCATAAAAATCGTATTTGTGGTCTAATTTGGTCCATATGTGGAACACATAATACATACATGCATAGAAAGCGACCTATGATGTCCGATTTGGCTCATATTTGGAACAAATATTACATACAGTCCGGTAGAATAACATCAAAATATTTTGGAGTTGGAGGAGGGACAAGCATACGTGGCGCAGAGCCGAGTAAAGTCTTTGGAAGGATTATGTATTGAGGACTTAGATTGTAACAAATTGTCAGGAAAGAGTCCTTGTAATATTGAGTCACTAAATGAACTAAATAGAATGAGAACAAATAGGCAATTAAATAAGGACGAAAAACTTGAAAATAAGATAATTAAAAAATACTTTTAAGCTAAATGGTTTTAATGAATACAATACTTAGTAATAATAATACTAAAAGCTAGAAAATAATTAGGTAGGTCCTAGGTACTAGTCATCACACTCCTCACCAATCAAGGGCGTTGATCAGACATTTAAATAAAAGCGTTGGAATCCGCGATATAAATTTCATGCAGATAGGCTTGAGTCAATACAGAAGCAATTATTACTTTTTTATTTAAGGAATTTTCATTGGGACTCTGCGTATAATCTTCCACCTTATACTTCTCGGTTAAGGCTTATCAATTTTCCAACTCTCGCTAGTCGTAGAGAAATGCTAGGCGTATTATTTATGGCTAAACTACTGAATGGACTAATTTCTTTCTTTTAAAACTTCAATGTCCCATCACGAGAGTCAATACATTACAAAACTCTTCTTTTGAGGCAGTGCAGAACTAATTTCGAATTAAATGAACCATTTCGGTGTTTGTGTCATGATTTTAACTCTCATTCGAATTCATTTGATATAACGGATTCACATTTTACTATAAGGAAAACTGTCCTATCCTATCTTAACTCGTAACAAACTAGAAAATATATAAAAACAAGTAAAGAAGGTTAAGTTCGGGTGTAACAGAACATTACATACTCAGTTGAGAGGTATGGTGACAACATAAGGGAAAATAACCATGTAGGCAAATGAACCGAGAGAAACCCTGGAGTGTGTTTGTACGACATGTGTATCAAATGAAAGGCATTAAAGAATATTTTATGAGGGAGTGGGCCATAGTTCTATAGGTGGACGCCATTTAGGGATATAGCCATAAAGGTGGATCAGGGTTGGCTCTAGAATACGTTTGTACGTTATGGGTATCAAATGAAAGGTGTTAATGAGTATTTTAAAAGGGAGTAATCCTTAGTTCCATAGGTGGACGCCGTTTCGAGATATAGCCACAAAGGTGGACCAGGGGTGACTCTAGAATTTGTTTGTACAATATGGGTATCAAATTAAAGGTATTAATGAGGGTTTTAAAAGCGAGTGGTGGTTGTTGTATAGGTGGTCGTATTTTCGAGATATCGCCATAAAGGTGGACCAGGGGTGACCCTAGAATTTGTTTGTACAATATGGGTATCAAAAGAAAGGTGTTAATGAGTATTTTAAAAGTGCGTAATCCTTAGTTCCATAGGTGGACGCCGTTTCGAGATATCGCCATAAAGGTGGACCAGGGGTGACCCTAGAATTTGTCTGTACAATATGGGCATCAAACGAAAGGTGTTAATGAGTATTTTAAAAGGGAGTGGGCCTTAGTTCTATAGGTGGACGCCGTTTCGAAATATCGCCATAAAGGTGGACCAGGGGTGACTCTAGAATTTGTTTGTACAATATGGGTATCAAATTAAAGGTATTAATGAGGGTTTTAAAAGCGAGTGGTGGTTGTTGTATAGGTGGTCGTATTTTCGAGATATCGCCATAAAGGTGGACCAGGGGTGACCCTAGAATTTGTTTGTACAATATGGGTATCAAAGGAAAGGTGTTAATGAGTATTTTAAAAGTGAGTAATCCTTAGTTCCATAATTGGACGCCGTTTCGAGATATCGCCATAAAGGTGGACCAGGGGTGACCCTAGAATTTGTTTGTACAATATGGATATCAAAAGAAAGGTGTTAATGAGTATTTTAAAAGTGAGTAATCCTTAGTTCCATAGGTGGACGCCATTTCGAGATATCGCCATAAAGGTGGACCAGGGGTGACCCTAGAATTTGTTTGTAAAATATGGGCATCAAACGAAAGGTGTTAATAAGTATTTTAAAAGGGAGTGGGCCTTAGTTCTATAGGTGGACGCCGTTTCGAAATATCGCCATAAAGGTGGACCAGGGGTGACTCTAGAATTTGTTTGTACAATATGGGTATCAAATTAAAGGTATTAATGAGGGTTTTAAAAGGGAGTGGTGGTTGTTGTACAGGTGGTCGTATTTTCGTGATATCGCCATAAAGGTGGGCCAGGGGTGACTCTAGAATTCGTTTGTGCAATATGGGTATCAAACGAAAGGAGTTAATGAGTATTTTAAAAGGGAGTGGGCCTTAGTTCTATAGGTGGACGCTTTTTCGAGGTATCGCAATAAAGGTGGACCAGGGGGACTCTAGACTTTGTTTGTACGATATGGGTATCAAATGAAAGGTGCTAATGAGTATTTTTAAAAGGGAGTGGGCCTTCGTTCTATAGGTGTTCGCCTTTTCGAGATATCGCCATAAAGGTGGACCAGGGGTGACTTTAGAATATGTTTGTACGATATGGGTATCAAATGAAAGGTGTTAATGAGTATTTTAAAAGGGCGTGGGGCTTAGTTCTATAGGTGGACGCCTTTTCGAGATATCGCCATAAAGGTGGACCAGGGGTGACTCTAGAATGAGTTTGTACGATATGGGTATCAAATTAAAGGTATTAATGAGAGTTTTAAAAGGGAGTGGTGTGAAGGCGTTTTCCAGATATCGACCAAAATGTGGACCAGGGTGACCCAGAACATCATCTGTTGATTACCGCTAATTTATTTATATATGTAATACCTGCCAAGATTTTAAGGGTTTTTTATTTCGCCCTGCAGAACTTTTTCATTTTCTTCTACTTAATATGGTAGGTGTCACAACCATTTTATAAAGTTTTTTCTAAAGTTATATTTCGCGTCAATAAAACAATCCAATTACATTACCATGTTTCATCCCTTTTTTCGTATTTGGTATAGAATTATGGCATTTTTTTCATTTTTCGTAATTTTCGATATCGAAAAAGTGGGCGTGGTCATAGTCGGATTTCGTTCATTTTTCATACCAAGATAAAGTGCGTGCAAGTAAGCACGTGAACTAGGTTCATTAAAGATATGTCGATTTTTGCTCAAGTTATCGTGTTAACGGCCATGCGGAAGGACAGACGGACGTCTGTGTATAAAAACTGGGCGTGGCATAAACCGATTTCGCCCATTTTCACAGAAAAGAGTTAACGTCATAAAGTCTATGCCCCTACCAAATTCAAAAGGATTGGTTAATTTTTGTTCGACTTATGGCGTTAAAAGTATCCTAGAGCCACGCCCATTTTGAAATTTTCTTTTATTTTTGTATTTTGTTGCACCATATCATTACTGGAGTTGAATGTTGACATAATTTACTTATATACTGTAAAGATATTAAATTTTTTGTTAAAATTTTACTTTAAAAAAATTTTTTTTTTTAAAGTGGGCGTGGTCCTTCTCCGATTTTGCTAATTTTTATTAAGCGTATATATAGTAATAGGAGTAACGTTCCTGCCAAATTTCATCATGATATCTTCAACGACTGCCAAATTACGGCTTGCAAAAGTTTTAAATTACCTTCTTTTAAAAGTGGACGGTGCCACGCCCGTTGTCCAAAATTTTATTAATTTTCTATTCTGTGTCATAAGTTCAACTCATCTACCAAGTTTCGTCGCTTTATCTGTCTTTTGTAATGAATTATCGCACTTTTTCGGTTTTTCGAAATTTTCGATATCGAAAAAGTGGGCGTGGTTATAGTCCGATATCGTTCATTTTTAATAGCGATCTGAGATGAGTGCTCAGGAACCTACATACCAAATTTCATCAAGATACCTCAAAATTTACTCAAGTTATCGTGTTAACGGACGGACGGACATGGCTCAATCAAATTTTTTTGCGATCCCGATTATTTTGATATATGGAAGTCTATATCTATCTCGATTCCTTTATATATGTACAACCAACCGTTATCCAATCAAACTTAATATACTCTGTGAGCTCTGCTCAACTGAGTATAAAAATCTTTATATGCTAAAACCGTTAACTTATTTACGAATATTAACAACACTAAGGGGTACTGTCATCTCTAAGCAGTGACTTGATGCACATCAATAATTCAATCATTATGTCTACACATATGTACGTACACGCAGCGGAGAAGCAACGCACAAACACATGCATATATCTTATCTGAGGTGCTCACAAGAGAGGGCAATAATTTGTGCAAGTATTACTCACGCGCATATGAGAAGCTATAAACGTAGTTGTGGCTGGTGATTTTGTAGCTGATAACTAACTAGTAAGTTCTGGAATGGAAAAGCCTAGAAGTATGCAACGAGGAAACCAGACAGTATAAAAGGCGACAACAGTAGAGGCGTGAGAATCAGTTTCATTTAAGCTATCAATCAGTTTCGATTAAGCACGCTATCTGTCGAGCAATAGAAGTGTTATTTTGAAAGTACTTGAATAAAGGCCATTTTGCATTATTAAATATTGGATTTATTTATTCAACAGTTTAGTGATTCGAACTTAGCAGAAGGTTGCAAATAAGAGGATTTGCAGTAAAATCGTTACAATTGGTGTCAGAAGTGGGATTGTTGAATAAACTCCGAAGACTTCGAATACAACTTGGAAATGGCAAAGTGGAGTTAATTGAAGATCCAGCAGCTGAAGAAGGAGTTGGAGAGCCGTGGATTGAATACAACCGGCATTAAAATCCAACTTCAAGCACGACTACGAGAGGCAATGGAATTAGAGGGAATTAACGTGGAAGAGTATGTCTTTCCTCTTGACGGCGTGGAGACAATAAAAATTTAAGAGAAAAATTAAACATCGCAGAGAGTTACGAGCACAGACTTGAACATGATTTTAGCTGCAATATCTGCAAAAACATCGACAGTGTCATCTAACTGGCAGAACAGAAGACATATATGGAATCGCAGGAGAACCGTATAACATCCAAGATGGAATCCCAAGAGACACGAATAACATCAAAGATTGGAGCACAAGAAACGCGTATTTCAGAAATGTTGACACAGATAACAACCAAGATGAAAACACAGTTGGAAGAACAGAAGACATATATGGCTGAGGAGCTGAAAGCAGAAGAAACTCGCATATCCTCGCAGCTGGAGGCACAGGAAGCAAAGGTATCATCAAAACTTGAATCGCAGGATGCAAAAATCGCACAATTTCAGGCAGAAGTCGCTGATTTAAAAGGTCGTATGGAGCAATTACAACTAAATCGACCGGCTGTTTCAACAAGCAATCCAAAGGTAAAGACTCCATCTTTTGACGGTTCTGTTCCTTTCCAGGTGTTTAAGCTACAATTTGAGAAGACCGCAACAGTGAACAACTAGAATGCGGATGATAAAGTTGCTGCACTGTTCATGACATTGAAAGGGCCTGCAGCTGAGATTTTACAAACCATTCCAGAGTGAGCTGAGCAGTTGTAGATCTCAACGCGTAACAAACCTCCGCCTATCAACAACTCGGCAAAAACAAAATCCGTGCGTCATGCGGATGCGCCCCTCGTGTCGGTTGGGCGGGCTTTGGAGGATATTAATCCGATGGGTTTATTATTAGTATTATTATACTTAGTACTTTAACTGATGTTCCACTGCAAGTTATACAGGCAGACAATAAGTGCGAAGTATACTACATAAATATAACATTTGTTATCTGTCAGAAATTAACTATATAACACTGGCTTAATTAGCATATTTATTTTTACTATTGTCAATTAACCAAATAATGTAAAAATTTACGTGCTTATAAATGATAAAAGCATTAACTTTATTATATTCAATAATGTTTTATTTACTTTTAACGGACTGAATGAAACGTGTAATAAAAAACACAGCAGCGAAAAATATTGCGAAAAGCTTTTGTTTTTAAACTTTTGTTATTACAAGCAACAATACATAATTACTTTTAGGCGAGAAAAAATGTGATGAGTAGACATTGGGCCCATTCCATGTAAAATACAAGTCCCGTAAAAGTGATTAGAAATTTTTTCAAAGGCCATACCTTGTTTTTCACAGCTGTGCTTTAGCTGATTTTCTGTCAAATTCTAGAGTTCGCCAAGTGGTTGAAATTCAACCACTACAGAGGTCACGTTTTTTACTTTCATCTCCTTTCTTTTTGTTTACTTTCCTTTCTTTTACTTTTCCTTTATTTCCTTTCCCTCCCTTATTTTATTTTATTTTATTTTATTTTATTTTATTTTATTTGCTAACAAAGTACATAGTATACAAAATCGTTGCAACCAAAAAAAGAAATAATACTCCAACTTCAATATTCTCATTTGTTTTTGTTTTTAAATACTTTGAATATCAGCAAATAAAATTACACGTTTACTCATATTTGCTTACTCCCGCGCTATACTTCTCACAAACCGACTATGTACACACACTTCCTTCATTTGCTCACGAGATCAAACCTTAGTTCATTTGCATGATGCCCGCTGGTTTTCTCAACACAAAAACATCCAACACATGTAGCGTCCGTAGTGTGACTGTAAATATTCTCATAGTTTAAATACGTGCATGACATTTGTAGTCATATTTAAACTAAAATTTTAGCGCTATATTTAACTTTTTTGAAATTTGTAGGATACAGCACTGCTCCTTGGGAAGAGCTATCAATATAAAAATGTTTATACCTAATTATTACAGTTTGGCCGTGAAAGGGGGGCAAAATTTTCAACTTGCCTCTTTATATATATAGACAAGCTTCTCAGATAAATCCAATTACCTGAATGTTACATTTTATCATATATATTATTTCTAATTGTTTTTTTTATGTACGGGTCCCTTTTTCGCTCTTATTTGGAATCAAAATCTATTGCATAAAGTTTTGGTTGTAGAGATGGAGATTCGGGCTATTAGCTTTTGTTTAGCTATATTTTATTAAAATAATTTGTTAAAAATAAATAATTGGGAGCACACGAAGAAATGTATTTGCACTATGGCACTATTGTAAATATTTGCACTGCATTACCGGCAGTTGCTCCCATAAGCCAGATGGCGGGGCAAGATTTCTATTGATATTTGATAAGAGACTTTTATATTGGTTGCGCAAGATGCGCACGGGTCCGGCTCGTTACAGACAAATAAATCAGTTGATAGTTTTTTCCCTTCAAACATTATTGGATAGCTCATAAATTAAAATATTGAAAATAGAGGCCGAGACTATGAAATGCTTTATGCATGAGTCTTTTATGACTAAGATATGATGAAAATTGCCAACCGTATACCAAAAGCTAACCAAATCAGAAGCGCTCCGAATAAAGAAAATGAGTCTCTAATTTAAGAAGTTTTGAAACCTTATGTAATATTAACGAAGAAGGCAGTTTACAGAATTTTGTGAGAAGCACTGAACTTTATAAAATAGGCTGATAAAATTTTTCTATTTCAAAGGTAGCACGGTAAAAAAATTTGTTAAAAGTTCTAAATTTTTTTAAAAGTAAATTACTGAATTCTACCTGCCTCAGCTATCCACACAAATTGATCTCTAAAAACAACCCCCGTTTCTAAATGAACACACAGCACATATGTATGTACATACGGAAAATCGTTGCAGTATACCCTGTCGGAAAATCAAAAAACAAAATGAATCAGTAAAAAATACCGTGTGAACTGACCTACATGTGCAAAAATTACTAAAAAAAAATATCAGTTATTGTTTTTTGATTTTCGTTATTTTTAAAAAACGTATAATGAACTGTATAAGAAAAATTATGTAAGCCAATTTCGAAAGCGTTTGAAACTTTGAAAAGTTTTCAACACCTACATCGATATTTCCAAATTTCCATTTAAAATATTTGAGAGAATACCAAAGTTTCCTTGAACTCAAGTAAAAATCTGAAAATACTCGATTTTTTTTTTCGAAAGCTCATTCGAAATTATTTCACATTCTTACTGTTACACACGACAGCGATCAATTAAAAGGGGGAAGGGGGGCATTACCCCCGGACCCGGGGTTTCTGAGGGGGCCCGCGATTTAAAAGTACTAAGACATTGTTTTTAAGTCAGGAGAGTCTTTAGTTGTTCCATGTGCAATTTTTAAGCCGAATTTCAAAAGCACCGAATATCTGCATTTCGTTTTAATATTATAGTAAAGTGTGAAAAATAAAAATCTATATATATAAAAGGAAAGGCTAAAATGTGTTTTAGTTGGTCGCCGGTGTTTGAAGAGATGCGTCGGTCGATTTTGTTCAAACGTGGACCCGGGTATCCCTAGAATGTGTTTACATAATATGGATATCAAATGAAAGCTGTTGATGAGTGCTTTATTACAGAGTAATATATTATACCGCTTGGTGACTAGGGTCTCAAGATATAGGCCAAAACGTGGACCTGGATACCCCTAGAATGTGTGGGTAATATGGATATGAAATGAAAGCTGTTGCGGAAAGCTCTAAAGTAATTTTCATTGTGATATTCGATTTAGCCGCATCAACCACATACCTATTTACATACGTCCTATTCGATTTGCCTGAAATTTGGTATGTAAATTTGCCTATATTAGTATTTACGATCCTTTTTTTCCGGGAAGTAGACCAGAAACGGACTGGGTTAGGACTAGGACTGGGACTGAGACTCGGAGTGGGACTGGGACTGGAGCCAAATATATACCACCCTCTGGGACAGGCAATAAGGGATGAAGAAGAATGAGAAGAACGTGAGAGAAGAGAAAAGAGAGAAGAAGACTGAGAAAGAAATAGAATGAAACGAATATGGAGATAGATAAAGCGAAAAAGACGGAGGGAGGAGCGAATAAAAGGATAAGGAAAAAGTGAAGAGGGGTGGGGGGAGGGCAAAGTTAGACGGAAAAATCTTATTAAAATATATGCAGATAGGCCAAATTTACGGCTGAACAACGTCTGCCGGGTCTACTAGTATGTTATAAGGATTGAGCTCATACCCCAAGACTATAGCAAATTGGTCAATGGTCTGAAGAACCTCATAAACCTACATACATAACTGACCTGATTTAAGACAACTTTCTGACTCTTGCATAGCCATTGTTTGCTGGGTTATACAAAATATACACATTCTGTAAAATAACAGTGAATTAGTTACATCAATACATGTACCTAATTAATATTGTAAAATTAATAACAGACAACAAATACATAAATACTTGCTTCAGCAGCAATGCGTGCAATGTTATATTACTCATACGCTATCTATATCACGTAAAGCTTCTGCTATGTATGTGAGAGTGTAGCATAAATAAAATTGGAAATGTGTGAATGTAATCGTGATACATAACTGGCAGAGTAATATTAAGTTTGGGAGTAGGAGTTGAAGTTTAAGAAAAATGGGAAATATGAGTGGGAGTGGAAGTATAAATAGGAGTGGGAATGGGAATGGGCTCACTAGCACAAAAATAAAATTATGTTAAATTAAAGGCTGCATTCTTCACAGGCTGGATGCCCTGAACATTATTTTCAACATGCTAAATACAAAAACTTGAAAATTGTATGAAAACCATCCTTATGAACATTAGGGTGGGTTGATTTATTAACCGATATCACGCCATCGATTTTTCGATAGGATTTAGGCTCAAGCAAAAAAGTTTCACTACGCATACCCAAAAAATAATAATTTTGGAGCCTGCGAAATTTCATATTTTTGACTTTGAGTTTAAGGTTTTTTTCATGACCTACTAAAAAAAATTTTCATTTGATTGTAAAATTTTCATGTATACCCTGTCCGACCCAAGTACAGATAAAAGAATTTTTTGGCCAAAAAAAATCGAGAATTCGCATTACCATTAAATAAACCTTTTGAACAAAATAATGAATAGGTGTAGGAATGGGAACGGGAGTAGGACTGTATTTATTACCATGGATTTAAAATAAAATTAAAAGCTGTAATTTTTTAAAACTTACTTTTTCAATGTCGTGAACAATATTTTTGCCCTCAAACTCATGACGAGAACTCAAAAAAAAATTTTGCGAGATTAATTAATCTCTATAAGGTATTGATTAAATAAACCAGTTTTGTGGAAATGTGTAAAATCTAATATATATTATAAATGGGAAAGTTTGGATGTTAAGATGTTTGGATGTTTGGATGTTTGGATGTTTAGATGTTTGGATGTTTGGATGTTTGGATGTTTGGATGTTTGGATGTTTGTCCAGACGTTTGTCTTTGTGACTCAATAACGCAAGAACGGCTGGACCGATTTGGATGAAATTTTGCACACATATAGCCAATAGTCTAGAAGGATCTACTAGCTATATATTTTTCAAAAGGGGCGTGGTCCCCGCCCCCTAGGAACAGTTATAATTTAATTATTATATTTTTTCGTCTTTGCGTCTGAATCACGCCAGGATGGCTACACGGATTTTGATGAAATTTGGGACACAGACAGTAGTCTACTAGCGAAATTTTTTTCGAACATGGAAAGAGGGGTGGGGGTCCCACGACCCTTCGAGAAATTATTTTTCATAATTTTTACACATTATAACTTTAGGTATACTGGCCTTCACCAATATCACAGACTCAAGGGGTCAAATAGGTCGAGGGCTTACAAAGTAAGCAGTGACACCCTCCTCCCGCCCCCCTTTATCTCCCCCTCTGGTGTAAAATCCATAAATTGTTATAACTCAATCTAAATTTTCTCCTAAATCAATAGTTTTTGGTATCTGGTACATACAGAACGAGATCTAGACAATTTTGGAGGAACGATCAGTGGTCCTCTCCTCTACTCCCGCCATCCGCCCTCCATCAACTGTTTTTATTAGCACGCTTTTATTAGCTTTACCTGTATGTTTCTATCTAACTTTTTATTCGCTCCAATGCGCCTGCTGCCTTATTAACATGGTTTTATAATTAGCTTCACCTTATTTGTAATCCCGTAAGGGTCATATCGAGACCCTTCCGGGATCATTTCTGGATGGTTTTCGGGATCGGTCCGGGATTACGCCGGGGTAATTTCGGGACTTTTTCGGGACTATTTCGGGATCATTTTGGGACCCTTCCGGGATCATTTCTGTATAGTTTACGGGATCCGTCCGGGATCCCGTCGGGGTTATTTTGGAACATTTTCGGGACTATTCCGGAATCATTTCGGGACTATTTCGCGATCATTTGGGGACCCTTCCGGCATCATTTCTGGATGGTTTTCGGGATCCGTGCGGGATCTCGTCGGGGTCATATGGGGACTTTTTCGGGATCATTTGAGGGCTCTTCCGGCATCATTTCTGGATGGTTTTCGGGATCCGTCCGGGATATCGTCGGGGTCATTTGGGGACTTTTTCGGGATCATTTGGGGGCTCTTCCGACATCATTTCTGGATGGTTTTCGGGATCCGTCCGGGATCTCGTCGGGGTCATTTGGGGACTTTTTCGGGATCATTTTGGGGCTCATCCGGCATCATTTCTGGATGGTTTTCGGGATCCATCCGGGATCCCGTCGGGGTCATTTCGGGACTTTTTCGCGACTAATACGGGATCATTTGGGAACCCTTTCGGCATCATTTCCGGATGGTTTTCGGGATCCGTCCGGGATCCCGTCGGGGTGATTTCGGGACTTTTTCGCGACTAATACGGGATCATTTGGGAACCCTTTCGGCATCATTTCTGGATGGTTTTCGGGATCCGTCCGGGATCCCATTAGGGTAATTTCGGGACTATTAGGGGATCATTTGGGAACCTTTCCGGCATCATTTCTGGATAATTTTCGGGATCCGTCCGGGATGCCGACGAGGTCATTTCGGGACTATTTCGGGATCATTTGGGATACCTACCGGCATCATTTCTGGATGGTTTTTGGGATTCGTCCGGGATCCCGTCGTGGTCCTTTCGGGACTTTTTTTCGACTAATACGGGATCATTTGCGGACCCTTTCGGCATCATTTCTGGATAGTTGTCGGGATCCCGTCACGGTCATTTCGGGACTATTAGGGGATCATTTGAGGACCTTTCCGGCATCATTTCTGTATTGTTTTCGGAATCCTTTCGGGATCCCGTCAGGGTCATTTTGGGACTTTTTTGGGGCTAATACGGGATCATTCGGGGATCCTCTAGGGGTCGTTTCGTGACTTTTTCTGTTTTATTTCGGGATCATTTGGGGACCCTTCCGGCATAATTTCTTGATGGTTTGCCGGATCCATCAGGGTCATTTCGGGACCATTTTGGGATCATTTGGGGACCCTTCCGAGATCATTTCTGGATCCGTCCGGGATGCCGTAGGAGCCATTTCGGGATTTTTTGTTACTTTTCCGGGATAGTTTTTGGACCCTTCCGGGATCATTTCTGGATCTGTGCGGGATCCCATCTGGGTCATTTCCGGACTATTTCGGGATCATTTTGGGATCCTTCCGGAATCATTTCTGTATGGTTTTCGCGATCCGTCGTTGATTCCCTCAGAGCCATTTCGGAACCTTTTCTGGAGTATGTCGGGGTCATTTGGGGACTTTTTCGGGATCATTTGGGGCTCTTCCGGCATCATTTCTGGATGGTTTTCGGGATCCGTGCGGGATCTCGTCTGGGTCATTTGGGGACTTTTTCGGGATCATTTGGGGGCTCTTCCGGCATCATTTCTGGATGGTTTTCGGGATCCGTCCGGGATATCGTCGGGGTCATTTGGGGACTTTTTCGGGATCATTTGGGGGCTCTTCCGGCATCATTTCTGGATGGTTTTCGGGATCCGTCCGGGATCCCATCAGGGTAATTTCGGGACTATTAGGGGATCATTTGTGGACCTTTCCGGCATCATTTCTGGATAATTTTCGGTATCCGTCCGGAATGCCGTTGAGGTCATTTCGGGATTATTTCGGGATCATTTGGAATACCTACCGGCATCATTTCTGGATGGTTTTTGGGATTCGTCCGGGATCCCGTCGGGGTCATTTCGGGACTTTTTCTCGACTAATACGGGATCATTTGCGGACCCTTTCGGCGTAATTTCTGGATAGTTGTCGGGATCCGTTCGGGATCCCGTCACGGTCATTTCGGAACTATTAGAAGATCATTTGAGGACCTTTCCGGCATCATTTCTGGATAGTTTTTGGAATCCTTTCGGGATCCCGTCAGGGTCATTTCGGGGCTTTTTCGGAATCATTTCAGGATTCGTCCGGGAACCCGTCAGGGTAATTTCTGGACTTTTCCGAGACTATTTCGGCATCATTTTGGGACCTTCCCAAGATCATTTCTGGATGGATTTCGGGATTTGTCCGGGATGCCCTCAGGGTCATTTTGGGACTATTAGGTGAGCATTTGAGGACCGTTCCGGCATCACTTCTGGATGGTTTTCGGTATCCGTTCAGATTCCCGTCGGAATAATTGCGGGACTTTTTCGGGATCATTGGGGTCCCTTCCAAAATCATTTCTGGATGGTTTTTGGGATTCGTCCGGCATCCCGTCGGGGTCATTTCGGGACTTTTTCTCGACTAATACGGGATCATTTGCGGGCCCTTTCGGTATCATTTCTGGATAGTTGTCGGGATCCGTTCGGGATCCCGTCAGGGTCTTTTCGGAACTATTGGGAGATCATTTGAGGACCTTTCCCGCATCATTTCTGGTTAGTTTTCGGGATCCTTTCCGGGTCCCATCAGGGACATTTCGGGACTTTTTCGGCATCATTTAAGATTGGTTTTCAGGATTCGTCCGGTATCCGTCAGGGTAATTTCTGGACTTTTCCCAGACTATTTCGGGATAATTTTGGGACCCTCCCAAGATCATTTCTGGATGGATTTCGGGATCTGTCCGGGATGCCGTCAGGGTCATTTTGGGACTATTAGGTGATCATTTGAGGACCTTTTCGGCATCACTTCTGGATGGTTTTCGGTATCCGCTCAGGATCCCGTCGGAATTATTGCGGGACTTTTTCGGGATCATTTGGTGTCCCTTCCGGCATCATTTCTGGCTGGTTTTTGGGATTCGTCCGGCATCCCGTCGGGTTCATTTCGGGACTTTTTCTCGTCGGAATCAATGCGGGACTTTTACGGAATCATTTGGGATTCCTTCCGGCATCATTTCTGGATGGTTTTCGGGATTTGTCCGGGATCCCGTCGGGGTTATTTCGGGACCTTTTCGGGGCTAATACGGGATCATTTGGGGATCCTCTAGGGGTCGTTTCGTGACTTTTTCTGTATTATTTCGGGATGGTTTGCCGGATCCATCAGGGTCATTTCGGGACTATTTTGGGATCATTTGGTGACCCTTCCGAGATCATTTCTGGATCCGTCCGGGATGCCGTAGGAGCCATTTCGGGATTTTTTGTTACTTTTCCGGGATAGTTTTTGCACCCCTCCGGGATCATTTCTGGATCTGTGCGGGATCCCATCTGGGTCAATTCCGGACTATTTCGGGATCATTTTGGAATCCTTCCGGAATCATTTCTGTATGGTTTTCGCGATCCATCGTGGATCCCCTCGGAGCCATTTCGGAACTTTTTCTGGAGTTAGTCGGGATAATTTAGGGACCCTTCCTGGATATTTTCTGGATGGTTTCTGAGATCCGTCCGGGAGCCCGTCAGGGTAATTTCGGAACTTTTTCGGGACTATTTCGGGATCAATTTGGCGTCATTTCTGTGTGGTTATCTGGATAAGTCTAGAATCGTGTCGTTGTCATTTCGGGCTTTTTTGGGACTACTTCGGGAACTTTTGGAAACACTTCCGGGGCGTTTCTGGATGGTTTTCGGGATCCGTCCGCGATAGCGTCGGGGTCATTTCGTGGCTTTTTCTGGATAATTTCGTTATCATTTTGGGATCCTATCAGGTTATCAGCTCATAAAGTTCTTTTTTTTACTCAATTACAAAAATAAAATGCATTAGACAGAAAAAAAATTTTAAACAGATAACTTTATAAGCAGGCTAACGTGAATAGCCCACATATTTCATTTTCTCCTTGCGGACGGGGCCGCGGGTAAAGGCTAGTATTTTAAATATGTATGAATTAAGCGGGCATTGCCCTTAAATTGCTTTTAAATGTATGTATCAAAACATTTATTGGAAGCAATTTTTATTATACCCAGCTGTACTTGTACACAGGGTATTATAACTTTGATTGGACAAAGGTTGGTTGTACAGGTATAAAGGAATCGAGATGGATATAGACTTCCATATATCAAAATCATCAGTTTCGAAAAAAATTTGATTAAGCCATGTCCGTCCGTCCCTGTCCGTCCGGTCGTTAACACGATAACTTGATTAAATATTGAGATATCTTAACCAAATTTTGTATGCCAGCTTATCTGGACCCAGAATAGATTGGTATTGAAAATGAGCGAAATCGGATGATAACCACGCCCACTTTTTATATATACAACATTTTGGAAAACACAAATCACCTGATTATTTAGTAAATAATACACCTAGAATGTTGAAATTTGACGTGTGGACTGATATTGATAAAAATATAAAAAAAAAGGACGTGTGGCACTCGGGGACTGCCGCGGTAAAGCTATTGCATATTATCAACTTATGCAATTATAATATTTATGCAACATTTTGTTTTCTTTGATATTAATTCAAGTTTTGTCTTTGATATTAATTCAAGTTAACCTTTTTAAGCGTGGTGACCGATAAGAAAACAAATTTTTTACTTTTATTGAATAAATGAGAAGTTAATATTTAACTTTCACTTTAACTTCAACTTTATTTTTAACTTTAACTTTAACTTTAACATTCACTTTAACTTTAACTTTAACTTTATTGTTAACTTTAACTTTAACTTTAACATTCACTTTAACTTTAAATTTAATTTTAACTTTAAATTTAACCTTAACCTTAACTTTAACTTTAACTTTGACTTTAACTTTAACATTAACTGAAACTTTAACTTTAAATTTAACTTTAACTTTAACCTTAACTTTAACTTTAACTTTAACTTTAAGTTTGACTTTAACTTTAACTTTAACTTTAATTTTAATTTTAACTTTAACTTTAACTTTAACCTTAACCTTAACCTTAACTTTAACCTTAACTTTAACTTTGACTTTAACTTTCACTTTCATTTTAACTTTAACTTTAACTTTATTTTTAACTTTAACTTTAGCTTTAACTTTAACACTAACTGTAACTTTAACTTTAAATTTAACTTTAACTTTAACTTAAACTTTAACTTTATCTTTAACTTTAACTTGAACTTTAACTTTAACTTTAACTTTAGCTTTAACTTTAACTTTAACCTTAACTTTAACTATAATTTTAACTTTCACTTTAACTTTAACTTTCATTTTAACTTTAACTTTAACTTTATTTTTAACTTTAATTTTAACTTTAACATTAACCTTAACTTTAACTTTAACTTCAACTTTAACTTTATTTTTAACTTTAACTTTAACTTTAACATTAACTGTAACTTTAACTTTAAATTTAACTTTAACTTTAACTTTACCTTTAACTTAAACTTTAACTTTAACTTTAACTTTAACTTTAACTTTAACTTTAACTTTAGCTTTAACTTTAACTTTAACTTTACCTTTAACTTAAACTTTAACTTTAACTTTAACTTTAACTTTAACTTTAACTTTAACTTCAACTTTAACTTTATTTTTTACTTTAACTTTAACTTTCGCTTTAACTTTAACATTCACTTTAACTTTAACTTTAACTTTAACTTTAACTTTAACTTTAACTTTAACTTTAACTTTAACTTTTACTTTAACTTTACCTTTAACTTTAACTTTAACTTTAACTTTAACTTTAACTTTAACTTTAACTTTAACTTTAACTTTAACTTTAACTTTAACTTCAACTTTAACTTTAACCTTAACTGTAACTTTAACTTTAACTTTAACTTTGACTTTAACTTTAACTTTAACTTTAACCTTAACTTTAACTTTAACTTTAACTTTAACATTAACTTTATTTTTAACTTTAACTTTAACTTTAACATTAACTTTAACTTTAACTTAAATTTTAACTTTAACTTTAATTTTAACCTTAACCTTAACTTTAACTTTGACTTTAACTTTAACTTTAACTTTAACTTTAACTTTAACTTCAACTTTAACTTTCGCTTTAACTTTAACATTCACTTTAACTTTTACTTTTACTTTTACTTTAACTTTACCTTTAACTTTAACTTTAACTTTAACTTAACCTTTAACTTTAACTCTAACTTTAACTTTAACTTTAACTTCAACTTTAACTTTAACCTTAACTGTAACTTTAACCTTAACTGTAACTTTTAGCAACTCGCGCGCGCGGCAGGCCTGAGGCTCTAGAAAAGTCGGAAGCGTACAAAGGAGCGAAGAAAGCTCTTAGTGCTGCCATTAAGCAAAGCAAGCTTAAGTGCTGGAAAACGCTTTGCGAGGAAGTGGATCGAGACCCATGGGGGCAGGGATATAAGATAGTAATGAAGAAGTTCCGTCCGCCAAACCAGCTGATGGACGAGAACCAAATAAGAAACATTGTGGATGGCCTGTTTCCCACCCAACTGCCTAGGGAGGGCGGGTACGTTACCCATGAAGATCGCAACGTGGAACCATTCCAAGAAGAAGAGCTTAAAACTGCCGTGCGAACTATGAAACCTAGGAAAGCATCTGGGCCCGACGGAATACCCGCAGAGGCAATTAGACTAGCTGCAAACGACTGCCCAGAACTTATGTTGCACATGTACAACAAATGTCTCGAAGAAAGAATTTTCCCCACCATATGGAAGACAGCACGACTGGTTCTCATTCCAAAAGGGAAAGGAGATCCCAGCTCTCCATCATCCTACCGTCCCCTATGTATGTTGGACACAGCAGGAAAATTGATGGAGAGTCTCCTGAAGCAACGCCTCACCAGAGCGTTACAGGACGCCGGAGGACTGTCGCCCAGACAGCATGGTTTTCGGAGGGGGCACTCTACAATAGATGCCATAGCAGAAGTTATAGACGCAGTCAAGAAAGCCGAGACAGCGTGCCACAGAGCAAGACCTATAGTGTTGCTGGTCACGCTGGACGTCAAAAACGCTTTTAACTCAGCTAGGTGGGAGGACATGCTTGAGGCACTAGAAAGCACTTTCAAAGTACCGCAATATTTGTTAGAAATTTTAAGGGACTACCTAAGAGAGAGGTATCTAATATATGAAAGTACTCACGGTCAAAAAAAGGTAAAAATAACAGGTGGAGCAGCCCAGGGTTCGGTACTAGGTCCCGATCTCTGGAATATAACTTACGACAGTCTTCTTCGATTAGACATGCCAGAAAGCACCTTCCTCGTTGCATTTGCAGACGACGTGGCAGCTGTGATAACAGCACCAAGCTGCGAGCTGGCACAGCTAAAATTAAACCAGGTCATGCGTAATGTAAATAGGTGGATGGCTGAGCACGGTCTTCAGTTAGCAACAGCCAAAACGGAGATCGTCATCCTCACAAAGAGACGTATTCCCACTACCAGGAACATGATGGTTGGGGACCAGCCAATAGAAACACTCGCTTCAACGAAATATCTGGGAGTGAGGTTAGACAGCAAACTCAACTTCTCGGATCACATACGAGGGACCTGCGAAAGAGCTGCGCGCATAATAGCGCAGTTGAGTAGATTAATGGCAAACGCAGGTGGCCCAAAGCCATGCACAAGGAAGTTGCTTGCATCAGCCTCGGATTCTGTACTCTTATATGGTGCAGAAATCTGGGCGGACGCAATGAAATACCGGAAGAACCGAGTCGCCCTCACCTCGGTCCAACGCAGAGGGGCGCTGCGAATATCTTCGGCTTACCGCACGGTATCAGCTGAAGCTGTCCTGGTCGTTGCGGGAACCATACCGATATATCTTCTCGTTGAGGAAAGAAAAACAATATATGACAACGGATCGCAAGCAAGTAGAGCTGCTGTTGCCATGCAGGCGCGAGAAGAATCGAGTGGAGCAACAGCATCGTAGGAAAGTGGACTAGGGAACTAATCCCTGAACTTGATCCATGGTTGAAGCGACCGCACGGAGAGGTAGACTTTTACCTGACCCAGTTTCTAACGGGACATGGTTACTTCCGCAAATACCTACACAGAATGGGTAAGGTTGATAGCCCGAGCTGTCTGTACTGTGGGGAAATAGACGATGTACGCCACACCTTCTTCGAATGCAGGCACTTCTCCCATCAGCGAAGGAGGGTAGAAGAGATACTTGGCGACCTATCCCCGGGCAGTGTCATCAATAACATGACCTGTCGAAGAGACAGATGGGATACGGTCAGCACATATGTGAGGCATATACTTACCAGTAAACGAGAAGACGGATGCCTAGCCCATTAGCGTGAGAGTAGCCATAGAGCTCACGTAGCGCGCACCCGTACCCGAAGTAATGCTAAACGCGGTCCCAGGTACGGGGATTTGCGCGGGCCGTGGGAGGTTAGGTTTTAGTGGGTAGGCCTTCATGGAAGAAGGGAGTCCTACACTCGGAGAGTCTCGCAGTGAGGCTTAAATATCCCGGTCAGTGCATAAAGCATTTCCTCCTTCCACGAAACACAAAAAAAAAAAAAAAAAAAAAAAAACTTTAACTTTAACCTTAACTTTAACTTTAACTTTAACTTTAAATTTAACTTTAACTTTAACATTAACTTTAACTATAACTTTAACTTTAACTTTTACTTTTACTTTAACTTTACCTTTAACTTTAACTTTAACTTTGACTTTAACTTTAACTTTAACCTTAACTTTAACTTTAACTTTAAATTTAACTTTAACTTTAACTTTAACTTTAAATTTAACTTTAACTTAAATTTTAACTTTAACTTTAATTTTAACCTTAACTTTAACTTTGACTTTAACTTTAACTTTAACTTTACTTTAACTTTAACTTTAACTTTAACTTTAACTTTAACCTTAACTTTAACTTTAACTTTAACTTTAACTTTAACTTTAACTTTAACTTTAACTTTAACTTTAACTGTAACTTTAACTTTAACTTTAAAAAAAAAAACTTTAACTTTAACTTTAACTTTGACTTTAACTTTAACTTTAACTTTAACCTTAACTTTAACTTTAACATTAACTTTATTTTTAACTTTAACTTTAACTTTAACATTAACTTTAACTTTAACTTAAATTTTAACTTTAACTTTAATTTTAACCTTAACCTTAACTTTAACTTTGACTTTAACTTTAACTTTAACTTTAACTTTAACTTTAACTTTAACTTCAACTTTAACTTTCGCTTTAACTTTAACATTCACTTTAACTTTTACTTTTACTTTTACTTTAACTTTACCTTTAACTTTAACTTTAACTTTAACTTTAACTTAACCTTTAACTTTAACTCTAACTTTAACTTTAACTTTAACTTCAACTTTAACTTTAACCTTAACTGTAACTTTAACTTTAACTTTGACCTTAACTTTAACTTTAACCTTAACTGTAACTTTAACTTTAACCTTAACTTTAACTTTAACTTTAACTTTAAATTTAACTTTAACTTTAACATTAACTTTAACTATAACTTTAACTTTAACTTTTACTTTTACTTTTACTTTAACTTTACCTTTACCTTTAACTTTAACTTTAACTTTGACTTTAACTTTAACTTTAACCTTAACTTTAACTTTAACTTTAAATTTAACTTTAACTTTAACTTTAACTTTAAATTTAACTTTAACTTAAATTTTAACTTTAACTTTAATTTTAACCTTAACTTTAACTTTGACTTTAACTTTAACTTTAACTTTACTTTAACTTTAACTTTAACTTTAACTTTAACCTTAACTTTAACTTTAACTTTAACTTTAACTTTAACTTTAACTTTAACTTTAACTTTAACTTTAACTTTAACTTTAACTTTAACTTTAACTTTAACTGTAACTTTAACTTTAACTTTAACTTTAACTTTAACTTTAACTTTAACTTCAACTTTAACTTTAACTTTATTTTTAACTTTAACTTTCGCTTTAACTTTAACATTCACTTTAACTTTAACTTTAGCTTTAACTTTAAATTTAACTTTAACTTTAACCTTAACTTTAACTTTAACTTTAACTTTAACTTTAACTTTAACTTTAACTTTAACTTTAACTTTAACTTTAACTTTAACTTTAACTTTAACTTCAACTTTAACTTTAACTTTAACCTTAACTTTAACTTTAACTTTAACTTTCACTTTAACTTTAACTTTATTTTTAACTTTAACTTTCGCTTTAACTTTAACATTCTCTTTAACATTCACTTTAACTTTAACTTTATGATCCGGGGTGGGCGTGAGCTTAGCACCTGCTAACAAGCCAACCTAATATAAACGCACGCAAGTCATTTTCTGTCAAAAATGTCTCATGCACATACAACTTGTATGAGAGCAACTCAAATTGAATTTGCTGCGTGAAAACCTAACTCGATTTCCAATTTTTGTTCTGCGTGACATTTAGATTTGACGTTTGCACACATGCTTTACATTGTCGCAACGCATGCTTAAGCTGGAGACATTGGTGCTTTATCGGTAACCGTATCGGTAACCTTTTAACAGCTGATTCGACCAACCTTATGAGAATCAATGCAATCGATTATTGGTGCCGCTAAGGTCGTAACCCTATCGTAGCCAACCAATTGGGTTTTGGTTTACCGTCGTAACCATAAACAGCTGATTACGTTAGGGATACTGATACAGCAATACGACATACGGCACCAATGACTCCGGCTTTATTTGGGTTAGGGCAAAAAACGTCGGTTGTTTGCGTGCGCTAAAAAAACGCAGTGCGGTTTTATTAGGTTGGCTTGTAAGCGACCATATAAGTTTACGATAAGCGATAGCACAATGGCTACTTCTTGAAAATCAACAACATCTCTTTTAGTTTGATTTCGATGGTCGTACGGTGAAGAAGTGTCGCACGCAGGCTTAAAACAGAGTACCAACGAGTGCGTGTGACACATATTCACCGTTCAAGCATTGAAATCAAACTAATAAATAATTGATTTTGCTTTCGTGCTCGCTACGCGTTCGTGTTTACTAACACATTCTCAATTTGGTAACCTGCCCACCGCTGATTATGATAGAGATCCAATATTATGTATTTGGCCTGTTGCTAACACCGCACCTTTACGAACGTTTTCGAATCTTTTCGAGCCTTTTCGGATCTTTTTTGACAAATATCCGTTACGGTTTTTTTTGATTTAGTCACCAATCCCGCGATAAAATCTATGCAATAGCTTAAAAAATTTAAAATATTATTAATCATAAATCAAATATCGCTAAACCTATCGTAACAAAATTCGGCAGAGAGATTGCCTTTACTATAAGGAATGCTTTGAAGAAAAATCGATTTTAAAAGATTCGTGAACGAAAAAAATAAGCTATATCTTTGCTTTATATCAATGGCATTTCATTTCCCAAGTGGATTTATAACTATATATAGGAAAAACTTGAACTTAAAAAAAAAATGGGCGTGGAACCACCCCTTATATGACTAAGCAATTTTCTATGTTTCGGGAGCCATAAATCGAAGAAAAATTTGTTCAGAATGGAACCGTATGTATATGTATTATTGCGCAGCCTTGTAACACTATTAAACACACAAAACAAACAACAACAGCATTTCAAGTGTACAGCTGGGTATGTAATGTTCGGTTTCACCCGAACTTAAACTTGTTTTAAATAGATTTATTATAAATATATATATATATATATATATATATATATATATATATATATATTTATTATAAATATATATATATATATTAATATATATTAATCATATATATATTAATCATCTGTCAAAAGAGCACCATTTTATTTTACAAGTCCAAGACTGTTTTCGAATCATATCCGTGGTATTTTAAAAGTAAATGCTGCCTTCTTTAATTTGGCTAGCGAGCTTTTCATTATTTGAGAAGTAAGTCAAGAGCTAGATGTAAGGCGCAGCGCAAGTTTAAGTTGGCTGATCACTGCAGTGTATTCCAAACGGAAGTTGCTGCGAGTAAGGATGCGGTGGATGGCATGCTATCCAGTGCTACTACGGTTAGGGAATTTAACATCTACTCTGATAGCCAAGCGGCTATTAATACCTTGAGCTCAACTAGAGTGCGATCGAGGGTGGTCTGGGAGTGCCTGACCTCGCTTGCGATTGCATCGAATGTTTTACAATTAAGATTATCTGGGTCCCGGGCCATGGTGATATCCCGGGTAACTGTCAAGCGGATCTCTTAGCCCGCATCAGTACAACTGAACCGGATGAAGATGGCTGTAGGGATTTCGGGATCCCGCTGGTCACCTGTGGATTGCTCCTCCATAGCTGGGCCTCGAGTCAGCTCAGCAGACGTTGGGCGGACACCACGTCTTGCAGGGCAGCAAGATCTTTCTTGCCGAAAGTGGATGGCAGGAGGTCTGCTGAAATAATTGGGTTCACTAAGGCTCAACTATCAATGGTGATTGGGGTTTTGACAGGGCACTGTCCCATGGGTATCCATGCGGTACGTCTCAATATACTGGAAACTCCATCATGCTGCAGCTGTATAGAGGATGATGAGATGGAATCACCAAAACCCTTTATGCTTGATTTCCCAGCTTTTGCCAGAACTAGGCGAAAGTACTTCGATCGCGACTCACTTGCATCTCTCGAGGATTTATCCAAAGTTGAGATTGGTATCATTCGGAGCTTTATCGTTGCTACCCAACGATTCTCTAAGTAGCTAGATCTAAGTCACCGTTATTTTTGGTGTATGTGGTATCACAACGGACCTTCGTGTTGTCGAAGTCAATTTTGTGGAATGCATCCGCTCAAGTCACAAATTTATTTATTTAAACAGTTGACTTTAAGGCAAATCTGTTACAGTTTACCAAACTTTTGTTAAAAAATCGCAATAAATAAGGAAACTAGTTTTATAAATCTTTATTTTATTTTTAGTTATGATATTAATTTAAAACTATTTTTTTAATTTTTATTTCCACATAACTTTGTGTATTTACATAAAATTTATATGCAAATACAGTCTGTGCTACTGTTCTTTTGATTGGTTTTTAAATTCAAATGAACTAAAAACCAGTTCAAACTAAACACCTATTTAATAAAAAAAATAAATAAATGTAAGGCGCGATAACCTCCGAAGAGTTTTTAGGCCGAGCTTCTCTTCCAATTTGCGTCGTGCTCCTTTTTATTTTTTCCTACAAATTGGCCGGACGGGACCTACATGTTTTATGCCGACTCCAAACGGCATCTGCAAGGCAGATGAGTTTTCACTGAGAGCTTTTCATGGCAGAAATACACTCGGAGTGCTTGTCAAACACTGCCGAGGGGTGACCCCGCTTAGAAAAATTTTCTTCTAATTGAAAAACCTTATTTCTAAAATTTTGACGTTATTTGCCCGGGGTGTTAACCCGGGGCATTCGGTGTGGTAGGCGGAACACGCTACCATCACACCACGGTTGCCACCTGTTTAATAGCGTGTTCCTTAAACACAAACATACTTTCAGCTTTGATTCACAACACCACTAATGCTGATTAGCATCAATACTTCGGGCCATTTTTTCTCTCAACGGAATATCATAGAGAGTAAAACTTTGCGTATGTGGTTTTCCTTGCGTGCAAAAATGGCTCCAGAACAATTTTTTTTTGCACGGTTTTCGCAACAATTTTAAAAATAGAAATTTATTTCACAGAAATAAAAAATGTGCTCTTAAGGAGTTTTTAATTACAAGTAAATTGGTGCTTGAATTGTCAAAATCGATGAAGCCTATCGGCTGCTATTAAACTTTAAAAGAAAAAGGACAAAGAATAATACACACTACTTACAAAATAAGATTTAAGCCCAAATGTCTTCCCAGCCAGCAAAATCATCGTAATCTTAGAATTTGAAAATAGATAATAGGCATAAACAATTTCTGAACGTAGAATGATTTCAATAAGTGTATATTTTAATTTCTGAAGCAAATTCGGATTTCTCGACCTCGGGAATGTCACCTAATTCCCCCCCCCCCCCCCCCCCCCCCTCCGTAGAACTGCGCATTCTTCCAGGCCATATGGCAATAAATGGGAAAGAAAAGGCGGATGAGCTAGCTGAAAAGGGTGTATCCCACGAAGCTTGCACCGCAGACGCCGCATTAAGATTAGGCGAGAGATGCAAAGTGTTGAAGATCATGTACAGGTTTTACAACCTTGGACTAACAAAGTAACTCTTATAATTGAAAAGATAGGCTCATTGTGGGTATTCTGACTGAACTTTGCATGCTGTCGGCACATGCTTTCAAATTAGATGTTATCAGAGATAGCAGATGTAGGAAGTCCGGCATATTTTGTGCTCGTGCGCTGCGTTCGTCAGGCTGAGACCTCAGTTTTTTTAAAAATACATCTTTTATATTTACAAGCAGCAAATGGCATAGCAGGTCCTAGGAAGCTCCTGGTATTTGCTAAGACGACGAGTTTTTTTATTATAAATGTCCTGGTTTTTGATAGGGATTTTCAGTTTAGTTGTTAAACAAACTTCTGGTGACACTATGGGCTCATTCAAAATGAGCTCCTCACGGACCGGCCAGTTCAACCTAACCTAACTTATCCTGTCACACTCTTACATTTCCTGGGATTTATTTCACAAGCGTTTTTTTTTTTACTCTTTTACCTCTCTAGCTTCTCTTTCTTAAACACAATTTCTTATAAACATCAAATTTTGACATTAATTAGTATAATTATTGTTTTAGAGAAAAAGGTATTGAAAAAGCAAAAATGTGCAAACTGTTATTTTTTTTTTTTTTTATTTATATGCGAAAAACTCAAAAAACGAGTTTTGTTTGGAAACAAAAAAAAAACAAAACAGTGTGAGCCCGTAAAATCAACGTTTTTCTTTTCTGGTTCTAATCTATTTCTTTTAGCCATATCAACGGTCCGGTGACTAAAGCCAAAGAGGCATTTCTGTTGCGCGAACAGAATAAAGGCCAAAACGAAACAAAAAAAGATAAAATCATAGAAAATACATTTAAAGAGCGGTCTGGTTCTATTACATAGACTTACCAAATTAATTTTCACATAAATAACAACAACAATACCAACAGCACATTTCTCACACACGATATTCAAGTTTAATTTAAAATATTTTACAAACCACATTTAACATAACAACAACAACAATTTACAAATTCATCAGCAGCAGAGGAGGAGTGCAAGAAAGCCTGTACAAAATAGGTTTAAATACGGTTCGTCTATTACTTCGTAATTCCCACGCTTATCGTGTCTCTGCGCGCTTTGTCTACGAACGGCTACGAGCAAGAGACACGCCCACGAAAACGCTACGAAGATGTAAACCAAACGATAACAGATTCACGAGCTGTTTATGCGTGCAGCTGCATTATATATATAAATAATAAAAATATTATAAAATAATATTTTTTAACTAAAAAAAGAATTACAAATTATTTCAGTTAAAAATAATTGCGTGTGATATCATTATTTCTTTTTTTAATTTAGATAATTTAGTGTGAATTCATGTTAATGCGCGATATAATGTAAACTGCTTTATAAGGAAAATTGGCCAACCAATTTTGTAGTTTTTGTAATTGTAAAAAAGAATTTAAACTTAAAAAAAATTGGGCTTGAACTTGCAATACATGGGACTTCAGGCAAATTGAATTTTTTTTAATAGAAATAAAATTTGCGTTTCTGTGTTAAATCTAAACAAATTGTTTGTTCTATCTAAATTGTGCGACTAAATTTAAATAACTAAAATGGGAAAAAAATTAAGTATTATTTTAAAATTTTCACCGCTTAAAAAAGAATTTTAAATTATCTATTTATATTAGCAAAAATTTATTTAATTATATTAATTAAATTGAAAGCTTAAACAAAAATTCGTGGCGTCGTTTTTTTTTCAAAAAATTTTTACAAATTGAAAAATATTGAAAAAAGCTAAAAAGATTTTTTTAAATAAAAAAGTGGTTTAGGTAAAAAATAATTTTAACTATAAAATATTTTAAATAAAAAAAAAATAACTTAAACTAGAAATAATAAATTATAAAAAAAATAAATTCAATAAAATGTCATCACCAACTAAGCAGCAAAAGGAGAAGCAGTCGCCGTCGCGTCCGCATTTGTCTTTGTTGCCCAACAACAAACACAAAAATTATTTTTCAAATTTATCCAACACTGAAATCATCACGAATGGCTGCCAAACACCGCAATTAACTCCACCAACTGCAACAACAAATATCTGCGATAGTCTCGATTTTGGAATCAACAACATAAATATTACCAACAATTCCAAACACCAACACACAAATAATAATGATGATGAATTAATTTTAAGAAATAATGAATTAAATGTACGTTCATTAAGTAAACACAAATCCAATAACAATAACAACATAAATGACAATGCACCGTATTATATAAGTAATAATGGTGTGCCACATGGACAATATCGTTATACATTGCCATTGACATTGACAGTGCCATCATTGCCACAATCATCAATAACACAACAACAACAACAACAAAACCAAAAACAACATCAACAACTACAAAAAGATCAGCAACAATGTGCGGATGATAAATTAAGATTATTTACGATTTATGGAAACGGTGAGTTATAAACCCAAACGTACACGAAACAATTTTTTTTTTTTTAATAATTTCGTTGTGAATCAAAAAACCCATATAACAACTTTTAAGAGTTCATCAAAAGTAGAAGATTTTTGGTTCAAAAAAATAGTCATACTACCCGTTTTCATCTTTTTTATAGCCGATGGAACTTTCAAAATTTGCACCACAGACTGTTTCATATTGTAACGAATTTAGGGAAAATCCGCTTATTCCAAACATTCTGCTAACGTTCGAATCGCTAAACTGTTGAATAAATCACTCCAATATTCAATAATACAAAAGATCTTTATTAGACTACTTTGAAAGTACTTCACAATAACACTTATACTTCACAACCAATAGCGTGCTTAAATCAAAACTGATTAGTCATGCCTCAGCTTGCGCTGCTTTTATACGCTCGGTTTCCTCGTTCACCCATTTCTCCTAAGGTCTAGTAATTTCGTGAACTTCATGCTTGGTTACCAATCATATACATGTATATTTGTAGTTTGTAGCTATATGCGTGTGTATATGTGAGTACTACGGCGCCTGAAGATGACATGCTGTCTTGTATGCATGTGTGTAAATGATAATTGATTTGTTTACGTACATACGAGTGGCTGCTTAGTATCGGCTTGGTGATGATAGTATCGCTTAGTGATGCTAATATTTGTCACAATATATACTCATGTAATATTTAGAGCGATAAACTCGCTTTTTTTCACATCTGAGCCACCTAGCCAAATTAAACTTCCAATGCTTACGAATGGAATCTTGCTTAGGCTTATGAGGGCATCCTACATAGCTGATCAAATCTCATCAAAGACGTTGTGAGGTCGGCCTGTTAGACTTTCAGTGAGATTTGTGATTTAAACTACATCGAACTTTCATCCTGTAAAAACTTTACATTTTACTACATCTCGGTTTGAGGGGAAAGTTTCAGGCATGATATTTTTAAAAAGGAAGTGGCTATTTTCGACTGAATTTTGCGGACAAGTAGGGACAGCCTTTTAAAAACTATTTATAAATACCCCTGAGTATGGAAGAAATATCGGTTTAATTTAAAATATTTTGATATTGTACTGCCATGTTTCGAAAAGCCCAACACTTCACTCCAATATTGAGGTGTCTTCGCAGTTTGTTGGCTCTTGAAAGATTACGCCGTCATAAAGATTTGTCGTCATAATAAATGATAAGTACATCATCTTTCTCAAATCAAATCATCAGCACTTTTGTCCACATATTTTGCTTGATACACAATGGGCCAAACAGGAATATATTAAGGAATGACAAAATGGTCATCGTAACAGCCTATTATAAAACATTCACTACCTTTCTTTTATCCTTTTTAAGTTTCGTGGAGGAAATGCACTGACTAAGATATTTAAGTTTACTGCGAGACTCTTCGAGTGTAGACCTCCCTTCTTCCATGAGGGGAATCCCACTAAAAAATAACACGGTCCGAGCAGTTCCCCGTACCTGGGAACGTGTTTAGCATTACTCCTGCTACTTCGGCTCCTCACACGCTAACGAGCTAGTCGCTTCGGCAAGTCATGTTTTTGATGACACTGCCCGGAGATAGATCGCCATGTATCTATTCTACCCTCCTTCGTTGTTCGGCGAAGTGCACGTATTCGGAGAAGGTGTGGCGTACATCGTCTTATCGCGGAACTGTGCCTGGTTACAAATTGGGTCAGGTAAAAGTCGACATTTCCGTGTGGTCGGTTCAACCATGGGTTCAGTTCAGGAATTATTTCATTGGTCCACTTTCCTACGGTACTGTTCTTGCCAGCGTCGAATCGATTCTTGTCGCACCTGTATGACAATAGCAGATCTACCCGCTTATGATCCGCTGTCGTATACTTCTTTTCTTTCCTCAGCGAGAAAATATATCGGTATGGTTTCGAAACGACCAGGACAGCTTCAGTCGAAACCGTGCGGTAAGCCGAAGTTATTTGCAGCGCCCTTATGGGTTGGACCGTTGTGAATGCGATTCGGTTCTTCCTGTATTTCATTGCATCTGCCAAGATTTCTCCACCGTGTAGGAGTAAAGAATCCGAGGCTGATGTAAGCATTATCCCTGTACATGGCGGACCGCCTGTGTTTATCAATAATCTACTTAAAATCGGTATTATGTACGCAGCCCTTTCGCAGGCTCCTCGTATGTGCTCCGAGAAGTTGAGCTTACTGTCTCGCTTCACCCCCAGATATTTCGTTGAAGTGCGTGTTTATATTTGCTGTTGCCCCACCGTCTTGCTAAAGATAGTGGGGATACGCCTTTTCTTTTTTCCTGTTGCCAGCTGAAGACCGTGTTCGGCCATCTAATTGTTTACACTGCACATGACCTGGTTTTGGTTTAAGCTGTGCCATCTCACATCTCTGCGCTCATACTTCTTATACGTAAAGGTCGAGCCACAATGTAGTTTTTCTTATAGTTGCGCTCAACGCAATCTTATGCATTCCTCGCCACAATCAACGAACAATGTAACTTCAGACTGGGCAATTAAAGTTTATTTCGCCTTGCCATTCACATACAAAATTTAGCGAAGGACTGTTATAAATATTCTCACTAAAACTACTTGCTAACATATGTTGCGTTCTATTAATTTGTTAAATTGCAGTTTTTAACTGCGAAAATTTTTAGAAAAGTACCAACAAGTGGGAAAAGTGTGAAAGCACCCTTAGCCAAATAAAATGTCAAATTCTGCTTCTTATGCTTTACTTGCAACAAAAGTTGGAAGATGGCTACTTTTTCATGTGAGATGGCGCTAGTGTCGCTCGATCTGCCATTCTCCATAAAAATACGTGCAAACTACTCATAGTACACAACATTGTATTAAACGCATCTATCTGGAAAACTGCTTATGTGATGGGGCTTTAATATTTTCATGGCCTAATTTTGAAAACTTTCACCCACTAGACTTGGAAAGCTTGGAAAATTGCTCTTTCTAGGAATATGCTATACTCATGATGAACTTTCGGTAGTGCATTGTTGCTTGGCATTAAAAAGAGTTATTATTTGTTGTACAATATTATTATTACATATAGCTGCAGAAACCATATATTATAACTTGACAATAACTTTTTGTTTTACTATGTAAATATTTAAGGAATGTATTACCCAGAGTTAAGTATTGTTTTTGTTATCTACTCATGTATAAATTTTACTGCAATTTTATAACAGTATTTTACTTATTACACTCCCTTCTCTATACTTACACACTTTACAATACCTTAGCAATCGGTAAAGTACCTGAATTTATATTTATGACTCGTCTATCTTTAAGTTCTTGCGTTAATGCACATTGACTGCTTTTTACCAATAAAAATTTTTATAATACAGCGAGTCAGTGAACTTTTAGCAATTCAAAAATATATATGCAATCAAAAGTTTTAGTCTATTATTGCGAATCTACTGAATTCTCAAATAACATTTGTGCTCTAATCGGACATCTTCACTATTTAATGTATTCGCGTAGTTCACGTATAGATTGTTGAAATCAAATTATCACTTCGACTGCGCCGCTTTTATACTCTCAGTTGCCTAGTTCGCCTCTTTCTCCCAAGTTCTAGACTCTTCGCAAACAGCCTTCTCGAATATTTGTTTATTTACTTCTCTCATCTGCTGCATACGAAATCCCGTCTGGCAACTACGTGATGAGTGGCCGCTATGCTCAGAATCTCACAGAACTTTAAAGTGTCCATTGTGGACAGAACTCTTTGGGAAACCCATAAACCATACTAGCCCTGGGCCAAAGATCAGGTTCACGGATGCATCAAAATTTGATGACCGAAAAAGAGGAGCTGACATCTATGGGCCGCACTTCAAACAATCGATGACAATGGGAGGCTACGCTTCTGTTTTTCAGCCAGAAATCCATTATATTGGGCCTTACGTGTCTTGCTATCCTACACAATTACTTCTAGGCTAGTGTATGATTGCATGAGAGTTAAATGATATTGGAGCCACAAGCAGGGTTTTGTTAGGCTGAGTTCCTGGGCATCAGTAACATGAAGGTAATGAACAGGCAGACTACCTAGCCAAGCACGGTGCCTTAGCAGCATTCCATATGCTCACAGTCCATATGTAAAATCACAAAGGCACATACTAGGGAAACCCCTGGGAAATAAAGCAGTTCAGACGACACTGGATTGAATGTCAAAAAGCTTTCGGTTTGTTATCGAAAAGCCATCGATTTTTTATAGGAGTGTTACTTGTTATCGGTGTGTTATCGTTTTATAATCGACGACTCATCGGTTTGTAAGAAAACATACCGATAAAACTTTACTATAAAAGCGCTGTAATGCAGCCATAACCAGCCCATATGAAATCAATAAGAAGCCGATGACTTGGCGATAACAAACCAATAAGTCGACGATAAATATTCGCTAATATAATATAATAAAACAATAAATTGTTGTTACAGGTGAGATGCTGGCAAAACTCTTCCCAAAAAGCTTGAAACTAATAATAAAACCTATTCATAATAAGCTACGAAAGGTGGATGCCTGCGTTTTTAATACAAGTCGGGGGTGTTCCGCCAAAAGATAGGCAGACGTTAGTTTGCAGAAATGTTCATTAGACAGCCGTTTTGTTAAATATCTTCATTTTTATTATTTTGTTTCTTTATACTCCCAACTTGTAAGTACACCGTCATCTCTTTCACCAGTTGAAATTTGGTTACCTGAGGTTCTTTGCACAAAGTTTTCGTCAAATTACTATTTTGCGTGACTCAGCCCTTTGACATTGAATCATATTTGCTTTATCGATAAATATTTAAGTCAGTTTATTATTTAAATAAGTTTGTTTTAAGTGAAACTATTTTTAAATATTTGCAGTGGTATTTAGTTGCTTCTATACTGATGCACAAACATAAAGGGCAAACCTTTGTATATGATGAATTTCATATCAAAACCTATAAAAAAGGCACATTTTGAACCCGACCCCCTCAGAGTTTGATGAAATTTTGCATAGAGGTACACTTTACCTATAAAAACATCACCTCGGTTTTAGAAATGCCATTTTTGAAAAATTGTGGGCGTGGCAAGGTGTCAAAATTGTGAAAAATGCGTGAAAAATTACGGTTATAGGTACTTTTGAGCTGTGATAACAAGGGAATGGCTCAACCGATTTCCAAGATCTTGGCACCATTGGAAAGATATTCGAATCGGCTTTCGAAAATATACACTGTAAAATAATTTTATTGCACTGAACATTTTTTTGTTTCAAAAATAAAATTTTTTACTTGAAAAAAACTTCAAAGGCCAAACGTTTTAAAATAAAATATATTTTTTTAGAAAGGTCTATTTAATATATATAACACATCCAAAAACTAAAATGGCGTATTTTTTATTTTTTTTATTTTAAGTAAATGCATCCCTTTTTATTTTGATATCATAGTAATTTTGAGCTGTGATAACTACGGAATCGCTCAACCGATTTCAAAGATCTTGGTACCATTGGAAAGGTATTCTAATCGCTACGCTAATGCTATGAAAATCGTACACTGAGAAAATTTTTCTTACACTGAAAACCATTTTTTTTTGTTTTTAAATGCTTGATATTCGTAATATTTTCCAAGATTAGTTTTTAAAAAACTTAAAAAAAAATGGGTTTTCAGCGAAATAAAAATTCTTACGGTATACGTTCTGAAAAGCCCATTAGAATACTCTTCTATTGGTACCAAGATCTTTAAAATCGGTACAGCCATTCTGTAGTTATCACAGCTCAAAAGTACTATGATATCAAAATATAGAGAGATGAATTTACGTAAAAATTTTTATAAAAAAAAAAAGAGAAAAAGCGCCATTTTAGTTTTTGGATATGTTATATATATTAAATAGACCTTTCTATTAAAAATGTATTTTATTTCAAAACACTTGGACTTTGAATTTTTTCCAAGTTAAAATTTTATTTTTGAGACAACAAAATTTTACACTGTAATAAAGTTTTTTTACGGTGTATATTTCCGAAAGCCGTTTTGAATACCTTTCCAATGGTACAAAGACCTTTGAATTCGGTTGAGCAATTCCGTAGCTATCACAGCTCAAAAGTACCTATTACCGTCATTTTTCACGCATTTTTCACAACTTTGACACCTTGCCACGCCTACAATTTCAAAAATGCAATTTCTAAAAATGAGGTTGTGTTTGTATAGGTAAAGTGTACCTGTATGCAAAATTCCTTCAAAATGGGGGGGGGCGGTCGTGTTCAATGCATATCGGGTTTGTTATGAAATTCCTCATATACGTTTCTAATTCACTATTTTTATGTTACTTATTTGCATTTTATACATTTACAATATTTATTTACAAAACAAATAAATAGACATGTTATTTATTCGTATATATTAGCGTGCTTCTATTCATTTTCATACATATAAACGATTTGTTGCATTTTACTCAATTAATTTTGAATTAAAAATGTTTCTCTTATATTTTCTTTTCTTTCATTCATTTATTTAGACACGGACAATGACAAATTGTCCGGTCTCCCACAATCGACGACTGGTTCATTAAGCTCAATCATCACGACGTCCATAACATCCTCAGAACCAGATCCTGGCACGGCTGGTGGTGGTGGCCGTATTGATGGCGGCAGTGGTGGTAGTGGTGGTGGAGGTGGCAAGAGCAGTATTGGCGCATTAGATGCCAGCAGTATTGCCGGTGTACCTGGTAGTAGTGATGAGAAATTAGCGCTAAATCGGCCAGGTATTAAACAGGAGAAATGGAGCTCAATACTATTGCAAGTGTCGATACCGTTCTTTTTGGCTGGTGTTGGTACAATTGGTGCGGGCATTATATTGGGACGTGTGGAGGTAAGTTAAATAACTAGACAAATAATGAAATGTGGAAACTTTTGAAATGTTTAAGTCACCCCCCTTACTAACGTGTGACATGCATGAGAAATGCTTTTGTCACGCTAAAGAAAGATTATATTAAAAGCTGATGGAGGGATCTTACTCATTACGAGTTCTACTAAAAAAATGTCTACTTCATGATCTTCCATTAGAAGTGCCTCGTTAATATTTAAATCAATTGACCTAGAAAGGGATAGCTAAGCTTAACTAGGAACTAAATTTCGTTGTTGTTGATGCGAAGCCAAGCTAGCTTGTGAACGCCTTGGTGTGGTGGTACTCCGCTCCGCCTACCACATCCTGGGTTCGAGTCCCGATCAAAAAAACATCAAAAAATTAGAAACAGGTTTTTTCAATCAGAGAAAAAAAAGCATTTGTAAGTGGTGTCGCTACTCGGCAGTGATTTGGCGAACACTCCGAGTGTATTTCTGTCATGGAAAGCTTCTCAGTGAAAACTCTGTCTGGCAGATGCCGTTCGGTAGGTCCCGTCCCGTCAATTTGTAGGAAAAATTTAAATTAGCACGACGAAAATTTAAAAAGGAGCTCGATGTAAAATCTCTTCAGAGGTAATCCCGCTTTCTACATATATTTATAAGTTGTGTTGGACAACTCAAATGTAACTTGAGTGCAGTAGGTTTGCCCGCTAGTTCGTTGGCAACACAGCAACTTACCTGTCGTAAGAGGCGACTAAAATACCAGATTCAAGGGGCTGTGTAGCGCAACCCTTCAGGTTGCCAGCGCAATATACAGCTTCTCCAAACCCAATTGTCAACCTCACCTATCCGCGAATCCTGTGTCACTAACAGACGAGGCTCTGGCGACCCCAAGCTCCTCATGGAACTTGAGGGTGTGGAGGTAGGGATGGCCTGAAGGTTTAATGTAGTCATATAAATTGTTCCCGAGATAGTCGGGCTAGCATCTTAATGGTGCTGTCTTACCGTACCGGATCTGTATCCGGCAAAGGACCATCACATCGATAACACTCCCCAAAGCCTTCGGTGAGCAATCTTATCGCTACAACAACAACCGTGACCTGAATCCCATATCTCTGCTATGACACACCGATAAGCTATTTTGTTAAGAGACTCTCTGCAATCAACTTCGATGAAGTTTTCCAGCTCTGGGAACTTCGTCCGCTGTTGTTCTTTCTACCAAGGATAAGGGATTTTTAAATAGAAGTCATCGAGTGCTTGGCAGCATTATATATAAGTTTTGCACCACCCGTAAAGGTGACCTCGAATTCTGAGTTAAGAGTAGATCCCGTTCGTGCATCGCTAGGATTCTAATGTACAACTTATTGGCAAAAAAAAGGGTCGATTTAGTATTATTTAGTTGACGTAAGTATGCGGGTAAGGTCCAAAGAGAATTGGCTTCGCTTAATCCGATGTTGCTCCGGGCAGGACTGCGTTGAGTCTGTGTTATAACTTGCCTTGTGTTTACCATACAGGCAGTTGGGGAGTAGGTTGAGTTCAAACTTTAAGAGTCTTTGTAAGTGTTGAGGGTTGTGCACCTGATGACGGCAAGCATTGCGAGTGACCGCGTCTTTATAAGCTTGTCAAAACTGGTCAGTTGAGTTAGTTTAAGAAGCAACCTATTATTCTTGGACGGGGAAATTCCGCAATAGACTAGCGTAGTAAACAGTTGAACATTTTATCTGATATCCGGGTATCGGTTGTTTTTTGAATTGAAAATATTGAAAAGGTGGTAGCTCTGAGGGGAGCTTTATTCAAATAGCAAGAGTAATAACTTCTATCCTATATATTACTTAACTTTGACTTGCACACGTAAATACAAATAACTTACGCTCTTCTTATGTCTGTCTTCACACTGAGCTCTGAAGAAATTACGATTACTTCCGTCTTTAACAATACTAGGGTTGAATTTTATATTATTTGTATTTGAACTCTATCCAATATTGAATGAATCGCTGTCAAACGTAATCTTATGACACTTTCATACTCTGTAGGATATACTGTCGTATAACTCGATCTAAGTTCTGCCTTGCTTATTAGGAGAAATTTAATATTACTATACCTCCAAACTATTTGAACCAACTATCCAATATTTGGTATTGGGATCATAGAGCGATGTAGAGAGAAAATAGTAAATCGGAGGAGAAATTGAGAATATGGAGTGGAACAGGAAGATTAAGGGCAAAGACGAGGAAAATGAACGAGAAAAGAGGGAAAGGAAGAGAAAAGCCGTTTCCGGGGACTATTTTCCAAATATGTATATGTAGGACAAGTGCTGCCGGGTACGCTAGGCTGTAACTCAGTCGGTTAATAAAAACTTCACATAGACTGAATACTTCCATAGTTTTTTTTTTTTTTTGTTGATTTGATTACCTGCGCATACTCTAACGTTACTGAGGGATTTGATTTTAAGGCCAAGTTTTTCAGTGCGAGTTTAAGTTAACGAGAGTTTGAAAACTCTCTTTTGGCATATATAACTGTGATAAGTGGTAAAATTTTATGTAAATGGCCATAGTGTCGAGATAACATTGAGATTAACTTTAACAATAGCTTAAATCCATTCTTGAAATATGAGCCTAAGCATAAAAAATGGCAAGGTTAAATGGTAGTCAAGTTCAACGACAGCTTTAACTAGCACTGCAAAGTCGAAACCTGGGTAGGTAGGTATAATGGCTGCGACCCTGGTCGCCCAAGAAGCTAATGAAAAGCCGTTTTGATGCCATAAAACTCGTTTGAACCTACTGAGTACTACATGGATATGTCCTACAATCAGCCTGAGTTGTTTATAAAATCAAGAAAGTTTGCCATCCGTATTTCCGCTAATCTTCCTAGATCTTCCAAAAAAGGGCTCCGAATGATCTTAAACGGGTTCTAGCTAGAGCCGGGCATTTACACAGAAAGTTCTCGACAGTCTCTTTTTCATCTATGTCCTTACAACTTCTGCAGTGGCCATTGTGCGGAATACCCATCTTTTCCGCATGCGTGCCTAAAGCCCAGTGACCAGTGCAGATCGCTATAAGTCTATGGGTGTCGGCCCTGGATCTCCCCAGCAGACACCTTGTTTCCCTTTCGTTGTAGTCCGGCCAAATGGCTTTTGAAATCGCACAACTCGCGGTGCTCTTCCATTTTTGTTGAGCTTTGTTTACATAAAAATCTCGAACTATAATAAAAATAAAAATAAATGTAAGGCGCAAAAAGCTTCGAAGAGATTTTAGGCCGAGCTGCTCTTTCAATTAGCGTCGTGCTCCTTTTTAATTTTTTCTACAAATTGGCGGGACGGGACCTACTTATTTTATGCCGACTCCGAACGGCATCTGCCAGACAGACGAGTTTTCACTGAGAAGCTTTTCATTGCAGAAATTCACTCGACGTGCTTGCAAAACACTGCCGAGGGGCGACCCCGCTTAGAAACATGTTCTCTTGTTTCTAAAATTTTGATGTTTTTTTGCCCGGGGCGTGAACCCAGGATTGTCGGTGTGGTAGGCGGAGCACGCTAGCATCACACCACGGCGGCCGCCGAACCTTAGACACTCTTTTTAAATGCCTCGCTGTGCGGCGTAATTGTTGCATGCGCAATTTTTTTGTACATTATTTTCACTCTTGATAAAGAATGTGAGAGCTTCTTCCCACTAAACAAAATAATTGTTGTGACAACGAATATTATTCTGTATTTGTAGTTTAAAGAGTATAAAATCAGATAAAATGTCTACATTCCCATCCCTCTATCAAACTGAATTATATATGTGACCCGGCCTTTGAAAAGGTGGCTTATGACTCAAAAATAATAATTCAAAAGAAAAACTACTAAGAAACTGAAGAAATGCATTGTTTATCTTTAACAGCTGTTTCCTTTTTGAGTCATAAGCCACATTTTCATTGGCCGAGTCACATATATGTTTATGTCATACGCGGCTGCCATACCAAAGAAAATGTGGATCGAAAATGCTGAGCGAAGCACCAAAATGTTTAAAAGTGGTCTAAACTTTGTTCATTTGTAATAGGACTAATTATGCAAAGTACGGTGACAATAGAGCAAATGATGCAAATGAAGAGTGTCGATGAAAACAAAACAAAAAATATAGAACTCAGTTTTTATTGTTAAGATCCGTGATTTAATGGCCCTTTCGCTCAGAATCTCACGTAATTCGGAGGTGTCAATTGTGGACAAAACTCTTTGGGAAACAGGGATCCATATTCTAACCTCACTCAGAGGACTGGACCACAGATGGATCAAAATTTGGTGACGGAAAAACGGGAGCTGGCCAAAATTAAAGAAATCGATACCAATCTATGATTGCATCGAAGTCCTTAATGATCTGGGAGCAGTGGCGTAGTGAGGTTTTCTTGCCCCCGGGGAAAAATATTTTTTTCCACACTTAAAAATGTTAGGTCACTTAGGCGACCTTGCTCCATCGTTGACCGTAAATATTTCAAAATCAGTTTTAATTTGCTGAATGAACGTTCGCAGCTATCAATTGATACTGAGATAGTCAAGAGTATTTGAAGTGCCACTCGCAAGTTTGGAAAAGCATCTTCTCCATACGAGATTAAAAAAGTAAGTAATTCTAACGGAGTTTTAGGTTCAATTTCTTTTCTACTGCGAAGTAATATTTTGCAGTGACATATTACGTTATCGAAATCTGTATTATTAAATTCACCCAGGTTCTTACAATTTCTTTCTAAGTCGTTATTATCCTTGTTTAACAAATTTCCAACGTCTAAAAGAAATGCAAATTTAAAATTAAGGTCATTTAGTCGTGTAAATCTTGCACGTACTTCTTGTTGGAGACGATCCAGAACACTTTTCATAACGCGAGCAATTTCACATTCTGCGCAAAGGCCAACATCTCTAGCCGATTCTCCGAGCATTTCGCGGCGCCTTCTTACACGTTTTACAATCAATCAATATCCCATTTTTCACAAAGAGACTTCGCGTTTTCTTTTGCTTCTTCACAGAGAGTGTCTTGGATTTCGAATAGTTCAGTTGCTAATGATTTAAGATCATGATACACTTCTCTAAAATTCATCCCCGTATTTTGTAATCTGAGCTGCACACGATCAATCCTCCTTAAGATTTCATACCAGAAATGAACAAATGTTATGAAACCAAAATTTATTATATTTTGAAACATAATTGTAGCTTCGCTTCTGGTGTCACTTGTGGTGTTAGTGTCCTCTGCTAATTGTTCTAAGTATTCTACTACATTCTCTATCCCATCGACGATAACGCTAATCGCGCTCCATCGTGTTTCAGATTCACGTTAGACAGTTTTTGTTAACGCATTTTTTAATAATTCCCATCGTAACGTTCAACGTGAGAAAAAAGATATATGCTTTCAATTATTCCGCAACCTGTGGCAAGTGTTGCCGGATATATGCATGCATTAGTATAGAATTTTTTTTCCAAAAATCAATATTTTCCAGAAATCAGTTATAATAAAAATACAAATTTTTGTTGTTATATCGGCCTACTGATTTGTAAGATCGCGGGTTCGAATCGAGCTCAAGGCCTAACAATAATTTTTTATCATTATTATTTTTATGATAAATTTTTTCTTAATTCAAAAAATTTTAAATTAGAATAGAAGAAAGAACAAATTTAGACAACTGCCAAAGCTCGTAGTATAGATTCATTTCGGGAACTGCTAAATTCCTTCATCGCGGATGGCTGAATGGTCATAGCAGCGGCGCCTAAACGTTGCCGATGAAGGAATTTAGCAGTTCCCGAAATGGATCTATACAACGAGCTTTGGCAGTTGTCTAAATTTTTTCTTTCTTCTATTCTAATTTAAAAATTTTTTCAATTAAGAAAAACAATAATAATGATAAAAAATTATTGTTAGGCCTTGAGCTCGATTCGAAACCGCGATCTTCAAAATACAAATTAAATAATAAAAATACAAGTTAAAGGAAGTTCTGCTTTGCGGACCATTTTGCATCCCCCTGTGAGCAGCGCCCGGTGCAAGATGCCCCCCTTGCCCCCTCTCACTAAGCCACTGTCTGGAAGCCAAAACCAAGGTTTTGTTAAGATGGTTTCCCGGGCCTCAAATTCTCCTCATTCATGATTGTGTATGATAATTGTTCCTTCAAATTAATGAAGCCTACAGTTTTTCAACCATAATTTCTGATAAAAGTTTAAATTTTTTTATACTGCCTGCCCCTGCAATTGAACCTTATTCCTTCGGTTTGATCGCACTACCTGCTTAGCCATGACATCCTCTATATATAATATGAATAATACTTTTGCATGTTTAGCTTCATTTAATGACTGTCATATAGGTTTATAAAATTGAGATTTAAAAAAAGTCTCGCCGCGATTATTTGTTTGTGTGTCCCCTCCATATCCTTCTTCCATACTTGAGTATTATTGTGCTTTTGTCTCACATTACGGCATTTATTATTATATTTGGTAATATAAAATCGTTTATTGACATTTTAATAACAGAGTGATAAAATTTTAAACAAACAAACAAACCACTGCAATTTGTATTTACATAAGTATGTACTACATACATACATGAACTGATAAATTTATCATGACATCTACATTCATGTGGAAAATTCCTTGATAGGTTAAACTTATTTTGAAAAAGAATTTGTGCAAATATAGTTTAAATATAAGTATCTAAGTTCCCACGAATTTTACAAATAGCAGTAAAAAGTCAAATATTTTAAGTAAATTAAGCTAATTAATAGCTTAATTATGATTTATTTATTTATTTTTTATACTAGAGCACTCGGTAGACTTTGTTTTGCCCGAAAATTGATTTGCCTACATTTCAAAAGTGAGCTTTGCTGTCCCTCTTCACTCCCAATCCCACTCTCTTCTACTTTATCTTCTAATTCTTCATTCCTATTGCCAGTCAAGGAGGCGTGCCAAATTTCAAACAACTCATACCATAAATAATGTAACGAATTTAGGGAAATTCCGCTTATTTGAAACCTTCTGCTAACGTTCGAATCGCTAAACTGTTGAATAAATCACTCCAATATTCAGTATTGCAAACTGCTCTTTATTTAGATTACTTTAGGAGTAGTACTTCACAATTATACTTCACAACCAATAGCGTGTTTAAATTAAAACTGATTCGTCATTCCTCAACTTGCGCTGCTTTTATACTCTCTGTTGCCTCGTCTGGATATTTCGCCAAAGGTCTTGACATTTCACCTTCTAGAATCTTCTGCTTGGTTAGCAGCTATATACATGTACATTTTTAGTTTATGCGTTTCTCATAGTCATATCCATGTGTATGTGTGAGCAACTACTTCGGCTGATGACTACATCTGTGTGTGTGAAATAGCTCTTCGTCGCCTTCTACATAAGTATTGCTAGCTTTAATATGTAAATGTACATAAGAGTGGCTGCTTCATGTTTTTGTTGTTGTGAAGACTGATGGAATGCGATGCAGTCACGAGAGGAAGACTTAGGATCCTAGGATCGCCAAAATTATAAAATAGTCATATACACTCTTTGAAGCCGAAAACCATTCTGGATTTTCTCAGATAACTTGATTTGGACGAGGTGGTGTTGTGAAGAAAATGAGGACACAATAGACCAATTGGTCGAAGTGCTTAACCTCACAACATATCCATTTATATCTACAAGAAAACTAACCAAATTCAGAAACGTACACACGGAGGAGTTAAGTCACAAACACACGTACAGAAGAAATATACATACATATGTATATAAAAGATAATTTCTGCTGGCATTCATTTTTTTTATTAGCTATAAAATTTACTTTTATTGACTATAAAGCTGATCGAGCCGGACCAGTGCGCATCTTGCGCAATCAATATAAAAGTCTCTTATCAAATATCAACAGAAAACAGCTGTTCTATCAATCAATTAAAGCTTACAGCTTGCGCTGTCATCTGGCGTTTGGTAGCAACTGCCGATAACGAAAATATAGCTAAACAAAAGCACTACGACCAAAATTGCCCAAAGCTCGCTAATAGCCCGAGTCTCCATCTTTACAACCAAAATTTCATTTATAGATTTTGATTTCAAATAAGAGAGAAAAAGGGACCCGTAATTAAAAACAGCAATTAGAAATAATATTGTAACGAATTTTGTGCAATTCCGCTTATTTGCAACCTTCTACTAACGTTCGAATCACTAAACTGTTGAATAAATAACTCCACTATTCAATAATGCAAAATGGCCTTTATTCAAGTACTTCACAATACTACTACTTCTCGACAGACAGCGTGCTTAAATCAAACTCATTGCTGATTGCTCAGATTGCGCTCTTTTATACTCTTCGATTTCCTCGTTCCATACTTCTAGGCGTTTCCAGAATTTACTTAGTTACTAGCTATAAAATTATAACTACAGATGTACGTGTATAGCTTCTCATATGCGCGTGTATATGTGAGTGATACTTGCACAAATTATTGCCTACTTTTGGGAGTATCTCAGATATATGCATATGTTTGTGCGTTGCTCTCCGCTGCTTGTATGGACATATGTGTAGACATAATGATTAATTTGGTTATGTGCATACAAGTCACTGCTCAGTATCGGCTTAGAGATGATAGTACCCCTTAGTGTTGCTAGTATTCGTCACAATATATATGATTTGCTGGTTACACTGTACAACGGCAATTTTGCGACAAACTACGAATAATGGTAGTTGAAGTGGTTACTCGGCGTTTTCACTAGCGGAGTAAATAATAATGGAAGGACCAATCTTCAAAGACGATTTAAACGATCAAGAGGTCCTACTATCTCAAAACAGCCTAAGACTGAACCAGTTCAGAACGTGTTCAAAAGTTCTGCTTAGAGGGTCTTATGTTTGTGTTTGTCTGGCCAGCGAAACGGTAGAAACAATGAAATGGAAATTAGTGTGGGTGTTGTAGGTGGAAGTGGGTGGCATTTGGAGTGGAATTGAACCCAAAATTGAGACTGAATGAATAAAGGATATTAATGGGAATAGAATGGAGAAATTAAGGATAAAGAAAAAGAGGATTGGAAAAATAGTAATAAGAAGGGGAGGGAGAACCACTATTCCAATGCAGACATGCCATTATTTGGGAAGAACGACATTTGCTGAGTGTGTTTTTATATGTATAAAAAAAAATATTGGAAATCTACAATAAAATTAATTCATTCGATTTTTGTTATTGCTTAGGCCGATTTGTAAGATGGTGGGTTCAAATCGAGCTCAAGGTTTCATAATTAATTTTTTGTCATTATTATTATTATAATATATTTTTTCTTAATTGAAAAAAAAAAATTATTAGAATAGAAGAAGAAAACATTTTTGATTAACTGCTATAGCTCGTTGTTTAGATCCATTTAGAGAGCTGCTAGACATCTTCATCTTCGGCAACTTTTTTGCGCCGCTGTTATAACAATTCAACTAACACAGCGGTTGTTTGGTTTGTCTGTCTTGTTCTATTCTGTTGCTTGCCAATTGATTTTCGTAGTGCTGCGACATCTGTCGAAGAAACGATGTAAATATTGGTCCTATTTTTATGGCAGTAATGCCTTTGCGCGATATTTATTGACATTTTTTCCTCGTGCTCTGAGATGTATTAACAGTTTAGTTGTTGTTTTATTTCATACATAATTATAATCATGGTGTTGTATTTTCTTCTGCCAATCTATCTTTCTTTCATTTCACTACATTTCGCTTTCCCGCGTCGACGTTTCACCCAATCATTCCTCTTTCCATTCACCTTCCTCTTGCTCTTCGTCTTCATATCTCTTCCTTTACCCTTTACCACATCCAAATATGTTTCCGTGCCCTATTCGTCCTCATCCATTTCTTATCCATATCCCCTCCTTTCTCGTTTGTCTTTTATTCCTTTCCACATATCCCTTATATTTCCATTTCTCTTCCACTTACTCTTGCTGTCTGCCTTTGTCTCTCCATCTCTCTATCTCCACACTGTAAAGCTCACTACCTGTTTCCATTCATGTTCCTATTGCTGTTCTCTCATTGCTTTTTGGTCTTTGCCCTTCTCTCTCATTTTACTATCCCATTTTTCACTTCTCTCTCCTCATATCCTCATCTCCCCCATTCATAGGATTACTTTTATAGGCATTGATTATCCACTTGAATTAGTTTTGGGGATAAGTATAATCATCTACGATTTTCTCGAGGGAGGGCGTGACACCACCTAGTTTTCCAAAATATCATACTGATTAATTTACTCATAGCTATAAGGAATTAAAGCCATTTTTCTCCTGTGGATGCGGCACAGCCCACTTAATTACAGGCAGCTTCTAAATAGGTTAAAAATCATTTGAGTTTTCGGAGAGCATGGTGCACATACGTTTCATGTTCATGCATGTAGATCTACTATTACATGTCAATATTAAATAACCTATTACGTGCCTAAACATCCATTCATTATTTACTATGTCATTAAATCTTTCACTTCAATTTTCTGAACTCAGTTAAGAATTCAAATAATATTTCCCCTTTGGGCACTGCAATAGAATTCTAGTCACACAATTCATGACACGTAATAATCTTCCCGTTTGAGATCGTATGTGATCTATGCGAAAGTACGTAATGTGTATGTATGTGTATGTATGCATGAGTGGAATACTCAGTACTAATGGAATGAAATTGCATTCATATCATCATATATATTATTTCTAATAGCTGTTTTTATGTAGGGGTCCCTTTTTCGTCTTATTTGGAATCCAAATCTATAAATAAAGTTTTGGTTGTAAATATGGAGATTCGGGCTATTAGCGATCTTTGGGAAATTTTGGTCGTAGTGCTTTTGTTTAGCTATATTTTATTAAAATAATTTGATAAAAATAAACGATTGTGAGCACACAAGTCTTTTTGTACATTGGTTTTATTGTGAATATTTGCACTGCATTACCGGCAGCTGCTACCATACGTCATGCGCAAGCTGTCATTTTTAATTGGTTGATAGAACAGCTGATTTCTGTTGATATTTGATAAGAGACTTTTGCCCACCGGTCCGGCTCGTATAGGATAAATTTTGAAAACAAATAAATTTGTCCAAATTAGCTTTGGAACTGGGGCTTCTTATAAGAATATGTTTAGATTCTTGAATTGAACTCATTTGGATTAAATTCTGTTGTGTTGTTGCTTTCGATAAAACGTCAATAAAAACGGAAATCTTCTCCGTCATACCGCCCTTTTTTTCAATCCGGTCTTGCCGTGGTGCTGTCTTTAAAAATATAAATAAATGTAAGGAGCGATAACCTCCGAAGAGATTTTAGGCCGAGCTTCTCTTCCAATTTATATCGTGCTCCTTTTAATTCTTCCTACAAATTGGAGGGACAAGACCTACTTGTTTTATGTCGACTCCGAACGGTGTTGTAGGCGGAGCACGCTAGCAGCACACCACGGCGGCCGCCGAACCTTAGACACTCTTTTTAAATGCCTCATTGTGCGGCGTTATTGTCGCATACGCAATTTTTTTGTTCTTTATTTTCACTCTTAATAAAGAAGCTCTCACAGCTCCCACTAAACAAAATAATTGTTGTGACAACGAATATTATTTTGCATTTGTAGTCACAATTAAAGCTAAAAAAATGAAACGAGTATAAAATCAGATAATGTGTCTACATTCCCATTCCTCTATCAAACTGAATTATATATATGTTTATGTGATACACGGCTGCCACACCAAAAAAAAAATGTGGATCGAAAATGTTGAGCGAAGCACCAAAATGTTTAAAAGTGGTCTACATTTTCTTCGTTTGTAATGGGACTAATGGTGCAAAGTACGGTGACAATAGGGCAAATGATGCAAATGAAGTGTCGATGAAAACAAACAAAAACATAGAATTAAGTTTTTATTGTTAAGACACGTAATGTAATGGCCCTTTCGCTCAGAATCTCACGGAATTCGGAGGTGTCAATTTTGAACAAAACTCTTTGCGAAACGGGGATCCACAGATGGATCAAAATTCGGTGACGGAAAAACGGGAGCTGGCCGAACTTAAAGAAATCGATACCAATGGATGATTGCATCGAGAACCTTAATGATCTGGGAGCCAAAAACAAAGTTTTGTTTGTATGCAGTAGATGGCATCATTGATCCTCTTCACAACTTTGTACGGGCCTTCCCAACTGCACCAAAATTTGGATGGAACACTTTTCCGCCGGTGAGAGTTGTATAGCAGTACCAAATCTCCCTCCAAGAAACCTTCCGAATTGTTGTTCTTGTCATACCTGTGATTCATCTTACTACTCATTACCCTGGTTCGTTCCCTCACACTCTGTTGTTTGGCCAATGAACTACATCGTAAGGCTTGATCTTGACGGATTGGCTTTGCATAATCAGTATCGTTTTGACGTTTCACAACAGTAGTGCGAGCTGGCTTGAACCCACCCTTCCATTCTTTCTGGGAAATTCTTTCCTTCGTTTTAGTGCGTCCATTTGGGTTTGTCAATGTCAGTGTTTTTCTCGCAGGTACCTTTGATTTTGATTTGTTTGGCCCATTCGTTCCATCAACCTGTGCTCGATCTACTGCCTTTGACTTTGGTAGTCTTTGTCGAATCTCCTCCACCCGCACTCGTTTACTGCCGAACCCTTTCTCCAAACTGAAGTTAAGTCCTTGTTCCTATAGCACATAACCCTTCTTTGCATGTCGTTCCTGATGCCATGGTCAACTAAGAAGTCCACTCCCAATATGACTTCATCAACGATCTCTGCCACAACGATTTTGTGTAGAACCTTAACCTTTCCAATTAGGACTTCACATATCATTTCTCCCTGGACTTGGTTATACTCGCAAGTGACCGCACACAGCCTTGCTCCAGGTAATGGCTTTACTCACCTGTTGACCAAAACAGATCGGATTAAGGAATGAGATGCGCTCTTATCTACAGTCAGTACACGCTGCTTGCCATCCACATTTCCTCTGACGGTAAGACTGCTCGATTTTCTTCCGATTTGTGATACAGAGATAAAGGGACTTTCCACAGCTGGAGCTAGCTCTCGATCTTTACATCTGACTCGCTCTTGCTCATCTCCTCCAGCTTTGTTCTTAAGACCACCCATACCGTTGAAACCTCTAGAATCAAGGTCGCAATGACGTGCAATTTGACCTGGCTTCCCGCATTTGATAACTCTTTCACTCCGCTTTTGGGATCCTTTCAGTGCCTCCAATATTGTCAATCTGGCCTTTCTACGTCCACACGGCGTGCTTTGATAGATGGCTTACACAGAAGCGATGCTGTTTCCTGAATCAGAACATATGATACCGTTTCTGTGAATGTAGGCTTTGGGTTTGCGTATGTCGCTCGCTTCGTTTCGATATCCCTTATTCCATTAATAAAGCTCTGGATTTTTACCCTTTCGGTGTATTCCACGGGTGCGTCCGCATTCGCTAAATGTGCCAGCGGATGCTGAAGGCGACGCAAACTCTTGCAATGTTTCACGAGGCGTCTGGAAGCGGTTCAGTAACTCCATTTGGTATATCTGTCTCCTATGCTCGATTCCGTATCGCCAGCCTAGTGCGCCCATCAACGCTTCTTAACTGTTCCGTTCGTGCTCTGGAATAGTCTGTAAGATCTCAGCAGCAGGGCCTTTTAACGCTACGAACAATGCAGCAACTTTATCTTCGGTATTCCAGTTGTTCGCTGCTGACGTTTTCTCGAATTGGAGCTTAAATACCTGGAAAGGAACAGAGCCGTCAAAAGATGGAGTTTTTGCCTTCGTATTGCTTGCTGCAACAACTGGGCTATTTAGTTGCAACTCCTGTATACAACCTTTTAAAGCATCTACCGTAGCCTCGATTTTGTTCTCAAACTGCATTATTTTTTCTTCCATACGGGCTTCCAGTTGTGCAGAGATCTGCGATGATACCTGTGCTGAAATTTGTCCCGACATTTCGGATATACGTGTCTCCTGTGCTTCAATCCTGCATGCTATTTGTGACGACATTTCGGATATGCGTATCTCTTGCTATTCCAGTTGGGATGCCATATATGTCTTCTATTCTTCCAGTTGAGTTTCTATCTTGGATGTTACTGTCGACGTTTGTGCAGATATTGCAGCTAATATCATGTTCAAGTCTGTGCTCGTAACTGTCTGCGATGTTTCATTTTTCTCTTAAATTTTTGTTGTTGCCTCTTCCCCATCAGGTTGAAAGACATATTCCTCTACATTGATTCCTTCCGACTCCATAAACTCTCGTAGTCGTGCCTGAAGTTCGGATTTATTGCCGGTTGTATTCAATCCACGGCTCTCCAACTCCTTCTTCAGTTGCTGGATCTACAATTCACTTAATTTTTCCATGTCAAAGGTCTATTCAAAATCTTCGAAATTTATTCAACAATTCCTCTTCTGACAGCAATTGTAACGAATCTAGGGAAATTCTGCTTATTTGCAACCTTCTGCTAACGTTCGAATCGGTAAACTGTTGAATAAATCACTCCAATATTCTGTATTGCAAAATGGTCTTTATTAAACTTTTTGGGAGTAGTACAATTATACTTCACAATTAAACTTCACTTCGCAACTGTTCGTCATTCCTCAGCTTGCGCTGCTTTATACTCTCTGTTGCCTCGTCAGCATATTTCTCCAAAGGTTTAGACGTCTTCCGTCTAGAATCTCCCGCTTGGTTACCAGAGATATACATATATATTTGTAGTTTATGCGTTTCTCATAGTCATATGCGTGTGTATGTGTGAGCAACTACTTCGGCTTTTGACCACAAATGTGTGCGTGAAATATCTCTTCGTTGCCTTTTATATATGTGTGTGAATGATGATTGATGTGTTCATGTATATCCGAGTGGCTGCTTCATATTTTTTTATTGTTGCCTAATTATTTATTTAGTATCAGCTTAGTGATGCTAATATTCGTCACAATATTATACACTAAAATGGTATTGGATTGAGTATTTACCTTGAAGTGATAAAGCTTCCAAACTTCTAATTACTTTAAGTTTAGATCAAGGTTAGGAAAGGAAGACTGCGCAAAATTTAATACATTGTAAACCTTCCTGAGCTTTCCTCCGTTCTCTTTCTATCTCGACTACTCCCGTTTTCTTATCTACCAGTCCCTCTCTCCCTTTCTATATCTATCTTAACTACCCATTTAATTTTCCACTTTTCCGTCCCATTTTCCGTCCTCTTTCTCTTCACTCTACTCTTGGTCTTGCTATCTCCCATTCCTTCCGCCTTCCTGACCCGCTCCCTCTCTTTTTCCTCTTCCTCTCCTACTCCTCTTCCCTTGGAGATTTAATTCCCACTCTTTACAAAGCTACTCCTCGTCTTTTAGGCACAGCCATATAAGCTTTGTAGAGAAGCGGAAGTCAAAAGTTAAAATTCACATAAACGGACTAATGAATTGTTTATTGTTACCATGTAATATATGCTTATCTTTAATTTATTTTGCTTCAGTTGAATTCTCTTGTTTATTTGGTAATCAGTGCGTTCTGGGGAAAAATACCTACCTGGAAATTTGTAATCAAAACCTCAATAAAAACAGTTATTGCATTAAATACAATGGTTATCACCTTTTAAATTATCATAACACCCATATATTAGGGTGGGTCGATTTTTTAACCGACATCGCACCATCGATTTTTCGATAGGATTTGGGCTCAGGTAAAAAAGTTCCACTACGTATACCCAAAAAACTAATTTTCGCACGATATCAACCGGGTTATTCCAACCATCGCTAATCGCCGTACTGCTTCCAACGGACTTGGAAGAAGTTTAGTGCTCTCCACCAGACCAGAACGTTATAGAAGAGAATCGGCTTTACCACTACATCGTACAGCTAATGGATACCATTGGAGAGAGTCCCCTTTGTTTGACAACTGCCCCCTAACGCAATACAAAGCAACCGAAGCTTTACTAACCCTATCCTTCACATTAAACTCCCACGTCAGCTCGCTGTCAACAATAATTTCTTACTTAGTACTTAGCCTTGTCAAACAGCACCAGCGGTTCCCCCCAAATAAAGAATGATGTAAACACTCGGCCACCGTGGTGTGATAGTAGCGTGCTTCGCCTACCACACCGAATGCCCTGGGTTCATACCCCGGGCAAAGCAACATCAAAATTTTAGAAATAAGGTTTTTCAATTAGAAGACAATTTTTCTAAGCGGGGTCGCCCCTTCGCAGTGTTTGGCAAGCACTCCGAATGTATTTCTGCCATGAAAAGCTCTCAATGAAAACTCATCTGCCTCGCAGATGCCGTTCGGAGTTGGCATAAAACAAATAGGTCCCGTCCCGCCAATTTGTAGGAAAAATTAAAAAGGAGCACGACGCAAATTGGAAGAGAAGCTCGGCCTTAAATCTCTTCGGAAGTTATCGCGCCTCACATTTATTTATTTTTTAAACTCTATAATCTTATATCTCCGGGTAAAAAACATAAGTTCCGTTTAGCTAGGTTTGCCAGCCAATTCGCCAGCGATTTGGACGACTTAGTCGCGATCCAGATAACCCTGTGAAGCGCCCCTTAATGTATTCAGATTTTACCCCTGACAAAAATTGTCAGGTCGTCGGGGTAAGCCACTACTTGTAGCCCCTATCCTCAAGGTCCTGAGGGAGGTAGTTTATTACCACGACCCAAAGCAGCTGAAAAAGAACACCCCTACGACATGCCCCTTCTCACCTCTCCCTGAGCCGTCGCTCCTTCCACTCCGCCGCTACACTTTTGCCACTGGTGAATACTACCAGAGCCGATAACCAATAGCAGGCATTGTTGAAGGCGTCTTCTATGTCAAAAAAGGCACCAAGCACAAATTATTTGTTCTCGAGGGACCCGTCTATCAGTATGACAACCCAATGAAGATAGGCGTGTTCAGATGTCAAATTTTGCTCTCGAGGAATACTGCTCTTTATCTAAAGATCAATCAGCTGCTCCAGGGTTTTTAAAGAATCGAAGATATGCTGAGTGTTTTAAAGTCTTGGGAGAGACGTGAGAGCTTTTTGCCAAGACTTGAGAACATAGCCCAACCGCAGACAGTTGGCGTAAATGGTATCCAGTTAGCAGCAGGAGAGCGCAGGAGTATTCCCGGAGACTTATACGACTTAAACGAGTTAATGGCTCATGCAAGCTAGCTTTTCCCTGCACGTTTTCTCATTTCTTTCCTTAAATAATAAAAAAAAATACATGCTATGTACATAAATGTGAAAAAATTTAAATTTGATTCCCTAATGTTTCTTAATTAATTATTCTGCTCACATTATACATATCTTTATTTTGCGTAGAAATGGCGTGTCTTCAAAGAGATCACCGAACTATTCATACTCGTGCCATCACTGCTCGGTCTCAAGGGCAATCTCGATATGTGCCTAGCATCACGTCTCTCAACGCAAGTCAATTTGGGTAATATGAACGCACGCAAGGAAGTAATCAAGATGATTGTTGGTAATATTGCATTGGTTCAAGTGCAGGCGACGGTAGCCTCTTTTTTGGTCGCTATGTTTGCCATTGCCGTTGGGGCTGCGATGGATGGTACTTTCCATTTTGAACATGTTATGCTGCTGACGGCGTCCGCCATGTTTACGGCAACCTCATCGTGTTTTGTTTTAGGTGAGTTTTTTAATTAACAATAACAAAAACCTTATTGGTTTATATCTGTGGTCACAAGTCATGACAGCTTAAGTCCAAAAGCACCACATACAACAAACATACACAAATATCATTCAAAATCAATAATCCAAAGACTGTTATATGCTTTCAAAATCTATACACCCAATTCTGCATTACAAGTCCGTTTCAGTTCTCCTGAACTGAAAGTAGGTATCCTGAGTTCCGCTTAAATTGAAAGAAGAAGAGGAAGAATGAACGAATTTTTGAAATCAGCTGTTTGTGAGAAATTGATGAAATTAGAATACAACAAAACCAAGAAATATTTGTGACAAATTTATAAGTTGTGAATATTTCGTTATTTAACATTTATTTATCATAAATAAATTATGGATACATTATCGGTTGCAGTTTTAATTGAAGATGAGGACAATGCGTCCCACAATGTAGACGTGAGAGTGGAAAGACCGAGATTGAGGGTCATCAGTGATCCATTCAGGAATTCATACATATTAAATATTATAAGATTCAAAAAAACTTTAGGTTAAATAAAGACGCATTTAAGTATGTCTTAGATATATTTGATGCAGACTTCCTTAACAGCATTTAACCGCGTAATGGCTGCTTTGAGGTTTTTTGCTGAAGGCAGCTACCAGCATGGTGTTTGTACAGATTACAATGTGGCGATCGGTCAGTCAATCGTTTGCAAGTCACTATCCTATTTTCTGGATGTAATGGAGCGACGGCTTTGTCCAGAGTGGATAAAATTTGAAAACAGTGAGGAGGAAAAACTGCAAGCGAAACAATAGTTTTATACTAAGGCTGCCTTTCCAGGTGTAGTAGATGGAACACATATTAAAATAACGAAGCCACATCAAAAAGATTTCCTTTACTATAACAGAAAAGGATTTTATAGCATCAATGCTATGGTGATAAGGATAACATTTGAATGATGTTGAAAACGATGCAACCTCTTTCCGAAACGCCTGCACTTCTTTTTTAGGCCTTTTTGAGAAACCTTGTGCGATGTCTCTTTTTCTTGACAGCATTTCCAACAATTTGTCCTATTGCTATGGTGCTTGTAGCCCTGCAAAACCGCAAAAAAATAAAAAGTTTGTTTTAAAATAATTTTTATAAACATCAATGTATATTTTACTTACATATTTTTTTGAAAATTGCCCTTTAAAGCCCGCGAAAATAAAAATCAAAACAATCTCCGTCAACTACTTTGCAACTGAGAAAAACGGAACTCCGCTCGAAGTGTAAGATACGTCAAATCGAAGCTTTTGATGTTGGACTGAATGCAAACGGAATGCAGAATAGCAAAGTTACCAAACTGAGAAAATTTCAGTTCAGTTCGAAGTGCAGAATAGGGCTGATAATCATTAGTGCTTATTTAGTATGTATAAACTTAATTTTGTGAATCATCCTATCTCGACTTATGTAGGCGACTATGACATTGTGAACACAGATATTATAGGGTAAAACATTTTATTATAATAGATTACTTACAATTTCTCTTGCAGATTTTGTATTAGTGGCTGTGATATTAATATCGGAAAAATATAATTTAAATCCTGATAATTTAGCAACACCTTTAGCGGCATCTATCGGTGATGTCGTTTCAATAAGTATGCTTTCATTTATTGCATCCTTACTTTACGAACACATAAGTGAGTATATTATAGTGCATATTTTAATAAGTAAGGCTAGGTTTTCATTAGGTCAAAATATTTGACATAAAATATAAAAATTCGCTATATGTTTTCCTTTTAACAGCCTGATTTATTTATTGTATTTTCTTTTATTTTGCAGAAACCCACTTATGGATTACATTTGTTGTTGTAGCTTGTTATTTAGTACTTTTGCCTATGTGGGTTGCTATTGTACTCAAAAATAAATATACTCGACCCGTACTAAAGAGTGGTTGGGTTCCAGTACTCTCTGCGTTATGTATAAGTGGGTGAGTATAACAAAATTTTGTTTAAGCTTTTCGGCTGTTTCGGTCGGATATACACACATACATACATAAGTCCATAAGTTATGCTTAATAAAAGGAACGAAAAATATTTTTTTAAAAAGCAATTAAACTTTAATAGGGTTTAATGGTTTATAAAAATTAGTTTAATCTTACGATTTGTTTTGATCTAGGAATCATCCCAGACAGAAAGCTGTCATGGAAGGTCAACGTGGAGGAGAGGATGAAGAAGGCTTCAACCGCACTTTATGCATTTAAAAGAATGCTGGGGTGCACGTGGGCTTATCGCCCTCTCTTCTCATTGGGTTTTTACAGCTATTGTAAGCCCTATTCTATACTATGGAGTTCTTGTTTGGTGTAAAGCCACACAAAAAACAACGTACCTCAAAAAATTAGAGGGGGTATGCAGACTATAAATGCTTAGCATTACGGGAGCCCTGAAAATAACCCCGAGAGCTGCAATATATGCCATTCTGCACATTCCACCTGTAGACATGGTAGCAAAGAACATAGCATTAACAACTGCAACCAGGCTCGGTGCCTCGGGGCAGCTTGAGCGCCGACCATACTTCCATAGTAGTATAGCGTCATCAATCACAAGACGAACAGACTACCTGATTCCCTCTCTGCGCTTCGTGGGCGATCTTAAGGCCACAATAGAGGTGGAAGGTTGGCGCAAGGGTGCTCAAATGGCGGACGAGGCGATACATGTGTACACAGATGGTTCCAAAGAAGTGGAAGAAGTAGGGTCTGCGGTATACTGTGCTGATCCGGAAATAAACAGATCCTACATCCCTGGAGAGAATCGGGACAGGGAAAAGCAAACATCTATATTGGGTCCCAGGGCATATTGGAATGAAAAAGAGGATGAACTAGCTTAAAAGGGCGCATCCCTTGAAGCTTGCTCCGTAGACGTCCCAATTAGACTGGGCTAGATTAAGCAAAGGCGAGAGGTGCACATGATTGACCAAGCAGGAAAGGCGTGGGTTCAAGCGCGGGGCTGTAAAGTGTCGAAGATTATGTGCAGGTCTTACAACCTTAGACTAACAAAATTGCTTCTATCATTAAAAAGAGAGGACTGTAGACACTTGACGGGTATTCTGACTGGACACTGCGTTCTGGCGTCACATGCCTTTAAATTAGGCTTGGTCAGTGATAGCAGATGTAGGAAGTGCGGGCTGGAGGAGGAAACGATCGAGCACGTTCTGTACTCGTGCCCTGCGCTTGCCAGGCTAAGACTCCAGCTATTAGGAGTGATACAGCTGTCAGATCTAGAAGCAGCAAGTGGCTTAAGTCCTAGGAAGCTTCTAGTATTTGCCAAGAGGACGGAGTTATTTGATAACATAGGTCCTGGTTTTTGATAGGGTTTTTCAGTTTGGTCGTTAAAAATAACTTCTGGTAACACTACGGTCTTATTCAGTCTATATGAGGTCCTCATGGACCGGTCAGTTCAACCTAACCTATCCTACGATTTGTTTTAACTTAAACGGTATATTTTCACCTTAAGAGTAATTTTTTTCAAATAAAAATTCTTTGCATGCCCTATAGGGAAAATTTTTAGTTTTTATTATCTTACAAGGAAATTTTGGTCATGGACTACTGATACACTTACGGGGAAACATTTAACATTAAAAGTAAATTTGCTAATAAAAAAACATCCGCGGGCATTCGGGGTGAACTGAGCGGGACGGAATCTACATGTTTTATGCAAGGAGATGAATAATCGCTGAGAAGGTTTTCATCGCAGAAATACACTCGTCCAACTTGATAGCCGATGTCCAGAGATTATGAAGGGGATCCTTTTCTATGCTTAGAAGATATTGATGAATATGATAAACCCCAGGTTACTGTGCTTAGAATAGTCCCGCGTCAGGTATGCCTGTCTTGTGCATTGACTCTCCGCTGCTCGTATACGTACATGGTACATATGTGTAGACGCAATTATTGTTTCGTTTATGTAGATACATACAGACCCATTCTAAATATTCTCGCGGAATTTTGTTCTCGCGGATTTTTTTATTCCCGCGGAAAAATTCCTCCAATTCTTTTCTCCTAAGGAGAAGAATAATTGGGGAATAGGAATTTCGAATTTTCGAAGTCAGCTGTTTTGTCAATTGAAATTTCGTTGCGCATTTCTTATTTTGTTTAAAAAATTGTAGTTTAATTATTGTTGCCAATTTGTTTGAAATTAAGAAATAAGGTATAAACCAGGGATGCACCTTAACGTTAAGCTAATCGTTTATCAAAAAATTTCCACCGTTTCCGTTGAAACACTTCGAAATATTATCGATAAAGTAATTATCAAGATAAATTGTATCTCGTTTTTAACCGAAACGAAAAGCTTTCGTTAATGTTAAAAACGTTAACGAAAACGTGATACTTTATGTTTGAATTGTGCTGGCAATGCTATAGCCATGGTGAAGCCGTAAGGTGGCAACAACGAGCGCACATACACACACAAACTCTATGTAATTTGTTTGTGTAATTCGTTGGTGGTAATGTCAAAAATACTCTGAGAAATGTTCGTACTGTCAAAATTCATGAGAAAAGTTGCAATCAGCTTGGATAATGCTTTCACCTTTAATGACTCCGCCATCAATCAGCTTTGCCAGCATAGTTTGAAATTAATAATCAACATAAACGATTTGATTTCGTTTTGATATGGCAGAAAACGAAACGAAATCATTTCGTTAATTTGACGATCTTAACGTTAATAAACGAAACGAAATGACTTCGTTTCGTTTATTAACGTTGATTATCGTAACGAAATGATATCGTTTCGTTGGTTAAGCATGCCTGGTATAAACAATGCACATTATTGCATTTCATGTGGTATTCACTGAAATGAGTAATGAATTGGTGCCACAGCAACATCAACAGGGGAGCATAAGAAGAAGACCGGCGGGATAACACAAATCTGCCGGAGTTGCCTGCATTCATTCTGCAAAGCAATTTTCTGGCGGCCAAGTCGGGTTGAGTTCCCCTTTCGCCATATGCCAAAATCTATTTAAGCCTTCTTAAAAAATCCTTGCCCAATTTCTGGATGGCTGCATCAAATATGCGAAGATCTGTTCCGTTGCTTATGATATACTTTTCGACTTAAAATAAAGAATATTGTGGTTGTTGTTGTTGTTGTATTAACAGTGAGAATATTGTGGTAGAATGTAAATACATATTTTAGTACAAATTTGTACAAATAGGTGTTCTTTCTTAAAATAACCGATTTCCTTTAACTATTTTGATGCATTCCCTTTAATTTAACTAGGGAAAAAAATCCTATAAAATGGCAGAGAAATCTCCCTCTCCCTTACATTCATAATACCTACTTTTCTCCCATAACCGGTTTCCGCTTTTTCGAACATTGTTCAGAATAGAAGGAGAGGGAGAAGTGAAAAAACTCACAAGGAATTTTTATTTAGAATACGAGGAATGGGAGAAGGGAAAAAACTCGCACGGAATTTTCGTTTAGAATTGGGCTGATAATGATTGAATTATTGATGTGAATTCGCGTCACTGCTTAGCATCGGCTTAGAGATAGCAGCACCCCTTAGTTTTGCTAATATTCGTAACAATATATTGTTGTAGCAGAGCCACACAGAAAGATGACCACACATATCTTTAGTGTAAGTGGCATCATCGACATTCGTGCTCAGAATTTCTGCGTATGTATGTGTGAATTTACAATGTTCGCGAACGAGAAGAGAGAAAGAATAACATTAGATAAAACGAACTAAAAGAACAAATGAACTAAAAGAACAAAAAGAACCGAAATCGAAGATCTAGTTCACTTGTTCAATTGAGAGACCCGGTCAATTGAACAAGTTCAGAACGAAACGACCCAACTCTAACCATGATAAATTACTTAAGTTGTATGTAGTCACTGAGAAATGTGCTCCCCCTGCGCATATCTTGAGTTCCACAAGATAGTTGTCCAATTCGCTATTGGGACCTTATAGCTTGCACATGTTTAGGACATTAAAGTTTTTCTAGGAATTGAGCGAACCCGGAAGTAAATTTATAAAAGAGCCATGGGCCAATGTGGATCTCCCTGTTAAACCTTGGGCTTGGAAGCGGCACTGACTACTCAGCTCGTGCTGCTTTTATATTCTCTGTTGCCTTGTCCGCATATTTCTCCAAATGTCTAGACGTTTCTTTTTCTAGAATCCCCTACTTGGTTACCAGCTATATGCGTGTGTATTTGTAGTTTATAGCCTCTCGCATAGCCGTATGCGTGTGTATATGTGATGATTACATGTGTTTATGAGTATCTCTCCGTTGCCTTGTATGTATGTGTGTAGATGATGATTGATTTGTTTACGAGTGGCTGCTTACTATCAGCTTAGTGATGGTAGTATCGCTAGTGATGCTAATATTCGTCACAGTATGAAAATAAAATATTTTATCGTTTAGTATTTTAATAATTTGCTATTTTAATTTGTAGCCTTGGCGGTCTGGTTCTCGACGCAGCTGTGAAAATATTCGATGGTTTCGTTGTGTTTCAGCCCATTATTAATGGTATTGGTGGTAATTTAGTATCGGTGCAAGCGAGCAAAATCTCAACAATGTTGCATCAGAGTTCAATTATTGGAATTATACCACCGCATACGAAAGTTTTCGAATGGCCTTGGAACTCTCTGATCAAAGGAGGTAGGTTGAAAATGTTAATATTGTAACGAATTTACTTTCAAATCCTCTTATTTGCCCTTCTGCTATGTTCGAATCACTAAACAGTTGAACAAATAACTCCAATATTGAATAATGGAAAAATGGCCTTTATTAAAGTACTTCACAATAACACTTATACTTTGCAACTAGCTGGCTTAATAACCAAACTGATAGCTTAAATGAAACTGACTTTCAAACTAATACTGCTATTGCTCGCTATATAGCGTCTTAATCGTTACTGCCCATAGCGCCTCTACCGCTGATGCTTTTATACTCTGTGATTTCCTCGCTGCATCTTCTAGGCGTTTCCAGAATTTTACTTAGTTATAAATTTCTCAGCTACAACTACAGATGTATAATTTCTCATTTGAGTAATACTTGCACAAATTATTGCCCTCTCTTGTGACAACTCAGATAAGATATATGCATGTGTTTGTGCATTGATTCTCCGCTGCTCGTATACGTACATGGCACATATGTGCAGACGCAATTATGGTTTCGTTTATGTAGATCAGGGCTATTCGTTTCATAGCACAATTGTGCCCTCTCAATTCACACGCATATGATTCGCTCTGTCGTCGTTAATTGTGTTAGTCGTCGCTTGGCACTTGGCGTAGCAACATCGGTGATGGGTATTGGCTGATCGGTATCAAAATATGTATGAAAAATTATGCACGATACATATGCTTATTGTTAGCTCGTTGCTTGCTAGTAAGCGACTAAATGAAAAATCAATTCACCCGCACGATCATCGCGACGATTGCGCTCTCACTAATACAGGTGCACTTTCAGTTTTGAATAGACCTGATGTAGATACATAATGATTGATCTATGGATGTGCATGATATCACTGTTTAGCATCGGCTTAGAGATAGCAGCACCCCTTAGTTTTGCTAATATTCGTAACACTGCCCTCCACCTAAGTCTGATCGTCCTGATTAGACAAATCTTCCGATCTAAACGCCGCTAGCATCTCCAAATGTACCACTCTTCTAATCCGTGGTTTCCCAGTGGTTTGTATGCGGTAGATGGTATCCCTGATCTTCTTCACAACTTTGTACGGGCCTTCCCAACTGCACCGAAATTTGGCTGGAACATCTTTCCGCCGGTGAGGGTTGTTTAACAGTACCAAATCTCCCTTCAAGAAACCTTCCGAATTTTTGTTCTCATTGTACCTGCGTTTCATCTTACTACTCATTATTCTTGATCGTTCGCTCGCACTCTGTTGTTTGGCCAATGAACTTGTTCGCAGAGCTTGCATTTGACGGATTGACTTTGCATCATCATTATCGTCTGTACGTTTCACAACAGTAGTTCGCGCTGGCTTGAAATCACCCTTGCATTCTTTCTGAAAAATTCTTTCAGTCATTTTAGTGCGTCCATTAGGGTTTGTCGATGCCGATCTTTCTCTCGTATGTACTTTCGGTTTTGATTTGTTTGCCTTTGACTTTTGCGGTTTTTGTCGAATCTCTTTCATCAGCACTCGATTACTGCTGAACCCTTCTTCCAAACTGAAGTTAAGTGGCACATCCTGGTTCTCATAGCACATAATCTTTCTTGGCATATCGATCCTGATGTCATAGTCAACTAAGAAGTAAACTCCCAATATGACTTCATCAACGATCTCCGCTACAACGAATTTGTGTAGGACCGTGACCTTTCCAATCAAGACTTCACATATCACTTCTCCCTGAACTTGGTTATACTCGCCAGTGACCGTAAGCAACTTTGCTCCAGGTAATGGTTTTACTCTCCTGTTGACTAAATCAGATCGAATCAAGGAATGAGATGCGCCCGTATCTACAGTCAGTACACGCTCCTTGTCATCCAGCTTTCCTTCGACCGAAAGACTGCTCGATTTTCTACCACTTAGCAACACAGATATCACAGGGCATTCAATAGCTGGATCTAGCTTTCGATATCTACCTCTTACTCGCTCTTGCTCATCTCCTCCAGCTTTGCGTTTACGGCCACCCACATTGTTGGAACTATTAGGACCAAGATCGCAATGACGTGCAATGTGACCGGACTTCCCGCATTTGAAGCATTTGATAACTTTTTCACTCCGCTTTTGCGATCCTTTCAGCGCCTCCAATATTGCGTCTACCCACTCTGGCCTTTCTACTTCCACACGGCGTGCTTTGAATGTGGGCTTACTCAAAAGTGACGCTGTTTCCTGAGTCAGCGCATGGGATACCGTTTCTGCGAATGTGGGTTTTGGGTTTGCATATGTCGCTCGCTTCGTTTCTACGTCCCGTATGCCGTTTATAAAACTCTGGATTTTTACCCTCTCGGTGTACTCCACGGGTGCGTCCGCATTTGCCAAATGAGCCAACCTTTCAACATTCGAAGCAAACTCTTGCAAAGTCTCATTAGCATTTTGGTAACAGTTTTGCAATTCTATTTGATACATCTGTTTCCTGTGTTCGCTTCCGTACCTTCGTTCTACAGCAGCCATCAATGCGTCATAACTGTTCCGTTCGTACTCTGGAATAGTCTGTAAGATTTCCGCGCCAGGCCCTTTCAGTGCCACGAACAGAGCTGCAACTTTATCTTCAGCATTCCAGTGGTTCACTGCTGCGGTCTTCTCAAACTGTAGCTTAAAGACCTGAAAAGGAACAGAACCGTCAAAGGATGGTGTCTTTACCTTTGGATTACTCGCTGAAACTGTTGGGCGATTTAACTGCAACTCCTGTATACGACCTCTCAAATCTTCTATCTCAGCATCAATTTTCAGCTTTGATGTTACCCTTGCTTCCTGTGCTTCCAATTGCGAAGACATTTGCGCCACCTGCAATGATAAGCGCTCCTTTTGTGCTTCCATCTTAGATGTTATACGTGTATCTTGCGACTCCAGTTGGGATGATATACGTGATACCAGTTGGGATGTTATATTTGTCTTTTGTTCTTCCAGTTGTGATGACATGTTGGTGGATATTTGTGATGACATTTCGGTCATTTGTGCCGATATTGCAGCCAATATCATGGTCAAGTCTGTGTTCGCCATTGTCTGCGGTGTTTCATTTTTCTCCTCCAATTTTGTTGTCTCATCGCCATCAAGATGAAAGACATACTCTTCCACGTCAATTCCTTCTAATTTCATTGCCTCTCGTAGTCGTGCCTGAAGTTCGAGTTTAATGCCGGTTGTATTCAATCCACGGCTCTCCAACTCCTTCTCTAGGCGCAAAGGCGAGTTACAAACAAATAAATATAGTTTTAAAAAAATATTAAAAATATTGCACCTGCGTTAGTTTCATACACATAGTTTTGTAAACGTTAATAAAAACAAGGATATTGAAGTCGGTCGGTTAGGTGAAGCAGGTATTCAATGTTTGGTGTAGAGATTGCGTATATGAGCAATTGAAGTCAGAGATGTAGAGGGAGTAATGGAACTTGGAGTGTGAGAGGGAGCGGAAGTGGGTCTAAGAGTGGAATTGGGAATGGTAATGGAAGTAGGAATAGGAGAGCGAATGGAAGTGGAATTGGTATTGGGAGTTAGAGTGGGAGTAGGACTGGGACTGAGAGCGGAAGTGGGAATTGGTATGGGAGTGCGAGGAAATAAATGGAATAAGGGATGGCCAAGAATTAGAATAAAAATGGAAGATAAAGTGGAAAAGAATCGGATAGAGAGTGAACAGGGGAAGCAAGGCTCACTTTTTAAATGTAGATTGAAATCATATCCAGCAAAGTAATTATTTCGGCAGACCGCCTGCCATCACTGCCGGCCAGAAGGATCGCGTTAATTTGCAAAATAAGGAGTATGTTCAGCGTTTGATCAGTACACTCGATGCATGTCTAATGTACGACTAGACTAAAGCCAGCGGGACCTCAAATTCCCACAGCCCGCAAAATCCAAGAAATACCCATCCTTGCCAAGACATCCGCTTGATAATTACCTGGAATATTATTATAAAGGGGTTCCAGGCAACAGTTCTCTTAAAATAATTGGAAGCAGTCAAAAGCGAAGTCAGGCATTTCCAGGCCAGCTCACAACCGTTGAACCGATCCTTAATTACGGTGACTTCCATTGAATTTGCAGATTATATCTTGCTCCTTACAAAATGCTGCCCACCAACCTTCCTTTCCAATTTCAATCCACCGTGAATGAGTTCACCAAAGAAATCCCTCTTATTCCAAAAGTTCATAGCCGCTATTACGAACTTCACACAAGCCTCTATTCTGGCAGTTCTCTTCGTATCCAGTGCGGTCTACTAGAGACGTAAACCCATAGAACATTAGATGCAGAGGAATGTGGAGACCTCCACGGTGGTGGTAACGGCAGACGTAAAAGGACTTGCTGTTGTTGTAGCGATAAGGGTACTCCCCAAAGGCCTTGGGGAGTGTTATCGATGTTGTACTTTGCTCGATGCAGATCTAGTACGTTCCGGTAACCAGCACCATTAAGGTACTAGCCCGACCATCTCGGGGACGATGACCACATGAAACCTTCTAGGCCAAACCGCCCTCCCACCCCCTAGATCCATAAGGAACTTGTGGTCGCCAGAGCCTCGGCTGTTAAAGAAACAGGATTCTCCGCGGGTAGGTGAGGTTGACATTTTGGTTGTAGAAGCTATATATTCGCTGGTAACCCCTTGAAAGGGTCGCGCTACACAACCCCTTGAATCAATTTGGTATTTTAGTCGCCTTTCACGACAGGCATACCTACCGCACGTATATTCTATGCTCCCTAACCCGCTGGGGTCGTAAGAAGACTTGATTACCGTGTGTGCCCCAAATTGGCGTCAGCTATCGCGAAACAGGGACAGTTGACGTGATTTGTTACCCAAATGGCCTAAGCGGTTAAGCGCCAACTAGTGGTGATGATGACTAAATTCATTAGAAAGTACCAGCGGGAATTCTCCAATCGAAAAGGCCTGAAAGCGGTTATTACAAAACGGCTGATTTGATACCGAAATAGCAATGTCCGTATAAACACTTCAAGAAAATATGTGATGAACAAGTTCATAATCTCTTTTCAATTTATTTTCAGTGCCATATGCTAAAACAGCCCGGATACTCCTTGGAATGTCAATTCCTGGAAATATTGTGTTCGTTTATGTCGCCGATTACGTACATATGTCAACATCAACAGTTACATTTGCATTCGTACTTGCGTTCCTATTGGCAAGCTTAATACAGGTATGTTAAAGAAATCTTGAAGGCATAAGCTCGCGTTAAAGTTGACAGTCATAACCATATTTTTACTTATCCATATGAAATTGGCATCAGTTATTGGTGCCTTAACCTAAAAACGTGAAAATTTCATAAAAATGAAAACGCAAAAAATTACAAACATATACCACAAAAAGTAAGTCTCTTAGTGAAAACGTATCCAAACCAATAAATAAAATCCACAAAAAGTTAAAAATCCCCCCAACTCAAATAATTTTAGGTTATGGATATGGCGAAAAACAAAAAACGAATTGGTTGGGTATGATATGGTTATGGCTTTAGCGTTATGGTATGGCACCATTAATCGATTACATTGATTTTCATAAGGTTGGTTCGATCAGCTGGTTTATCTGGTTATGGTTAAGTCACCATTAACTAGCCCTATATGCAGTACAAGGTCATATTTGTTGCGTACCAATGAGGCGTGATCCAGACACGTATAGAAGTTTAACATACAAATGCAACAACAATATGATCCATACGGATCAATTTGTTGTTGCATTTGGATGTTAAATTTTTATCGGTGTCTGGATCACTGTTCATTGGAACGTAACAAATATCACCTTGTACTGCATATAGGGCCTGTTAATGGTGACTTAACCATAACCAGATAAAACGGCTGATCCAACCAACCTTATGGAAATCAATAGCTATCATCCGGTGGCAAAATCCTGAGCCAGATAAATAATTTTGCATGTAAATGCAACAACAACGATTTGACCCAGATAAATCCAGATAGAAGTCCGGTTCAATTTGTGAGCCAGATAATTTGTTAATTACTTCTTTTTAGGTTGGCAACGCGGCCTTTAATATACCTACTTTTTCAAAAATAGATGTCGCTGCTTAGCCTTTCGCCGTATGAGTTAAATGAAAAACAGCGGCGACATCTGCCTATCACATTTCACGTGTGCGAAAATTTCACGACATCTGCTTCTCAAGTCTCTCAATGATCCAGAGCATACCCGTGAGAATTGAGCGTGGGCCGGAGCTGTAAAACTCACTGAAAGACGGCAAATGTAATCGATTAATGGTGCCATACCATAACGCGAAAGCCATAACCATATAATAGCCAACCAATTGGTTTTTTGTTTTTCGCCATATCCATAACCTAAAAATATTTGAGTTGGTGAATTTATTAACTTTTTGAATATTATATTTTTGTTTTGGATACCTTTTGACTAAGCCACTTACTTTTTGTGGTATATGTTTGTAATTTTTTGCGGTTTCTTCATTTTTATGAAAATTTTACAGTTTTTAGTTTAAGGCACCAAAAACTGATGCCAATTGATATGGTTATGACTATGGCGTTATGACTATGTCAACTTTGCCAGGCCCTTAAAACGGCATCAGCGCTGAATTCCCTATGCTAATGAATTTGTTTTTTACCCCGCTGTCTAGAACGTTTCTATCAAATCTCATAAACGATTTACTTCTTCTTTAGGTCATGCTACTTTTATATATTGCGCATATAATTGTACATATTATGTGGAAATGGAAAATCGATCCAGATAATTCATCAATACCATATCTGACTGCACTTGGCGATTTGCTGGGCTCGAGTTTGCTGGCGATAGCCTTCTTCTTCCTATTATCGATCAATCAAGAATACGGATCCGATCTAAATCAATTGAATGCATCGAATTGAGTTTCAGAAGAAAAGTCAAAAATCGAAACTCCACTTACTGATGATGTAAGACTGCAGAACTGTAAAAAAAAGCAACAAAAACCTACTAAATAGTTGAATTTAGAAAACGAAGCCATACACCAAACATGAAACAAAAACACTAACCAAACTAACTACCAACCTTCTTCAAAACGTACCTTAAGCGCATTAAGTTATTTTTTTAAACAAATTAAAATTATATTTAAAAATTTTATTTAATTAAAGTCATAAAAATTAGTAAATAATATTGCTTATGTAAAAAGTTATTTAAATTATGTAAATTTATTTTAAATTAAATGGCCGCGGTTATGCGTGGCTGCCACCCCACTTAAATCAAGACAGTATGTACAGCAGACTGGGTTGATGCCAATAATTGAAGCTTGTGTTGAAGGGTTTTTTACTTGTGAGGATAAAAAAAAATTCAACATCATATCAACATAAGCTTCAAATTTAGGCGCTGTCATTTACAACTTTCTTTTTTATCCACTCTAATGTACAGTGGTAATTGCGAAGAGTTTCTCATTTTTTATCCTCTAGCAACACATCGAGCAAACCATTCGATTCCTTGCGATAGTTATTGAAATAAGCGCGTTCAGATAGATAGCTTAACATTTTCTTATTTGATTTCTGCTGGTTTAATATTTCTTTTTTTACCTTTGTAATGTTTTTATGTATATCTGTAAGGTATGAATATCGGCCTGTTACAGTTTTGTTATATGTATTTAAAAAAAAATGTTTGAGCTTACATTTATTGCCACTACTGTATACAGCAGGAACATCAACTTTACAACGATAAAGCTGGAGACATTGGTGCTTTATCGGTAACCGTATCGGTAACCTTTTAACAGCTGATTCAGCCAACCTTATGAGAATCAATGCAATGGATTATTGGTGCCGCTAAGGTCGTAACCATGGTTCAACTATATACAGGTTGGCTCATCTGTAAAGCAACAAAATATGTCTGTTCAAATTGTCAAAATCTGTGTATTGGTGTTGGTGCGAATGGTATGGAATGGAAACATAAAACTTAGCAGTTTTTGTATGTGTAAGTAAAATGTTGCCAATTTGTTGGTTTCATTTTGAGTTTGCCATCTCCTTTTGACAATCCCTTCGACCACGCAATGACATAAATAAAATCAGCTGATGAGATGAGCCAACCTGTACATAATTGAACCATGGGTCGTAACCGTATCGTAGCCAACCAATTGGGTTTTGGTTTACCGTCGTAACGATAAAGAGCTGATTACGGTAGGGATACGGATACAGCGATACGACAGACGGCACCAATGACTCCGGCTTAAAACGGGTCCTAAACATCAAATTGGACCTCTAACAAATGTCGGTGAAAATCGCAATATAGGACCAATTAATGGTGACTTATAACCATAACCAGATAAAATAGCTGATCGAACCTACATTATGGAAATCAATGTAATCGATTAGTGGTGCCATACCATAACGCTAACGCCATAACCGTACCATAGCCAACCAATTCGTTTTTGGTTTTTCGCCATGTCCACAACCTAAAAATATTTGAGTTGGTGAATTCAATAACTTTTTGTATATTTTATTCATTGTTTTGGATACGTTTTGACTAAGAGACTGATTTTTTGTGGAATATTTTTGTAATTTTTTGCGGTTTCTTGATTTTTATGAAATTTTCATGATTTTTAGGTTAAGGCACCATTAATCGATCACATTGGAGATGGATATGGGTATGGTTAGGACTATGGCGTTAGGGTTAAGGAAGTTTAATTTGGCCTTATATTCCATGCAGCAGTTTTTGAGTGACGCAAGCGCAAACATACAGGCAGACAAAAAAATTCCTAGATTTGGATTAGGTTGGTTGTGATATTCATTCCAGTTTTGAAAACAACACAAATGAAACAAATGTCAAACGCTAAAAAAACAGCTGAAAAAATATGCTGGGAATGACTTTGAGTGAAATCAGAATTTGACCCCGATTGCTTTTTCTACTATGGCAGCACAGGATACAACAGCACGGCGTCGGTGGTGACGCGCCAAAAATTGACGGCGTCATACCCGCTGCTTAGGCGGCGACGGCGACGAAAGCGTTGGATAGTTATAATATACCGTGGGGCGGCAAATATTGGCAGCGCTGGAAATTGTCGGCGGTGCTAGCAGAGGACAGATATAATAAAAGACGTCATTTCAATTTTTATTTGTAATGTACCTGTTTGGCGGGTATTAGAAAATTGCCTTCTACACATTTTTAATAAGTTTCTATTAATATATGTGACCCGGTCGATGAAAAGGTGGCTTATGACTAAAAAAAAATTTAATTAAGCCACCTTTTCATAGACCGCGTCACATATATTGTGATTGTTGGAAAGAGGATGAATTGCTTAATTAATACGATGCTTTAAAACAATCAAAAATACCTCATGAAAATGTGTAGAAGCAATTTAAAATTACCTGTCAAATGGGACATTTCAAATAAATTTCGCAAAAAGTATGAAATTATGTGTCTTATTATATCTATCCTCTCTGGTGTTAGCCTCTACTTCGTACAACTTCGCCAGCGGGAAAGAATTTGGGCGGCCGTTTTATAATCAGAGTTCAATTTCGGCCATTAGTTCAGACCACCCAACCAGAGTATAGTCTTCGCAGATGATGTCGCTGCTTAAGATATATGTATTTAGGCAAGTCAAATGACTGTAAACCTCATATATGAATGCTTTCTGTTTTTTTATTTTCAAATAAAACTTCAATAAAAAAATACAATTCATTTATTTACATACTTCTAAAGTTTCAAAAGAAATTTCGTGAAAAATTCTAAGTAACAACGAAAAAACTGTAAATATTAATAAAAGGATTAGCGGTTTCATAAATTCAATGTTTTCTCTTACATACAACTCAGTGTACTGTTCACAAGAGTCGTATTTTAAAAAATACTACTAAGACCATATATGTAATACTCATATATTGCTACAAAAGGCTAGGTACATTCCCAAACATCATAGTGCCGATATATTGCTGTTTAAATGTTTTTGTATTCAATAACACTGGTCAACAACATTTTTGTACATGGGTTGTGCATATATTTTTTTTATTCCTTTTGCACCAAGAAATAAGAATATGAACATAAACAAGTTTTTGATTTGGTTTTGTTCGAAAAAATGAGAAAAACGAAAAACATGAAAATTCATCAAAATTTGACATAGATTTGATTTATTCTAGTATAGTAAAAATCAATTTAAGATTTATTCTTATAAATTTAGTTTTAGAATACAGTTAAAATGTTTAAAAATGCTTTTTTCTGCTTTTCCTGCCATATTCGGTAACATTTTCTCTTATTAACGTCCAAATATAGTCCCCCATCATGCTTTCCGTATACTGGCCTTGGTAGCGTTTCTCAAACTCCATTATATCTTGATGGAATCGCTCCCCGTGTTCTTCTGAATAAGCTCCCATATTATCTTTGAATTTATCTAGATGTGAATGTAACATGTGCATCTTTAGCCACATTCTACATCCGATGGCGGAAAAATTCGTAATCATGCCAGTTATCAGCTCATCACAATTTTCATCCCTATAATTTCCAAGAAAGCCATGAACTACTGCCTTAAAACTGTTCCACGCTAGTTTCTCCTCATTGCTAAGGGGGTTCGGGAAAATATCGCAGTTCATAATTTTTTTTCATTTGAGGGCCAACAAAACTCCAGCTTTAATTTTCACCTCTGACAGCTTTGGAAAAAGTCTGCAAATATTTGAAAGCTTTAGACTCAATATTAAGAGCCTTCACAAATTGTTTAATAAGGCCCAATTTAATATGCAATGGCGGCATCAATATATTTTTAGGATCGACAATTGCTTCATGTTTAATATTGAGAGTTTAATTCTGTATTGCGAACGATAGCTCAGACGAACGATTCGCCTCTAAACAATTTCGTCTAGCAATGGTATTCTCTATCATTTTCGCTCGGCCTTTACGGTTCTTACTTAATATCAAAAAGGAAGGCGAAAGCAAGTGTCAAATGACATGTTTCCATCGATTAACATAATGCAAAAACACAAGCGATTCGTCTCTAAGGCGAAACGAATGTTCGTTTCGTAATAGAGAATGAGGCCCTAAATCTTCCGACTTCATACTCAGTACGTTCAGGCCAATGTTTTTGGCGATAGTGGGCGGCATCATTTCTGCTATCCCATAGGTAAAGAAAACAGGAGTGTTTGGTATATCCACCTTGCACTCCAGTAAAAAAACAAACCATCTTGAAGTATCCAATAACTTCCCACTTGTATTCCGTATATTTGATTGCAGTTAATAGCATTTTAATACTGTCATAATTTTCTTTGAGATGTATGGAATGTGCCAGTGGAATAGATGAAAATTTGTTCCCATTGTGTAGCAGAACTGCTTTTAGACTGTTTGTTGAGCTGTCGATAAAGAGGCGTCATTCATTTGTATTACAAGGAATACCAATTGCTTCAAATAAACCTTTCACGTCATAGCAAAAACAGAGTACATCTTCCTTACTGTAGAAACAAGAAAATTCTTCATGACGCTTTCTTTGCCGAGATATTCGAACATCAGAAGAACGAAATTTACGTTGTTTAAGCCGCGATGCTAATAACTCTGCTTTGTCTTTTGATAGATTTAAGTCTCTTATTAAGTCATTGAGATCTTCAGAATTGATGAGATGTGGTATTCCTAATTCAAATGGAGAAACAAATTCGGAATGTACGGATGCAGATGAACTCGGTGTTTGAAAGCTGCCTTGCCACAGGTGGATCAGCTACAGGATTTTGTTCCGAATGTGGTACTGGAGCGGATGTCGATGTTAGTTCCGGATATATTGTTTTCCTTAAACGTTTCCTTTTCAGTGGTTTCACTACACAAAAATAGCAATCAGTGTCATGATTACTCGGTTCCCTCCAAATCCTCGGCACTGCGAACTTCATGGCTCTTTTCTCACCATGGTACCAAACTATAATAAAACGTAAATCATTTCATAACAATTTCAGTTATTATGCAATTATATATATGTAGATATTTGTATATATATATGAAACAGTTAGTACAATAAAAAAGAGAAAATAAACTTACGCTCCAGATTGCTTCTGCAAGAGTTACATGAAACATGTGGAGCCCATTTTTTGTCCTGGTTTTTAACAGGTAGACCGAAGCAGGCTAGGTAGGTCTCGCAAATCCTTGTGTTTTTAGTTAAATTAAACTTTTTTTGTCTTCTTTTAATACATTCGCCACATATATAGCAAAACGAATTAGCCGCTCGTTTACAACTTCTCGAAGACATCATTCCTTTGGGATATGCAAAAACATAGTGTCGCCCACAACGAGTGACCCAAGATACCACAACTTCTTTAAAAAAAATTTACTTACAAAAACGCTATCAAGTAGCTGGCATGCTCTATTGCTAGGCCTGCCAATCCGTCAGTAAAAGCTTCGATGAGTTTCTTAATATGCACTTAACGAATTGCCAAATCTACCTAAAATCATGTGTATCTGGGACCTTTTATCTCCGTTTTACTGTTTCTCAGCCACATTTTTTTGTTTTTTTTTTTTAAGATGAGTATGTGCTTTAATTAGATCTTTTTTCGATGCATCGCTGCATCAGGTAGCTACCCGCCGCCCTCTATCGACCGAAATAGCGGGAAAGGACCTACATTAGCCTGGTGCAAAAATGCAAAATTTTCAAATCGCTATAACTTCTACAAAACCAAATATTTTTGATTCGTAATTGCATTTTTTTTTTTATAGAATTGAACATAGAATCCGAGCATAATTTTTTTGTTGACCTGTGTAAGCGAATGTACTTAAATTTAAATTTTTTCTTGTCACACTTATGCTGCTGCAATCACAAAAATTTTATAGGCTGTCTTGTTTTGATTTCGAATTTAAAACGCATTGCGAGCACTTTCTATTAGCAATATAGGAGTATTACATACATATATGACTAAGACTTAAAGAAGCTTTGTGAGTTGCCTGATTGTAAGTTTTTACAAACTAATATTCTTAAATAAGTTTCAGTGATGGTTAAAATATTTTACAACTAAATTTTTTTTGTGCTTGTTGTATTCACACAGAAATTTGCGGAAATAGGAACTAGGGTGGCTTTCCGGAATTCGATATCAAACAAGAACGAGTATCAAATGATCATTTTCGTTTTCCATAACACAAAATATCGATGCGTTGGGAAGTCGCGTATGCCTATGGGACGATATGGTTTGAATGCAAAAACTGTTAGTTAAAAAGCTAAAAAAGAATTTTTAAATAAGAAAGAGAAAAAATAAACTAAAAAATGTGCGTATTAATTACTATTAAACGAATAGACTAAACAATATTAGATATACATACATATATATAAATTAATATGTAAAAAAATATACCTTTGTATAACAATAATACGAAAGAGATTCTTGAAAATAATTTTTAACCAACCTTGAGTTTGTTTAGTTTTAATAAATAATAAATAAAACACAAATATGTAGTTAATTATGTACACATTGTTGAAATGCAAAAGTAATTATTAAAAAAAAAAATCATAATAATTAAAAAATTTAATTAATGTAAATAATTACGAAAAGAAATAAAATAAAATTAAATTATACGAGTACAGCCTTAAATCAACTTTGTAACCGTGGCAAACGAGCTGTTACTTAGTAGATTTTTTGACGTTCGACCATGAATTACTTGATCATTTTGGCTGAACGTCGAAAAATTTACCAGGACAGATTTCTGTAAGGAGCCATGTAACTACCCTGTAGGAGAAATCTCTAGTCAAAACTAATGCACTCCAGAGAATTCAAAACAACTACAAACCTTTTACCAACGGTACTTTAGAAAGTAATATATTGATTATTTAAAGTGTCAAATCGATTTGAGAAAGTGTGTTTAATTTTAGAATGACTTTAGAAAGAATCACATTGATTGTAGAAAGCACGAAATGTATTTTAGATCAGTCAAATGTATGTATAAAGTGTCAAAAGTACTTTCGATAATATCGATTTTATATTATTATTGTTTACATTATTTTTGTTGTTAAAAAAAAAAATTCTATTAAGAAAAAATATATCATAACAATAATAATGTTAAAATAATTATTGTTAGGCCTTGAGCTCGATTTAAAATCTCGATCTCATTGTTTACATTATTTATTAAAATAAAATTTGAAAAAAATTAAAGTCGTTCTTAAATATCTTTGATAATACCGAAGGTATATTTGATACTTTCTGAAAAGCTATTGATTCTTGCTAAAGTACATTTCTTATTTTCTAATGAAGATAGGATGATTCTGAAATTTGGCTATTTAATAGTCCAAATGACACTCTTTAAATCGAATTGAAGTTATCTAAAATCAAATTGATATGTTGGAAAGTACTGTTGGAGAAAGGTGTAGTTCGCCTTCAATATTTTTCAACTGGCGATATCCTGGACAGTAGAATTTGTCCTCCGCTCATTGAATTTTCTATATTTTCGAAATAGATAGATCTATTACTTTTGGTATTGCTGAACTCGAATTGTCAATTTTTAAACAAGAGGAAATTTAGCTTATTTAGCCAGTTCCTATTTGGTGCCCTGGATCTACTTTTTTACCAGAAATTTTAATATTTAGTTACTGACTTCCCTACAGAGTGGTAATCAGAACATACTTGGAAACAATTTTCAATTCAATGCTGTTTGTAATTTGATAAATGTAATTTTTAAAGCAATGCTTTTTCTAAATTTGTTATAAGATTTTAAATCTTTTATTTGACATTAATGTTCTAGTAATGCTACTCACATGATACAAAAAGGCAGGTAGCATTGTGGATAAAACAAGTGTGATAACTTCTGCATAGACGTCAAAATTACAAATAGAATAGATCACCTGATTTTTGATTGACTATTGCTGTCTCATTCTGTATCTCTTCTATCACCCGCAGAAGATAGCCGCCCTATGCGCCGCCATGTTGAACACCCTGTCAAAACGCTGCCAAAATGCTAAAAAGTAGCCACATTGAACATCCTGCCAGACAGTTGACGGATAAATTGTCACACTTGCTTTATCCACAATGGTAGGTAGTTTTACTCGATTAAGCTGTCAGAAAAATTAACTTATCATGTCTGACATAAATGTCTTGTACGAAATATATGGAGCAAATTTCAGGTTAAGGCCCTAAAATAGGGGCCGATAAATAGTAAAAATCGAATATACTCACACTCTTAATTGCTTGTATGTTCTTTGCCAGCACAAAGGTGTCCGCTTGTACCCAACGTCTGCTCAAAATCATGGAATAATCTTGGCACCGTGGAATCTCCTTAAGGAAAAACAATAGAGGGAGGCAAAAACTCAAACGTACACAGTTGTTTACATCAACCTTTAAGCTGTAGTCATAGGTGCCGTTTGTCGTATTACTGTAGTCGTATCCCTTACGTAATCAGCTGTTTATCGTAAACCAAAAACCAATTGGTTGGCTACGATACGGTTACGACCTTGACGGCACCAATAATCGATTGCATTGATTCTCATAAGGTTGGTCGAATCAGCTGTTATAAGGTTACCGATAAAGCACCAATGTATGCAGCTTTAGTTTGTGATACAAAGCTTGACAGTTCTTTACCTAAAAAACTGGATAGTTTTATTGGCTTCCGTAAAGTTGGTTAGATAAGCTGTTTGATATAATTTATGGGCATATACTGTACACAATGGTTATGACTAAAGGGCCAATTAAACTTCCTTAAGGGCCAATTAATGTTGACTTATAACCATAACCAGATAAAACAGCTGATCGAACCTACCTTATGGAAATCCATATAATCGGATAATGGTGCCATACCCTAACGCTGACGCCATAACCATACCATAGCCAAACAATTGTTTTTTGGTTTCTCGCCATATCCATAACCTACAAATATTTGAGGTGGTGAATTTAATAACTTTTTGTAGATTTTATTCATTGTTTTGGATACGTTAACAAATAGAGTCATCAGTATTGGAAGTCTCTTATTTGACTTGTGATTATAATGATATATATACTTTTATGGTCCACTTGGGATATTCATCCTTGGAACATACTAGTTGGCTAGTGATAGATGAAAAGGTCAGGATTCACACTCATGTCTGCCTGAGGTGGTTAAAACGATTTTTTTTTTCATACTAGTGGCACCGCCAAAAATTCCAAAGAAATTGACGATTTTTCAATGTCACATGGCTCACTTGTGTAGGTGGCTCATCTCATCATCTGACTTGGGTTTCTGTCATTGTGCTGGCATAGAGATTGTCAAACGGAGATGGCAAGCGCAAAAAGTAACCAACACATTGATAACTAAATACGGCGTGGTGGTAAATTTTCTTTTATTAGAAAAATTGCCCCATCGCATTTAAAATTGCTTCTATTAACAAATCCATCTAAAGCGCCAAATACACGACACGAACATTTCCGCGAACATTCCGCAATCTTGTTCGCAGCTTTGGCCATACACCATATGAACTTTTGGCCGAACATTAGTTCTCTTTCAGACAGCGGTGAATACGGACAACAATTGTGCTGCAGCAATATTGCTCGCTGTGGCAATTAAGCATAAAAAAAAAAGAGAGAAGATCGCAAAAAAAGAATTTGGTGCAAAGAATTTTTCGATTAAAGTCGCATAATCATTATTCTTTTTAATCCTATTACAATAATCTTACCTTTTTACTTGCCACAATAATGGCAAAGATTTATACATTTCAATAAATTCACTCAGAAATTATTTATTGTCCATTTTACTTTTCCGCGCACGTCTGTTCCGTTCAAAAATTACTACGATTATGAGCTATTTCGCCATACACGCACGAACAGTTCGCGCAAATGTTCGCCAAATATTTTGATTTTTGGCGAACATTTGCGCGAACTGGCAAACACCACCATACACGACAGAAAAGGTCGCAGAAACATGACATAACGGGAATGTTCGCGGAAAGGTTCGTGTCGTGTGTTTGGCGCTTAACTTAGCGCATAATGCCCCCACTACATAAAAGTTGCAAATGGTATGCTTCCTCTACATTCGCCTAACATCCGCACAAAGGTTCTGACAGTCGGAACGCGGCATGTGTAATGCTGTAGAGATGAGCTAACCATAACATTGAACCATTCGATAATGGCCGCCACGGTTAGATAACTGCGGTTTTCCATCCCTATAATGGAATGGGAAAATTTTTTGAAAAAGCGCCAGGACACCGTGGGGGGCCATCTTGCAAAAAAAAAACAAGTAAGAGAATTAATAAGAAGATTGCACGCCTCGTGGCCGGTCGGGTAGTAGTGTCGCAAAAAAAAAAAAAATGTGGTGAATCTTGTGACAGTAAAAGGTATAACGTGAACCAATTTTGATAATAATAATTTTTGTATTATTAAAGCGCAAAACGAATTTGTACCAGCAAAAAGATGCCCAAAAGATTCTAAGAAAAATATAAATACAAAGGCCATATCCAAAATGAAATCTGAAATCTTGAACCAGCAATTTTTGGTCGACTACCTATCCGAGCACGCACCTCGGTGATCCTAAGTAGAACAGTGGCATGTCGTTTATCAGTATAAGATCTGGTCGGTTAATTTTTACTGAATCTTGGTTTTGATGGTGCGCAGACAGCACAACGAGCTTCGAACAAAGCAGCATTGAGGGTGAATTGTGGAAAAAGTAAACGCCGTATTAACTAGAGTGCCGTCAGTTTCATATATTTTTTTGAACGACACGCGCTAAGTGAAATTATCGAAACAAGAAAAAGAAGACCGGCGATCAGTAGCGAAAAAAAAGCCACGAGTTTCCGGCCGTAGAAACACCAAAAAAGAGTAAGAAAATTTAAAAAAAAGGAAGGAAAAGATAGCCACGAGTTTTCCGGCCGGGAAAAAACGCAAGAATTAGCTTTTTACTTGCGCAGTTAATCGGAAATTTTTATAAAACCAAAAAGGTTTATCGTAAAACTAGTCCTATAAGGCGTTATACCAACGAGAAGATTTGTGATTTGCTTCAGCCTAAATTTTGGCGGCCCTGCTACCATACCAAAAGGATCGTATAACATCTAGGACACAACTTCAACACCAAAGACGTCAAGCTCAGAGACTGCTTCATTAGCACTATTGCTTACCTCAACTGCACGTCCCCAACTATATTCAACTCATCGCAAAACACCCTCGCGTGCTGGGCATATTTTCAGAGAGTATTGTGAAGAACCAAAGGACTGCAACGAGCAACTGCTGGCCGACCGCAACCATTGGTCGATTATGCACGAACTGGCTAAAAGATTTAAGCTTTTTTTTTCTTATATCATACAAATACAATATATATATATATATATATATATATATATATATATATATATATATGAATCACTATTGCTAGCAATATCGTTCGAACAACCAGAAGAAAATAATATACATGCATATAATACATATTGCTATCACAATTTCATCTTTATTGCTTTTATAACAAATTTTCTTAGTACATATTACATATTATTATCATTATACTATGCCATTATACCAAATTGATATTTTGTTACACCCAAAATAAGTTCCACTACAACAACATAATAATTTTGTAAGAGAGCCCCAATTATCGTACTTTGTATCCAAACTTTATAGCCCTAAAATATGTTTTGTGAATGAAAAAAAAGGGTATTCAAGCAAATTCTTACTTTGTATGTAGTATATTTACTATACATAAGTACATTTAATTACATATTTTTTTCACACAAAGCGTTTATAACGATTATCAAAAAAAAAAGGGGAGACATATATATATATGTATAACTTGAAATATTACGAGCAAAAATAAGAGAAAAGAAAAGAACCCCCAACAGAACCAACTTAGCCAGACTTAAGTATTCATATTAGATTTCGTTTTCGATTTCGGCCCAATAAAGTGTGAACTGTTGGATCATTTTTTTTTCTCTCACTTTATATACTACACACACTTACATACATTTTCATAGTGTAAATAGCTATTCGTAGTTCAACATTTTTTTTTCCTCGTTCTGAATTTGTCTTGGGACGATGCTATAAGCAGCCTTGTTTTGGCTTTGGAGCCTATACTGTAGCCCTGGTTAAGAAACCTGCACTAGCGTGTTTTTTTTTTAGTAGCATACACACGTTAATAGAAATGAGTATTGAATAAAATTTGTAAATAAAATGGGAATGCTGGTGTTCTGGCTCATTTAGAAGGCACATAGGGTTTTCAGGTAAGGGGCCACCGAAATTTAGGTGCGTCGGTGGTCATTGTTTTTGAGAGTGGGTATATGCACCGGGCGTCGCAACAACACCCGCGGCGCCCCCAAGTTATATTCGGCCCTTTTTGTTTTTCTTATTTTAAATTTCAGCGTTTTTTTGCATTTCAGCGTTAGTAACCGGACATGTTCTGTTCGGTAAATTTTTTTTTGTGGTTATTTCTTTTTGGATTTTAAATTTTGAATGTTAACGGTCTGTCCGTGACATCCGGTTCGGCCGGATGTTGTTTTAGTTTGAATTTATAAGCGTTTTGAGTCGGTCTCTGCGCTTCTGTCGGTTTTTTTTTTGAATTTGACAGCTGAGTCTTGAATAGGCATGATAGGAACTTTTTTCTGATTATGGCGCAGGAACAGTAAGGTTGGCAAGGACCCGCCCCAGCCGACAATGACTAGCCACTGTGCACCACCACATCATGCCGACCGCCTTCCTTACTGCTTCCACCATAGATGCGATACCATAACATTGGTTGAAAAATAATACAAGGAGCAGTCAATGCGTATATATACCTTTTTCTATGTCACAATCTCACAGCACGCCTGCTCTCTGAATAATATCGTCCATTCGAATCCTCATTAACGTCACCAACGCCATATACGCAGCGCATTAGGGAAATAAGCAGGCTGATAACATTCAACTTGAATTTAATGAGCAAGACTAACCACCGTACATACTTAAACTCCAGAATCCCAATAGGCACGCGATCACCTCCGAGTCCGCTCACAAAACCAAGTGGCCACAATACCACCAGCGTTCCATCACCGCGCGCTACACCTACCAACCGTGCAACTCACGAGCGCTAATACCACCAACATCGCGCGCCAAAACCGCGCGCTACCGCTATCACCGAAACCGGACATAACCACCACCGCCAGCTTAATAACAACAACCGAAGGCCGCTCCATATAGGGCCACCGAGTTTTAAGCCAGTATAACAGCGTCGCATCAGCAGAAAGGCCGCTCCATATAGGCCCACCGAGTTTTAACCCAGTATAACAGCATCGCATCAGCAGAAAGGCCGCTTCACATAGGCCCACCGAAGTTCAGCTTACCTAACAGCGACACAACAAAAACAAAGGCCGCTAGCCATAGGCTCAGCAAATTTCACCGGACATGACAGCAAACATCAACGACGTAGACAGCGGTGAGTTCGTTCCGTAATTCGGACAAACTAAGAATTTGAAAATTTATTCGTTTTTTTTTTTATTATTTATAAGCAAATAATTAATTGTATACGACAGTCTTTATAGAAAACACATATATTTTAAATAGCGATGCATAAAAGATTACATTTATATTCCTTTCAATACTTGCAGCAGACCGCAACCCAGTAAAACGACAAACAATTTTTTCATCCAGCTTATGTGATGTAAGAGGACTATTCACCTTTCCAAGCCTGTCATGGTAAAGTTCGTTTTCAATAGAATTAGAAATTCTAAGCCCTTAGCATGAACTCTATTCCTGTAAGTTCATTCATTGTGCTGAAAAACTGGTAGGGATTAGCAGATTTCAAGACCGTATCGACAATTTGATACATATTGAAAGAAGATTTTGTTAAAGCCGAACAACATCACATAAGCAGGGAGCAGTTGGTTATACTTACTGCACTTAGGCTGCATCAAGATAATTTTGTTGCGATAGGTGATCTTTTATGAATCTCTTCCATTATTACCCAAAATTCGCCAAAACACACCTCAGGTATTGTCAAACGCGTAACTCTGAATAGTGGGACAAATATCTTTGTTTTGCTTCTGAGTCTAAGCCATTGAATCTCTTAGAACGTACGTTATTTTCTCCCAGCATAGGGATAAATGTAATAATAAAGCTGGTGACTGAGTAAGCAATAAATAGTCAGTAGTAATATTGTATACGAGAAAACCAATAATAATAAGTTATTTTTTTTCTATTTTATGTCTCATAAAGGTATAAACAAAGGTTGCAAGTAGAACCGATTAGTTAGTTTTAGTGAACTTTTGTGCTGCAACGGCATGAAATAAAACCAGTTCAAGTAAATTAAATAAATAAATAAATGTAAGGCGCGATAACCTCCGAAGAGATCTAAGGCCGAGCTTCTCTTCCAATTTGCGTCGTGCTCCTCTTGATTTTTCCCTACAAATTGGCCGGACGGGACCTACATGTTTTATGCCGACTCCGAACGGCATCTGCAAGGCAGATGAGTTTTCACTGAGAGCTTTTCATGGCAGAAATACAATCGGAGCGCTTGCCAGACACTGCCGAGGGGCGACCCCGCTTAGAAAAATTTTCTTCTAATTGAAAAATCTTATTTCTAAAATTTTGATGTTGCTTTGCCCGGGAGTTGAACCCAGGGCATACGGTGTGATAGGCGGAGCACGCTACCATCACACCACGGTGGCCGCCAAGTAAATTAACCTGAAATAAAATTAAATTAAACTACGAAACACTGAATGAAACTAAATAAAGTAAAGGCACTTGCAATAAAATTAGCTAAATCTTCAGAAAATCATAGGTTACCATAGAGTCAAAAAAAAAATAAAATAAGCTAAGGTAGTATTTATATTATATAAAATTAGAAAATAATAAATATACCTTGCTACATACTACATATTTAGTAATACATAAAATTGGAAAATTTCCTTTTTGCCTTAGGGTTCCCTTATCATGTTCATCAAGCCTTGGTATAGGCGTAGTTGTATTGCATTTATTCCCATGCCTACACACAATTGGGGCAATCAATTAGGATTATATCAGAACGTTTGTCTTACAAAATCAATATCAAAACAGACTAAGGATGAGCAGTTTTTTTGATGTTGATTTTATAAGATTGACCATTCGTTAGTATTAATCTTCAGAAGTTTACCTAATACTGGTTAAGTATATATTTTGACTAAGTTTTATAATGAATTTCAAATAAATTGTATTAAAAATTGGAATGTTGATGTTTCCATTAATTTAGAAGGCACTTAGGTAATCCAGGTAAGGGGACACCGAAATATAGGTGCGTCGATCGCCATGGTTTTTGAGGGTGGGAATATGCACCCGGCGTCGCAACAACACCCGCTGCGCCCCCAAACATATTCGGCCCTTTTCTTCTTTTCCTTTAACTTTCAGCTTTTTTTATTTTTTGATTTTCAGCGTTTGGGTAACCGGTCATTTCCGGTTCGGTAATTTTTTTTTGTGCGTTTGATTTTTTTAAATTTCCCATTCGATATATTTTGAATTTCGTTTTTGAATGTTCAACGGTCTGTCCGTGGCATCCGGTTCGACCGGATGTGGTTTCTTTTAAATTTTAAGCGTTTTGAATGAGTTCTGCGCTTTTTTGACGGTTTTTTTTAAAGGCATGATATGACCTTTTTTCTGTTTTTGGCGCAGGACAGCAGGGTTGTCAAGAACCCCGCCCAGCCGACATGACTAGCCACAGAGCACCCCTAGATCATGACGACTGCCTTCCTTGCTGCTCCATCAAAGATGCGTTTCCATAACAATACCTTATGTCCAAAATAGATGTACAGAACTTTTGCGCAGATAACTGATGTGTCGCAACAGGACCAGCTGCATCCATTATTAGCCCTGTTTTTTTTAAGCGTACACGTTTACGTTTGCACGTAAAAAACGCTTATCCTCGCTTAGATAATGCTTAGGAGACCCATCTGGCGGCAGTGATTAAATAAATAGCTACAGAACAGGGTGTACTTAAAATCAGAGATACAAACCTCTGGTGGCCATAATGTATAACACAAAGCTGAATCAGTTGCGATGAATAGTGGACACGCACCATTTTAAGAGGTGATACATAGAATTAGTGTAGGGGTGAAACATAGGCACATATTTCAGTTACATCTGAGTATAATGCGTTTTGAAATTTAGGAGTAGTAATTTTTCTGCGCAGCAATTTCAGAAGTGTATATAAAGTTTAATGCTTAGCAGTCCATATAAAGTTTAAGTGTACATGTATATAGATGTAAAAAAAACACACTTATTATTATTATATATTTGGGCTTAAAATAAATTTTAAGATTAACAAAAGAGATCTCAAACTATATTTTTTTGCCAGTACTGATTTTGAAACAACCGACTTTCAGCTATTTCTTTTTTACTTCTACGGCCTAGTTTCTTAGTGCGAGTTTAAACTCTAGTTAAGGTTGACTAGAGTTTAACCTTGCCACTTTGTTGGATAGCATACTTTGCTGCTCATCCTTCTTTAAGCGGCCGAAGTGGCAGGATCAAATTGCAGTCAAATTCAAATTACCAGAAAACCCGGGCCTTATTATAACGTTCGAAACAGTGCATTTTGAGTTCTTCTCTTTGCTCCAGAGCCTAAAAATTTACTGAGACGTCACATGCTGATTTGGGGTTTGATTTAGTTCATTTGAATAATATGTTTGATATATGTATGGTAGGAATAAAGGGTGAAATTTTTAGGAAAACGTCGATAAAAGCTTAACGTAGACAGATAGGTTAATGACTTCTTCGGACGAATAAAGTTCGGAAATAAGTTTAAAACCAAATTAAGAAAAGAACATTAGTTACAAAAAAAGTTAATAAAATATTTTAATAAAAAAATGTTATGCGTTTTATTTTCTCTGGAAAATTCTATGAAGTAATAATATTGGAGCATATTCATAGAAGGAATTTAGTTGATGCATAAAGTTAGTTGCAGCTTTTTTGACAGAGAGCCCATAAGAAATTACGTCAAAAAGCTGACTTACTTATAGTTCTTAACTAGGTTTGACTATGAATATACCCCATTATATTTACACATTCACTAATCTTGAATGAAACCACAGAACTTAATAGCCGTGTTTTTTTACACGCGTATACGTTTCGTTTGCGCGTGAAAAAAACGCCTATCCCCGCTTAAATAATGCTTAGGAGACCCATCTAGCGGCTGTGGTTAAACAACTACCCTACAAGAAACGCTGATAGTTTTACTAATACACTCACACTTGTAATTGACAATGCTGATCCTGCGATGACGTAAACATTGATACTCAAATTTATGTATGTTCCTTTGTCCGCATGTACCCAACGACAGCCTACAATCATGAAAAAGGACTCAAACTGGGAAAGCTTCGGACACCTGGTACAGAACAAAAGAACATACAGCAGATACCATTATGCATGTGAGACAGATATATAATTCTCAACGGAATTTTATGTATGCGAGAACAGTTTATCCGATTTAATCATGTTGTCACTACTGACTGTCATATGACAATCAAATGATTATCACGGTTGTTTTGTTATTTTTTAAATTCCGCCATTTTCAACCGACGAAAACCATATAAAAAATAAGTTTAAAAAATGAAAAAGAGAGCATTTCAAAGCTCCATGCTAAAAGAAAAAAAATTGAAAATAATATTAAAAAATACCAAAAGCTGTCGGAATGTATGGGGCGCACTCAAAAAATTGATACGCGAAAAATAATAGTGGTTAGTGGTGATTCATTTTTAAATGTGTTTCCGCATGAGGAAAGCGCTCTTCTGTTGTTTTGTTATTTTCTGAATTTAAATTGAACATTCTGAACTCGAATTCTTATAAAACTATTTATTTTAAACAAAGAAGAAACACGTATGCTTTTATCACGTACAAAATTAAAAACGTAATGAAATAAAGTAAATAAAAAGCAAAAAGCATTGTTTCATTTTTGTCGGAATATACCAATGGTCATTTATGATAGTATAACAGTCAAACCTGATATCTACAGTAAACTATCATTTATGACACTTTTTGATAGTTAGAGTGTCAGCACTGATCCAGGAAAAGGAATGAGAGTGAGCAGTACGGCTATATACTTAATCAGTAGGCGATGTTGGTGTATAAGAAGGAGACAAAAACTCACACGTACACAGTTGTTTACATCACATTTGCGCAAGTCCCCTTAAGTTTGTGATAGAAAGTTTGTATGAGGCGCTGATCGTTAGGTTGGCATTGCTGACAATCAGATGATAGTCATATGATAGTCAGTATTCTTGTAGGGTAGATACAGCAACAGGGTGTACCGAAAAGCGGAGACACAACGCTCTGATAGCCATAGGGTATAACATATAGCTGAATCAGTTGCGATGAATTGTGGACACACATAGAATACATAGAATTAGTGTAGAGGGTGAAACAAAGACACATACATATTTCAGTTACATCTGAGTATAATGCGTATAGAAATTTAGTAGGACGAAATTTATGCGCAACAATTTCAGAGGTGTATTTAAAGTTTGTCGCTTAGCAGTCCATATAAAGTTTAAGCGTACACGGATATACGCGTGTTAAAAAACACGCTAATGTATACATGCAGTATTATACTATCCACAGATACAAGATCAATAGCCTTTCACAGGTCTTAACAACGAAACTCTTGAATGCAAAATCAGCGCCCTATGTTTATAAAAATTTTAGTCGTACTGTACTAAGTGTTGTATTTTGCGGACTCGTAAATTTGCTGGCTGTCAAAGTGCGCGGAACTTTTTTTACCGTATGTCCGATTCAATAATATATTCGAAGTGCTTGTAAAATATAGAAAAGCTTTATTGATAAACATAATTTATATTATCTGTATTGATAAACTGTGTTAAAGCAATTGTATTACACGTTTTAATAGCATACATTTTATTAAAATGCAATATCCACGACGCACATCTGAGTTCCAAGAGGGAACCCGCTCTGAAACAAAGCGTAACTCTCGGTTAGTTAAAAATATATACATTTATAAATGCACTTGAATAAATAAATTAATAATTTAGGAGCACGCAAATGAGGCAAAGTCGCTTAACGCGCCCAACTTCGATGGATCGCCTAACATCCGCCATACCTACTCCAGCAAAACGTGGAGGACGCATAACACCGCAGAAGCCGACCCAGATGACAGATGCTCCTGGCACTAACAATAAATTGAACGCAAGGTATGTTGTTATTTGATGTATTTCGCTGCGCTGCCAGAGCAGCGCCACTCGTCAGTCCACCATTTCGCATGCCCGGTTTACACCTAGATTGATAGATGGCATTACTGGGAGCGTTTAAATGTATCTTGTTATTGTTTGTAATTGTTCAGTTTATGGCAGTGCACCGAAAAGCAGCACAAAAGGTGTGTCCATAAGCATTTCGAATTAAGTTTAAAATCGGAAGTCTAGAGCCAAACTTGTTTTGAATCCACTGTTTCCAAACCCATTTTTAAACGGAAGTTAAAATAGATCGAAGGAGAAGGTTTTTTATTTCCGTCGAAAGATATTTGCTAAAAACGGGAAAATTACCTTCCGAGGGTAAAAAAACGGAGGCCCGATCCATAGTTTTTTTTCACAACGCTTTCAATTGCCGGCCTTCTGCCGCGATTTTTAAAAAAATAACGCTGGGACGAACTCTGGTTTGGGGATTAAAAACTATTCGCGCAGAACACTTTTCTGCAATAGTGCGTGTGTGTGTGTTTGTACAACAAAATCTGCCAAAATTAAAGAAGTTTTTATTTTTATTTTATAAAATAAAAACTCTAAATACAACAAACATACGCAAATTCGCACCGATTATTCGCATTTATCTTTTGATTGACATAAATACAATTTTTAATCTTCGGTTTCAAATTCTAAAATTGGAAGTAGAAACGTGCCTTCTGATACCCTCTTTGATACTTTTTGGTACAAATAGGGTGCACCGTTTTGTAACAAAAGGAGATAATGACGTCAGATTTTAATAGCGGTTTCTTTTCTGAAAATAATGTCGCCCTCCTGGTTCTTCTCAGCTCTCTCATAAGTTAATATATATTTCTTGCAGCGCATATATGTTTGTGCGGTAGAACATGTTTTATGCCATCTTACAACGACGGATGTTTCTTTTTTCTTTGGGAAGCTTTTCGAAAGGCTTACCAAACCACGGCCGAGTGGCGAATCCTGTTTCGCAAAAAAACTCAGGCCAGCGCACAACCTCATTGATATGCCTACATATCTGATTAAAACATCCTCTGTCTAATATAAATAAAAACAAGTAAGGAAGCCTAAGTTCGGATGTAACCGAACATTACATACTCAGTTGGGAGCTATGGAGACAAAATAAGGAAAATCACCATGTAGGAAAATGAACCTAGGGTAACCCTGGAATGTGGTTGTATGATATGTGTATCAAATGGAAGGTATTAAAGAGAGAGTAGGCCATAGTTCTATGGATGGACGCCATTTAGGGATATCGTCATTAAGGTGGGCCAGGGGTGACTCTAGAATGTGTTTGTACGATATGCGTATCAAATGAAAGGTGGTAATGAGTATTTTAAATGGGAGTGATCCTTAGTTCTATAGGTGGACGCCTTTTTGAGATATCGCCATAAAGGTAGGACAGGGGTTACTCTAGAATGTGCTTGTACGATATAGGTATCAAATGAAAGGTGTTAATGAGCATTTTAAAAGGGAATAGGTCTTAGTTCTATAGGTGAACGCCTTTTCGAGATATCACCATAAAGGTGGAACAGGGGTGACTCTAGAATGTGTTTGTACGATATGGGAATCAAATGAAAGGTGTTACTGAGCATTTTAAGAGGGAGTGGGCATTAGGTCTATAGGTGGACGACTTTTCGAGATATCGCCATTAGGGTGGGCCAGGGGTGACTATAGAATGTGTTTGTACGATATGGGAATCAAATGAAAGGTGTTACTGAGCAGTTTAAGAGGGAGTGGGCATTAGGTCTATAGGTGGACGCCTTTTCGAGATATCGCCATTAGGGTGGGCCAGGGGTGACTCTAGAATGTTTGTACGATATGGGTATCAAACGAAAGGTGTTACTGACATTTTAAGAGGGAGTGGGCATTAGGTCTATAGGTGGACGCCTTTTCGAGATATCGCCATTAGGGTGGGCCAGGGGTGACTATAGAATGTGTTTGTACGATATGGGTATCAAATAAAAGCTGGTAATGAGTATTTTAAAAGGGAGTAATCCTTAGTTCTATAGGTGGATGCCTTTTCGAGATATCGCCATAAAGGTGGACCAAAGGTGACTCTAGAATGTTTGTACGATATGGGTATCAAACGAAAGGTGTTACTGAGCATTTTAAGAGGGAGTGGGCATTAGGTCTATAGGTGGACGCCTTTTCGAGATATCGCCTTTAGGGTGGGCCAGGGGTGACTCTAGAATGTGTTTGTACGATACGGATATCAAATGAAAGGTGGTAATGAGTATTTTAAAAGGGAGTATTCCTTAGTTCTATAGGTGGACGCCTTTTCGAAATATCGCCATAAAGGTGGGCCAGGAGTGAATCTGTTGTTGTTGTTGTAGCGATTAGGTTACTCCCCGAAGGCTTTGGGGAGTGTTATCGATGTGATGGTCCTTTGTCGGATACAGATCCGATACGCTCCGGTAACACAGCACCATTAAGGTGCTGGCGCGACCATCTCGGGAACGATTTATATGGCCACATTAAACCTTCAGGCCATCCCTCCCTCCCCACCCCCAAGTTCCATGAGGAGCTTGGGGTCGCCAGAGCCTCGTCTGTTAGTGAAACGGGATTCGCCGCTCGAAGGTGAGGTTGACAATTGGGTTGGAGAAGCTATATATTGCGCTACACAACCCCTTGAATACCTAGGGGTGACTCTAGAATGTGTTTGTACGATATGAGTATCAAACTAAAGGTATTAATGAGGGTTTTAAAAGCGAGTGGCCCTTAGATGTATATGTGAAGGCGTTTTCGCGATATCGACCAAAATGTGGACCAGGGTGATCCAGAAAATCATCTGTCGGGTACTGCTAATTTATTTATATATGCAATACCACGAACAGTATTTCTGCCAAGATTCAAAGGGATGTTGATTTCGCCCTGTAGAACTTTTTCATTTTCTTCTACTTAATATGGTAGGTGTCACACCCAATTTACAAAGTTTTTTTCTAAAGTTACATTTTGCATCAATAAACCAATCAAATTACCATGTTTCATCCCTTTTTTCGTATTTGGTATAGAATTATGGCATTTTTTTCATTTTTCGTAATTTTCGATATCGAAAAAGTGGGCGTGGTTATAGTCGGAATTCGGCCATTTATAATACCAAGATAAAGTGAGTTCAAATAAGTACGTGGACTAAGTTTAGTAAATATATATCGGTTTTTGCTCAAGTTATCGTGTTATCGGCCGAGCGGAAGGACAGACGGTGGACTGTGTATAAAAACTGGGCGTGGCTTCAACCGATTTCGCCCATTTTCATAGAATACAGTTACCGTCATAGGATCTATGCCCCTACCAAATTTAAGAAGGATTGGTAAATTTTTGTTCGACTTATGGCATTAAAAGTATTCTAGACAAACTAAATGAAAATGGGTGGAGCCACGCCCATTTTGAAATTTTCTTTTATTGTTGTATTTTGTTGCATCATATAATTACTGGAGTTGAATGTTGACTTAATTTACTTATATACAGTAAAGATATTAAATTTTTTGTTAAAATTTGACTTAAAAAATTTTTTTTTAAAAAGTGGGCGTATTCTTCATCCGATTTTGCTAATTTTTATTTAGCACATATATAGTAATAGTGGTGACGTTCCTGCCAAATTTCATCATGATATCTTTAACGACTGCCAAATTACAGCTTGCAAAACTTTTAAATTACCTTCTTTTAAAAGTGGGCGGTGCCACGCCCATTGTCCAAAATCTTACTAATTTTCTATTCTGCGTCAAAAGGTCAACTCATCTACCACGTTTCATCGCTTTATCCGTCTTTGGCAATGAATTATGCATTTTTTCGATTTTTCGATATCCAAAAAGTGGGCGTGGTTATAGTCCGCCCAGGATATGCCCAGGAATCTACATACCAAATGTCATCAAGATACTTAAAAATTTACTCAAGTTATCGTGTTAACGGACAGACGGACGGACGGACGGACATGGCTCAATCAAGTTTTTATTCGATACTGATGATTTTGATATATGGAAGTCTATATCTATCTCGATTCCTTTATACCTGTACAACCAACCGTTATCCAATCAAAGTTAATATACTCTGTGAGCTCTGCTCAACTGAGTATAAAAATAAACACAAGGCGCTATAACATCCGAAGAGATTTTATGCTGATTGATGATATCATTTACTTAATTGGCGCTGAGTGACTTAGACGCGGGAGATGAGAACTCCTATTGGTCGGAGCTTCTTCCTACATTCTTATAATTTGCCAAACGTTGTTGATATCCACATAAAGTTTAAAAAGCTCATCATTCTTCGGTGCTACTTCGCCTATGTGTAGAGGTCAGTAAATCGTCCGAAGTTTTTTTTTCTGCAATATTCTCAGTGATTTCTAATCTGATTTGGCAGCAGGATGGATACGATAAGTGAATTATAGAGATTGATTTTCCTCTGCCAGAGATAGCAGTAATGCAAATATAATGGTAAATTAATATTTGTTAAGCAAAAAAAAAAAAACACAAAAAAAACAGTAAACAATGACGTTGAAAGGTCGACGTTATCATATCAAATACTTCCCGAGCTGGCTATTAGCTGTAAAGGATTATCAACATCGTTAAAACTCCCCTTAATCGTTTAAAAAAACATGCGCGCAGCCAAAATCGGTATCAAGGGGTTAGTAAGTGCAATTCATATTACAAATATGCATGTATTATACACATATTTAGCAGGCGAAACTCTGGCGACCCAAAGTTCTTCATGGATCTAATGGGTGGGGTTGGGGATGGAGGCGTTATGGCCTAGAGAGTTCAATGTGGTCATATTAAATCGTTCCCGAGATGGTCGGGCTAGTACCTTAATGGTGATTGTTGTCGGAACGTATCGGATCTATATCCGGCAAAGGACCATCAATATCGATAACACTTTCCAAGACCTTCGGGGAGTGTCCTTATCGCTACAACATCATGAACTGATTCGCGACGCCTGTCTGATGAAGTGAAATCCGAAACATGTTCTAGGAGCCATCGCCGTCTGCAAATTTTTGTAATTTGTCTCTAACATCAATAACAACAAGTAAGGAAGGTTAAGTTCGGGTGTAACAGAACATTACATACTCAGTTGAGGGGTATGGTGACAGCATAGGGGAAAATAACCATGTAGGAAAATGAACCGAGGGAAACCCTGGAATGTGCTTGTATGACATGTGTATCAAATGAAAGGCATTAAAGAGTATTTTATGAGGGAGTGGGCCATAGTTCTATAGGTGGGCGCCATTTAGGGATATAGCCATAAAGGTGGATCAGGGTTGACTCTAGAATGCGTTTGTACGATATGGGTATCAAATTAAAGGTATTAATGAGGGTTTTAAAAGGGAGTTTGGTTGTTGTATAGGTGGTGGCCTTTTCGAGATATCGCCATAAAGGTGGACCAGGGGTGACTATAATGCATTTGTACGATATGGGTATCAAATGAAAGGTGTTAATGAGTATTTTAAAAGGGAGTAATCCTTAGTTCCATAGGTGGACGCCGTTTCGAGATATCGCCATAAAGGTGGACCAGGGGTGACCCTAGAATTTGTTTGTACAATATGGGTATCAAAAGAAAGGTGTTAATGAGCATTTTAAAAGGGAGTAATCCTTAGTTCCATAGGTGGACGCCGTTTCGAGATATCGCCATAAAGGTGGACCAGGGGTGACCCTAGAATTTGTTTGCACAATATGGGCATAAAACGAAAGGTGTTAATGAGTATTTTAAAAGGGAGTGGGCCTTAGTTCTATAAGTGGACGCGGTTTCGAAATATCGCCATAAAGGTGGACCAGTGACTCTAGAATGTGTTTGTACGATATGGGTATCAAATGAAAGGTGTTAATGAACTTTTTCATTTTCTTCTACTTAATATGGTAGGTGTCACAACCATTTTATTAAGTTTTTTCTAAAGTTATATTTCGCGTCAATAAAACAATCCAATTACCTTACCATGTTTCATCCCTTTTTTCGTATTTGGTATAGAATTATGGCATTTTTTCATTTTTCGTAATTTTCGATATCGAAAAAGTGGGCGTGGTCATAGTCGGATTTCGTTCATTTTTCATACCAAGATAAAGTGAGTTCAAGTAAGCACGTGAACTAAGTTCATTAAAGATATGTCGATTTTTGCTCAAGTTATCGGGTTAACGGCCATGCGGAAGGACAGACGGACGACTGTGTATAAAAACTGGGCGTGGCATCAACCGATTTCGCCCATTTTCACAGAAAACAGTTAACGTCATAAAATATATGCCCCTACCAAATTTCAAAAGGATTGGTTCATTTTTGTTCGACTTATGGCGTTAAAAGTATCCTAGACAAATTAAATGAAAAAGGGCGGAGCCACGCCCATTTTGAAATTTTCTTTTATTTTTGTATTTTGTTGCACTATATCATTACTGGAGTTGAATGTTGACATAATTTACTTATATACTGTAAAGATATTAAATTTTTTGTTAAAATTTTACTTAAAAAAAATTTTTTTTTTAAAAGTGGGCGTGGTCCTTCTCCGATTTTGCTAATTTTTATTAAGCGTACATATAGTAATAGGAGTAACGTTCCTGCCAAATTTCATAATGATATCTTCAACGACTACCAAATTACAGCTTGCAAAAGTTTTAAATTACCTTCTTTTAAAAGTGGGCGGTGCCACGCCCATTGTCCAAAATTTTAGTAATTTTCTATTCTGCGTCATAAGTTCAACTCATCTACCAAGTTTCGTCGCTGTATCGGTCTTTTGTAATGAATTATCGAACTTTTTCGGTTTTTCGAAATTTTCGATATCGAAAAAGTGGGCGTGGTTATAGTCCGATATCGTTCATTTTAAATAGCGATCTGAGATGAGTGCTCAGGAACCTACATACCAAATTTCATCAAGATACCTCAAAATTTACTCAAGTTATCGTGTTAACGGACGGACGGACGGACGGACGGACGGACATGGCTCAATCAAATTTTTTTTCGATCCTGATTATTTTGATATATGGAAGTCTATATCTATCTCGATTCCTTTATATATGTACAACCAACCGTTATCCAATCAAACTTAATATACTCTGTGAGCTCTGCTCAACTGAGTATAAAAACATAAATCTTGTAAAGTAATATGAAGCTGGGTCCCTAATCAAATACATATAAGCATTTATTTGTTGATATAATGGCTAACAGCGGAAGCGTTGCTTATAATGCAGTGCTATAAAGAACAAAGTCACTGATCAAGTTCTGTTGAACGAGCTTAAAAATATTCCACACAATTTGTACTTAAAAAATAAATAGTAGGCACGAGTTCTCAGCAGACTTTGTTCTGCCGGAAAATTGATTTTCCTTTAATTAAAAGGTGATAATACATTTCAAACGAGTCGCATCATAAATAATATTTGTTAAAAACCGTCGGTCCTGGGCCACTTTCCGGAAAGAAAAGATTCTCAAACAAAATAACCTAATCGAGGAGGTACCTATGTCCCGAACTTACAGCAAATCGCACCAAAAGTTCGATCTTTTCAATAGACATAAAAAATATTTGTTTGAATAGGTCGGAAGAAAGGATTTCGTAAATTTACCAAATCCCAAGCAAATCGCCCCATTAATAGGATTTAGTACCTTCGACAGGCCAGGCTCTGGTCACCATTATCAAATAATAACTTGGTCATAGCGGTACCCCTGTAACGAATTTCCCCCAAATCGCACCATAAATTACATTTTTTGAAAGAGGTCGGCCCCTAGTCCACTTTCCAAAAGAAAAATTTCTCAAATAATAATATCGTAAACAAATACCACTGTTCAAGCAAATCACTCCATACATAATTTATTTTTAAGAATAGGTCAGCCGCTGGTCCACTTCCCGGAAATATAAGAAAGAAAACGTACCAAAGCATCTAATCTAAATTTATTCTAAAGCATTCCCAAATCCCCTCAAAGCTTTAGTATCTACAATCCACTTAGATATGTCGAGGTTCGTGGCTCCGCTATTATGCACAACTCGTTTTGTAGCGAGTTATTTAACCGCTTCAATAATTGCCGCTAGATGGATCTAACTCTCTTTGCGCGCCCAGCCTAGAGTTACACACAAGCATACATACAAGTGAAGCTAATATATGCGTGTTAAAAACGCAATATTTAATGGCAATCCTGCAAAAAATCGTGCGATTAATCCCTAAGGAGAGCGGTCTGCGGATGATCTCTTTTGTCCACATTGGGGTATAATTGATCCCCTCTAGTCCCTTTTGGGTATATTTGGCATCAGTCAGTTTGAAATTTATGTAGCCAATTGAAAAAAAAAATAAATAAAAACAAACAGGAACGAAATGAATAAAATAAAATGATTGAACGTGGTTGAATAGAATTATTTAAGAAAAATGTAGAGCTAAAATACTAGGACCATATCTTCCACTATCGTAATATTTGTTTTTTTTTATTACTGTACAACACCAATACAAAAAAAAAAATTTAGAATATTGTATTCAATTTTAAAAATATGTAAAATCCGTAAGAATTACCGTACGAGTAGAAAGAAGACTTGTCCGACAGACCCATAGGCGAGCAAAGAGAATCTGTCCGACAGTACCCGCAGGGGTACAAAGAGAACGCGTCGAACACCACCCTGGATCTGTACCCGGCAAAGGACCATCACATCAATAACACTCCCCAAAGCCTTCGGGGAGCAAACTTATCGCTACAACAACAACAACAACAACAGTAGCCGTAAGGGTATAACGGGGAGTAGAAAAAGGATCTGTCCGACAATACCCGTAGGGGTACAAAGAGGGCGTGTCGAACAGTACCCAAAGGGGTACGAAGAGGAGTGTCGAACAGTACAAAAAGGATCTGTCCGACAGTACCCGTAGGGGTATAAAGAGGACCAGTCCGACACTACCCGTTCAGGCGTAAACAGGTACAATTGGTCTCTCCATAGGACATGCTCAAACAAAAGGGATCACTCCAACCCATATAAAGGGAACAGAACTGTCTATAGTCGCATATTCATTTGCGACTCATCCTGGATTAATCCTAGACTAATCGCATTTTTGCGGCGGCCACCGTGGTGTGATGGTAGCGTGCTCCGCCTATCACGCCGTATGCCCTGGGTTCAACTCCCGGGCAAAGCAACATCAAAATTTTAGAAATAAGGTTTTTCAATTAGAAGAAAAATTTTCTAAGCGGGGTCGCCCCTCGGCAGTGTTTGGCAAGCGCTCCGGGTGTATTTCTGCCATGAAAAGCTCTCAGTGAAAACTCATCTGCCTTGCAGATGCCGTTCGGAGTCGGCATAAAACATGTAGGTCCCGTCCGGCCAATTTGTAGGGAAAATCAAGAGGAGCACGACGCAAATTGGAAGAGAAGCTCGGCCTTAGATCTCTTCGGAGGTTATCGCGCCTTACATTTATTTTTTTTTTTTAATCGCATTTTTGCAGTGAAATTACAAAGCGTGCAGCGGGGCATTCATTTGGCTGGTTGGGCATTTTTTGAAAATTTTGATAAAAAAATATTTAAGTATCATACCCCAAGATGATTAAAAACGTTCAAATTTAAAAGCATTTTCTGTTCGAAAATTAATGTATAGTCGGGAGAAAAATGTACCTTAAATGTGATTATTCTTGAATAATCATTTATGATTCCTATTTCGAAACGCTTTTTATTCATATTTGATATCATTGTAAAATTGAGCTTTAATAGTTTTAGAGTAATATTTGACTGCTTTTCACAGTCATTTTTTGGTCATATTCGTTAACATATTTCAATCGTTTTGGTTGATATTTTTGAATGCGATTATGATCGTGAATATCTTAAAATACGGTACGGGATGTTGAAAACATATCCAGGTATATATGTCAAGAGAGTTTCACTTACCTGGGGTTCAAATAGCTCAAAACCTTTGTATTGTCCAATGTATTTTCTGGGAAGCCGAAGGTAAAGAAATGGTTGGGGAAATCTTCGGTCACGAGCAGCATTTGCATTATATTGTCTTAAATAATATTTTAATAATAAAATTTTTATATACATATTTTTTCTGAACGTCATGATTGACAAAATGTGTGTATGTGAAAAAAATAAGATTTTCAATCAAATGTAAAATTTTAACAAGTATAAAATTCATTATTCAGTCAACAGGTATAGTCAGATAATATTCAGAAAGCTGAATTAAAAATGATTCAGCCCAATTCTGCATTTCGACTTGGATTGGAATTTTTTCGATTTGGCAATTTTGGTATTCTGTGTTCCAATCTCTTTCGATCCAACTTCGAATCGTTCGATTTTGCGTATTCTGCATTTCGATCGTAGTTCCGTTTTTCTAAGTTGCAAATTAGTTGGCGGAAAAATATTTTCTTTTTATTTTTTTTTATTGATTTATAACAGAATTTTAACAAAAATGTAAGTAAAACTTGTTAAGAAACGTAGAAGGCTTTATGATGATTGCTTTTTATATGTTTCCAGGTCAAAAACAACACATCGATGTCGAAGTCCTTGGAGGTATTTGCCCAGCAAAAGTATCTAACACATACTTGAAAGCATCCTTGTTAAGTCGAAAGTTTTTTTTGAACCTAAATAAGAAATAAGTCATTAAACTTTACCACTTTTGAGTTAAGTTTCTTACAATTCGTCACTCATCTCAAATGGATTACACAAATCTCGCAATATTTGCCTTTCCATTCTCGCCTGGCAATTTTCGTATGCGTTGCTTTCCAACTCCATAAATAATGCCGCGGCTATTGATTCCATTATAATAGACAGCTATAATTTGTGTCTGTTCGTTGGGTCCAGTTATATGCCAAAGCAAGCGAAAACGTAAACAATCCTTGCGGAAAGAATAAATAAACATTTATAAAGTATTTTAGACCAGTGCAATGAAATTAGCATCCTTAAAATTCAGAAAATGTTAACTATTTTCGTGCAGGAATCCGTTTTAACAAAACTTGGTTGCCACGGCAGGGAATTGGCCAAAAGAACGAAAAAAACACACTTACAATTATGAAAACACTTCACTCAAAAAAATATAACACTGCGGCAATATATTCTATTGCTTTTTTTTGTACAAAATGGCGTGGATAATAAAATATAAACGTTTTTCAATGTTTTTTACAAATTTTCTTCAATTTATTTTGTTCCAATGTTCACACATTCCGTACCAACAGCTGATTTCGAAAAATCATTTGCTCTTCCTCTTCTCTTTACGATTCCGTCGTAATGCAGAATACCAAACTTCGATTAAAGCGGAGCGTAGAACGGGAACGTAATCGAAATGCAGAATAGGGGTGATTATAAATTTTTGATCACCTAAGGTACACATTTGATTCAAATATGATTCCAAAATGTGATTGAAAAACTATATTAAGTTTTGGATCATCAAAGGTAAGCATATTTGATTATTCTTTTTGTTTGTTTTTATGAAATACTAGCAGACCCGGTATATCTGCATACACTTTAATAAGCTTTTTTCGTCTAACTCTGCCCTCGCCCCTCTACACTTTTTCCTAACCTTTGTATTCACTCCTCACTCCGTATTTTTCGCTTCATCTATCTCCATCGTCGTCTCATTCTATCTCTTTCTCAGTCTCGCTTCTCTCTTTTCTCTTCTCAAGTTTTTCTCATTCTTCTTCATATCTTATTGCCAGTTCCAGAGGGTGGTATGTATTTTGTTCCAGTCTCAGTCCCAGTCCTAATCCCAGTCCCAGTCCTAATCCCAGTCCCAGTCCGTCTCTGGTCTACTTCCCGGAAAAAAGCATCGTAAATACTAATATAGGCAAATTTATATACCAAACTAGCTTTACCTGGCGTACGTTGTAACGCCCGAGATCGAATGAATTTTGCGTTATTTTTTCTGTTTTGTTTGTGGATAATTTAGTATATTCTTCTGTAAATTGAATCGAATTTTGTACATATTTGGTGAGATTTGCGTTTAAAACAATCATAACTCAAGAATGGCTAAACCGATTTGGGATTTCAAAATCAACTAACCATCATCTCTCCTTCCTGTATCTTTCCTAAAAATTTCATGGCAATCTTTCAATCCGTTGTCGATTCATGGAGTTACAATCAAAATGTACACTTCTTTTTATATATATAGATTTCAGGGAAATCGAATAGGACGTATGTAAATAGGTATGTGGGTATTATTAATTCATGTCTTTATTTCGGCATTCTAGGGGTATCCGGGTCCATGTTTTGGCCTATATCTCGAGACCCTAGTCACCAATAGGTATGAAAACTACCCTGTAGTAAAGCACTCATCAACAGTTTTCATTTGATATCCATATTGTATAAACATTGTCTCGGGGTATCCTATATCTCGAGACCCTAGTCACCAATAGGTATGAAAACTACCCTGTAGTAAATCACTCATCAACAGTTTTCATTTGATATCCATATTGTATAAACATTGTCTCGGGGTATCCTATATCTCGAGACTCTAGTCACCAATATGTTTCCTGATCCACTTCCCGGAATAAAAATTATCCGACATTTTATTCTAGATATAACGCTACCTACATACCAAATTTCAGACAAATCGAGCCATATATACGATAGTTTAGAATAAATCGGCCCCTGGTCCACTGACCGGAAAAAAACTTTTCACAAACACTCTCCGGGTTCCTACTAAGTTATCCTGAAAATTCGAATAAAATCAGCTTGGTAGTTTCGGAGTCCATAAGCCTCATACAAACATACATCCTATTATATATATATATATATAGATTAAAATTTAATCATCAAAGGAATTCAAAAATGATTCCAAAAAATGACCCAAAAATGCTTTTCAGTTTTTGATCATCAAAAGTACTCATATTTGATTATTCCTTTTGTTCAATTGTATGATAACTCATTATTTAGTCAGAAAGAGTAATCAAATTGTATTTATATGTAGGGAAATTCAAAATTTAATCATCTAAATGCTGAATGGGCAATATGAGCCTGTCTCGCTAATCAAATGCATACTTGTTTTAAGCTTACTAGATAAACCCATAGATTAGTTGCATAGGGAAAGCCCCCATTTTTGCTTTAAAAAATAACAAAGTGAATAATTTGTACTCCATGACGTAGTTGACTTAAAGAAATGAAAGTCTAGATCAAAAAAATATATATACAATATAAAGGAATACATGATCCGTAGTAAGAAGAATTTGGGGATCACGAGTACATCGAAGATTTCTGCTTGGAAAAATATATCGTCATCTAAAATAAAAAATTATGATTTCACTAAGTTATGTTTGAAGTGAGAATGCTCTATTTAAAGCGTACAGTGAAAGATTAGACCTGTGATATAGTGTAAGTGTAGTGTAAGACAGTATTTGCTAATCACATAATACATATTTAAACTTATCTTGACGTTGCAGAACAAGTCGTCCAGTGCGGCCCAATTCATTGGAGCGCCAAACATTAGCTGTGCCTAGTTCGGCATTACGTGGTAACCGCACCACACCACAAAAAACTCCCATAAGTACTACTAAAACAAGTCGTGTACTATTTTCCACCGAAAAACAACGCAATATACACAACGACAAAAAGTGGGTACAAGAGAAGGCTCAACAAATTGTAGATCATTTGCGTGAAACTGCCACTCCTGGTGCTGTGCACGGCTTGCCATATGACTTCTTTACACGCAGCGGTTGTTTACGACAAATGTCAACTAAACAATTTGTTGGAATTGTAAATCATTTTTTGCATTACATTTGGGGTACACGATTCACTGTAGGCACCAATTATGTAGATGATATCATAGATATATTACAAAAACTGCAATATCCATATCAAGTAAATAAATCATGGCTGAAGACACCAAATACATCACACTCATTCGGTTATGTAATACAATTGTTTGATTTCCTAATGGATTTTGTGCCGCCACAAAATGAAGAACAAGCAGCCGCTAAAATGAAATTTGAATTCGAAGATCCCAACGAACTTAGTTCGAGCTCTTTGATGCAAGGCGCACCTGATACAGAGTTCATTGCAGTGTTATTGGAAAATTGTGAAGAAGGTTTCAAGCTTTGGGATAAACAATTGGATGATGATTTTGCCAAACTGAAACAAGAAACATGCGATGTATTGATATTTAAACGTTGTGGTTTAGATGGTATCGCAGCTTTGGATAAAGAATTGCAACAACTAAGGGAAGAGCTAAGTGCAGCACAGGAAAAACGGCCCCATATAAACAAAGAGGATGAAGAATTGTGTCAACGTTTAAACAATGAATACAAAGAGTTGCAGGAACAAATTGAGCAGGTGCGTCAAACGCTAGAAATTACAAATAAACAATTAAGCGAACTGCAAGCTGAACGTCAACTTTGTAAACACGAATTTATGCAACTTGTTGAAAAGATAGAGCAAATGCAAAACATCATTTCAAATCAGGAAATGAGCGCAGAACAGCGTGATTCATGCATTGCAGAGTTGGAGCAACGTAAGCACGCCTTTCAAATTATGGAACGTACCCTACGTGAGCTCGAGGGTCGGCAACATCATCAACAAGTTTTACTATCACGTCATAAAAAACAACTAAACGACCAAATTGCTATATATAATGATTATATGTATAAAATTGCTACTAGTTGCACAAAAATGCAATTTGATACAGCCGATCTCCTATTACCACTCAATCCACAAGAAATAGAAGTAAAAGAACGTATAAAAAGGTTAGAAGAAATATATGCGCGTGCGCAAATACAATTACAAGAAATGCAGCAACAACTAGAGCAGTTAGAAAATCAAGTACAAGAATTAAATCACTATATAAAGTCAACATTAAAAGTGAAAAATAGTGAACTCGAAATGGCACTCAAGTTGAGCGAACGTAAAATAAGCGAATTTGAAAAACTAAAACAACAACAAATCGCTGCCTTAGATACGCAAATGCTTGAAGTTGAAGGACGTTTGCAACAATTAGAATTTGATTTAAAAAGCGCTCGAGATGAAAAGCGTGAAAGGCGAAAGCAAGCATTAGACTTAGAAAAACAAAACGACGAGCTTATGAATTGTGCCGAACAGGAATATAATGCTGCAGCAGATGAACGCGAAGCTTTACAAAATATTTTTGAGAAAGAACTCGAACGTTCAAATGAAATATTAGTAGAATTTAGTAAATTAGTTGAGGAGCGTGAAGTGGAGTTAAAAGCGCTTCAGGAGGAGTTAACCAATAACGTTTAAACATAATTATTTGTTGTTTTGGTGAATTTTAATGGAAATGTTATTCATAATATTCATCTTTTTTATATGATTTATTAATATTAAATACTTAAACTTTTTTTATTGCAAGATACATAAAAATGAGATTTTACATACATAATTATAATATAATTTAACTGTTATACTTAAATATAGATTTATGTTTCTTTTTTTACTAAGATTTAAAAATGTAATATTAATAAATGTAAATGCTTTTAAATTTCTTTGTATGTACTATTTTATGAATATTCAATTATTATATTTTTCTAAGAAAACTGAAAAGAAAGAAAGAAACATTTACTGGTATATTGCGATGGTACCATTTCGAAAACCGCCACAATCATCAGGCAATTTCTAAATGTTATCAAAGGTTTCACCGAGATTCGAACCGCGAATCACACAGTGAAACTGCACTTGCCTTAACCACTAGGCTATCCTGCTTGTATTGGTTTCCTTGCTTAATTCAGTTTATCTCATTTCTACACTAACAACACAATTGATACATTCTGTCTATTAATTTGCGAGATGTGTAGATTTTGTTTTTGTAAAGTTTCTTTTCAGTTTCTCTTAGAATAATATAATAATTGAATATTTTATTATTATAGCCGGTGTTAAGCTCATGAATTCTTAATAATAAGTATGGGTTTTTGCTTTACTTGTTTTGGGTCAGGGATTTTCCGTTCGCGTTTGATATCCGTGAGATCTTCTGTTTTTGTATAGAAAGCGTTTTTACAAAATCTGGAACTGCGTGATAAAACATGTCTCCAACATAAAGGTTGTACAACGTGTTCGTGAACTTCGAAAGTGGTCAAAATGAAAGGACAACGTCTGTAATCTCCAGGTTACAATGCGAAAACGGAAAAGGATTTGAAATATCCTAGGATGCCAAGATCACCGTACTTAGAATCATAGAAAGCTGATGACAGTGGTAGCTATCGGAAGGATATATCTAAACCTGACGCCTAATTTGGACCAAGTACAACTGGAACCAAGTATTTTCCCCACAAGAACTGAACGAAGCAATATAAATCTGCCAGAAGATGCAACTAAGCTCGGATCAAGACTATCTGCAAAGCAAATACTTTCTCCCGCACTTGGTTGCTTGTTATCGCAACAGAGAATGCAACTTTGTATCTTATTTTGCTGAAGATTGTGATCTAGTGTTTTGTGATGATGTTCCTCGCTTAGTTAGGCTTATCGAGAATGTTCAACTGCGGGTTAGAAAATACCCGCGAATATACCTGCGGTAGGTATGCCTGTCGTAAGAGGCGACCAAAATACCAAATAGATTCAAGGGGTTGTGCAACGCAACCCTTTCAAGGTGTTGCCAGCGCAAAATATAGCTTCTTCAACCCAATTGTCAACCTCACCTATCCGTGACGAATACTGTTTCATTAACCGCCGAGGCTCTGTCGACCACAAACTCCTAATGGAGGGCGGGATGGCCTAGAAAGTCGCATGTGGTCATACCAAATCGTTCCCGAGATGGTCGGGCAAGGTACCGGATCTGCATCCGGCAATCAATCAATCAACATATCCAAGGCCTTCGGGGAGTGTCCTTATCGCTACAACAACAACAACAACAGAATGTTCAACATCGTATATGACATGAACGAATGAAGATTGTTTATATTATCATCTAGACGGAGGTAACAGCAGTCCTTTTGCATAACGACAATGAGAATTTGAAGAATGTCAGACAAAATAAAGTACGAAGAACACAGCTTGATGGTATGTGAAAGTTATAAGTATGCTGGTGGCTACGGGCGGAGAAAGAGAAGGATTGAATTCATCTCTGCACCACGGTTTGCTACCCCATTTGCATATAAAACTGGAGATGTTGAAACAATCGGTGAAGGTGCTGAATAAAGAGAATGAGACTTTAAATATCTAAAAGCTTTAAATGGAAAATTTAGAGAAATTACGTTAGAAGCCTAAAAATATTGTAAGGAAGTAGTGGGCTATTTGTTAGGAAACCACAAAATTCGTTAAAATCGGATGTTCCTTCAGCATTCATCACTATTAACTGCCCTTTAACCGCCTAAGCGATTTCGGCCGTTTCGTGACAACCGACGCCAGTTGGGAACACCAACGAAGGTGAAGTTTTTTGCACTTGCCTCTCCCAACTCACTGGAGGTCTCTCCCTTCCTCTGCTTCCAAAGTGCGATGTCGACTAAAATACTTTCTTGGCCGGAGTGTCTTCATCCATTCGCATAACATGACCTAGCCAGCGAACCCTTTGGGTTTTTATTCGCTGCACTATCTACATATCTGCGTAAAGCTCATACGGCTCATCATAAAAGATATGACACGTCGCTATCAGGGAAACTGGAATGAAATAGTAGAAATTACAAATAAACAATTAAGCGAACTGCAAGCTGAACGTCAACTTTGTAAACACGAATTTATGCAACTTGTTGAAAAGATAGAGCAAATGCAAAACATCATTTCAAATCAGGAAATGAGCGCAGAACAGCGTGATTCATGCATTGCAGAGTTGGAGCAACGTAAGCACGCCTTTCAAATTATGGAACGTACCCTACGTGAGCTCGAGGGTCGGCAACATCATCAACAAGTTTTACTATCACGTCATAAAAAACAACTAAACGACCAAATTGCTATATATAATGATTATATGTATAAAATTGCTACTAGTTGCACAAAAATGCAATTTGATACAGCCGATCTCCTATTACCACTCAATCCACAAGAAATAGAAGTAAAAGAACGTATAAAAAGGTTAGAAGAAATATATGCGCGTGCGCAAATACAATTACAAGAAATGCAGCAACAACTAGAGCAGTTAGAAAATCAAGTACAAGAATTAAATCACTATATAAAGTCAACATTAAAAGTGAAAAATAGTGAACTCGAAATGGCACTCAAGTTGAGCGAACGTAAAATAAGCGAATTTGAAAAACTAAAACAACAACAAATCGCTGCCTTAGATACGCAAATGCTTGAAGTTGAAGGACGTTTGCAACAATTAGAATTTGATTTAAAAAGCGCTCGAGATGAAAAGCGTGAAAGGCGAAAGCAAGCATTAGACTTAGAAAAACAAAACGACGAGCTTATGAATTGTGCCGAACAGGAATATAATGCTGCAGCAGATGAACGCGAAGCTTTACAAAATATTTTTGAGAAAGAACTCGAACGTTCAAATGAAATATTAGTAGAATTTAGTAAATTAGTTGAGGAGCGTGAAGTGGAGTTAAAAGCGCTTCAGGAGGAGTTAACCAATAACGTTTAAACATAATTATTTGTTGTTTTGGTGAATTTTAATGGAAATGTTATTCATAATATTCATCTTTTTTATATGATTTATTAATATTAAATACTTAAACTTTTTTTATTGCAAGATACATAAAAATGAGATTTTACATACATAATTATAATATAATTTAACTGTTATACTTAAATATAGATTTATGTTTCTTTTTTTACTAAGATTTAAAAATGTAATATTAATAAATGTAAATGCTTTTAAATTTCTTTGTATGTACTATTTTATGAATATTCAATTATTATATTTTTCTAAGAAAACTGAAAAGAAAGAAAGAAACATTTACTGGTATATTGCGATGGTACCATTTCGAAAACCGCCACAATCATCAGGCAATTTCTAAATGTTATCAAAGGTTTCACCGAGATTCGAACCGCGAATCACACAGTGAAACTGCACTTGCCTTAACCACTAGGCTATCCTGCTTGTATTGGTTTCCTTGCTTAATTCAGTTTATCTCATTTCTACACTAACAACACAATTGAGACATTCTGTCTATTAATTTGCGAGATGTGTAGATTTTGTTTTTGTAAAGTTTCTTTCTTTTCAGTTTCTCTTAGAATAATATAATAATTGAATATTTTATTATTATAGCCGGTGTTAAGCTCATGAATTCTTAATAATAAGTATGGGTTTTTGCTTTACTTGTTTTGGGTCAGGGATTTTCCGTTCGCGTTTGATATCCGTGAGATCTTCTGTTTTTGTATAGAAAGCGTTTTTACAAAATCTGGAACTGCGTGATAAAACATGTCTCCAACATAAAGGTTGTACAACGTGTTCGTGAACTTCGAAAGTGGTCAAAATGAAAGGACAACGTCTGTAATCTCCAGGTTACAATGCGAAAACGGAAAAGGATTTGAAATATCCTAGGATGCCAAGATCACCGTACTTAGAATCATAGAAAGCTGATGACAGTGGTAGCTATCGGAAGGATATATCTAAACCTGACGCCTAATTTGGACCAAGTACAACTGGAACCAAGTATTTTCCCCACAAGAACTGAACGAAGCAATATAAATCTGCCAGAAGATGCAACTAAGCTCGGATCAAGACTATCTGCAAAGCAAATACTTTCTCCCGCACTTGGTTGCTTGTTATCGCAACAGAGAATGCAACTTTGTATCTTATTTTGCTGAAGATTGTGATCTAGTGTTTTGTGATGATGTTCCTCGCTTAGTTAGGCTTATCGAGAATGTTCAACTGCGGGTTAGAAAATACCCGCGAATATACCTGCGGTAGGTATGCCTGTCGTAAGAGGCGACCAAAATACCAAATAGATTCAAGGGGTTGTGCAACGCAACCCTTTCAAGGTGTTGCCAGCGCAAAATATAGCTTCTTCAACCCAATTGTCAACCTCACCTATCCGTGACGAATACTGTTTCATTAACCGCCGAGGCTCTGTCGACCACAAACTCCTAATGGAGGGCGGGATGGCCTAGAAAGTCGCATGTGGTCATACCAAATCGTTCCCGAGATGGTCGGGCAAGGTACCGGATCTGCATCCGGCAATCAATCAATCAACATATCCAAGGCCTTCGGGGAGTGTCCTTATCGCTACAACAACAACAACAACAGAATGTTCAACATCGTATATGACATGAACGAATGAAGATTGTTTATATTATCATCTAGACGGAGGTAACAGCAGTCCTTTTGCATAACGACAATGAGAATTTGAAGAATGTCAGACAAAATAAAGTACGAAGAACACAGCTTGATGGTATGTGAAAGTTATAAGTATGCTGGTGGCTACGGGCGGAGAAAGAGAAGGATTGAATTCATCTCTGCACCACGGTTTGCTACCCCATTTGCATATAAAACTGGAGATGTTGAAACAATCGGTGAAGGTGCTGAATAAAGAGAATGAGACTTTAAATATATAAAAGCTTTAAATGGAAAATTTAGAGAAATTACGTTAGAAGCCTAAAAATATTGTAAGGAAGTAGTGGGCTATTTGTTAGGAAACCACAAAATTCGTTAAAATCGGATGTTCCTTCAGCATTCATCACTATTAACTGCCCTTTAACCGCCTAAGCGATTTCGGCCGTTTCGTGACAACCGACGCCAGTTGGGAACACCAACGAAGGTGAAGTTTTTTGCACTTGCCTCTCCCAACTCACTGGAGGTCTCTCCCTTCCTCTGCTTCCAAAGTGCGATGTCGACTAAAATACTTTCTTGGCCGGAGTGTCTTCATCCATTCGCATAACATGACCTAGCCAGCGAACCCTTTGGGTTTTTATTCGCTGCACTATCTACATATCTGCGTAAAGCTCATACGGCTCATCATAAAAGATATGACACGTCGCTATCAGGGAAACTGGAATGAAATAGTAGAAATTACAAATAAACAATTAAGCGAACTGCAAGCTGAACGTCAACTTTGTAAACACGAATTTATGCAACTTGTTGAAAAGATAGAGCAAATGCAAAACATCATTTCAAATCAGGAAATGAGCGCAGAACAGCGTGATTCATGCATTGCAGAGTTGGAGCAACGTAAGCACGCCTTTCAAATTATGGAACGTACCCTACGTGAGCTCGAGGGTCGGCAACATCATCAACAAGTTTTACTATCACGTCATAAAAAACAACTAAACGACCAAATTGCTATATATAATGATTATATGTATAAAATTGCTACTAGTTGCACAAAAATGCAATTTGATACAGCCGATCTCCTATTACCACTCAATCCACAAGAAATAGAAGTAAAAGAACGTATAAAAAGGTTAGAAGAAATATATGCGCGTGCGCAAATACAATTACAAGAAATGCAGCAACAACTAGAGCAGTTAGAAAATCAAGTACAAGAATTAAATCACTATATAAAGTCAACATTAAAAGTGAAAAATAGTGAACTCGAAATGGCACTCAAGTTGAGCGAACGTAAAATAAGCGAATTTGAAAAACTAAAACAACAACAAATCGCTGCCTTAGATACGCAAATGCTTGAAGTTGAAGGACGTTTGCAACAATTAGAATTTGATTTAAAAAGCGCTCGAGATGAAAAGCGTGAAAGGCGAAAGCAAGCATTAGACTTAGAAAAACAAAACGACGAGCTTATGAATTGTGCCGAACAGGAATATAATGCTGCAGCAGATGAACGCGAAGCTTTACAAAATATTTTTGAGAAAGAACTCGAACGTTCAAATGAAATATTAGTAGAATTTAGTAAATTAATTGAGGAGCGTGAAGTGGAGTTAAAAGCGCTTCAGGAGGAGTTAACCAATAACGTTTAAACATAATTATTTGTTGTTTTGGTGAATTTTAATGGAAATGTTATTCATAATATTCATCTTTTTTATATGATTTATTAATATTAAATACTTAAACTTTTTTTATTGCAAGATACATAAAAATGAGATTTTACATACATAATTATAATATAATTTAACTGTTATACTTAAATATAGATTTATGTTTCTTTTTTTACTAAGATTTAAAAATGTAATATTAATAAATGTAAATGCTTTTAAATTTCTTTGTATGTACTATTTTATGAATATTCAATTATTATATTTTTCTAAGAAAACTGAAAAGAAAGAAAGAAACATTTACTGGTATATTGCGATGGTACCATTTCGAAAACCGCCACAATCATCAGGCAATTTCTAAATGTTATCAAAGGTTTCACCGAGATTCGAACCGCGAATCACACAGTGAAACTGCACTTGCCTTAACCACTAGGCTATCCTGCTTGTATTGGTTTCCTTGCTTAATTCAGTTTATCTCATTTCTACACTAACAACACAATTGAGACATTCTGTCTATTAATTTGCGAGTTGTGTAGATTTTGTTTTTGTAAAGTTTCTTTCTTTTCAGTTTCTCTTAGAATAATATAATAATTGAATATTTTATTATTATAGCCGGTGTTAAGCTCATGAATTCTTAATAATAAGTATGGGTTTTTGCTTTACTTGTTTTGGGTCAGGGATTTTCCGTTCGCGTTTGATATCCGTGAGATCTTCTGTTTTTGTATAGAAAGCGTTTTTACAAAATCTGGAACTGCGTGATAAAACATGTCTCCAACATAAAGGTTGTACAACGTGTTCGTGAACTTCGAAAGTGGTCAAAATGAAAGGACAACGTCTGTAATCTCCAGGTTACAATGCGAAAACGGAAAAGGATTTGAAATATCCTAGGATGCCAAGATCACCGTACTTAGAATCATAGAAAGCTGATGACAGTGGTAGCTATCGGAAGGATATATCTAAACCTGACGCCTAATTTGGACCAAGTACAACTGGAACCAAGTATTTTCCCCACAAGAACTGAACGAAGCAATATAAATCTGCCAGAAGATGCAACTAAGCTCGGATCAAGACTATCTGCAAAGCAAATACTTTCTCCCGCACTTGGTTGCTTGTTATCGCAACAGAGAATGCAACTTTGTATCTTATTTTGCTGAAGATTGTGATCTAGTGTTTTGTGATGATGTTCCTCGCTTAGTTAGGCTTATCGAGAATGTTCAACTGCGGGTTAGAAAATACCCGCGAATATACCTGCGGTAGGTATGCCTGTCGTAAGAGGCGACCAAAATACCAAATAGATTCAAGGGGTTGTGCAACGCAACCCTTTCAAGGTGTTGCCAGCGCAAAATATAGCTTCTTCAACCCAATTGTCAACCTCACCTATCCGTGACGAATACTGTTTCATTAACCGCCGAGGCTCTGTCGACCACAAACTCCTAATGGAGGGCGGGATGGCCTAGAAAGTCGCATGTGGTCATACCAAATCGTTCCCGAGATGGTCGGGCAAGGTACCGGATCTGCATCCGGCAATCAATCAATCAACATATCCAAAGCCTTCGGGGAGTGTCCTTATCGCTACAACAACAACAACAACAGAATGTTCAACATCGTATATGACATGAACGAATGAAGATTGTTTATATTATCATCTAGACGGAGGTAACAGCAGTCCTTTTGCATAACGACAATGAGAATTTGAAGAATGTCAGACAAAATAAAGTACGAAGAACACAGCTTGATGGTATGTGAAAGTTATAAGTATGCTGGTGGCTACGGGCGGAGAAAGAGAAGGATTGAATTCATCTCTGCACCACGGTTTGCTACCCCATTTGCATATAAAACTGGAGATGTTGAAACAATCGGTGAAGGTGCTGAATAAAGAGAATGAGACTTTAAATATCTAAAAGCTTTAAATGGAAAATTTAGAGAAATTACGTTAGAAGCCTAAAAATATTGTAAGGAAGTAGTGGGCTATTTGTTAGGAAACCACAAAATTCGTTAAAATCGGATGTTCCTTCAGCATTCATCACTATTAACTGCCCTTTAACCGCCTAAGCGATTTCGGCCGTTTCGTGACAACCGACGCCAGTTGGGAACACCAACGAAGGTGAAGTTTTTTGCACTTGCCTCTCCCAACTCACTGGAGGTCTCTCCCTTCCTCTGCTTCCAAAGTGCGATGTCGACTAAAATACTTTCTTGGCCGGAGTGTCTTCATCCATTCGCATAACATGACCTAGCCAGCGAACCCTTTGGGTTTTTATTCGCTGCACTATCTACATATCTGCGTAAAGCTCATACGGCTCATCATAAAAGATATGACACGTCGCTATCAGGGAAACTGGAATGAAATAGTAGAAATTACAAATAAACAATTAAGCGAACTGCAAGCTGAACGTCAACTTTGTAAACACGAATTTATGCAACTTGTTGAAAAGATAGAGCAAATGCAAAACATCATTTCAAATCAGGAAATGAGCGCAGAACAGCGTGATTCATGCATTGCAGAGTTGGAGCAACGTAAGCACGCCTTTCAAATTATGGAACGTACCCTACGTGAGCTCGAGGGTCGGCAACATCATCAACAAGTTTTACTATCACGTCATAAAAAACAACTAAACGACCAAATTGCTATATATAATGATTATATGTATAAAATTGCTACTAGTTGCACAAAAATGCAATTTGATACAGCCGATCTCCTATTACCACTCAATCCACAAGAAATAGAAGTAAAAGAACGTATAAAAAGGTTAGAAGAAATATATGCGCGTGCGCAAATACAATTACAAGAAATGCAGCAACAACTAGAGCAGTTAGAAAATCAAGTACAAGAATTAAATCACTATATAAAGTCAACATTAAAAGTGAAAAATAGTGAACTCGAAATGGCACTCAAGTTGAGCGAACGTAAAATAAGCGAATTTGAAAAACTAAAACAACAACAAATCGCTGCCTTAGATACGCAAATGCTTGAAGTTGAAGAACGTTTGCAACAATTAGAATTTGATTTAAAAAGCGCTCGAGATGAAAAGCGTGAAAGGCGAAAGCAAGCATTAGACTTAGAAAAACAAAACGACGAGCTTATGAATTGTGCCGAACAGGAATATAATGCTGCAGCAGATGAACGCGAAGCTTTACAAAATATTTTTGAGAAAGAACTCGAACGTTCAAATGAAATATTAGTAGAATTTAGTAAATTAGTTGAGGAGCGTGAAGTGGAGTTAAAAGCGCTTCAGGAGGAGTTAACCAATAACGTTTAAACATAATTATTTGTTGTTTTGGTGAATTTTAATGGAAATGTTATTCATAATATTCATCTTTTTTATATGATTTATTAATATTAAATACTTAAACTTTTTTTATTGCAAGATACATAAAAATGAGATTTTACATACATAATTATAATATAATTTAACTGTTATACTTAAATATAGATTTATGTTTCTTTTTTTACTAAGATTTAAAAATGTAATATTAATAAATGTAAATGCTTTTAAATTTCTTTGTATGTACTATTTTATGAATATTCAATTATTATATTTTTCTAAGAAAACTGAAAAGAAAGAAAGAAACATTTACTGGTATATTGCGATGGTACCATTTCGAAAACCGCCACAATCATCAGGCAATTTCTAAATGTTATCAAAGGTTTCACCGAGATTCGAACCGCGAATCACACAGTGAAACTGCACTTGCCTTAACCACTAGGCTATCCTGCTTGTATTGGTTTCCTTGCTTAATTCAGTTTATCTCATTTCTACACTAACAACACAATTGAGACATTCTGTCTATTAATTTGCGAGTTGTGTAGATTTTGTTTTTGTAAAGTTTCTTTCTTTTCAGTTTCTCTTAGAATAATATAATAATTGAATATTTTATTATTATAGCCGGTGTTAAGCTCATGAATTCTTAATAATAAGTATGGGTTTTTGCTTTACTTGTTTTGGGTCAGGGATTTTCCGTTCGCGTTTGATATCCGTGAGATCTTCTGTTTTTGTATAGAAAGCGTTTTTACAAAATCTGGAACTGCGTGATAAAACATGTCTCCAACATAAAGGTTGTACAACGTGTTCGTGAACTTCGAAAGTGGTCAAAATGAAAGGACAACGTCTGTAATCTCCAGGTTACAATGCGAAAACGGAAAAGGATTTGAAATATCCTAGGATGCCAAGATCACCGTACTTAGAATCATAGAAAGCTGATGACAGTGGTAGCTATCGGAAGGATATATCTAAACCTGACGCCTAATTTGGACCAAGTACAACTGGAACCAAGTATTTTCCCCACAAGAACTGAACGAAGCAATATAAATCTGCCAGAAGATGCAACTAAGCTCGGATCAAGACTATCTGCAAAGCAAATACTTTCTCCCGCACTTGGTTGCTTGTTATCGCAACAGAGAATGCAACTTTGTATCTTATTTTGCTGAAGATTGTGATCTAGTGTTTTGTGATGATGTTCCTCGCTTAGTTAGGCTTATCGAGAATGTTCAACTGCGGGTTAGAAAATACCCGCGAATATACCTGCGGTAGGTATGCCTGTCGTAAGAGGCGACCAAAATACCAAATAGATTCAAGGGGTTGTGCAACGCAACCCTTTCAAGGTGTTGCCAGCGCAAAATATAGCTTCTTCAACCCAATTGTCAACCTCACCTATCCGTGACGAATACTGTTTCATTAACCGCCGAGGCTCTGTCGACCACAAACTCCTCATGGAGGGCGGGATGGCCTAGAAAGTCGCATGTGGTCATACCAAATCGTTCCCGAGATGGTCGGGCAAGGTACCGGATCTGCATCCGGCAATCAATCAATCAACATATCCAAAGCCTTCGGGGAGTGTCCTTATCGCTACAACAACAACAACAACAGAATGTTCAACATCGTATATGACATGAACGAATGAAGATTGTTTATATTATCATCTAGACGGAGGTAACAGCAGTCCTTTTGCATAACGACAATGAGAATTTGAAGAATGTCAGACAAAATAAAGTACGAAGAACACAGCTTGATGGTATGTGAAAGTTATAAGTATGCTGGTGGCTACGGGCGGAGAAAGAGAAGGATTGAATTCATCTCTGCACCACGGTTTGCTACCCCATTTGCATATAAAACTGGAGATGTTGAAACAATCGGTGAAGGTGCTGAATAAAGAGAATGAGACTTTAAATATCTAAAAGCTTTAAATGGAAAATTTAGAGAAATTACGTTAGAAGCCTAAAAATATTGTAAGGAAGTAGTGGGCTATTTGTTAGGAAACCACAAAATTCGTTAAAATCGGATGTTCCTTCAGCATTCATCACTATTAACTGCCCTTTAACCGCCTAAGCGATTTCGGCCGTTTCGTGACAACCGACGCCAGTTGGGAACACCAACGAAGGTGAAGTTTTTTGCACTTGCCTCTCCCAACTCACTGGAGGTCTCTCCCTTCCTCTGCTTCCAAAGTGCGATGTCGACTAAAATACTTTCTTGGCCGGAGTGTCTTCATCCATTCGCATAACATGACCTAGCCAGCGAACCCTTTGGGTTTTTATTCGCTGCACTATCTACATATCTGCGTAAAGCTCATACGGCTCATCATAAAAGATATGACACGTCGCTATCAGGGAAACTGGAATGAAATAGTAGAAATTACAAATAAACAATTAAGCGAACTGCAAGCTGAACGTCAACTTTGTAAACACGAATTTATGCAACTTGTTGAAAAGATAGAGCAAATGCAAAACATCATTTCAAATCAGGAAATGAGCGCAGAACAGCGTGATTCATGCATTGCAGAGTTGGAGCAACGTAAGCACGCCTTTCAAATTATGGAACGTACCCTACGTGAGCTCGAGGGTCGGCAACATCATCAACAAGTTTTACTATCACGTCATAAAAAACAACTAAACGACCAAATTGCTATATATAATGATTATATGTATAAAATTGCTACTAGTTGCACAAAAATGCAATTTGATACAGCCGATCTCCTATTACCACTCAATCCACAAGAAATAGAAGTAAAAGAACGTATAAAAAGGTTAGAAGAAATATATGCGCGTGCGCAAATACAATTACAAGAAATGCAGCAACAACTAGAGCAGTTAGAAAATCAAGTACAAGAATTAAATCACTATATAAAGTCAACATTAAAAGTGAAAAATAGTGAACTCGAAATGGCACTCAAGTTGAGCGAACGTAAAATAAGCGAATTTGAAAAACTAAAACAACAACAAATCGCTGCCTTAGATACGCAAATGCTTGAAGTTGAAGAACGTTTGCAACAATTAGAATTTGATTTAAAAAGCGCTCGAGATGAAAAGCGTGAAAGGCGAAAGCAAGCATTAGACTTAGAAAAACAAAACGACGAGCTTATGAATTGTGCCGAACAGGAATATAATGCTGCAGCAGATGAACGCGAAGCTTTACAAAATATTTTTGAGAAAGAACTCGAACGTTCAAATGAAATATTAGTAGAATTTAGTAAATTAGTTGAGGAGCGTGAAGTGGAGTTAAAAGCGCTTCAGGAGGAGTTAACCAATAACGTTTAAACATAATTATTTGTTGTTTTGGTGAATTTTAATGGAAATGTTATTCATAATATTCATCTTTTTTATATGATTTATTAATATTAAATACTTAAACTTTTTTTATTGCAAGATACATAAAAATGAGATTTTACATACATAATTATAATATAATTTAACTGTTATACTTAAATATAGATTTATGTTTCTTTTTTTACTAAGATTTAAAAATGTAATATTAATAAATGTAAATGCTTTTAAATTTCTTTGTATGTACTATTTTATGAATATTCAATTATTATATTTTTCTAAGAAAACTGAAAAGAAAGAAAGAAACATTTACTGGTATATTGCGATGGTACCATTTCGAAAACCGCCACAATCATCAGGCAATTTCTAAATGTTATCAAAGGTTTCACCGAGATTCGAACCGCGAATCACACAGTGAAACTGCACTTGCCTTAACCACTAGGCTATCCTGCTTGTATTGGTTTCCTTGCTTAATTCAGTTTATCTCATTTCTACACTAACAACACAATTGAGACATTCTGTCTATTAATTTGCGAGATGTGTAGATTTTGTTTTTGTAAAGTTTCTTTCTTTTCAGTTTCTCTTAGAATAATATAATAATTGAATATTTTATTATTATAGCCGGTGTTAAGCTCATGAATTCTTAATAATAAGTATGGGTTTTTGCTTTACTTGTTTTGGGTCAGGGATTTTCCGTTCGCGTTTGATATCCGTGAGATCTTCTGTTTTTGTATAGAAAGCGTTTTTACAAAATCTGGAACTGCGTGATAAAACATGTCTCCAACATAAAGGTTGTACAACGTGTTCGTGAACTTCGAAAGTGGTCAAAATGAAAGGACAACGTCTGTAATCTCCAGGTTACAATGCGAAAACGGAAAAGGATTTGAAATATCCTAGGATGCCAAGATCACCGTACTTAGAATCATAGAAAGCTGATGACAGTGGTAGCTATCGGAAGGATATATCTAAACCTGACGCCTAATTTGGACCAAGTACAACTGGAACCAAGTATTTTCCCCACAAGAACTGAACGAAGCAATATAAATCTGCCAGAAGATGCAACTAAGCTCGGATCAAGACTATCTGCAAAGCAAATACTTTCTCCCGCACTTGGTTGCTTGTTATCGCAACAGAGAATGCAACTTTGTATCTTATTTTGCTGAAGATTGTGATCTAGTGTTTTGTGATGATGTTCCTCGCTTAGTTAGGCTTATCGAGAATGTTCAACTGCGGGTTAGAAAATACCCGCGAATATACCTGCGGTAGGTATGCCTGTCGTAAGAGGCGACCAAAATACCAAATAGATTCAAGGGGTTGTGCAACGCAACCCTTTCAAGGTGTTGCCAGCGCAAAATATAGCTTCTTCAACCCAATTGTCAACCTCACCTATCCGTGACGAATACTGTTTCATTAACCGCCGAGGCTCTGTCGACCACAAACTCCTCATGGAGGGCGGGATGGCCTAGAAAGTCGCATGTGGTCATACCAAATCGTTCCCGAGATGGTCGGGCAAGGTACCGGATCTGCATCCGGCAATCAATCAATCAACATATCCAAGGCCTTCGGGGAGTGTCCTTATCGCTACAACAACAACAACAACAGAATGTTCAACATCGTATATGACATGAACGAATGAAGATTGTTTATATTATCATCTAGATGGAGGTAACAGCAGTCCTTTTGCATAACGACAATGAGAATTTGAAGAATGTCAGACAAAATAAAGTACGAAGAACACAGCTTGATGGTATGTGAAAGTTATAAGTATGCTGGTGGCTACGGGCGGAGAAAGAGAAGGATTGAATTCATCTCTGCACCACGGTTTGCTACCCCATTTGCATATAAAACTGGAGATGTTGAAACAATCGGTGAAGGTGCTGAATAAAGAGAATGAGACTTTAAATATCTAAAAGCTTTAAATGGAAAATTTAGAGAAATTACGTTAGAAGCCTAAAAATATTGTAAGGAAGTAGTGGGCTATTTGTTAGGAAACCACAAAATTCGTTAAAATCGGATGTTCCTTCAGCATTCATCACTATTAACTGCCCTTTAACCGCCTAAGCGATTTCGGCCGATTCGTGACAACCGACGCCAGTTGGGAACACCAACGAAGGTGAAGTTTTTTGCACTTGCCTCTCCCAACTCACTGGAGGTCTCTCCCTTCCTCTGCTTCCAAAGTGCGATGTCGACTAAAATACTTTCTTGGCCGGAGTGTCTTCATCCATTCGCATAACATGACCTAGCCAGCGAACCCTTTGGGTTTTTATTCGCTGCACTATCTACATATCTGCGTAAAGCTCATACGGCTCATCATAAAAGATATGACACGTCGCTATCAGGGAAACTGGAATGAAATAGTGATGGCATACCATTGTTGGCTGTGAAATCGAGATGATGCAACTCGGACTTTCAAGATGAATTCTCAAAATGGGAGCTTGTAGCATATACGCCTTGAAAATGTATTTTTATAAATGTAAAAAACATTGAGTAATTTGCCAAAGTATCAAGTGGCGGCTCTTGATAAATAAAAACTCTTTGGTTTTGCTGTTTCAAAGCCAGATTAATATTGCTAAATTCAAAAAAATACTCAAGTCAACTCCTTTTTTTTTAATTTACGAAAAGGGATTATTGCAAAGCGAATTCAGTACAAGGTGTTATTATCCTAACAGCTCATTGCTTCTCCTTGATTATTTTCCTTACAACGCCTTGTACCATTGTGCATATATAATCCACAATGTCTTGTACAACAATATGTCAGTTAATCCAATTTAAGTTTCCTTTGATTTAAAGTTTTTGGCACGTCGAATTGGTTGAATAGATAGATAGATAATTAATTGAGGATCGCACTGCGACCATTGATCTATTGTGCCCTCAGCTGCTTCACAACACCTCATCCAAGCCGACGTCTCTGATGAACCCTAGCAGTTCACCTGGCTTGAGGGATTTGATGTGAGAATGCTCTGGCTATGGTGAGTCCATAAACTTAGCCCTACGTCTTAAGATTGCGTCACACTCCAGGATTACATGGTCCGCCGTCTCCGCTGATTGATCACAAAACCGACATGTGTTGTTCGATAATATACCTAGCTTTTGCATGTGACTGTTCAGTCTACAAGAATAGCTGTTAGGATTCTTAGGTTAATTTTCGAGAGGCCTATTAATGCCCTATATGGAGTTGTGTTGTAATCCCATTACAATTGGTTGAATTCGCTTTGTCATCACATTGTATAGATTCTCCTAAATTTAAAATTCTGCACGGCGAATTGGTTGCATTAGCTTTGCTATCACCTTGTATAGATTCGCCTAAATTTAAAATTCTGCAAGGCGAATTGGTTGCATTAGCTTTGCTATCACCTTGTATAGATTCGCCTAAATTTAAAATTCTGCACGGCGAATTGGTTGCATTCGCTTTGCTATCACCTAGTACAGATTCGCCTAAATTTAAAATTCTGCACGATGAATTGGTTGCATTCGCTTTGCTATCACCTAGTATAGATTCGTCTAAATTTAAAATTCTGCACGGTGAATTGGTTGCATTAGCTTTGCTATGTATAGATTCTTTGACCGGATCGTGAACCCAGGATCTTCGGTGCGATAGGCGAACCACGCTTATTAAAGTCATTTATCGCGTCACTTACCTCTGGTTCTTGCTTCGTTGACAATTTGAGTTTCTCATGACAGATAAATTAAAGCTCATCCATCCCGAAACGCGTTAACAACTTTCATATTTCAGATAATACCAAATAAAACTCAAGTCAAGAGCTTTAAAGAAAATTTTACTGCAATGGCAATTTGTTCGGAGTTTTTTTATTTTTTTCGCCCACTCTAAAAGTAATAAAGAAGAAATTGTAGCAAAACAAATATACAAAAATAGAAATTTTTTCTAGTAAATTTTTTGGATGATACCATGGCTCAAACATTCAATTCGTTTCAGAAAAACACAATTGTATTTCAGAATAAACGAAATGAAATTTAGAGAAGAAAGCAAGCGTTTTTCTTTTTTTTAATTTGCGGGTTTCCCAATTAATTGCAATACGTTTGCGTTGGAAACTAACAACCAGTGCTCACGATTTTGGCTGGCGCTTACAGAACTAGCCTACAACTAAAATGCGTCTGCCAGTGGTATCATAGTCGCTTCAATTGCACGATCCTGCATATTGTTTTAATTTTGAGCGGGTACGGTAAGATTCCTAATATGTAAAGAGTTCATGTATTATCTCGACACGTTTTTCGAAAATGCTTTTTTCATTATACTTAACAATAGAAACTAGAACTTTTTACAAAAATTATATCTTTTAAGTATAAATATAATTATTATTTATCTTTCCAATCTTTGCTAAAAAAATCATACAATAAATACATCGCCATTGCCCCTAGGTGGCTCATTTGCAACATCAGTCCCGCATGTAGGCGTTTGTAACGGTGCAGCTTTGGGTTTATCTAATACAACAGCTTCACGTCCAATTTCTACAATACCTTGTAGTTGTTGTGTGTTTAGGTTAAGATCATCGATATTATTAGTATTATCGATTGCTACTTTAGTCAATTTACCAACCTCATCCTCATCCAACTCTTCTGCACTATCAATAATCTTTTCACTGCCATTATTACTACTGCCGCTACTACTATTATTGCTATCCATGACGTTTGTCTGTTTCTTTTCACCTTCAACATGTACTATATTCACATTTTCTGGTTGATCCACAATGTTTTGGAATGTTACAGCTATTTCTTCTGTTTGCTCTTGTAATTGTTGCCCACCTGTGTATGTATTGCTCCTAACATCTATGTCACCATCACCACGGATGGTTGGTATTGTAGCAGTTTGTGTAGGTGCTGTTGTTATCGATGACCACCATGTAGAGAATGTACCTTTCGCCTGCGAGAGCGCAACACCTGTGTAAATCGAATAGTGTCGTTAAATATTTAATTGCTTTACAAATTTATTTTGCTCTCACCAACTACCCGACTGGTTGTATTTACAGCGTGGTTAATTTTACGACCACTTTCGCTGTTTTGCATTGTTCTGCAATAAAATTAAATTATGGAGTATACTTATCAAAACTTTAATAACAATTACTTAAATATGCATGCACATTAGGGTGCCTCATCAAAAAAGTTGCTTCAATTGCACTGCAAATTCGAAGTTTAGTATATGTTAAATTTCGGTTAAAACATCAAAAGAAAAAAAGAACGCCACTTCATCATTAAACAATTGAAGGCTTTATATTTCACGTAAGAAGTGTCAAGGATAGAAAATAAAATTTTCAAGTGATGCCTGAAAAACATCAAGTGAAAAAATTGTCCCACATTTTTTAACGTTGACAAATTAGAAGAATTTACAGTCGATAGTAACGTGTTTTGAGGAGTGTTATCGTTGTTGACGATCCTTTGCCGAAGATAGAGCCAGTACGTTCCGGTAACAAGCACCATTAAGGTATAGCCCGAGTATCTTGGAAACGATTTAATATGACCACATTGAACCTTCTAGATCAAGCCCAGCTTCCAAATATCTTTGAATATCAGGGGCTGAAACTGTTATTCCTTTTATAATATAATTCCTTACAAAACTATTAATTTTGGACTTTAATTTTGGATATTTACTTTTCTCTCTTGCTTACAACTTGATATATATTAGAGGGAAGCAACAAATCTGTTCGTATTTATTGGTAATATTTTCCTGTCTTCATTTCATTAACGCAATGGGTTTAAATGCTTTCTATAAATATAGCTTTTGATACGTATCCGCTTTAACCACACGTGGATGCAACCGTAATAGAACAACCCGAATTATATGTGGAAGTATTACGCTTAAAAATTTGTTTTGAAACTAGCACACTCTAGTAGCGTAATAAGGTTATTCGATATTTTAGCATCAGGAACTGACTCTTTAATACTACGAAAAGTGTGTCCTTTGTTAAAAGTTAGAAACTAAGCAACTTTTTTTTGGTTCCCTCGTGATGGAGTTTAATAACTAAAATGGAATATATCTTACTGTGCGATTTTAAGTTTCATATCTGCGACTGAAAGTGTGCCAGCAAACGGATGACCGGGGGGCAAAGCTTCAAAAAATTGCGCATCCGGTCGCACGTCATACCATTCCTGGAAACATTGTGTGCGTTTAAATGACTGCATAAACATTGCATTGAAATGTTCGTTATCTTTGGCTGTAATATCTAATGCAATATGAAATATTATGTAAACAGAAAAGTACAAATCTTATTGCGCATGCATGTTTGTGTATACCATTTGTCACTGCGGTACGTAGTAAAGCTAGAATATAACCTTGAAATTGATCACGTATCCAATGCTCGCTTCCTTCAGCATCTTCCTTCGGAGTCTGTACATGTTTTAGCAGATAATCCATAAAACGTAAATCTTCTGTACTCAATACTAATTGGCGTCGCAGATCTGCATCAATACTCTCAATATTGGCATTCTCTATATCGACTAGCACATCGGCAACATGACGTTTTTGTTGGAATAGCACATTTGATGTACCTATGACATAGCTTAGTACCGATGGATCACCTAGTAGATCCATATATGGCAATGAAAGATATGGCAAAAAGAGATTACCGCTGGCAAATATTGTAATTGGGGCACGATACTCATCCGGATTGATTGCTGACAATGTGCAGAGTGTTGCTGAAAAATATTTTTGCGAAAATAGGTATAGAATGTATAGTAAATATATTGAATCTATAACTCATTTCAAATTATAACATGTGTATATCATCAATATGATCATAGTGCTATCTATCTATCTATCTATAAATCTTATAATAAAAGTCGCTAAATGCCATGTATGCACATAACTTCACACAGAATGCTCCGATTTTAAAACGGTTTTTTACATTTGAAAACTTAGCTACGTGAGATGGTACAGTTAATATAATTTGAAGGTATATATTATAGGGGCGTGGCAAATTGCCAAAATGTAGTAACAAATCATAAAATTTTTGTTTACACAGCTATAACACATAAACGGAGGGATGGATTTGAAAAATTCTACTTTTCAGTAAAACTTTAAATTATTTATCTTCGTTCAGCATAAAAAAAATACTTGATTCCTTTCTTATATCAGCCAAATTGTTTAAACAAAAGTAACATTGTGGATATCATCAATATGATCATAGTGCTATCTATCTATAAATCTTATAAAATAAAGTCACTAAATGCCATGTATGCACATTACTTCACACAGAATGCTCCGATTTTAAAACGGATTTTTGCATTTGAAAGCTTAGCTACGTGAGATGGTACAGTTAATATAATTTGGATGTATATATTATAGGGGCGTGGCAAATTGCCAAAATGTAGTAAAAAATCATAAAATTTTTGTTTACACAGCTATAACACATAAACGGAAGGATGGATTTGAAAAATTCTACTTTTCAGTAAAACTTTAAAATATTTATCTTCGTTCTGCATAAAAAAATTACTTGATTCCTTTCTTATATCAGCCAAATTGTTTAAACAAAAGTAACATTTTTCCCAAAAAACTCGTGTGTGTGATTGTTCGGTGTCAACTGTGCGCGCTAATTGCTTTTGAGTGAGGCATGATGCGACACATACGTACATATGTACATAGCATTCGCTGCGTTATTTAACTTCGGGCGTAGGTTTAGGCATGTATGAATGTACATACATATGTATGTATTTTCATATAATATCTGCTTGACATAGGTATGTACATACATATTTATGCAACATAAATGGATACTTTTTATCCCGTTCTGGATAGGGTCTTGAGATCAAAAGGTGGACCTGGGTAATCCTGGGATATGTTTGTACAATGTGGGCATCAAATGGAAGCTGTTTATGAGTACTTTGATACGGGGTATTTTTCGTACCCGTGGGTGACTAGGGTCTCGAGATATAGGCCAAAATGTGGACCCGGGTACCTCTAGAAAGTGTTTATACAAGAATGATAACAAATGAAAGCTGTTGATGAGTGCTTTAGTACAGGGTAATTTTCATATTTATTTGTGATTAGGTTCTTGAGATATAGGCCAAAACGTGAATCAGGGTAACACTAGGATGTGTTTTTACATTATGGGTATCAAATTGAAGCTGTTGATGAGTGCTTTAGTAGGTTAGTTTTCATACCTATAGGTGACTAAAGTCTCGATATATAGGCCAAAACGTGGACAAGGGAAACACTAGGATGTGTTTTTACATTATGGGTATCCAATTGAAGCTGTTGATGTGTGCTTTAGTACAGAGTAATTTATACCTCTGGGTGACTAGGGTCTCGAGATATAAGCCAAAATGTGGACCCGGATACCCCTAAATTGTGTGTGTAATATGGATATCAAATGAGAGCTGTTGCTCACAGCTTTAAAGTAATTTTCATTATGATATTCGATTTAGTCGCCGCATCAACCTGGCAAAACTGATAAATATGCATGCGAAGCCGAAAAAAAGCATGAATTGATAATACGCACATACCTATTTACATACGTCCTATTCGATTTGCCTGAAATTTGGTATATAAGTTTGCCTATATTAGTATTTACGATCCTTTTTTCGGGGAAGTAGACCAGAGACGGGCTGGGAATGAGATTAGGACTAGGATAGGGATTGAGTTCGGAGTGGGACTGGAACTCGGAATGCGACTGGAACAAAATGCATACTACCCTCTGGGACTGGCAATAAGGGATGAAGAAGAATGGGAAAAACTTGAGAGAAGAGAAAAGAGGGAAGGATAAGGAGACTGAGAAAGAGATATAGTGAGACGAAAATAGAGATAGGTGAAGCGAAAATGACGGAGGGAAGAGTGAATAAAATGATTATTAAGAAGTTAAGAGGGGAGGGCAGAGTTAGAGAGAAAACGCTTTTTGAAATATATGCAGATAGACCAAATTTAGGGCAGAACAACGTCTGACGGGTCCGCTAGTGCATTTATAAATGCTACTCACATGCCAATGTATCTACACTCCCTTCACGTGTTAAAGAGTCGCTTCGCATAAAAACTTTACTTCCCATATCACCACATGCACCTTCTGATGAATCTAGACGTTTTAATTCACGTGTTGACTGTGGCGATGTATTTGTTGAAGCTGCCGTCGATGTGTTATCACTGGCCGCATGACTTCCTGCTGATATTGCAGTCGATATCAAAGTGCAGTCGTCCAATGTGTCAGAAACACAGATATCGCTTTCTTTGTCGCCAACATTTTTATTTTTTGTAGTTAACTTATCTTGTTGGTCTTTTGCCAAATTTGCAATTGTCTTTTCGTCGCTTTCTTTCAATTCAGCAGCTTCCTTTAATATGGAATCTGTAAAGTCAGGCATTGGTGATAGCGGACGGGATGTACGCACACATGCAACTTCCTGAAAGCCTTTCTCTAATAAACGTGGTATTAGTGATGAGATACCCAACAAAAGCACACACATCCCACGTACAGGAGAGCCAAAACATACAACGCGTCGTTGCAATAAGAACAATTTGAATAGTATGAGTGTTTTATGGCGCCAATGTAATACAATTTCCCGCAGAGATAATCCTACGTAAAAATTGCGTAGATGTCGTTGTTTTTCGTCGTCCAGGCAAGCATTAAGCTGTTCAAAAGCCTTTATTAATAATTCTGTGCAAGAAAAATCACCTTTTTCAAAGAACGCATCGGCAATCAAAGACAATTTCACCTCTATATATCCATAGATGGGCAGACGTGCAAGTATTACAATTGATTTTTGTATGGTACTACGTGTCATATCCGCTGTGCGTATTTGTAATTTCTGTAAAGATAAAGGCAAAGAAAAATATATTTAATATAAAAAATTGGAGAGGATATTGAAATAACCTAACTGAAAATACTGGCTTTAGTATAAATAATATGCTGGCGATTTAGAATTTATATTAGATATATTTCTATAGAAGTATGGTCTCATATTTTTTAGTGAAAAGAAATACTTATTGATCCCTGGCTTTTTTCCGCCTGTTAATATATCTTTGCTCTCAAATTTTCCAATAGGTATATCTCCTGTTGTTGTAGTGATAAATACACTCCCCGGGGGCTTAGGGGAGTGGTATCGATGTTGATGGTCCTTTGCCGGACAATTTATGCAAAACCCACCTTAAGTTCTAGCCCCTTTTAGTTATATGTAAATTCTTTGTTTGCACTTACTTCAATGGGTATTTGCCGGTAACAAGATACACCATATACACTTTCCGTTGGCTCAGTAAGGCTGGGCAAGTTAAAGAAAACAGTATCCTCGGTGAAGTTATGTGAACCATCGGGCAATGCCAAAGTAGGCAAATATTTCCAACCTGATGGACATTCGTTTTTACCAGTTGTGCCTGGTATAAGTGGTGGATGTGAAAATTCAACCTATGTCAGACACAAAAAGTTCTTTAATAAATACATGCTTACACACCAATTTGGAAAGATCTCTGTCCCACCTGGCATCCAAGCTTGTGATGAAATCCTACAACCAATATATGAAGTACTGGTGGTTTATTCTCTGTGCTGGTGTATGAAGCCATTGCTTGTCAACTTCTTTAGTTTAAATTTCTTCCACAAATATATACACAGCCGCGACCACCAGTGAGTACACACAATGTGCACTTAAAAACACATTTCGGCCTTAAGTTGCTCCACTCTTGTTTTAATATTGTTGCATTGTTTTTTCTTTTTAGTTACATGCCTTTTTTTAACAAAATTGCATAAAACTTCTGCAAATGTTGGAGAATTGAGTTTTTGCAAATTCTTTGTTACTTCACAAGACGTCAAATTAATTGTGAATGAGAATAAGAGATACGACTTTCTGTTCGATTCCATACTAAATCGATAAATTTGACATTCGATAACTAAATTTTCTACTCGATAGTTTGTAAGCTTTATATTTATGGATCGAGTTTTGGAAAGGCGTCGAGTTGGAAGGCTGCTCAACTAGAAAACTTTTTTTTAAAAAATATAATAAAAAAGCGAATTTCACAAAAATAATTAGGTAATTATCTGTCAAGTAATCGTAGAAAATATTCCATTTAATTATGAAAATGATGTAAATAAACATCATTCTTATCAAATTTATAAATTTTCTATTCAAGTATACATAGGCTTGGACCAGACCTCTTAAATAATGGTAATGATTAGCCGTTCCATTGATTATTTTCTTTAAACGCCATTTAATGATTACTTGCCATTATTTTCTATTTTTAATGATTACTTTTCAATTGATTACAAAAATAATCAAAAAAAAAACAAAATCATGTTTTTTTACGATTATTGAAAAAAATAAAAAAATAAAAATAAAAAATAATCAAAAGTAATCAAAAATAATCAAAAGTAATTGATTCTTTTTGATTTTTTAAAATTTTTTTTTGATTATTTTTCCGCTTTGTTGAAAGAAAAATTTTCGTTTGTGGCATGCACGGGATAATTTCTACATACAAGTACATTTTAGGATGCAATAGTAAATCGTAAACGCTTATCGAGGCGAATATGTACATGCAACATATAGGGCGAATGGTATATGAGCGTTGATTCAAACATATTCTCTGGTAAGAATGATGTAATAACGACAAGATGGTATATGTAGTGACAGCTCATTTTGAAAAATCCCATATTAAACGAAGGATGAGAGAAAGGGGCAAAAAAGAAGGGGCCCTTTTGTGAAATAGTATTAAATCTAGTACTTTTTTTGGCAAAGCACGAAACTAATATTTTGGAATTTGTTTATTAAAGAAGTGAATATAGGCCAAAGCGACTGCCGCGGTAAATAGGTAATGTGTCGTTTTACTATAACGAGATTTTTGGTATCCAGTTCAAAATACTTTAGAAACAAATGTTTAGTATTTTTACTTAACGGCATCGTCCTTCGACAATGGTTTGATAAGCGGTTCGAGTGTATTTCTGTCAAAAAAACATTCCCAAAAAAAAAAAACAAATAATAATAGTATAGGTCCCGCCAACTTTTGATTATGCCAAATTTTGTTTCGAGAAAGGTTATCAAAATGCTTATCCTGCAACCAATATGCCTTTAGCCCTTCTGTGGACAGAGGACCAAAGCCAAAGAGAGCTTCGGGTCTCCCTTGGTGGTATGTTTTCTTCTTCTGCAAGGATAAGATAGTGTATATTGATAACGTGGTTCACCGACCGCGACCCAACAAAAGCGTTTACTGATTCTGTATGGATTTTGCTTAGGGCTCCTTGGTATGTAGGTGCCTGATCTCATCTTATGGAGATGTTTCCTTAACCCTCTTGGAGGCGGGGCTAGATCAAGCAGTTGTTTGCTAGAGTTTCCTGGTTTGTGACTAAGCAAAAACTGTCCCTTCAGCTTTACGTTATGCTCTTTAATTTTGAGATCTTATGCCTTACTTTATAATGCTATCAGGGGTCATAAGAATACATCCCGTGACAGTTCTGAGTGCAGCAATTTAGCAGGCCTGCAGTCTTTTCCAGTGTGGGTTTTTAAGAGCAACCAAACTGATGCCGCGTAGCAGAAGAGCGGCCGGCCAATTGCTTTGCAAGTGGCTAGCAACGTTCCTTTATCTTTTCCCAAAGTACTGCCCGTAAGCAACTTGAGAATTTTGTTGCGGCATTGTACCCTGGATACAATTTCGGGTGACATGTGACTTGAAGGTGATTTTGTTATCGAACGTTACCCCTAAGATCTTTAGGTGACTGACATTCGATAACGTAACACCATAGACGTCCTAAACAGAGTGGCCCTGGTTATGGTCGGTGATAGTGCCAGGTCGCGTGATGTGAAGAAACCAGAAATATATAGGGGAGATAGCGATTTATTCTATAAACTAACTCGTTCTTTGGAGGGCCAGGTCCTGTTGTCATTATCGTGCAGTCGCCGGCGTAAGAAATAATGGTAACTCCCTTCTCTCGGAAGGGAGCTTTGATATGTAGAAATCAGTAAAACAGAATCGTGGATGGAAACCACCCAGTGGCACCCCCCGTTTAAATTTACTAGACTTTGAAGTTTCGTTCCTAAATAGAATTTTTAGACAAGGAGGAAGAGGTGCACCTTCTATATCTTGGAGTAGCGCACCGTAGTTGACTGTGTCAAAAACTTTCGGCAGGTCGAGTGCCACGAGCACCGTCCTATTATGGGGTTTTTCCTGGTTCAGTCCGTAATTTATCTTCCCCTACTACCGAAAGGAGTGATTTCGGTCGATACAACTCACCTTCGTTACCTGGTTTCCCAGGTTTAAAAAGTGGAAGTCTCCTTGCCGTTTTCCATTCTTCGGTAATGACGATGGACTTCAACGATAAATTGAAAATGTGCGTCGGATAGCTTACCCCCTCATCACCAAGGTGTGTCAGCATTGGCATGGCTATACCGTCTGGTAATGGACCGCACGTCGTGTTTGCGTTTATGTGTCCGTCGGTTTACAAATAGTATAATTAGTTTTATTTAACTTTGGAACAAAACCACATAGCTGCTTTGCAAATGGTTAGCAACGTTTCCAAACATATAAAGAAAGTGCACATGCATTGCATAACGAAAAAAAAACTCGATGGTTATTATATAAGAATTATATTTCTCAGTAGACACCATTTATATGCGGAGCAGGAACATTACTGTCCTGCGATTCACGTCTTCTTCGTTCTGTCGTTGACGATTAAGTAATGGATGGGGTGCTAGAGACTGTAACTATTTTCGCTACGATTCGACCACCAAGATGACTATAAGTTGTTCCAAAATCACAGGGCGTACTGGCTTTTCTGGCTCATCCTTACTTAGGTAATCCCACAGCTCTTTACCTCTTTGGAAACCCAATTTTGGATCGGTGGCAATCAAATCAGGTGCATTCAGCTTTGCGTCTGGTTTCTTGCATCGCCGCCAACAAACCCTATAAATAAAGTTATAAGAACTTATTTAAAATAATATCTATCAGTATTATATAAATTATAAAACATCTTACCATCATTTAACGCTGAAAATTTGGCAAATTAAAATAATTTAGTTGAATAAACAATACATTTATTTAGAAATGTCACTAGTTTGAACCATAGAAAAGTCAACACAAAATAGAGTTGGAGAAAAAAAGTGATGCCGTTTCATACTTTTCCAGGAAAATAAATTTGAATGGTTTTTACTACAATTTTTCCTCTGCCAACATCAGTCACCTTGTAATTGCATCATGTCTGGTAAGTATATACACATGCACATTAGAGTGGCCCTTATTTTCCAAAGTGTTCCGATTCTCGATCTCACCCCCTAGAACTATGCGAATAGCCTAAAAACTAGAATATACAAAGTTTTAGGTCAATCGAAAAGGGTTAGAGGTGGCGCAAAGAGCTTGCAATCCTGAAAAATTACGAATTTTTACAATTTCTAAAATTTAGTCAATCCTTTATGAAAGCAAAGATTCGACTATTGCTTCTTGGTTTTAGTATTACAAACAAAAATAGATATTTATTGAGTTTAGTTACACTGAACAGTTAATTTACATAACAAGACTGATTTAATATTTGAACGTATGAATACGAGTGGCCGCTCTTAATCGCGTCTTAACGAATACTGCCTTCTCATGCTGGATTGATGTTGTTCGTTAGTACATTCAGGGTTGCAGGATACTGCTACATAGATTCGAACGCAAGGTTGCTTATAAATTGGAAAGCAGGGTGTTACAGTCGGCCATCCTGCTTATGGGGCGACCTCGTCCCCATCATCATAGTTGCATTCTAAACAGTCGTCGATATCATCTTCGATAGGTAACTCGCACCAGGGTTTAAGCTTGTCCACCGAGTAGACAGATGCGTAATGTTTGCGACAACGATTCGACTGAGGTAGATCTTCGACGACGTATCGATCTTTTTCGAGCTTTTTAGTGATAATAAACGGACCCTTGTATCGCGGTTCGAGCTTTCGAGAGGAACCAGTGCTAGGGGGTTCGTTCTCCGCGAGCACCAGGTCACCTTCACTGAATTGTTTGGGTTTTGCACGTTTAGCGTCGTAGCTTAGTTTTGCTAATGCTCGTTTGTCATTAACTCGATTTGCCGCGGCAGTACGCAAGTTTGTTAGCTCTTCGTCGTTAAGCCACTGTTGATCGTGAATGCTCGAAATGATTTTGTTCTTGAGTATATCTCGAGGATGAAACCCGTAAAGTAACTCGTATGGGGTACATCCGGTCGTTGCGTTCTTCATAGTGTTGATACACCACTGGACGTTGCGGACATTATCGTCCCATCGCTTATCATTTGACGTTGACGGAAGTAGCATAGAAAGTATGGTACGGTTGGTGCGTTCGGCGTGACCGTTTGCCCTAGGCGTACGGACAGCTGTGAGTATATGTTTGACGTTGTTTTCGGCACAATAGTTTCGGAAATCTCGAGAGGTGAATGCCGTTCCACGGTCGGTTACGAACTTTTCAGGCATTCCCGTGAAGCTACACATGTCGTTCAACGCCTCAATAACACTTTTAGTTGCTGTGCTTTTAACTGGTCGTAGAAATGTAAACTTGGTGAACGAATCGACGATAACTAAGAGATGTTCGTTACGTTTCGCGCTTTTAGGAAACGGGCCTAAGTGATCAATATGCACCGTCTTGAAAGGTATCGGATCAATGTCATCGTAATGATAACATGATTCTTCCTTACCCTCCTTTCGCTTATAGTACGCACAATCGACACAAGTTTTTATGTAGCTTTTCACAAAATTGCGCATTCGAGGGAACCAAAGATGTTCTGTTAGTCGTTGAACTGTTTTATCAACACCCATATGTCCGGCGCGATCATGAGCGTCTTGCGTTACTCGATGTCGCAATGTTTTGGGGACAACCCATAAGGTTTTGTTGTTGACGTTGCGAAACAATCTACCGCTTTTAAGTACGTAGTCACCATCCGTAGTTTTGTTCTTAGAGCAAATTTCGTTTACAATTTGACGTAATTTGGCGTCTTGCAGCTGCATGCTAAATAGCCAATCGGAATCGTCGATGGCCACCTTAGATATGCGAAGATGAGCTGTTTCAGCGTTGGAAGCTTCCTCTACAGGGGCACGACTTAAAGCGTCGACGTGCTCCATCCTCCTGCCAGCTCTGTGTTGAATTTCGATGTCATAATCCTGTATTTTGAGCCACCATCGTGCGATACGTGGTACTAACTCTCTCTTCTGCATTGCTGTACGTATGGCGCTGCAGTCGGTTCTCACCGTCACTCTCTTGCCGTATATATAGTACTTGAAGCGCTCAAGTGACTCTACGACCGCTAAAGTCTCTAGTTCGAAACTGTGAAACTGCTTTTCAGTTTTGGACGTTGCTCTACTGAAATATGCTATGGGCTTTAGACCGTCACCATCTCGCTGCAGCAGAACGCCAGCCAAGCCGATGGCGCTTGCATCTGCGTGTATTTCGTGCTCTGCGTTAACGTTGTATGCGACTAGTAGAGGCTGCGAGACTAACTTTTCCTTGAGCTGTTCAAAAGCGTCACTTTGTTCGGGCAGCCACACGAATTTCGTTCCTTTCCGAAGTAGTTTTCTTAGAGGTTCTGAGATTACAGCGTAACCTGGAACAAACTTTCGAAAATAACCGCTAAGACCAAGGAACCGACGTACGTCGCTTACGTCCTTTGGTGTTGCAAATTCTGATATGGCTTGCGTTTTTACCGCACCAGGAACGATGCCTGCCGGAGTTATTTCGTGTCCCAGAAACGTTATCGTCTTTCGCATAAAACTACATTTCTTAGCGTTCAGCGTTAAACCCGAATCGCGTAATGTTATTAGAACACGTCGTAGTTTCGAAACCATTCCCTCTGGCGAATTGCTACCGACCAAGATGTCGTCCATGTAAACCAGCATATCGCCCGGCTCGGTCTTTTCTTGAACCCTCGCCATTAATCGCTGGAACACAATGGGTGCATTGGTGAGGCCAAAAGGCATTCTCTTGAATTCGTATAAGCCGTCTGGAGTTATGAACGCTGTATACTTTCGGCTGCTGGGTGCAATGGGTATCTGATAGTACCCGCTATTCATTTCCAGCACCGAGAAATACCTGTACTGCTTCGCTTCGTGTAGGCGCTCTTCGATGTTAGGCACGGGAAAGTTCTCCTTCCGAACTAGTTGGTTTAAACGTCGATAGTCTACGCATAACCGATCGCCGCCGTCTTTTTTCTTGACCAAGACGAGAGGACTCGCGAATTCGGAGCTTGACTTAGTGATTATGTCGTTATTTTTAAGTTCTTTGATCATTTGAGTAACTACAGCCCTTTTTGGTGCTGGCACGCGATAGGGTGGTTGTGAGATGACTTTATTACCGATTATATCGATGTGCATTTCGACCAGACTAGTTTTACCGATCCCGTTTAAACCTTCCGCGAACACGTCTTCGAAACCTTTAAGTACACTCGTAATTTGTTCGTGTTGGCTTTTATCTTCTGAAGCGTAGGCTAGCTGAGAAATGTCGATATGTTTAGGTACGCTTTGCGTCACGACCCGTTTGTTAACGAATATTGATTTCCCGTCACAGACCTCTAGTTTCACCGACGAATTAGTTATAATATCCTGGCCGATTAGGAAATCTGTTTGAAGCATAATATCGTCAACTATGTAAAACGTTGCATCAAGCGATAATCCATCTACCTCAATAGTCAATGAACACTTTTCTCGAATAACATGGGCACCGCCACCGAACCCTTTTAATTGTATTTGACATTCTTCCCGTTCTGTACTGAGTGACTCAATGACTGATTTACGGACCATGTTGCACTGACTACCGGTGTCTATAAATGCTTTAAACTTTTCTTTTTTAACGTAAATATATTTTGTGAAACATTCATCCAGTGATGATGCCTCTAATCGACGTATTTCTAACCCGCGTTTACCGCAGTTCTGGGATTCACTTTTTGGGTGCACCTTATTACATTAAACGCACCTTGCACGACGTTGGGGTTTAGGGCATTTGCTCGAAATATGACCAGCTTCTTTACAATTAAAACACGTAACAGATGATTTTACATTACTGCTGGTTGGGTGCTCCTGCTTGCTGGTGGATGCGTTTTTCGGTTGGGTATCAGTAACTTTACCGCGATTCAACAAGTAGTTTTCGATTGTTTCGCGCATTTCTTTCACGGTCTTAAATTTTGTTGCTGCGATTGCGATTTGTAAGTCTCGGTGTCGTAAACCTGCGCGGATATAATTAATTATTGCAGATTCACTTAAGTGATACTGTTTACCGAGAGCGTATATGCGAAAACAATAGTCATTCATTCGCTCACTCGTTTTCCGAACGTTATCGCTCATCGCGCGATGAATTTGCGCCTCGTCGAGATGGATGCCAAATTCTGTTACCAAGTCTTTCGAGAATTCATTCCACGTAGTGTGTACTCTGGGCAATGAGTCGAGCCACATACGAGCCGCACCGCGCAGTCTGCTATACACGGCTAACAAAACACACTTCTCGTCGAATTGGTATGCTCGTACGACACTACTAACGCGATCTGTGAACTGTTCCACGGTTAACGACTGGGGATTAGTTGGATCGAATTCGGGAATTGTCTCGCTTATCTCTTTGACCGTTTGACTTCTGCCGCCCGTTTCTAACGTGCTCACCTGCGAAATTGGTGGGGAATCGGTACCTCGATTGTTTTCATTGTTATTTGCAGTTGTCGTACCTTGTTGCAATAGCGATAGAATATTGTCTATACTAACACGTAACTCATTTACTTGCGCTTGCAGATTAACACTTGCAATACCCGTTTGTTCGCTAGGTAGCTGAATTTCATCGGAATCTGTATTATCGCATAAACGTTGTATAAGCTCGGCGCGAGTGCCTGAGGTTGGCAAACTTTTTTGACTTAGTATTGATTTAAGTTGCTCGATTCGCAGATCTGAAATCTTAACCGACATTGTTGCGTCAACTGACATTTCCGTGTATTGTTGTGATCGCGTTTTCATAACATTACAAGCTTTTATACAATTCGTTACGATTCTTTTATTTTGTTTACGTTTTTCGTTTTGACGTTTATGTTCTATACGTTGATAATTACTTCTTATTTGACACTCGTTCGTTTCGCTTACTTTTGTTTACGTTTTTAGTTTTGACGTTTATTTTCTACTCGTTATGTTCGCTAATCGTTGATTTTCGTTTTGCTTATGCACACTCGTTCTCATAAGCTCATGTACACATATCGTATTCGTTCGCACTTTCTGCGTTTATGCGCATTCAAAACTGTCTGTATATTATGCGTTGATCGTGTCAGTCAAACGCAAATATTTCACCTTCGCTTTTTTTTGTTATTTCCCCAGTGGAGAGTATCCACGGAAAATTTTACCGGCGTTGGTATAACTGTGATTTCCCCTGCGTAGCGGGCAATCAATTCTCGAATGTTCTCAACATTTGGGTTAAACTTCTACTGTACCCATTTGTTAAACGATTTGGGTTATGCTTTTCTGCACAACACTTTGCGAATTTTAATCGATTTTTGGTGAAATGGCGAGTTTGCCGTCGCTTAAGCGTTTTCGACGGAGCCGTTTGTGAAAAATTACACCGTTTGAGATTCTACTTGCGCGCGCACTTAACTTTGCCACTCGTATTCGATTTAAGGCCGGTCGTCCCTACTTCTGAACTGAAAGCAAAGATTCGACTATTGCTTCTTGGTTTTAGTATTACAAACAAAAATAGATATTTATTGAGTTTAGTTACACTGAACAGTTAATTTACATAACAAGACTGATTTAATATTTGAACGTATGAATACGAGTGGCCGCTCTTAATCGCGTCTTAACGAATACTGCCTTCTCATGCTGGATTGATGTTGTTCGTTAGTACATTCAGGGTTGCAGGATACTGCTACATAGATTCGAACGCAAGGTTGCTTATAAATTGGAAAGCAGGGTGTTACATTTATTTGTTATGTGCGACACGTAATTTATCGTATTATTAGTAAGTTCTAGAGATATTTGACTTTCAAATAAATCTAAAACAACAAAAATTGAGGGGATGTGTGGAATAACGGTATAACTCAAGAATCAACCTTTTGAGAAAAAAAAACTTAACAATGCATGTAAACATAAATTTATAATAATCCTACTTGGTAGGATTTTAGATAGCATGATTCTTTGATAAGAAAAAGTTACAAATTTTATATATACATATCTTTGTTAGAAAATGGATGATTTCTTTTTTTTTTTTTGAGTTATACCGTTATTCCATAGATCGAATATCAAATATTTTGATTGAGATACTTTATTAAACAAAATAGTAAATACATTAATAACCATTGTTAAATACATTATATTCTATTATTTAGATGTGCTTATAACTATTTGTTATTTCCTTTTGTTATTTTTAGCAATCTTTTTTTTTACTACTTTCATCATTTTTAAACTTTTTCTATTTTTAACAATGGTGTTCTCTGTCTGCTTAGTCGTTTTTTAAACCACTTCAATTCTTTTATTTTCACTTCTTTCTGGTCTACGGCATTGAATATATTTTCATACCATTTCGATGCTTCACTACTGCAAAATTTTATTAGAGAGTTATACCGTTTTTCCATAAATGAAGCTAATATCTTTGTTAAATATCACTATTATTTTCTACGATTAATATGGTATGTGTTTGTAATCGTGCTGTTTTTATTTAGTTGATTTATGGAAAAACGGTGTAACTCGACTTATACCATTATTCCACACATCCCCTCAATTGGTCAAATAATAATAAAGTTATAAAATAAATTATGCCTTAAACACGGTGTCATTACTTCAAGAATGTGTATATAATGGGTATACGTAAACGAGTTTGTTTAAAATTTTTTTTATTATAACCTTTTTTGAAAATACATTTTTAAAACATATACATAAACATATCTTGTAAAACTTTAGCTGACACGTATATAATATTATTTCCTAGGATCTAATTAATGATGATTTATTATGTGATTCAAATTGTTTTTTGTAATCAGTTACAACTTGTAATAAATATTGTTTATCTTGTTCGTTAAAAACTTTTTTATTGCAATGATAGATATTTTTTTATTAACATTTCGGTATTTATAAATTTCTTTAATAAAAGATAAATCTTGAAGAGGTGCTCTATGAGGATTGATATAGTTAAACCAAAGCTTAACATAGAATTATATAATAAACGCGCATATACTTACTATCGAATTCTCTTCATACTCCGTTAGTTTAAACTGTTCACGAAATAAATAGATTTTTAAGCAATACAACAATGCCTTAGACATCCACCGAGCATGATGAGTGGACTTTGGTACTAAAAACTTTATGCCATCACTTGCTCCTAGACATATAGACGTTAATTCCAATAATTCCCTATAGTCATCTCTTACTATTTTCTTTTTCAACTATTCCTTAGAGGGTTTTTGAAAACAGTATCTTTGGTATCGCTTAAAAGTAATTTCAATTCGTTATTTTGTACCAAATCTCTAAAACTACTTTTGTCGATGTTTTTGCAATTTTCTAGAATCGCCGAAATAACTGAACGTCCAAACTAGTATTTACTGGAAAATAACTCTAAGCAGAACTTCATAAATATGATGACGACAAGGTAGATAAAAAGTTTTCACTCAAGTTTTCTTTAATAACGTTGCAGCTCCTTTTATTACGCCTGTGTTAACCGATGTCGTATCAAAACAACACGCCACAATATCATCCTTCAGATCCTATTCAAATAAGAGTTCATGCAACGTATCAGCTATTTCCGAGCCTGTTGCAGCATATAATATTGGAGCTCCTATTAACTGTTCGCCATTCCTGTAAGTAACAATAACTGGAAGACGTTCCAACTTTTCACGACCTGTTATTTCTGGAAGTAGTTTTCCATCCCAATGCAAAGTGCCGCAATTTATCTATTTAATAAAACTTACTATTAAAAATTTGTTCATTCAAGAGCAGTATAGTTTTAATAAGAAAACGTCGAAAGCAAATCTGTTTTGCCCTGTAACTCTGTTACTGGTCGACCGGTTTTGAAGATTGTGTCCATTTTAATCTAATTACGGTATGGAAAAGCAGTAAATTGTCGTAGGGTTTTGACTGCAAGCCCTTTGCGCCACCTCTAAATCTTTTTTGATTGGCCTAAAACTTTGTATATTCTAGTTTTTAGGCTATTCGCATATTTCTAGGGGGTGAGATCGAGAATCGGAACACTTTGGAAAATAAGGGCCACCCTAATATACATACGTGTAAAAAAACACGGCTAATGTATATTCTATAATATAAAAATAAGTCGGGTTTTCCTTCCTGACGCTATAACTCAAGAACGCACGAACCCATTTCCACGGTTGTGAATTCGTTGGAAAGGTCTCTGGCTCCGTGAGGTTTATAGCAAAGAAAATTCAGGATCGGCGCACAGGGTTTCGAGATATAGGCCAAAACGTGGACCCGGGTACCCCTAGAATGTGTTTATAGGATATGGATATCAAAAGAAAGCTGTTGATGAGTGCTTTAGGAGAGGGTAATTTGCATACCCCTGGGTGACTAGGGTTTCGAGATATAGGCCAAAACGTGGATCAGGGTAACACTAGGATGTGTTTTTACATTATGGATATCAAATTGAAGCTGTTGATGTGTGCTTTAGTAGAGAGTAAGTTTTATGCCGCTGGGTAACTAGGGTCTCGAGATATAGGCCAAAACGTGGAACCGGATACATCTAGAATGTGTTTTTCCATTATGGGTATCAAATTGAAGCTGTTGCTGTATGCTTTAATACAGAGTAAGTTTTACACCGCTGGGTGGCTAGGGTCTCGAGATATAGGCCAAAACATGGACCCGGATACCCCTAGAATGTGTGTGGATTGTGGATATCAAATGAAAGCTGTTGCCAAGAGCTTTAAAGTAATTTTCATTGTGATATTCGATTTAGTCGCATCAACCTGGCAATACTGATAAATATGCATGAAAAGCCGAAATAAAGACATGAATTAATAATACCCACATACCTATTTACATACGTCCTATTCGATTTGCCTGAAATTTGGTATATAAATTTGCCTATATTAGTATTTACGACGATTTTTTCCGGGGAGTAGACCAGAGACGGACTGGGACTGGGACTGCGACTCGGAGTGGGACTGGGACTGGAACAAAATACATACCACCATCTGGGACTGGCAATAAGATATGAAGAATGAGAAAAACTTGAGAGAAGAGAAAAGAGAGAAGGAGACTGAGAAAGAGATAGAATGAGACGAAGATGGAGATGGGTGAGGCGAAAACTACGGGGGGGGGGGGGGGGGGGGGGGGGTGAACACAAAGATTAGGAAAAGTGAAAAAGACTTAGTGATTATGTCGTTATTTTTAAGTTCTTTGATCATTTGAGTAACTACAGCCCTTTTTGGTGCTGGCACGCGATAGGGTGGTTGTGAGATGACTTTATTACCGATTATATCGATGTGCATTTCGACCAGACTAGTTTTACCGATCCCGTTTAAACCTTCCGCGAACACGTCTTCGAAACCTTTAAGTACACTCGTAATTTGTTCGTGTTGGCTTTTATCTTCTGAAGCGTAGGCTAGCTGAGAAATGTCGATATGTTTAGGTACGCTTTGCGTCACGACCCGTTTGTTAACGAATATTGATTTCCCGTCACAGACCTCTAGTTTCACCGACGAATTAGTTATAATATCCTGGCCGATTAGGAAATCTGTTTGAAGCATAATATCGTCAACTATGTAAAACGTTGCATCAAGCGATAATCCATCTACCTCAATAGTCAATGAACACTTTTCTCGAATAACATGGGCACCGCCACCGAACCCTTTTAATTGTATTTGACATTCTTCCCGTTCTGTACTGAGTGACTCAATGACTGATTTACGGACCATGTTGCACTGACTACCGGTGTCTATAAATGCTTTAAACTTTTCTTTTTTAACGTAAATATATTTTGTGAAACATTCATCCAGTGATGATGCCTCTAATCGACGTATTTCTAACCCGCGTTTACCGCAGTTCTGGGATTCACTTTTTGGGTGCACCTTATTACATTAAACGCACCTTGCACGACGTTGGGGTTTAGGGCATTTGCTCGAAATATGACCAGCTTCTTTACAATTAAAACACGTAACAGATGATTTTACATTACTGCTGGTTGGGTGCTCCTGCTTGCTGGTGGATGCGTTTTTCGGTTGGGTATCAGTAACTTTACCGCGATTCAACAAGTAGTTTTCGATTGTTTCGCGCATTTCTTTCACGGTCTTAAATTTTGTTGCTGCGATTGCGATTTGTAAGTCTCGGTGTCGTAAACCTGCGCGGATATAATTAATTATTGCAGATTCACTTAAGTGATACTGTTTACCGAGAGCGTATATGCGAAAACAATAGTCATTCATTCGCTCACTCGTTTTCCGAACGTTATCGCTCATCGCGCGATGAATTTGCGCCTCGTCGAGATGGATGCCAAATTCTGTTACCAAGTCTTTCGAGAATTCATTCCACGTAGTGTGTACTCTGGGCAATGAGTCGAGCCACATACGAGCCGCACCGCGCAGTCTGCTATACACGGCTAACAAAACACACTTCTCGTCGAATTGGTATGCTCGTACGACACTACTAACGCGATCTGTGAACTGTTCCACGGTTAACGACTGGGGATTAGTTGGATCGAATTCGGGAATTGTCTCGCTTATCTCTTTGACCGTTTGACTTCTGCCGCCCGTTTCTAACGTGCTCACCTGCGAAATTGGTGGGGAATCGGTACCTCGATTGTTTTCATTGTTATTTGCAGTTGTCGTACCTTGTTGCAATAGCGATAGAATATTGTCTATACTAACACGTAACTCATTTACTTGCGCTTGCAGATTAACACTTGCAATACCCGTTTGTTCGCTAGGTAGCTGAATTTCATCGGAATCTGTATTATCGCATAAACGTTGTATAAGCTCGGCGCGAGTGCCTGAGGTTGGCAAACTTTTTTGACTTAGTATTGATTTAAGTTGCTCGATTCGCAGATCTGAAATCTTAACCGACATTGTTGCGTCAACTGACATTTCCGTGTATTGTTGTGATCGCGTTTTCATAACATTACAAGCTTTTATACAATTCGTTACGATTCTTTTATTTTGTTTACGTTTTTCGTTTTGACGTTTATGTTCTATACGTTGATAATTACTTCTTATTTGACACTCGTTCGTTTCGCTTACTTTTGTTTACGTTTTTAGTTTTGACGTTTATTTTCTACTCGTTATGTTCGCTAATCGTTGATTTTCGTTTTGCTTATGCACACTCGTTCTCATAAGCTCATGTACACATATCGTATTCGTTCGCACTTTCTGCGTTTATGCGCATTCAAAACTGTCTGTATATTATGCGTTGATCGTGTCAGTCAAACGCAAATATTTCACCTTCGCTTTTTTTTGTTATTTCCCCAGTGGAGAGTATCCACGGAAAATTTTACCGGCGTTGGTATAACTGTGATTTCCCCTGCGTAGCGGGCAATCAATTCTCGAATGTTCTCAACATTTGGGTTAAACTTCTACTGTACCCATTTGTTAAACGATTTGGGTTATGCTTTTCTGCACAACACTTTGCGAATTTTAATCGATTTTTGGTGAAATGGCGAGTTTGCCGTCGCTTAAGCGTTTTCGACGGAGCCGTTTGTGAAAAATTACACCGTTTGAGATTCTACTTGCGCGCGCACTTAACTTTGCCACTCGTATTCGATTTAAGGCCGGTCGTCCCTACTTCTGAACTGAAAGCAAAGATTCGACTATTGCTTCTTGGTTTTAGTATTACAAACAAAAATAGATATTTATTGAGTTTAGTTACACTGAACAGTTAATTTACATAACAAGACTGATTTAATATTTGAACGTATGAATACGAGTGGCCGCTCTTAATCGCGTCTTAACGAATACTGCCTTCTCATGCTGGATTGATGTTGTTCGTTAGTACATTCAGGGTTGCAGGATACTGCTACATAGATTCGAACGCAAGGTTGCTTATAAATTGGAAAGCAGGGTGTTACATTTATTTGTTATGTGCGACACGTAATTTATCGTATTATTAGTAAGTTCTAGAGATATTTGACTTTCAAATAAATCTAAAACAACAAAAATTGAGGGGATGTGTGGAATAACGGTATAACTCAAGAATCAACCTTTTGAGAAAAAAAAACTTAACAATGCATGTAAACATAAATTTATAATAATCCTACTTGGTAGGATTTTAGATAGCATGATTCTTTGATAAGAAAAAGTTACAAATTTTATATATACATATCTTTGTTAGAAAATGGATGATTTCTTTTTTTTTTTTTGAGTTATACCGTTATTCCATAGATCGAATATCAAATATTTTGATTGAGATACTTTATTAAACAAAATAGTAAATACATTAATAACCATTGTTAAATACATTATATTCTATTATTTAGATGTGCTTATAACTATTTGTTATTTCCTTTTGTTATTTTTAGCAATCTTTTTTTTTACTACTTTCATCATTTTTAAACTTTTTCTATTTTTAACAATGGTGTTCTCTGTCTGCTTAGTCGTTTTTTAAACCACTTCAATTCTTTTATTTTCACTTCTTTCTGGTCTACGGCATTGAATATATTTTCATACCATTTCGATGCTTCACTACTGCAAAATTTTATTAGAGAGTTATACCGTTTTTCCATAAATGAAGCTAATATCTTTGTTAAATATCACTATTATTTTCTACGATTAATATGGTATGTGTTTGTAATCGTGCTGTTTTTATTTAGTTGATTTATGGAAAAACGGTGTAACTCGACTTATACCATTATTCCACACATCCCCTCAATTGGTCAAATAATAATAAAGTTATAAAATAAATTATGCCTTAAACACGGTGTCATTACTTCAAGAATGTGTATATAATGGGTATACGTAAACGAGTTTGTTTAAAATTTTTTTTATTATAACCTTTTTTGAAAATACATTTTTAAAACATATACATAAACATATCTTGTAAAACTTTAGCTGACACGTATATAATATTATTTCCTAGGATCTAATTAATGATGATTTATTATGTGATTCAAATTGTTTTTTGTAATCAGTTACAACTTGTAATAAATATTGTTTATCTTGTTCGTTAAAAACTTTTTTATTGCAATGATAGATATTTTTTTATTAACATTTCGGTATTTATAAATTTCTTTAATAAAAGATAAATCTTGAAGAGGTGCTCTATGAGGATTGATATAGTTAAACCAAAGCTTAACATAGAATTATATAATAAACGCGCATATACTTACTATCGAATTCTCTTCATACTCCGTTAGTTTAAACTGTTCACGAAATAAATAGATTTTTAAGCAATACAACAATGCCTTAGACATCCACCGAGCATGATGAGTGGACTTTGGTACAAAAAACTTTATGCCATCACTTGCTCCTAGACATATAGACGTTAATTCCAATAATTCCCTATAGTCATCTCTTACTATTTTCTTTTTCAACTATTCCTTAGAGGGTTTTTGAAAACAGTATCTTTGGTATCGCTTAAAAGTAATTTCAATTCGTTATTTTGTACCAAATCTCTAAAACTACTTTTGTCGATGTTTTTGCAATTTTCTAGAATCGCCGAAATAACTGAACGTCCAAACTAGTATTTACTGGAAAATAACTCTAAGCAGAACTTCATAAATATGATGACGACAAGGTAGATAAAAAGTTTTCACTCAAGTTTTCTTTAATAACGTTGCAGCTCCTTTTATTACGCCTGTGTTAACCGATGTCGTATCAAAACAACACGCCACAATATCATCCTTCAGATCCTATTCAAATAAGAGTTCATGCAACGTATCAGCTATTTCCGAGCCTGTTGCAGCATATAATATTGGAGCTCCTATTAACTGTTCGCCATTCCTGTAAGTAACAATAACTGGAAGACGTTCCAACTTTTCACGACCTGTTATTTCTGGAAGTAGTTTTCCATCCCAATGCAAAGTGCCGCAATTTATCTATTTAATAAAACTTACTATTAAAAATTTGTTCATTCAAGAGCAGTATAGTTTTAATAAGAAAACGTCGAAAGCAAATCTGTTTTGCCCTGTAACTCTGTTACTGGTCGACCGGTTTTGAAGATTGTGTCCATTTTAATCTAATTACGGTATGGAAAAGCAGTAAATTGTCGTAGGGTTTTGACTGCAAGCCCTTTGCGCCACCTCTAAATCTTTTTTGATTGGCCTAAAACTTTGTATATTCTAGTTTTTAGGCTATTCGCATATTTCTAGGGGGTGAGATCGAGAATCGGAACACTTTGGAAAATAAGGGCCACCCTAATATACATACGTGTAAAAAAACACGGCTAATGTATATTCTATAATATAAAAATAAGTCGGGTTTTCCTTCCTGACGCTATAACTCAAGAACGCACGAACCCATTTCCACGGTTGTGAATTCGTTGGAAAGGTCTCTGGCTCCGTGAGGTTTATAGCAAAGAAAATTCAGGATCGGCGCACAGGGTTTCGAGATATAGGCCAAAACGTGGACCCGGGTACCCCTAGAATGTGTTTATAGGATATGGATATCAAAAGAAAGCTGTTGATGAGTGCTTTAGGAGAGGGTAATTTGCATACCCCTGGGTGACTAGGGTTTCGAGATATAGGCCAAAACGTGGATCAGGGTAACACTAGGATGTGTTTTTACATTATGGATATCAAATTGAAGCTGTTGATGTGTGCTTTAGTAGAGAGTAAGTTTTATGCCGCTGGGTAACTAGGGTCTCGAGATATAGGCCAAAACGTGGAACCGGATACATCTAGAATGTGTTTTTCCATTATGGGTATCAAATTGAAGCTGTTGCTGTATGCTTTAATACAGAGTAAGTTTTACACCGCTGGGTGGCTAGGGTCTCGAGATATAGGCCAAAACATGGACCCGGATACCCCTAGAATGTGTGTGGATTGTGGATATCAAATGAAAGCTGTTGCCAAGAGCTTTAAAGTAATTTTCATTGTGATATTCGATTTAGTCGCATCAACCTGGCAATACTGATAAATATGCATGAAAAGCCGAAATAAAGACATGAATTAATAATACCCACATACCTATTTACATACGTCCTATTCGATTTGCCTGAAATTTGGTATATAAATTTGCCTATATTAGTATTTACGACGATTTTTTCCGGGGAGTAGACCAGAGACGGACTGGGACTGGGACTGCGACTCGGAGTGGGACTGGGACTGGAACAAAATACATACCACCATCTGGGACTGGCAATAAGATATGAAGAATGAGAAAAACTTGAGAGAAGAGAAAAGAGAGAAGGAGACTGAGAAAGAGATAGAATGAGACGAAGATGGAGATGGGTGAGGCGAAAACTACGGGGGGGGGGGGGGGGGGGTGAACACAAAGATTAGGAAAAGTGTAGAGGGGTGAGGGCATGTTGTTGTTGTTGTTGTAGCAATGCTTCGCCCCACCTAACAGCCGCGACCGATCACAAATTGTCATCAATATCCTCTAACGGGAGTCCAAGGAAACTTGCCGTTTCAACAGGGGTGGAACATAAGGAAAGGGGTGTTAGAGGCGTTGGTTCCACATTACAATTAAAGAGATGGTTGGTGTCATGTGGGGACACATTGCAAGCGGGGCATACATTTTGTATGTCGGGGTTGATTCTGGATAGGTAAGAGTTTAACCTGTTACAGTATCCAGAACGAGTTGAGCAAGAGTGACACGCGTTTCCCTGGGGAGTATGGAGTTTTGGATACTTTTCTTTAAGTACTGGATTCACCGGGCAATTCCCGGCATAAAGGTCCGACGCCTGTTTATGGAGTTCACCAAGGACCTGCTTGTGTTTTTTCGCTTCATACGGCTGGGTTCTCAGGTGCCGTATTTCCTCAAAATGCTTACGGAGATGACTCCTTAAGCCCCTAGGCGGTGCTGGTTCATCAATCAGATGTCTGTTGGGATTCTCTGGTTTCTGGGTATTCAACAGGAACTGTTTGGTCAGCATCTCATTTCTCTCCCTGATGGGGAGTGAGGGCATAGTTAGACGGAAAAAGTTTATTAAAATGTATGCAGATATACCAAATTTAGGGCAGAGCAACGTCTGCCGGCTCTGCTAGTATATGGCGTATTCCATCCCATTTCGACCAATTTTGAACCCAACCCCTTTAGAATTGGCTGAAAGTTTTTCTTATTTTTCTAGCTTACGAAAGACGTTTTTCAGAAGTTTTTCAAATTTTTTCATCCAACTCAAAAAAAGTTATGAATTTTAAAAAAAACACCGTTTTTGTTTTCAAAATGCTATAACTTTTTCAAAAATTGACCGTTTGGGATCTTTTTTTTTTTAATTTGTTTTTAAATGTACTTTTCGGAAAAAAATCAAAAAAATTTTTAAAGTTTTTTTTTTGTAATTTTTCAGTTTTTCGAGATTTTTCGAATTTCGCCCTTTTTTTCTCATAAAAAATTCAATCAATTCTGCAATCATCCAAATATATCCATTATTTTGGATAACGTTATGGCTATGCACTGATTATTTTGTACATACAAGTACACTGGTGGATGTAACGGTATATCGTGTGCGCTTATCTAGGCATATGGATACATACATACCCACCTACAAATTATCGTGTCTATAGATGTATCCGACGAATACCTTACGGGAGTGCGTATTGTTTTACGACAAAACAATATGCTCAAAGAATATGTATGAGTAATACTACTTAGGTTGATAGCTTCACTTCCAATTGGAGCGATCCTCTAAGTTGTCATTCATCATCATGACCAAAAGTTGCTATATCCCAGATAAACTTATTAACATATGTCCATGTGCATTAGATTGAAACTTCTTTTTATTTCCTTATGATTACTTCTAGGATATTTCCTATAAAATTTTAAGTTTTGCATAGTGAGCCATATTTTTATTACTAACAAGGGAAATTCCAAACACATTTGTTTGCCTACCATACATTATTTTTTCGACATGGTTGAATATTTTCCAAGAATATATATGGGGTATTCCATCCCAAATGCTATAACTTTTTCAAAAATTTACCGTTGGGGATAATTTTTTTTTAAATATGTTTTTAAATGTACTTTTCGGAAAAAATACAAAAAAAATTTTAGTTTTTTTTTTTCAATTAAATAAAAAAAAAATAAAAAATTCTCGCCCACTCCGGGATTAGTGGGGATGATTACAGAATTGATTGAATTTTTTTATAATTTGATAATTTTGATTGAGCTTTAGGCCAGATTATTGAATAAAAGTTCTTTTTTAGTAGTATTCAAAATATATTTATTTTTCGATATTTCGACTTCAATCTGAAGTCATCATCAAGAATCTACGAAAAGAAAACAATTAACATTTTTAAACATACATTTCCGTAGCAAAAATACGACTTACACATATGGATATGTATGATCGACTGAACAGAAATTATGACAACATAATTTTAGTAAAAACAAAAGAGCGAAAAATATAAATAAAGATAAATCAAAAACTCCCGCGAATATAAACAATTTCATGTACCGCAAATGTAAACAAAAAACATATGTATACAATAAAAAATGTGTCAACAAAAAATAAAAATATATATATATATATATATGTATGTACGTATTTAATGTATGTTATGCTCTCAGCATTGCTAGAGTTATTGTTCCAGCTTAAGTTTAGTGAGTGTGCTTAACTGACAGCAGCGTGATGTTGTTGTTTTAAGACCAAATTTCTGTAGGTTTGTGCACAATGGTCTACATCTGATTTAAAATTCATTTTTATATCATTAGGGGTGTTCAAAATGTGTAAGGTTTCTAAAATGAAGCGCTTATTATAATGTTTTTCATGTTCCAGAATGGTTACGTTTTCAAAATCTGGATAGTGTCCCGTGTCTTTGCAATGCGCAGCCAATGCTGTCTTGTTTTCTGGATTATTATTTCGCAATTTAATATTCGATTTGTGGGCGGAAAGCCTCGTCTTTAGTTTAAGTTTAGTTGTCCCTACATATACTTGTTCGCATACGTGGGACCCGTCGCCGTTGCATGGAATTTTGTACACCACGTTGGATTTCTCATGATTTGGTATTTTGCCCTTTAAATTACTATAAATTGGTCGTAGAGTGTTGTTGTAAGTAAACGCGATTTCATATTTCTCTTTGTCATATAAATTTGAACCCTTGATTCTTTCAGACACTCCCGGGATATATGTCATTGATTTATAAATTTTATCACCTTTCTCGGTTGTATTATTATTGGCGTTCGCTGTGTGATGTTTGTGAATCAGTTTGTTTATAAGGGACCTGGGAAAAGAATTTTGTTCCAGGGTTTTTCTAATTATGGCTATGTTTTTGTTGTGAAACATCTTATCACTTATGTTAAGAACCCTTCTTATAAAATTTTTCGCTGTGTTCAAAATAGTGTTGGGTGCGTGTTTGGAATTATAATTGATAAGTCTACCCGAAGCTGTTTGTTTTTTATACCAATCAATGTATAACTTATTATTATTTTTAATTATTAATGTGTCAAGGTAGGGAAGTCTGTTGTTTTTCTCCACTTCCATAGTAAATCGTATGGATTTGTAATATGTATTAAGTAGTTTAAGCATGTTTTCCATTTCGCTCGTTTTGACGATGGCAAATAAGTCGTCAACGTATTTGGTTAGCAATCGGGGTTTGCTTTTTGATTCCATCTCGAATCTTGTTAGCAGTTCATCTAAAACAATGTCAGCTATCACTGGGGAGGCTGGAGATCCCATTGGCATACCTGATCGTTGTTCGTAAATTTTGTCGTTGTATTTAAAATATCTATTGTCCCTCACGCAAAATTTTAATATGTTCATGAATAATTTTTTTGTTAAACATGTGTGCTGCGAAATTCGAAAAATCTCGAAAAACTGAAAAATTACAAAAAAAAAACTTTAAAAATTTTTTGGAATTTTTTCCCAAAAGTACATTTAAAAAAAAAAATTTAAAAAAAAAAAGATCCAAAACGGTAAATTTTTGAAAAAGTTATAGCATTTTGAAAACAAAAACGGTGTTTTTTTAAAAATGCATAACTTTTTTTGAGTTGGATGAAAAAATTTGAAAAACTTCTGAAAAACGTCTTTCGTAAGCTAGAAAAAGAAGAAAAACTTTCAGCCAATTTAAAGGGGTCGGGTTCAAAATTGGTCGAAATGGGGTGGAATACCCCATATACATAAATATATCCTAACCCATTTTTAAGGCCATAATCTATGGCCTCCAGGCAGGCATGTTTCTATCATCATACAAGTGTATGTATGGTGATTAGCGGTGCACAACATACATGTTTCAGGATCGTTAGTTATGGGAAATCCCCACATAAATTGAGAATGCCTACCATTGTTTTGTATCGCGGATTTTCATTGTCTAATGAAAATAGTTTTATGTATGTATGGGTGTATATTCATTTTAGGGAAATAACGTTTTACCAAATAATCAATGACTTGCAGCCTAGAATAATTCTATACATACATCATACAAAGTTGATGGTGATTAGGGATAACGGCGCAATATATATTTTGAAGTTTTGTTAATTTTTGAAATTTTTTTATGAAAGGCGGGAAACATTGCAAATTTCTCCAGCATGTCTGATTTGTAAACGTTTATTAGCTCTTAAGAAAAGATATTTAGTATTTTTATTTCTTATTAAAAAATTTTGTATTCGCCACTTAAAAATACCCATATTTTTTGTTACGTTTTTCATAGTTTCAACGCAAACATTTAACTTTTCATAAATGCACACATCATTTTAGAACGAAAACAAGTACATAGGTACTTAGTACTCATAGTATATTCATTGGTACAACTTGTACAACGTTTATCTCATTGTGCTTCTCGATGAGACATGTGTATGTATGAATTTCTTTGGTAATGATATGAATGCGAGCATATACAACGCAGACAAAATGCGGGTACATACAACTTCTCTTTGCATACCATCACTCATACAATACAAGCTCATTGGCGTGAAGTACAATGAATACTGAGACAGTATCAGAATGTCTCATTGTACATTCACGTGTGAATGCATTCATGCAGGACTCTACCATATACCATACGCCCTATATGTTGCATGTATATATTCGCCTCGATAAGCGCTTACGATTTACTATTGCATCCTAAAATGTACTTGTATGTAGAAATTATCACGTGCATGCAACAAACAAGAATTTTTCTTTCAACAAGGCGGAAAATAATCAAAAAAATCAAAAGAAATAAAAAAATTTTAAAAAATCAAAAATAAAATTTTTGAATAATCGGAAAAATTGTGATTTTTTTTTTGATTTTTTTCTAATGGTAATCAATTAGTAATTGCTTTTTTGGAAAACAATTGAAATAATCATTGGCCATTAAAATAGGCATCTAATTAATTGATTACTAATGATAATTCAAATTTAACAGGTCTGGCTTGGGCATGATGCAATAAAACAAAAAATGTGAAGTCAGTCGTAAACAACAAAAATGTGACATCCTTCATATTCCGGTCATGATTTTAAAAGTAGAGAGGGAACATTTCTGGTACTGCTTTTTACCTTTTTACTGTTTTACTAATGCAGTGTGTGAAAAATTGCCGAGCTTGATTTATCTTCACTTTAGGACAGGGAAACAGAAAAAAAAAATGAAAATGGAGAAGGGAATGTAAAGGGATCTAGAGAAAGGGGGAGACTGAGAGTAAACATAAGAATAAGGGTAATGGTTTGGGAAAAAGTTGAAAAAGAGGCTAACAGCACGACGAAGAATAACATTAGGTTAAGATTAAGAGTCATATGTCAGCAACTGGATCAGACATATATTCATTAGAAAAATTCGTTCGAGACAGTCGTGAGAGGTTAGGGGTGATACCAGGGGAGACATAATGGAAGGAAGGGAATTATCAGGATAGATTGGCAGAAAGCAAGTGGGAGAAATAGGGAAGGTGAAAAGGTAGTAAAAAAGGAAGTTGAAGAAAATAAAACAGGAGCAGTGAGTGAAATAAACTTTCATTTTATAATTGTACCGGAAAATCAAAGTTCTTCTGTCGCGGTGTATGTGTATGACCTCCTCCGGCTTGACTTTGACTTAAATTTGTATGTACATATAGTCACTAGATATAAGAATAAATATTATTATAATAAATTATCTTCTTCGCAACTCTAGTTTTTCAGGTTCTGAAGATACCAGGACCAGGTTAGACCAGGGTAAGCTTCGAAAGTGTTAATGCACAACTGGTCTCACATGAAAGCAGTTTTTATACTCAGTTGAGCAGAGCTCACAGAGTATATTAAGTTTGATTGGATAACGGTTGGTTGTACATATATAAAGGAATCGAGATAGATATAGACTTCCATATATCAAAATAATCAGGATCGAAAAAAAATTTGATTGAGCCATGTCCGTCCGTCCGTCCGTCCGTCCGTTAACACGATAACTTGAGTAAATTTTGGGGTATCTTGATGAAATTTGGTATGTAGGTTCCTGAGCACTCATCTCAGATCGCTATTTAAAATGAACGATATCGGACTATAACCACGCCCACTTTTTCGATATCGAAAATTTCGAAAAACCGAAAAAGTGCGATAATTCATTACAAAAGACCGATAAAGCGACGAAACTTGGTAGATGAGTTGAACTTATGACGCAAAATATAAAATTAGTAAAAATTTTGACAATGGGCGTGGCACCGCCCACTTTTTAAAGAAGGTAATTTAAAACTTTTGCAAGCTGTAATTTGGCAGTCGTTGAAGATATCATGATGAAATTTGGCAGGAACGTTACTCTTATTACTGCATGTACGCTTAATAAAAATTAGCAAAATCGGAGAAGGACCACGCCCACTTTAAAAAAAAAAATTTTTTTAAAGTAATATTTTAACAAAAAATTTAATATCTTTACAGTATATAAGTAAATTATGTCAAGATTCAACTCCAGTAATGATATGGTGCAACAAAATACAAAAATAAAAGAAAATTTAAAAATGGGTGTGGCTCCGCCCTTTTTCATTTAATTTGTCTAGGATACTTTTAATGCCATAAATCGAACAAAAATTAACCAATCCTTTTGAAATTTGGTAGGGGCATAGATTTTATGGCGTTAACTGTTTTCTGTGAAAATGGGCGAAATCGGTTGATGCCACGCCCAGTTTTTATACACAGTCGTCCGTCTGTCCTTCCGCATGGCCGTTAACACGATAACTTGAGCAAAAATCGATATATCTTTACTAAACTCAGTTCACGTACTTATCTGAACCCACTTTACCTTGGTATGAAAAATGAACGAAATCCGACTATGACCACGCTCACTTTTTCGATATCGAAAATTGCGAAAAATGAAAAAAATGCCATAATTCTATATCAAATACGAAAAAGGGATGAAACATGGTAAGGTAATTGGATTGTTTTATTGACGCGAAATATAACTTTAGAAAAAACTTTATAACATGGTTGACACCTACCATATTAAGTAGAAGAAAATGAAAAAGTTCTGCAGGGCGAAATAAAACACCCTTAAAATCTTGCCAGGTATTACATATATAAATAAATTAGCGGTATCCAACCGATAATGTTCTGGGTCACCCTAGTCCACATTTTGGTCGATATCTGGAAAACGCCTTCACATATACAACAACCACCACTCCCTTTTAAAACCCTCATTAATACCTTTAATTTGATACCCATATCGTACAAACACATTCTAGAGTCACCCCTGGTCCACCTTTGTGGCGATATTCCGAAAAGGTGTCCACCTATAGAACTAAGCCCCACACCCTTTTAAAATACTCATTAACACCTTTCTTTTGATACCCATATTGTACAAACAAATTCTAGGGTCACCCCTGGTCCACCTTTATGGCGATATCTCGAAACGGCGTCCACCTATGGAACTAAGGATTACTCCCTTTTAAAATACTCATTAACACCTTTCTTTTGATACCCATATTGTACAAACAAATTCTAGGGTCACCCCTTGTCCACCTTTATGGCGATATCTCGAAACGGCGTCCACCTATGGAACTAAGGATTTCTCCCTTTTAAAATACTCATTAATACCTTTAATTTGATATCCATATCGTACAAACGCATTCTAGAGTCACCCCTGGTCCACATTTATGGCGATATTTCGAAAAGGCGACCACCTATAGAACTAAGGCCCACTCCCTTTTAAAATACTCATTAACACCATTCGTTTGATGCCCATATTGTACAAACAAATTCTAGGGTCACCCCTGGTCCACCTTTATGGCGATATCTCGAAACGGCGTCCACCTATGGAACTAAGGATTACTCCCTTTTAAAATACTCATTAACGCCTTTCATTTGATACCCATATCGTACAAACGCATTCTAGAGTCACCCCTGGTCCACCTTTATGACGATATCTCGAAACGGCGTCCACCTATAGAACTAAGGCCCACTCCCTTTTAAAATACTCATTAACACCTTTCGTTTGATGCCCATATTGTGCAAACGCATTCTAGAGTCACCCCTGGTCCATCTTTACGGCGATATCTCGAAAAGGCGTCCATCTATAGAACTTAGGTCCACGCCCTTTTAAAATACTCATTAATACCTTTCATTTGATACCCATATCGTACAAACGCATTCTAGGGTCAACCCTGATCCACCTTTATGGCTATATCCCTAAATGGCGTCCACCTATAGAACTATGCCGCACTCCCTCATAAAATACTCTTTAATGCCTTTCATTTGATACACATGTCATACAAACACATTCCAGGGTTTCCCTCGGTTCATTTTCCTACATGGTTATTTTCCCTTATGTTGTCACCATAGCTCTCAACTGAGTATGTAATGTTCGGTTACACCCGAACTTAACCTTCCTTACTTGTTTTATATAGACTAGGGTTGTAACAGACCTTCGATTCCGGTTGATTGTAATCGGACGTATAACGGAAGTCGATCAGTAGAAAAGTGAAATGGAAAAAAAAAACATATAGAGCCTAGCCGGCGCAGTGTTGTGCTTGGCTTGTCAGTTGCAAATATTGAGAAATTCACAAGGTCTCCTATCCGCCGCATGTGCTATGCTTTAAGTTAATTTTATATTGGAAACCATGAAAACAACTCAAATCTAAAAATTTTACACTCTTGAATTGCCCAAATTTTTTTTTCATTTGGCTTAGCAAATTTGAAAATGTTTTCAGCTGATTTTTTCATTACATTTTTCCACTGAAAGATTAGCAGCACTGATTGAAACACATACATAAATATAAAACAAATCATATCGCATTTATATTTTCACCCCTATTCTGCATTTCGATTACGTTCCCGTTCTACGCTCCGCTTAAGTCGAAGTTGGGTATTCTGCATTACGACGGAATCGTAATGAGAAGACGAAGAGCAAATGATTTTTCGAAGTCAGCTGTCTGTACGGAATGTGTGAAAACTGGAACAAAATAAATTGAGGAAAATTTGTAAAAAACACTGAAAAACGTTTATATTTTATTATCCAAGCCATTTTGTACAAATAAAAGCAATAGAATATATTGCCGCAGTGTTATATTTTTTTGAATGAAGTGCTTTCATAATTGTAAGTGTGCTTTTGTCGTTCTTTTGGCCAATTTCCTGCCGCGGCCACCAAGTTTTATTAAAACGGATTCCTGCATGAATATAGTTGACATTTTCTGAATTTTATGGATGCTAATTTCATTACACTGGCCTAAAATACTTTATAAATATTTACTTATTCTTTCCGCAAGGATTGTTTACGTTTTCGCTTTTCACCTTTCTCTACTCCGGCAGCTTGCTTTGGCATATAACTGGACCCAACGAACAGACACAAATTATAGCTGTCTATTATAATGGAATCAATAGCCGCGGCATTATTTATGGAGTTGGAAAGCAACGCATACGAAAACTGCCAGGCGAGAATGGAAAGGCAAATATTGCGAGATTTGTGTAATCCATTTGATATGAGTGACGAATTGTAAGAAATTGAACTTAAAAGTGGTAACGTTTAATGACTTATTTTCTTATTTAGGTTAAAAAAACTTTCGACTTAATAAGGATGCTTTCAAGTATGTGTTAGATACTTTTGCAGGGCAAATACGTCCAAGGACTTCGACACACATTGGGGATTAAGCACTAATTTCATTCAAAACCACTTACAGGTACGAAAAATCAACCGATTGCAACAATGTTTACACATAAATTTTCGTAATTGAATTCTGAAGAGACTCACATCGCTTGATTCTTCAAATTAATTTGTTTATTAAACAATTTGTTGCAAATTAGCCTATTCTTTGCAGAACTTTATATTATAATACGTATTTATGTATCATTTTCGTGACACACAATTTTTGCTCAATACTTAAGAGAATGATATACACTTTAAGAGACAGTAGGTTTTGCTAATAATGACATACGTTTTGTAAAATTAATTTGTTTAAACAATTTTTTAAAGAACATTTTGCAAAATTGTTTTTTTTTTTTTTTTTTTATTTTGTAATTAATTTTAAAAATCAGGCGATGTAAGTCTCTTCAGAATTCAATTACAAAAATTTCTGAACCAAAATGATTAAAGTCGGTTCATATTTGTGATATGTAGGTGGTTTTGAAAAGTTCGCCCAAATGTGAGACATCGACGTTGGTTTTGACCTGGAAACATATAAAAAACAGTCATCATCAAGCCTTTTACGTTTCTTAACAAGTTTTACTTACATTTTTGTTAAAATTCTGTTATAAATTAATAAAAAAATAAAAAAAAAATATTTTTCCGCCAACTAATTTGCAACTTAGAAAAACGGAACTACGATCGAAATGCAGAATACACAAAATCGAACGATTCGAAGTTGGATCGAAAGAGATTGGAACACAGAATACCAAAATTGCCATATCGAAAAAATTCCAATCCAAGTCGAAATGCAGAATAGGGGTGTTTATTTGTGATTTGATTTATTCGTCGTCCGCTTTAAACTAGTAACGCAGGGTTTACCATGCTTACACTTCCGATTCCGGTTCCGACAAAAGATTTTTCTAGCTTACAATTCGGTTTCGGTAAACTCACTTCCGTTGCATGCCTTATATAGACCAAAGTGTCAAATCACACAGAAACTTAATAGATTCACGATTTTGTTCAATTAAATAATTGAGTTTTCCTTTTCACACAGGGCTACTTGCTTCATTAAACGAACATCTGGCAGCAGCCCCAAAAAAATATTACGCTTTTAGAAAATATACTATTTTAAAATTTGAATGAGCTCAAGGCCGGTTTTAAATAAAGCAAATGAATATGAATTCGAAATATTGAGTGAAATAAATTAAAACAAAAACATATTCATTCATTAACGGCCAAAAAAATTCTATATTATGTTTCCTCCTTAACTATACCCAGCAAACACAATTTCAAACGTTAGAGAAACATTGTGATTTTACATTAGATTTCTAATGTAGTTCTCTAATGCTTCTCTAATATAAAACCAGGTTAGAGAAGTTCATTAGAATTCGATTATTTAGTGAGCGATTTGAGAAACACTACAAATGCGATGTTGTCGCAGTTTTCTATATTTGTACAGGTTATGCGAAAAATGAATTTAGTTGCAAAATCAGCTTTTCATTTATAACAATTAAAATTAGCAAGTAAAAATGAATAAAAAAAGTTAAAGAGGGAAAGTGAGGAAACTGTTGATATGCTATTTGACTGGTATTATGAAGAAAACCTGCCCACTGAAGAAATAAGTGCCAGCGAAAATTTGGGTTTGAATTATTAGAAGCCTTTGAATTATATTTATATTAAGTATTTAAGCTTATAACCCATTAAAACTATTTGAAATAAGAAAACAGTGAAAATTTAATTGATTTGAAATAATTGATTTAAATTGCGTATCAATTTAAAATTGACATTAGAAACCAATTAGAGCTCGACGTTAGAATTCGATTACAATTCTAACCCTTTCCATAGAGAAAGTCAAATCAAAGTCCCCTTTAAGCTAAGCTTAAACTAAGTCGGCTTAAACTCTAGTCAAATTCAAACTCCAGTAAAACTACTGAGCAGTTTTTCAGTCACAGTTTAAGGTCGCCTTTGAGGTAGGTTTTTTTGTACGGCAGCATTGGTTTTTTATTATCTAGATAATTTGTAGATACAACAGCTGGATTTTGTTTACCCAACAAACATTTAAAAGATATTTCTCCAGCAAAATAGTTCCGGAGATGATATCCAACATCATTATCTAGTTATTCTTAAACCATATAGGTCTCAAGTTGATATCCAACTTCATTCTCCAAACACTATTCAACCTTTGAGAAATTTATAGTTGATCTTCAACGTCATTAGCATTTTCAAATTATTATCCATTATTATTTTGAGAGAATTTGAGAAATGTACAGTTCTCAAATGAATACTTAACACGTTTCTCCAGTTTATATCCTACATTGGATATCGAGTTGCGGTGAAGTTGACAAAAAATATCTAAGGTGGTACCACCAAAGCCAACAACTATTTATTGTTAGAAATAAACAACTGATTGATAGCAGTAATGAAGCGTAATTAATCAAAAATAAATTATTCATATTTTATTTTCGTGAAAATACTGTAGTAATCGTATCTTACACTTGAGTCCAGTTAAATAACCACAAGTGGGGAACTATCATTTTTTCAACTTAAGTAATAGCATTTTTTGCTTTATAAAAACTTGCCTCTTTTGCTGAGTACGGTATGATTCTCGAGTTGAGCCACTGTTTCGAAACAACTCTTGAGATAGAAGTATGCTAGTTATCAACATGAGCTCTAATAGTACTCAAGCCCAAATTTTTGTTGGGTATATTCGACGCCATTTCGAACGAGCGCAAATCACCGATAGGTTAACTAGAGTTTAACTCTGCCAGATCGGCTGCTTAAGCTCAGCTTAAACTTCAGTTAAAGTAGACTGAACAACTGCAGAATAAGGTTAAGCGTAGTTTAACTGACAAACTGAGTTGAACTTGTACTGAAAAACCAGACCTCAGACAAATACGTTAGAATTCGTTTCGTTCTCTAATCGTTCTCTAACCTAAATGTTTCTTGGGATTTTGACGCCGGGCCTTATCAACTACACCAGTAGTACCATCAAGCATGTTGTAATCCGAAAAACATGTTTTTGCGTGACGAGTGTTACGATATTGGATGTTACGATTCCAACCCTTAAAGGAAAAAGATTGGAAATATTTTCAAGTCATAATTGACTTTTTTAAATTGAGAATCGTTTCGATAATGTTTTCAATAGATGTGAATTTGTTATAAGTATGATCCAGTGTGTTATACAGTCGAACTTCCATAACTCGAATCCGTATAGTCCCACAAAAATCTTCGACTTACGGAGACTTAGAGTTATAGAACCTTTTTTTTTTTTTTGATAAAAACAAACCTTTTATGATGCATGCTTGTATTAAATAATGAAAGCGTACATATTTTTGATTTAAAAAAGTATTTTACAGAAAGATATAAAAACCAGTTAAAATGCTGTAAAATATTCTGAAATTAGTGACTGAAAATTTACTTTTTTTTTTTGTTATTTTCAATGAAATGATATGTTCAAAGTTTTATAATGCTCATTGGTTGTAGAGTCATTTGTTTGCAAATATAAACTCAATGTTCTGAAAGAATTGTCCCCCGAAACAAAATTAAATTCAAAACAATATGCTCTTTTCTTTTGAATTTAATTGTGTTTCGGGGAATCCCCTATTTATAGAGAACTTCGAGTTGTGGAAGTTCGAGTTACGGAAGAAGAATTGTATGTAATTTACTCTCATAATGCTATTGCTACCCGATTTCGTTCGAGTTATAGATAATCCGAGTTATAGAAGTTCGAGTTACGGATGTTCGACTGTATTTCGAAAACTACGACTTTACAAGTAGTTATCTCCCATATCTGATCTTCGACACCAAATGTCAAGGATATATCCTCTTTGTAATAGGTGTTGAAATAAACTTTTAGTATGAGTAATTTTCCTAAGTCCGCCTCTAGACGCACTATGTTTAATAAAACAATTGACAGGACTTTATTTGATTTGTTTAATGCCTTTAAGCATCATTTGTTTATTTTTTCTTTATTTAATTAAATTTAAGACAGTAATAACAAAAATCTTTGTAATAATGTATTATAAAATAATTTACATTTTTAAGTGTAACTAAACTTAAAAAAAATAATAATAAGTATACATAAATGTGTTCGTTTCGAAATTTGTTGAATGCACACATCCCTGGTTTCGTGGGCAAACCTGTCAAGTCCACTTTTTATGAAAATTGAGATTTCAATGCAGTTAGGTAGAAAAACTAAAAACACATCATTTTACAAAAAGAAAGTTACTATCATGTCACTTTTACATATTATTATGCAGTGTTATGCAAACGTGCTAGGTATAAGAAGCTTTCATATTTAAGAAAAAAATACGCGCTATGTCCACCTGAAAGCAACTTATCACTAGATTTGTAAATTTTGTTGCTAGAATTCAATACGATTTTTGCTTTTCGCTTCAATTAACAATACTTCTGACAATACTTTTTATATATTGCCCTGCTCTTTAGAATTGTTAATTGCTTGATATGCTAACGAAATGAACTGGGAGTGATTCACATACTTTTATTATTACTTTACCTTCGTAAGAAAGTAACTAACAGATAAATTTTAAACACTAATGCCTGGTTTTTCAGTGCGAGTTTAAACTACAGTTAAAGTTGCCTATAGTTTAACCCAGCCACTTCGGCCGCTTAAGCTGAAATGCGCAGCAGAATTTTATGTTATAGAACAAAGTGGCAAGGTTAAACTCTAGTTAACCAAAACTGTAGTTTAAACTCGCACTAAAAACCCTGTCCTAAGTACCAAGTAGCTCGTGCTTTATATTGTGGCGAATGTTGACATCACTAGGCTAGGTAATAATAACGCAACAACAAAAACATGAAGCAGCCACTCTTATGTACATGTACACATTAAAGCTAGCCACACTTATTTACAAGGCAACGAAGATGTAGTAATCAGCCGAAGTTGTTAGTCACACATACCCACGCATATATGTATGTAGCTCAATTACCAAGCAGGAGATACAGCAGTTCTAGAAGGCGAAACGTCTAGACCTTAGTAGAAATATGCGGACGAGGCAACAGAGAGTATAAAAGCAGCCAAGCTGAGAAATGATTAATCAGTTTTGATTTAAGCACGCTATTGGTTGTGAAGTATAATTGTGAAGTACTACTCCCAAAGTAATCTAAATAAAGCCCAGTTTGTAACACTGAATATTGGAGTGATTTATTCAACAGTTTAGCGATTCGAACGTTAGCAGAAGGTTTCAAATAAGCGGAATTTCCCAAAATTCGTTACAATATATTGCATTTGAAAATCATTTTTTTGCATTTTGGTAAAAAAAACACGTTTATTTGCTTATACTAAAATTGTAGCCCTTGTTAAACAGAGCTTTGCAAAAATTTGGTAAAAGGGTGAATTATGTATAACGCAACGAGTCATTTTTTCTCGTGTGAACCAAAACTCTTACAATATAAGAGCTTCAGTGAGTGAAAGAAAAGAAATTGCACATTCAATTTTGCTTGTAATTCGATGAGTAGGGACTAGCATATTTAAACTAGTTGACCATTAAAGGAACAAAGCAAGAAAACACATACATACATATATCAATTGATTCTTAGATTTTTTTTTTACCAGTTTTGATTAACTTTTGTACACTTTTTTCGAGGAAAGCAACCTTTGCTTTGTCAAATTTCAACATGATATCTTCAGCAGCTTTCAATTTACAGCTGGCAAAACTTTTAAATTGTCTTCTTCTATTTTCCAAAATTTTAACATTTATATCTTTCGTCATACGGTCATCAAACCACATGATAAAGTTTAATCACAAAATCAAATTTTTCCGTTTTTCGAAATTTCGACCTTTTTTTAAGTGGGCGTGGTCATCAACCGATTCTGTTAATTTTCACAAAGTTTAAAATATATAATAGCAAAGACAAACCGCGTGGCAAATTTCAATATCTGTATTTCTTCAAAAGGTCACTTTAAGGGTCTTTTGTAATGAATTAACGACATTTTCTCATGTTTCGAAATTTTTGATATTAAAAAAGTGGGCGCGGCTGTAGTTCGATTTCATCTATTTTCTATACCAATCTTTTTTGGGTCCAGATAAGCCAGTATACCAAATCTCATAAGGATATTTCAGTTTTGCTCTGTCATCCTGTTAACGGACGGAAATGTCGCCATCAAAATCGTATTCGATACTGATAATTTTAATATAAGGTAGTAAATATCTATTTCGTATCTTTTATGCCTTATGTTGTACCTTTATCTAATAAAATTTATAATACCCAAGTCTAAAAATATACCTTGGGTATAAAAATTTATGAGAGAAGGCTTTATAGAAAACGAGCCGGGACCCGTGCGCATCTTGCGCAACCAATATAAAACTCTCTTATCAAATATCAACAGAAATCAGCTGTTCTATCAATCAATTAAAACTTACAGCTTGCGCTGCCATTTGGTAGCAACTGCTGCAGTGCAAATACTCAAATTAGTACCATAGTACAAATAGATTTCTTTGTGTGCTCACAATCGTTTATTTTTAACAAATTATTTTAATAAAATATAGCTAAACAAAAGCACTACGACCAAAATTGCCCAAAGCTCGTTTATAGCCCGAATCTCCATCTTTACAACCAAAACTTTATTTATATATTTGGATTCCAAATAAGAGCGAAAAAGGGACCAAAAATAGAAATTAGAAATAATCACCCTTATCGCGAGTTTTATTTTCACCCGAAAATATTCACAGTTTTTGTTCACCCTATCGCAGAGGGTGGCGAAACAATTTTTCGTGTTCGAAAAAGATTTCACCTTTCGGCAACTCTTTGTTCGGGCGAAATGAATAACGGGGAAACCCAAATTTATTCACTTATATTTTACAGGCGAACAAGAGAAAAACAAAATGTAAGTAATTTTTTGTTTTGAAATTTGATATTCTTATAATTATATGTACTTTTATTAATTGGAGTAAATCAATAAATAATGCACAATCGTAAATGCTGCTTGACAAGATGATCGGGAAAAAGTGCCGGACTTCTGAAAGCAGCTTACCTTATGTCTAAATAGCTTTGGTAAAGTAAAATTCCTTTATTGCTAAGTATGTAAGTTCTATATTTTATGACAACGTATCTTTTTCTAGGTATGAAATAACCAAAAAAATTGTGTACGAACGAAGGCGTCTAAAAATGCAATTTGACGTTGCCCTTCTAAAGTCGGCCACGTTATCCATTGTGGCCAAAGCCACGGTCCCTAAATGTTCAGCACGTCTTAAAGTACCTCACTGAAACAAGACTGGCTAAGACCCACTTCATGGTCCTTTCCAACGACTTTTTGATGTCCTCCACCTGCTAAAAAACGAAGACAAGCGCTCAATTTTACAATTCGTGGAACTCCAAATTTTTGCTTCAACGGTGGCGAGGAGTTGGTAAGAATATCTAGCAAATATTTGAATGCCGACTTCTTTAGCCTGTATTATTGCCGAAAAATAATTGAAAAAAAGTTTACTTTTTATTCCAAAGTGCTGAAAATAGTTATTTTTAACTTACAGTGGATTATTTATCTTCGAAAGGTTAGAACAGTCCCTTAATTGCCTCCAAATCGCTTCCACATTCTCGCTTCTCCTCGCGCTCAATCAATACCAACCTAAGTGCAATGCTAAACATTTTATATAAATTTTTAACTCTATTTTTGCTTGTTTACAAAATTTACATAATTGCAAGTAAATTATTGGTTCACTGCGAATTCATAATAGAGCATCAGCTGTTTCGAAGTGAACTTTTGTTCGCCCGAAATCGCTGATAGGCGGAAAAAGTTCACCCGAACAAAAAGGGTGAATATATATGATGTGCCAAGTCCCAAAAGTGCTCATATTATTTAAACAAGACAAATTGAAAAAGAAACTGCATTTTTAGATTCACAAAATATTAATAGTAAACAGATTTAGGAGGTTTTTTGTCCCCCTGAAAAAATTTAAAATAACGGACTTGGCAAGTTTGCTCACGAAGCCATCGATATGTACATATGTATGTATGTATGTAATTAGTACATATATGTATGTAGTACCACATATGTAGCTGCTTTGTGTAGCGCATACCCGAAAAACAGGTGACTAGTTCATGCGGTTTTTATTTTTCGTGTATATTTTATTTTTTTGCTTTATCATTGGTCTATTGTGGTATTATTCACAAATTACTTTTTGTTTTTCTCACAAATAGATATACATACATACATAACAATAGAAAAAATACACACACATGTGTAATCAATTAAGTATATTATTTTAATTTACATATTTCTTCTCTATTATTATTTGTAATTTTTATAAACACTTTAAAACTTTTTCATTATATTCTTAGAATATTACTTATTTATATTTAAATAAATTAATTTATTTAAGTTCTCGTTTTTTATGTTAAGATATAGTTTTTATTTTCATTTTATAAAGAGCCAAAGTATCAAAAAAGCATTCGCCATTCTTTTTTACGCTCTCTCTTATGCTATTGTTTCTTTTTTACAATTAAATAGCAGATAAAATTTTAAGTAAGTTGGACTTACATAGGTATGCGTAAATTGTATTAGTAATTTTCTCTTTTTTATTTTCATTCGTTTAAAAAAACCATGATTTGTTCAGCGAAAATTAATTAAACCAAGTTCAAAAACAATTTGGAAAAAATTAGATGTTTTTAAATTGAAAATTGCCAAATTTCTATTTAGATCTTTAGGAAACTTTTTTAGTATGCTGCTAGGCAAATTTCAAGTCTTGCCTTTGCAATATAAAATATAAAAATAAAATGAAAAACGCGTTGTTCAACATCAATACGAATTTTGAGCGACTTCAAACTTGTATTGGACTGCAAAATTGAAAACTCAAAAAGTTCCTTAAAATTTTAAGCAAACTTGTAAATTTAATTTTCAGAAACTTCTCAAATTTTTTAATCCTTTTGAAAACTTTTTCGAAATTGGTTTGCATAAATTTATTAATTGAAGTTTTTTGACAAATATAAAAAAATAAAAATGAAAAATGGTGAAATTTGTAATAATATTTGTTGTTGTTTTTATTCGCATGTTTATATGTACTTATGGGTGTTGCAAGATGTATGAACCTTTTTCTTGCGGAAAAAGTATTTTTGAAACACCCTTATGTACACATATGCGGGCCATTCTACATAAAATCGACCAATGTTAGGGGTCGGTGAATTTAAGATTGCACTATTTTCACAACTTTTCAACATTCAGCTTTTGAATATCTAGGAAATGTATGTACATTAGGGCGGGTCAAATTGCATGGGGGAAAAATGGGGAAAAAACGTCAGGTGCGCATCCAGTTTCTGAGTCTATTGGTCATACTGAGTAATATTGTCCATGGGACCATAGGTCTGAAATGAATTTCGAGTCTCCCTAATTTTGTTAGAAAATTTTATATCCCAATCCGAATCCGAATTTGACATTTGTTTTCATGTATTAGGGAGGCTCAAAAATTATTTCAGACCTAGGTTCCCATGGACAATATTATTCAGTATGACCCATAGATTCAGAAACTGGGTGTGCCTTTTCAACAATAAATTTGACCCACCCTAATGTGCATATATTCACATCTTTTGATTTAAATTTTAAAGTAAGAAAAATTATCACTCCTATTTTTATGTGCAAGCTGTCCGATTTTCGAACTGGCTGTTTGAGATAAATTATACAAGAATCACTCACAAAATGATTTTCATGGGAGTGGTCCAATAATACCGTAACCACACGTTCCGAATATTCAATTCTTAATTTTTGACTTATCAGCTCATTCACACTAATTGTGTAAAGAATTTTGAATGGGCCATGAAGTTAGTTTCATAGCGATAATTGCTTTTTATTTAAAAAAGAAATGAATTCTTTTAATGGCAAAACCTTTTATCTTTTTTTAACTCAGTCGATGATGTTTTTAAACGTATACCTTTATAAAAACAGCTCTTAGTTTTTCTAACGAATTAGTAAGCCTCTGAAGTTTACCACTCTCCATTTGTGTTTCTCTTTCAATTTTTAAAGCTCTGGCAGAAGCAATCAGTAAATTTAGAAATTACAATTGGAAATCTTCCGATGGCAAATAAGGTTGCCATACCTTTTAGACCCGTTATCGGTTATAGGGCCAATTATTAGTTGTTTTTTATTCCTCTGCGCTTGCATTTAAAAAAAATCTTATCGGCACGTGTGTATAGTAGTGGTGTAATGTTTTGGTAATGGTAAATAACGCGATTAGCGGTGGAGAGATAATGTTGATATATTGTTGTATAACGTATATTTACATTTACATACAATGCAATTGGGTATAATGTGTACTAAAATTAAGCAGGTTGTACTCATTTTATCACTATCATTAAATCATAAGTGCAGATAAAGTTATGCGCTAAGTGGCCCAAACAAAATTTAAGTACAGATTTATATGCGCTTAAAAAATAGTTAGCTGATCCATTGATCCTAGCTTTCGGGTTTTCCTTTGAAAATTTCTGTGATCACAACAGCCTTATGCCAATATCACACAGAGGCTTAATGAAATAATTAGTCAAGTTTTCCGCATTAAAGCCCTAATCGAACTCAATCTTCCATACAAAATACAAATTCTTAATTATCTCATTATTGCTTTATTGAATCGAGTGAAAAATCTAGTCGATTTTGCTAGGTGCTTCGACTTTTATTGTCAATGTAACAAATGACAATCAAAAATAAATTATTTTCAATAATTTACGACAAATAGAAAACGACGAAAAAATTCAAAATTTAATTTTCGCTGCATTTACTGCAAAAGATAATATGGCCTTTTCGAAAATTTGTACATATTTCGTTAGGTGCAACATCTATGGGTAGTTGCGCATGCATTATATTTTGATTGTATTTATAGTTAAGAAGGAAACGGCTGCTTTCCATTAAAATTTTTTTTTAAACACGAAATATTTTTTGGGGCTGCTGACAGATGTTCGTTTAATGAAGCAAAAGGTCCTGTATGAAAAGGGAAACTTAATTATTTCATTAAATAAAATTGTGATTAGATTAAGTTTCGGTGTGAAAACGGTATTAGAATTGTAACATTTAGAATCATGCAATCGAAGCGTATACACAAAAAGCTTCTTATATTGAATCATTCCATTATCCATGTTTGGAAAAGTCACCTAAAACTCAATACTCGAAATAAATATGTTGAATTAAATTTAACTCTAATTTGTATGTATGTACTATGTATAAAATACAAACTTGGTTTAATAAAACCATCTAACTTGACTAAGTCGGCTTTGGCGTGCTTCTTTGTCGATATTTTGTTTATTGTTTAAGTGTGGCAGCTAAATTCTTATGAAAATCGCATGGCTTATAGTCAAGGCTAAAGTCATTAAGTTTAACATATGGAAATTCAAAAAATACACTTTAAGACTTTAGAGCTGTTATCAGCGCGGTATGGCAACACCACTAACACAGCATTATAAATAAGATTAGTACTACACAAACTATCAAAATGTAAACTACAAAGCGAGGATGATCGTTGTTGTTGTTGTTGTAGCAGTGCTTCGCCCCATCCAATTGTCATCAATATCCTCTAACGGGAGTCCAAGGAAACTTGCTGTTTCAACAGGAGTGGACCATAATGAGAGGGGTGTTAGAGGCGTTGGTTGCACAATACAGTTGAAGAGATGGTTGGTGTCATGTGGGAACACGTTACAAGCAGGATATATATGTTTTGTATGTCGGGGTTGATTCTGGATAGGTAAGAGATTAACCTGTTACAGTATCGAGATCGAAGTTTAGCTAGAGTGACTCGCGTTTCCCTATGGAGTGTGCATTCCTCTTCTGCAAGTTTAGGGTATTGTTCTTTGAGTACAGGATTCATGATCGTCGTTCGTCTGTGTGAATGTATATGGGGTATTCCATCCCATTTCGACCAATTTTGAACCTGACCCCTTTAGAATTGGCTGAAAGTTTTTCTTCTTTTTCTAGCTTACGAAAGACGTTTTTAAGAATTTTTTCAAATTTTTTCATCCAACTCAAAAAAAGTTATGAATTTTTAATTTAAAAAAAACACCGTTTTTGTTTTCAAAATGCTATAACTTTTTCAAAAATTAACCGTTTGGGATCTTTTTTTTTAATTTGTTTTCAATTGTACTTTTCGGAAAAAATACAAAAAAAATTTTAAAGTTTTTTTTTTGTAATTTTTCAGTTTTTCGAGATTTTTCGAATTTCGCCATTTTTTTTTTTTTTTTCTCATAAAGAACCAATCAATTCTGCAATCATCCCCACTAATCCCGGAGTGGGCCGATAATTTTTTTTTTATTTAATTGAAAAAAAAACTTCAAAAATTTTTTTGTATTTTTTCCGAAAAGTACATTTAAAAACAAATTAAAAAAAAAAAGATCCCAAAAGGTCAATTTTTGAAAAAAATATAGCATTTTGAAAACAAAAACGGTGTTTTTTTTAAAAATTGATAACTTTTTTTGAGTTGCATGAAAAAATTTCAAAAAAATTCTGAAAAACGTCTTTCGTAAGCTAGAAAAAGAAGAAAAACTTTCAGCCAATTCTAAAGGGGTCGGGTTCAAAATTGGTCGAAATGGGATGGAATACGCCATATATAGATACTTATAATAAGACATCAATGCGTACAAAATAACGAGGGTTATGCTTGTTTTTTTAAGCTTGCATTATTTCGAATTTTGCTTTATGTAGGGTTGAAACACATAATCACGTTTTAGCAAAAATGCTATTCTATGCTACAACTCCATGAGAAGGCGCAAGAAAAGTTGTAACCTAACATTGGCCGCTTTTTTTTATAAAATGGATTCGCATTTTCAAATTGTATTTAAACATTTCTTTCACAAAAACTAGTTCTATATTCATTTGCTGCTTTTGCTAGCTATTTGTATACAAAATAAAATTCACCGATTTCAAAACGGTACAAGTTCACTCGCTGAAAAGTTGTTCAGCTAAATTTTGTCAGCTTTCGCTGGCTTAATTTCATCCATAACTAATTTTTTCTAGATATTAATTACTCCATTATCATTACATATGTACTTAACTGAATTGCATTCATACAATTAAAATGCATAACCTACATATATCTCACAATTTGTTTTCTTTTTAATAGAAAGTTATAAATTTAATTACAAAAATTATTTTCTCTTCAACTGCCAGGTTTGTTGGCATCTTTTTTTTTAACGTTTAATTTTTGTTTTTCTTCAAAAAATTTTTTTAGTTCAGTCGAAAATTTAGCATAAAGCTAAGTTTTCGCCAAATCAGGTTAAACATTTGTGGTAGATCCAGCGGAGGGCACAAAAACAACGGTACCGGCGGTGACGTTGGCATTGGCGACAGCAGCAGCAGAATCCCCAGTATGCACAATTGTTATTTTAATAGTTTTGGTTGTTTCTGTTGTTGCTAGCATAATTCAACATATTCAGCTTCTTCAACTTGTCTATTTAATGCAACAATAACAACAGGTGCATCTACTTTCTTATCTATATATCAATCGTTGACAACACTGCGAGAAATAACAGTTTTATAATTTGTATTAATGTGAGCAATATGTGACCTAGCATCGTCAGCAGTCACCAAATCATCAATTGCTGAACGTTTTTCCCCCATCTTTTTCATCACTAGAGGTCAATGCCGTAGCAACTTCCGTCCCAACCGCATCGTTGTTATCGTCATCTTCATCATCATCATCATCATCGTGCCTTTCTCACTCGATCTTCGTTTGACAATAGAGCTCTTTCAGTGATTTTAATTCTTCAATGAGCGCTTTATTCTGATTTTCAAGTACGGCTACACGATTTTCCAGGCACTTGATGTACTCTTTCTTTTTACGTCGACATTCTCGTGCTGCTTCGCGGTTTTTTTGTAAACGTATTTCACGCTTTCGCGTTTGATCTTCAGGTATGCTACTATTATCTGTTGGGAGGAATGAAAAATTAAATAAGTTTTATCATAGTTTTGTAATTCTGGTGCACTAATATCAATAATGTTTATTATTAAAATGTCACATGTCCACATTTGGCCCGAAATGATATTTTTAATGCAAAATATACTTTTTATTAGCACATATATATTGTTGAAACGCCACAAATCCTCTCTTACCCTATTCGATTAATTGTTGCGTTAACTTTTTTTGTGCCTGGTGAAAAATTTTAAAATGGATATGTGCCTCGTTGATAATAAACAATTCGTCATTTATATAAATCAAAAACTAAGGGCCTATTTCTGGACTGCCTCTTTAACGTGGGGATTACGCAACTGGTAGTTAAATTCGTCCACATGACAAATAAGATACATTTCCTCAACGCCCTGTTAAATATTTGTTAAATTATGGCCTTCAACTTCAGACTTGGCACTGGCACTTGGCGAGGCACTGTTATAAACATTCTCACTATACAAGAAAAATACTTGATTTGTTAAAATACAGTTTTCCATTGTAAAAATCATTGCAAAAGCACCAACGAGTAGGAAAAATAATTTCACTTGCGAAAGCACTCATAGCCAAAACAAATGCCAAATTTTTCTTCTTATGCTTTACATGTAGCAAAATACATGCTCCATAAAAATACATGCGCTCTACTTATCTGTCAGCATGCTGCATCAAAAATCTTATGTGCCGGGCCTATCATTGAGGAAATGCAGTAGCGCTGCGAATGGGGGTAAAAGACTTGCTGGGTGATTTATTAACGGATATCGCGCCATCGATTTTTCGATAGGATTTGGGCTCAGGAAAAAAAGTTCCACTACGCATACCCAAAAAAATATTTCGAGCCTGCGAAAAAAAATGGCGGAAGGGTCAATTTTTCGACCAAGACACTCCCCAAAACCCAAAAACTATTTTTTTTTTCAAAAAACTGTTATCGCCATCGTTTTTACAACAGTATTTTCAAAAAAAAAAAAAATATATATTTGTTGGGTTTTGGCGATTGTTTTGGTCGAAAAATTGAACCTTTCGCCATTTTATTTCGCAGGTTCGAAAATTATTTTTTTGGGTATGCGTAGTGGAACTTTTTTTCCTGAGCCCGAATCCTATCGAAAAATCGATGGCGCGATATCGGTTAACTTTCGTCAATTCAAATCGACCCAGGTTAATAAACATACCACCCGTATGTAAATTTCTTAACTCTTTTTGGATACACCGTTAGGCTGATTTGGATAAACATACACCAATTTGTAGAAAATAGTTCTTCAGTGTATAGAAGGGGGGAGTAAGTTTAGTATGCAGGATTTTGATATAAATACCAACGTATGGAAACTCAAATATCACTGAGGGGAGTTATTCCAAGGCAATGATACTTGGCAGACAGATGTCCAACATCGTTATTATATCAGTGGAGAAAAGTGGAAACAATTGAATAATATATGAAGGTTTAAAAAAACTAAAAAAACACGCAAATATGGTGCTGTTTTAGTATCTACAATCCATTTAGATATTTGATGTTCATAGCACCGCAGCGCAGAGGTTCTTGTTTCCGCTATTAAGCACAACTCGATATAAACTTTAGCAGGCAGCCGAGAAAACGGCCCTAAAAGTAAAGCAATTATCACTTATAGATATGTTTCTTAAGATTACTAGCTTGGTAGAATTGCAAATCAATATGCCAAACAAAAATCAACAAACCTGTAAAATGAGCTTAATAACTCGTGGTATAACCGAAAAGTATACTAGTTTAGGCAACTTTGTGTGAAACCATTACTAATTTTTTAATAACAAAAATGTGAGTAAATAATTAAAATTTTTAATCCGTGACTGTGGCTTTGAAACGGATGAAAAATTCTGTTATTTGCGCAACGCAATCTGGCGGCAGTTTTCCCATATTTGTACAATAGCACACTTCAGCGCATCAATATTGAGCCGTACCACGCTCACCACGCCTTGCCTTTAGGGATTGTGTTAGAAAGAAATTAACGGTTAAGGCCAGATTTCGTTCATTTCTCTCTGACACACTAGACTAGAGCCAATATGTGTGCCCAATTCAGTTATGAGAAGTTAAAATTTGTAAAAGTATTTTTATTTTTTGTTTATCAACTCGGTTATGCCGTTACAATATACTCTTAGACGAATATATGTATAATAATTTACTCTGTAGGTTATACAGCATAATAATAATAATTTGGCGTGATATATCTCCGAGGTAATTAAGGTGCTGTGCTACCTATTACATGCTTAAAAACTCTGAGAAAATTAACATAGTCAAAATGCCTTAGTCATAACCATTTTTTTATTTAAATATGCCTATTGGAATCGGTTATTGGTACCTTAATATTGAAGATGTGATAATTTCATTAAAAGGACGAAAATTCAAAAAATTAATAGCAATTGTGAATTGCACAACTAATAAATGTGAAGTTAAAAATAAAATATCCAAAAAGTTAGTAAATTGACCAATTCATTATATACTCAGCGTGAGCTTCAATTGTACATTTCATTTTAGATAAATTACCTTTCGACATAACACGTTGCACCGCCCGTTTAAAAAAATGTCTCCCCATTTCCACTTACAATAAAACTTGATAAGTGAAGTATAATTGATTCAAAACTATTTTTTGCTAAGTTATAGCTTATTATTCTAGTCTGCGATCCTTTTAAACTTCTTTTATATCTAAGTTGCCGTGGTCTTTAATCGATCTCGTCCATTTTTACTGGAAATATTTTCTGCTATAAGGAAAATATCTGTACACAATTTCATTACGATATGTTAATTTTTCTTCGAGTTATGGCTTCCGAAACATAGAAAATTGCTTAGTCATAAAAGGGGCGGTGGTACGCCCATTTTTTTAAATTTGAAGTTTCTCCTATTTATTGTTATGAATCCACTTGGGAAATGAAATACCATTGATATAAAGCTTTTTTGCAAATATATAGCTTATTTTATTCGTCCACGTTTAAAAATCTTTTATATAAAAGTGGGCGTGGTCCTTAACCGATTTCGTTAATTTTTCTTCAAAGCATTCCTTATAGTAAAGGCAACCTCTCTGCCGAATTTTGTTACAATCGGTTTAACGATTTTTGATTTATGATTAATATTTGTAAAATTGATTTTATCACAAGTGGGCGGTGCCACGCCCATTTAAAATTTTTTTTTTTTTTTTATCAAGAGTCAATATCAGTCCACACGTCAAATTTCAACATTCTAGGTGTATTATATACTAAATAATCAGGTTTTTTGTGTTTTCCAAAATGATATATATATATAAAAAGTGGTCGTGGTTATCATCCGATTTCGCTAATTTTCAATACCAATCTATTCTGGTTCCAGATAACCTCGTGTACCAAATTTGGTGAAGATATCTCAATATTTACTCAAGTTATCGTGTTAACGGACAGACGGATGGACATGGCTCAATCAAATTTTTTTTCGACACTGGTGATTTTGATATATGGAAGTCTATATCTATCTCGATTCCTTTATACCTGTACCTGTGTGCAAAGCACGCTGGGTATAAAAAAATTTCTTTCAAATTAAGTTTGAATTTAATCATCGTTACATGCTGTTCCCTTTGAAATTTGGTATGGACTTTTTCTTTCATTAACGCTTTCACTTATTTTATTATTTTAATTATTTTTTTTTTACTTTTTTGATTGCAACCACAAATTGTCTTCACGGTACACCCTTTGAGGGTTTCCTCCCAAATATCCTGGTTTCCAACAAAGCTTCCGGAAATACTTCTCCATTTTTAATGAGTAGCGTCACAAATCCGCCCTGAACTGGCCAATCCTAATCCCTTATATAATGCAAATATATGACTCCGAAGAGAGTTATTTAAGAACTAAATTATGAACAGTTTATGGCTCAATACCTATCAGCCCAATTCTAAATATTCCCTCGGCATTTTGTTCTCACGGATTTTTTTATTCCCGCAGAAAAATTCCTCAAATTCTCTTCTCCTAGGGAGAACAATAATTGGGGAATAGCAATTTCGAAGTCAGCTGTTTTGTCAATTGAAATTTCGTTGCGCCTTTCTTATTTTGTTTAAAAAATTCAAAAGTTTAATTATTGTTGCGAATTTGTTTGAAATTAAGAAATAAAGTATAAAAAATGCACATTATTGCATTTCATGTGGTATTCACTGAAATGAGTAATGAATTGGTGCCACAGCATCAACAGAGGAGCATAAGAAGAAGAAGACGGCGGGATAACACAAATCCGCTGGAGTTGCCTGCTTCCATTCAGAAATGCAATATTCTGCCGGCCAAGTCGAGTTGAATTCGTCTTTCGTTATATGCCAAAATCGATTTAGGCCTTCTTAAAAATCCTTGCTCAATTTCTGGGTGGCTGCATCAAATATACCAAGAGCTTGTTGTTTTTGTTGTAGCAGTGCTTCGCCCCATCCAATGGGTGCGACCAAGGGCGCAACAAATTAAATGACAGTCCGTTATTGGGAAAAATCCCGAGTCGCTCCGGTACATAGAATCGGCTGTCTTGGGAAGAGCTCTCCTGTTGCTTTATTGTGGTAGAATGTACATATTTTAGCACAAATTTGTACAAATAAGTGTTCTTTCTTAAAAGAACCAATTTACTTTAACTATTTTGATACATTAATTTAATTTAACAAGTGAAAAAACTCCTAAGAAATTGGAGAGAAATCTCGCTCTCACTCACATTCATATATAATATCTACTTTTCTTCCATAACCGAACATTATTCAGAATAAGAGGAAAGGGAGAAGTGAAAAAACTCCAAAGGAATGGGAGAAGGGAAAAAATTCGCAAAGAATTTTTGTTTAGAATTGGGCTGTATATGAAAAAGTCTCATATCGAACAACCATTGTAAGAAATTAGTTCATGAGTGTAAACGCTCCGTTTTAGGTGTAGTTTTGCGACACTTTTTTGACTCCGAATGTTTGCTGCGATGTCGACTTAAATTTTGTATTTATATATGTAATCTTCAGTTGGAGAATGATTTTTATTTTTTTAGGGAATTGTTGCAGAATGATGTTAATAAATATCGACTTGAGAACTTTACATTATCGAAGGTACAGAAAATTGTTAGGTGAGTACATCATGCCATATTATTATTATTATTGTTTTTCTATTTCATTGCACAGCATTGTGATTCTAATACATACTGCATACATATTTTAAGTAATTATAAATAATAGAAACGTTCTTTACTAGTATTATATGGAATCCTATGAGGTATATAAAATGTTGGCGCGCTATCCGGCGGTATTTGTATTAGTGTACCACTTGTACTGACCCCCGTGCAAGGTAACGAAGGTAATCCACCAGTCTCTGACATTTGCAAAGTCGCTCCACCTTTTCATTTGATTTTTTGTTATCACATCATTTGATCAAATCATAAACACAATCATAATCATCATTCATCATAATTGAGATAAACCCATTGGAAATCATTTAAACATAGTCATATATATCGAGTTCGTTATCGTCATAAATTTGATTTTGTTCAAATCACACATTGGCATTCGTTTTATGTGTATTGTATGAATTTTTATTAAATTTTTTGGATTTTCGCATTCAGAGCAACGGGATTGTCGAAAGTTAGTTAGCAACATGCCGCATAATCATGATTGCGGAATTTCATTTAAGATTACAGGGTGGTCGTATCGCATCGATAATTGAGTTGAAAAGGCGAAGTTGAAGTTGAAGTGTGTTGGAGTAGGATTTTTATGCAAAAATTTGAGAATAAAATCAATAAAAAATTATTAGCTAATTTTATTGAGAATTACATTTAAAAGACACACTTAAAAAGGTTACTAACACATTTGTGCAAAAAACCTATACAAACACAACTTTATGTATGCATGTATGAGTGAGTAGCATTATGTATTGCACATTACATATGAATTTTTTGCTTTATTTTTGGTTTAGATACATTTATGAGTTTATGTATTTATGTTTGAAAAAAGCCTTAAATTTAATGTTAGTGCTTTCCTATGTCTATTTAAGTACATTTAATACAATTATAGATTTGATTAAATAGAACATTTCGATATTAAGTGAATGGTAACATTCGATGCAATGATGACAGCAAATATGTATTTATTTTGGCCACGGCAATAGCGATAAGTAAAGTGGTTTTACAAAGAATTTACAAAATGCAACACACACAATTACAGACAGACAGATAGATATGTCATGGTAGCTATGTAGTAGTAAAGGAAAGAGAGAGAGAGAAGTAAAGTGAAATAGAAAATGGGAGAGAAAGAAATGGGATGAAGTAAATATAAGGAGAAATTTAGAATATATATGGTGGTAGAGAAGGCGTAAGAGGGCGAGAGGCAAATTAGGCGAAAGAGAGAGTGCGAATGTACGTGGCTTAGGTGCTGGTAGACATAAAGAGGGAAAAAAGTTATATATTTCTAAGACCCGTCTACAGATAAAAAGCTTAAATTTTGCACACTTTAGGCCCGGCTTTTCAGTACAAGTTCAACTCAGTTTGTCAGTTAAACTACGCTTAAACTTATTCTGCAGTTTTTCAGTCTACTTTAACTGAAGTTTAATCTGAGCTTAAGCGGCCGATGTGGCTGGGTTAAACTCTAGTTAACCTATCGGTGATTTCCGTTCGTTCGAAATGGCGTCGAATATACCCAACAAGGATTTGGGCTTGAGTACCATTAGAGCTCATGTTGCTAACTAGGCATTCTTCTAAAATCCCAAGAGTTGTTTCGAAACAGTGGCTCAACTCGAGAATCATAGCGTACTCAGCAAAAGAGGGAATTTTTTATAAAGCAAAAAATGCTATTACTTAAGTTGAACAAATTTAATTAACAAGTTCTTTAACTGGACTAAAATTTAAGATTCCATACTACAGTTTTTTTCACGAAAATAATATGAAATATATATAATTTAAAAAATAAATAAATGTGACACGCTAGCCTCCGAAGATATTTTAGGCAGAGCTTCTCTTCCAATATGCGTCGTGCTCCTTTTAATTTTTCCTACAAATTGGCCGAACGGGACCTACTTGTTTTATGCCGATTCCGAACGGCATCTGCAAGGCAGGTGAGTTTTCACTGAGAGCTTTTAATGGCAGAAATACAAACGGAGTGCTTGCGAAACTCTGCCGAGGGGCAATCCCGCTTAGAAAAATTGGGTTCTAATTGAAAAACTTTGTTTCTAAAATTTTGATGTTGCTTTGCACGGGGCATGAACCCAGGATCTTCGATCCACGGCGGCCGCCTGTATAATTTATTTTTGATTACTGACGCCTCATTACTGCTATCAATTAGGTGTTTATTTCTCACAATAAATAGCTTTTGCTTTGGTGGTACCACCTTGGAGATTTTTTTTCAACTTCACCGCAACTCGATATCCAATGTAGGATATCAACTGGAGAAACTTGTTGAATATTCATTTGAGAACTGTACATTTGTCAAGATCTCTCGAAATTAGGATATTAATTGGAAAATACTAATGACGTTGGAGATCAACTCGAAAACTTTTAATTTTACAAAATTACTCAAAGGTCGGATAGTGATTGGAGAATGAACTTGGATATCAACTCATGAACTATATGGTTTAAGAATAATTAAATAATGATGTTGGATATCAGTTCCGGAACTATATAATTTCGCTGGAGAATTTTTTTTCCATGTTTGTTGGGTAAACAAAATCCAGCGGTTGCCGTATCTACAAATTATCTAGATAATAAAAAACCAATGTTGCCGCACAAAAAGGCATACCCCAAAGGCGGCCTTAAACTGTGACTGAAAAACTGCTCAGTAGTTTAACTGGAGTTTAAATTTTACTAGAGCTTAAGCTAACTTAGTTTAAGCTTAGCTTAACCAACTACTGAAAAGCCGGGCCTTATTGTATGATTTCATTCTGTTTTACACATTTTCAAATGGTTTTTATACGCGCTAACAGAGCGGATCATTCTTGGTTTAAAATCCTCCTTTAAATCACTAATAAAATTTAGAAATAAAGCTACTTCTGGCTAGGGGATCAGGTAAGATAACACTAGGAATTACAGGTTTTATCGAGTTGTCCTCTTTTCGATAAAAGAAAATATGGGATACTTTATGCAGGCTCTGCACTATGAGTAACTTGGCCCTGAATCAAAGAGGAAAAGCGTATCGTTAGGAGCCCCTACCCTCTAGTTTCATGCGGCTTGGTGTCACCAGAGGCTCGGTTGCTAAAGAAAAAAAGATTCACAATGGCTAGCTGAGGTTGACAATTGGGTTGGAGAAAATAAAATTGCACTAGCATCCCCTTGAAAGGGTTGCGCTACACATCCCCTTGGATCAATTGAGTATTTTAGCCGCCTCTAATTACAGGCATACCTGCCGCGGGTATATTCTAAGCCTCTTAACTCTATTGCTTGAACAAATTTGCCTTAAACAAATGACTAGTCGATAGTTAAGAATTCTTTCAGAAAATCCACCAATTGTATAAATCGGTGATATATAACGGAAATTTGGATGCCCACTTGACTCAGAAGTGAAGTAGGGATGACAGGGAATTAACAGAAGACCAAAGACAATCAATATTCGAATTATGACGGTGAAAAGATGACAATACTAACTGATGGAGTGGTATAATTTTACTTAACGTTATGACCCATAAGGTCAATTGGTCTCAAGATCACTTTAAATTTAAAATTTTCTGTGACCTTATAATCCTCGTTAAAAAGGCCACAAAAGCACCGCAGGACGAATTAGACGTTTAGCTGAAATATTATTATGTCAAGGAAATTGCGCGATTTTTATTTCAAATTTTCATCAGACTTTTAGTTGGATGTGTCTTTTTATTAAAACAAATTTTCATTTAAATGAAAATATAATATAGGAAATGCAGTGTCGCAGGCGAAAACTTTGCAATTTTTTACTCCAAACGTTCATTAGGCTTTCAGTTGAACAAGTTCTTGTCAATTCAAAGAAATTTTTGGCTGACCTGTTCTTGATCCTATTTTTCGCTGAAATGAAACCACAATATAGCAAAACCAGGGTTGGGCGTTTACAAAATTTTTTGGATTGCTTACACTTACATTGTAAACAATTGTAAATAATGTAAACAATTGCTGTAAACAATGTAAACAGTTTACAGGCCCAACCCTGAGCAAAGCACATGCCGCATACTCTTTTTTTCGGAACACATTTATGTATTCGAATTCTAGCAGGAAGTATAAGTTCGGGCGAAACCAAACATTATACACCCAGCACGTGGTCTCATACATACATATATTAAGGATACATTTATAGAGAAATTTCGAGAAAAGTACATGATATGAAAGCTTAAACGCTCTACCTATACATATGCAAATATCCTCTTCCGTGGGCAGCTATAAAAAAGTTACGGTCAAAGAAACAATGCTCTCAATGTCTGAACTCTCGTTAAGTTTGGCCGCATTTTTTCGACTATGATATTTAAAGTTTGAAGTGAAAAGCTTAATTAAAAGGACTGGACCAGGATAATATACACTTTTTTTTTGAAATCTTTGCACTATGCATTAGCATATCTATAAAAATAAATTCAGGTGCGATAATACCTTCGAAGATATTAAGGCCGAACTTCGCTTCCAATTTGAGCAATGCTCCGTTTAAGTTTTCCTCCAATTCTGCGGGACGGGACCTATTGCGTCTCCTGCGAACGGCTTCCGTAAGGCAGATTAGTTTTCACTGAGAAGCTTTTCATGGCAGAAATACACTCGGAGTGTTTACCAAATCACTGCCGAGGGCGACCACGCTTAGAAAAACTTGTTTCTAAAATTTTGATGTTCCTTTGTCCGGGACTTGAACCCAGGATCTTCGGTGTGGTAAGTGGAGCACTCTACCACCTCACCACGGCGACCGTACGTACCATAAATATGTATATTGCCAATTTTGTGATGGTTTAACCCTTCAGCAACTTTAAAAAAATTGGCGTGGTTTTTAACAAATTTTCCTCAGATCTAATTATAATTCAAAACCATAATTCTACAAAATTCCAAAGTAATACTAACGGCTTTTGATTTACAGCTTGATAAAGATTTTAAAATTTCTTCTCCTTTATGTGGGCCGTACCACGCCCAATTTCCAAAAGTTTATTAAACTTCTATTGCGCTGCTTAAAAATAACCCTTATACCAAATTTCGTTACGATTTATAGATTTATGTTTTTATACAGCGGGTTTCGTTCTTTGCTACACCATATCATTACTGACGTGAAATATCAGTATAATTGAGTTATATACCACAAAGGTGTTAAATCTTTTTGTTACCATTACAATTTGAAAACAATTTTCAAAAATTTCAAATTTTCTTCTTTTAAATGTGGGCGGTGTCACGCCCATTTTCCAAAACTTCTGTTGTTCCTAAAGTTACCCGATATATCAAGATAAAAATTGACGGGGTTATCGTTCGTGTTCGCCCATTTTCAATACCAATATATTCTGGGTCCCGATAAGCTAGCATACCAAATTTCGTTAAGATTTATCAATTAACTTGTTAGCCTACCACACCAAAGGTCCAGAGTTCAAGACCCGGGAAAAGCAACATCAAAATCTTTAGAAAAAGTTTCAAACTCGGTTGCACATCGGCAGTGGTTTGGCAAACAATGGTTTTTCTGGCATGAAAAGCTTCTCAACTCGGTCTTAACACGCTAACTGTTAGGAAAAATTAAATAGTAGCACGACCCAAATTGGAAAAGAAACACGGAGATATATCGCGTATTGTATTACTTTTATTTTTGCTTGTAATAAATTTTAGTATTTTTCGTATAATTGCTATCGAATCGTTTCACTAATTTATCAAATAAATGTGTTTATTCACTGTTGCGTTTTTTTTTTTTTTTTTACTTTATTTTTTATTTCGGTAAACGGGGAAAAGAGACTTTGCAAAGTCAGTAGCGGCAGCATCCTGTTATATTTATTACAAGGCGGCAGGTTCAGTATTTTTTAAAGTTCAACTACACGAAACTCCCTTCTCTTCAACTATACAATATAAAGTCACAAACGTACAAACAAACAAAATGTAAGACGGCCCCTATTATGAGACAAATTCGATCTTCGACTGTGTTCAAAAGAGCTGATCGAACGAATTTTCATTCGGTATTATGACACTCATTCGATCAAGACTAGTGTCATTGTTCGATAATTCGATAAATTCAACCGTTCAGAAAAGCACATTCCCATCATCTGTCAAATAAAATAAAAGCAAAATTATTTATTATGAAGAAAAAGCTTAAGTACTGCAACTAGCCAGAAGTATAAAACGCTGAAATGAATTTTAACGCGTAATTGTAGCTTTCTAAACGTCAATTTCATAATGCCCATAGAAACGTAAAGATGAATGGCTGCAACAATGCACAAGAGCCAAGCCAACCTTTTTGAAATTGGCAACTTTTCTCAGATTTTGCGCTAGGGATTGTCTCAACTGAGCATCGGGTACATGAATACACTCGGAATTTTTTCCAATTTTTGAAACCAGTCTTCCAAGCAGTTGTTTTGTATTCACCACCTTGGACCTATATGTAGGGTTCTTAAATTATATTGACTCAATTGTTTTTAACTTTGTTATTGTTACTTTGAACTTTGCAATTTAAATATGTTTTACAATATTTTAATTTTCAATATTGATTTTTCTATTTTCAAAAATTTTCATTATTATTAAATTTTGCATCATGAAAATATAACATTTTCTTTTAAATAATTTTTGTGTGGATATTAATTTTAATAAAAATAAAGAATCCTATACTATATATGATTAATACAAATAGTTTGAAATTACTATTAGGTAAAAAAAAAAGTAGAAGATAAAAAAACTTACATACGTTTCAAACAATTTTCTTCTAATTCGATACAGCATCTATAAGAAATTTCTATTCGCTTCAAAATTACATAGATATACAACGAAAATTTCGACAGAGATTAGATGTCATAATACGAATTTCAAATTCGATTTTCGATGTTCGATAGCCAGGGAAGATCGAAGATCGAAAAATGCTCATAATAGGGACCAGAACAAAAACCAAAAAATATTGAAAGTTTAAAATCACTGCTTCCAAGTGAAATGAAAACAAAACAAACAGAAACAGAGTATGCATTGCGCGATGAATGATGGCAGCTTATGTTATGAATATTAATATTTACACTAATTTGTAATTAACAAAAGTACACAAATACATCTATGTATATTCTTCCCAGATGTATTAAATGTTTGTTTAAAAAATAAATAAATAAAAACAGTTTTAGTAAACGTATAATTATAGGAATGCATGTCTATATGAGAGTGTACGATCGTGAGCAATGCAAATGCCTCTGTATGCGAAATGATTTTAGTGATAAAGACGATGATGACGATATGACAACGAAAAATGTTTCCATACATACACATGTAGAAGTATTTTCTGTATGCGAAATGATTTTAGTGATAAAGACGATGATGACGATATGACAACGAAAAATGTTTCCATACATACACATGTAGAAGTATTTTATTTACTTTTTGTTTAGTTTATATATATATATATTTACATACATATTATCAATATTACACGAATGCGAATGTGATCAAGAGAAAAACGGTTTGCGTGAAAATTCATACAGTGATGCTATGTAGCAATTATGATGATCATGATGATGTAAATTAAATAAAGTAGAACGTAGAGATAGCGCTGGTGGATTTAAAATTATGTTGCAACTGTATTTAGTAATGGCTACGATGTTGATGATGCAAGGATCGTTCAAATGTAGGTGCATTTGTATACAAAACATTGGTTTCTCACTGACTAGTATACCATTTTATAAGCATACCATCTAATCTTGTGAAGCCCACATACATACATATATTTAATTTTTATTTAAAGCCTTTTAAGTTCCAAACATCGCAGGACATTGCCTGCATTTATTTAATTTTGTAAAAAGACAACTCCAAAGCTGACGACTAAAATATTTGCTGCCTATTTCAATGGGCTAAGTTTTCTTTTTTATCATCTGTAGACCTTTAGGTCATTGTGGATAAAACAAGTGTGATATCTTATCCGTCAACTGCATGACAGGATGTTCAATATGGTGGCGCATAGGGCCGGCTATACTCAGCGGGTGATAGAAAAAGATGCAGATGAGACCACGATACTCAATTCAAAATCAGATGATCGGTTCTATTTGTAATTTTGACATCTGTGCAGAAGTTATCACACCTGTCTTATCTACAATGCTTTAGGTTCTTTGTTGAGTTTTTTGTCTCAAAGCACCATTAGTAAATTTTGTCGGCGTATTTTTTAGACCATTTCGATTAGCGATCTTTAACTCGCCAATTAATCAAAGGAGCAGTTATAGCAACTCGTAACCCGTGTAAACCCTGAAAACTATAATAAAAATCAATCCAGTTGTTAGGTTAGGTTAGGTTGAACTAGCCGGTCAATAAAGACCTCAAATAGACTGTCATTTGCGAGGAGTTTAAGGAATAATCAGGGATGTCATGGAGTCTGATTTCTGTGGCAATCGGATTTGAAACCAATGAATCAATGAATTCCAAAAAAATGGAATAATAAAAATGTATATAATTTTAATTTCTATATTTTAAATTCGTTTATAAATTGAGCAAGGAATGACAGTAATGTTAAATTATTTAAGATAAATGAAAAGCAATATATTAAAAAAAAGTTGTAAATGATAAAATCGGTAAGTAAGTATACTGAAAGTGATAGAACCCGTAGGGGTACAAAGTGGGCATGTAACAGAACCCGTTTAGGTATAAACGAAATGAGACCAAAACTAGTCATTGTCGCATGATCCTTTGTTACTTATCTCGAAACAGTCTTAGAGTAATTGCAATTTCTGCAAAGGTCGTATCTTAATATTGCAAAAGCATTGTTTTTCTGTTTGCGCAATTAAATTTTCGCGAGTAGACAGGCTTTAACTCTAAATCGACGATATTTGTATGTATGTATGTATCTTCACAAGTTTATATAGCTTTTGTCGATTGTGACAAACACAGTTATGGCAATCACAGTTTCTTTGTAAAATGCTGAAAATTATCATAGTTAGGGGTAGTGCACTGAATTTTTATTGTATTTGAGGGGGAAATTGAGCAAATTGTAGACGTGTCTATATAATGTGATAATTCGCGACACTTTCGCAAATCGTGCTCTAACCTTTTATCTTAGACAAATACATTAGAACCCAATTCGTTTTCTAATCGTTCTCTAAACTTAATTTTTGTTGGGCTATAGCCTAGTGAACCTGATATTTTTTGTATTATCACTCAACTGTTGAGTGAAGGCTGGTGCATTAATGCACTACCCCCAACTCTGAAAATTATACAACGTTATCTAAATCATATGCATAGCCAAATTCATATACATATAAAACCCACTCAGAGTTCACTACAGGTTAGAACGATTCATGTAATTTCTTTTACTTCCAATGGTTTTCGCACAGAAATCGTATTTGATATATGGCTCTCAATCTAAGCGTTTCTGGAAAAGTCAAAAGAAATTGCAATTTTTCTTACAATGATATATTTTAAGTTTTTAGGATGTTTTCTAAAGGCATCATTCTTCTAAAAAAGTTTTAACGTTGCTCAAATTTTGGGTTGTGCCGGATAGAAACTAGAGAATGCACTTAACCTACTTATTCCGCCAAGCATGCCTATTATCTGAATCTGATCTCGAAGTTTAAGATTTATTGATATTAACAGGTATCCGGCCGGATAACGGGATTACTCAAAAAAATGCCCGTTATTCTGGATATCCATCAGAGTGTTCGAGAGAAAAGTTTTCCGAAAACAGTATGGTCCGGTCCGTGATGCCGACGGCAAGCATCGAAGGACGTATCGTGATAAGCTTTAAGCAGATAGGAAATAGTGCAATAAAACCGCAAAAGTGTCGCTGGCTGTACCATGTTGAATGAATGGACGAAGACGCTCTACCCTTATTTGGAAGCAGAGGTAAAGGGAGACCTACACTGAGGTTGTTGTTGTTGTATTAACGACAAAGACACTCCCAGAAGGCGAGTGTTATCGATGTTGATGGTCCTTTGCCGGATATTAATCCGGTACGTTCCGCTAACAAATCATCATTAAGGTATCAGCCCTACCGTCTCGCGAACGATTAATATGCCCAAATTAAATCTTCTAGGCCTACACCGAGCTGGGAGGAACAAGGGAAGAAAGACTTGATTTTGCTTGGTGTTCCCAATTGGCGACAGTTATGGCGAAACAGGAATAGCTGTCGTGACTTGCTAAAATAAAACGGACAAAAACGCCTAGGCGGTTAAGTGCTTATTATTGGATGATGCCTATGATTTTGGATTTTTGAAAGTATTAAACTTTTAAGACATATGAACAAAACTTAGAACGCAGACTCATGCGGCTTTGAAATAAAATGTTTATAAGAAAACCTTGAAACTAAAACGAAATAATATTAATACACATTTGATATGCATATTGTAACGAATATACTGCAATCCCTCTTATTAGCAACCTTCTACTAACGTTCGAATCACTAAACTGTGGAATAAATAACTCCACCATTCAATACTGCAAAATGGCCTTTATTAAAGTACTTCACAATAACACTTCTACTGCTCAACAGATAGCGTGCTTAAATCAAACTGATTAGTCGTGCCTCAGCTGGTGCTGCTTTTATACTGTTTGGTTTCCTCATTGGCATATTTCTAGGCGTTTCTAGTTCTAGAATTTACTAGTTAGTTACCAGCTATAACTACGTTCATAGTTTCTCATATGCGCGTGTATATGTGAGTGATACTTGCACAAATTATTGCCTACTTTTGTGAGCATCTCAGATAAGATATATGCATGTGTTTGTGCGTCTCTCTCCTCTGCTTGTATGGACATATGGGTAGACATAATGATTGATTTGCTGATGTGCATACAAGTCACTGCTTAGTATCGGCTTAGAGATGATAGTATCCCTTAGTGTTGCTAATATTCGTCACAATATGTATATATTTCCATGCTGAGTGGGTTATATACGTCAATATGATTTTAGACATAGTATTTATCTAACTAAGATTACCCTAACCATGCTATATAATTTTATGAAATGAACAAAAAACATCAATTAAAAAAGTATACGAAATCAGAAATGAACAAAGAACATCAATTAAAAAAATATACTAAATCAGAAAAGGTAAAACAAAGAGAAGGTCCAACATCAAATGCGTCAAATCGCTCAAGCCAATTTACTATTATAAGGTAAAATGAAGGGCATCATTCTGTGTTGCCGACTCAGACCAAGAGATCCTCTTAGAGATTTCGTCTAACAATGGACGATTTCAGCGAACAGAATTTTTGTTGATACCTTGCAAAAACATGTTTCCGTCAGTTGAGTTATAAAAAATTTGTTCTATGAACGGCGAGTTGAGCCAACTGCCAATAATTATATTTAAAAATTTTAAGCAAAATGACTTCTTAAATTATGTTTCACAGTTCACTATAATATTAAGAGGAACATTTTTGTTCATAACCAACACTTTAAACGGCCAAAGAACTGTCAGACAGCCGAATAAACACGTTAAGGCGAAAGTAATGTGTCGTAAAATCGTAACCGTTGAGTGAATCAAAAATACACAACGGTTCGTTCAGAAGGTTCTCAAGGCTCAAGATTGATTAACAGTTCTTGGCCCGTATCGTGTTTTACGATCAGATATCGAAAACCAATTTTACTCAAACGATGGACATGAGACGGTCAATCTTTTTTTTTTTTTTGAAAACGACAATCAATTATGGATATTATGAGTACGAATTGTCCCCATATCACATGTGTTATTACTCCGATTCCACGTCTTAGAGCTATTGTGATATCAAAAATAGGTTTCGATCACGGATCGTAACACGCGATACGGGCCCTGTTCTGAAAGCGCCCATGGTAATTCTCTATCATTTTTGTGCCGTCTTTACGTTTCTCAACTGTCAAAATATACGTTGCCATCGTCTCTGAGGCGGAACGTTTCACAATAGAGAATAGTTGCGTTCCAATGAAGCCTTCTCCAGATACCGACAAAAATTTAACATGCAAATGCAACAACAAAGTTGCGATTCTGATATCTATCTGGATAATTTTCGAATCCATAGGGTGTTCCACTAGACAACCCATAAATTTTTACTTTTAAGTCTGAAAACAAATTAATAAGGCCATAAAATAATTACATTACATTCATTTTAAACTACACATTTTTTATTTGTGTATCTATAATAAAATATAAAAAATACAAGAATAGAACAGAATAAGCCTTAGGACGATTGGTATTTATGTAGTTCAAAATGCGTTTTTTGGTACCTCTCCCGACATGTTTTAACTGCCGACTCCTTTGTTATGCATTAGTAACTCTATAATTTTTTTTTCATTTTTAATTTTTAAGTGCAAAATGCCATAGAATTTTATATGGAAACAAGTAAAGGTGTCTAAGTTCGGGTGTAACCGAACATTATATACTCAGAATGAGCTTCAATTGCACATTTCATTTCAGATAAATTACTTTTCTACATAACACGTTGCACCGCCCGTTTAAAAAAAAAAATTCTCCCCATTTCCTCTTTTTTTTGCTAAGTTATAGGTTATTATTCTAGTCTACGACCCTTTTAAGCTTGTTTTATATCTAAGTTGCCGTGGTCTTTAACCGATCTCGTCCATTTTTTTCTAGAAATATTTCCTGCTATAGGGAAAACGGTGTACCCAATTTCATTACGATCCGTTAATTTTTCTTCGAGTTATGGCTCTCGAAACATAAAAAATTGCTTAGTCATAAAAGGGGCGTTGCCATACCCATTTTGAAAAATTTTAGTGTTTTCCAATTTAATGTTATAATTCACGTTAAAAAGTAAAATTCTATCGATACAAAGCTCTTTTTCGCTAAGATATAGCTTATTATTTTCGTCTACGACCCTTTTAAAAATCTTTTATATAAAAGTGGACGTGGTCTTTAACCGATGTCGTCCATTTTTACTAGAAATATTTTCCTACAAATTGGCGGGACGGGACCTACTTGTTTTATGCCGACTCCGAACGGCATCTGCGAGGCAGATGAGTTTTCACTGAGAGCTTTCCATGGTAGAAATACACTCGGAGTGCTTGCCAAATTTTCTTCTAATTGAAAAACCTTATTTCTAAAATTTTGATGTTGCTTTGCCCGGGGTGTGAACCCATGGCATTCGGTGAGGTAGGCGGAGCACGCTACCATCACACCACGGTGGATTTTCGATTTATGATTAATAATATTTGTAAAATTGATTTTATCACAAGTGGGCGGTGCCACGCCCATTTAAAATTTGTTTTTTTAATTTTTATCAAGAGTCTCAATATCAGTCCACACGTCAAATTTAAACATTCTAGGTGTATTATTTACTAAATAACCAGGCTTTTTGTGTTTTCCAAAATGTTATATATGTATATAAAAAGTGGGCGTGGTTATCATTCAATTTCGCTCATTTTCAATACCAATCTATTCTGGGTCCAGATAAGCTCGTGTGCCAAATTTGGGGAAGATATCTCAATATTTAGTCAAGTTATCGTGTTAACGGACAGACGGACGGACGGACGGACAGACATGGCTCAATCAATTTTTTTTCGACACTGATGATTTTGATATATGGAAGTCTATATCTATCTCGATTCCTTTATACCTGTACAACCACCCGTTATCCAATCAAAGTTAATATACTCTGTGTGCAAAGCACGCTGAGTATAAATATAACGCAATACTGGCTGTTATTTTGATAATTTGTTTTCACTTTTTAAGTAAAACTTTATGGAGCGATTTGGAAGAAAAAGTTTGACAATAACAGGCACCCATTAGTTGAGTGCTGCCAACTCTCATAGTACTGATCCGGATCGTTCCAATAAGATTTGATCTTGATTAAGAGCTGGATGGCTCATTGGAATGCACTAAACGAGGCTCTAAATTATAATTATTGCGTCGAGTGAGTAAAACATAAACATTAACTTTGTGTAGCTTTGACTTAAATTTTAAAGCTTTTTTTTTCATACAAATTTGTGTGTAATTTTTGAAATATAGAAGAAAAATCTCCTGCTTACTTTTATTGTAAAAAAATGCAAGTTTTACTAACATTTAAGCGAATTGAAACGCAAATGCCTCATGTGCTGAATATTTAACCATTTACCGGTTTACTCTATCTCTATATTTCACCTTCTCTGACAAAGTATCTAAAATTTTTCGTGCGATGTGACTCAATAACACAATGCATTATGATTGATGGTATGATTTTTATTATAATTATTAGTAAGGCATAAATATAAAAATAAATTAGCATTCATACATAATGCACGCACCTATTTAAATTGAAATGATTTTGTATGTGCGTTTACATAAATACATACATATGTATAAACATATTAATTGTAATATTTAATTCTAATAACTTACCTGATATATCAGGTCCACTAATTTCGGTGAAAATTTTATGGTATGATGGCCTTCGTGTTAGCTCTATTCGTCGCTGTGGTGAATCATCATCGGTAAGACTATCCTCACTGGTATCGAGGTGTTGTGTATTTGGTTCGGGTTTGATCTTACATTGAAAATTTGGAGGGAGCTGAGTCAGTATTCATCATTTAATATGTACATACATATTTTTGTTGTTGTTAACAAGCAAATAAAACCAAAACATTCATTTTATTTTGTTTCGTGGATGGAATGTCGAATAAAGGATCGCCAATTTGAAGGGAGTATAATGAAAACGAAAAAAGTAAGTATTTAAATTTAAAATAAAATTTATTGTATTTTTGTTTTGAATAATACCAGAGTTTGCAAACTATAAGCAAATGTTTCAATTGTATCAGGGTTTGTGATTCTAAATCCTTTTTTTGATTTAAAATGCAACTTCAAATCAAAGATAATTTTTATTTTTTATTTGTTTCGGCATTCAAATAAAAAATATTTTTTTTTTTTTTTGATTCTTCAGACGAATCAAAGATAGTTTTTATTTTTAATTTACTTGGCGTTCAAATAAAAAATATTTTTTATTTGTTATTTGATTCTTCAGGCGAATCAAAGATACTTTTTACATCTTTCATGCAATTGGACCTGCACATTAAGTTTGGTCCGAATCTCAAAATTGTAAGTCCTTAAAAGATATACCCACCGATCATGATGATGATCGCCATGTTTTTTAGCCATGAGCGGGTATATGTATATTGCTTTCTGATTAGAAATGTGTCGGAACCGGAACCGACCGGATAGTCCCACCATTAGGGCGGGTCGATTTGTGGGGAGGCAAAAAAAAATCGCCCATTGCTCTGCGAAAATCGTATTCTAGGGATCAAAATAAGAAACTTTGCCGAAGGAACCATACCTCTAAAACGAATTCTGACGTCCCCCCCCCCCCCCCCCAATTTAGGTCGAACTTTTGGGTAGGGGCAAATTTTGAAAAATCCCACTTTGACCCATTTAGAGTGCTCCAATAGAGTCCAAATGTATGACCGACCCCCACTAACTTTAGAGGCCCGACCCACCGATGCCATGGTATGGTGCACATGTATGGTAAACCCCCAGGGGGGTTCCAGGGGGTGTGCCACTGGCATCGGTGGGTCGGGCCTCCAAAGTTAGTGGGGTCGGGCATACATTTGGACTCGATTGGAGCACTCTAAATGGGTCAAAGTGGGATTTTTCAAAATTTTCCCCTACCCAAAAGTTCGACCCAAATTGGGGTGGGGGGGGACATCAGAATTCGTTTTAGAGGTATGGTTCCTTCGGCAAAGTTTCTTATTTTGATCCCTAGAATACGATTTTCACAGAGCGATGAGCGATTTTTAAATCGACCCGCCCTAACCACCATAGTATATGTTCCTTGGCGAACTCTCTGGCCTCTGATCCCCCTAGCCAAAAGAAGCTTTAGGCGCTCAGGAGCCGATTATGCTCCACAGCTTGGCTATTAGGCCTAGGTAAAAATGAGAAAAATTCTATTGGGCTTGAGATTTTACGAGATTATCGGCTTTGAAAATACAAAAACATGACATTTTTGTACAACGCAAAAAATCTCCTGCTTTTATATGGAAATTAAAAGAAATCAAGAGTGAAGTTCTTCATTTCCCAAAAATTGACAGACTGGATGTCTGCTATACTAGAGATATATGCCGCCGCCGATATTTGTCGTTTTTCGCACCGCCGCCGAATGTCAAGAATATCGGAGTCTGTCAATACTTTAAGGATGGACAAAGGTGACACATAGCTCAAAATTAGTTAATATAAACGCGCACTTATTTGTAACACGTATCAAGTAAGAAGCATAAGGTATTGTAACGAATTTACTGCCAATCCTCTTATTTCAAATTCTCTGCTAACGTTCGTATCGCTAAACTGTTGAATAAATAACACCACAATTCAGTAATGCAAAATGGTCTTTATTAAAGTACTTCTCAATAAATAACTCTACTATTGCTCGACAGATAGCGTGCTTAATCAAAACTGATTCTCGCGCCTCTACTGGTGTTGCCTTTTATACTGTTTGGTTTACTCGTTCACATTTCTAGGCGGTTCTGTTCTAGAATCTACTAGTTGGTTATCTGCTATAAGTTTCTCAGCTATAACTACAGATGCACAATTTTTATAGCTTCTCTCACAGCTCATGCGCGTGTGTTTGTGAGCGACACTTCCACAATTATATTGCATATCTCAGATAAGATATCTGCATGTGTTTGTGCGTTGCTTCTCCGCTGCGTGTACTTACATATGTGTAGACATAATGATTGAATTATTGATGTGCATCAAGTCACTGCTTAGCATCGGCTTAGAGATGGCAGTACCCCTTAGTGTTGCTAATATTTGTAACATTATCTTTCTTTCAGATAGCGACCCAAATCAAACAAACATTTTCTTTGGTTTCCCTAAAGAACCAATAACAAGTAAAAAGTATCTTTTATTTGAATGCCGAGTAAATAAAAAGTATCTTTGATTCGTCTGAAGAATGAAATAACAAATATTTTTTATTTGGATGCCGATCAAATAAAAGATAAAAAGTATATTTGATTTGAAAACATTTTCAAATAAAAAATACATTTTATTTTGCAGTAATAAGAAAATTCCATTGTGAATTCATACAAGTGAAATCTTTCTATTCCTCCATTGCCATACCTACCTGTCAAATAATAACTGAAAAGAGGTTTGTTTTTTGCTCGCTGTTATTAAATTGATGAGAAATTAGTTGCAAATCAGATTTTCGCCTAAATGTGTATACAGAAAATCAGACTAAATATTACAATTCATTTCTAAAATCTGGTTAATGGATTAAATGTGAGCAGCCTGTTAAGCAAACAGCCTGTTATGTTTGAAAAACACAATTCAGCAAATGATTTAAGTATGCGAACAGCGATTGAACAGGTGATCGAGGCTGTTTTATATTGTGAACGTTTTTATCAAACATTCGCCACTTGTATGAATGCACAATGGAAAATTCATAGGAAATCCCTCATTGCAACTGCGTGACGCAATGTCCCCTAAGCTCAGAATCTCACGGAACTTTGAAGTGTCCATTGTAGACAGGACCCACTGGGAAATAGAGAATCCTTATAACGACCCTGACTCAGAGGTCTGGTTCACGGATGTATCGAAATTCGATGACGGAAGAACGGGAGCTGGCATCTATGGGCCGAACTTCAAACAATCGATACCAATGGGGTGCTACCCCACCATATTTCAGGCAGAAATTCATGCAATAGAAGTTTGTGGTATAGAATGTCTGCGGATAGGCTCAACATCGAAGAGCATCTGCATTATGTCGGACAGCCAGGCGGCCCTGCGTGCCTTGCAATCCTACACAGTTACATCTAAGCTAATGGATGAATGCACTGAAATCCTTAATGCCCTGGGAGCCAAAAACAAGGTTTTGTTAGGATGGGTTCCCGGGTATCAGGGACATGAAGGTAATAACATACAGATTACCTAGCAAAGCAGGGTGCTACATCAGCATTCTATGGTCCAGGCCCATTTTATGGACTTAAAAAGCACACACCAGGGAAACTATAAGTAACTGGGAAACTAAACAATTCAGACGTCACTGGATTGATTGCCCAGTGCAAAGGCAGGCCAAACTGTTTATACTTCTGGCAACGAAAGAATCAGCCAAACTCGTTAATCTAAGCAGGGAGGACCTAAGAGTATTATACGGGACACTGCGGTCTACGATATCACCTAAGTAAATTAAATCTATCTGATACCCAAATTTATCGTTTCTGTGAGCTGGATGATGATGAAACGCCGGTTCACATTCTCTGCGAATGCGTCGCTCTAGCTAGGCAGAGACTATCCCATCTAGGTGGTGGGACTCTTAATCCCTATGTGATATGGAGTAAAAAGCCTGAAGAGGTACTTGGATACATCAAAAGCCTCCAGATACAAAATTAGGCTGAAAGGTCTTGCACAATAGATCTGCACAAAGATCGCAGTGCTTCCAGACCTATCAATAATAATAATAATAATAATATTTTTGGATTCGTGATCATTCAAATATAAATCACGCAACCCTGAATTGTATACACAAACATTTTAATTATTTTCAATTGATTCAATATAGAATAGTAGTGATTACTTTTTTAAGAAGAATTGCTTTGCTTTTTTGTATCGTATAGAGGTGAACTATGATTGAGAGAGCTGCTCCAGACCCTAAAATATTATAGTCCTTTATGCTAGGGATTTGAATGGGCGGCTAAAAACGTCGTTAGCGACAAAATTAAAAGTTTTTAGGATTATATCCGATTATAAAACAAACAATTCGGCGAATTTAAAGATACATCGTAAATGCAGGTGACTTAATACTCTGTTCCAATATTTACTGAGATCGGAGCGTAGTTTAATGCCCGAAAACTGGGGGAATCTGATATGCGAAAGTGATTTTAACCGTAATTTGAAAAAAAAAAAACTATCTTTCGAAGCTTACCGCGTTTTTTATTTGAACCACCCATTAAATTTATTTGTCGAGCTGTGGCATTTCAAAGAAATAGATTGGTTACCGACAACCGCTCACCTAAAAGACACTGTCCTTAATGAAACCGGTTGAAAACTAGCTAACATCCTAGTGATTAGAACTGTTCGCAATGGAACTGGTTTGGAATGTGTTGCGATGCAATGCGGTAGACTACCGCTAATGACATCATCGTCTACATATCAACAAAACAAACTATTTGAAATCTTTCCTTGGAAGGAAATGAGATTAGTCAATTGTAAATGCGAAAGCGTCATATGGAAATCAGAATAATCACTTGTAAATGACAAACCATCAATGAAAATGCAAAAACATAATTTGTAATTGAGAATATAAAAATGGTAATAAAGATAAGCTATGTATGTTTGTGCAACGGGCATATCCTCTTAAGGATAATGATAATAACACTTGATGGGAAGTTGCCTATGATCCGACTGACATATCTTGAAGTGAGAGAGCATATCCATGAAAAAACGTTGAATGCTGGAATGCTCTCACGCAGTCTCAGTTCAGTTGCATTGTGGATAAGTACAACTGTGTTGACTTCTTTCTGATAGGCACTCGCTTGAGTTATAGGTCCGACAAATAAGCACTTTTTCATATAGATGAGTTTAACACATGCTTATGCATTATGAGTAGATTGCATGTATTTTTATGGAGAATGGTAGAATGAGCGACACTGGCGCCCTCTGATATTGAAAAGTAGCCATCTCCCAAATTTTGTTCCAAGTAAATCATAAGAAGAAGAATTTGACATTTGCTTTGGCTAAGGGTGTTGGCACACTTTGCAAGTGAAATTATTTTTCCCACTGGTTGGTAAATTTTCTAACATTTTTCGCAATTGAAAAGTGCAATATAACAATCGAATACGACACAAAATATGTTAGCAAGTATTTTTGTTGTATTGTGAGAATGTTTACAACAGTGCTTCGCGAAATTTTGTATGTCAATGGGCAAGACGTAATAAACTTCAATTGCCAAGTCTAAAGTTCCTTCATATTTACAAACGCAACATCTTGGTTGATTGTGGCGATGTTATTGGAATGCATAAGCTTGTGTTAAACGCATCTATATGAAAAATGTCATTGTGTCACCGCCTTTAGCATAACGGGAAATTCTGGGTTGCCATTGTTGTTTAGGTTGAAAACGGCCAATTAGGGTTCCGTGCAGGGACGTCAAAGATTGAAACAGGGTTTATGTAGTCACAAAAGTGTTGGTCCTGTTCCACAACATTTTATATTATGACGAAAATTATTCAGTTCAGAGTTATTGATTTTCATTAAAAATTTAATCTATTACTTGAGGTTCCTCCTCTAAGTGTAAAAAGCATAGAAAACGTAGTTTATGAAATTATTGTGAAAAACTTTTTAAACTCAACAACAAAGTATGTATATAAGTAAAATATTTTCTAAGTATTCTGAATTTCTGTACTCAAGTTCTTTATATTTGTGTAATACAATGCATTTTACTCATCTGTCGGGCGAAGTATCGGAAGATTTACATAAACGATTTGGTTGCGTGCTTACGCTTTGAAGCCATACGAAAAACAATGAAACGCCTTGCGTTATCTTTGCTTTGAAGCAACCAAAGCGTTTATATAATTTTGCCCTTATGCATTTTGTAAACAGCCATAGTAGTGACATTTTCCCCTAGGGAGCCATGTTACACGTGTGGCGCGTTATATTTTAAGTTTCTCTAGACTTTTTTGACTCTAATTTAAATAAATTTTGCTTTCCGTATGTTTCCGCATTGCTGGAGGCTAGAAATCTTCCATAATTTATATTTCCGCAGAAATCTGTGCAACTATTTCATCTAAAAATACTACAAAGTTTTATTAAACTATCAAATGCAACTCAACTTAAAGTAGTCTTACGTACCAAAATTGCAACTCTAGACCTGAGATTTGCATCGGGTGAGCGAGGCTGTTTGTAATTTTGACGTTTATCGCTTAGTTGACACACTTGGTATTGTACACAATGTTCAGTTGCTGATCTCTTCGCTACATCCACCGATTCATCTATGTTTTTTACTTGTCCCCTAGAGAGTCTCGATGGTAATCAGCATTAGCGAGCATAGTGCTAAATGCAGCACTCCGGTTTGGCAATTTTAAGCATCAGCTAACGCTACATCGATTTTCGAATGCATAGCCCAACAAAACTAAATCGTTCTCCTACTCCTCCGATCGTTAACAAAACTGACCTTACTGAAGCAGCGCATGCACTCATGGTAAAGGGACCCTATGTCGGTCGATGGACGACACCCCAGAAACATTGATATCGCGCCGAATAAATGAATGTACGAGCAATTACAAGTGACGCTTTCGCATATTCAGTTTATGTTTTCTCATTTACGTCTTGCTATTCTCATTTACCTATAACGCTTTCGCATGTACTGACGATTTCTCATATACAATTGAATATTCCCATTTCCAAATGGCACTTTCGCATTTTCAATTGACTATTCTCATTTCCATGTGACGCTTTCACATTTACATTTGACGCTTTCGCATTTTCATTTGACGCTTTCGTATTTTCATTTGCCACTCTCTCATTTACAAATAACTATTCTCATATCGAAGTTACGCTTTCGCACTTTTACAACTTCATATGACGTTTTCTTATATACATTTGTCGCTTTCTAATTTACAATTGACCAATCTAATTTACAAGTTACAAATCTTATTTCAAACTGACGCTTTCTCATTTATTTTTTATTTTATTTTATTTTATTTATTTATTTAATTCATTCAGTCTAAAAGTACATGCTTTCTTACAGACTAGTTAACTAGTAACTAACTAGTGTAACGAATTTACTTTGTATATTTTTTCGACGTTCAACAAGCTGTTCCAGGCAGATTTGAACGCAACATCCGTGCAAAAATATACAAGATCTGCCCGTTCGTACTACGCATATATCCGCCCTCCTCATTAGACTGGGTCGATTTATTGACCGATATTGCGCCATCGATTTTTCGATAAGATTTGGGCTCAGGAAAAAAAGTTCCACTACGCATACCCGAAAAAATAATTTTCGAGCCTGCGAAATTTGATGTTTAAGGCTTTTTCATGACCTACTAAAAAAATTTTCACTTGATTGTAAAATTTTCATATAAGGTATATATCCGACCCAAAAATATCCGCTAAAAACGTTGTCAATAACTTTTTTTTCAAAAAACTGTTATCGGCAACGTTTTTAGCGGACATTTTTGGGTCGGACAGGGTATACATGTGAACATTTTTTTAGTAGGTCATGAAAAAAACCTTAAAATTCAAAGTCGAAAATAGTCAAAAAAATTAAATTTCGCAGGCTCGAAAATTATTTTTATTGGGTATGCGTAGTGGAACTTTTTTTCCTGAGCCCAAATCCTATCGAAAAATCGATGGCGCGATATCGGCTAACTTTAGTCCATACAAATGGACCCACCCTAGTACATATGCTGTACCAAGAGCATGAACTCTGATTCGACTGATGGTTGAAAATATATAATTGAAGAAAGAACCTGAAAACATTACCTCAAACTCTAACTGTCTATCATATCATCGAATTTATTTTTTTTTTTATCCTAAACTATGCTGGACATTTTGCAAACAGTGCATTTTTTAATAGGAGCTCAGAAATTAAACACAAGCTGTAGCGGAAGCAGTTGCATTATACAATGCTCCTAAAAGTATGCTACAAATTAACATCGTACAGGTGTTGAATGCATTATATATCCTACTGCAAAAGCTTAATATAATTATACCTTTCATGAAAATGAAATGGTATATTAATTTCGTCACGAAACCCAAAATTGTAAGTCCTTAAAGGAAAATAGATAGACCCATCATTAAGTATACCGAAATAATCAGGTTGAAGAGCTGAGTTGATTTAGCCATGTCCGTCTGTCCGTCTGTCTGTTTGTATGCAAACTAGTCCCTCAATTTTTGAGATATATTGATAAAATTTGGTGAGCGGGTGAATATATAGCATATATCCCCCACAACCGATTGTTCAGATAAGAAACTTTTCGTAATTGCTGCCCTATTTTAAGAGCTAGAGGCTTCAAATTTCAACGAATGCTTACGTATATAGCATATATTGTTGTCTGAAAAAATCATACAGATCGGTGGTATATATTATAGTATATATGTGGTGGTAAATATAGTATATATATATAGTATATATATATATTTTCGCAATTTTAGCCCCATTTTAACAGCTAGAAGCTTCAAATTTCACCGAATGCTTACGTATATGGCATATATTGTTGTCTGAAAAAATCATAGAGATCGGTTGTATATATAGTATATATCTCATACAACCGATTGTTCAGATAAGAAACTTTGGGCAATTTCTACCCCATTTTTACAGCTATAAGCTTCAAATTTCACCGATTGCTTACGTATATAGTATATCTTGTTGTGTCAAAAAATTATAGAGATCGGTGATATATATAATATATATATGATGGTATATATATTTTTTTGCGATTTCGGCCCCATTTTAACAGCTAGAAGCTTCAAATTTCACCAAATGCTTACGTGTATAGCATATATTGATGTCTGAAAAAATCATTGAGATCGGTGGTATACATAGTATATATCTCATACAACCGATTGTTCAGATAAGAAACTTTGCGCAATTTCTTCCCCATTTTAACAGCTAGAAGCTTCAAATTTCACCAAATTCTTACGTGTATAGTATATATTGTTGTCTGAAAAAATCATTGAGATCGGTGGTATATATAGTATATATCTCATACAATCGATTGTTCAGATAAGAAACTTTGCGCAATTTCTGCCCCATTTTAACAGCTACAAGCTTCAAATTTCACCAATATATATTTTTGTCTGAAAAAATTATAGAGATCGGTGGTATATATATTATATACTTCATATAAACTCTCATTTTTGCCCCTTTTTTACGGATAGAAGCTTCAAAATTCATTAAATTTCATCAAATAGTACCTACCTATTTTTTATTTTATATTTATCTTAAAAATCGTTTAGATATGTTAAAATTTCACCAAATGTTTACGTGTATAGCATATATTGTCTGAAAAAATCATAGAGACCGGTGGTATATATAATCTCATACAACCGATTGTTCAGATAAGCAACTTTGCGCAATTTCTCACCCATTTTAACAGCTAGAAGCTTCAAATTTTACCAAATGCTTACGTGTATAGTATATATTGTTGTCTGAAAAAATCATTGAGATCGGTGGTATATATAGTATATATCTCATACAACCGATTGTTCAGATAAGAAACTTTGCGCAATTTCTGCCCCATTTTAACAGATAGAAGCTTCAAATTTCACCAAATGCTTACGTATATAGCATATATTGTTGTCTGAAAAAATCATAGAGATCGGTGGTACATATATTATATACATACCTCATATAAACTGTATTTTTTTGCCCCTTTTTTACGGCTAGAAGCTTCAAAATTCATAAAATTGCATCAAATAGTTACGTTTACGTCATATATTGTTGAAATACGTGATTCGTAGTCATAGTTTTTACACGCAGACCACAAAAAACCTGAAACTTTGCATCCTCACACAAAGTACCTACCTATTTTTTATTTTATATTTATCTTAAAAATCGTTTAGGTATGTAGATCTGTTCACTATATATTTCTTATCTTATACATCTGATTATTCGGAGATTACGAATGGGATAAGATTATTGTTAAGCCCCATTCATGAAAGGTATGAAGTCTTCGGCACAGCCGAAGACAGTCCCGTCCTTACTTGTTTTATCTTGCTTTAATAGCATTGAATTATTATCTTTATTTGTTTGTTTCTGTAAATATGCTGTCTTTTTTTCCTGCCTTTTTAAATCATTGGATTTATTTTTTGTGTTAGTCTCTAGCTTTCTTCCAGATTTCGATATATTGCCGCCGAAAACTAGAAAGTTAATGAAGTTAAGTTCCCAGATTGATACCTGATCCTCAAAACAAGGAACTGATTGATGCAGCCTCGCATCTCGGGTTAATTAGGAGACAATGTCCGTAAACACTATGAAAAAGGTTTGCCATCCAAGAACTGGAACCGGTAAGCGATCTTCTTAGAGTTCACGACCCAGTTCTTACATAGGGCGGAAGTATACTCCCCCAAACACTCGCACGTTGACCTTACACAACTTTGATTCCAATAATGGTATAGGTTTAACTCTTACTAACAAGAATCTCTCCCGACATAAGTAACGTATTTCATTTGTATTGGTGTCACCACCAACCATCTTTGAAGCAGCCAGTTGTTTACTTGGACTTCCGTTAGAGGATGTGGATGGAGCGAAGCACGGATGGAGAGAATTAATCAAATTAAGAACCGAATGAAATGGTTCACCCTCGAAATTATGTATTGTGTATGTATGGCGAAGTTCAGGCACGTAGCTTGAAAAATTTCTGGCGAATGTTCACCCAAACGACTACAAGAGTCCCATGCTTCTTGATGTAGACCCGCGGATTCAAAAACTCCATGAAACGAAGTCAGGACCTGGTAAATCGGGTGATTTGAACCTCAGTGCAAATCATCATAACGCAGTATGAAGCGCACCGAAGTATTCCATGATCTTAAAGAGCAAATTTGTCCGGTTGTATTCTGCGTTTTTTTACTTCTCCAAATAAATTCCATTAAAAGAACTCAAACCGCCCGAAAATTTCGCAAACACTGCATAACTTAATAGGAGCTCAGAAATTAAAAGAAAGCTGCACCGGAAGCAATTGCATTACAAAATGCTCCTAAAAGTATGCTGCAAATTAATAATGTACAGCGGTGGCCAATCCATTGCATACATTATACAATATATATCCTACTGCAACAGTCGATATTATGCAAACATTGCATTTTTTAATAGGAGCTCAGAAACTAAACACAAGCTGCAGCGGAAGCAGTTGCATTATACAATGCTCCTAAAAGTATGCTACAAATTAACATCGTACTGGTGTTGAATGCATTATATATCCTACTGTAAAAGCTTAATATAATTTTATCTTGCTTTAATAGCATTGGCTTATTATCTTTATTTGTTTGTTTCTGTAAATATGCTGTATTTTTTTCCTGCCCTTTTGATTCCTTTTTAAATCATTGGATTTATTTTGTGTGTTAGTCTCTATCTTTCTGCCAGATTTCGATAAATTGCCGATGAAAACTAGAAAGTTAATGAAGTTACGTTCCCAGATTGATACCTGATCCTCAAAACAAGCTACTGATTGATGCAGCCTCGCCTCTTCGGTTAATAAGGAAACTACCCGTAAGCACTATGAAGAAGTAAATTCTTATGGCGTGTTATGCCCCGTAAGCGCTCTCCTTGGAATATACTACCCAATACTTACATAAGAGAAAAGTATACCCAACAACGATTCGCTCGTCACCTTGGCCCAACTTCGATCCGAATATTGCCGTAGGTTAAAATTCTACTTATCCAGAACCACCCCACACATGTAACGTATTTAACTTATATTTGTGTCTCCACCAACGATCTTTTTAATAGATAATCAAATTAGGAGGCACCGAAGAAGATGGTTCCTCGAAATTATGCATTGTGTAAGACGTAGTTTGAAAATTTTCTGGCGAATGTTCACCGAAACGGCTACAAAAGTCCCTGCTTCTTCTGTGCCGGATATTATGAAAACATCGCATAGTTTAATAGGAGCGCAGAAACTAAAAGAAAGCGACAGCGGAAGAAAGTCACTATAAAATGCTCCTAAAAGTATGCTACAAACTAACACCGTACAGCAGCGGCAAATCCGTTGCAAAAGTTGATTAATTTGATCATGTTGTGATAGAATTGAAATTTTATCTTTGCTTGTTTCTGTAAATATGCAGTCCTTTTTTCGGCGGCCACCGTGGTGTGGTGGTAGCGTGCTCCGCCTACCACACCGTATGCCCTGGGTTCACACCCCAGGCAAAGCAACATCAAAATTTTAGAAATAAGGTTTTTCAATTAGAAGACAATTTTTCTAAGCGGGGTCGCCCCTCGGCAGTGTTTGGCAAGCGCTCCGGGTGTATTTCTGCCATGAAAAGCTCTCAGTGAAAACTCATCTGCCTTGCAGACGGAGTCGGCATAAACATGTAGGTCCCGTCCGGCCAATTTGTAGGGAAAAGCAAGAGGAGCACGACGCAAATTGGAAGAGAAGCTCGGCCTTAGATCTCTTCGGAGGTTATCGCGCCTTATATTTATTTTTATTTTTTTCCTGCGTTTTTTATTACGTTGCATTTACACATTTTTTGTGTTTCTCTCTAACCTTTTACTAGATATGGATAAAAGTAATAAAATGTATCAATTAAGTTATGTATCAGTTAAGTTCCCAGATACCTGGTCCACAAAACAGGCAACTGATTGATGCAGCGTCGCTTCTCGGGTTAATAAGGAGACATGTCCGTAAACACTATGAAAAAGGTTTGGCATCCAAGAACTGGAACCGGTAAGCGATCTTCTTAGAGTTCACTACCCAGTTCTTACATAGGGCGGAAGTATACTCCCCCGCACATTGATCTTACCCAACTTTGATCCAAATAATGGTATATGTAACGTATTTCATTTGTATTGGTGTCTCCACCAACCATCTTTGAAACTGCCAGTTGTTTACTTGGACTTCCGTTAGAGGATATGGATAGAGCGAAGCACGGATGAAGAGAATTAATCAAATTAAGAACCGAATGAGATGATTCATCCTCGAACCAACGCCTCTAACACCCCTTTCCTTATGGTCCACCCCTGTTGAAACGGCAAGTTTCCTTGGACTCCCGTTAGAGGATATTGATGACAATTTGTGATCGGTCGCGGCTATTAGGTGGAGCGAGCATTGCTACAACAACAACAACAACATTCATCCTCGAAATTATGTATTCTGTATGGCGTAATTCAGGCACGCGGTTTGAAAAATTGCTGGCGAATGTTCACCCAAACGACTACAAGAGTCCCATGCTTCTTGATGTAGACCCGCGGCTTCAAAAACTCCCATGAAACGAAGTCAGGACCTGGTAAATCGGGTTATTTGAACGTCAGTGCAAATCATCATAACGCAGTATGAAGCGCACCGAAGTATTCCATGTTCTTAAAGAGCAAATTGATTAACGCTTGTCCTGCTGTATTCTGCGTTTTTTTTACTTCTCCAAATAAATTCCTTTAAAAGAATCTCAAACCGCCCGGAAATTTCGCAAACACTGCATAATTTAATAGGAGCTCAGGAATTAAAAGAAAACTGCACCGGAAGCAATTGCATTATAAAATGCTCCTAAAAGTATGCTGCAAATTAATAATGTACAGCGGTGGCCAATCCATTGCATACATTATATAATATATATCCTACTGCAACATTCGATATTATGCAAACATTGCATATTTTAACAGGCGCTCAGAAACTAAAAGAAAGCGACAGCGGAAGAAATTCATTATACAATGCTCCTAAGGTATGCTACAAACTAACACCGTACAGCAGTGGCAAATCCGTTGCAAAAGTTGAATATAATTTGATCATGTTTTGATAGAATTGAAATTTTATCTTTTCTTGTTTCTGTAAATATGCAGTCCTTTTTTCTGCTTTTTTATTTCGTTGCATTTATTTTTTGTGTTTCTTTCTAACTTTTTACTAGATTTCGATAAAAGTAATAAAATGTATCAATTAAAACTGTTAAGTTCCCAGATACCTGGTCCACAAAACATGCATCTGATAGATACAGCGTCGCTTCTCGGGTTAATAAGGAGCCATGTCCGTAAACACTATGAAAAGGTTTGGCAACCAAGAACTGGAACCGGTAGCCGATCTTCTTAGAGTTCACTACCCAGTTCTTACATAGGGCGGAAGTATACTCCCCCAAACACTCGCACCTTGATCTTACCCATCTTTGATTCCAATAATGGTATGGTAACGTATTTCATTTGTATTGGTGTCTCCACCAAACATTTTTGAAACTTCCAGTTGTTTACTTGGACTTCCGATAGAGGATATAGATGGAGCGAAGCACGGATGGAGAGAATTAGTCAAATTAAGAACCGAATGAGATGGTTCGCTCTGGAAATTATGTATTGTGTATGGCGTAGTTCAGGCACGTGGTTTGAAAAATTTCTGGCGAATGTTCACTCAAACGACTACAAGAGTCCCATTGCTGTAGACTCGCGGCTTCAAAAGCTCCACGAAACCAAGTCAGGACCTGGTAAATTGGGTGATTTGAACGTCAGTGCCTGTTTATTCTGCATTTTTTTACTTCACCAAATAAAAGAATCTTAAACCGTCACAGAAATTTCACAAACATTGCATACTTTAATAGGAGTTCAGAAATTAAAAGGAAGCTGCAGCGGAAGCAATTTCATTATAAAATGCTCCTAAAAGTATGCTGCAAATTAATAACGTACAGCGGTGGCAAACCCATTGCATACATTATATATCCTACTGCAACAGTCGAATATAATTTTATTATGCTTTGATAGGATTCGATTTTTATCTTTGTTTGTTTCTGTAAATATTCTGTTTTTTCTTGACTTTATTTCACATTGCATTATTTTTTAGGTTTGCCTCTAACTTTCTACTACATTTCGATAAATTGCTGAAAAAAATTAGAAAATCAATCAATAAAAACTGTTAAGTTCCGAGATACCTGGTCCTCGAAGCAGGCAACTGCCTCGCCTCTTACCTTGTCGGTAAACACTATGAAAAAGTTTGGCATCAAAAACTCATCCAATTAATCTAAAAGAGAACGAAAAGACCCTCAGCTTTATCCGTGCACAGTCGGTGAATAGAACCAATGCAAATGGAAAAGTTTTTGTTTTTGCAATATAAAGGTACCCACTTGTAGATTAATCCACAATTTCACAAAAACTTCTAACATTAACCCTTCAAGGCAAAATGAGAATTTATCGGGATAAATTCCAATTTTTGCCTTGAAGGGTTAATGATGGAACTTTATATCAAATTATGGATTAATCTGCAAGTGGATACTTACATATTGCAAAAACAAGACCTATGTCATTTGGCTTGGTTCAAGAGATATACACAAATCGGTATGAATTATCGATGAGCCGATAAACCCACGTAGTGCCTTTAGCTTGATGATCAGCCCAGTTTAAACAAATATCATCTGCCTATAAGTATGCAATGCTTTTTTAATGAGTTAGAGGAAGCAATAGAATCTTACACATGAAGGCTTAGCGACGAGTATCATATTTTGTATTTCTGCGCGTCTGGTAACTTCTCAAGGTGATGACGGAAGAGTTTAGAAAATAATAAATTAAATTTAATCACATCTAGATAGCTATTATCGACACATGCCTTCACTATAAATGAGGACTCTAAGCGAAAATAAAGCTTTAAACATTTCCGCAGAGGACAGAGAGAAATTTGCTAAGGGCGTCTTCCGACTTTTTTTCCTCATTCGCTTTTCCGAATGTACAACGGTTACCGTGGCAGTGACCATGCTCGCAGAACTACAGAGACGGGTACTTGGCATATAAGCTTGTGTATATATGCAACCACTTTCGTTCAAACACCTAAGTTGCAGTTGGAATTGTAGAATTATCAGCAAAAAGGGTTGGGCCAGAGGGATAAGAGACGTTGGTTATACATTGGTTTCTATTGAAAAGATGATGAGTGTACCCACATGCCACCATGGTAACTCCTTCTGGTGGGGACGGGAGCTTCAAATGTAAAAGTTTAACAAATTTGGGGATAGAACACCACCCTTGCTTAGTTCATCTGGGTTTTGGTGTTACGTTCCTGAACTGCACTGATGATACCGACCACACAGAAGTAAGGGACGACGCTTCCCAAGGCAGTCGGTTCTATGTACCGGAGCGACTCGGGATTTTTCCCGACCAAGGACTGTCATTTCAGTGTGACCCGATCTAATTTGTTTCGTCCCTCCCACAAATTGTCATCCTCCCAGCAGCTCCTTGCAGCAGGACTGCTCCATATTCTCTTACTCCGGGAAGGCACCGAATCCAATCCGGGTCCGTCTCCTGACCCCGGTCCTGAGAAATGGTTTTGCTGCATCTGCCGGAAAAGAATCTTTTTAGGACGGTCATACTCTGTTCAGTGTGTCTCGTGCAAGGGATGGTTGCATCGGACAGGTTGTTCTGGGCTTGATCCCAAAACCCGACGTCCACGTAACTTTTATAAATCTTTTGTGGCTCCTTGCTGTTCACGCCCAAGGGCGTCCCGTAGTCTACGCCTAAGCGCCCCCCCCCCCCCCCACTACCTTCCAGCAGCCCCGCTACTCAGCAAGCCACAACAAGTACCCGCTGCTGCTCGCGCCCCACGGCGCCAACAACTCAAACAGCTGATACCACTCATAACTACTACCTTCGTAGTAGAGTTGGTAGCAATGCTGAGCATCAGCCCCTGCCCCCGTCTTCTCCCCCCTCTTTTCCGGCAGCAATCGTGCAGGTCAGGAAAACAGACTCTTAGTCCCTACCTCCGTTTGCACCGTCTGCCAGCACAGAATATATAGGTTTGCGACATCCGCCCAATGCAGCTCCTGCCTTGGGTGGTGCCACTTTCCTAGATGTTCTGGTCTCCGCGACGGCAACCCCCCGACGGGTTTCATCGCGCCATGTTGTCAGGTCGCAAACCCAAATCATCCGGGTACCCCAATGCTTGCCCAAGGACGCCCAGTCCCAGGGCCACAACAGCAATTGCGTCCTGGCCTTCCACAACCCAGGCGTAGTCACCCGTCACTTACCCCGAGAGTGGCGACGTCTCCCCTTATGCACTTCAGAATTCTGCAGTTAAACTGTAATGGACCAACTGGGAAGATTACGGAGATAGTCGATTTCATGAAGCGGCACAACATCCGCATTGCTGCGATTCAAGAGACTAAACTCACAGCAAGATCTGCATTGCAGACCTGCTCTGGGTATAACGTCCAAAGGAAAGACCGCGAGAGCGGAAATGGAGGCGGTCTCGCGTTTATCATACACCACTCTGTGCAATATTATATATTTGATCCTGGCATCGACCGCACGTACAATGTCTTACAACGTCAAGGCCTATCTATCCGGTCAGGCGATGCAAACCTACAAATCATCAACATCTACATCCCTCCTGCCACCTGTTGCCCCAGTGGATACCGCCCTAATATCAGGGCCTTACTCACTGGCAACAATCGCATTATCTTAGGCGATTTCAATGCCCATCATGATCTATGGCATTCAAACTTGCGGGCGGACAGTAGGGGTGAGATGTTGGCGGATCAAATAGAAGAAACGACGTTCTGCACAATAAACGGATACGCCCCCACACGTATGGTAGGAACCTGTCACAGCTCGCCAGATATCTCAATCGTGAGCGCAGAACTCGTAAACTGCGTCAACTGGCAGCCGATGGTAACATTGGCATCCGACCACCTGCCCATACTTATTTCGCTTGAGCGTACCGCCGACTTCATCGTCACTGAAAAACGCACTTTCATAAACTTCAAAAAAGGAAAGTGGGAAGAATATAAATCCTTTACAGACAGCCGCCTAGCTGCCCTCCCTATCCCGACTGATGCCCGCCAAGGGGAGCGTGCCTTCCGTAAGGTCATTAAATCCGCCTCGGCACATTTCATTCCCGCCGGGAGAATTCCCGAAATCCGGCCCACTTCCTGGCGGAGGCCGCAAACTTAGCGAGAGAACGTGACCTTATAAGACAACTTGATCCAGGCGACCCCCAAATAAGGGATATAAACCAACGCATCAGATTGCTTGTGGATGAACACAAGCGGGCGAAATGGGAGGAGCACCTAAAAGGTTGTAACCTCTCTACCGGTGTGGGTAAACTTTGGTCCACCGTAAAGTCCCTATCGAATCCGACTAAGCACAAAGACAAAGTTTCCATCGCCTTTGGCGACAAAGTGCTGTCGGACGCGGAAAAATGCGCGAGCGCTTTCTGCCGACAATATATAATGCATCCTACGGTCGACAAAGATAGACGGAGAGCCAATAGACACGCACATAAACACAAATTCAGCGCGTCACCAATCACCATCACCGCTAAAGAGGTTGAGGACGCCATTGGTCGTACTAAACCATCCAAAGCAGTGGGCCCACACGGCATAGCCATGCCGATGCTTAAAAGCCTAGGAAAAGAGGGTTTCAAATATTTAGCGCATGTCTTCAATCTGTCTCTTTCCATCTTTGTCATACCTGAGAAATGGAAAATGGCCAAGGTGGTCCCGCTACTAAAGCCTGGGAAACCAGCTAACATAGGTGAGTCGTATCGTCCGATATCTCTCCTATCGCCAGTGGCAAAGACGCTTGAAGCCATTTTGCTCCCTTATTTCCAAGCAAATTTGCAGTTATCCCCTCATCAGCATGGCTTCAGAAAACTCCATAGCACTACCACCGCGCTAAATGCCATTAGCACCCAGATAAATTGCGGTTTAGATCAATACCCCCACCATAGAACAGTACTCGTAGCGCTAGACCTATCAAAAGCTTTTGATACGGTGGACCGCAAATTATCTGGGTGGTCGGCAGGCATCGGTGCAATTTAGAAACGAAACATCAAAACCAAGGAGAATTAAACAAGGGGTGCCACAGGGTGGTGTCCTATCCCCACTTTTGTTTAATTTCTACATATCCAAGCTACCTTCACCACCGGAAGGAGTCACAATCGTTTCCTACGCCGATGACTGCACAATAATGGCCACAGGCCCAGGCCCAAAGATCGATGCGCTATGCAATAAAATAAACGGCTACCTCCCTGATCTCTCCAGTTTTTTCGCCCCGCGAAACCTGGCATTGTCACCGACTAAATCTTCCGCGACCTTATTTACAACATGGACGCCCCAAATGTCGACCATTTTGAACATCCACGTCGATGGCACTACGCTACCGACTGTCCTACACCCCAAAATCTTGGGTGTGACGTTTGATCAGGATCTACATTTTGGTGAGCACGCAGCCGCAATTGTTCCGAGAATTCAGAGCCGTAACAAAATCCTCAAATCCCTTGCTGGCAGTACTTGGGGAAAAGATAAAGAAACGCTCATAACTACATACAAAGCAATTAGCCAGCCGATTACATGCTACGCGTCACCCATATGGTCGCCAAGCCTAAAAATCACCCACTGGAAGAAACTACAGGCCTGCCAAAATACTGCTCTCAGAATCGCCACGGGCTGTCTTCTTATGTCCCCAGAACACCATCTGCACAATGAGGCGAGAATACTCCCCATCAGGGAGAGAAATGAGATGCTGACCAAACAGTTCCTGTTGAATACCCAGAAACCTGGGCATCCCAACAGACATCTGATTGATGAACCAGCACCGCCTAGGGGCTTAAGGAGTCATCTCCGTAAGCATTTTGAGGAAATACGGCACCTGAGAACCCAGCCGTATGAAGTGAAAAAACACAAGCAGGTCCTTGGTGAACTCCATAAACAGGCGTCGGATCTTTATGCCGGGAATTGCCCGGTGAATCCAGTACTTAACGAAAATTATCCAAAACTTGCGGAAGAGGAACGCATACTCCCCAGGGAAACGCGTGTCACTCTTGCTCAACTTCGTTCTGGATACTGTAACAGGTTAAACTCTTACCTATCCAGAATCAACCCCGACATACAAAATGTATGCCCCGCTTGCAATGTGTCCCCACATGACACCAACCATCTCTTTAATTGTAATGTGGAACCAACGCCTCTAACACCCCTTTCCTTATGGTCCACCCCTGTTGAAGCGGCAAGTTTCCTTGGACTCCCGTTAGAGGATATTGATGACAATTTGTGATCGGTCGCGGCTATTAGGTGGGGCGAGCATTGCTACAACAACAACAACAACAAGTAAGGGACGACCCATTGAAGTCTTGCAGTAACGTGTTGTGATTGACTATATCAAGGGCTTTTGATAATAGCGCTACGAACATTGTTCTATGGTCCACAGTTTATCTGTGTGCTTAAAGCGTTTAGCGCGCGGGTGGTGTTGTGTCATTTTCGGAAGTCATGCAGATGATTGGCAAGCCGTAGGTTTTCGGCGGTGAAATAAGGAAGCAGGACGGCTTCAAGTGTTTTGGCTACTGGCGATGGGAGAGATATTGGGTCCCAGTATGAGTCTCCTAAATCAGCTTGTTGCCCAAACTTTAGTAGCGGTACCGCGTTCGCCATTTTCCAGGGATGACGAAAGTGTACAGATACAGTTTGAAGACGAGCCAGATATTTGATGGCTTCTTCCACCTCTTTAGCAGTGATGGTAATTTGGGAAGCGCTGTGCGTATGCTTGTGTGCGCGTCTTGTGGACCGCCATCTAGTTTTGTAAACCATGGAATGCATTAATCGCACGTTTTATTGAAAACAGATGTAATTCAAAATTTAATTTTGTTGGAAATACGAAATTCATCATAAAAATGAGATTCAAAATTTTGAGTCGATTCAGATTACGATAAAATGTGCCACATATTGTCGGCAACAGGCGCTTGTATTTGTTCACAAGCTCTCTGATGCGCTTTGAGGATCGCCAGGCTCTGACTGTCTTCCTACGTTCTCGAAGTCCTTTGTAAGTTTTTTTTTTTTAGTAATGTCTATTTGTGTTTTGCATTTCAGATGCGCCATTCTAAACTTATCAAGGCTATGTGAAAGAGGATGTTTTTCTCCGACAGCCGTAGGTTTGCCAGTTTTTATTAAAAGCGGCTAAAAAATGGTACAAAAACCTCGTTAATTATATCCTCTAATTTATGTGCTTTCATTTAATTAAAATTTTTTTATATGAAATTTTTTTTAAACATTTCTTACAGCAAGTGGGTACAATCCCGTATAATATATATTTCGCTTTAAGCTCTGCTGATTAGAAAATAAAAATAAAAAGAACTAAGTAGAAGGAAATGTTTGGTTTGGCTTGGGTTATTTGCATACCACGAACGTCATATTGATTTAGCGACTTACTTGCACAGCACTGCCTGATGTTGTATGTATAACCGTTGTACTTGCTGGTGCTTTATTCACATATAATACACCCTTGGACCCTTGGCATGTGGACGCCACATTTGTCGCGGCTGTTTGTATGACTGACGACTGATTGGCTGCGTGTATGACAGAATGCATTTGCTGCCGGATAACAAATGTTACAATTGAGTTTTTTTTTTTTTTTAAGATAATCGAAATCTTCTTACTTGTATACTATGTACTGGCGCTAATGGATATTGTACATTCGCTGTTGTTGTTAACACAGTGCCAACACTCGCTGTAGGCGGTGCCGTTGCTAAACTATTACCTGCGTTTGAATTCGAGGAGTTATGACTTTGGTGTTGTGGTTGTGTTGATGTGGCCGATAAATTGTGACCGTCATCAATATTATTGCTAGAGTTTCCGTTCTCCTCGCCGATGCTGTCCATTTTTTTGATTTTCAACAGCACCGTTACGTCTTCCGACAACTGCTTCAGCTTGACAAATTTTTTATTTCAATTGGCAACCCAAAAACGATGCAAAATCCGTAGTAATAATGTTACTACTTCCAAAAATAAAACAATTGCGTGGTTGCTGTTGACTAAGATTGGTCCTTTGGTGTTGCTTTGCTTTATATATGTGTTTTTATGCTTGGTGACGATGGTTTGAGATTGTTACCGGAGACTGATCTTGAAATGAGTAGACGAACGGAATATTTCATTCAATTCAAAATATAATCTGAAAAATAGCAAGAAAATTATGTATATTAATGAGATTGAGATGGTAGTCCATATTTGTATATTGATATATTATATATTTTGTATTCTGTTTAAAATTGATCACATTGATGCAACAACACCAAGTTTCTCTGAAACCGCCTTACCAACGCATAATTTTACCATATGATACCATACGAAGTATGGACTATGAATAAAGAAAATATGCAAAGAAGGCAATTGGGATAAGGTTTACAACAACTAAGGCATGGCGTGGCTGCATGCGTTTGTAACACTTCAACCATCGTAGGAGTGCGGGTTCAAATCCCACTCCCGGGAGAAAAGGCTTTGAAGAGATTTAAAAGGTATAATCGAAACAGCTGTCACCTTGTCCGTCCTGATTTCACATTGTTTAAATTTTTCCCAAATTATTAAATTGATCACATGCAACTTCTTTAAGAAACTAGACAGTCCGACAAACACTGAAAAGTAGAAGCGAACCAACCAAAAATCCACTTCCAATTAAAAAAAAAAAAAAACAAATACTTCGCCTAAAACTAGTACCCAAAGTAACCAATCTTCGTTTCATTATCAATACAACTTTGACTTGCAATGGTCATGTGAATTCTGTTGTTAACCCTAGAAAGATAACGTTATTTTTTTACCCTAGAAGGATAACGTACGTCTGAGAGACGTGTTCAAGTTTAACTCTAAAGATATAAAAAAAACTAACATTTTTTTTTTGCTTTTTTAAATCATTTATTTGATATATGTGACCCGGTCTATGAAAAGGTGGCTTATGAGACGTACATAGACGTACGTTATGAAATTTACCGGAGAGATTTACGCCGAGCTTCTCTTCCAATCTTAGTCGCGCTCCTTTTTAATCTACCCTACATATTGGCGGAACGGGACTTATTGGTTTTAAGCCGACATCTGCAAGGCAGATGAATTTTCACTGATAAGCTTTTCATGACAGTTTTGCCAAAATGACTACCAAAAAACTTTTCTAAATTTTCGATGTAACTTTGCTCGAGCCTTGAACCCAGATACTTCGCTGTGGTAGGCGGAGCAGGCTACCATCATGCCACAACTGCCAAATAAAATTATCATATATTGCTTTCTATCTACCCCCGGACTACCATCCGTCTCCGGACACAGGCTAAACGCTTGGGTCTCCTAACCCCTAAGTGGATTAGCCTCTCCATGCACTCGGGGACTTACTTATTCAAGCCCTTCATACACCTCTTTGCGATCGTGAATGCGGGTGTTTTCTTTTCTGCAATAGTATGTTATTACTCTTCAGCCAGCTTCAAGTTGCATCCCAGATTTTGTTGGAAACTTACTCTATTGATAGCAGAACATAAACGTGCAAAAATAATTCAGACGGAATACTTTGCATTTGTGGGGATTTGAAAACTACTACAGGTCCAAGTTGAAGTTCCCAAAAACAAGTATGAAGTACTTTACTTAACTTCTAAAGGATTTTTTCAGAATGAAGAAATCCCGCAAAAAAATAATTGAAAACAGTTTTGAAACTTTTGTACTGAATATTTTGGACGAACGGGAACAGCCTAAAAATTATTTCTTACTAGTGCAACTGGTTTTTGTAAGCTTAACATAATTCGGCCCACGTGAATAAAGGGGCGTGTCCCAGCCGAATCACAAAGTGCTCTTTTTAGCAGCTCTTTATTCTACCTGGGATGTTGAAGAAAATCTCACTAGCATTGCTTTGCAAGTGAATGTAGTGTTTTGTTTCCATATCACCTTGTACTCATTTAAAACGATCGATACAAAAAAAAAATATTGAAGCAAAGTACTCGATATCTACTCGAACCGTAGTCAATAAAAAAGCTCACTTAAACTTGTCGAAATAATCTGTTACTTATGTACATGTTTTGTTGTTGTTGTTGTAGCGATAAGGTTGCTCCCCGAAGGCTTTGGGGAGTGTTATCAATATGATGGTCCTTCGCCGGATACAGATCCGGTACGCTCCGGTAACACAGCACCATTAAGGTGCTACACTGAAAGAAATGGCGCTAGTAAAATCAACAAATCGGTTCTGTTGTTCTTGACTTAACGGAGTTTCGGTAAAATTGATCGAATTATGGTTAATTCGACCGAGTTCTTTGTCAAGCGAACAAATTAGTTTAGTCATATCAACAGAAGAGAAATTGTCGCTCTTAAGTTAACAAAATTCTGTAAAATTGACAGATTCCTAATCAAGCTAACTGATTTTTTTGTTAACACAACTGATCTCACTGGTCATTTCAACATCGATCAACAGTCAATACATGAGCAAATTTCAAAGAGAATTTTACGCTCACTGCGCTCTCTACTTTGTACTTGTGTATGGTGTGTACTATATGTATGCTCATATTTACGTATGTATATGGCGGCTGCCGTGGTGTGATGGTAGCGTGCTCCACGCCTACCACACCGAAGATTCTGGGTTCACACCGCGGGCAAAGCAACATAAAAATTTTAGAAATAAGGTTTTTCAATTAGAAGAAAATTTTCCTAAGCGGAGTCGCCCCTCGGCACTGTTCGGCAAGCACTCCGAGTGTATTTCTGTCATGAAAAGATTTCAGTGAAAATTCATCTGCCTTGCAAATGCAGCAACATAGATACTTTCGTACAAAGCTGTCGCAACAACTTTTTTTATTCATTTGACTACTAAAACGGTCAATTACGAAGCAACGATTTGTGCGCAGTTGATAACAGGTATCGCCGCGGATAGGTGAGGTTGACAATTGGATTTGGAGAATATGTATATTGCGCTGGCAAACTGAAGGGTTGCGCTACACAGCCCCTTGAATCTGGTATTTTAGTCGCCTCTTACGACAGGCATACCTACCGCGGGTATATTCTGACCCCCCAACCCGCTGGGGGTATGTACATGTTTTAAAAATTGATTTTGCCACGAAATTTCCCGAATGTTGCAAATCTTAAAATAAAATTTGGGGGAATATTCAGAGCTCAAGTTACAAAAATACAGGTGTTACTTGACATGAGAAATAGATACATCGTTATTGTGTCCACGTACTTGATACACAAGAAAGTACTTGTACAAAGTTATCGACCACAAAAGTAGTCGGTGTGCGATTATGACTCGCTCGTAGCGGAACAACAATATAGCCGTAATCAGGTGGCAAAGAGCCTGAGCCAGATAAATAATTTTGCATGCAAATGCAACAACAACGATTTGAGCCAGATAAATCCAGATAGAAGGCTGGTTCAATTTGTGAGCCAGATAATTTGTTAATTACTTGTCTTTAGTTTGGCAACGCTGCCTTTAATAAACCTACTTTTTCAAAAATAGATGCCGCTGCTTTGCCGTATTTCAGTGAGTTTTACAGCTCCGGCTCACGCTCAATTCTCACGGGAATGCTCTGGATCATTGAGAGACTTGAGAAGCAGATGTCGTGAAATTTTCGCACACGTGAAATGTGATAGGCAGATGTCGCCGCTGTTTTTCATTTAACTCATACGGCGAAAGGCTAAGCAGCGACATCTATTTTTGAAAAAGTAGGTATATTAAAGGCCGCGTTGCCAACCTAAAAAGAAGTAATTAACAAATTATCTGACTCACAAATTGAACCAGATGGATTTATCTGGCTCAAATCGTTGTTGTTGCATTTACATGCAAAATTATTTATATAGCTCAGGATTTTGCCACCGGATGATAGCTTATGATTTAAAAAATCTACGTATGTATGTATAAATTGACAACAAAAGATTGTACCACAAAAACAAAAATTGAAAACCAAAATAAAACTGGTCGGTCGCATGCCCCTGTATAGTTTTTGCTGTTTTATACAAAATTGATATCATACGAGGCCAGAACAAAAGAAAACACTCGCATACCATCTCATGAGTCACCACTGACAGAATAGCGCCATAAAAGTTAACCGATCAACAACTGACAAATCGAGTCCCACCGTCGCAATCACCAAACCTGAAGAGTTAACGTCATATAAGACAGACATTCCGATTGCCAGACAAACCGATGCTTTTGCAATCTTTTAAAAGCGACAGAGCAGCTTTAAATCCATAATGAATACGTATTTGTATATTGACGTATATTGTACATACAATTATATGCATGTCTGTATTTATGTGCGTAGTAAAGTTGATGTTATTAAAGTGATTATTTGCGCGGCAACCAACTACATCATTGTTTAAAAAAATTAATGGACTGGAGATAGTGTTGGCAATCACAAAAGCAGTTATTTAACAGCAAAAACGGTTTGATGATGACGAATTTTATGCGGCCCCATCGAGTGAAGAGACTTAGAAATTGGACGCGTGGTAAGGCATGCTTGGCAAATGAAGCGACTAATATACCCAGACCAGACGGTTCGAGGGATAAATCAAAATTGTTACAAGAAGGCGGTAGTATCGGAACATATTAGATTCATATTCGGAGAATAACTGTTCATTTCCGTAACAGGACCGTTAGTTACAACAATATGCATTTGGTTGTGTATGTTTCATATTAATCCGCTACGCTCAATTTTAGCACCTTCTAAACCTTCGTGGTGCATTTACGAACAGTCGTTTTGAAGTTGTGAGCATTTGAAGAAACCAAATGTTTGGCCAATATCAGGCTGCAAGAAAATCAAATATCTTGTTGGATTAACGACAAGAACGATAATTTTAAGGGTGGTTCACGTGGTTGATAAATAATGGCAAAACAAATATTTATAGTTTCACAGCCTCCGCAACCGAATCGTCAACTTTAGCTACCCGAAGGGAATTTTGTTACAGATATGAATGTATCATAATATTTTGCAGGCGAGACTATGGCGATCCAAAGTTTTACATTGAACTATGAAGTGGGGGCGGGCCGACCTAGAAGTTTCAATGTGGTCATATTAAATCGTTTCCGAGGTAGTTGGCGTACCTTGTGGTTGTAGTGGATAAAGATATTCCTCGCGGTAAGTTATCGATGTTGAAGATCCTTTGCGGCATATTCCTCAGGCACGTGTCGGTAACAAGCCAAATCAAGCTCGACCATCCCGGGAACGATTTAATATAAGACTCCTTTGTCATTCCTAAGACAGAATAGCAGCAGATTGTATAGGTATTGTTTTTTTTTTTTTTTTTGTTATACTCAGCTGAGGAGAGCTCAGAGTATATTAATTTTGTTCGCATAACGGTACCCCGTAACGGCATAAACTAATCTAGATATAGACTTCTATATATCAGAAAGATCTGGGCGAAAAAAGAAATACATTTAGCCATGTCCGTCCGTCTGCCGTAAACGCGATAAACTGAGTAAATTTTGAGGTATCTTAATGAAATTTGGTATGTAAGTTCTTGGGCACTCATCTCAGATTGCTATTCAAAATGAACACAATCGGACTATAACCATGTTACTTTTTCGATATCGAAAATTTCGAAAAACTGAAAAAGTGCGATAACTCATTACCAAAGACGGATAAATCGTTGAAACTTGATAGGTGGGTCGCCCTTATGACGCAGAATTGAAAATTAGTAAAATTTTTGAGAATGGGCGTGGCACCGCCTACTTTTAAAAGAAGGTAATTTAAAAGTTTTACAAGCCGTAATTTGGCAGCTGAATATGTAATGTTCGGTTCCACCCGACCTTAGCCTTCTTACTTGGTTTTGTTTTACACCGTTTAATAAACAGCGACGCTAATCGCCTGAATACATATTTATTGCTTATATGCTTTTTGTACTGCTTCGCGTGATGTATTTTTATGAGGTGACGTCATTAACATCAACATTCAAAAGAGAAATCGTCAGCCCCCCATATACATTCATACAATCAACTACAATTGAATAGGTGAACACTTAAATAGACAAAAAGTACTGGATTCTCGTCGATTTAAATCAGGGACGTGAAGCGGTTTTCCACCGGCAAGCCGTTTTTTCTGTAAAATAGCTTAACCTTTTACCGAACCGGAGTCGTCCACAAATTTTGGATCCGAACCGAAAACCTAACCACTTTTTGTAGCGGTTCAATTGTTCATTCAATAAATTTTCTATAGATAAATTTAAATATTTTATTTTTTTTTACCATTGGGGGTGGCCATTCCATTTTACTCGACTTTGACACAAACTTTAACTTGTTATTATAGATGTTTGGAAATGTATATCACTTAAAGGCGAATACTTATTTGATACAAAGCTAAGGAGGTATAAAATTTCGGTGTGTAATTTACACTATAAGTTAGATACCATTTCCTAAGTGTGACGGATGGGACTTCAAAATCACCCGCCTATGTAAGTCGATGAAAAAAAAGATATTCAAAATTGGTTGTACCTTATGTTTTAATGAGAAAGCAATATCCATTTATTATAAAACCAAATGGAATAACTACTTAGATTCAGCTGAGGGTGGAAATAAAAGCTCATGCTCAGCAAACTCTTGTCAATTTGAGTCTTTCGAAAATTATCTATATCGGGCACTGTATAATACTCGACTGGGTGTTGGGCGTAACCAATTTTTTTGAGGATCTGCTCCAAAAGCAGAATAGCAGTTTCCCCGTTTTCCGAAATTGGCGTCACAAACCTAGATATTAGATTCTGAAGTTCGAAATTGTATATTCCTTGTATATTTTATTCGTTTATTGTATTTTAAAAATTAAAATATTAAACATGTTGGCGTGCTCTTCCTTTTGCTATCTTTTTTTAATTGTATAGTTCTTTTTTTAAGTGGTGTAACAGGGTCAGAAAAAACTAAAAACTAAGACTTGAACAGGGAGAAAACAAAGTGGTAAAAAGAATTCAAACATTTAAATACATCTTTGTGTGATATTCAATTCCATTCAGCTGAATCCAAGCTGGCTATCAGATATAACCTAAAAGGTCGAGGTTCGGCACGCGTTGCAACTAAAACAAGTAAGGAAGGCTAAGTTCGGGTGTAACCGAACATTACATACCCAGCTGAGAGCCTTGGAGACAAATGTTGGGAGTTGAATGTTGACATAATTTATTATATACTGTAAAGATATAAAACTTTTTGTTAAAATTTGACAAAAATATTATTTTTTTGCTAATTTTTATTTAGAACGCATATAGTAATAGGAGTAAAGTTCTTGCCAAATTTCATCATATCTTCAACGAGTGCCAAATGACAGCTTGCAAAACTTTTAAATTACCTTCTTTTAAAAGTGGGCGGTGCCACGCCCATTGTCCAAAATTTTAATAATTTTCTATTCTGTGTCATAAGGTCAACCCACCTACCAAGTTTCATCGCTTTATCCGTCTTTGGTAATGAATTATCCCACTTTTTTCGAAATTTTCGATATCGAAAAAGTGGGCGTGGTTATAGTCTGATTTCATTAATTTTAAATAGCGATCTGAGATGAGTGCCCAGGAACTTGCATACCAAATTTCATTAAGATACCTCAAAATTTACTCAAGTTATAGAGTTTACGGCAGACGGACGGACGGGCAGACATGGCTAAATTAATTTCTTTTTTCGCCCAAATCATTTTGATATATAGAAATCTATATATATTTCGATTAGTCTATGCCGTTATGGGGTACCGTTATGGAACAAAATTAATATACTCTGGGAGCTCTGCTCAATTATACAAACTAATCTCAAAACCGTTCCCAAAAAATTTCGATATTTTTTTTTTAGAATTTTTTAAGGTTTTTTTTGTGTTTCCGATTTTGTAGCTCAATCAATTTAAGCCTGACAAAGTACAAGTTTAAATAATAATAAATTAATAAGCTGAGAAACGGTTTATTACCAAAAAAGTTATAGGCCAGTATGGGTCCAAAGTACGAAATATCGGGTTTTTACCCCTAACTCGTATCGTTGAAAAGGTAGTAATCTCTTATAAGATCCGAAAATAAACTCAGAATCGGTTTATAACCAAAAAAGTTATAGGCCCATAAGGGTCCAAACGTACGAAATACCGGGTTTTTACCCGTAACTCACGATTTTGGAGGTGTCCGGTGAAACACTTATATGCAGTTATCCTTATACATATTTTCAAGATCTACTAGAAAAATGGTATCACTTTCACGGTACGTTTTTGGATGTCACACAGTGAGCGCTATCTTTTTACATGGGACTTGGGCTATTATAGCTTCTGACTAGAGATATGTGGCCCTCGTTAGCCATCAATAACAAACTATTAAAAAAAACATAAATTTTGTGGACATGGTTATCGATTTCAAAAAAGCAAAAGCGAATGAAAAAGAAATTAAGAGAACCGCTGATCATGGAAAATGGAAGAAGAGGAAGAAAGAAACGAAAAGAGTAACTTTAGAAGTTTAGTAGAGGCAATGTTAAATGACTAGAATATCACGTTATTTCGGTTGTAAGTTCGAAAACGTCCTATCTCAGATTTCTCATATAGGGCATTTTTTCAAAACATTCTTGAGTTATCAGCCTGTCCTCACTCAGCGGTCGGTAAATGTATGTACTCGTATTATCAAATGTTATGTTCACATAAATGATTTCCAACTACCTCAAACTTTTGTGGGCTCGCTGTACAAAAGTCAGCGCCAGTAATGCTGTGAATTTAATTGCTTTAGTTGTTTTTGTTATTATTATACTACTTGGCAGTGCTAGCTAAAAATTGCATGAGCAGTGACGTAATTTTTATTTTCTGAAATTATTTGTGTACCGCGAAAAATTCGAATAATTATTTTAAACATGTGGATATTGTATTTTTTATTTTAGCTAGATTTAACATCCAAATTTTGTGTTTGAGTTTGGTGTTGTTGTTGTTGTTGTAGCGATAAGGTTACTCCCCGAAGGCTTTGGGGAGTGTTATCGATGTAATGGTCCTTTGCCGGATACAAATCCGGTAACACAGCTCCATTAAGGTGCTAGCCCGACCATCTCGGGAACGATTTATATGGCTACATTAAACCTTCAGACCATCCCTCCCTCCCCACCCCCTAGTTCCATGAGGAGCTTGGGGTCGCCAGAGCCCCGTCTGTTAGTGGAACGGGATTCGCCGCTCTAAGGTGAGTTTGACAATTGCGCTAACAACCCCTTGAATCTGGTATTTTAGTCGCCTCTTACGTCAGGCATACCTACCGCGGGTATATTCTAACCCCCTAACCCGCTGGGGTAATCCAAATTGTGTGTTTGAGTTTGGTGTTTTAATAATTATTGGTTTGCATTTACAATACCAAATTAATAAATTTCGAAGTAAACATACATACATATGTGCTAAACCATTCATGCATTTAACTTGCATTACTCATTTATAAATTAACTTGGCCACGATTTTATCGTTACTCAATTGTCAACAAACATATGTACATGCATTGGTGTAAGGCTTACGAAATAGTATCCACTTGATACTTTTTTGGTCCGTTGTGTTACCACATACTCGAATCCGGAAACAGACTTTTAGTTTTCCAGCCAATCACTAAATGGCAACGATTAAACTTCGAATAATACACACATTAATCTTGGAAATTTTCTTCAGTGAGTCAAATGCGTCCCGGCCCTCTCAAATAATGATTCCATCTGTTTTTGTTGTTGTAGCAGTGCTTCGCACCATCCAATAGATGCAATAACTCACAAATAGTCAAAGATATCATCTACTTGTAGTTTCAACAGGGTTGGATTAAAGATACATGGGAGTTAGGGGCTTGGTGTCAAGTGGAGTCATTTTTTATTTCCATTATTTTCGAATACTGGACCTGCAATTATATCGGGGTTACAAGTAAGATAACCTGCTGCAGTATCCAGAACGAAGTTGGGCCAGGGTGATTCATATCTGGTTTGGTAGTCTGCTTTCTTCTTTTGCAAGGGTTGGTTGTGTATGTTGATTTCGGTATACGCCCCAGCGGGTTAGGGGCTTAGAATATACTCGCGGCAGGTATGCCTGTCGTAGAGGCGACTAAAATACCAAATTGATTCAAGGCTTTGTGGTCTCCAGACCAATTGTCAAACTCACCTACCCGGGGCGAATCCTGTTACTCTAACAGCGGAGACTCTGGCGACCCCAAGTTCCTCATGGATCACGTGGTCATACTAAATCGTTCCCGAGATAGTCGGGTTGGTACCTTAATTGTGCTTGTTACCGGAACGTATCGGATATGCATCCGGCAAAGGAAAATGTTGTTGTTATAGCAGTGCTTCGCCACATCCAATAGGTTCGACCGATCACAAATTCTCATCAATATCCTCTAAGTCCAATGAAACTTGCTGTTTCAACAGGGGTGGACCATAATGAGAGGGGTGTTAAAGGCATTGGTTCCACAATACAGTTGAAGAGATGGTGTCATGTGGGGACACGTTACAAGCAGGACATATATTTTGTATGTCGGTGTTGATTCTGGATAGGTAAGAGTTAACAGGTTAAACTATCCAGATCGAAGTTGAGCTAGAGTGACTCGCGTTAATTTGCTGCAAAGGACAATCCACAATGTTCGGGATTGGGACGGCAGCAAAAATATTGTCTGTGCAGACTTATAGTAGTGTTGAAGTTAATGAAACGGCGGCCTTCAGACATGGTGGATTCGGCTTGTCGGTCTAGCCAAGAGGAGTACAGGTATTTGCCGGATGCTAATGTTAGCTTCGGCTGCCAGTTGACAAGTTATTCGCTAACGTTGTGACGGGGCGTTGGGGTTATCCCCGTTTATTGTGCAGAACAACTTATATTTGCTGCCTGCTTGCAGGTCGGAGTTCTAAGATCGGGGATTAAAATATCCTACAATAATGCGATTTGCGCCAGTAAGAGCACGGATATCAGAGAGATATGCACTGGGGCGCAAGGTATATACATATATTCGCTTCCCCTGATCGAACAGATATTCCTTCCTCTCTGCGGCCGATGTCAGTTTCAAATAAATTATACAGCACAGTGATGGGTCATAAATGCGAGTCCGCCCCCAATTCCGCTCGCGGAATTTTTTCTGGACTTTATATCTACATTATACAGATCGAGCCTGCAAAACAGATTTTGTGGTAAACTTCACAGGTATTGTGTTGCTTCATGAAGGCAGCTATCTCAATAATCTTCCCAGATAGCCGTTACAATTTAACTGCAGTATTCTGAACTGTTCCGAGGTCATTCAGTCCAAACTCATCGGAACGGTTGTGCTACACAATCCCTTGAAGGTTGTGTTATTGGTTACTTGGAAAGCAGGTGCGATGCGCAGAATGGAATCTGATTCCGTTGTCAGTGTGGCTTTTGATGTTCCCGCTGAGCAAATTATTGATAATCTGCAAAAACCCCATTCCTAATCTGAATAAATTGCCTGTTGTTGTTGTGCAGTGCTTCGCCCCACCTAACAGCTGCGACCGATCACAAATTGTCATCAATATCCTTTAACGGGAGTCCAAGGAAACTTTCTGTTTCAACAGGGGTGGACCATAGTGAAAGGTGTGTTAGAGGCGTTGTTTCCAAATTACAATTAAAGAGATGGTTGGTGTCATGTGAGGACACATTGCAAGCGGGGCACATATTTTATAAGTCGGGGTTGATTCTGGATAGGTAAGAGTTTAACCTGTTACAGTATCCAGAACGAAGTTGAGCTAGAGTGACTCGCGTTTCCCTGGGGAGTATGCGTTCCTCTTCCACAAGTTTTGGGGACTGTTCTGTGAGTACTGGATTCACCGGGCAATTCCTGGCATAAAGGTCCGACGCCTGTTTGTGGAGTTCCCCAAGGACCTGCTTGTGTTTTTTTGCTTTATACGGCTGAGTTCTCAGGTGTTGTTGTTGTAGCGATTAGGTTACTCCCCGAAGGCTTTGGGGAGTGTTATCGATGTGATGGTCCTTTGTCGGACACAGATCCGACACGCTCCGGTAACACAGCACCATTAAGGTGCTGGCCCGACCATCTCGGGAACGATTTATATGGCCACATTGAACCTTCAGGCCATCCCTCCCTCCCCACCCCCAAGTTCCATGAGGAGCTTGGGGTCGCCAGAGCCTCGTCTGTTAAAGAAACTGGATTCGCCGCTCGAAGGTGAGGTTGGCAATTGGGTTGGAGAAGCTAAATATTGCGCTACACAACCCCTTGAATCCCGAGTTCTCAGGTGGCGTATTTCCTCAAAATGCTTGCTTAAGTCGCTAGGCGGTGTTGGCTCATCACTCAGATGTATGTTGGGATGCCCAGGTTTCTGGGTATTCAACAGGAATTGTTGGTTAGCATCTCATTTCTCTCCCTGATGGGGAGTATTCTCGCCTCATTATGTAGATGGTGTTCTGGGGAGATAAGAAGACAGCACGTGGCGATTCTGAGAGCAGTATTTTGGCAGGCCTGTAGCTTCTTCCAGTGGGTAATTTTTAGGCTTGGCGACCATAGGGGACGCGTAGCACGCAGTCGGCTGGCCAATTGCTTTGTATGTGGTATTGAGCGTTTCTGTCTTTTCCCCAAGTACTGCCAGCAAGGGATTTGAGGATTTTATTACGGCTCTGACTCCGGCACCAAAATGTAGATCCTGATCAAACGTCAGCATGTTTAGGTACTACTGGGATGGCAATGGGATAAAAATATGTAAAACCATATATACATACATATATAGACGCTGATGACACTGGGAAGGCTTTGCAGGTAGCCTGTTATCAGCATGGCTTCAGAAAACTCCATAGAACCACCACCGCGCTAAATGCCATCAGAACCCAGATAAATTGCGGTTTAGATCAAAACTCCCACCATAGAACAGTACTCGTTGCGCTAGACCTATCAAAAGTTAAAACAACAACCACGCCATTATCAAACTGTGTGGTCTTTATTGACCGGCCAGTTCAACCCAGTGATTCTAACAGCAGCTTCCGTATATTGTGCGCCCATTGGATTGGCAGATGTAATATTAAAACAACAAAACCTTAAAAAACGATGGGATCGATACATTTTATACGAAAAAATTATACAATTGTGCGAGAGCGAAGAAAAAAGCAGTCAACGACACAATTATTTAGATTCCCAGGTAATTACATGTACTCAGCAAAAATAACCAATCTACGTACACCACGAATATTTTTTAAAAGATATTTCAACTTACAAATATACATAACTCCGGCACAAACGAACTTTCCCACTTTATGAATACAGATAACAAAGTTTAGAAATCCATATTTAGCGCGAAGATAATGAATGGATAGAGTTAACCCAATTCATCTCTTTTGACTTCGTCATCAATTTATGTTGATATTTTTTTTTGCAACTTCTCAATGAAAATGTGAAGACAGCTGCCGTGATTAAAGGCAACTCAACTAGTTCCAACAAACATACAAAGTATACGTAGTGGCTTTTAGTCAAGTTATTACATGTACACTATAACCAACAAAAATTGTTATTGGAAAATGTTGAAGACACTGACCACTCCAGATGCAGCTGATAAATATTTCCTTTTTTGGAACAAATTTGCACAATAATAGCAAAAGAAACTGTGAAACTACGTCGACAGCTACGACAACACGACCACGAAACGAAACTTCTGATGACATCACTAAAAATTTATTCGGCATTGTTGGTGCTGTTGGCGATGTGCCTACTTTTTCGATTTTGTAAACAAACTCTGAATTTTACGTTTAATCACAATGGGTCTAAGCAAGCACGCTATATTTACCATAAATTTGTAATATCGTTCTGACTCCGTCACGCTGCACGGTGGGGTATTTGATCAATATGGATGGCCAAAAGTCGATTTTTCAAAATATTCCAATTTTTTATACTCAGCTGAGCAGAGCTCACAGAGTATATTAATTTTGTTCGCATAACGGTACCCTGTAACGGCATAAACTATATATCAAAATGATTTGGGCGAAAAAAGAAATTCATTTAGCTATGTCGATCCGTCCGTCCATCCGTCCGTAAACACACTTCAGTAAATTTTGAGTTATCTTAATGAAATTTGGGGGTTGGGTTTTATATAAGGTGCCAGGATTTTCAAACTTTTGTTGATTTGTAGGGGTAGAGGGGGTCCTAAAAATCACAAAATTATCATGTGCGACCCGAATTTTAAGTGGAGGACTTAAGTTGAAATTTTACTAAATTTGGAAATTAAAAAGCTTATATTTCATAAACTAAGAGTTTCCTAGAGCTGCGGATGATAATTTTGTGATTTTTAGGACCCCTCTACCCCTACAAATCAACAAAAGTTTGAATATCGTGGCACCTTATTCAAAATATTCCCCCGCCCCCTTTTTTCGATATCGAAAATTTCGAAAAATGAAAAAAAATGCCATAATTATATACCAAATACGAAAAAAGGGATGAAAAATGGTGATAGGATTGGTTTTTTGACGCAAAATGTAACTTTAGAAAAAACTTTGTAAAATGGGTGTGACATCTACCATATTAAGTAGAAGAAAATGAAAAAGTTCTGCACGGCGAAATCAAGAGCCCTTGGAATAATGGCAGGAATACTGTCCGTGGTATTACATATATAAATAAATTAGCGGTAACCGGCAGATGATGACGCCTTCACATATACAACTAAGGTTCACTCCCTTTTAAAACCCTCATTAATACCATATTTTTGATACCCATATCGTACAAACACATTCTAGAGTCACCCCTGGTCCACCTTTTTTGGCGATTTTTCTAAGAACTATGGTACACTCCCTCTTAAAATACTCTTTACTACCTTCCATTTGATACCAATGTCATACAAGCACATTCCAGGGTTACCCTAGGTTCATTTTCCATTTTTCCATACCATTGAAGTTGTAGCGATAAGGTTGCTCCCGAAGGCTTTGGGGAGTGTTATCGATGTGATGGTCCTTTGCCGGATACAGATCCGGTACTCTCCGGTACCACAGATCCATTAAGGTGCTAGCCCGACCATCTCGGGAACGATTTATGTGGCCACATTAAACCTGCAGGCCATCCCCTCCCTCCCCCACCCCAAGTTCCATGAGGAGCTTAGGGTCGCCAGAGCTTCGTCTGTTAGTGAAACAGGATTCGCCGCGGATAGGTGAGGTTGACAATTGGGTTGGCAAGCTGAAGGGTTGCGCTACACAGCCCCTTGAATCTGTTATTTTAGTCCCCTCTTAAGACAGGTATACCTACCGCGGATATATTCTGACCCCCTAACCCGCTGGGGTATTTCCTATATGGTGATTTTCTATTATTTTGTCTCCAAAGCTCTCAGCTGAGTATGTAATGTTCGGTTAAACCCGAAATTAGCCTTCCTTACTGGTTTTAAATATACTCTCTGGCGTTCCTAGATGTCCACTGAATGGTATACATACCCCAAAGCCCATCTGCAACATCAACGGAGCTAACGGCGCACATTTAAAGTTGTATAAAAATTATGTGCAGTTCGATGTATTTTTGGATTAAAAAGCAATATACCCTTCTAACCTAAATACTTGTTCACTTGTTTAACCTTAATCAAATCTAGTTACATTTTCTTTTAGGACAGGTAAATGTGTTTTTAATTCATATGTTCGATTTTTTATACTGCATGTTTTAACTGAGTTATTCTACTTGTATTGCTACTACTTTTCAATATTAAATTTTTTAAAAACTTTGCAAACAAAAAGATATATATAATTTTTTGTAATGTCTTCCATTTCATTTGCTGGTGGAAAAAAAAATTACAAATGCACAAACATACATAGATACATATAACATAGTCAATACACTCACAATGTTTAATTCACATTAAAAATTGCACAATTTTACATAAAGAATTACACTTATTAAACATGAAAACGTTTCATTTGCACTAAGCAGAGGTTAGATCGGATTAGCCTACGAAAAGATTCTACAAAACATATATATATATACACATATATTTTAACCGATCATATTACAAAACACAAAAAAGATCTTTTTTTCATAGCAGTAATCTTTTAGCAATACATAAGCTTGTGTGTTTCAAGAGTAATAACAAAAACGGCTGCGCATACCCGCGGTTTTTTGAGTGGTGATCAATTTTGTAAGAGACTGTCATGAAAACTGCAGAGCTGTATATTAGCATTTATCCTTGGTTACCGATGCCTCCAACAGTACACAAAATTCAAATTTGGTGCAACTGTTATCGAAAATTATTTATTGCCTTTCGGCCAATTATCAGAGGAAGCCAGTGAAGCAAGGAACACATATTTTCGCCTTTATCGTGATAGTTTTGCAAGAAAACATTCAAGAACTTCTTGCAACTTCGATGTAATGAAGAGATTGCTTTTAACTTCGGATCCTTTTTTAACGATAGAGGCTCCGAATAAAGAAACGATCAATGGCAAAAGAGAGTCAAGAGATGCTGCTTTCTGCTGAACCTTTTCCAACTTTTTTCCAAATATTTTTTTTTTTTAGATCGTAGTTGGTATGAGGTGACAACCCAACCTAAACATGTACATAACGGAGAGCGGGAGTGAAATACCTTTCCTTTGATATCCTTATTGGCATATCTCATCTAATTTGTTTTAACTTAAAAAAGGTGGCAACCTTGTGAAAACATTCTCAGTGGCAACTCCCAGGTGAAGTCTTAAAATGTAATACTATATCATGCACCAAATTTATCCAAATCGGTTAAGCCGTTTCCGAGATGGTGAGGTGGCAACCCTCTTAAAAAATGTCAATAGAAATGCGGAGTAAAATATCTTTCGTTTGATACCCATATTGACATATCTCATGTAATGCCAAAAAATGACCCAGGGTCCATCGAAACCGGGGCCCCGACCCAAAGTAATTCTGCGCGGAACATCGTGAATTTATTGTCAAATATTTCCATTCATAATAAGAAGGCAACCACTTTTTTAACAGAAATAACTGCTCTTTTAATTTTGGCCAGCTAGATTAATCAAATAACCCACCGTGCGCTATTCGGACGTGCGATTGTTCGCTGAAAAATGACGTTATAGAACACCCATACTCATGCACACTCTTGCCTTTTTGTTTTGTTGATTGATTACCTGAAATTTTACAGCAAAATTGACTTTGTTGCCGCTGAACTTTTAACTATTCCATAAGCCTACCACTTTCATAAACCTTAATTTCATTATTTCACAAATTTTCAGCAATAAAATTAGATGATATAAATAAAAATTGCGGGAACTTGATTGCACACGCTATTTTTCCATATTGTACACTTTTTCTTGCTAACTGTTCGGTTGAGGAGCTGGTTGCTCCATTCTCGCACATGTGTTTGGGTACACGGCGAGTGAACAGGAGCGCAGCTGTGGTCAAGAAACTCGTTTTCTGTTCTACCATGTGGTGAACTAAAATGTACACTACAGGGATGCATTTCATTTTGTACAAAACATTCCCTAGTTACATTATGACCGCATCACATAATTATTTTCTCATTTTAATGATCGCGCAAGATGTTGCGTGTATATATGTATATTAAGAGAGATTCAGATTTATCACGTGAAACTTATTTCGACTTAGCCATTCATATAAAAAATTTCGCGAAAACTTTTTGCTGATATATGTTGTCTGTTGTTGTTGCAGCGATAAAGACACTTTTCCATTGTTTTCGGGAGTATTATCGATGTTGATGGTCTTTTGCCGGATACAGAACCGGTACGCTCCGGTAACAATCACCGTTAAGTTTCAAGCCCGACCATCTCGGGAACGGTGTAATATGAGCACATTGAGCCTTCCAGGCTATCCCGGCCCCACATTCTAGTTCCATGAGGAACTTGTGGTCGCCAGAGCCTCGGTTGCGAAAGAAACCGCCACGGGTAGGTGAGGTTAACAATTGGGTTGGAGAAGCTATAAATTGCGGTTGAAGGAGTTGCGCTTCATTTGCAACAAAAGTTGAGTAGCGGCTCAAAGTAGTTTTCACTACTGTGTTACCAATCCACGTTGTTGTTGTTTTTGTAGCCATAAAGACATTCCCCGAAGGTTTTTCTGACCACATTGAACCTTATATACACAGTGCCCTTTACCTGTCCTCTAAGAAGTTTTAAGTCTTTACTCCACCATGGTGGCCTTTGCCTTTGATAAGAAGTGTTTGCACCTGTCTAACTCCTCTACAGTGGTAACCTCTGTAATCGATGTAATAGCAATTGCACACAGAGGCTTAATAAAATAATTACGTAAGTTTTCTACATTAAAGCCCTTATTGAACTCAATATTCCATAAAAAAAAATAAATTCTTAATTATGAAAGGGTGCCCCACTCCTTAATTCTTTTTACAAAATTTTTTGTGTTTATTTTTTTTATGAAATAGTATGCAGCCTCTGGGACTGGGAATAAGTGATGGAGAAGAATAAAAAAAACAAGAGAGGGAAAAAACGAGGGAAGGGAAAGAGACTGAGAATTAAATAGAGTTAGACGAAGATAGATAGATAGGGATAGATGGTGCGGGGGAAGGAGAAGTAGGGCGAGCTAGAGAGAAAAGAAGGAACGGAAAAGACGGAGAGGGGAAGATACGCAGAGAGAGGAAAGTACAAAAAACGGAAGAGAGAAGGGAGAGCAAGAGGTAAAAACGTCTTAAAAGTTATACAACTAGACAAAAGTTAGGGCAGACCAACGTTTGCCGGGTTTGTTAGTTCCACTATAAACTCGAAAGTATGGAGTTTGTTAAAAACAAATTATAGGAAAAATGCCTATATTTGACTCTCTAACAAACAAGGTAACTATTTTAGTTATCTAAGTAAAAATTGTTTTAGGTGGCCCGCTTTAACAAAGTTGATCCTATTTCTTCTATATTAAGTAGTTTTAACTTCTGTTAAAACATATTCAAGTTTAGCATAAATTTGAGATTTTCTGCTTGTCAATACAATGCTACCCGCTCCCCTGTGAACAATTTTTTAAATCGGTATCAGCCCAATTCTATACAAAAATTCCGTGCGAGTTTTTCCCTTCTCCCATTCCTCGTATTCTAAATCAAAATTCCTTGTGGGTTTTTTCACTTCTCCCTTTCCTCCTATTCTGAACAATTTTCGGAAAAGCGGAAACCGGTTATGGGAGAAAAGTAAGTATTATGAATATGAGTTAGAGGGAGATTTCTCTGCCATTCCTTAGGAGTTTTTTCACTTGTTAAATTAAAGGGAATGCATCAAAATAGTTAAAGTAAATTGGTTCTTTTAGGAAGTGTTTAATAAGTGTTATTCACTTATTTGGACACATTTGTGCTAAAATATGTACACTCTACAACAATATCCTTTATTTTAAGTCGAAAAGTATATCACAAGCAACGGAAGAGCTCTTCGTATATTTGATGCAGCCATCCAGAAATTGCGCAAGGATTTTTTAAGAAGGCTTCAATAGATTTTGGCATATAACCAAAGACGAATTCAACTCGACCTGGGCGCCAGAAAATTGCTTTGCTGACTGGAAGCAGGCAACTCCGGCAGATTTGCGTTATCCCGCCATCTTCTTCTTATGCCCCTCTGTTGATGTTGCTATGGCACCAATTCATTAATCATTTCAGTGAATACCACATGAAATACAATACTGTGCATTGTTTATATTTTATTTCTCAATTTCAAACAAATTTGCAACAATAATTAAACTTTTCAATTTTTTAAACAAAATAAGAAATATATGAGTTAACCGGGGATTGCCCGTATCGCTTTAAATGTATGAAAACATTTATTGCAAGCAATTTTTTAATTTTTATAATTTATTTAATAATTTGGGAAAAATTTAAACAACGTGACATCAGGACGGACAAGGCGACAGCTGTTTCGTTTATACCTTGTAAATCTCTTCAAAGCTTTTTCTCCCGGGAGTGGGAGTCGAACCCGCACTCCTACGATAGTTGAAATGGTTATAAACGCATTCAGCTACGTCATGCCTTAGTTGTTGTAAAGTTTTTCCCAATTGCCTTCTTCGCATAGATAATATAGATAATATATCCACACATTACATAATTCGTATGTAGTTATGTGTTGAAGTTATGCCTGTTTGTAAGGCGGTTTTCAGATAAACTTGGTATTTGTTGTTGTTTTTGTAAATTTCAATTGACAAAACAGCTGACTTCGAAAATTCGAAATTCCTATTCCCCAATTATTGTTCTCCCTCGGAGAAAAGAATTGGGGGAATTTTTCCGCGGGAATAAAAAATTCCGCGAGACCAAAATTCCGAGGGAATATTTAGAATTGGGCTGTATAACTCTGGGACAATATGAATTGAACCAATATCATTTTGTATATAGGTCCCATATATCCAGCTATAACAAAATATGGATAGGTGGCACATCCCTCCCCGGTTTCCATCTTCCTTCCCTATAATCCTACTTATAAATCATCATTCCTCTGTGTTTATTTGATCTGGACCAATAATGTTTGGTATATGGGTCATATCTGTAGATCGAGTTCTAAGCAATTTAGAAAAGTTAGCAGTGAGATTGACACATTTGGGGAGATTTTTAGGTCCTCGACGTGTAAAATGTCGGCTAAGGCGACGACCACACTGCGTCTGTTGTTGTTGTTGTTGTTGTAGCAATGCTCGCCCCACCTAATAGCCGCGACCGATCACAGATTGTCATCAATATCCTCTAACGGGAGTCCAAGGAAACTTGCCGTTTCAACAGGGGTGGACCATAAGGAAAGGGGTGTTAGAGGCGTTGGTTCCACATTACAATTAAAGAGATGGTTGGTGTCATGTGGGGACACATTGCAAGCGGGGCATACATTTTGTATGTCGAGGTTGATTCTGGATAGGTAAGAGTTTAACCTGTTACTGTATCCAGAACTAAGTTGAGCAAGAGTGACACGCGTTTCCCTGGGGAGTATGCGTTCCTCTTCCGCGAGTTCTGGATATTTTTCTTCAAGTACTGGATTCACCGGGCAATTCCCGACATAAAGGTCCGACGCCTGCCTATGGAGTTCACCAAGGACCTGCTTGTGTTTTTTCGCTTCATACGGCTGGGTTCTCAGGTGCCGTATTCCTCAAAATGCTTACGGAGATGACTCCTTAGGCCCCTAGGCGGTGCTGGTTCGTCAATCAGATGTCTGTTGGGATGCCCAGGTTTCTGGGTATTCAACAGAAACTGTTTGGTCAGCATCTCATTTCTCTCCCTGATGGGGAGTATTCTCGCCTCATTATGCAGATGGTGTTCTGGGGCGTCTAACCATGTAGTGTATACAATATTTGCAAATATGTATAAAGAACACATCAACTTACACACAGCTCTATAGACATACATATATATTTGTAAGACCAAACTGCAAGTGATTACGAAAGCAACGTCTGTGTTGACTACGACGACGGTGATGACTACGCCAATAACAACGTTAATTGTCACATCTAGCAGAAATGGCATTTGAATACAACAACATAGAGAATGAATGGCTGAAACGTGAATGACACTAATATATTTATTTGTAAATTTCAAGTATGCTTTTGTACAATACTTTGACTTACTTAGATATTGAGTATAAGTATTTGTGTATTTACATATGTATATGCATGTATTAGAGCGTTCCGAAGCACCAAAGTAGTTTTTTAAGGCATATTCCTTTATTTACTATGTATAAAAGCTATCCCAAATTTAATGCAAATCGGGCTTTTTGGCGAATATATTTTTCGTTTTGGATACATTTTGACCAGGTGAGTAATAGGTTAGGTTGAACTGGCCAGTCCGCAAGGATCTCACATCCAACCCTTGCAGAAGATAAAAGCAGACTACCAAAGGAGACACTAGTCACTGTGATCCAACTCGTCCAGAATCAACCCCGACATACGTAATGTACGTCCTGCATGCGTTGTGTCCCCACATGACACCAACCATATTTTGAACTGTAATGTGGAACCTACGCTTCTAAAAGCAACTTCCCTATGGTCCACCCCTGTTGAAGCTGCCAGTTTCCTTGGCCTCCCGTTAGAGGACTTTGATGACAGCATGTTTCTGAGTAATATTTTTAGCTGCCATTTTTGTACGTAGATATGTATGTACATTAGAGATTTAAGCTGGAGACATTGGTGCTTTATCGGTAACCTTATAACAGCTGATTCGACCAACCTTATGAGAATCAATGCAATCGATTATTGGTGCCGCTAAGGTCGTAACCGTATCGTAGCCAACCAATTGGGTTTTGGTTTACCGTCGTAACGATAAACAGCTGATTACGTTAGGGATACGGATACAGCGATACGACATACGGCACCAATGACTCCAGCTTTACGCCGATCACTTTCTCGGCGGCGTAGGCTCTATTATATACGGTGTTCTCATTTTAAAAAGCTTGATTTTTCTATTAAAAAAAATTATATTTAGGAAAGGTTTTGTTTGTATGTATTTAAGGAAGTCAACGTTTTGGCCATTTCGGAAAGATTCGGGGTTTTTGCCTCAAAATCTCGCAGATCGTTAAAAAATTTTCAGGAGTAGCTCCTTGCGGAGGGATTGTCGCTTACTCCAGAGAGGCTTCGAACCTAACCCTGGTCTTTGGGATTGGTACTGCTGCGTCTGCTGAAAAGAAATAGAGATACATTAAATGGTCACACTTTTGTATGTATATCTCGTGCAAAGCGTAGTTCCACCTGGGGTTAACTCCTAATAATCGTCGCGAACATAATTTCTTTAAATCATTTTTGGCTCCTTGGTTACGCACAAAGGCGTCTTACGGTTGCTATTAATGGTCTATTAATACTCATGACACTCGTGGCACAGGGCGCCTCAAGTTTTTTCGGCTGTTTTTAAGAGCTACAATTCCCGATATGCGAACAGTAGCAATCCCGACCACCAGTCGCTACCACGCCTCCTGACCCTCACACCATATGCCAGCACAAAAGCTATAGGACTGCGACTTCGAACTCATACCTTCGTCGACGTGACTTTCCTAGAAGTTCTAGGTGTAGCTCCGAAAACTTTCTAACGGATGTATTTGTCGCGCTATGCTACGGAGCTACACTAGAGAAACACATTGAAACGTTAGGGAGTGACTATTCGGCCAAGGATGCCGCCCTCGAAATCATAAGCAGTCTAAGTAGATGTCATTGCGTAACTCATGGGTGAAAATCGTATAATCCTCGGTGCATCTACATAATTAAGATTTTACAAGTCCCTGCATAAAATTTTTAAAATGTAGACCAAAGTTTGCAGACGTTTGTGTTCACAAAAGTGATTTCAATAGTCTTCGTTAAATCAAAACGATAATTTGGAATGAAAGTCGACCGATTTTAAGTTGAAAGATGTTAACTGCTGTTTTCCGGCCTTATGATATAAGAGCTCATTAGGGATGACCGCGTAGCTTCAGTTTTCAGACTAGTTCGACTGTCCACTACATTAGGGTAGTAGCACACACCCTCTTTAATTCGACTGTCTTGGGAAAGCTTTTGCTTCACCACTTGGAGTGTTCTTGCGAAGGACAAAGCCTCACCAGGTAAATATATGTGCCTACGTATTCACATTTGTAAAAGGAGCCATAACGTGTAGGGACTAGTTTTGAATAGGGCTGCCAACTTTAGGAAATGTTAAACCGGGAGACTTGGGTGTTGAAGGATGATGTGTGAAAATCAAAATTTACATTTCATACGCTATGGTATAGTTTCGCAAATAAAGAACAGATGTTTGAATGTAAGCCCAAGTGTTTTTTCAAACCCTTCTCATACGTACATATATCCTCAACTAAAGTATGAGGTAAGAATCATTTCAAAGGAGTGTTTATGCCCCTAAAACCTACTAAAGGATCTTGCATCACTGATTTCGCTTATTCTTTCAGCCAATCGGAATATAAAATTTAAAAAAATATCGACACCTTTTTTGGGCAATTTGCTTTTTTTAACAACTTGAGGACAATTTGAAAACATGTTCGCCTTGGGTCATTTTATTTGAATTAATTGTTCATTATTAATTTTTTGAAAAAAGTATGCAAAGTGAGCATATAGGTAAATTTATTACCTATATAACTTTTCTTTTAATGTTTTGTTTTAAGAACTTGGTGAATTAGGTGATGCAACGTCCGTCTTAAGCTGACATCGCAAGAGCCTGTTTTTGAAATAACTTTTGAACAGTTAGAAAGAGTTAAATTTCGCAACTAGTTTCTTATAACTGGCAGTGATGCGCATCCGTTGATACTACTTTCGACCATATCCGACTAATTTTCGACATGAACAATAAATGGCCTAAACAGTCTTAAACGAGTAGAAAATATAGTAATGCGCCCGACGCCGCCGCCGCCGCCGATATTTTTGACATTCGGCGGTAGCGTGCGAAAAACGACAATAATCGGCGGCGGCGTTTATTGGCGGCGTATATCTCTAATATACATCCCCCAATGCATAAAAGTTGCAAAGTTACCAATACGATACTCTGAGTTGATCGTCATTAATTGCCTCTTAACCGCCTAAGCGATTTTAGCCGTTTCGTAACAAATCGCGCAAGCTATCCCTGATGCGCAATAAGTGACGTCACTTGGGAGCAACAAGAGTGGTAATGTCTTCCTCCACCTGCCTCCCCCAGCTCAGTGAAAGTATCTACCTTGTTCTGCTTCTAAACTGCGGTTTCGATTGAAGAACTTTCTTGATTGCAGAGTCTTCGACCATTCACATAACATGACCCAGCCATCGAAGTCTTGGGGTTTTTATTCGCTAGACTATCTTCATATCCGCGTAAAACTCATACAGGTCATTATTACACTTCCTTCGATGCTCCCCGTCGGCATCCCGGACAGAACCATACATCTTCCGAAGAACTTACTCTCGAACAGACGAGATGGCTCTTGCATCTTCTCTCGACACCGTCTATGATTTCGAGCCATACGTCGCTGGTTCCATCCATCAAAAGTGACATGGCAGTCAAGGCGCGAATACCACGATTATTTCATGGATGACAGCAAGTACTTCGTCTTGTTCTCATTTACCGCAAGTCACACTTTTTTTTGCCTTTTTATCTAATCCAAAGTTCTATCACGGCGCATTAGTTAAGGCCAATAATGTGAATATCATCAGCATACGCCAGTAATTATATTTTTACATCACCGCTCGTATAACTTTTTCTAACCTGAATAGTTTGATGTTCATCATACGCCCTGGGCCACGTTAAATACAACATATTGTGACGAATATTAGCATCACTAAGCTGATACTAAATAAGTAAAGGCACAACAACAATAAGCTGCCACTCTTGTGTACGTAAACAAATCAATCATCATTTACACCAGGCATGCTTAACCAACGAACCGATATCATTTCGTTACGATAATTAACGTTAATAAACGAAACAAAGTCATTTCGTTTTGTTTATTAACGTTAAGAACGTAAAATTAACGAAATGATTTTGTTTCGTTTTCTGCCATATCAAAACGAAATCAAATCGTTTATGTTGATTATTAATTTCAAACTATGCTGGCAAAGCTGATTGATGGCGAAGTCATTGAAGGTGAAAGCATTAGCCAAGCTGATTGCAACTTTTCTCATGAATTTTGACAGTACGAATATTTCTCAGAGTATTTTTGACATTACCACCAACGAATTACACAAACAAATTACATGGAGTTTGTGTGTATGTCCGCTCGCTGTTACCACCTTACGGCTTCACCATGGCTATAGCATTGCCAGCACAATTCAAACATAAAGTATCACGTTTTTGTTAACGTTTTTAACGTTAACGAAAGCTTTTCGTTTCGGTTAAAAACGAGATACAATTTATCTTCATAATTTTTTTATCGATAATATTTCGAAGTGTTTCAACGGAAACGGTGGAAATTTTTTGATAAACGATTAGCTTAACGTTACGGTGCATCCCTGATTTACACACATACATACAAGGCAACGAAGTAGTACTCACGCATACACCCGCATATGGCTATAAGATAGACATAAACTACAAATATACATGTATATAGAAATTACCAAGTAGGAGATACAGCAGTTCTACAACGTCTAGACGTTAGTAGAAATATGCGAACGAAGCAACGGAGAGTATAAAAGCAGCGCAAGCTGAGTAATCAGTAATCAGTTTGATTTAAACACGCAATTAGTTGTGAAGTATAAGTGTTATTGTGAAGTGCTCTCAAAGTAGTCTAATAAAGACCATTTTGCATCACTGAATATTGGAGTTGTTTATTCGACAATTTAGCGATTCGAACGTTTGCAGAAAGTGTATAATAACAAGGATTTCCCAAAATTCCTTACAATATTTTATTACAAGCAAACATGTTCTAAAAAGAAAAATTTGTCAAAACAAATTCACTTGTATTACAAGACTTGTATTTTCGTGAAACGGGCCCCTGTACGACTAACGCAAATTGTGAGCATATACTTATTTTTTTTTTTTTTTGCTATAAAATGTAGTATTCTATAAAATTATTCCGAAGCTGCTGCCTTTTCAAATATTAACATTTAAATATTAAGATTTGCTAAGCTTTTCTTGCTATTTGGGCACCCGATCAACATTTTCGTAGCTTTGATGGACTTTTAACCGACTTGGTATAAACTGCTAGCTACAACGAAAAAAATAATAAGTAGGCCAACAGGCAAAAAAAAAAAACAAAAATATAATATATAATGGCTTAAAACCTAAGTTTATGCTTTAAAGTCCTTATAAGCCGTAAGGTATGCTGTTACACTCCGAAAGTTTCTGGATGGATGAAAAGTAATCAACCTTTTGAAAATCGCTATAACTTTTGCAAATGGCTCCAAATATCACTTTGGGCTTGACATATGGGAAATAAACAAGCACAGAATACAAATCTACATGAACTTGTTTCCTCTTCAAGAATGTGAAATATTCTGAAGGAATCATTTTAGCCTAATGTTGTTGTTGTTGTTGTAGCGATAAGGTTGCTCCCCGAAGTCTTTGGGGAGTGTTATCGATGTGATGGTCCTTTGCCGGATACAAATCCGATACGCTCCGGTACCATAGCACCATTAAGGTGCCAGCCCGACCATTTCGGGAACGATTTATGTGGCCACGTTAAACCTTCAGGCCATTCCCTCCCTCCCTACCCCCAAGTTCCATGAGGAGCTTGGGGTCGCTAGAGCCTCGTCTGTTAGTAAAACAGGATTCGCCGCGGATAGGTGAGGTTGACAATTGGGTTTGGAGAAGCTATATATTGCGCTGGCAACCTGAAAGGTTGCGCTACACAGCCCCTTGAATCTGGTATTTTAGTCGCCTCTTACGACAGGCATACCTACCGCGGGTATATTCTGATCCCCTAATCCGCTGGGGATTTTCCATCACTTGTTTTGATGGTTTTCACTGGCTTGCCAGATTACCCCATTTTAGCCGACCCATACTTATTTGTATGGATTATTTTTTTTTAAATCGTGGCTAATGTCAAAACAAACCTCAAACTCCTTATTCTGCAGCGATTATTGAACCTGTCTCCTCAGTTCTAGCAAGGGTGATAGAATTACCATAAAATGGGCCATCAACTGTGGTGGCCACCACTTGGTCGATGTAAATCACTTGTTTTTCGAAAGGATTAAATGAACGCATTTCACAAGCAGAGCCAAAGTTTTTCATCAATAAATATGAAAGCAAAAACACGTCGCCTGAGGTATGTATATTAGACTTGGTCGATTTATTAACCGATATCGCGCCACCGATTTTTCGATAGGATTTGGGCTCAGGAAAAAAAAGTTCCACTACGCATATTCAAAAAAAATAATTTTCGAGCCTGCGAAAAAAATGGCGAAAGGCTCAATTTTTCGGCCAAAACACTCGCCAAAACCCAAAAAATATTTTTATTTTTTTTTTCAAAAAACTGTTGTAAAAAAGTTGGCGATAACAGTTTAAAAAAAAAATAAAAATATTTTTTGGGTTTTGGGGAGTGTATTGGCCGAAAAATTTACCCTTTCGCCATTTTTTTTTCGCAGGCTCGAAAATTATTTTTTTGAGTATGCGGAGTGGAACTTATTTTCCTGAGCCCGAATCCTATCGAAAAATCGATGGAGCGATATCGGTTAATAAATCGGCCAAGTCTAATATACATACCTCAGGCGACGTTTTTTTGCTTTCATATTTATTGATGAAAAACTTTGGCTCTGCTTGTGAAATGCGTTCATTTAATCCTTTCGAAAAACAAGTGATTTACATCGACCAAGTGGTGGCCACCACAGTTGATGGCCCATTTTATGGTAATTCTATCACCCTTGCTAGAACTGAGGAGACAGGTTCAATAATCGCTGCAGAATAAGGAGTTTGAGGGTTTGTTTTGACATTAGCCACGATTTAAAAAAAAATAATCCATACAAATAAGTATGGGTCGGCTAAAATGGGGTAATCTGGCAAGCCAGTGAAAACCATCAAAACAAGTGATGGAAAATCCCCAGCGGATTAGGGGATCAGAATATACCCGCGGTAGGTATGCCTGTCGTAAGAGGCGACTAAAATACCAGATTCAAGGGGCTGTGTAGCGCAACCTTTCAGGTTGCCAGCGCAATATATAGCTTCTCCAAACCCAATTGTCAACCTCACCTATCCGCGGCGAATCCTGTTTTACTAACAGACGAGGCTCTAGCGACCCCAAGCTCCTCATGGAACTTGGGGGTAGGGAGGAAGGGAATGGCCTGAAGGTTTAACGTGGCCACATAAATCGTTCCCGAAATGGTCGGGCTGGCTGTGTTTTGAACAAAAATAACCACCAAAACACAAAATTAAAAAAAAAATTTATTTCCTGGGAAGCGGCAAATTTTTACACTTAACTTTTTTTTTTTTAATTTCCTTGAGACTTGAGAAAACAATCCTCAATTTCAGATTCAGAAGGAAAAAGAAAGGAGAGGAAAATGGAGAAGAGTCGGCAACGGCTTCAGAGCGGTAATAAGAGAAGGAGTGGGAGAGTGCAAGATAAAGAAACAGAAAGAATAAATGTGCGGCGGATGAGGAGAGGAAGGACAGAAATGCGGAGGGGACCAATGATAACTTTTTAATTTTAGGAAAGCCAATTTTTGGCGTGTCGCAAAGTAGTCAAATTTAACATTAATATAAATTTTTTTATCAATTGTTTTTGTTTTATCGGCCTATTGATAAAGTATTCAAGGTTCGAAACGAGCTCAAGGCCAGAACAATGATTTTTTGTAATGATTATTGTTTTTTTAATTTTTCTATAATTGAAAAATTTTATTTTGTTTTTGGTTTTGGCTAAGCCTTGAATTGTTTTATCTTAAACTTAAAATTGATAATACTACGTCTGAAGATGATGGATGTAAATTTTTAGTCGCGGACGGAGGTGATATTTCTGGGTAAGATGAAAATTTTGTCCATCTTTTACTGCCAAACTATAATTCCAAGGCATAAACAATTATATATTTATCGACAGCTTTTCTCAAAGAAAAGTACAGGCCATTAAACAATTTCAAAAAAGTTAAATATAGCACTAATATATTAATTTAAAAACGACACCACTACCAACTCCAAACTAGTATTTAAACCAGCGGTCCTCATTTAGTGAAATAATTATTGGCGCCACTTTACACGTATTATTATTCTCTTTCGTTTTTAGTTGTCGCTGAACAAGCAGAGTAGCGACATCGGATGAGGCTATTGTTTATTTGCGCATTTGCGAAAATATATTTTGCAAACAAACGCTCATGCGCAGAATGTTTTCATGGTTTAATGTTAACAATTTATTTTGTTTAAATTTTTCCTTAAACTCTAGCAATAAAGTAGTATTTGTATGGCATATTTACGAGTTACTTTTTGTGTGTTAACAAACATGCGTGCATACGTTTTACTCCATTGATTTTTCATCAAAAACTAAACCACTACCAATAAGATGATTTTAGTTTTACTCACACAGCCACAGTTTTCAAATTGGAGACCAGTGTTGCCAAGTTAGCCTTTTCGAGGCTAGATTTAGCCTTTTTTTGCCTTTAGCCTCGAAATTTTGGGTTTAGCTTCGTGACTTTTTTCTAGCCTTTTTTACTCCGATTGTATTTTTAATAATTTCAAAAATAAAATAATTTCAATAGTTCCTGTGAACACCTAATACCTTATAATATGAGTTCTCTACAAAAGATTAATTTTTTCTGCTGAAAATTCGTTGAAAAAGTTTCAAAGCCTCATGTATTTTCTTACTTTGAAAAAGAGAGGTATACTTATTCTTCAAGACAAATAGCATTAATAGAGCTGCAGTGGCGAAAATTTATAACTAGACAATGGAAAAATGTACACTCCACCATGGAATTTTGGTCGGAAGTCCGAGAACATAAAAATGCATTAAACGAACCTCCTTTCTTAGAACTTGTCGAATTCATATTTAGTTTTTTAGTATTACCACTCAGTAACGCGGAGGTTGAAAGAATTTTTAGTGGCATGAAAATTCTGAAAACTAAATTAAGGAACAAACTAAAAATTGTAATGCTTAATGCGCTGCTTAATATTAGATGCTCGTTAAAACGCTTATCTAAATGTTATAATGATTTTGAAATTACTGATGATCTCATATCTATGGTAAATAGCTATACTTTATACGTAGACTTAAGCTATTCTAATTCTTCAGACAGGGAATATTTTATATAAATAATTAGTTTGTAATATTTTCGTTTATGTACATATATACACATATGCAATCATTTAAAGTAATTCCACGTGCTAGTCAAGGAAAATGTGCCTGATATGTTTTGAAACAAGAAGTTATGTTTATAAGTTTTTATTTACAAATGTGTAAACTAAAATATAAACAAATTTAATGAATTAACCAAAAAAATTTCTGGCTTTTTTTGATTCTTTTTTTTTTAAATTTAGCCTTTTCTAACCTTTTTTTTTGCCAATCTAGCTTCTTTTTTTTCATCACCTGGCAACACTGTTGGAGACCACTGATTTAAACAATGATAAAGGTGGAGACATTGGTGCTTTATCGGTAACCGTATCGGTAACCTTATAACAGCTGATTCGACCAACCTTATGAGAATCAATGCAATCGATTATTGGTGCCGCTAAGGTCGTAACCGTATCGTAGTCAACCAATTGGATTTTGGTTTACCGTCATAACAATAAACAGCTGATTACGTTAGGGATACGGATACAGCGATACGACATACGGCACCAATGACTCCGGCTTAATACACTCACAATACGGATGCTGCCTATGTTTGATGTTGTTGTGTTGAGAAAACCAGCAGCCATACAAACGGGCTCAGAATTAATCTCGAGAGCATATGTACGAGGAGCGTAAACATAGTCATTGTGAATGATGACTAAATGCTTCATTACTGATACTTAGCATAGACTTGACTTGACTTGAGAACTGTCACTTACAGTTCTGTTAAATGAACATTGCATGTTACTGATTACTCAAACCTTAGCAACACTTAACTTGACTTAGAAGTCTGTTGAATTTTGATTTTCTATGTAAGTTCTAAGTGACGTTTATATTTTGAGATGCCATTTGTTTGTTTCCATTTCATTTTGACATTTTGTCATACAAATTGACATTTATTGATTATGATGCCAGATTGTATGCGCTAAGTGGAGTATAATCGTGGCTAAGTTGCCAAGTTTACGCCAAGTCAAGTCAAGTCTATGCTAAGTATCAGTAATGGAGCCTTAAGTGTGATATCTTATCTGTCAACTGCCTGACAGGATGTTCAATATGGCTACTTTTTAGCGTTTTGACAGGGTGTTCTATATGGCGGCACCTATCTTCAGCGGATGATAGAAAGAGATACAGAATGAGACAGCGATAGGCAATTTCAAATCAGGTGATCCAATCACTTTGGAATTTTGACGTCTATGCAGAAGATATCACACTTCGTTATCATTCACAATGTACATAGTTGTTTTGTTGGAAGTATAGCGCGAGAGTCAGCAAATATGAGTAAATGTATAATTTTCTTTGCTGCTGTTCAAAGTGCTTACAAAAACATATATTCAGGTTGGAACTTTGTATACTATTTTGAAGTTAATAAAATAAAGTAAAAAAATAAAATAACATAAAATAAAACTAAATAAAAAAATAACATAAAAAATTTAATTTAATTAAATAAGATAAAATGAAGTAAAATTTAGTAAAGGAATGGAAAGAAGAGAGAAAAATATAAAAGAGAGGGAAAGGGAAGAAAAGGAGGAAAGGAGAGGAAGGAAAGCATCTGGCATCTGTAGTGTTGGAATTTCAACAACTGGGCGAACTCTAGTAAGTATAAATTGATCAAATATCTTTAAATGTTGAAACCGGGCCTTGTTTTGTGTTATTGAATTTCTAGTTCCACTGGGTTATTAATAGTACCATGTACGCCAGCACCACTGGGTATAAAAAAGTATGTATGCATAAGTATAAGTGTATTTGAAAGAGCACTAATAGGAAAAGCGCACATTTGAGAGATCCGAACACCCAAAACGTTCGTTAATCGGCCAGTGGGCCAAAACAGCAATTGTAGACGGAATCAAATTCTTCGATATTAAAAAATAAATAGGTAAGAGTGAATATTTTTCTGAAACTAATTTTTTGATATACAACATACTTGAGAAAATCTTTTCGATGGTCACATCAAGATTTCTTCGTTTGACAATTTTAGTATGGCTTATTGACTCACTAAAAATGTGAATAATTTCGGTTTGCCCTTCAATACGTCATGCAATTATTCCCTTTTCTATTGAGCTCAAGACTACATACAAACACAAGCACAGTCATATAGTTTGTTTTGGCTTCCCTAATTTTATTGCTGCATATTTATGCGCGTGTGCCCCTATGTAAATGCTTACTTGCATACCTTTTTAGAAAATATTTTTTTTTATCAGCTCTAACAGGCTGTTGAAATGAGTTAAGCTGGAGACATTGGTGCTTTATCGGTAACCGTATCGGTAACCTTTTAACAGCTGATTCGACCAACCTTATGAGAATCAATGCAATCGATTATTGGTGCCGCTAAGGTCGTAACCGTATCGTAGCCAACCAATTGGGTTTTGGTTTACCGTCGTAACGATAAACAGCTGATTACGTTAGGGATACGGATACAGCGATACGACATACGGCACCAATGACTCCGGCTTTAAAGTGATGTGGCGGCTCGGCCAAGTCCTCTGCACTATCAGTACACGAGAAAATTTAACTTACATTCATACATACCAACATAATAAATACACAAGTATGTGTTTATTCTTTATATTATAGATTTAAAAATGTCTTTAATTTTTTGCATTCGAAACAATTGTTCGAAAAAATCCTTTTTACTTTTTGTTGCTTGATAATTTGGTTCTACGCAATGTTCAAAAGTTATTTTGGGAATTTTGGTTTCGTTTTGTTCATACGTTTTTTTCTGCCCGACTATGTATTAGTGTTTTTATTTATGTATATGTATGTACATACAAATATACATTTTTTTCAATTTCGTTAGTTTTGTTTTTTCTTTTTTTGCACATAAACTCACTCACACAAAATATGATTGCGTTTGTTTCGTCTTCGTATATGTCTCCGCGCCTTCCTTGTAGTCACCGTCACCGAACACGTAGCTGTTGGACTAGTCCGTCATCCACGTTTCACCTTCAAAAAAGCTAATTCACACCATATAAAATATGCATGCGCCGCGTTTTAAATTCACATTCGTCACTCGCTTGCCACTCATAAGCTCCGAATGCCTTACGTCGAAGATTGTGACTGACGAAAGCATTCAAATGGCTAAACGGAGACTACCGATAATGTCAGCTACTACGACAACGATTCACAGTGGGCTACGCAGGTTACTAATATTTTAAAATTGACTTGTTGTTTTGTTGATTTTCCGACAGGGTGTATAAATGATGTATATTGGAACGATTTTGGTACATAGACTTGAAAGAACACCTCTTACACAAGAAGCATATAAGAGAGAGCTTGAAGTCATATATAACATTGCTGCAAACAACGGATATAAAAAAGCACTAGTAGATAAGCTCAGAAGGACGCATGGAGAACCAAAAAGAAATAATGAAAAAGAAAATAATTACACCTGGACGACTATGACATACACTGGAAAAACAACATATAAATTGGCAAACTTCTTTAAGAAATACAACATTAGCACAGCGTTCAATACATCGAACAATCTGGGGCGAAAACTAACTAACATTAATTCAGAGGATCCGTTTAGCAGCCATGGCGTATACAAGCTTACCTGCGGATGCCAACATAGTTACATAGGACAAGCAGGACGGCAAATAAGAACGAGGTTCATAGAACACATTAGAGATTACAACAAAAAACAGGGAATCCAAACACTATACCAGATTCTAACTTCACGAATCACATGGTCGAAAATGAATGTTCCCCAGCAAACATCAATAAAACAATTAGGGTTCTTCACATACAAGCAAAGGGCCGACGTCTCAACGTTCTCGAAAACATGGAAATCTACAAACAGAAAACATTCGACGGCAGAATAATAAAAGAACAGATAAACACAATTTCTGACACAATATTCGAGCCTTTAAAACTTGTTTACAAGAAACAAAGTAATCACACAGGTACAACAGACAAACACACAACAACAAATAAACACAAAACAATTAACGCACCAAAACAACAAACCCACAAAGAAGGTCAATCGACAAAAATTACGGATTTTTACCTGCCCCAGTCAGCCACACAAATCGATCAGTAAAAACCACCCTCGGGTCTGAATGAACAGACAGCACGTACACATAACTAAATATACACAAGCATCAATTTTTTTTTTTCATGTACCTACGAACTATAAATACAGGACAAACGACAACAACAGATCAGAACGAAAATCGACACTGATGATGGCACAACGCCAAAACCGGTTTCTCTCGAAACCAAATTTGACAAGGGATGACGGAAAATTGTTGCAATATACATCATTTTAAAATTATTTCATTTGATTTTATTCTCTTTAGTTATTAACTAGACTTGGCCCAATGCACATTGGGTAATAATTCTTTACCTAAGCTCACAACTGACACTTCTCTCAATGTTTTTGGACGTGTTTACGGCCTTACCTATCATAAAAACACTTCTTACTCAGAATTTCGAATATTTCCTGAAAATCTGGAGGGCCAAAAATAAATTTCTTCGTATTTCGAGGTGGTTGTCCAAACATTGATGTGAGCATTCGTCATTAAGTGACGCTTAAACGGGTGCTATTTTGACCGTTTAAAAAGTCAATCCAAAAAGAAATACGGAGGGAGATCAAGTTTTCCTCCACCCATCTCTAAAACTCAGTGGAGGTCTCCCCCTGCCCTCGTTGTCGTGGTAGAAAAATTTTAGCTTCAAAACTTGTTATTACCTAGAAAGCTCATAAATGAAAAAAAAAAATTCATAAAAGTTTGCGAGGTTTACACACAAGCTTTGGGAGGGATTTACGAGCTTTTATGAGTTTAGCTCCTGGAAAACAAAACCTAAATATGCTTTTTTTCTTATTTTAATGGTATTTTTTTTTAGAAATTTTAGTCTAAATTTTAAACTGATCATCGGTTTAAGCAATGTTTCAAACATTTTTTACCTAAGTTCTAATTCTCTCAATTTAGTACTCTGTTTACTAAATTTTTTGGGTTTAAATGTTAAACCTAATTAAACAACACGTCTAAAATCTCAAAATTGTTTAAAAAAATACAGCCAAAAAATTCAAAAAATCTAAAAATAGAAACTTGTAAACACTTCTGGTTTCATAACAAATCTAAAAAGTTAAAAAACCTTAAAATATTTACTTGTATAATCGCGGGTTTGAATCGAGCTCAAGGCCTAACAATAATTTTTTTATCTATATTATTGTTATGATATATTTTTTTCTTAATTGAAACAATTTTTAAATTAGAATAGAAGAAAGAAAAAATTTAGATAACTGCCAAAGCTCCAAAGATCCATTTCGGGAACTGCTAAATTCCTTCATCGGCAACGTTTAGGCGCGCTGCTATAACCAGCCAATGTATCATAACAATAATAATGATAAAATAATTATTGTTAGGCCTTGAGCTCGATTCAAACCCGCGATCTTACAAATCAGTAGGCCGATATAGCAACAAAAATTGTTTGTACTTGTATACATTTCTGGCTTACTAACAAAACCTAAGAGTTCAGATTTTTGGCTGAAAATCTAAAAAAGAAAAATTTCATTTGTCAAATGTGCTGCAAGTGATACATTCTTTTTGTTGTTAAAAATAAAAGTCCGGAATTAAAATTTTTTTTATTTCGGATAAGCCGTTTCTTTGTTATCAATCCGGACTTTTATTTTGGCCTTAAAAAATAAAATCAATCTGATTTAACTTTTATTTCCGGACTTTTATTTTTAAAAGTCCAAGTTTAACTAGTTCTATCGGACTCAGGTAATAAAAATCCGAAAATAATTTTTATCTTGATCCAAATATATTAAAAGTCCAAAACTAATAGTTTTGCAAGGAATTATATTATAAAAGGAATAATAGTTTCCGCCCCTGATTATGATAGCTACAGCAATCCAAGGCAGGTCTGTTCGAAACCAAGTCACTGCCCATTCGATTTTTTTTATAACTGCAAGTGTAGTCTACTCTAGTTTAAAATTTAAACCGAGTACTGCACACTCTTCTTCAGGAAGACCGGTATAATCTAGGTAGGATAAAAAAGTTTCAGATTTAGGCTCAAACTTTTAATCCAGTGTGAACAGTGGTGTGGCATACTTCGTCCTGTCCTCGTTCACGGCAACACCCACTTCTCTCCCTCCGCAATTGCAATAAACTCGGAGAAGTACTTCTCAAGCCTTACGGCACTTAAGCCACTTGACAGTTTTAAAAGCATTGCAGGGAACTCAAATTCAGACACAGCACACATACAGACAACTCATTTTTGCTGTCAAAAGGTGCCTTAAAGAGCTGCAAGAAAATGGTGCATGCGTTCTAAATTTGATTAAAAAACATAAAATAAAATAAAAATTATTGGCGCGATTTATCGCAATATCTTTGAAATTTGATATGTCGTCAAAATCCAGCGGTCTCATTATAATAAGAAATGTTGTGTTCTTCTTCATAACATCGGTATGTTAATGATTCCTCCTAGGGAGCAAGTGAGAGAGTAGAGTGGCGAAACCAGAAGCTGCCTGCTCCATGATTGGCTTTTCGTTAGCGAACTTTTCTTCGCTGCACGAAGGTGTTTCATGGATGCCCTAAGGTACTGATCGGAGTCGATATTTTGATTAAAAAACATAACTTGTCATATTCACTAGGCAAACATCCATGTCCTTCCCTCCTACCTTTGCTTTCAAGTAGGACAAATATAAAAATGGCGGCCATTCCTCGGGGTCAATTTTTTCTATGAAATCAGACACTAATTATGGCACACTGTACAACATCGGTTATGACGACAACAATAGAAATAGTGGCCCGAATGGAACAAGCATAGGAATATACAAGATTAAACGAATTTGTTTAAAAAAAATATTCTTATAGAAATATAAATGTCTACATACAAACTTACGAGGTATTTATTTATTTACTTTTTCATTTTTTTATTTCACGAAACCACTAGGCCAAGCATTTACAATAAAAGTCGAATACAAGCAACAAAAACAGTTCAGCTAACTTGCATTTACTCAATTTAATACATTAAAAATGTTCGCGAAAGTCATTTAAAAACAAAAACACTGACATAAACAGTGGTTAAGAAATATATGTAACACATACACATTTATACCCAAATATCAAGGTCGGATGACATGAAGAAATATTCTTATCCCTCACCTTAACTTTAAACAGCTGTTTTTTATATTTGTATTTAGGTATGTATATATATATTTTGAAAGCTCTTTTCGCAAACTTTAAGGCTACTCTTAGGCACGTTAATCACTTAGTATCTGCATGTAGACAAGTTCAGCAAACCATGCGAATTCGAAGTAAAATTATATTAAACTATCAAAACATTTAAGTTAAGGGAAACTATATCAACTACCCTATCTGCTACACAACTCCAAAGCAATTAAAGAAAGTATAATGTCGGTTTCGCAGCCAATGCAGAGAAGACGGATGTGGTGTTATTTACTAAGATGTACAAGGTTCCAAATTGGGCCGGGCCAAAGCTAGGAGGGCGGACCCTGCAGGAGAAACCTTGCACAAAATATATAGGAATCATTCTAGACAGTAAGTTGTCATGGAATCTCAGAAGTGCTCAGTGGAAGAGAGAGTGAAGAAGACCTCGACGTGGGCTTATCGCCATTTCTCTCTTTTTGCGTATTTACAGCGATTGTAAAGCTTATCCACTACTATGTAGTCCTTGTTTGGTGGACAGCCACAGAAAAAAGAACGTAACTAAAAAAATTAGAGGGCTATACAGTAGACTGGGCCGATTTCGCGCCATCGATTTTTCGATAGTATTTGGGCACAGGAAAAAAGTTCCACTACGCATACCAAAAATATTTTTTTTCAAAAAACTGTTATCGCCAACGTTTTTAGCGGACATTTTTGGGTGGGACATGGTATACATGAAAATTTTTTTAGTAGGTCATGAAAAAAACCTTAAAAATCAAAATCAAAAACAAAAAAAAATTTCGCAGGCTCGAAAATTATTTTTTTGGGTATGCGTAGTGGAACTTTTTTTTCCTGGGGCCAAATCCTATCGAAAAATCGATGGCGCGATATCGGTTAACTTTCGTCCATACAAATCGACCCAGGTTACTATACAGGCTATCAATGCTTAGCATTACGGTAGCCCTGAAAACAACCCCAACGGCTGCACTGTATGTCATTCTGCACATTCCACCTGTAGACCTGGTAGCGATAACAACTGCAAAGGGGCTCAGTGTCTCGTGGCAGCTTGAACGCATACCATACGGCCATAGTAGTATAGCGTCATCAATTACTGGGCGAACAGACTACCTGATTCCCTAGCTTCGAAGGGGCTCTTAGACCCACAATAAAAGTGGATGGTTGAAATAGCGCACGAAGCGATACACGTGTACACCGATGGTTCCAAAGTAGTAGAAGGAGTAGGGTCTGCGGTATATTGTGCAGATCCGGAAATAAACAAATCCTACAAGCTGTAGAAACACTGGAAGTAATTAGAAATTAAGGCAATAGTGTCGAATAGCACAGCATCTAAAAGTGCGTTAGAGTGTAAGCAATTGTGTGGTTGTCCCTGGAAAGAAGCATACATCTGTATTGGGTCCCAGGTCATGTGGTAATACATATGTAGATGCGAATGAAAAAGCGGATGAACTAACTAAAACAGTCACATTCCCCGAAGCTTGTTCCGTAGACGTCCCATTTAGATTGGGCGAGGTTAAAATGTGGACTAAAATGAGTTTGTGCATCAGACTGAAATCGATTATTGATTCTGTTAGATATTTCAACTGCTTTCGAATATATTGACCAAAGTGGCGAGAGAGAATTCAATTCTGGATTTGAAACAAAACTTTGGTTGATGCTCCGGATGGCTTCATGCTCATGTGACCGATAGAGCACTGTGGTTGGGAGAGTGAGGGGGAAAGATGGAGGCAAAAAAAAATTCATATATCAATCAAAATTTTTGAAAATTGGGTGCAAAGCCCCCTTCTAGGAAACAGTTGAAGCGGAAATAGAAATGGGCTTGGGATTAGGTGCGGACATAAATAAATAAATGAATCTTTATATTATAGCAACGCTTCCACTCTGTCCAGTTATAGGGCGTGTTCGAGCCGCCAAATAATAATAGCAGTATTGCTAGAGTACTACTTAAATGATGGACTATTGCTGATACTAAAGCTGATACGGTGTTGCAATATCGCTGTAAATTTTTATGGTGCTTTTGCTATTCTAGTGGTGGTCAACATTTCATTCAACGAACGCGCGATGTTGCCACAGCTGCTCAAACTTTGCCAAAGATTGTGATACTCTATTATAAAAAGTTAAATAACTGCAACAATTGCAGGTATATTAACTTATTCCTTCATTAATTACCGAATGTATGTGAAGTATAAGACAATTGTTCGCCAGGGCGTATGAGTAACATATGGACATGTACGCACTGGCAAACAAAACTTTAATGTAAAACGAAGAAACTACAACTATGTAGTGCAAAAATGAAACTACAGGAGAATCGCACAAATGTTAATAGTCGAAAAAGTTATGGTGACTTTTCTGAGTTTTCTGAGCTTATTCAATTAAAACCCAGCTATCTGATTAATAACAAAAATAGGAGTGGGTATTCGTCTCATTGCCGCATATATTGTGAATTTCCCGAAATGCGAAGGAAAAATTATTGTCAATGTAATAAGGCTTTGCTAAGGCATACACAAATTTGGCGGGCTATCAGCTTTTGAACCTATGAGTACGCTTAAACAGCCACCGATTTTGATCGCCCGATGGCGGTCGTAATCGTCCGATAAAAATGAACACATGTATTTAGATGAGCGTGTGTACATTTCAACCGATCAACGAATTATTGTCAGCCGTTGTCGTTTTTCACTGCCGACAAATTCGCGCGTGTTCAATTTTATCGTCTGATAAATTGCGTGTATTTACTTTGAAAAATTAATGATTTGTGCGATGGACTAAAAAATTTATTAATTGTGTGCAAAACAGGCGCCCTTTATGGGATAAGCACATAAAATCATAAACGCAAGCGTATTTTTGATAAAAAGTAAAATGTAAAAAAAAAACAGGTGCCGGCCGCTAATCGGCTACAATTGGCTCGGCCGATTTCATCAGCTGATTGCAGCGTTGCGTGATTGTAAATACTTTTTTGATTTAAAATTCAACTTCAAATCAAAGGTAATTTTTATTTTTCATTTGATTTGGCATCCAAATCAAAATCAAATTGGTTATTTGATTCTTCAGACGAATCAAAGATAATTCTTATTTGTGATTTAGTTTCTCAGCCAAATCAAAGATACTTTTTAACCCTGTCATGCACTTGGACTGGTATATTAAGTTTGGTCCGAATCTCAAAATTGTGAGTCCTTAAAAGGGAAGAGATATACCTACCTATAAAAATACAGAAATTATCATGATGATGATAGCCATGTATTTAGCTATGAGCGAGTATATATACATTAGGCCGGGTCGATTTGTGGGGAGGCAAAAAAATCGCCCATTGCTCTGTGAAAATCATATTCTAGGGATCAAAATAAGAAACTTTGCCGAAGGAACCATACCTCTAAAACGAATTCTGATGTCCCCCCCTTTGGGTCGTAGGGGCAAATTTTGAAAAATCCCACTTTGAAATGCCTATGTTTTTTCTTTTTGGAGTTTATTTTTCTCTTTAGAAATTTATTTAGTCAGAACATACATATGTAAATGAAAAAATGAATTTAACTTAGTAATAGAAAAGAAATTAAAAAAAATTATTAGAAATTAGCGTTTTTACAACCCCCTTTTAAAACCAAGGCATCACTGTGATGCATTTGCATGTCGTAAACATAGTTGTGTGGGTTTTTTATTCAACTGTTTTAAAAAATGAAGATATCACTGTGACACAATTGCAGATCGTAAAATTGCTTGTGTTGTTTTTTTTAAGCCACCACAAGACACTGCAGGTAGAATTGAAATTGCCCCTACCCAAAAGTTCGACCCAAAGGGGGGACATCAGAATTCGATTAGACGTATGGTTCCTTCGGCCTTTCTTATTTTGATCCCTAGAATACGATTTTCACAGAGCAATGAGCGATTTTTAAATCGACCCGCCCTAATATACATATATTGCTTTCTGATTAGAACTGAGCCGGAACCGACCGGATAGGACCAGTATAATATATGTGCCTTGGTGAGCTCTCTGGCCTCTGATCGGCCTAGCAAAAAGCAGCTTTAGGCGCTCAGGGGCCGATTATGCTCCACAGCTTGGCTAGGCTGATCAGGCCTAGGTAAAAATTAGAAAAATTCTATTGGGCCTGAGATTTTGCCAGGTTATCGGGTTTCAAAATACAAGAACATGACATTTTCGTACAACGCAAAAAATCTCCTGCTTTTATATGGAACTTAAAAGAAATCAAGAGTGAAGTTCTGCATATTCCAAAAATTGGCAGACTGGATGTCTGCTATACTAGAGATATACGCCGCCGATAAACGCCACCACCGATTTTTGTCGCTTTTCGATATAGTCTCCAAATGATTCTGAAGTCGTCCCGAAATAATTCCTAAAATAAACCAAAAGCGATCCTAAAGTTGTTCCGAACTAGTTCTGATGTGGTACCGAAGTAGCCCCAAAAAGCTGCAGGAATATATGATACAGTTTCACCATTAAAATTTTGATCGGAGTCCGCCAATCCTTTAAGGATGGACAAAGGTGACACATAGCTTAAAATTAGTTGATATACACGCGTACTTATTTTTAAAACGTATCAAGTAAGAAGCATAAGGTATCTTTCAATCAGATAGCGATCCAAATCGGGACAAAAATTGATTCCCCAAAGAACCAAATAACAAGTAAAAAGTATTTTTTATTTGTATGTCGAATCAAATAAAAAATAAAAAGTATCTTTGATTTGGCTGAAGAATGAAATAACAATAAAAAATATTTTTATTTGGATGCCGAATCAAATAAAATATAAAAAATATCTTTGATTTGAAAACATTTTCAAATAAAAAATACATTTTATATTTGTATTCGTGATTCATTCAAATAAAAATCAAGCAACCCTGGCTGATTGCAATTTTTCGGTTTATCGGTGGCTGTGTAAGCGTACCCTATGAGTTTTGTATAGTTTTCGTGGCAAAAAAAATGGCAACAATGTCAATTATATTCTCAAACTTATGTTTATTACTGTATTTTCCAAAATGTGGGAACTGCTTGGGAAAATGTATATTTCGGAAATTTTAAATACCCTTATGGCACTTTGGTTAACTTTTTCGATATTTTACTGTATTTGTATTGAAAAAAGATCATACTAGGTCAAATAAAGCTAAATGGAGTGGGTTCTTGAGGTAGTTCACCGCGAACTTAAGATCTTAGCGGTAATAGTATTGAGGGTTCAATTAGTTTAAATTCGCCCTGGCCCGGACCAAAATTAACGAAATTCAGAAAAATTTAATGTACACTAAAGCGTATGGCGATGTATGGAGTAAATAAAAATTTGGAAATGTGCTCCCGCGTTTGATCACATATCTTATGAGTTCAAAAAATATAAAAAACTTATTTGCGGCACTCTGCAAAACAAAGAATTGCGGTCTTTGTAATTTATATCTTATTTTTGATTTTAACATCTGCACTGTGGTAAATTCCAAGGCGAATTCAGTACAATGTGGTGTTATCCCCTCAGCTGAGATTTTTCTTTATATTTTCAATACAAAGCCTTGGTACAACAAGATGTCACTTAATCGAAATCAATGCAAGTTTTCCTTCGACTTGGCATTTTTCTGCACGGCGAATTGGGTTGAATTCGCTTGTATACATTCTACTTAATGGATAATACTAAATAATTTACTAAAATTAATTTATTCTTAATTGATTGATAGAAAGTGTTTTAGGAAAACGTCCATCAAAGCTGAACGCGACCAGATAGACGAATGATTTCTTCATGCCTTGAGTCGGGATAGGAAGAAATATAGATCTATTTAAGTTCCTGGATATATGGAAGTAGATGGAAATGAGAAAGCGGATGACCTAGCTAAGCAGAGCGCATTGCTCGAAACTTGTACCATAGACGTTCTAATCAGATTGGGCGATATTAAAAGAAGGCGAGAAATGCACATGACTGACCAAGAACAAAAGGCATACTCTTATCATTTAAAAGAGGGAACTGTAGGCTGATGATGGGTATTCTGACTGGACGCTGCTATCACTGGCGTCACATGCTTTTAAATTAGGCCTTGTCAGTGATAGTAGATGTGGGAGGTGCTGGTTGGCGCAGGAAACGATCGATCACTATTTGTGCGCGTGTCTCGCACTCGCAAGGCGAGTGAAAGAGCTATAAGAACTAAAAGCAGCAAGTAGCATAGGTCCTACAAAGCTTCTCGTATTTGCCAAGAAAACGAAGAAGTTATTTTATAACATAGGTCCTGGTTTCTGATAGCGTTTAAAAGTTTGGTCGTTGGGCAAACTTCTGGTAACACTATGGACAAATTCAGTCTTTGCGAGGTCCTCACGTACCGGCCAGTGTAACCTAACCTTAACGCTCTAATGTAAATGCATTAAGCTTTATTTGTGTGCATTGACTACCTAGGAGTATGCACTATGTCTATAAAAATTGGTCAAGCCATATTGAAGAAGTTCAATTTCAAACACAGTCACCAAGTTTCAATATATTTAAAATTTATTCGAAATTGCATGAATTTGACGTACCAATCACAAAACTGCTACTGATTTTACTCAGCCATAAACAAACTTTAGCTCATGTTGCTGATACACGTGCATGCCAATAAAATTTTTATCAAAGCGATCTAATACACAGTTGTATGAATGTACTCATACATGCAATCACGTTAGGGTGTGACAGTGCTAGGTGGTATTTTTTTCTTATGCCTACCGAATAATGTAAATACACAGCAATTCTGACTGAGCTGATGGTGTTGCTCTACGCCATATTGCAGGGAAACCAAATTCAGACATAGCGGCATATAGGCAGCTAATCTTCGTGCTATCGAAGACGGTTTCAAAACCGACCAAGAGCTGATGTGTGTCAATTCTTTTCACGCGTATTTTTTCCATGATTTACTATGTGCCAAATCTGGTCAAAGGTAGATTTATCAGGTCTGAAGACGCACTGCTAAGGTCCAATCAGCCAATTCACAGTGAACTTCAACGTTTTGCATAACACGCTTGACAGGACCATATATGCGAGATTAAGAAGACTGATTCCAGGATAGTTGGTACATTTTTCAGCATCCCCCTTTTTGTGGACTGGACAAAGAACCCTTAGATTGTAATCGTCGGGCTTGCACTCGTTCACCCATATTTTTCGTAGAAGTTGATGCATATGCCTTATCAACTCGCCGCCGCATTTATATAGCTCCGCGGGCAAACCATCAGCTCCAGCGGCTTTATTGTTTTTAAATCTGGTATCGCTATTCTTACTTCTTCATAGTCGTGTTGGGGATCATTTATTCCATTTATTCGTTTTAACAAGAGTTTGCCCGGGCTTAAAAATTTGTCTGCCGCCGGATTTTTTGGTGATATTTGCGGAAGTATATTCCATATTATTTCAAGTTTTCTTGATATTTTTTACCCCTCCTGCTTCCAGTCTGTTAGGATTTTTGTCCTTAACACTTTTCCAAACTCTAGGTACAATATAGCATGAGCCTTTTGTTTTATTGGAGGGTGGAGCCGTGTTTAGAAGTCCACGAAAGTGGGGAAAGCTTCTGATCGCCATTCACCTGGGTATGGCCAGAGCGATTCTTTTGCATGCGGTTTCAGCAGCTCACTACTTCCGGTCGCTTGGGGCCAAGTATCCTCTCTCTCTCTAAACATCCGATTAGTGGTGAGCTAATGCGAGAAGGCGACAACGTGGCTTTCATCAGCAGCGTTGGTCTACCACGAGGTGCAGCTGCAAGCGGGCGTCTGTCTTGGATCAAGCGGCTCGTTATATAAACGTGCAAGTTATATTTTCATCCCGCTGAGCGGGTTGTGCGCAGGGCTTGGGACCAGCCACGTCAAAACACACTCCAATGAAAAGCAACAACAAGCCTCGGATAAAAATACAATCCTTTATTGATGACGACCATGGCAAACGTTTGAAGGACAATGAATTGAGGGCATGCACCTGGAACGTCTGCTCCCTGAATGGGATTGGTGTAGATACCCGGCTGGTTGATGTCCTCGTCAAAGCAAAATCTGACATCACCGTCATCCAAGAAATGCGTTGGACGAAGCAAGGAAGAAAGAATATTAAAAATTGTGACATCTATTGTAGTGGCCATACAAATAAGCGCAGTTTCGGCGTCGGATTCGTGGTGGGCGAGAGACTTTGTCGCTAAGTACTGGCGTTCACGCCTGTGGACGAACGTCTCGCCGCTATCCGAATAAAAGCAAAATTTTTTAATATATCATTAATCTGCGCCCATGCACCGATAGAGGAGAAAGACGATGAGGTGTAAGACGCTTTTTATGAACAAATAGAACGCACATACGAGCGCTTCCCCCGCCTTGATATAAAAGTCGTGGCGACTTTAACGCCAGGGTGGGCAAAGAAGGTATTTTTGGCCCTACAGTCGGAAAGTTCAGCCTATACAATGAAACTTCTCCTAATGGACTGAGGCTGATTGACTCTGCCGGTGCTCGAAACATGGTCATTTCCAACACGACGTTCATGCATAAAAAGATACATCAAGCTACATGGCTGTCCCCCGATCGAAATACTCGCAATCAGATTGATCACTTTGTGGTAGACGGACGGCATGCCTCCAGTGTTTTAGATGTGCGCATGATCCGTTGTAACATCGACTCGCATCATTATCTCGTCGTAGCCAAAATACGCAGCCGCCTCTGTGCGGCTAAAACCAAGGAACAAAAAACACAAGGAAAGCTAGACGTCGCCTACAAGGCTACGTTAAAAGCGCGACCAACTAGAGCAGTGTGTGAACGCTATCGCGAGTTAAAAAGGGAAGCGAGACGCCTTTTCAGGAACAAAGAGCAGAGGCAGAAAGACGTGAGTGCGAGGAGCTTGATCTGCTAGCCACCAGGAATATCGCCCGATTATTTTACCAAAAAATTCGGTGACAGACGGAAGGTTTTAAGACCGGGGCAAATTCCTGTAAGAACGAAGACGGCGACCTTGTAACTGATGTCCAGAAAGTACTTAGATTATGGAGGGAACACTTCTCTGCTCTCCTAAATAGAGACAGCGATTTACCGCACAGGGATGGCGAACCCGCGCATGCAATCGATGATGATGGAATAAATGTCCCCCCGCCCGATTATGACGAAGTCAGAATATGAATAACCAGATTGAAAAACAAGGCCGCGGGCGCCGATGGATTGCCTACGGAGCTATTCAAATACGGCTGCGAGGAGTTGGTAAGGCGCATGCATCAGCTTCTTCGCAAAATATGGGCGGACGAGTGCATGCCCGACGATTGGAATCTAAGTGTTCTTTGCCCAATCCTCAAGAAGGTGAAAATGTGGTAAGGGATTCAATTGTTCTCCTGTTACTAAACTGAGATTGGGTCTGCCAACTCTATTCTACAGTTCTTGTTATTCTCTTTAAACCAGAATTTCGTTGTGTTGAACTTTCGTGGCGCGGGGAAATCACCTCGAAATGGCACACCTTAATGGCGCTACCTGTAATTTATTTTTATGAAATATGTTATACATTATTTTTTTGTATTTTCAACGTGCCACGCGGCAACTTGTTGCAATTGACATTGGGTCTGCAGTTGTTGCAATAAATGTTTTAATGATTGAGAAGACCTATATATTGCTTGTACTTAGTACATGCATAGGTTCATGTATGTATGAATGAATGCACATTTACAAATATGGCATTCGGTTGTTGACGGAACCACGTCTCACTTGAATCAATTTAAATGAAATTGCGTCAGATTTTTGAGGAATTTGCTCAGCATGAGCCCGAAGTTCATGTTAATAAATTTGTTTGAAAGAATTTCCCTTGCTGACGTCAGCCCAATAAGTCGTTCATTGCTCTGGGATGAGGTTCAATTAGCTAATTTTTTTTTATAATAAAACTGCATTAGTTAAATAAGTTGATGTTCTGAGATCATATATATGTTAAGATGTGCGAGATTTGATCCAGCATGGTGACAACCTACGCATATCTATCAATTTTTATTATGATAAATAACATAAGCCATGGGGAAGTATTGAACTCATCCCGGTTGAAGAAAGTGTGTTTGATGCGTCTGCCGGAAAATAATATATTTTAGGCAGTCTTACTCTAGTCAGTGTGTCTCATGCAAAAGATGGTTTGCATGGATCGGAATGATCTGGCCCCAATGTTCGTAGACGAAATGTTTAAATAAAACATTAAAAAGGAGCACGACGCGAATTTCAAGAGAAGCTCGACCTAAATGCCCTCTGAGGCAAATCGCGTCAAGTGTTTATTTTATATAATATTTTTATACTCAGCGTGGACCGCCCACTTGTGATAAAATCAATTTTACAAATATTATTAATCATAAATCAAAAATCGTTAAACCTATCGTAACAAAATTCGGCTGAGAGGTTGCCTTTACTATAAGGAATGCTTTGAAGAAAAATTAACGAAATCGGTTAAGGACCACGCCCACCTTTATATAAAAGATTTCTAAAAGGGTCGTGGACGAATAAAATAAGCTATATCTTTGCAAAAAAGAGCTTTATATCAATGGTATTTCATTTCCCAAGTGGATTTATAACAATAAATAGGAAACACTTCAAATTTAAAAAATGGGCTTGGCACCGCCCCTTTTATGACTACGCAATGTTCTATGTTTCGGGAGCCATAACTCGAAGAAAAGTTAACGGATCGTAATGAAATTGGGTACACATATTTTCCTTATAGCAGAAAATATTTCTAGTAAAAATGGACGAGATCGGTTAAATATCCCGCCCACTTGTATATAAAACAAGTTGAAAAGGGTCGTAGACTAGAATAATAAGCTATAACTTAGCAAAAAAATTGTTTTGAATCAATGATATTTCATTTTACAAGTTTTATTGTAAGAGGAAACGGGGAGAATTTTTTTTTAAACGGGCGGTGCAACGTGTTATGTAGAAAAGTAATTTATCTGAAATGAAATGGACAATTGAAGCTCACGCTGAGTATATAATATTCGGTTACACCCGAACTTAGACACCTTTACTTGTTTAATATTTTTTTAACCCGATATGAGCCATAGTACCCCTGAAAAAATTGTGCGATTTACCCCTTAGGAGCGTAGTCTGCGAATGGTCTTTTTGTTCACAAGGGGATATGATTGATTGCCCCTAAACGCTTTTGGTACAGTTGGGATCCGTCAGCTAGAAGTCCATGACACCAATTTTAAGAAAAACGGCTACGAAATGGGTAAAATACAATTTTTTTTATGGAATTTAAGCAAATTCGTTAACAAGGACGCTTATGACTGCGTATAACAAAGCTTGCCCTCTAAGAAGATTCAGAGGAAAAGCAAAGCCGCCATGGTGGAGCAATGAGCTGAGTCTTCTAAGAAGACAGGTTAAAGAAATGTTTAAGCTCGCAAAGACCGCGGAAAGCGAAGCGTGTCGGGATGAGTACAGGGATCTACTGAGGATCTACAAGCGTGAAATTACCAGGGCGAAGAGAAACTCATGGAAAAGTTTCTGTACGGACATAGAGTGCTCCAGCGAAACAGTACGGTTGAAAAAAGTCCTAGCAAAGGGAAACATAGTCCAGGGACTAATAAAGAAAGAGAACGGGGAATGGTCACGTAATAGTGAGGAATCCCTTGAGGTGCTTCTCGATACACATTTCCCATCGGGAGACGGTTTAGAGGAGCCAGCAGACATCACTCACACTTCGATCACGGAGCTAGTAGTGCCGGGCTTGGTGACCGATACCAAAGTCGAGTGGGCAGTGAAGACGTTTTCTAAGTTTAAATCGCCGGGCCCAGATGGTATATTCCCGGCCATGCTACAAGTCTCAAGTAGGGCGGTCGTGGAATGGCTTAAAATAATATTCGATGGGTGCATACGACTGAATCATGTACCGCACTCTTGGAGAACTGCTCGTGTAGCTTTTCTACCAAAGGCGGGGAAGATCGGTCACATGTATTCCAAAGACTATAGACCCATTAGCTTAACATCATTTCTGCTCAAAACCTTTGAGAGGCTGCTAGATGTGTACATAAAGTCCAACGTGGATGAAAAGCTGCTCTCCACAACACAGCATGCGTACACCAAAGGCAAGTCGGTAGACACCGCATTTCATAGGGTGGTAATAAGCATAGAGAAATCCCTGGAATATAAGGAGTATGCTCTAGGAGTCTTCTTGGACATTGCCGGGGTTTTCAATAACGTTGCAAAATGGGCGATTATGGATGGTCTTAATTACATTAAAGTACATCCTGTCTTAATCAGATGGATCGGCTGCATGTTAAATTGCAGAAAGATTACATCACAATGGGGATTGTACGAGGCCACGAAATCAGTGGAAAGGGGCACGCCGCAGGGAGGGGTGCTATCACCTCTGCTGTGGACGCTGGTCATCAACCAACTGCTCAGGCAATTCAATGAGGGACCCGTAAAACTTACGGCTTACGCAGATGACGTTGCAATTGTCATAAGTGGAAAGTGCCTTCCAACGATTAGTTCTTTAATGGATCGGGCGCTTCGCGATATTCATACCTGGGCATCTAATGACGGGTTGAAAGTCAATGCGGAGAAGACGGATATGGTCTTGTTTACAAAGAGGTACAAGGTCCCAAATTGGACCAGGCCTAAGTTAGGAGGGGTGACCTTACAGGAGAAGCCTTGCACAAAATATTTAGGAATCATCCTAGACAGTAAGCTGTCATGGAAGCTCAACGTGGAGGAGAGGGTCAAGAAGGCCTCAACGGCACTCTACGCATGTAAAAGAATGCTGGGGTGTACGTGGGGCACATCGCCCTCTCTTTCTCATTGGGTTTTTACAGCGATTGTAAGCCCTATTCTATACTATGGAGTTCTTGTTTGGTGGAAAGCCACACAAAAAACAACATACCTCAAAAAATTAGAGGGGGTATGCAGACTATCGATGCTTAGCATTACGGGAGCACTGAAAACAACTCTGACGGCTGCACTGTATGCCATTTTGCACATCCCACCTATAGACCTGGTAGCAAAGAACAAAGCGTTAACGACCGCAACCAGGCTCGGTGCTTCGGGGCAGCTTGAGCGCCGACCATATGGCCATAGTAGTATAGCGTCATCAATCACAAGACGAACAAACTACATGATTCCCTATCTGCGCTTCGAGGGAGATCTTAAGGCCACAATAGAGGTAGACGGTTGGCGCAAGGGTGCGGAAATGGCGGACGAGGCGATACATGTGTACACCGATGGTTCCAAAGTAGTGGAAGGAGTAGGGTCTGCGGTATACTGCGCTGATCCGGAAATAAGCAGATCCTACAGGCTGCCGGATTACTGTAGCGTTTTCCAAGCGGAAATATTAGCCGTAACCAAAGCAGTAGAAACCCTGGAAGAGAATAGCTTAAGCTGCAACCGTGTTAACTTTTATATTGACAGTCAAGCAGCAATTAAGGCAATAATATCGCATAGCACAGCATCTAAATGCGTGTTAGAGTGTAAGCAGTCTCTGGAGAGAATCGGGACAGGGAGAAGCATACATCTATATTGGGTCCCAGGGCATATGGGAATAGATGGGAATGAAAAAGCGGACGAACTAGCTAAAAAGGGCGCATCCCTTGAAGCTTGCTCCGTAGATGTCCCAATTAGATTGGGCGAGATTAAGCGAAGGCGAGAGGTGCACATGATCGACTAAGCGGGAAAGGCGTGGGTTCAAGCGCGGGGCTGTAAAGTGTCGAAGATTATGTGTAGGTCTTACAACCTTAGACTAACACAGTTGCTCCTATCATTAAAAAGAGAGGACTGTACACTCATGACGGGTATTCTGACTGGACACTGCCTTCTGGCGTCACATGCCTTTAAACTAGGCTTGGCCAGTGATAGCAGATGTAGGAAGTGCGGGTTGGAGGAGGAAACGATCGAGCACGTTCTGTGCTCGTGCCCTGCACTTGCCAGGCTAAGACTCCAGTTATTAGGAGTGATACAGCTGTCAGATCTAGAAGCAGCAAGTGGCTTAAGTCCTAGGAAGCTTCTAGTATTTGCCAAGAGGACGGAGTTATTTTATAACATAGGTCCTGGTTTTTGATAGGGTTTTTCAGTTTGGTAGTTAAAACAAACTTCTGGTAACACTACGGACTCAATCAGTCTATGTGAGGTCCTCATGGACCGGCCAGTTCAACCTACCTACCTAAGCAAATTCGTATACAAAGTCTAAAATACTACATACTACCACATGTTCCATGATCATAGTGATCACACATGGTCTCATTCTGTATCTCTTTCTATCACCCGCTGAAGCCACCCAGCCCTATACGCCGCCATATTGAACATCCTGCCAAAACGCTTAAAAGTAACCATCTTGTTGACGCTACCCAAGGCAGTCGGTTCTATGTACCCGAGCGACTCGGGATTTTTCCCGGCCAAGGACTGTCATTTCAGTGTAATCCCATATAATTTGTTGTGTCCCTCCCACAAATTGTCATCCTCCCAGCAGCTCCTTGCAGCGGGACTGCGCCATACTCTCCTGCTTCAATCCGGGTCCGTCTCCTGACCCGGTCCTGAGAAAAGGTTTTGCTATGTCTGCCGGTAAAGAATCTTTTTAGGACGGTCATACTCTTGTCAGTGTGTCACGTGCAAGGGATGGTTGCATCGGACGGGTTGTTCTGGGCTAGATCCCAAAACCCGACGTCCTCGTAACTTTTATAAATCGTTTGTGGCTCCTTGCTGTTCACGCCCAAGTGCGTCCCGTAGTCTACGCCTTAGCGCCCCCCCCCCCCCCTCCCCACTACTTTCCAGCAGCTCTGCTGCTCAGCAAGCCACAACAAGGTAGCAATTCCGAGCATCAGCCCCCGCCCTCGTCTTCCTTCCCCTCTTTTCCGACAGCAATCGTGTAGATCAGGGAAACAGACTCTTAGTCCCTACCATCTTTTGCACCTTTTACCAGCACAAAATATATATGTTTGCGACATCCCCCAATGCAGCTCCTGCCTTGGACGATGCCACTTGCCTAGATGTTCTGGTCTCCGCGGCGGAAACCCAGCGACGGGGTTCATTGCGCCATACTGCCAGGCCGCAAACCCAAATACACCGGGTACCCCAATGCTTACCCAGGGACGTCCAGTCCAGGGCCACAACAGCAATTGCGTCCTAGCCTTTCACAACTCAGGCGTAGTCACCCGTAACTTACTCCTAGAGTGACGACGGCTCCCCCGCTGCACTTCAGAATTCTGCAGTTAAACTGTAATTAACTGGGAAGATCACGGATATAGTCGATTTCATGAAGCGGGACAACATCCGCATTGCTGCGATTCAAGAGACTAAACTCACAGCAAGATCTGCTCTGCAGACCTGTTCTGGGTATAATGTCCACAGAAAACATCGCGAGAGCGGAAATGGAGGCGGTCTCGCGTTTATCATACACCACTCAGTGCAATATCATATATTTGATCCCGACATCGGCCGCACGGACAATGTCTTAAAATGTCACGACTTATCTGTCCGGTCAGGCGATGTAAACATAGTAATCATCAACATCTACATCCCTCCTGCCACCTGCTGCCCCAGTGGAAACCGCCCTAATATCAGCGCCTTACTCACTGGCGATATTGGCATCCGACCACCTGCCAATATTTATTTCATAAACTTTAAAAAAGGAAAGTGGGATGAATATAAATCCATTACAGACAGCCGCTTTGCTGCCCTCCCTATCCCGACTGATGCTCACCAAGGGGAGCGTGCTTTCCGCAAGTTCATTGAATCCACCTCGGCTCGCTTTATTCCCGCCGGAAGGATTCCCGAAATAAGGGATATAAACCAACGCATCGGATGAACACAAGCGGGCGAAATGGGAGGAGCACCTAAGTAGTTGTAACCTCTCTGCTGGTGTGGGTAAGCTTTGGTCCACCGTAAAGTCCCTATCGAATCCGTCCAAGCCCAATGACAAAATTTCTATCGCCTTTGGCGATAAAGTGCTATCTGATGCGAAAAAAGCGCTGGCGATTTTTGCCGACAATATATAATGCATTCTACGGTTGACAAAGGTAGACGGAGGGCCAACAGACACGCACATAAACATAAATTCAGCGCGTCCCCCAATTACCATCACCGCCAAAGAGGTTGAGGATGCCATCGGTCAAGCTAAACCATCTAAAGCAGTGGGCCCAGATGGCATAGCCATGCCGATGCTTAAAAGCCTAGGGAAAGAGGGTTTCAAATATTTAGCACATGTCTTCAACCTGTCTCTTTCCACCTTTGTCATTCCCGAAAAATGGAAAATGGCCAAGGTGGTCCCGCTACTAAAGCCTGGGAAACCAGCTAACATAGAAGATTCATATCGCCCGATATCTCTCCTATCTTCAGTAGCCAAGACGCTTGAAGCCATTTTGCTCCCATACTTCAAAGCAAATTTGCAGCTAGCCTGTCATCAGCTGGCTTCAGAAAACTCCATAGCACCACCACCGCGCTAAATGCCATTAGCACCCAGATAAATTGCGGTTTAAGTCAAAACCCCCACCATAGAACAATACTCGTTGCGCTAGACCTATCAAAAGCTTTTGATACGGTCAACCATGGCAGGTTACTGCAAGACCTGGAAGGGTCTACCGTTCCCCCATGTCTTAAAAGGTGGACCGCAAATTATCTGGGTGGCCGGCAGGCATCGGTGCAATTTAGAAACGCAACATCAAAACCAAGAAGAATTAAACAAGGGGTGCCACAGGGTGGTGTCCTATCCCCACTTTTGTTTAACTTCTACATATCAAAGCTACCTTCGCCACCAGAGGGAGTTACTATCGTTTCCTACGCCGATAACTGCACAATAATTGCCACAGGCCCAGGCCCACAGATCGATGAGCTTTGCAACAAAATAAACGGCTACCTCCCTGATATCTGCATTTTTTTCACCTCGCGAAGCCTGACATTATCACCGACTAAATCATGGGCGACCTTATTTACAACATGGACGTCTCAAATATCGACCATTTTCAACATCCACGTCAATGGCACTACGCTACCGACTGTCTTACACCACAAAATCTTGGGTGTGACGTTTGATCATGATCTACATTTTGGTGGGCATGCAGCCGCAATTGTACCGAAAGTCCAGAGCCGTAATAAAATCCTCAAATCTCTAGCTGGCAGTACTTAGGGAAAAGATGAAACGCTCATTACCACTTACAAAGCAATTGGCCAGCCGATTGCATGCTACGCGTCCTCGATATGGTCGCCAAGCCTGGCCTGCCAAAATACTGCCCTCAGCACCGCCACGGGTTGTCTTCTTATGTCCCCAGAACACTATCTACATAATGAGGCGAGAATACTCCCCATTAGGGAGAGATATGATTTGCTAACCAAACAGTTCCTGTTGAATACCCTGACACCTGGGCATCCCAACAGACATCTGATTGATGAGCCAACACCGCCCAGAGGCTTAAGGAGTCATCTCCGTAAGCATTATGAGGAAATACGGCACCTGAGAACACAGCCGTGCGAAGGCAAAAAACACAAGCAGGTCCTCAGTGAACTCCACAAACAGGCGTCGCATTGCCCGGTGAATCCTGTACTCGAAGAACAATACCCTACTTACAGAAGAGGAACGCACACTCCCTAGGAAACGCGAGTCACTCTAGCTCAACTTCGATCTGGATATTGTAACAGGTTAAACTCTTACCTATCCAGAATCAACTCCGACATACAAAACATATGTCCTGCTTGTAACGTGTCTCCACATGACACCAACCATCTCTTCAACTGTATTGTGGAACCAACGCCTCTAACAACCCCCTCATTATGGTCCACCCCTGTTGAAACAGCAAGTTTCCTTCGACTCCCGTTAGAGGATATTGATGACAATTTGTGATCGGTCACACCTATTAAATGGGGCGAAGCACTGCTACAACAACAACAACATCCACAATGTTGCCAATCGTCAAAAACGACCACGATGACTGCTGGGTTTTGGGGTTGGAAAATAATGCGTTAAATTAGATACATTTATTGATAGAATAACTCAAAACGATGTTAATAAAAAATTTACTTCTACGGCAGTAAACTATTGTCAATGTGTTGGTTAAAAAAATGGGAAATGGAAAAAAATGAATTCAGCTAATCAGGGGCTGGATTCACTAACTGTTAGTTTTAAAGTGTACACAAGAAATTGTGTAAACTTTCAAATTCTGATTCTGTAAAGCAAAACTGTGAACAGGAAAACTCACTGATAAGAACTTCGTGAGTTTTTTGGACAGTCTCTATACTATTGTGACATTTTAAACTCATACGCACTGTTGCAGAATAGCTTTTTGTTTTCGTGGCCATTGTGGGTAAAACAAGTGTGATATCTTATCCGTCAACAATCTGACAGGATTTTCAAGATGGCTACTCTTTAGCGTTTTGACAGGATGTTGAATTTGGCGGTGCATAGGGCGGGCTATGTCCAGCGGATGATAGAAAGAAATATAGAATGATACCACCCAGGGCCGTAGAGAGACAATCCGGGCCCGGGACTAAAGAATTTACGGGCCCCCTATAAAAAATCCACTAATACATTTGATTAATTTGAATTAATGACGTCTTCTTCATGAATCATTATTGATGGATTACATCAAAAAAATTTTTTGCCACATCAACTAAATGATTTTTGGACTAAGGGCTGAAAAAAATTAACACAAAATGTTTACTATTTATACTATTTTATTGTAACGTAGAAATAAAATTCTTTTTTAACAGCCACATATTATTTTAAATAATCTTTTCTAGTTATTTGGTAACATTTTAATACATTTCTGATAAATCTAATGATGATTATAAATTTTAATTATTCAATATAGAAGGTTCGGATATCAAGGAGTGGTTTTTCTTGCTTTTTTCGCTGCAAATTTTTTTATAATAATATCAAAATTTAACTGTCTTGCCAAAACGGATTCAACACAGATCGTGGCAAGTCCTGAAACTCGCTCTTGAAGTAAACACGATCTATGAATGTTTTTGATTCTTGAAAGGACGCTGAAGGAACGTTCTGCCTACCTACAGTGACAGGTATAGTGCAAAAGATACGTAAATCAACACAAATGTTGTGGAAAATTGTATATTGAACATAGATGGCATTTAGCAATTCCAACGGTGGCAGACCTTTATCAAAATTTGCTTCGTAAATGTGTTTCAAGGACTCAATGAATTATTTCGCATTCTAAGCTTTGAGAAATGTCAGACTTGTATTTTTCGACAAATTTTGCTGCGTTCGCCCGAACCATAGTTTCATCCATGTCTTCAAATTGCCACAAAAAGGAAAACGTCTCGCTCAAATTTCTCATAGCTGCAAATCGCTCAGTAATGCCAGTGATTACCGAATCAACGATCACCAGGAATGTATTGTTTTTAAAATCAGACTCTGAATCATACGTAATCATCTCATTTAAATCATCTTCAGAACGTCTTCTGGGTTTTCTCTTTCGAATGTCCAGACATTTTGGCGAGATGTTCAATCGAATAGCAACTGTTTTGCATTCATTCAAAATTGTTTCCATTGGTTCCTGATCAACTTCAAATAAGCCAATAAGGCACCGAGATGTCGGACCACAACATCTACGGTGGCGTCCCTAGCTTTTAGGACCACGTTTCTTTCATTAATGGTAGTCAATATTTTGAACCAAATTGAGGACAGCAAGATACATTCGAACTTGTTGATGTACTTGAGAATGCCGGTAACATCTCCGTATGCTTGCGCAGTCAAATTTGGATTTTGTCTGAAAGACTATGAAGAGAGCTCGGTACATTTTTTTGAGGATGTCCCATCGTTGTGGAGTGCTGCTGAAAATAAACCCCGAACGAAGTAATTGCAGCCGTACATTCTGCAGCATCAACACCACATAAATTGAGACTGTGGGTTGCACAAGGTGAATAATCAGCATTCGAGTTTTTGTCGAGAATGTGAGTTCTAAGCTTCTTTCATATTGGCGCCATTATCGTACCCTTGTGCACGACAATCTTTTAATAGAATTTCATTTTTACCTAGAGTATGGCAAATTAGATCAGCGATTTTCTGACCAGTTTTCTGGTTACAATTCACGAAAGCGAAAAACCGTTCTTAAATTGTAAAATTTGTTGCTTTCGAATTGAAATGGAGTTAGCGCAAAATGAACGTACTTAACGTGACTAGTATCAGGCATAGCATCAACGATAATAGCAAAATACTTGGCTTTCTTGCCTTGATCTAATATAGTTTCCCTCACGTGCTTCGCACAAATTTCTATAAACTCGTTCTGAATGTCTGGGGGAAAGATAGTGAACCTGTAAACGTTTGTGCTGCTGTTGTGAAATCCCAACTTTCTCCAAACGATCTCTAAGTATCGGATTATAATGGCTTATGAGATCTTAGATGCCCAAAAATGTCCATTGTTTCGTTCACCAAGATATATACTTTCACCTTTGAAAGCTAGGCCTATTTCACCCAAAAATAAATTAGTGTCCAAAATTCTATATAAAATGTCTTTCCAGTTTTGAGTTTCAGTGATAAGTGTATCAATTGTAGCCTCCTTTTGAATTAGATTTTTTAAAGATCGCCATTGAATATAACATTTAATGTGATCTTGAGTATTTTCGTGTGATGGCAGTTTATCGTATAGCTTCTTCCATACCTGGAATTTCGAGTATCCGCCAGGACAACAAATTTTAGGTCGATTTAAAGTATTGGTGCTTAACAGACGACATGGTAGGCAATAAAAGGCATTGCTACTGGCACTCCACACTAACCAGTCACGCTCCACTTTCTCTCCATTTGGCAAGATTCCGTTTAACAACGAGATAGGAAATGCCTCGTCATGACAATCACGTGGAAAACTAAGAGAACACTTGTGATGACCTTGACGAATTATTTCTTTGACTCGAAGTCGTTTAAATAATCTGGACTTTGATACAGAGTTGGTGGTATTGTTGGAAGACTTTTTTAAGATGAACCTTCATCAGTGTCACCACGAAAACTTTACGATTTCGGATTCATGTAAACATACATTTTTGTTTGATGTTTTTATTGTCTCCTTACTGTTCGAAGGCCCAGGCAAAAAAACATTATCAATATTTGTTGCTTTTGAAATTCGGCTTAAAATTTGCACATCGAATAACTAAAGACTCTCCTGAATTAAAAAAAATGTCTTAGTACCTCTAAATCCCGTGCCCCCTGAGAAACCCCGGGCCCGGGGGGAATCCCCCATTCCCCTCCCCTCTCGTCGGGCCTGACACCACCATAGTCAATTAAAAATCTGGTGATCGTTTCTATTTGTAATTTTGACGTGTATGCAGAAGTTATCACACTTGTCTTCTCCACAATGTTCATGACGTTTGATAAACATTTTCTCACCGCTATATAACTTACATTCAGCAAAAAAAATGTCCACAATACTTTACAGAATCGCACTGAAGTGTAAATTTTGTGTGCAAATGAGTTTTCAATAATAACGCCCCGATTTTAGGGTGGTAACAACATTCTTCACCACGGTAACGAAATCATGTGGCAACTGTTACAACCTTTTGGTATTCTACCCGCGAAAGTAGCCGGATAATTTTTTACCCACAAAAGTAGGTGGTTACATCGAAATAACCACACAACAGCTGTTGTTTAGAAAAAGGCAAAACTGAAAAATAAAAATTGGTAGCGCAAATAAGTAAAGGTAATAGTAAAAAAGTGTTGCCTCTTGCTATACATATTTGTTTACATTATGTACTTTCACAGAATAAATTACAATATACCTATGTAAAAACTTATCATGCATAATATGCATATACACATCGTCCCGTTCATTCGTTAACCTCGTATATACAAGTGACACACTTTCGGTAAAGCGAACACGGTTGTCACACCATGTTTTCATTTGGGACCAAAATTCATCGAAAATAAAGGACCAAATTTTTGTTTTATTTTAGCCGCGTTCTATTCTAAGCGAGTGCGAAAAGAACGCCAAACTCGGTTAAAATTTCCCCGCATGTATTTAACAACACTGTTAACATTTCAGCTGTCAAAATCATCTGTTGTTTATTATTGACGTTTTCTTTGTTATTTATATTACTGTAATGTCCGATAATGAGGATGATTTTATATGCGAAGACGACGAATTTTAGTAAATAATGAGTGATTCTCAACGTTTGGTAATAGCAGAATGTGAAAGCACATCACAGGGGCCACCCATAGTGGCAATGGAAATAGATGAGGTAGAGGTTGTTGGGGAAGATGCTGATGACAAGGAATTCGAAAAGCTGCTGTGGTCTATTGACGATGGTACATTATTCATGGTACAGATGCTGGAAAGACGCTTTTTGTAACATGGAATGATGAATATTTGCTTAATTTTGTATTCAAAAGAGCCCGACGTACAAAGAAAATCAATTTCATCAAGGTGCGCTTGCCGTTGCCATTGGGAGAAATTGTGAACGATATATTCATACTAGAAATGAAATCTTTGTTATTATGCGAAGCGGTCAGGTTTATTATTTTAGTTCAGTAAAATCAATACATGCAATTGACTGGCTAAATGATGCTGGAGGTGGCGTACGTTGTATGGATCCTGCACCCAATGTAGGATTTAGCTGTATACGTTACGTAGCAAGTGAAAAGGCACTTACGTGGAAATGTATCGCGATGTGCCAGATATAGGTCGAAGTGTACCCATACTTTCACAACGTTGTGATATAACATTTGATGATAGAAATATATTCAACTGCTCGTGGGAAAGTGAACGTTATACGCTCATATCTGAACAAGTAACAGCGGATAATTTGAACTTTTTGCAGCATTTATTAAAGAGCGAAATGGAGTTAACTACAGGACAATGGCTGCATATCTTCACGGTATCCACAATTATCTTTGCTTTGGTTGTAGGTACTTGGTATGCTATATTAAAAGAAAGTTTTTTATATATATGACGAGTATATTTTCCTACTTATAGCTTTATCGGAATCGAATACAACTGAGCTTGAAAAGGCTAATAATTGTGAGTACGGTATACACCAGCTATGCACATATGCGACTAATATATGTAGATTGCATACAGTTGGATTGCGAAGAGCGCCGTTGTCTTATATTTCTACAATGTGGTAGCATTGATATTTTATATCATTCACAACTAACGTATGGATTGCGACGTATGCAACACCATACAGGAGCACAGTATAGTCATTACGTATATGCACCACGTAGGCGTTGCTTGTATTTTACAGATGAAGAGCAGGTGGCGCAATTGCATTTCAGCTACGATAACCAAATGGATACTTGTTTAGTTCAAGAATCGTACAAAGCCATACCTGGGATTGTGGTATGTACTTGGGTTGAAACACAGCAACATTTAATATGTATGAGTTGCAACAATATATTTTATAATTTTGAAAATGCTGCCAGTTTTCACCAGCCCTTAACGCATTCCTCAAGTGTATTTTAAAGTTATCTTGCTGTTAAACTAATGGGTTATGAATCAAAAATTATAAGCGGAAAATAAAATTAAATAACATTATATAAACTGTAATAAATACAGTCCCATATAATTATTTAAATAAGAGATTAAAATTAGTTAGCAACTACGTAAGTATATGTGGATTAGAGGTTTACGGAGTAGCTCCTTGCGGAGGGATTGTCCTTCGTTCACTTACTCCAGAGAGGCTTCGAACATAACCCCGGTCTTTGGAAGTGCAGCGTCTGCTGAAAAGAAACAGAGATACATAAAATGGTCACACTTTTGTCTGTATATTTCGGCGTAGTTTGTGGCTCCTTGGCGGTCACTCATAAAGGCGACTTACCGTTGCTATTAATGGTTCTTTTAATACTCATGCCTCTAGTTGCAAAGGTAGCATCCAGTTGTTTCGGCTGTTTTTAGGAGCTACAATTCCCGATGTGCGAACAGTAGCAATCCCGACCACCAGTCCCTACCACACCTCCTGACCCTCACACCATATGACAGCACGGAAGCTATAGGACTGCGACTTCGAACTCATAATTAAGATTAATAAACATCAAACATTTTAATAATGAACTTACACCTGCGAACAGAAAAATAGCGGTCTCAATTTTTAATAAATTTCGTCAATTAAATACTTTTTTTATTTCCGATACTACACGAAAAAACTTCCATGATTTTTTTTAACTGAAGCTATGAAGAACAATATCGAAAGCTTTTTCGAAAAACGCAAAAATTTACCGAAATTTTGAACTTCTTATTTATGGTTCTATGCATTTTTGGAGTATACAATTTTGTAGCAAAATCAGTTTTAGTATAACAAAGGACATGCATGCTATAGGTCTCTAAAAAATTCTCGTTGATTTTTGAGGTTTTTTGAAGGATGTTTGAGATTTTCTTCTATACAAATTGTGGAACAGTTTTTTTATGAAAGAAAATCTGAAAGACTTCGGTAAAAAAAATACTCAAAAATCAATGCAAAATAAAAATAAAACTTGTACTTTGTTATACTAAAATTGACAAAACTGTATACTCAAAAAAGTTCTAAGAACCCCAAATAAAAAGTTCAAATTTAGGTAACATTTTCTCAAATTTTTGAAAACGTTTTTGAGATGGGTTTGCAAAGTTCATAGAAGCTTTTCTTCAAATATCGGAAATAAAAAAAGAAGTATTTAATTGACGAAATTTGTTGAAAATTGACGCTGCTATTTTTCTCTTCACAGGTTTATGTTTATCGCAAGTATTAAAAATTTGATTCAACTTTTTTGAAAGTAAAACTAAGCTTAAGAAAAAGGTATTCAGTCCAACAAATTTGTTTAAAACATATCATAAGATTTAGTAATTTTTTTCCAAATAATGAATATTATATATGAGGCGCCTAGATGCAAAACCAGATTTTTTAAAATAATATTTAAATTGCGACAATATTGCATCGCCTAGCAACATTCTAAAAACCCGTATTGAAAATTCATAACAATTTTCATTCATAACAAATTAAAATTTTTTTTGTGCTTTTCTATGTGCATGAATTCATCTAGTTTTGCATCTTGGAGCCTCATATATACATGAAATTGCAACTTAAATTAATACATTTAATATAAAAAAGAAGTAAATACTTTAATAATAACATAAAAATATATTAATTGCTTTGAGCTATATTGCTGCAGCAGCTAACTTTATATTTGGACAATTCAGAAGTGTGTTATATTCATGTAAAATTTGAGTTGTTTCCATGGTTTCGAATAAAAAATTTGATTATTTGAATCAATTTAAGCCTACAACTTAAAGCTAAGTAGAAATTTTTATTAGATCTACTCTTTTTTCAGATCAAGAATATTAAAAGGTGTCGTGGAATCCGATTGCTGTCGTAATTGAATTTAAAATTAATAAGTAAAGTAAAATATGAACTAATCATTCAAGCAATAATTCTGCAACCCTTAGCAGGAGTATTGATTCGTTTCAAATTCCGACAGCAATCGTATCACGACATCCCTTATTATATATGCACATGAAATTGCAACTTAAATTAATACAGTTGATATAAAGAAAAGTAAGTACTTTAATAATAAATAAACTATCTTATTTGGTTTTTGTTTTCCAATTGAAATATTTTCCTGTGCAAGCCCATTTTCGATTTGATTATATATACTATCCGTTAGGCAGACAATTAGGTGCGTTCAGTTCATTCATATACTGTGAGTATTTGAGCCGTAGACGCAATGGCAGATATTTTGATTCTTTTTGAAGTGTAACATTTGTAAACAGTTGGGTTTTTCTGCTGTCACCATCACCACTAGAGAGCTATTGAAGAGACGCTCCGAGTCACGCTGTGGCCACCTTGTCACAGTTACTGACGGAGATAATGCGAAACCATCTTTACCATCTAATAAGTAAATTGCACTGTAGAGGAAGAAACATTTTATAAAATTTAATAAAATCAAAAAATGATAGTTGTGTTAAAATGGGGTAAATTATTGTATTTTAAAGTATAGCGAAGTTTGAATAGGTCCCATTCTTCATTCTTAGAAACATGTACGAAGGTACCTCGAAAGATATTAAAAATCCTCAACGCTTTTTTTGCAATAACTTAAAAAAAAAACTCATATTAAAATTTCTGTTTAACTTCTACATATCAATAGCTACCTTTACCACCAGAAGGAGTCACTATTGTTTCTACGCCTATGCTATTGTTTCCTACATCGATGAGCTTTGTAATAAAATAAACAGCTATCTCTCCAATCTCTCCCTCACTAGGGTAGGCACCTTGTCGTTGGTGTGAGGACTTAGCCGATGTCCATAGCGCCCGACTATGTGGCGGAGCTATTTAGGACTGGCATCTACGCCGTTTCGCCTCATAGGAGGGCGGCGGGATGTCGGTGACCAAGAACTGCCAACCCCCTAATCCAGGGTGTTATGCGGACCGTGCCTATTGGACGCTTTTCAGCCGGTAGAAGTAAGTCGAAGGCAGTTCAAAAGGTTTGCTGCTAGAAACCCTCGGTTCTGCAACCGGTACGAGGAAGAAGCGTCGAATGGCAGAATGAAGAGGCAACGTTCGGCGGAAGGCAACAAGCCTGCTTTAAGAGGCAGAAAGGACCCAGTCCCAGAGCCGAGAGGCAGGGCAGTCGCATAGACAAGACAAGTAGGCCCAAAGCAGTAAGACAGATGGGCCCCAATAGCCTCGAAGGCTGCGAGTCAGAGGGAAGTTCCAACTACGGAAGTAGGAGATAAGCCAAATGGAGATCACGCTAAGACTCCGACTTTATCGGAGGTGCTAAAGGGAGTTAAAGCTAAGACTCCGGCTTTCTCGGAGGTGCCAAAGGGAATTAACACTAAGGCGCCGGCTTTTCCCGAGAAGATGAGTGATGTGGCAAAGCAGTCACTGACTGTGGCGCTGGTTGATCGTAGCAGTCCTTTCGAACAGATGACTAGTGAAAGGTGGAGATCTGTAGAAAGAGAGCTTATTAGCTTAATGCTTAAGATGATGCAGGGATAACCAAGTAAGCGCCTTCCAACCTTTGATTGGGGAGATGGTATAATGGTGTGATGATAGCGTGCTGTGAGTCGCACATAGGAACACCCGGCATAACAGTTACAAGAGGCTGAAGGGGGCTTCGAACACTGTAAACCAAAAGGGCAAGGGGAAGACGACGACGTCACGATGAAGGTGCTGGAGGGGGACAAGCAGCCCATTGGTGCTGCGAGTCCTACAGATAAACCTCCAACACAGTAAAGTGGCGTCGAGCGAACTCCTAAACCTTGAGGAGGGTTCGTTTGACGTGGCGCTGATCCAGGAGCCGTGGCACTCATCGGGAGCAAAGGTTTGTGGACTTAGCGCGCGCGGATTTGGCGTTTACTATGCGCAAACGGAAAGACGGGTGCGAGCTGTAGTAATGGTAAGGAAACAGCTGCATTCATATATGCTGCCTAATTACATTACTGAGGACCTCGTAGTGGTGGTGAAATCGCCGGGCTCAGATGGTATATGTCCGGCCATGCTACAAGTTTCAAGTAGGGCGGTCGTGGGATGGCTCAAAATAATTTTCGATGGGTGCATAAACTGAATCATGTACCGCACTCTTGGAGAAGTGCTCGTGTAGCTCTCCTACCAAAGGCGGGGAAGATCGGTCACATGTATCCCAAAGATTATAGACCCAATAGCTTAACATCATTTCTGCTCAAAACCTTTGAAAGGCTGATAGATGTGTACATAAAGTCCAACGTGGATGAAAAGCTGCTTTCCACAACACAACAGGCGTACACCAAAGGCAAGTCAGTAGACACCGCATTGCATAGGGTGGTAATAAGCATAGAAAAAGCCCTTAAGCATTGCCGGGGCTTTCAACCGTGTTTCTAAATGGGCGATTATGCGTGGTCTTAATTACGTTGAAGTAAATCCAGCCTTACCCAGATGGATCGACTGCATGTTAAACTGCAGTAAGATTACATCGCAATGGGGATTGTACGCGGCCACGAAATTAGAGGACAGGGGCACTCAGGGAGGGGTGCTATCACCTCTGTTGTGGACGCTGGTCATTAACCAACTGCTCAGGGAATTCTACGAGGGACCAGCAAAACTTACGGTTTACGCAGATGACGTTGCATATGGTCTTGTTTACAAAGAGGTACAAAGTCCCTAAGTTAGGAGGGGCGACCCTACGGGAGAAACCGTGCACAAAATATCTAGGAATCATCCTAGGCAGTAAGCTGTCATGGAAGCTCAACGTGGAGGAGAGGGTGAGGAAGGTTTCAACGGCACTTTATGCATGCAAAAGAATGCAAAAGAACCGGCATATATGATCAGAAGGCACTCAAAGACGATGCCTCAAAACTAACAACCAAAAGCAATAATTATCATTTCACTGACATAAATTTAATAGTTTTTTACTTCGTGAGTTGGAAACAATCTTTTCATTATATTACTTAACAATTTAAAGGCTTCATTCTGTATTGCGAACGATAGCTCAGACAAACGATTCGCCTCCAAACGATTTCGTCTAGCAATGGTATTCTCTATCATTTTTGTTCGGTCTTTACGTTTCTAACTAACAGGAAGGCAAAAGTAATTGTCAAGTGATAAGTTGCCATTGTTTAACATAGTGCAAATACACTAGCGATTCGTCTCTCATCCGCAACGAAAGTTCGTTTCGTAATAGAGAATGAGGCCCTAAGATTAGACATTTTTTCAATTTGTATTTTGACTTACCAGCAACAACAGAATCATGTTTAATTGTACACCGCACAATCATTATAGCATCATGTAACGAAGCTCAGTTTCTTCCAAAAATTGTTCGGCACCGCCACGTAAAATCAATGTACATTAACGCAACCCTTAAATAATTACAAACTATGAAAATAAAATCAATGTCAAACCCAAAATCAAACCTTGGAAAATGTTGAAGCGTTCACCACCAACTTGACGTTCTTCAAAGTAATCACAGTGACCCAAAACCCTTGAATTAATATCATTAGCTGTAGTCATAATAGCACCACCACAAGGTTTCATTGTACGTTCCAAATCTTTTTCTGGTACACGAACAGCACAGAACATATCACAACCTGAAAAATACTGTGTACCAACATCACCAATTGGTAGTTTAGATAACACAACAATATCGCCTTACTTAGCTAGTTTATTGTACAGAATACGCCATTCAGCATTCTTGAACATTATCAATACGTACTTCAGATTTATCACGCTCAGCCTTGAATTCCTATTCTATATTTAATAATGCGATTTAAATTTTTTGTATGACATTGGGTCCATCTAAGAAAAGTACAGCGTCCACAACTATTTTAGAAAAGAAATCTTTTTGTTGATGAATAAGTTTGGAGGACATTGCTGTGGCAGCGCATTTTTCCAATAAAGCACGTTGCTGTTCCTTTGATTGGCGCTTCGACATGTACAGCCATGTCATATTTTGGTCATGCATAATTGTAATGCTTTGCGTATAGCTTTAATGCAAGCACGCCTTCCTCCACATATGGCTTAACTTGTTTTAAGATTTCACCTGCTTCAAGTACTATTGTAGTGGTGCCATCGCCGACCTGATAAGAGAAACATTTTTATTCTACACATTCTAATATAACAAAAAACTTACCTCAGCATCTTGAGATTTGGCGATGTCTACTAGAGTTTTAGGGCTGGATATCCAATAGTTTCATAATGTTTGCACCATCATTTGAAATTGTGGCCTTACCACTGTAATCAACAATATGCTTGTCCATACTGCGTGGACCCAATGTAGTGCAAACAGCGTCCACAATTGATTGCGAGGCATTGATGTTGGACATGAGTGGCTCATATTCACCCTCAACCGTGCGTGGCATTGGTGAGATGGTAAGTGTAAAGGACAAAGCTGTTGTTTTTAATAAATCAGCTGTTGCAAGTATGCAATACAAAGAGGACCTGCAAACGAGAAAGATCAGTGTAATTGCCAAACAAAACATTAATTTCGAACATCAATACCTAACGTAACGTGGCGAGGAGTTACCCTGATCTTCTATCACATATTTTGTGGTCACCAGTGGTGGTAATAAACCCTGTTGATTAGTAATAAAAGCACAACCAGCGCCATTTTGATTTTCAAAGATAACGCTTATCGGATTTGGCATCTGATCGGGATCTAAATGGCGTTGGGCTTCATTATACTGTTGCGGCTGTTGATATATACCAGTACCAGGTGCAGGTGGTTGCTAAAGAAAATAATAGAAAAACAATCATCAGAAATATTTGAAATATATTAGTTGTATTAGCATACCTTATCACCAGGACGTCTGGGTATTGGGGGTTGACCCGGCATGGGTGGCTGCCTGGGCATTCGCGCCTGTCCAGGTTGTGTTGGTGGCATGATTTGACCCATGTAACCACCTGGTGCACCTGGTTGTTGTAGAGGATAACCTGGCTGCTGAGGTTGTGGAGGATAACCAGGTGGACCAGGTTGTGGTGGATAGCCCGGCTGTTGTGGCATTATGCAGCATAAAATATATATAATAACAAAAGATTTATTTTCTTTTGTTTTGTTTTGCGCTTTTTGAGTGAAGTTGGCTGCGATAGTTCTATATGTCAAAAAATTTCCTTGGTGTATTTTAAACTTCATTCACAATAGAGCAATATTTTCTATTTTCAACACTACCTCTCAACTCGGTTATTGATTAGCCGACTTCGCGAGGACTGGATAAAATAACCGAGTTAGTGTTGTTGCTTTGAATGTAATTCGATGAATAAGCGAATAAGTAAAGGTAATAGTAAAAAAGTGTTGCCTCTTGCTATACATATTTGTTTACATTATGTACTTTCACAGAATAAATTACAATATACCTATGTAAAAACTTATCATGCATAATATGCATATACACATCGTCCCGTTCATTCGTTAACCTCGTATATACAAGTGACACACTTTCGGTAAAGCGAACACGGTTGTCACACCATGTTTTCATTTGGGACCAAAATTCATCGAAAATAAAGGACCAAATTTTTGTTTTATTTTATTAGTACAAAATACAAAATTTTATATATGTGCATGCAACCAAAAATGATACTATATTTTGACATAGGATAAGTCTATGCCTTCCACCAACCAAACGTTGTGAACATAGTTTTGGTCACAAAGTTCTTGGTTCAAAATTTGCGTTCTGGTGTTGCCGAACTATGTATGTGGAAAACTCAGTAAATCATAAATGAAATTAGGCAATTTTGTTAGTGCTATTTTTATAGATGCCTACTTTTTCCCTTAACGTTTAAACTTCATATCAGAGCCTAGATTCAGTAGGTGTGAGTTTTGATCCCAGGCCTCAGGGGTTCTGCTAGCACCTACGGGCATAATTTTATACAAAACATTTCTTCCGAAATCAAATCTCTTTTGCATTTACTTCCTTCTGTCTTCGAGTTAAAATATTTCATGTGCCAAGATACTTGTTTTCAATTGTCTTGCGTGGCTTAACACCACAATAGTCCTGGATCATAGTGCCAAACGAGAAGTAATGCATAGAATTTCTTTGTATACGTTTTGAAAGTGTTAGACTCACGGTAAAGTGCTCGCTATAAGCTATGCTAGGCGAGAAGCAATTTCTAGTTTCATATATTTTACATATTGTTGTATAACCGATCGAAATATCTAGCCGCTATAATATTATGTGTTAACGACAATGTCTTTGCCAACACTTTTCATTTTAATGCCTGGCATAAATTATATCCTATGTGAAATGTTATTGTTCTGGTACATTTTACTGACTGAGCAATTTTTTATGGTGAGAGTTCCATTGAAGTAAATTCAAAATTATATGGGGGCTAACGAAAGTGTGGCGAATTTTTGGGCAATATTGTGAATTTTTACCTGAGTAAAAAAGAAAGAAAAGCACCAATCGTGGCTACTGCCTAAAAAGGACCAAAATTGAAGAAAAGGGACCAACGGACCAAATGGGGTTGGAAGGGACCATTTTTGGCCCAAATGGAACAAAGTGGCAACCGTGAAAGCGAAGAGAACTACCTTTCAAATTTCTCCACAGACACTGGTGAGTTTCTCGGTGATGACAGCGTTACCACTATTATTATTATTATTTATTATTTTATTTATTACGGCCAAAAAACCTAATTCATTGTAAAGTACAATTTACAAAATTCATAATTGTTTCTTAAAACTATTTCATTAAAAAGAAATGAGTAAATTCATTGTTTAACTAGTATTAAATATTTAAATTTTTACAATATAGAAATAGTTTTTCTTTAAACTTAACAACGTTTTCACAGTCTTTTATCTCAGCTGGTAGTTCATTATACATTTTATATCCACGTATTCTAAGGTCTTTTTTGCGAACTCGGTTCTTACTTTGGGCAGTCTTAAATTTCTGCTACTCCTAGTACCATAGTTATGGATCTCATGATTGTACTGTATCCAATCACTCAGATAATTTGGTAACATTCCCTGTGTTATGTAATGTATAAACTTCAAAGAGTAATAACAGATTAACGGCCCGATTCTTAGCGTTACCGGCAAAATAGTACCCAGAACATTACGTAACCGAAAATCGTTAGCAGTTGTTTTATTCGCGATTCTGGCCAAAGTGGTAACGCTGTCATTACCAAAAAACTCACCAGTGTCTGTGGTTAAATTTAAAAGTTGGTTTTTTTCGCTTTACCCATTGCGGAACGATACAAGGTGGCAGCATGGGACAGCTGAATATAAACTTTTTTTATTTAATTTGATACATCAACTTCCGGCGCAGTACGATTTTTACATTTGTCCATCGAATTTACAAAAACGATTTACATGGAATTTTTATTTATGTTTGTAGATATGTCACCATGCTGCCACCGTATATGGTTCCGCCATGGCTTTACCGAAAATGTGTCACTCGTAGATACGATGTTAACGAATAAACGGGACGATGTGTATATACATGTAAGTCGGGTGAGGAGGCACTGTGATAGCACGCATATACCAACACATATGGCAGCGCAAACGTAAAACACTCAAGGCGAATAACGAGCGCACAGCCTGAGTAAATTAGCTCGGAGAAAATCTAATAGCGAGCGGACAAGTCAGTCGTAATCAGCCGTCGACCAAAGCAGCCGTCGTTACTATAATCATTCGCTGTACCAACCTACTTTAATTGTAATCCACTTTAAACCATAACTTTAATTGTACTTATTTTGAATACTCAACTTTGAATTGAATAATAAACGTTATTAATTGCATAACTTTACATTTGGGGGCTCAACCTGCCGAACCTTAATACAAATTGAATCAAACTTATGTAAGTTGCAGCCGAATTGAAGAACAATAGGCAAGCAGCGCATTAAAGTGAAGTGGGCAAAACAGTACTTCTACAGTTGCAGTTCAGTCGCAAAAAAAAAAAAAAAAAAAAAAAGGGTCGTTGATCGGTCAAAAAAAATTCCGTTCAACGCATATGACTCGTGCTAGTCGCCAAAGCGCAGGCGATTCAAAAAACACCACCAAAGTCAAAAAGCAGACAAAGCAGGTAGAGGAAGTGGGACGGCGTTACAACACACGCTCAACAAAGCAGGCAACGAGGTGGAGAGAATACGCTCAGACAGCTTCCAAGAAAGTCATGGCCGAAGCAGAGCAGCAGAAAGCAGTAAAAGAAGCAGCGGCAATGGCAGAACAAAACAAAACAGTGGAATGTAAGAATAATGAATTGCTACAACAGCTGGTGCAATTGCTTACATTGAAAATCCAAGCAGACGAAACAAAGCAGGCCGAAACCAAAATTACGGCAGAAAGTTTTGGCAAAATTATACCCGAATTTGATGGAGGAAATATGCCAGTGAAACACTGGTTTACTAACTTTGAATTAAACGCAGCTGCATACGGTTTGAACAATGTACAGAAGTACGTGCAAGCAAGGGCGAAAATGACGAAAACTGCGAAACTTTTTCTTGAATCGGTAGCTGTTTACGAATATGGTGCAATGCGCACAATGTTGGAAGACGAATTTGACAAGTCAAAAATGTGTAGTGCTGATGTTCACGCAGAGCTACGAGAACGGAAAAAACAAAAGAATGAGAGTTTCCACGAATATGTGCTGCAGATGAAGAAATTGGCTACACGTAGTAATATAGACACGCAGTCGGTGATTCGTTATATAGTTGGTGGACTGCAATTAAAAGACGAATTTAAATACAACCTTTGGAGCTGTAAGTCATATAAGGAATTGCAAGATCAATACGAAGTTTACGAGAAAATAGTTTTGCGGGAAAAAAGCAACAAAGAGCATAAAGGGCAAGTACACGTAAACGAGAAGCGTTCGCACATTTCAAGCGAAAAGAAAACACATTGCTTTAACTGTGGCGCTACGGATCATATGCGGAAAAATTGCCAAGCAGAAACAAAGTGTTTTCGTTGCAATAAAAGTGGGCATATGTCGAAAGACTGTCCAACTGTAGCTGCTGCTGTAAACCTGGTTCATAATTCGAAACGCTGTAAAAACATAAAGATTAACAACGTCGAAGTAAGCGGGTTAGTAGACACGGGCGCAGATATAACTATTATGAAAAAAAGTACATTCGAAAAAGTTGGTGGAGGTGTGCAGCAAACATATATGCAACAGCTTCGCGGCCTCGGTACTAAATCTACAAAACCAATTGGGTGTTTCGTTGCTGAAGTAGGTGTTGACGACTTACTGACGCAGCAAAAATTCATTGTAGTATCTGACAAAGACGTTATGTATGATGCGCTACTGGGTTACGATTTTATTTCGAAGTTCAACTTGGCGGCGACAGCAGATGGATATAAGTTTTCTCCACTAAACGTGGGGGAAACTTATGAGGATCTTAATCAGATAAGTATTTATAATGTAACCGACACAAATTCTCATGTTGATGTTCCTCCGCAGTACGAAGCCGAAATTCGCTCCTTGATTGCCAACTACAAGCCAATCGATTATGTTGAGGAATGTCCAGTTGTATTGAAGATCATTCCGGAGGGTAACGTTGTCCCGTTCAGGCACGCTCCAAGTCGCATACCATTCCACGAAGTTGAAGCAGTCAACAAGCAAATTGATGAGTGGCTTAAAGCTGGAATCATAAGACAGTCTACGTCCAACTTCGCCAGCCGCATGGTTATCGTGAAGAAAAAGGACGGTACGTGCCGCATTTGTGTGGATTTTCGAAAACTTAACTCGGCTGTACTAAAAGATTGTTTTCCGGTCCCTATAATTGAGGACGTACTCGAAAAGTTGCAGAAGTCGAAATTTTTTACGGTTTTGGATTTGGAAAATGGGTTTTTCCACGTCCCCATTGAAGAGAGTAGCAAAAAATACACCGCTTTCACAACAACAAGGGGGCTTTACGAATTTAATAGGGCTCCGTTTGGCTTCTGCAACTCTCCCGCCGTTTTTATACGTTTCGTTAACTATGTCTTCCAGAATCTAATAAATAATAACGTATTAGACTTATATATGGACGATATTATCATTCACGCAGAAACAGCTGATGATTGTCTTCTTAAGACAAAGCTGGTTTTTGCAACGGCAGCAGAACACGGTTTGAAAATCAAATGGCCAAAATGCCATTTTATGCAGGCATCTGTAAGTTTCCTGGGTCACTTTGTTAAAGATGGATGCGTGTGGCCAGGCAAAGAGAAAACGGATGCGGTTAATAAGTTTGCAATCCCAAAAAATGTTAAGGCCGTGCAGTCGTTTTTAGGCCTAACGGGATTTTTTCGAAAGTTCATTAAAGGATACTCACACATCGCCAGACCATTAACAAATCTACTACGTAAAGACTCTGTGTTTGCTATCGGTCCAGCTGAAGTCGAAGCTGTACAAACGCTGAAAAATTGTTTGACTAAAGAGCCAGTACTAAGGTTGTACAACAGAAATGCAAAGACTGAGGTACATACAGATGCGTCGAAGGATGGTTTCGGTGCAACACTATTGCAATGGTATAGCGGCCAGCTATACCCAGTGTACTTCTGGAGCAAAAAGTCGACGGGGGCAGAAGCGCGACAGCACAGTTATGTTTTGGAAGCGAAGGCGGTATACCTCGCTTTTAAAAAGTTTCGTCACTACCTGTTGGGTATTAATTTTAAGCTAGTGACTGATTGCGCGGCGTTCAAACAAACGTTAAGTAAAAAGGATGTACCCCGAGAAGTTGCCTCGTGGGTGGTTTATTTGCAAGACTTCGACTTTAGTGTAGAGCACCGAGCAGGCGAAAGGTTAAAGCACGTTGATTGCCTCAGTCGATACCCACAGCAGGTTATGATAGTAGCGTCGGAGTTGGCGGCTCGTATTAAAAAAGCACAGCAAGAGGATACAATGACTAAAGCAATCGCAGATCTACTGGATAGCCGACCATACGGAGCTTTTAAAATAAAAGGTGGGCTGTTATATAAAAATATTGAGGGTAACGATCTTTTGGTGGTTCCAAAGCAGATGGAAAAAGAAATTATTGTCGATGCTCATAATGTTGGTCACTTTGCGGTGCAAAAAACTATGCATGCTATACAACAAAATTATTGGATACCACACCTGGAACAAAAAGTTACGCAGGTAATCAACAATTGTGTGAAATGTATCATTTATAATAAGAAGTTGGGTAAAAAAGAGGGTTATCTGCACGTAATTGATAAAGGTGACCAACCATTGCATACGTTGCATATTGACCATCTGGGACCAATGGACGCTACCTCAAAGCAGTATAAATATATCTTGGCAATCGTCGACGCGTTTACCAAATTTGTGTGGCTGTACCCCACAAAGAGCACAGGTTGCGAAGAAGCGGTTCAGAAGCTGGAGTCATGGTCTGCGGTTTTTGGAAACCCCGCACGCATAGTTACCGATAGAGGTGCCGCGTTCACGGCACATATGTTTTCCGAGCACGTAAAGGAGAGGGGTATTGATCACATCTGGAGCACTACCGGGGTCCCACGTGGAAACGGACAGATCGAAAGAGTGAATCGAACGGTTATGTCGATTATTGCAAAGCTCTCGGCAGAAGAACCTGCAAAATGGTTCAAGTTAGTTCCAAAAGTACAGCAAGCTATTAATTCACATACTCATGCGTCTACAAAGCGGCCGCCGTTTGAACTTATGTTTGGTGTCAAAATGAACCACACATGCAGTGATCAGATACAACTCTTACTCGAGCAGGAGCTATATGATGCATACGACGAAGGGCGGCACAATTTGCGGCAAGAGGCGAGGCACGAAATCAGAATCAATACAAAAAGCAGTTTGATAGCAAACGAAAGAAGGAATACGGGTACAAGATCGGCGATTTAGTAGCAATACGACGCACGCAGTTTGTAGCCGGACGAAAGCTGGCTAGCGAATATCTCGGCCCGTACGAAATCACACAAGTTAAACGAAATGGCCGGTTCAACGTTAGAAAGGCGGCAGATGTAGAGGGGCCCTGTAATACGGCCACGAGTTGCGATAATATGAAACTTTGGAAGTATACAGTCAACAACGAAGAGCTTTTGTCATCTGAGGCAGATGACTAATCAGGGTGGCCGAATGTAAGTCGGGTGAGGAGGCACTGTGATAGCACGCATATACCAACACATATGGCAGCGCAAACGTAAAACACTCAAGGCGAATAACGAGCGCACAGCCTGAGTAAATTAGCTCGGAGAAAATCTAATAGCGAGCGGACAAGTCAGTCGTAATCAGCCGTCGACCAAAGCAGCCGTCGTTACTATAATCATTCGCTGTACCAACCTACTTTAATTGTAATCCACTTTAAACCATAACTTTAATTGTACTTATTTTGAATACTCAACTTTGAATTGAATAATAAACGTTATTAATTGCATAACTTTACATACATATGTGCATACATGCATACGTTTTTACATAGCTATATTGTAATATATACTGTGAAAGTACATGGAAACAAATATGTATAGCAAGAGGCAACACTTTTTTACTATTATGTTTACTTATTTGCGCTCACAATTCTTTTTCAGTATTGCCTTTTTCTAAACAACAGCTTTTGTGTGGTTACATCGATGTTACCACCTATTTTAGTGGGTAAACAATTATCCGGCTACTTTCGTGGGCAGAATACCAAAAGGGTACAAAAGTTACCACATGAAGAAAGTTGCCGTGGTGAAGAAAGTTGTTACCACATTAGAATCAGGCTGTTAGTCATAACGTATCCAAAACAATGAATAAAATCTGGTATGGTTATGGCGTTAGCTTTATGGTATGGCGTGATGGAATTATAGAAGGTGGCGCATTGCGCATGTAAACATTATTTCATGGACAATTTTTACGTAATTTTCCTTTAGCTCTTGTTTTTTCTCTCTTTCATTCGCTGAAGCAGTCAAGTGTGACGTAGATGCGCAGAACGAAGCAATTTTGAACTCGCGTGATTTGTGATGGTATGGCACCATTAATCGATTACATTGATTTCCACAAGGTTGGTTCGATCAGCTTTTGGGTTGGATTTTATATAAGGTGCCACGATTTTCAATCTTTTGTTGATTTTTAGGGGTAGAGGGGGTCCAAAATGGAATCCGCAGCTCTAGGAAACTCTAGTTTATGAAATATAAGCTTTTTAATTTCCAAATTTAGTAAAATTTCAACTTAAGTCCAGGGGGCCTACTCTGTATTGCGATGCGAAAGAAAAAATACGCGAAATCGCAAAATCGGTACTCTGTATCTTGACATTCGCATGTATATTTTGACTTTCGCATTCACATTTTGCCCATTCGCAATTTTTCTCCCTTTTCGCATTGCCGGCACTCTGTAAAGCGAAAGCGAATGTCAAACAGCATTCATTTTCGCATTTTTCTTGCTACAAGTAATAGGCATTCGCATTGTTCAAATATGTAAGTATTAATTGATGATTTTATAAGTTGATATCTTTATATTCATTTAAAAATATATAGGACAACTCAAAACACAAAACAAACACAAAAGCAACAATTTGTAATCCTAGTGGACTTAAAATACATAAATAAATAACAACTAAATCGAAACCACTTTTTTATAAAGCATTTCTATTGGAAATCATGTCATTTTTTATTTGTTCTCTGATACAACTAGCAATATTTCCCATTCTATGATTTTCCACGTTTTCTGTATTTATCACGTTCACTTCTTCCAGTTCAATTTCTGAACTGGGAGGATTTCTTTATTTAAATAAATCCTTTCTTCATTTAAATCGTTCCATAATGCTACAGAATCCTTTTTTTAATTTGTTCAACAAAAATTAATCGTTTGCCGAAATTGTAATCGCCTTGTTTCTTTTGTTCTCTTTCTTTGAGTTTGGTCAGTGATTCATACTCAAGCAAAAAATTAGCGAAAAATAAAAAAGCGACATTGTTAGCGATGCGATAGCGCTACCGAGTTCCAATTACCTTTCGCATCGCAATTTATTTTCGCATCGCACTGCCTTTCGCATCGCAATACAGAGTAGGCCCCCTGCACTTAAAGTTCGGGTCGCACATGTCGATAGCGGTATCAAAAGACGCGTATTTTCGTAAAGATTCAGAATCCGAAAGAAACTATATTTTTTATCTCGTTTAAAAGTTATTCGCGGAAAACCCGTCGGTACTATTGTCGCTTTTTTCGTTGTTGCAATTAAACAAACGAAAACATATGCAGGTGTGATATCTTTTCATCTTGGTAGAACATTATAAGGTGGGGGCACGTCGACATAAATGCAAACAAACATACACTATCAATGTATTTTGTCTTTGTAAAACTGTTTGAATAATTTGTAGTCTAATATTATTTGGGGTGTTGACATTGCTCGGATTTATAATCACATTCAGTTGTATGCGTAAAACTGCTTGCAATTAATTGATTCTCTCACTGTATTGACCAATGAAGTGTCACTAAAAATGAACTTTTCTTCTCTTCCTTTCTCTTCTCTTCTCTTCATTTCACTTCTCTTTCTTTCACTTCTGTTCTCTTTATTTCACTTCTCTGCTCTTTCGCCTGCGACAGTTTTGTTCTGCAAATAAAAAACATTATATTTTTCTTTATTTCGTACGATAAAACATGACAATTTTTAATAAAAAATCGCGCAATCTTTTATTAAAAATTTTCGCCTGCGCCGCTTTTCTTCAGCAAATAAAAGAACATTATTTTTTTTTTTTTTCGTATGATAAAATATGAAAATTTTTAATAAAAAATCGCGCGATTTTTTATTAAAAATTTTCGCCTGCGGGGCTTTTGTAAAACTACCCCTTTTTCTAAATTCTTATCTTAAAAAATTTTAATATTTACTTAAAAATCTCGCGTTACGGTAATACAAAAACAAAATACTTTGATAGTGTATGTTTGTGTGTATTTATGTCGACGTGCCACCACCTTATAATGGAAAGAGATTTGATTTCGGAAGAAATGTTTTGTATAAAATTATTCCCGTAGGTGCTAGCAGAAACACGGAGGCCTGGGATTAAAACTCACACTTACTGAATCTAGGATCTGATATGAAGTTTAAACGTTAAGGGAAAAAGTAAGCATCTATAAAAATAGCACTAAAAAAATTGCTTAGTTTCATTTATGATTTACTGAGTTTTCCACATACTTAGTTCGGCAACACCAGAACGCAAATTTTGAACCGTTTTTTACTAAAACCTAATTGCACTATACATTTTATTTCATTGCAATCAACAACATAATGCTATTACCAAGAGCTTTGTGACCAAAACTAGGTTCACAACGTTTGGTTGGTGACAGACAAAGACTTGTCCTATGTCAAAATATAGTACCATTTTTGGTTGCATGCACATATATTTGTTTGTTCAGCTTGAATTAAAATCTTCACTATATTTAGTAAAATTTTATATGGAACTAATAAAATAAAACAAAAATTTGGTCCTTTTTTTCGATGAATTTTGGTCTCAAATGAAAACATGGTGTGGCAACCGTGTTCGCTTTACCGAAAATGTTTCACTTGCAGATACGAGGTTAACGAATAAACGGGACGATGTGTATATGCATATTATGCATGATAAGTTTCTAAATAGGTACATATATTGTAATTTATTCTGTGAAAGTATATAATGTAAACAAATATGTATAGCAAGGGCCAAACTTTTTTACTATTATTTTTACTTATTTGCGCTAACAATTCTTTATTTTTCAGTTTTGCCTTTTTCTAAACAATAGCTGTAGAATACCAAAAGGGTGTAAAAGTTGCTACATGATATCGTTACCGTGGTTGTTGTTGTTGTTGTAGCAATGCTCGCCCCACCTAATAGCCGCGACCGATCACAAATTGTCATCAATATCCTCTAACGGGAGTCCAAGGAAACTTGCCGTTTCAACAGGGGTGGACCATAAGGAAAGGGGTGCTAGAGGCGTTGGTTCCACATTACAATTGAAGAGATGGTTGGTGTCATGTGGGGACACATTGCAAGCGGGGCATACATTTTGTATGTCGGGGTTGATTCTGGATAGGTAAGAGTTTAACCTGTTACAGTATCCAGAACGAAGTTGAGCAAGAGTGACACGCGTTTCCCTGGGGAGTATGCGTTCCTCTTCCGCAAGTTTTAGATACTTGTCTTTAAGTACTGGATTCACCGGGCAATTCCCGGCATAAAGGTCCGACGCCTCTTTATGGAGTTCACCAAGGACCTGCTTGTGTTATTTCACTTCATACGGCTGGGTTCTCAGGTGCCGTATTTCCTCAAAATGCTTACGGAGATGACTCCTTAAGCCCCTAGGCGGTGCTGGTTCATCAATCAGATGTCTGTTGGGATGCCCAGGTTTCTGGGTATTCAACAGGAACTGTTTGGTCAGCATCTCATTTCTCTCCCTGATGGGGAGTATTCTCGCCTCATTATGCAGATGGTGTTCTGGGGGCATAATAAGACAGCCCGTGGCGATTCTGAGAGCAGTATTTTGGCAGGCCTATAGTTTCTTCCAGTGGGTGATTTTTAGGCTTGGTGACCATATGGGTGACGCGTAGCACGTAATCGGCTGGCTAATTGCTTTGTATGTAGTCATGAGCGTTTCTTTATCTTTTCCCCAAGTACTGCCAGCGAGGGATTTGAGGATTTTGTTACGGCTCTGAATTCTGGGAACAAGTGCGGCTGCGTGCTCACCAAAATGTAGATCCTGATCAAACGTCACACCCAAGATTTTGGGGTGTCGGACAGTCGGTAGCGTAGTGCCATCGACGTGGATGTTCAAAATGGTCGACATTTGGGGCGTCCATGTTGTAAATAAGGTCGCGGAAGATTTAGTCGGTGATAATGCCAGGTTTCGCGAGGCGAAAAAAATGGAGAGATCAGGGAGGTAGCCGTTTATTTTATTGCATAGCGCATCGATCTTTGGGCCTGGGCCTGTGGCCATTATTGTGCAGTCATCGGCGTAGGAAACGATTGTGTCTCCTTCCGGTGGTGAAGGTAACTTAGATATGTAGAAATTAAACAAAAGTGGGGATAGGACACCACCCTGTGACACGCCCTGTTTAATTCTCCTTGGTTTTGATGTTTCGTTTCTAAATTGCACCGATGTCTGCCGACCACCCAGATAATTTGCGGTCCACCTTTTAAGACATGGGGGAAGGGTAGACCCTTCCAGATCCTGCAGTAACGAGCCATGGTTGACCGTATCAAAAGCTTTTGATAGGTCTAGCGCTACGAGTACTGTTCTATGGTGGGGGTATTGATTTAAACCGCAATTTATCTGGGTGCTAATGGCATTTAGCGCGGTGGTAGTGCTATGGAGTTTTCTGAAGCCATGCTGATGAGGGGCTAGCTGCAAATTTGCTTGGAAATAAGGGAGCAAAATGGCTTCAAGCGTCTTTGCTACTGGCGATAGGAGAGATATCGGACGATACGACTCACCTATGTTGGCTGGTTTCCCAGGCTTTAGTAGCGGGACCACCTTGGTCATTTTCAATTTCTCAGGTATGACAAAGGTGGAAAAAGACAGATTGAAGACATGCGCTAAATATTTGAACCCCTCTTTCCCTAGGTTTTTAAGCATCGGCATGGCTATGCCGTCTGGGCCCACTGCTTTGGATGGTTTAGCACGACCAATGGCGTCCTCAACCTCTTTAGCAGTGATGGTGATTGGTGACGCGCTGAATTTGTGTTTATGTGCGCGTCTATTGGCTCTCCGTCTATCTTTGTCGACCGTAGGATGCATTATATATTGTCGGCAGAAAGCGCTCGCGCATTTTTTCGCGTCCGACAGCACTTTGTCGCCAAAGGCGATGGAAACTTTGTCTTTGTGCTTAGTCGGATTCGATAGGGACTTTACGGTGGACCAAAGTTTACCCAGACCGGTAGAGAGGTTACAACCTCTTAGGTGCTCCTCCCATTTCGCCCGCTTGTGTTCATCTACAAGCAATCTGATGCGTTGGTTTATATCCCTTATTTGGGGGTCGCGTGGGTCAAGCTGTCTTATAAGGTCACGTTCTCTTGCGGCCTCCGCCGGGAAGTGGGGCCGGATTTCGGGAATTCTCCCGGCGGGAATGTAATGTGCCGAGGCGGATTTAATGACCTTACGGAAGGCGGGCATCAGTCGGGATAGGGAGGGCAGCTAGGCGGCTGTCTGTAAAGGATTTATATTCTTCCCACTTTCCTTTTTTGAAGTTTATGAAAGTGCGTTTTTCAGTGACGATGAAGTCGGCGTTACGCTCAAGCGAAATAAGTATGGGCAGGTGGTCGGATGCCAATGTTACCATCGGCTGCCAGTTGACCCAGTTTACGAGTTCTGCGCTCACGATTGCGATATCTGGCGAGCTGTGACAGCTTCCTACCATACGTGTGGGGGCGTCTGCGTTTATTGTGCAGAACGTCGTTTCTTCTATTTGATCCGCCAACATCTCACCCCTACTGTCCGCCCGCAAGTTTGAATGCCATAGATCATGATGGGCATTGAAATCGCCTAAGATAATGCGATTGTTGCCAGTGAGTAAAGCCCTGATATTAGGGCGGTATCCACTGGGGCAACAGGTGGCAGGAGGGATGTAGATGTTGATGATTTCTAGGTTTGCATCGTCTGACCGGACAGATAGGCCTTGACGTTCTAAGACATTGTCCCTGCGGTCGATGCCAGGATCAAATATACAATATTGCACAGAGTGGTGTATGATAAACGCGAGACCGCCTCCATTTCCGCTCTCGCGGTCTTTCCTGTGGACGTTATACCCAGAGCAGGTCTGCAATGCAGATCTTGCTGTGAGTTTAGTCTCTTGAATCGCAGCAATGCGGATGTTGTGCCGCTTCATGAAATCGACTATCTCCGTAATCTTCCCAGTTAGTCCATTACAGTTTAACTGCAGAATTCTGAAGTGCATAAGGGGAGACGTCGCCACTCTGGGGGTAAGTGACGGGTGACTACGCCTGGGTTGGGGAAGGCCAGGACGCAATTGCTGTTGTGGCCCTAGGACTGGGCGTCCTTGACCAAGCATTGGGGTACCCGGATGATTTGGGTTTGCGACCTGGCTACATGGCGCGATGAAACCCGTCGGGGGGTTGTCGTCGCGGAGACCAGAACATCTAGGGAAGTGGCACCACCCAAGGCAGGAGCTGCATTGGGGGCGGATGTCGCAAACATATATATTCTGTGCTGGCAAACGGTGCAAACGGAGGTAGGGACTAAGAGCTACACGATTGCTGCCGGAAAAGAGGAGGGGAGAAGACGGGGGCAGGGCTGTTGCTCAGCATTGCTTCCGACTCTACAACGAAGGTTGTAGTTATGAGCGTAGCAGCTGTTTGAGTTGTTGGCGCCGTGGGGCGCGAGCAGCAGCGGGTACTTGTTGTGGCTTGCTGAGCAGCGGGGCTGCTGGAAGGTAGTGGGGCGCTTAGACGTAGACTACGGGACGCCCTTGAGCGTGAACAGCAAGGAGCCACAAAAGATTTATAAAAGTTACGTGGACGTCGGGTTTTGGGATCAAGCCCAGAACAACCTGTCCGATGCAACTATCCCTTGCACGAGACACACTGAACAGAGTATGACCGTCCTAAAAAGATTCTTTTCCGGCAGATGCAGCAAAACCATTTCTCAGGACCGGGGTCAGGAGACGGATCCGGATTGGATTCGATGCCTTCCCGGAGTAAGAGAATATGGAGCAGTCCTGCTGCAAGGAGCTGCTGGGAGAATGACAATTTGTGGGAGGGACGAAACAAATTAGATGGGGTCACACTGAAATGACAGTCCTTGGTCGGAAAAAATCCCGAGTGGCTCCGGTACATAGAACCGACTGCCTTGGGAAGCGCCGTTACCGTGGTGAAGAATGTTGTTACCACACTAGAATCGGGGCGTAATTGGCCCTTAATACGGCAACATATAATTGTGCCATGGATGTGTGCAAACTTTTTTTGTATCTACGTTATCGATAGCTTTTTTCCCATATCTGCTTTGGTGCTATTTGTTATCAGCTGTTACGTCAAAAAAGTAGAAAAGGTACCCCTTTTCTTAAATCTTATTTTAAAATATTTACAAAAGTAATGCGTTTATTCTCGCTAAGAAATCCCCTCGCCAGTTTACGGACGCGTATTAGCAATAAATTTACGCTACCGGAACGATTGAAAGGTACGGTTGTGGAAAAATGGGCACAATATTGGCGTAGTCTCGGCAGTGATTACAGTGGTGTGGTGGTCGATGTGATAAAAGGTGCCCGTTCAAAACCAAGAAAGGCGCTGGCAATTACCGGTACAGCATACACTTTATACCAATGTGCATTACATAATCCAGACGAGGAAGAATTAATGCATTCACTGAGAGGATGGAGCAATCAAATGGCAATGGTCTCAAAGACAATGCAAAACCCTGTCTCTGCAACATACCTACGTGATTTAGAAATAGCTATAAATGAAAATAGATTACGTACCTTTTCTCTGGGCATATGCACTATATTGTGGGTGGATTTGTATGACAAAGATGACTGCACATATCCAGCGATATGCTTATACACACAAGTTGATTATGCGAACTTTTGGAAACATATAGTGGATGTGGGTTTCTGGGACCACTACTGGCGACTGGAATGGAAAATGCACAATTTTGATATTAATTATTTATAATTTTTGATGATTTACTTTAGCTATGTATGCAGTGTACCTAAAACCTCCAGTGTTAATTAGTGTTATTGGATTTTGTTGTTTTGACGTGTAGCTAAAGTGCAAAAAGCAAAGTTTCTGCAACTGCAAATCAATTCATTTTATTTAATTTAACGACCCAAAACCATACAATAAAGTAGAATTTTACTTTGTTACGTGTAGATTAAGTTTCTTCATTAGTGTGTTGCGTGCAGATTCATTTGAATAGCTTAGTTGTTCTCTTTATTGTCATTAAAATGTTTTTCAAGCAATGCATTGCATTCAGGAATTTTTGTACCGTTATTAAATTTGCCTTGGTAATTGCCGTTATAACCATTTCCTTTGCCTTCTAGTAGCTCAATAAATTTTGGACCAAACTTTTGAACGTCTGTTTTTTCTCCTCTCAACACCATAACCCCTTTACCATTGTTTGTCGTGTTTTCCGAAACGGTTAAGAAGTAAAATATGTTTTCAGGGGCGTTGCGCAAAAAGGTGTTTATGAAATCTGGTTCGATGACATCTTTACGATGTAGGCAATAGTATTTGGGATAAGGGCGTGTAGTCTCAATTTTCTCAGCTTCCGAGATAGCAACATCTTTTAGTAGTTTTTCAAATGCTTTGGTTGATGATTTTAAATTCGTTTGTAGTTTTTGTATCAAATCCAAATGCTGCGTCGGACCTCCTCTAGATATGAACAAGAGTGTAAATACGTATATTTTATTGTAATTTGGTAATATTGGAGGGGATTAACAAAAGTTCGCTTAGTTGACCCGAAAAAATCGAGTCGTATCCCATATTGCGAGTGTCGATCGGAATAGAATCGATTCCATCTTTTTCATTTAATTTTGTTACACTTCAAAAAACGCGAGTACTCCATAAATAATGTAAGGAATACTCTTTTGGGAGTATAGGAGTGTTCCAAAACTAATCTGTATTCATACAAAAAATGTGCTCCAATTAACATTGCGATTGCCTAGGAGAGGAGTAGATAATCCCACTCTCGCTTTGTTTGTGAGTATTCCATAGAGTACATACGTGAGAGTATTTTCCAAAGTATTTTCACTGTAGTACTCCATGGAGCACCCACAGAGGATCATATGCCAAAGTACTAAAGAGGAATTGTGTCGGAAAGAATTATCAGAGTGAATTTAATTTAAAATGAAAGTAAATGAAGAGGGGCAATACAACTTTTATATTTTTTACTACGAATATTCTTATGTTATTTAACATTTGCGTGAATAAAGCTGGAGACATTGGTGCTTTATCGGTAACCGTATCGGTAACCTTATAACAGCTGATTCGACCAATCTTATGAGAATCAATGCAATCGATTATTGGTGCCGCTAAGGTCGTAACCGTATCGTAGCCAACCAATTGGGGTTTGGTTTACCGTCGTAACGATAAACAGCTGATTACGTTAGGGATACGGATACAGCGATACGACATACGACACCAATGACTCCCGCTTAAAGAAACTAATATTTCTCTATACTATAGTATGTATACATAAAACCAGTGCGCAGTTGCATTTTATCAGAGTTGCTATAGTAAAATTTTTTATCAGTTATTTGTATGTAATATTTTACTTTTGGCAACTCTGTTCGTTCGTCATCGTGTCGTGATCTTACTTACTTAATTGGCGCTTAACCGTCTAAACGTCGCGTCGTGATCACGGTCGTTAAAAAACGAGCAATGATCGGCTGATGGTGGTCCGCAAACGCATTGCAAAGGAGTATTGTTAGAGTACTCCAACATGAAGAAAATGGAACACGTAAAAAGTTTCGTATTTACTCGTTTACTTATTTACTTTTCGAAATAATAAGAAAAATAATTAGGAAAACCCGCCGCCCCTAGCGGGTTAGGGGGTCAGAATATACCCGCGGTAGGTATGCCTGTCGTAAGAGGCGACTAAAATACCAGATTCAAGCGGCTGTGTAGCGCAACCTTTCAGGTTGCCAGCGCAATATATAGCTTCTCCAAACCCAATTGTCAACCTCACCTATCCGCGGCGAATCCTGTTTTACTAACAGACGAGGCTCTAGCGACCCCAAGCTCCTCATGGAACTTGGGGGTAGGGAGGGAGGGAACGGCCTGAAGGTTTAACGTGGCCACATAAATCGTTCCCGAAATGGTCGGGCTGGCACCTTAATGGTGCTATGGTACCGGAGCGTATCGGATTTGTATCCGGCAAAGGACCATCACATCGATAACACTCCCCAAAGACTTCGGGGAGCAACCTTATCGCTACAACAACAACAACAACATTAGGCTAAAATGATTCCTTCAGAATATTTCACATTCTTGAAGAGGAAACAAGTTCATGTAGATTTGTATTCTGTGCTTGTTTATTTCCCATATGTCAAGCCCAAAGTGATATTTGGAGCCATTTGCAAAAGTTATAGCGATTTTCAAAAGGTTGATTACTTTTCATCCATCCAGAAACTTTCGGAGTGTAACAGCATACCTTACGGCTTATAAGGACTTTAAAGCATAAACTTAGGTTTTAAGCCATTATATATTATATTTTTTTTTTTTTTTTTTGCCTGTTGGCCTACTTATTATTTTTTTCGTTGTAGCTAGCAGTTTATACCAAGTCGGTTAAAAGTCCATCAAAGCTACGAAAATGTTGATCGGGTGCCCAAATAGCAAGAAAAGCTTAGCAAATCTTAATATTTAAATGTTAATATTTGAAAAGGCAGCAGCTTCGGAATAATTTTATAGAATACTACATTTTATAGCAAAAAAAAAAAAAATAAGTATATGCTGACAATTTGCGTTAGTCGTACAGGGGCCCGTTTCACGAAAATACAAGTCTTGTAATACAAGTGAATTTGTTTTGACAAATTTTTCTTTTTAGAACATGTTTACTTGTAATAAAATATTGTAAGGAATTTTGGGAAATCCTTGTTATTATACACTTTCTGCAAACGTTCGAATCGCTAAATTGTCGAATAAACAACTCCAATATTCAGTGATGCAAAATGGTCTTTATTAGACTACTTTGAGAGCACTTCACAATAACACTTATACTTCACAACTAATTGCGTGTTTAAATCAAACTGATTACTGATTACTCAGCTTGCGCTGCTTTTATACTCTCCGTTGCTTCGTTCGCATATTTCTACTAACGTCTAGACGTTGTAGAACTGCTGTATCTCCTACTTGGTAATTTCTATATACATGTATATTTGTAGTTTATGTCTATCTTATAGCCATATGCGGGTGTATGCGTGAGTACTACTTCGTTGCCTTGTATGTATGTGTGTAAATCAGGGATGCACCGTAACGTTAAGCTAATCGTTTATCAAAATATTTCCACCGTTTCCGTTGAAACACTTCGAAATATTATCGATAAAAAAATTATAAAGATAAATTGTATCTCGTTTTTAACCGAAACGAAAAGCTTTCGTTAACGTTAAAAACGTTAACAAAAACGTGATACTTTATGTTTGAATTGTGCTGGCAATGCTATAGCCATGGTGAAGCCGTAAGGTGGTAACAGCGAGCGGACATACACACAAACTCCATGTAATTTGTTTGTGTAATTCGTTGGTGGTAATGTCAAAAATACTCTGAGAAATATTCGTACTGTCAAAATTCACGAGAAAAGTTGCAATCAGCTTGGCTAATGCTTTCACCTTCAATGACTTCGCCATCAATCAGCTTTGCCAGCATAGTTTGAAATTAATAATCAACATAAACGATTTGATTTCGTTTTGATATGGCAGAAAACGAAACAAAATCATTTCGTTAATTTTACGTTCTTAACGTTAATAAACAAAACGAAATGACTTTGTTTCGTTTATTAACGTTAATTATCGTAACGAAATGATATCGGTTCGTTGGTTAAGCATGCCTGGTGTAAATGATGATTGATTTGTTTACGTACACAAGAGTGCCAGCTTATTGTTGTTGTGCCTTTACTTATTTAGTATCAGCTTAGTGATGCTAATATTCGTCACAATATGTTGTATTTAACGTGGCCCAGGGCGTATGATGAACATCAAACTATTTAGAAAAAGTTATACGAGCGGTGATGTAAAAATATAATTACTGGCGTATGCTGATGATATTCACATTATTGGCCTTAACTAATGCGCCGTGATAGAACTTTGGATTAGATAAAAAGGCAAAAAAAAGTGTGACTTGCGGTAAATGAGAACAAGACGAAGTACTTGCTGTCATCCATGAAATAATCGTGGTATTCGCGCCTTGACTGCCATGTCACTTTTGATGGATGGAACCAGCGATGTATGGCTCGAAATCATAGACGGTGTCGAGAGAAGATGCAAGAGCCATCTCGTCTGTTCGAGAGTAAGTTCTTCGGAAGATGTATGGTTCTGTCCGGGATGCCGACGGGGAGCATCGAAGGAAGTGTAATAATGACCTGTATGAGTTTTACGCGGATATGAAGATAGTCTAGCGAATAAAAACCCCAAGACTTCGATGGCTGGGTCATGTTATGTGAATGGTCGAAGACTCTGCAATCAAGAAAGTTCTTCAATCGAAACCGCAGTTTAGAAGCAGAACAAGGTAGATACTTTCACTGAGCTGGGGGAGGCAGGTGGAGGAAGACATTACCACTCTTGTTGCTCCCAAGTGACGTCACTTATTGCGCATCAGGGATAGCTTGCGCGATTTGTTACGAAACGGCTAAAATCGCTTAGGCGGTTAAGAGGCAATTAATGACGATCAACTCAGAGTATCGTATTGGTAACTTTGCAACTTTTATGCATTGGGGGATGTATATTAGAGATATACGCCGCCAATGAACGCCGCCGCCGATTATTGTCGTTTTTCGCACGCTACCGCCGAATGTCAAAAATATCAGGTTGCCAGCGCAATATATAGCTTCTCCAAACCCAATTGTCAACCTGACCTGTCCGCGGCGAATCCTGTTTCACTAACAGACGAGGCTCTGGCGACCCCAAGCCCCCTTGGAACTTGGGGGTGGGGAAGGAGGGGATGGCCTGAAGGTTTAATGTGGCCACATAAATCGTTCCCGAGAAGGTCGGGCTTGTGGTGTTGTGGTACCGGAACGCACCGGATCTGTATCCGGCAAAGGACCATCACATCTATAACACTCCCCAAAGCCTTCGGGGAGCAACCTTATCGCTACAACAACAACAGGAAAACCCGCCATCGCAGATGATTATTATAAACTTGGGGCACTATACATTACTTCTGGGAAGTTTACGCACAGGCTCTCAGTCGACTAAGCCGGATGCAGCAGCAACATTATAAGTACAAGGCAGGTAAATATTGAGATGTTATTTATGGCAAAAATACACTAGGAACGTCAACCGATCCGCAACCTACCTCCATTGGTATGGTTATCCAGCACATACCATAATATTCGTGAAACACCGTGTCGCTCAAGCACAACTAATCAGCAAATTCGATGCTAAGCGATCTTTTGTTGGTCCACTGACAAAGCTTTTAAAACATACTTCAGCGCTAAATTTAATTGCTGCTCCCGCAAAAAGATCTCGCCAAGTTTTCGCAGCACACGTTCACCGACCACAAAATGTACATTAACACCACTCCTAGTCGTTTCGGCATACAACAGCTTTATGCACTGTAACTGCGATATGTTTGTAACATGTGTACCACAACACATGTTACTCTCAATACCTTCAATCCGCACAACACGTACCACTCCAACATGATTTCTTGGCAAGCCACGTGGAGCACGAGCATCTGTATACTTGAAAGGCCAAATTTTTTAAAAATAATAGTAATCTTAGGATAGTATGTGCATAAAATTTACCAGCATTGCATATTCAGGATCCGTCAGCTCTACGCTAACCTTGCGTCCTTCACGTATCAACTCATTAGCCTTACGCTCTATTGTATCCAATGAATCGGGACTTATCAAATGATGAGTATCCAATTCGATATATGATATATCTGTTCCTAGCCACCATGAAGTTGTATCATATTTAAATTCACCATCAAATAAAGCAGTAATCAAATGCTGTCCAGAGTGTTGTTGCATATGGTCTAAGCGTCTAGTCCAATCAATCGTTTGTTTAGCAACATCACCTACTTGAAATGGTGTTAGACACTCAACGAAGTGCACAGCTTCAACTCCCTTGCGCAATACACAACGAACAGGTTCGCCATTTATATGTCCATAATCACAGGGTTGTCCGCCGCCTTCGGGGAAAAGAATTGTATCTTCGCAAACTACATTGAAACCTTTCAGCTTTTTCGCTTCACTTTCACCAGGTGGCGTCCATTCCAAAGTAGCCTGTTCACAGGATACTATTTTTGTTGTATACTATAATGTAAGCATTATTATCACTTTTAAAAATAAAAATTAAAAAGTGCATTGTACCTGTTTCAGAAAACTATCTTCTTGGCATTTGAAAAGCATTTTTATTTAATGTTCTCTAGAAGCGTCTGTAAGTTTGGTTAATTATGCAAAAACTATTGGCACACAAATGGGAACACAGCAATAAAAAAAGAAAAAATTCCGTAAATCAGCTGATTGTGAAACAAAAACAAACATTTCACCGGTAACCACAAATGGACCGATTGTTAAACATTACATGCAAAAAATTATCGATTCCACTCAAGTTAAACTCATGGGTAATTGAACTGTGCATACATACAAAGTTCGTAGGAGTCATAAATTTATCAAACTAAAATTTTTAAGTAAAATTGTAAATTATAAGTGCATATATCAAACAAAAATTCGACTAAATTAATTCCGATTTTTTTTATAATTATGGCTTGCAATGAAAGAAGAAAATCTAAAAATAAAAGCATTGAATGTGATAAATTGGATTGTTGGTGTTTTCCAGATCCTTATGCCAAGAAAAAGGTGAAGATAATAAATAAAAAATATTGCTGGCTTTACCCTCAGCGCGAAACAAAAAAGCTGAATCAAATTGTACCAAGTTTCGATCACTGCGATACTTTATATACGAAATGTGATTACATACTTGAGAATCATGTTTCCAAACAAATAATACTAATAGAGGGGCTGATACGAAAGTATATATTGAGACTGACACATGAAATGAGTTTGCAACGGAAATGCGCTAGTGAAATGTGGAAGCTGTCATACAAATTTTTACTATTGACGCAGTAAGCTTAATGATTTTGAAGAACTCAATTAATGTATGTATGTGTTTAACACCTAGATTACAAATAAAGACTTTGGCTCATAATCATAGTCAAAATAAAATAGGTTTTAAATTTAGTTGCAGCTTTTTGACATATTTTTCTATGAACTATCTGTCAAAAAAGCTGCAACTAAATTTAAAACCTATTTTATTTCGACTATGAATATGCGCCTTTATCTTTATCGTTTTCAAAGTTAACTCAAATCGGTAATTGTGCACAAGTTTTAGAGCTGCCAATTTTTCCTAGACCTAGAACCATCACTAGGGTGTTGTCTCTAGATGGAAGTACCACGGTTACACATGCAGTAATATCAAAGGGGATAAATATAATAAGAGCCACTAGTCTGCTACGAGTGGCGAGTAACTCGCTGGAAATTAAAAAAAATGTATGCCTAATATTTTCCATGAGGGACATTTTCAATCGTCTCGCATTTATCCATGTCGTGTAGGCACCTTATGCAAATGTGATTTTTGGAAAGAGGATTAATTAATTAATTAAATACAGTCGGAAAAATAAACACAAATACCCCACGAAAAGGTATAAAGACATTTATGCACATCTGGCCCAAAAAAAACCCTGCGAGAACCCTAACGAATAACATTACGCAAAGTAACGAGTGACGTCTCTTATTATATTCATCCTCTTTGGCAATTTATTTATTTATTTGTTTGTTAAAGTCAACACAGACAAAGCGGTCGACTACTGGATATAAGATACAATACATATAACAATTGGTAAGCCCAAAAGTGACCTGTCTCATCCCCCTGATGTCGACATCAACGAAATAAATAATACTTTTGTAAGACTACCAAACTCAGCCGACAATGTGTGTATTGATAACTACTCCGTGCGTGTTAATCTTGACACTAGCCCTTTCGAGTTTGTTTGTGTCGATAATTGTGATGTTGCCAAGCCATACTTTCTATGAAGTCTAACGCAATGGGGCTTGATGGTATATGTTCAAAGTTTTTAAAAGCCATTCTTCCCAAAATCCTTCCCCACATTACTTACTTGGTCAACTCAATTTTGACAACCGGTGTCTTCCCAATATACTGGAAAGCTGCAAAAGTTATTCCAATCCGTAAACAAAATAATGAGTATCGACCAATAGCCATACTCCCTTTCCTCTATAAGGTCGTTGAACGTATTCTACATGGGCAAATCGTATCATATGTACATGAATACAAGCTCCTGTCAGGCAGTCAGTCTGGTTTTAGGTCAAAGCGGAGCTGTACAACGGCACTACTATCTGTGACAGAAGAAATTCGTGAGCGAGTGCATGAAAGTTACATTGCCTTCTTAACACTTCTTGACCACTCTAAAGCTTTTGATTCTGTAGACCACACTCTGCTCTGTAGGAAGCTTATTAACTTCTTTAACTTCTCTGGTCATGCAGTTGCCTTATAAGATCATATCTTGGCGATAGGACTCAAGCAGTATGTATAGATGGTGAAAAGTCTGACTTCCTACATGTCTTAAGAGGCGTCCCTCAAGGCTATATCCTGGGTCCTCTGTTATTTGTTCTGTATATCAATGACTTACCCGATGTCTTTAAGTATTGTAATGTTCATATCTACGCTGATGATGCGCACTTGTTTACGTGTTGTCCTCGTGATCAAACTAGCTTGTGCATAAGTAACTTAAACCACGATTTGAATCAAATATTTTCATGGGCTAATATGAATAGCTTATGTATAAACCCGAATAAGTCAAAATGTATTGTTATTCATAGACGGTCTTTTCCCACTAATGATTTAGAGAATGTAGTGTTCGACAATTCCGTTATAGAATACGTAGATACGGCGAAAAACTTAGGTGTAATTTTTAACAAAACATTGACATGGAAAGACCATATTTTTAGAACGGTTGGAAAAGTGTATGGAATGCTTCGTACACTGCGGTTAACACAGTATTTCACGCCTTTGCACATAAGACTACTTCTGGCTAAAGCGTACTTAATACCTACCCTACTCCTAGGTTGTGTGATTTACTCAAACTGTGACTATCTGTGCAAGAACAAACTAAATGTTGTTTACAACAACATTGCTAGATATGTTTATGGGTTGAAAAGACTTGACCACGTATCACAACATGCTGAAAGGTTGCTAAACATTTCTTTCGAACATCTTTTAAAAGTCAAAACACTGTCCTTCCTCCATAAATTGATACACACGAAGGAACCTGACTATATATATCGTAAGCTTATTTTTCTGCAATCATCAAGATCGGTGTTTCTTCTTAAGCACATTAGATACCGCACGCTAACCTCTGAGCGCCAATTCTTTGTTACTGCAATACGTCTTTGGAACTCCCTACCTACAAGTCTTCGACTCTTAAGTAATGCTCTGCACTTCAAAAAAGAGCTAACATCATTTTTTAACGACTCGTAAACTGGATCTCAAATTGTTGTTGTTAAAATGTTCATTTCTAAGTCCTTTTCCTTTTTCTGTGTCTTCCCCCTTTATTTGTTAAATACTATTCGATCTATAACCAGCCAAAGGTTATCATCACTACTGCTGTCTTTTAATATTTATTAATTACTTTTCTTTAATTTTAAGATTTACATTTACATACAGAAATATTTCACTATTATCCGCTATATTTGATTAAATTTGATAAATCTAATTTATTATTATTATAAATGTTCAATTTTTATAGCTCATGCTATTCATGACTAGCACTGTTAAATAATTTGTCAAAATTGTTGTGCTAGGAACAATTTTCAAATAAATACATATATACATACATACAAGGAAAGAAAACATAAGCGTAAAAAACAAAATTTAAAGTAAAAACTTAAATAATAAACAATCAAATTAATTAAGTTAAATTTTTAATTAATAAATAGATCAAGTCAAAAATAAAAATTAGTTAAAATTAATATTGAAATAAAATTGACATCTTATTTAAAAATCTTTAAAAATATCATGCCAGACGTGAGAGTATTTCCTTACGGATAGCAGCAATCGAATACTCAAAACTAATGCAGTTGTACAGTTCGTTATAGCGCGAGCACCAATTGCGAAGAGGGCTATATTTAGCAAAATTACGCCGTAGAATGGGTAAATGAAAGAGTACAAAGTGTCTTGAAGTTCTCGCAGGAACAGAAAAATGCAGTCTGCTTACAAGGTCAGTGGAGTCTATCTCACCGATAATCAGTTTATGAAGGAACATTACCCCGAGTAATATTCTTCTATTCTCTAAAGTTGGCAAGCTAATGAGAAGAAGTCTATTTCTATAAGGTGGAAGATGTTGATTTGATTCCCAGTTAAGACCACGTAAAGCGAAGATTAGAAACTGCTTCTGTACCGATTCAATCCGATCTATATGATTTTTATAACCCGGGGACCAAATACAGGAACAATACTCAAGTATTGGGCGAACCAAAGATGTGTAAAGGGTCTTGGTTAAATAAGGCATCAAATCCTTTAGCCCATCTTTTAATAAATCCGAGTACACCGGATGCCTTGTTTAAAATAGATGAAATATGCATGTTAAGGCTCAATTTCGCATCCAAAAGAACACCCAGGTCACATACTACAGATATACGCTCCAAGGGAGCACCATCTAGCATATAGGATTTTAAAACTGGGTTGACTCTGTGAAATGTCATTAGTTTACATTTACAGCAGTTCAAAACTAGTAGATTTACTGTACACCATAATTGAAATGAGTCCAAATCGGCCTGAAGTAAATCCAAACGGGAAGAGTCAGAAGGCAAGTATATATAGCATAGTTTAACATGATCTGCATACATTAGAACACGGGAATACAAGATAACTATTGGTAAGTCAATTATAAAGAGGGTAAAAAGTAATGGACTAAGATGGCTACCCTAAGGCACACCAGAAGTTACTTCTATCGACTCTGAGAGACTGTTTTTGAACATAACTCGCTGAGTTCTATTTAAGAGATAGCTGTGAAGCCAAAGTAATAAATTCTTCGAAAAACCCAGTAGGTAATATACAATAAATCCACAATAGTTAATCTAGCCTTTCACATATGTTCCATCCATAGAAATAAGATTAGGAGCGTTCCATTAAATTATCGAGCTCTGGCTCACAATCAAATCTCATTGGAATAATCTGGATCAACTTTATGAGAGCTGGCAGCACTAATATAAAACCCATTAGTTACGTTCCATTGAGACTTGAGCGAGATACGGATAGAAATTTAACATGCAAATGCAACAACAACGTTGTGATCCTGATATTTATCTGGTTCAATTTCTGATCCGTATAGCAGTTCTGTTCGTTTCGTTTTCTGTAGTCGATTTTTTGACAGCTAACCACTTTTGAGTTGGTAGCACTCATGGCTCAACTATATGGTTGGTTCATCTCTACAGCAATAACATACCTTTGTTCACATTGCCAAAATTAGCGTGTTGGTGTTGGACGAATGGAATGGAATGAAAACATAAAACTTAGCAGCATTTGTAAGTAGTAAGAAAATGTTGTAAATTCGTTGGTTTCTCTTTAAGTTTGCCATCTCTTTCTGACAATCCCTACTCCAGTGAAATGAAAAAAATAAAATCAGCTGGTGAGATGAGCCAACCATATAGTTGAGCCATTGTAGCACTGAACTAAATACGTGTACACTTGTGTATACATAAAAGATCTCGCCATATTTAAACGCAAAAACACTGAAAGAGTAAACAACTTGAAGATGATGTAAGGAAAATAAATAGTTTGCTTACGTGCGAAACTATTTAAATGTTAATAATTCTATCAGTATCTTAAAATTTTGTGTACGTTTCTTCTTATTTTCAACAAAACAGATGTTGTTGTTGTTGTTGTTGTAGCAATGCTCGCCCCACCTAATAGCCGCGACCGATCACAAATTGTCATCAATATCCTCTAACGGGAGTCCAAGGAAACTTGCCGTTTCAACAGGGGTGGACCATAAGGAAAGGGGTGTTAAGAGGCGTTGGTTCCACATTACAATTAAAGAGATGGTTGGTGTCATGTGGGGACACATTGCAAGCGGGGCATACATTTTGTATGTCGGGGTTGATTCAGGATAAGTAAGAGTTTAACCTGTTACAGTATCCAGAACGAAGTTGAGCAAGAGTGACACGCGTTTCCCTGGGTAGTATGCGTTCCTCTTCCACGAGTTCTGGATATTTTTCTTCAAGTACTGGATTCACCGGGCAATTCCCGACATAAAGGTCCGACGCCTGTCTATGGAGTTCACCAAGGACCTGCTTGTGTTTTTTCGCTTCATACGGCTGGGTTCCCAGGTTCCGTATTTCCTCAAAATGCTTACGGAGATGACTCCTTAGGCCCCTAGGCGGTGCTGGTTCGTCAATCAGATGTCTGTTGGGATGCCCAGGTTTCTGGGTATTCAACAGAAACTGTTTGGTCAGCAATCTCATTTCTCTCCCTGATGGGGAGTATTCTCGCCTCATTATGCAGATGGTGTTCTGGGGACATAAGAAGACAGCCCGTGGCGATTCTGAGAGCAGTATTTTGGCAGGCCTATAGTTTCTTCCAGTGGGTATTTTTTAGGCTTGGCGACCATATGGGTGACGCGTAGCACGTAATCGGCTGGCTAATTGCTTTGTATGTGGTCATGAGCGTTTCTTTATCTTTTCCCAGGTACTGCCAGCAAGGGATTTGAGGATTTTATTACGGCTCTGAATTCTCGGAACAATTGCGGTTGCACCAAAATGTAGATCCTGATCAAACGTCACACCCAATATTTTGGGGTGTAGGACAGTCGGTAGCGTAGTGCCATCGACGTGGATGTTCAATATGGTCGACATTTGGGGCGTCCATGTTGTAAATAAGGTCGCGGAAGGTTTGGTCGGTGACAATGCCAGGTTTCGCGAGGCGAAAAAACTGGAGAGATCAGGGAGATAGCCGTTTATTTTATTGCATAGCTCATCGATCTCTGGGCCTGGGCCTGTGGCCATTACTGTGCAGTCATCGGCGTAGGAAACGATTGTGACTCCTTCCGGTGGTGAAGGTAGCTTGGATATGTAGAAATTAAACAAAAGTGGGGATAGGACACCACCCTGTGGCACCTCTTGTTTAATTCTCCTTGGTTTTGATGTTTCGTTTCTGAATTGCACCGATGCCTGCCGACCACCCAGATAATTTGCGGTCCACCTTTTAAGACATGGGGGAAGGGTAGACCCTTCCAGGTCTTGCAGTAACGAGCCATGGTTGACCGTATCAAAGGCTTTTGATAGGTCTAGCGCTACGAGTACTGTTCTATGGTGGGTGTATTGATTCAAACCGCAATTTATCTGGGTGCCAATGACATTTAGCGCGGAGGTAGTGCTATGGAGTTTTCTGAAGCCATGCTGATGAGGGGCTAGCTGCAAATGTGCTTGGAAATAAGGGAGCAAAATGGCTTCAAGCGTCTTTGCCACTGGCGATAGGAGAGATATCGGACGATATGACTCACCTATGTTAGCTGGTTTCCCAGGCTTTAGTAGCGGGACCACCTTGGTCATTTTCCATTTCTCGGGTATGACAAAGGTGGAAAAAGACAGGTTGAAGACATGCGCTAAATATTTGAAACCCTCTTTCCCTAGGTTTTTAAGCATCGGCATGGCTATGCCGTCTGGGCCCACTGCTTTGGATGGTTTAGCGCGACCAATGGCGTCCTCAACCTCTCTAGCGGTGATGGTGATTGGTGACGCGCTGAATTTGTGTTTATGTGCGTGTCTATTGGCTCTCCGTCTATCTTTGTCAACCGTAGGATGCATTATATATTGTCGGCAGAAAGCGCTCGCGCATTTTTCGCATCCGACAACACCTTATCACCAAAGGCGATGGAAACTTTGTCTTTGTGCTTAGTCGGATTCGATAGGGACTTTACGGTGGACCAAAGTTTACCTACACCGGTAGAGAGGTTACAACCTCTTAGGTGCTCTTCCCATTTCGCCCGCTTGTGTTCGTCCACAAGCAATCTGATGCGTTGGTTTATATCCCTTATTTGGGGGTCGCCTGGATCAAGCTGTCTTATAAGGTCGCGTTCCCTCGCTAAGCTCGCGGCCTCCGCCGGGAAGTGGGGCCGGATTTCGGGAATTCTCCCGGCGGGAATGAAAAGTGCCGAGGCGGATTCAATGACCTTACGGAAGGCACGCTCCCCTTGGCGGGCATCAGTCGGAATAGGGAGGGCAGCAAAGCTGCTGTCTGTTGCAGATTTATATTCTTCCCACTTTCCTTTTTTGAAGTTTATGAAAGTGCGTTTTTCGGTGACGATGAAGTCGGCGGTACGCTTGAACGAAATAAGTATGGGCAGGTGGCCGGATGCCAATGTTACCATCGGCTGCCAGTTGACGCAGTTTACGAGTTCTGCGCTCACGATTGAGATATCTGGCGAGCTATGACAGCTTCCTACCATACGTGTGGGGGCGTCTCCGTTTATTGTGCAGAACGTCGTTTCTTCTATTTTATCCGCCAACATCTCACCCCTACTGTCCGCCCGCAAGTTTGAATGCCATAGGTCGTGATGGGCATTGAAATCGCCTAAGATAATGCGATTGTTGCCAGTGAGTAAGGCCTCGATATTAGGGCGGTATCCACTGGGGCAACAGGTGACAGGAGGGATGTATATGTTGATGATTTCTAGATTTGCATCGCCTGACCGAACAGATAGGCCTTGACGTTCTAAGACATTGTCCTGCGGTCGATGCCAGGATCAAATATATAATATTGCACAGAGTGGTGTATAATAAACGCGAGGCCGCCTCCATTTCCGCTCTCGCGGTCTTTCCTGTGGACATTATACCCAGAGCAGGTCTGCAATGCAGATCTTGCTGTGAGTTTAGTCTCTTGAATCGCAGCAATGCGGATGTTGTGTTAGTCCATTACAGTTTAACTGCTGAATTCTGAACTGTATGAGGGGTGACGCCGCCACTCTAGGGTTAAGTGACGGGTGACTACGCCTAGGTTGTGGAAGGCCAGGACGCAATTGCTGTTGTGGCCTTGGGACTGGGCGCCCTTGGGCAAGCATTGGGGTACCCGAATGATTTGGGTTTACGACCTGGCAACATGGCGCGATGAAACCCGTCGAGAGGTTGCCGTCGCGGAGACCAGAACATCTAGGAAAGTGGCACCACCCAAGGCAGGAGCTGCATTGAGCGGATGGCGCAAACCTATATATTCTGTGCTGGCAGACGGTGCAAACGGAGGTAGGGACTAAGAGTATGTTTCCCTGACCTGCACGATTGCTGCCAGAAAAGAGGGGGGGGGGGGGAGAAGAAGACGGGGGCAGGGGCTGATGCTCAGCATTGCTACCAGCTCTACTACGAAGGTAGTAGTTATGAGTGGTATCAGCTGTTTGAGTTGTTGGCGCCGTGGGGCGCGAGCAGCAGCGGGTACTTGTTGTGGCTTGCTGAGCAGCGAGGCTGCTGGAAGGTAGTGGGGGGGGGGGGGGGGGGGGGGCGCTTAGGCGTAGACTACGGGACGCCCTTGGGCGTGAGCAGCAAGGAGCCACAAAAGATTTATAAAAGTTACGTGGACGTCGGGTTTTGGGATCAAGCCCAGAACAACCTGTCCGATGCAACCATCCCTTGCACGAGACATACTTGACAGAGTATGACCGTCCTAAAAAGATTCTTTTCTGGCAAATGTATCAAAACCATTTTTCAGGACCGGGGTCAGGAGACGGACCCGGATTGAGTTCGATACCTTCCCGGAGTAAGAGAATATGTAGCAGTCCTGCTGCAAGGAGCTGCTGGGAGGATGACAATTTTTGGGAGGGACGAAACAAATTAAATGGGGTCACACTGAGATGACAGTCCTTGGTCGGGAAAAATCCCGAGTCGCTCCGGTACATAGAACCGACTGCCTTGGGAAGCGCAACAAAACAGATGTTTTATATTAGTGCTGCCACTCGCGTTTTTTGAAGGGATGAAACACGTCATCCAACAATTTTTGGCAGGGATTTTGAACTTGTGAATGCGCAATCTTCTGTGTGTGATTTGTGGGAACATCATATTTATGTATCGATACCTATTTACTTTATTGCGAGCTTAAGGGCTAATTAATGCTGACTTAAGGGTGAATTAAACTTCCTTAACCCTAACGCCATAGTTGTACCCATACCCATATCCATAACCATCTCCAATGTGATCGATTAATGGTGCCTTAACCTAAAAATCGTGAAAATTTCGTAAAAATTAAGAAACCGGAAAAAATTACAAACATATTCAACAAAAAATAAGTCTCTTAGCCATAACATATCCAAAACAATGAATAAAATCTACAAAAAGTTATTAAATTCACCAACTCAAATATTTTTAGGTTATGAATATGGCGAGAAACCAAAAACCAATTGGTTGGCTATGGTATGGTTGTGGCGTTAGCGTTATGGTATGGCACCATTAATCGATTACATTGATTTCCATAAGTTAGGTTCGATCAGCTGCTTTATCTGGTTATGGTTATATGTTTATAAGTCACCATTAATTGGCCCTTTATAACCATAAAACCATAACCAGATAAACAGCTGATCGAACCTACCTTATGGAAATCAATGTGATCGATTAATGGTGCCATATCATAACGCTAAAGTATATATGACACTACTTTATTTTTGCTAGGATTCCAAGCTAAAAAAACTGACGAAACTTTAACGGACCTTCAAAACACAAAAACAGTTTCTATAGTGAAAAAGCGAGACCACTATTCCCCCAAAGTTTGTGAGTTTGACATGTTTTTGTTTATGTTTTACATTTTATTTTTACATTAACACTTTTAACAATAAAAACAATGCAAATAACACGCTAAAATTATTTCCGTCTCTAATGGTTCACTTTTTTCACAAGATAGTTGATTTTAATTGTGTTTTTATGCACCAAATTTTCAAACTAAAAACAAAGGGGCATATTCATAGTCAAGTTAAAGTATGCGCTAAAAAAGTTAGAGCATATTTCAATAAAAAGCATACTTTATCTTTATTATAGTCGCAAAAAAGCCACATTCATCGGTTAGAGCCATCACTAAAGTTAGAGAGGCGAAAAGCTGTCACTAAAGCTATTACTAAAGCTGGAGACATTAGTGCTTTATCGGTAACCGTATCGGTAACCTTATAACAGCTGATTCGACCAATCTTATGAGAATCAATGCAATCGATTATTGGTGCCGCTAAGGTCATAACCATTGTAAATTTTACCAAGTAGCGCAACTAACAGCTGATCGGTGAAAATTCGCACATTCACACGCACAGTTCTCGACTCAGTTTCAAAAAAAAACTTTAGATTATTTAATTCAAATTTTAAAGTGAGATAATCCTAACAAATTTTTGTATACAGAATATATATGGCGTTTTTGTTGTTATTAAAACAATAGTTTTATTTATATTAAATCTTTTATCATTTTTTTTTTTAACTTTGAAAAAACTCCGAACACCATTACTTCATTATATGACATTCGATTGCCTAGTCCACTGCTTTCCACTCTATTCGCAACATTACCTCTACTTAAGCTGCATATAGTAAACAATGGTCGTAACCGTATCGTAGCCAAGCAATTGGTTTTTGGTTTACCATCGTAACGATAAACAGCTGATTACGTTAGGGATACGACTACAGCGATACGACATACGGCACCAATGACTCCCGCTTAAAATCTGTCAAATGAAATGAAATTTCAATTTGCGTGTGTATTCAGTAATTTAAGCCGTATTTTTGATTCAAGAAGAGTGAAAATGTCTTACTTTGAGGAAATCGAAAGAGAAATTATTATTGAAATTTGAAATTATTGACGATTCGCGATTAATGAGAAAGTCAAAAATATATAAAGACCGATTTGATCCATTTGTTTTAGGGTACAAGGTTTCTTTAAATACTAAAAACAACATAATTCGTTTTGCGAGCATAGCTCATTATTTAATGCAGTTTGTATTCTTTTTGATATTAGACAAAAAGTGCACACGGCGATGGTTACTAGGGCATGTTTCTGAATTTCACTTCTTCATCGGATGGCAAGCTTCGAAATCAAGTACCTGCATTTGAAAAACAAGCTCATGGCGAAGTGAAATTCAGAATCAAATCCTTGTAACCATCTCTCTAATATGAATAACAAACGTAATTCAATCTAAATATATCAAATATATTACATGTTAACACCGTTCTATCATTTGGTGCTAACCACTTCTTATTGTATTTGTACCTGGATTTGTGTACAAAATAAATAATAAAACTAATTACTACAAAATACTTAAATGGAATCATTCTTCCAAGCAGATATGCGTATATATACATATAAAGCAGCGATCAGAAAAATAGCGGCGCAATTTTTATTAAATTTCGTAAATTTTCTATGTGGCAGTTTTGTTCTCTTTTATTGTTCTGTAGTAATAAATACAAATTTTAATTAACTAACGAGGTTAAAATACACTTTTTATTAACAAATTGCTTACTTTTTGAATTTTTAGCAATCAAACGCAAGAAATGAATAACAACAAGCAAACGTCAAGACGAGTGATTTGACAACATTGCGTAATAGATTTTTTTTATGTAATAGAATTTTGCCTAAACTAGGCTCTCGTTACAGCATGCCACTAAACTGACTATGATATACTTAGAAATGAAATGTACTCTATCTTTTTAGTGCCGCACCAAGTGAAGCATACTCTAACTCAGGACTATGAATCCGCTTCCTAAGGCAGTCGGTTCTATGTACCGGAGCGACTCGGGATTTTTCCCGACCAAGGACTGTCATTTCAGTGTAACCCCATTTAATTTGTTGCGTCCCTCCCACAAATTGTCATCCCCCCAGCAGCTCCTTGCAGCAGGACTGCTCCATATTCTCTTACTCCGGGAAGGCATCGAATCCAATCCGGGTCCGTGTCCTGACCCCGGTCCTGAGAAATGGTTTTGCTGCATCTGCCGGAAAAGAATCTTTTTAGGACGGTCATACTCTGTTCAGTGTGTCTCGTGTAAGGGATGGTTGCATCGGACAGGTTGTTCTGGGCTTGATCCCAAAACCCGACGTCCATGTAGCTTTTATAAATCTTTTGTGGCTCCTTGCTGTTCACGCCCAAGGGCGTCCCGTAGTCTACGCCTAAGCACCCTCCACTACCTTCCAGCAGCCCCGCTGCTCAGCAAGCCACAACAAGTACTCGCTGCTGCTCGCGCCCCACGGCGCCAACAACTCAAACAGCTGCTACCACTCATAACTACTACCTTCATAGTAGAGTCGGCAGCAATGCTGAGCATCAGCCCCTGCCCCGTCTTCTCCCCCCCCCCCCCCCCCCCCCCTCTTCCGGCAGCAATCGTGTAGGTCAGGGAAACAGACTCTTAGTCCCTACCTCCGTTTGCACCGTTTGCCAGCACAGAATATATATGTTTGCGACATCCGCCCAATGCAGCTCCTGCCTTGGGTGGTGCCACTTTCCTAGATGTTCTGGTCTCTGCGACGGCAACCCCCCGACGGGTTTCATCGCGCCATGTTGCCAGGTCGTAAACCCAAATCATCCGCAGCAATTGCGTCCTGGCCTTCCACAACCCAGGCGCAGTCACCCGTCACTTACCCCCAGAGTGGCGGCGTCTCCCCTTATGCACTTCAGAATTCTGCAGTTAAACTGTAATGGACTAACTGGGAAGATTACGGAGATAGTCGATTTCATGAAGCGGCACAACATCCGCATTGCTTCGATTCAAGAGACTAAACTCACAGCAGGATCTGCATTGCAGACCTGCTCTGGGTACAATGTCCACAGGAAAGACCGCGAGAGCGGAAATGGAGGCGGTCTCGCGTTTATCATACACAACTCTGTGCAATATTATATATTTGATCCTGGCATCGACCGCAGGGACAATGTCTTAGAACGTCAAGGCCTATCTGTCCGGTCAGGCGATGCAATCATAGAAATCATCAACATCTACATCCCTCCTACCACCTGTTGCCCCAGTGGATACCGCCCTAATATCAGAACCTTACTCACTGGCAACAATCGCATTATCTTAGGCGATTTCAATGCCCATTACGATCTATGGCACTCAAACTTGCGGGCGGACAGTAGGGGTGAGATATTGGCGGATCAAATAGAAGAAGCGACGTTCTGCACAATAAACGGAGACGCCCCCACACGTATGGTAGGAAGCTGCCACAGTTCGCCAGATATCTCAATCGTCAGCGCAGAACTCGTAAACTGCGTCAACTGGCAGCCGATGGTACATTGGTATCCGACCACCTGCCTATACTTATTTCGCTCGAGTGTACCGCCGACTTCATCGTCACCGAAAAACGCACTTTCATAAACTTAAAAAAGGAAAGTGGGAAGAATATAAATCTTTTACAGACAACCTCTTTGCTGCCCTTCCTATCCCGACTGATGCCCGCCAAGGGGAGCGTGCCTTCCGTAAGATCATTGAATCCGCCTCGGCACGTTTCATTCCCGCCGGGAGAATTCCCGAGATCCGGCCCCACTTCCCGGCGGAGGCCGCAAACTTAGCGAGAGAACGTGACCTTATAAGACAGCTTGATCCATGCGACCCCCAAATAAGGGATATAAACCAACGCATCAGATTGCTTGTGGATGAACACAAGCGGGCGAAATGGGAGGAGCACCTAAAAGCTTGTAACCTCTCTACCGGTGTGGGTAAACTTTGGTCCACCGTAAAGTCCCTATCGAATCCGACTAAGCACAAAGACAAAGTTTCCATCGCCTTTGCCGACAAAGTGCTGTCGGATGCGAAAAAATGCGAGAGCGCTTTCTGCCGACAATATATAATGCATTCTACGGTCGACAAAGATAGACGGAGGGCCAATATGAAATGTACTCTATCTTTTTAGTGCCGCACCAAGTGAAGCATACTCTAACTCAGGACTATGAATCCGCTTCCTAAGGCAGTCGGTTCTATGTACCGGAGCGACTCGGGATTTTTCCCGACCAAGGACTGTCATTTCAGTGTAACCCCATTTAATTTGTTGCGTCCCTCCCACAAATTGTCATCCCCCCAGCAGCTCCTTGCAGCAGGACTGCTCCATATTCTCTTACTCCGGGAAGGCATCGAATCCAATCTGGGTCCGTCTCCTGACACCGGTCCTGAGAAATGGTTTTGCTGCATATGCCGGAAAAGAATATTTTTATAGGACGGTCATACTCTGTTCAGTGTGTCTCGTGTAAGGGATGGTTGCATTGGACAGGTTGTCCTGGGCTTGATCCCAAAACCCGACGTCCACGTAACTTTTATAAATCTTTTGTGGCTCCTTGCTGTTCGCGCCCAAGGGCGTCCCGTAGTCTACGCCTAAGCGCCCCCCCCCCCCACGCACATAAACACAAATTCAGCGCGTCACCAATCACCATCACCGCTAAAGAGGTTGAGGACGCCATTGGTCGCGCTAAACCATCCAAAGCAGTGGGCCCAGACGGCATTGCAATGCCGATGCTTAAAAGCCTAGGGAAAGAGGGTTTCATATATTTAGCGCATGTCTTCAACCTGTCTCTTTCCACCTTTGTCATACCCGAGAAATGGAAAATGGCCAAGGTGGTCCCGCTACTAAAGCCTGGGAAACCAGCTAACATAGGAGAGTCGTATCGTCCGATATCTCTCCTATCGCCAGTGGCAAAGACGCTTGAAGCCATTTTGCTCCCTTATTTCCAAGCAAATTTGCAGCTAGCCTCTCATCAGCATGGCTTCAGAAAACTCCATAGCACTACCACCGCGCTAAATGCCATTAGCACCCAGATAAATTGCGGTTTAAATCAATACCCCCACCATATAACAGTACTCGTAGCGCTAGACCTATCAAAGGCTTTTGATACGGTCAACCATGGCTCGTTACTGCAAGACCTGGAAGGGTCTACCCTTCCACCATGTCTTAAAAGGTGCACCGCAAATTATCTGGGTGGTCGCCAGGCATCGGTGCAATTTAGAAACGAAACATCAAAACCAAGGAGAATTAAACAAGGGGTGCCACAGGGTGGTGTCCTATCCCCACTTTTGTTTAATTTCTACATATCTAAGCTACCTTCACCACCGGAAGGAGTCACAATCGTTTCCTACGCCGATGACTGCACAATAATGGCCACAGGCCCAGGCCCAAAGATCGATGAGCTATGCAATAAAAAAAACGGCTACCTCCCTGATCTCTCCAGTTTTTTCACCTGGCGAAACCTGGCATTATCACCGACTAAATCTTCCGCGACCTTATTTACAACATGGACGTCCCAAATGTCGACTATTTTCAACATCCACGTCGATGGCACTACGCTTCCGACTGTCCTACACCCCAAAATCTTGGGTAAGACGTTTGATCAGGATCTACATTTTGGTGAGCACGCAGCCGCAATTGTTCCGACAATTCAGAGCCGTAACAAAATCCTCAAATCCCTCGCTGGCAGTACCTGGGGAAAAGATAAATAAACGCTCATGACTATATACCAAGCAATTAGCCAGCCGATTACGTGCTACGCGTCACCGATATGGTCGCCAAGCCTAAAAATTACCCATGGAAGAAGCTACAGACCTGCCAAAATACTGCTCTTAGAATTGCCACGGGCTGTCTTCTTATGTCCCCAGAACACCATCTGCATAATGAGGCGAGAATACTTCCCATCAGGGAGAGAAATGAGATGCTGACCAAACAGTTCCTGTTGAATACCAAAACACCTGAGCATCCCAACAGACATCTGATTGATGAACTAGCACCGCCTAGGGACTTAAGGAGTCATCTCCGTAAGCATTTTGAGGAAATACGGCACCTTAGAACCCAACCGTATGAAGCGAAAAAACACAAGCAGGTCCTTGGTGAACTCCATAAACAGGCGTCGGACCTTTATGCGGGAATTGCCCGGTGAATCCAGTACTCAAAGAAAAGTATCCAAAACTCGCGGAAGAGGAACGCATACTCCCCAGGGAAACGCGTGTCACTCTTGCTCAACTTCGTTCTGGATACTGTAACAGGTTAAACTCTTACCTATCCAGAATCAACCCCGACATACAAAATGTATGCCTCGCTTGCAATGTGTCCCCACATGACACCAACCATCTCTTTAATTGTGATGTGGAACCAACGTCTATAACACATTTCCTTATGGTCCACACCTGTTGAAACAGCAAGTTTCCTTGGATTCCCGTTAGAGGATATTGATGACAATTTGTGATCGGTCGCGGCTGTTAGGTGGGGCGAAGCATTGCTACAACAAGAACAACAACTATGAATATGACCCAAAATCTTCATGTGTCAGAAAAAAATAAAGAAAAAACGGCCGAATGTCAAAAAAAGCTATCGAAATAAAAACTGGCTCGTTTGTTTTCAATGAACTAGATCATATTTTCCTTGTATTTTGTTTTTTTTTTGAAATATAGTTTACACACTTACACCAGTACTGAAGCCGTATTAGGAGGGAGTGCGACAAAAAATTGAAGATAAAATTCAAAAAAAAAATACACGAAAATAAAGTAGTATCATATAGGTATTACGCCATAACCATACCATAGCTAAAAGCCAAATTAAACTTCCTTAACCATAACGCCATAGTGGTAACCATACCCATATCCATAACCATCTCAATGTGATCGATTATTGGTGCCTTACCCTAAAAATCGTGAAAAATTCATAAAAATGAAGAAAACGCAAAAAATTACAAACATATTCCACAAAAAATTAATCTCTTAGTCATAACGTATCCAAAACAATGAACAAAATCTACAAAAAGTTATAAAATTCACCAACTCAAATATTTTTAAGTTATGGATATGGCGAGGAACCAAAAACCAATTGGTTGGCTATGGTATGGTTGTGGCGTTAGCGTTATGGTATGGCACCATTAATCGATTACATTGATTTCCATAAGTTAGGTTCGATCAGCTGCTTTATCTGGTTATGGTTATATGTTTATAAGTCACCATTAATTCGCCCTTAACCAATTGGTTTTTGTTTTTACGTCATATCCATTACCTAAAAATATTTTATTTGGTGAATTTATTAACTTTTTGTATATTTTATTTATTGTTTTGGATACGTTTTGACTAAGAGACTTATGTTTTGTGGAATATGTTTGTAATTTTTTGCGTTTTCTCCATTTTTATGACATTTTCACGTTTAGGTCAAGGCACCATTAATCGATCACATTGGAGATGGTTATGGATATGGTTACGACTATGGCGTTAGGGTTAAAGAAGTTTAATTAGCCCTTAATTCACCATTAATTTGCCCATAACTCTTTTTCGAAATTAAGCTTTCTACGAAAAAGTTGTACAAAACATATATTTTTAAATCATTTACAGATTTTATGGCTGCATCAAACCATATCCTGACATTGTGTCAAATCCGGCGCAAATGGATATTGGTTGCAAATTTCAAAAAAAGATGAAATCGATAAATTACTCCAAGTATTATATATATTTTTTTTAATTTTACACGAAACTATATATATAACTAAGCTCACTTTTCAGTTGTCGTTTAATTTCGTCATTGGAAGCGTTAAGATTTTCCATAAAGAAATTGAATGGATTATGCGATCAAATGGATATGACAGTCGATAGCTCATTTGTAAAAGGAACCTACAGAATGAAACCGTTATCTTATTATCGCAAATTAATTGATGATACTTTTGAATATTTCAATGATGTTCTATGCAAATTAAAAATTTGGGCGCAATTACTTGATATAGGAGACACAAATGCAATTGAGGACTATAAAGGCTTATTAGAGCCCACTAAGAAATATGATGAGTTTATGAATATCGGCAAAGAGAAATGTACTTGCCTGCGAACAAAAAATCCGGAATGCATGGCTGGCTTTAGTTATAAATGCAATTAGAATTTTGGAAAAAAATGTATGCATATATATATTTAAAATATATATTTTAATACAATTGTCAATAAAAAACTACGGAAATTTGCATAACCAAATTATAAAAGCGCCATTCAGAGGAAGAAACAATCGATAATTTATTTCATTCAGTAACCGCACAGATCTATTGACGTTACATCTCGTAAGAACCATAACCTCAAACCATTGACTATCCAAAAATAAACAACAATTTGTGCATATATATTTTGATGCAATCAGTATTTATTCTATTAGTTCTGATTTGGGTTTTTGATCGCAATTATGGATAACGAAAATTCCGCGCACATCGGCATGCACCATCAAAAGGAAGATGAAATTCTGCGGCAGCTATTGAAATTGGAGGCCATGTTCCGTGAACATTTTGAGTTTACCAGTCGTGAAATGATTTCACAGAAAGATTTAATAAATCGTTTGTGGGTACTTTCTCAAAGATATGTTATATTAATTAGTACCAATGGTTGCTGTAAACATCCCGAAGTGTATTCTGGTCCGACTGAAGATGTGCTGCTAAGAGAATACTCAGAAAAACTGCGACTATTGCGAGCTTCTAAGTATGTATATCACGTTCTGTAGTATACTAAATCAATTACAGATTTTGCATTTCTTAGTTGTCGAATTTCAGATTCCTTACGAAAACTTCAAAGTGAATGCTGTATTTTCAGAAATTTATTCGATTACCTTGATCTTGCGGTGGAAACCCCACTAATAGTCGGAGATACATTCCACAAGCCAATATCATTTTTCGTTGAACTCATAGATGATTTGTTTAAATATTTACACGCTTTGAGTTTAAAGTTAAAATATTTAAGCCATCAATTGGATCCACTCGATTTAATGGTTCTAGAGGAATATAAAACAGCTTTGGAACCGTCTGAGGATTTTGAAGAATACTTACTTACAGGACTGAGTTACTGCAAATGTTTACGCCCAAAACCTGTTTGTACATAGCGATAGCTAAACAAAGCAGTTGAGAACATACGCTTATATTAAATTTTACGATTGTGATAAATTGAAATTTTGTAAAATAAATTCAAATTTTCAATACCAATTCTTCGCAACTGCTTCTTCCAATGAAAATACATACATATGAATACAAAATTGCCATAGGCATTTAAATATTTGGTACGGAAATTGTGTATATAGCAGCACCAGCTGTATCTTTACTTGCAGCTGAATACGCCAATATGATGCACCCCAGCCCACTGTATAATCTTCTGTTGTCGTTACAGTACTCTGCCCTGTTCAAATTGCACGGGTATTCAAAGAACTAAAGTATGGTGTCGCTGTTGGTGTATGAGATACATTCATATCCATTAAAGTACTGTCAAATCGACAAACCCCCCAAACCCAAGAAAAGTATTTTTGAAGCAACAACACCAGCGTCTGAGTCATCATACACAAGGGTTGTCCCTCAGACTGCTTTCGACTAAATGAAAAGAACGGGTCGCACATTTTTTGCAGGTACATATCGATTACTGGGTGGAATATAATACTATCTCGGCAACGCTTTAACAATGCACCATTAAGTTACTAGCCCGACCATCTCGTGGCCGATTAACAATCCTACATTAAACCTTCTAGGCCATACCGCACCCCACCCCCTAGTTCATAGAGGAGCTTGGGATCAACAGGCCCTCGCCTGGTAGATATGTGTATGACATGGTACGCTTCCCAAGGCAGTCGGTTCTATGTACCGGAGCGAATCGGGATTTCTCCCGACCAAGGACTGTCATTTCAGTGTGACCCCATTTAATTTGTTGCGTCCCTCCCACAAATCCAATCCGGGTCCGTCTCCTGACCCCGGTCCTGGGAAATGGTTTTGCTGCATCTGCCGGAAAAGAATCTTTTTAGGACGGTCATACTCTGTTCAGTGTGTCTCGTGTAAGGGATGGTTGCATCGGACAGGTTGTTCTGGGCTTGATCCCAAAACCCAACGTCCACGTAACTTTTATAAATCTTTTGTGGCTCCTTGCTGTTCACACCCAAGAGCGTCCCGTAGTCTACGCCTAAGCCCCCCCCCCCCCCCCCCCACATCCGTCTAGCAGCCCCGCTGCTCAGCAAGCCACAGCAAGTACCAGCTGCTGCTCGCGCCCTACGGCGCCAACAACTCAAACAGCTGCTACCACTCATAACTACTACCTTCGTAGTAGAGTCGGTAGCAATGCTGAGCATTAGCCCCTGCCCCCGTCTTCTCCCCCCCCCCCCCTGTTGTTGTTGTTGTTGTTGTAGCGATACGGTTGCTCCCCGAAGGTTTAGGGAGTGATCGATGTGATGGTCCTTTGCCGTTTACAGATCCGGTACGCTCCGGTAACACAGCATCATTAAGGTGCTGGCCCGACCATCTCGGGAACGATTTATATGGCCACATTAAACCTTCAGGCCAATCCGGTATTTTAGTCGCCTCTTACGACAGGCATACCTACCGCGGGTATATTCTAACCCCCTGACCCGCTGGGGCCCCCCCCCCCCCTCTTTTCCGGCAGCAATCGTGTAGGTCAGGGAAACATACTCTTAGTCCCTACCCCCGTTTGTCAGCACAAAATATATATGTTTGCGACATCCGCCCAATGCAGCTCCTGCCTTGGGTGGTGCCACTTTCCTAGATGTTCTGGTCTCCGCGACGGCAACCCCCGACGAGTTTCATCGCGCCATGTTGCCAGGTCGCAAACCCAAATCATCCGGGTACCCCAATGCTTGCCCAAGGACGCCCAGTCCCAGGGCCACAACAGCAATTGCGCCCTGGCCTTCCACAACCCAGGCGTAGTCACCCGTCACTTACCCCCAGAGTGGAGGCGTCTCCCCTTATGCACTTTAGAATCCTGCAGTTAAACTGTAATGGACTAACTGGGAAGATTACGGAGATAGTCGATTTCATGAAGCGGCACAACATCCGTAATGCTGCGATTCAATAGACTAAACACACAGCAAGATCTGCATTGCAGACCTGCTCTGGGTACAATGTCCACAGGAAAGACCGCGAGAGCGGAAATGGAGGCGATCTCGCGTTTTGTCATACACCACTCTGTGCAATATTATATATTTGATCCTGGCATCGACCGCAGGGACAATGTCTTAGAACGTCAAGGCCTATTTAATTTTAATTTATTTATTATTACGGCTGTTTAGGCCTAAAACTTAAACTACTAAGTACAATTCATTATTATATCATTTATTTCTATTGAATATGCTGTTGGAATGCCATGTGATTCCGATCAGCATATTTACTGGCGTAACAAACGGACGAGTCTGGGAGCCAGTCATTTAAGGAAGGTTGGAAAGGACGCGTTTCCAATCCTCCAGGGCTCCCAGCTTAAGGCAACAAAATTTGGAACTTATATTTTTCAATTATATTTGTATTTTAAGCTGTCGGAATGTATTTGTCTCCGATCAACACAGCTAAACATGTCTTTGGATGTTGGAAATTGAAGTGTACCCAATCACCCCTCAACTTTGTTTAGTAAAGACGCTGTCGGAACGCATGAAGATTCCGATCAGCACATCTCAAAATATATTGGGAGGTTGAAAAGGACGTGTTTCCAATACCCCCTGCTCCAACTTTTGTTTGACCTTATTTTGGTTACACATCATATAATATTATTGTTATATTAATGCTGTCAGAATGCGAGTGATCCCGATCAGCAACAGTAAATATAGGCTGAAAATACCGAATTCCAGCGAAATTTGTTGTTGGAACTGTCTGGAGTTACAGGTGGCGACTGATTTTCTTTTCCATAGGGCCGGGTGCATTGTATTTTGCTGCTACCAGTATTACCATTCCCTTTTCGCGGTCCAGTATCGGTATGTCATGTAAAAAATAAAAAAAAAAAAAAACTTTATCTTATTGGAAGGGTTTTACAATGCTCCAATAAACTTTTTTTAAAGTTATTGAAGTTATTACTACTTTTTATGTGATTAGGAAGTTCATTGAAATATTTCAGGCCCTTATAAAATATATTTTGCTTGTCCACTTCTGTTTTGAAAAGAGGTTATCTAAAATTATTGTTTTCTCTGATTACGTATGAATGTGCATCATTTACACATCATCAGGCGATGCAAACCTAGAAATCATCAACATCTACATCCCTCCTGCCACCTGTTGCCCCAGTGGATATCGCCCTAATATTAGAGCCTTACTCACTGGCAACAATCGCATTATCTTAGGCGATTTCAATGTCCATCACGATCTACGGCACTCAAACTTGCGGGCGTATAGTAGGGGTGAGATGTTGGCGGATCAAATTAAAGAAACGACGTTCTGCACAATAAACGGAGACGCCCCCACACGTATGGTAGGAAGCTGTCACAGTTCGCCAGATATCTCAATCGTGAGCGCAGAACTCGTAAACTGCGTCAACTGGCAGCCGATGGTAACATTGGCATCCGAGCACCTGCCTATACTTATTTCGCTCGATCGTACCGCCGACTTCATCGTCACCGAAAAATGCACTTTCATAAACTTCAAAAAAGGAAAGTGGGAAGAATATAAATATTTTAAAGACAGCCGCTTTGCTGCCCTCCCTATCCCGACTGATGCCCACCAAGTGGAGCGTGCCTTGCGTAAGGTCATTGAATCCGCGTCGGCACGTTTCATTCCCGCCGGGAGAATTCCCGAAATCCGGCCCCACTTCCCGGCGGAGGCCGCAAACTTAGCGAGAGAACGTGTCCTTAAAAGACAGCTTGATCCAGGCGACCCCCAAATAAGGGATATAAACCAACGCATCAGATTGCTTGTGGACGAACACAAGCGGGCGAAATGGGAGGAGCACCTAAGAGGTTGTAACCTCTCTACCGGTGTGGGTAAACTTTGGTCCACCGTAAAGTCCCTATAGAATCCGACTAAGCACAAAGACAAAGTTTCGATCGCCTTTGGCGGCAAAGTGCTGTCGGATGCGAAAAAATGCGCGAGCGCTTTCTGCCGACAATATATAATGCATCATACGGTCGACAAAGATAGACGGAGAGCCAATAGACACGCACATAAACACAAATTCAGCGCGTCACCATCACCGCTAAGGAGGTTGAGGACGCCATTGGTCGCGCTAAACCATCCAAAGCAGTGGGCCCAGACGGCAGGCCCAAAGATCGATGAGCTATGCAATAAAATAAACGGCTACCTCCCTGATCTCTCCTGTTTTTTCACCTCGCGAAACCTGGCATCACCGACTAAATCTTCCGCGACCTTATTAACAACATGGACGTCCCAAATGTCGACCATTTTCAACATCCACGTCGATGACACTACGCTACCGACTGTCCTACACCCCAAAATCTTGGGTGTGACGTTTGATCAGGATCTACATTTTGGTGAGCACGAAGCCGCAATTGTTCCGACAATTCAGAACCGTAACAAAATCCTCAAATCCCTCGCTGGCAGTCCCTGGGGAAAAGATAAAGAAACGCTCATGACTACATACAAAGCAATTAGCCAGCCGATTACGTGCTATGCGTCACCCATATGGTCGCCAAGCCTAAAAATTACTCACTGGAAGAAGCTAGAGGCCTACCAAAATACTGCTCTCAGAATTGCCATGGGCTGTCTTCTTATGTCCCCAGAACACCATCTGCATAATGAGGCGAGAATACTTCCCATCAGGGAGAGAAATGAGATGCTGACCAAACAGTTCCTGTTGAATACCCAGAAACCTGAGCATCCCAACAGACATCTGATTGATGAACCAGCACCACCTAGGGGCCTAAGGAGTCATCTCCGTAAGCATTTTGAGGAAATACGGCACCTGAGAACCCAGCCGTATGAAGTGAAAAAACACAAGCAGGCCCTTGGTGAACTCCATAAACAGGCGTCGGACCTTTATGCCGGGAATTGCCCGGTGAATCCAGTACTTAAAGACAAGTATCCAAAACTCGCGGAAGGGGAACGCATACTTCCCAGGGAAACGCGTGTCACTCTTGCTCAACTTCGTTCTGGATACTGTAACAGGTTAAACTCTTACCTATCCAGAATCAACCCCGACATGCAAAATGTATGCCCCGCTTACAATGTGTCCCCACATGACACCAACCATCTCTTTAATTGTAATGTGGTACCAACGCCTCTAACACCCCTTTCCTTATGGTCCACCCCTGTTGAAACAGCAAGTTTCCGTGGACTCCCGTTAGAGGATATTGATGACAATTTGTGATCGGTCGCGGCTGTTAGGTGAGGCGAAGCATTGCTACAACAACAACAACACATACATATTTGTAACACGATTCTGCCCGCGTAGTTGACTTTGAAAATTGGGTTGCAAAGCACTTGAAGCCTTGTATTGCGATTATCAGCCCATTTAATCCCTATAATTGATCCTTCATTTCTGTGCTAGTGCTTTTTGTGTAACCCAAACCCTGCCCGTATGATGATGGAAACTGATATACGGATTAATATAGTTTTCTTTTAGACCCAGGATCAAGAATCCGAATGCGGAAAATTACAATTTTAATTAGATAAAGATATATTTGAAAAATTGATCATTTTTATATGCCTGTTGTTTTGATGTTGTGCGCACACACATACACTAATGCGGCAGAAACACTTTGGACCCGACCCCGGTTTCGGAGTGGTACGGGGACATTTTTGTTTTTTGGGACCATTTTTTACAGAACTAGAATTTTGAATTTCCGTTTCAGAGTCATGTTCATGGGAATAAACGCGTTAATATGTATTGGCTGATGTGAGACAAAGTAAAGGATTACCAAATTATTAAATTCTACTCCACATAAAAAACCAAACCATATTTCCGACAAAATTGTTGTTTATTTGTCCATACTTAGTAGCAACAACTATTTTTATAGTATCAGGAGCTCAAATGCAATTAAAGAAAAAAAAATAATCAAAGGAGGCCTTTAAACATTATTAAATGAACTTACGAGCTGAAGTTATTAAAAAAAAAAACACGCCATCTTCTTTCTCTTGCAATTAGCGAAGTCTTCTCGCCTCACGTTCAGACTCAAGTAGGGTCAGAATATCGCCTTCACGGACTGGTCCCTTCACGTTGCGTATGATTTGACGGTTCTGTTCTCCAATAAATTCCACTTTTACTTGTGTACATTGACCCTGAGAACCAGTACGACCTAAAACTTTCATAACACGAGCCCAAACAACTGGTTTATCCATGTTTATTTATATAAATTGCAGATTTTTTACAGAAATTTCACGTGCAAGAACCTTACAAAGTGACAGCCGGAAGCGAAAGAAATATAGTTTCGTTAACTCTCCTTTAAAACTCGATAAGTAAATTGGCAGCACTAAGAAATTGACATCACCATCACAACAATTTTTAACAATTTCTTTTATATATTAAGGCCGCGGTACAATGACATTTTTCATATAGATGCGTTTTTTTTTTTTTGGGTTTGGTTGAATGGCACGGACGCTAGTCCATAACGCCAGGTTGATTGTCGGATGGTTCTTTTTTCAGATTGTTGTATACCCTGCAAAAATCCCGAGTACTCCATGCATGCATGTATGGAGTACTCGCTATGGACCAACCGAGTGCACCAAAATTAACCACAATTCATATAAAAAATATGGTCCAATTAACATTGCGATGTCCTAGGACGGGACCATATACTCCAGCTCCGCATTACATCAGAGTAATCCATGGAGTACCCGCAGTCCAATAAACATCGTGTAGTGATTACAATCGTTAAAAACGAGCAATGATCGGCTTACAATATGTTCGTGTAGAAATATGAGTTGGTCCATTGCTGCATTAGAGTGGAGTACAATGGTAAGTACCCTGCAAAAATCGTTGGACCATGTGGTCCACTGGAGTACTTACCATTCTACTCCACTGTAATGCAGCGATGGACCAACTCATGTTTCTACACGAACATGTTGTAAGCCGATCATTGCTCGTTTTTAACGATTGTAATCCCTACACGATGTTTATTGGCCTGTATGTACTCCACGGATTACTCTGATGTAATGCGGAGCTGGAGTATATGGTCCGGTCCTAGGACATCGCAATGTTAATTGGACCATATTTTTTGTATTCATTGTGGTTAATTTTGGAGCACTCGGTTGGTCCATAGCGAGTACTCCATACATGCATGCATGGAGTACTCGCGATTTTTGCAGGGTATACAACAATCTGAAAAAAGAACCATCCGACAATCAACCTGGCGTTATGGACTAGCGTCCGTGCCATTCAACCAAACCCAAAAAAAAAAAAAAAACGCATCTATATGAAAAATGTCATTGTACCGCGGCCTTAATATATAAAAGAAATTGTTAAAAATTGTTGTGATGGTGATGTCAATTTCTTAGTGCTGCCAATTTACTTATCGAGTTTTAAAGGAGAGTTAACGAGGAGAGTTAACGTTCGCTTCCGGCTGTCACTTTGTAAGGTTCTTGCACGTGAAATTTCTGTAAAAAATCTGCAATTTATATAAATAAACATGGATAAACCAGTTGTTTGGGCTTGGTCCATAGCGAGTACTCCATACATGCATGCATGGAGTACTCGCGATTTTTGCAGGGTACTCAAGTGGACCACATGATCCAACGATTTTTGCAGGGTATGTAATTTTAGCTCCACTAATACACAATGGTAGTACCAAGGTGGCCAGAACCATGTGTAGCAGCTTGCAATTTGGTATTAATTATTATAATTGTTCGTATTTTCAATTAGGGTTGGTTTTTACTTGGCACCACGCCATGTTATATTCAATTTGTCTTATTTATTTCAATTTGACTTTTATCCAATTGGGGTAATTTTTCGGTTTGTAAAAGTATCTTCGTCGTCTCAGGTATATATTTTAAAGAGTTTATTTTCATTCTGGTTATGTGTACATGACTGTACATTAATATATAATAAATTTCCAATCCCGTTATATATTCCGTTTATCATATATGCATGAATTTATGTAAAACGAAAGTTTTACTTACATTTTTTCATTTAACATTTTAATGTTAAATTTGATTTTGCCCGATAGCAATTATATGTATTTTTTGCACAAAATGCATATTTTTAGATCGCGGGTTCGAATCAAGCTCAAGGCCTAACAATAATTTTTATCATTATTATTGTTATGATAAATTTTTTTTCTTAATTGAAAAAATTTTTAAATTAGAATTGAAGAAAGAAAAAATTTAGACAACTGCCAAAGCTCGTTGTATAGATCCATTTCGGGAACTGCTAAATTCCTTCATCGGCAACGTTTAGGCGCCGCTGCTATAACCATTCAGCCATCACAGCGGTTTTTTGTTTGTTTTCATTAATCCTACTTCTATTCTGGTTCGTGCCAATTGATATTCACAACTCTGCGACATCTGTTGCAGAATGGATGTGAAAATTGGACTTGTTTGATGGCAATGCTGCAATAGTGTCATATTTTATTGACACTTTTTTCCCCCCCCAAAAATTGGTAATACATCCCAGAGCACGGGACGAACTCGTAACACGCACAATTATTTAGTGTTTTTAATTTTATTTGTTGGAAATGTTGATTTTGAAACGAAACACGTTTTACTCACGCGTTACGCTGTGAAATTCCTTGCGGTCTTGATTTGTACTCAACCACATGTTATAAAGCCCAATTTTCCAGATGGTTGAGCTGCAAGGAATTTCAGCGAACCGTTCACTACGAGATTGAAAACGCGAATGATATATAGATGCGTTTAATACAAGCTTATCCATTCCAATAACATCGCCACAATCAACCACAAGGCCCCTATTATGAACATCTTTCGATCTTCGATCTTCGTTGGCTATCGAACATCGAAAATCGAATTTGAAGTTAGTATTATGACACCTCATCTCTGTCGAAATTTTCGTTGCGTACCGAATTTTGTAGCGAATAGAAATTTGTTGTCGACGCTGTATCGAATAGAAAAAGAATTGTTTAAAATGTAAGTTTTTTGTATTTATCTTCTACTTTTTTACTACCTAGTAGTAATTTTAAACTATTTGAATTAATTTTATATAGGTCCAAGGTCGTGAGTTCAAAACAACAGCTTGAAAGGCTGGTTTCAATTACGGAACTTGCACAAAGGTTCAGGCGACAAAAAAGTGGGATGATATAACAGTGGAGCTGAACTGTTTAGGACCACCAGTAAGAACGACGAAAAAGTGGATTAAGTGAACTAAAGAACGATAGAAGTCAATTCTGTATAATACAAATTTATTTTTGTCGTCTCAGGTGTGGGCTGACATGAAGTCAAAAACAAAAAGAAAAATGTCGGAGAACATAGTGGAATACCGTGCAACTGGTGGTGGACCAAACAGGTTAAATATCTTTACGCATTCAGAAGAGTCTATAATGGGTTTGTTAAGTCTTCAGACCAGTGTAGATCCACCTGGACAAGAGCATGGCCTTAGGTTAAGTTAGGATGCAAGGGCTGAGCTGAACACTATGATAACAGCTCACTACTTAGGCTACCAATGGGCCCATTGTAATACCCTATACGGCCTCAAAAGAGGACCCCTACCCTGCCTAAGCGGGTCAAACCACCTCGTGGAAATTATAAATTTTGCCAGAGCCTTTACTTCATAGCAAGAGACCTCAGCGAGGTCATGTAGAAAAGGTTTACCAAGGATAGCCATCCTACGCCTACTAAGTGCTGGACAGTGACAGAGAAGGTGCTGGACGCTCTCTTCCTCTTCTGTACATCTACAGCTGCGACAATAGTCGAAGGTCGTTACCCCCATTCTAGCACCGTACGTGCCTATTAAGCAATGCCCTGTTAGAACCCTTATCAGGGACGATAGAGCAGATTTGTTGAAAATCAGAAGCGCTTATGTGCGCCCCTTGTCATATGAGGGCCAGGTTTGCCTGGATGTCTCACACGATGATATGGCTGACCATAGTCCATTTGCGATTCTTATAGTACTCGTGTTCACACGAAGCCTGAAAGTGGCCGTGGGTATGCCTACCGAAGCATTTCCCGGAAGGATATCGTCGGTGGTGCCTCTTCTGACCAGCTCGTCTATCCTGCAATTGCCTTCGATATCCCTGTTGCCAGGTACCCATATAAGGCTGATACTGAAGTGCTGAGCCATCTAGTTAACAGATCTGCGGCATTCAGTGACCGACTTTGCGTTGTCGACGAATGAGTCCAGGGCCTTTAAGGCGGCCTGGCTGTCCGAGAAAATAAACACCCGTTTACCATCCTTAGGCATAGACCCTAGATGGTTCACAGCCCTGTGTATCGCCAGCATTTCCGCTTGGTAAACACTACAGTAATATGGTAGGCGAAAAGTGATCTCTAGACCCAGATCCGACGAAAAGAGGCCTTCCGGTCAAGCTGTCGCGGTGGTATATATACTATAATTTTTAACGAAGACGTTATTTGGGGTGAAGCAGTCAGTGCGCACCGGTATTGGGACTGGGGCGCTCCAGGATTGTTGCGTGTCCACTAGATCCATTTGACCAGAGACTTGTTTCCCTTATGCGTAGAGCGGCGATGACCGCTATTTCCTTCGCCACCAGGTCAAGAGGTGGAAGGTATAGCATTGTGTTGAGTGCTTCAGATGGAGTGGAGCCGAGAGCCCCGGTGATGCAGAGCTCCGAACTCCATTGCACCTTTTGAAGCGTCTTAAGATAGGTAGTTTTAGCTAGTGCAGGCCACCAGACCAAGGCACCATAAAGAAGAATCTGGCGCACAATGGCTGTATAAATACAGTATGTCACCTTGGGGGAGAATCCCCAGGAGGTGCCAATTGCCCTCTTGCAGGTGAACAGCGCTGCTGCTGCCTTCTTGCATCGCTCCACTATATGGTCACTCCATAATATCTTCCTATCCAGAGTTATTCCCAAATACTTGACTCGATCGCTAAACGCTAAAAACGTACCCCCAATTCTTGGCGGTGTTAGATTTGGTACCTTATACCTCCTCGTGAAGAGGACAAGCTCGGTTTTATCCGGGTTGACTTCCAAGCCTGTGGCTGTGGCCCAGTGCGAGATTTTGGATAGTGCCCATTCCATTAGGTTGCAAAGAGTTTGCGGAAATTTCCCCCGAATGGTGACGCAGATGTCATCTGCATACGCAATCACCTGGTGACCTTCCGATTCCATGAGGCGGAGTAGTTGGTTGACGGTAACCACCCAAAGTAGCGGAGAGAACACCTCCCTGCGGAGTGCCTCTGCCGACCGGTCTGCGGATCACGCATACACCTAGCTCAGTTTTAATCAGTTTCAGATTGTATATAATCAAATTCAGATTGTATATAAACTCCACCAGGCACGCGTCCACCCCCAGATCGGTCAGCGCCGAGGTGATGACCTCCGGGAGAACGTTGTTGAAGGCACCTGCTATATCTAGAAATGCTACCAATGTGTATTCCTTGAGGTCTAGTGACCTTTCGATAGCGGATACCAGTGAGTGCAAGGCCGTGTCAGTTGACCTGCCCTTAGTATAGGCATGCTGTGCTTGCGAAAGAAGCGACGGCTCAATTCTCCTCCTGATGTGGGCCTCTAGAAGTCTTTCGAGCGCTTTAAGCAGAAAAGAAGATAAGCTTATATGCCTATAATCATTTGGTTTAGAGTGGTAGGGTTTCCCTGCCTTGGGGATAAAGACCACGTTGACTTCCCTCCACGATACTGGTACGTAATTGAGCCTAAGACAACCTATAAACATCCCTTTAATCCAGGGCCTTATAAGTTCGGCAAAATACTGGAGCTGAGCCGGAAAAATTCCATCCGGCCCCGGCGATTTATAGGGCTTGAAGGTCTGTAAAGCCCAACCTATTCTTTTATCATCTGTGATTTCGCTTATCAGCTGATCATTAGGCGACACTACGCTGACAATACTTGAAGACACGCCCGTAGTTGCTGGGAAGTGCGTATCCATTAGCAAGTTTATGGTTTCAGCGCTGGAGTCCGACCAGTGCCCATCCGGCTTTTGGACGTAACTTAGCTGAGTTGGAGATTTCGATAGCACCTTCCTTAACCGGGAGGCCGCAGATGCGGATTCAATCCTGCCGCAGAAATCCCTCCAGGAGGATCGCTTTCCATTCCGGATTGCTTTTTTAAATATATTTATCTTCGCTTTATAAGCAGCCGACGAGGATTCATGTCCATCATGCTTTGCTTTATTGAAGGCCTCCCTATATGACTTCCTAAGTTTATCAAGATCAGACGACCACCATGGTGGTTTGTGAGTTTCCAAAACCTTTTTAGCCGGGCAAGCCCTATCTAAAGCATTCCTGCAATTTTGACTGAAATTATTTACAAACACGTCCAGCTCCTCCTCGCTTTCTGGGACTCGTACCTCCTCAGATAGCTTTTTACCTATAATCTTCTTATAGTAGCCCCAGTTAGTTCTTCTAATATTTTGTATATACTTAGGACTTGCGTGCGCCTGTGATATAGAAAAACTTATATATCTATGGTCAGAAAAGGAGTGCTCCTTTAGAACCCTCCATGAAACGATCAGGTCACTGAAAGAGTCTGTGACCAGTGTTATGTCAAGGACCACCTCGCGGTTCCTCGAAATGAAAGTGGGATCATTTCCCTTATTACATATACTCAGATTAGTGCCTAACAGATAGTTGAATAGAGACTCACCTCGGCCATTTGTATCTCTGCTGCCCCACTGGGCGTGATGAGCATTGGCGTCGCCTCCGAGTAGGATAAAATCGTTTCGTGGATTTGCCGCTCTCACGAACTCCTTGAAATTATCCGGTGGTAATGAGCCTTGGTGATCGTGCGCTAGGTAGAAGGAGGCAAGTTTCAAGCTCCTCCCTAGCACCTCGACGCTGACCGCTGTCAAATCCCCATGGCTATAATTGGGTAGAAAAAAAACATTAAGAGTAGACTTAGCCAATATACATGTGCGAGGCTTACCCTTTTTCTGAGTGCTATAAAGCTTATACGTTGGTGTCCGCAGGCCACAGATCCTATTGCCAGCGATCCACGGCTCCTGGACTAGAAGGATATCTACCGCACCTGAAGACAGGTGCAGTAGGAGTGCAGCTGATGCTGCTTTGCAGTGATGCAGGTTTATTTGGAGGACCCGGATCACTGCTTGTTTGTGCTCTCCTCCGTGAGCGTCGCGTCGGAATCGCCATCCTCCAGAAGCTGACCCTCTGAGAGCCAAGCTTCTGCTCGAACCTGACGTAGCATAGCCACCAGCTTCTTCGCCCTCGTCTACCTCCATCTCCAGGATATCAGCGGGGTCCGTTGGCGTCACTGGAACCCAGGCTCTCGCCCTTGGTCGTGAGGGGATATCACACGCCTCCACTACCTTGAGGCGAGCGCCCGGAAACACCTCCCCTATCAGCGAAACGGCGGCTTTATAAAGCTTCGCCGACCTGGCGTCGTCACACGCAATTAGTTTTATATTGCCCTGGAACCACCCCGCATCTGTATAAGAAGGCTGCGGACCAAGGTTCTCTTTTTTGACCTTAACGGCCACAGGAGCGAGCGCTGCCTCAATCCACTTCCACTGCTGTTTCGGGATCCTGCCATCTTCGCTCAAGAAAAGTGCTCTTGAGACAGAGAAGTATGCGAAGAGAATTATAGCTTGGAGTATTACTATAAACGCGAATTTTTGAAATTGAAACAGGAAAAGCTGGAGTTTTATAAAAGCCAAATGAAAAAATAAGGCCATCACAAATTTATGCTTTAAGTGCTGAACAATACCTGAATTAATTTTTTTTTTAAATATACATATGAAACTGAAGTGATATTTTTTATACCAAATTTATAATAAAATTTAAGACTTTATTATGAAAACTGAAAATCTTTAGCTTTTAAGAATCATAATGAATTTACCAAATATTTTTTTATATATATACTTCTATATGAATTTTTTATATCAATAAAATGAAGTATCTACAAAACTCGCAATATTTAGTTTTGATTTCTTCTGCTTCCGAGTTGGTTGTGGATTCAATTTCGGCGAATGGGATATCATGGTCGTCCTCTTCATTAGATAAATCTTCTACAGAAATTTGTATTGTGCATAGCCGCACACACGTTTATAATTTGTATTGCTTTTTCTGGTGTGTAGTGAAGGGTTCTTGCCTGTTCCAAAAGTGATTTCAATGCCGACATATTGAACACCCAAGAATCATGTGTTGCTCCCAGATATTTTGCATTTATGTATCGTATAGTCATAGAATGGTCACAAACCTAAAAAATATTTGTATAAAAATGTATACTTATGTATTTACAACCTGAAACTAATATCAAAATGGTATACTTACAATCATAGCATTAATGCTGTAGAATCCTTTTCTGGTGTAATATAAATGCTTTAATTCTTTTTTGGGAGCAACAATTTTAATGTGTGTGCCATCAACACAGCCAATAATCCCTGGAATTCTGATAACATTATAGAAATGCAACTTTGATTGATGTAGCTCATCCTCCTCGTAATTGAATTTTATCCATCTTTCACAAATAAAATTTTCCAAGACATGCAACACCTCTGATAGAACCACAGACACATTCGGCTGCGCAATTACGAGTGCATTTTCGTTTCCAATGCTCAGTTGGTAGGATCCCCGAGCACAAAATCGGAGAACTGTTGCCTATTTTAGAATATTAGGAATATGCTTGGCTCTTGTGCATTGCTGAATCAGTTCATCTGTACTGGACAACAAGTACATGAACGCTTCTTTGGACAGTCTGAAGTTTTCAATAAATCTATAAACAAAACTTATAATTTCAACAATTTAACAACTTATTTAGAAAGCTACACTTATGTGATGGAATTCATTTTCAAAGGATTTGATGGATCCCTCACGCGTCTTCTATTTCTCGCTAGCTCCAGTAAGCTTTTCTCTTCATCTAACGAATCATCAAACCACAATTCCGTCGTAGTCATACTTTTATTTTCAATATTTGCATTTAATAACTAGTTCTGCTTTTGTCTATTTATTTTATTTTATTTTATTTGACAGCTGATGAAAATGTGCTATTGTGAACTTTTGAATTTATCGAAATTCACAATAATGCTTGCCTTCATCGAACGTGCGTCAATGAAAATTCGTTCGATCAGCTCTTTCGACCACAGTCGAAGATCGAAAGATGCTCATAATAGGGGCCCAAGCTGTTGCGTTTGTAAATATGAAGGACTTGGTAATTGAAGTTTATTACGCCTTGCCCATTCACATACAAAATTTCAGGAAGCACTGTTTTAAACATTTTCCCTATACAACAAAAATACTTGCTAACATATTTTGTGTCGTAATCGATTGTTATATTGCAGTTTTTATTTACGAAAAATGTTAGAAAATTTGCCAACCAGTGGCAAAAATAATTTCACTTGGAAAGTGTGCCAACACCCTCAGCCAAAGCAAATGTGAAATTCTTGTTCTTATGAAAAAGTGCTTATGTGACGGAGCTATTAGGGTAGCCGATATTAATCCTCGTGTTCCAATGACACACGAACCAGATACGGATAGAGATTTAACATGCAAATGCAACAACATTGTGAATGAAACTAAAGCCCCCATTACTGATACTTAGCATAGACTTGACTTGACTTGGCGTAAACTTGGCAACTTAGCCACGATTATACTCCACTTGGCGCATAAAATCTGGCATCATAATCAGCGTTGAAATTTATTTTTAAATACATGTCAATTTGTATGACAAAATGTCAAAATGAAATGGAAACAAACAAATGGCATCTCAAAATGTAAACGTCACTTAGAACTTACATAGAAAATCAAAATTCAACAGACTTCTAAGTCAAGTTAAGTTTTGAGTAATCAGTAACATGCAATGTTAATTTAACAGAACTGTAAGTGACAGTTCGCAAGCCAAGTCAAGTCTATGCGAAGTATCAGTAATGGAGCCTTAAAGCTCCCATTACTGATACTTAGCATAGACTTGACTTGACTTGGCGTAAACTTGGCAACTTAGCCACGATTATACTCCACTTGGCGCATACAACCTGGCATCATAATCAGCGTTGAAATTTATTTTTAAATAAATGTCAATTTGTATGACCAAATGTCAAAATGAAATGGAAACAAACAAATGGCATCTCAAAATGTAAACGTCACTTAGAACTTACATAGAAAATCAAAATTCAACAGACTTCTAAGTCAAGTTAAGTTTTGAGTAATCAGTAACATGCAATGTTAATTTAACAGAACTGTAAGTGACAGTTCGCAAGTCAAGTCAAGTCTATGCTAAGTATCAGTAATGGAGCCTTAAGTGTGATAACTTATCTGTCAACTGCCTGACAGGATGTTCAATATGGCTACTTTTTAGCGTTTTGACAGGGTGTTCAATCAAAGGTTTCATTCACAATGATATCGTCGTGTTCCAATGACTCACTTTGTTGGTGCATTTGCATGTTAAATTATCCGAATCTGGTTCATGTGTAATTGGAATACGAGGATTGTTGTTGCATTTGCATGGTAAATCTCTATCCATATCTGGTTCATGTGTCATTGGAACACGAGGAATATGTATTTAGGTTAGCACTTAACTCAAAGGGAAATTAAGCATATATGACACTACTTTATTTCTGCTTGGAATACATGGAAAAAAACCCGACGAAACTTGATAGGAACTTCAAAACACAAAAACCTATCATGAAAAAGCGGAACCACTATTTCCCCAAAATTAGTGAGCTTGACACGTTTTTGTTTATGTTTTACATTTTATTTTTACATTAACATTTTTAACAATAAAAACAATGCAAATAATACGCGGAAATTATTTCGGTCTCTAATGGTTCACTTTTTTCAGAAGAAAGTTGATTTTAATTCTGTTTTTATGCACCAAATTTTCAAACTAAAAACAAAATTTTAATTTGTCAAAAAAAAAAAAAAAAATAAAAAAAAAAACGGCCGAATGTCAAAAAAACCTATCGAAATACAAACTGGCTCGTTTGTTTTTAATAAACTAAGTTGCATTTTTCTTGTATTTCGTTAGTTTTTTGAAATATAGTTTACACACTTACACCAGTACTGAAGCCGTATTAGGAGGGAGTGCGACAAAAAATTGAAGATAAAACACAAGAAAAAATACACGAAAATTAAGTAGTGTCATATAGGTATTAACGAGTATTTTTGGCTATTCCACTCACAGTGACTGAACAGGAGAGTTGGTTAAGTGTCTTGTCCAGTATGCGGCTTATTAAAGCGGTAGGCATATCTGTCCTAGGAGGTGACTTAAATCCAAATACCAGAAAGTTAGATAAGGAAAAAAACGTAAGCATTAGACAAATGACTTTAGGGTAGGATTGTCTAATCACCTCGTAGTAACTTTCATTAACAAAAGTGTTTAAAGCCAAATTATACTTGTCATAATCATATCCATACGAAACAGCTTATCCAACCAACCCAGCCAAAAAATTTTCCTAAAACGCATCTATAAATTAAATTTTCAAACGAATTTACCACTCAAAATAACTAAAAACCTGCAATCGGTGATTCTGTAAAAGGTACACTTTTCTGCTGTCTGGTAAAATTCAGGAAATCAAATTTTTGGTGAACTATCTTAACGCCCTAGATATAAGCATGCCATATCATTGGTTTTTTTCGGCCATATCCATAACATACAAATTTTTTAAAGCCCTGGCAAAGTTGACATATCCATATGGAAATCAATGTAATTGGTCAATGGTGCCATACCATCACACCCTAGCTAAAGAGGATAAGTATAATAAGAGCCACCAGTCTGCTACGAGGGGCGAGTAACTCGCTGTATATTAAAAAAAATAATGCCTAATGTTTTCTATGGGGGACATTTTTAATTGTCTCGCATTTATCCATGTCGTGTAGGCACCTTATGCCAATGTGATTTTTGGAAAGAGAATTAATTAATTAATTAAACATAGTCGGAAAAATAAGCACAAATACCCCACGAAAATGTATAAATACCCTCGCCAACAAATAAGCCTGCGATTACCCTAACCAAAAATATTATGCAAAGTAAAGAGTGCCGTCTCTTATTATATTTATCCTCTTTGCCCTAGCCATAAGTCCCCCAGCGGGTTAGGGGATTAGAATATACCCGCGGTAGGTATGCCTGTGTAAGAGGCGGCTAAAATACCAGATTCAAGGGGTTGTATAGCGCAACCTTTTCAGGTTGCCAGCGCAATATATAGCTTCTCCAAACCCAATTGTCAACCTCACCTATCCGTGGCGAATTCTGTTTCATTAACAGCCCAGGCTCTGACGACCACATAATCCTCATGGCTCTAGGGGGTGGGAGGGCGGTATGGGCTAGAAGGTCGCGGGTGGTCATAGCAAGACGTTGCCGAGATGGTCGGGTTTGGTACCGGAACGTACCGGATCTGCATCCGGCAATCATTCAACTCTATAACATTCCCCAAGCCCTTCGGGGAGTGTCCTTATTGCTACAACAACCCTAGCCATTGGTTTGGATACGTTTTGACTAAGTGACCTTTTATTTGTGGAATTTGTTGGTAACTTTTGGAATTTTCTTCTTTCTTATTATGCAATTGTCACATAATTTAGGTTATACTAGGTTCAAACACACACCAAATTGGCAATTTATACCATTTGGGCATTTTATTACGCAATTTGTCATATAATAAATTGTAATAATAAATTGCCAATTTAAAAAAATTGCGTAATAAATTGTTTCAAACCGCAAATGCAACATTGTAAAGTGTGTTTACTGAGTATAATTAAACGTCAGTTACGCATGGCTGAACTATATGGTTGGCTCATCTCATCAGCTGATTTTATCTCTTTCATTCACTTGAGTAGGGATTGTCAAAAGAAGATGGCAAACTCAAAATGAAAACAAAACATTGAACACATTTTCCAACAACACAAAAATTTCAAAGTTTTACTCAAATATTTTTAAGTTATGGATATCGCGAAAAACCAAAAAACAATTGGTTGGCTATCACAAATCACCTACCCAGATTGCGCATTCACGAGTTCAAAATTGCTTCGTTCTGCGCATCTACGTCAAACTTGACTGCTTGAGCGAATGAAAGAAAGAGAGAAAAAACTAGAGCTAAAGGAAAATTGCGTACAAATGCCCATAAAAAACACCTGATCTAATGTTTACATGCGCAATGCGCAATCTTCTCTTGTGTGATTTGTGGTTGGCTATGGTATGGTTTTGGCGTTTGCGTTACGGTATGGCATGGTTATGGTTTTATGGTTATAAGTCACGATTAATTAGCCCTTTAAATATGCTTATGGCAAGTCTCCATCCGCTTTAAGCGGGATTCATTGGTGCCGTATGTTGTATCGCTGTAGTCGTATTCCTTACGTAATCAGCTGTTTATCGTTACGATGGTAAACCAAAAACCAATTGGTTGGCTACGATACGGTTACGACCTTAGCGGCACCAATAATCGATTGCATTGATTCTCATAAGATTGGTCGAATCAGCTGTTATAAGGTTACCGATAAAGCAACAATGTCTCCAGCTTTACGGTATCCACCCGAAAGCAACCATGTGGGGTCTTACAAACTTTCCGAACATATCCATACAGCTTGCACAGTCATTTTGACAAGTGAAAGTTAACCGAGGTTTTTCGTGCGCTGGTCGTTGTCTGTCGGTTGCTTGATTTGGTTCGCCGCTAAACAAAATCTTTCTGTCAAACAAATTAGCTGGTTGTGTTTGCAGTACCACTGGGAATTAAGGATTTCGATTGTATTATTACCGTAAAAAACGAGAGGAAAATGAGAAACAATTTACTGTTTGTATTACTGTTGCTTCCAGCACTAATTTGCACATTCCATGCGCGTAAGTACAATACATAAATGTTTAGAAAATTAAATGTTGGTTGTTAGTTGGTGTTGGTAGGTTGTAACAGACATCGACGTGGCAGCAAACGATTGCATATCGAACTGTTAACGATGAAATTAATGCACACAAGTTTTAGGAAATATGTGTATTTATAGTTTATGTATCATAATTTATGAATTATTTATATCAAATATTTGAACAAAGCTCTCGGTTCATAGCACACAAATTCGCTGCTTATGCTGAGGACTCTATAGAAGACGACCTTGTTGATGTTGAGGGCGAAGATGGTGCAGTAACTGGTGAGGATGCTGAACCAGAGGAGGATACAGACTCTACCACGACTACCTCACCTTACGCTGATACCTACCTGCTTTTCACGAAACCGCTGTATACGGCTGGACAACAATTAGATTTACCTGGTGGTAAGCCCGTCGAGTTCCTAATCGGTTTCACAAATAAAGGCAATAGCGAATTTTTCATCGAAACTGTGGAAGCATCTTTCCGCTACCCAATGGACTTCAACTATCATATACAAAACTTCTCAGCTGTTGCATATAATCGTGAAGTTAAGCCAGGTTTCGAAGCTACAGTTGCATACTCGTTCATGCCATCGGATACATTTGCAGGCCGTCCATTCGGTTTAAATATTGCATTAAATTATCGTGATGAAATTGGGGCACAGTTCAGCGAAGCTGTTTTCAATGAAACTGTAATGATTTCTGAGATTGATGAGGGCTTAGATGGCGAGACATTCTTCTTATATGTTTTGCTGGCTGGTATAGTTGTATTGCTTTTGGTTATTGGTCAGCAATATCTGTTAGGTTCATCTGGTAAGAGGAAACGTGCTGCTTCCAAGAAGACCATCGAAACTGGTACAGCTAATGATAGCAATATAGAATATGAATGGCTGCCACAGGAGACATTGCGTGCGCTGCGTAAGTTTTGTGAAATGTATTTAAAAAAATTTTTAAATTGAAACTTTTCCTTACAGAACAATCATCCCCCAAATCGAAGAGCACAAAAACATCTCCAAAAGCTAGCAAACAAGCTAGCCCCAAGCCAGTACAAGCAACCACAAAACAGCGTAAGGTGAAACGTGCTTTTGGTGATGATTAAATTTAAACTATGTTCCAATAGAAATAAAAAGAATCCAAACAAAACGCCTCAAATGAAAGCGTGTTTTCGTGTTACGTAAATATGCGTGTTTAAGATACTTTTTTGTAAAGCTACATATATTTCATAACTTTTTCATTGCGACATTTGAGATTTATTAATTTTCGTTACACACATGTTATATTTAAGTTTTAACATAAAAAGTTCTTATAATTGTCAGTGGTATGTGATGGTACAGATGACGCATTCTTTGTTTTAAATCTTATTAAAAGCCGCAAAACACACGCATTGCAATGTCCTCGTATTCAACCATACATAATTGAAAAATTCATGCGATAGCAAAAAAGTTCATTTGAGGACCAGCCATTCACCACTTCAATGCTGTGTAATGGAATGTGTACTTCAAAATGTAAGAATTTCGAAAAATACGTAGATCTTTTGTACATATGGCAACACATCATGAAATCACTCTTATTTTTTGTTCTTATTAGAGATTTAGTTAGAACACAGACAAATGCAGTTGTTTAAAATGTTTGTATTTTGTAATGACTGAAACTTCTCCATTTCTATGCATAAGTGAAAGCTTTCTTTCGTTTATGCTATAAGGAATCAATAATGTCTAAATTTTCTATTTTGTGATTAGAAAATGTTCATTAATGTAACTAATTTATAAATAATAAACGATTTTTGTTAAACAATGTTTAGTATTTGATTTTAGTAAATCTTGACACTGAATACGATTTGAATAACTATTTCAAAATACTAACGTTTGAACAGATCGCTTCACCCAAGAATACTAGAATTTGTTCCACAGCATCGACAGTGATCTTTGCTCGGTAGTGTTACGCCATAGACGGAACGTTCAATATTGGCGTCATCTGTTGCTTCCACGTCGTAAACAGAGTGGTCGTGAATTTGGACGGTGATAATACTAGGACACGAGAAGTGAAACTAGAAAGACTGGGGAGATAGCTGTTCATTCTAGAAACTAATTCGCCTATTTGGGGGCCAGATCCCGTTGCAGTAACTCTTTACTTTAGCTCACAACTGCTAAAACTCGGCCAAAAATATAGGGAGGTATGTCCAAAGACGCGCTTTGGTACCAGGACCATGAATTCGAAGGCGGATATTGAAAATTTTATTTCTTTCCAGAATTAGATATTTGCAAACAAAATTGAAATTTTCATGTGGTTGTTGTAATTTTGATGATTTTGTGGTACCCTCAAAAAAAATAAAATGTGGGTAAAAGTGTTTTGAGCGGGTTTAGTTCTGATCTCGAAACCGGTGCTGGCCCACCCAGGGTAATGCAGCAGGTGTTCTGCTCAAAAGAACTTGCCTACAATTCAGGTAATTTGTGTTCCATTTCCCCCAGGAGGAAGTGATGAACCTTCTATGTCTTGGAGTAGCGTTTGTTGTTGTTGTTGTAGCGATAAGGACACTCCCCGAAACCCCAGCGGGTTAGGGGATCAGAATATACCCGCGGTAGGTATACCTGTCGTAAGAGGCGATTAAAATACCAGATTCAAGGGGCTGTGTAGCGCAACCTTTCAGGTTGCCAGCGCAATATATAGCTTCTCCAAACCCAATTGTCAACCTCACCTATCCGCGGCGAATCCTGTTTCTCTAAAAGACGAGGCTCTGGCGACCCCAAGCTCCCCTTGGAACTTGGTGGTGGGGAAGGAGGGGATGGCCTGAAGGTTTAATGTGGCCACATAAATCGTTCCAGAGATCGGGCTAGCACCTTAATGGTTCCCCTGCGAGGACAGGCACCTTGTAGTGGTGCAGGGGCTTACGCCGATCGTAAGTGGTTGCGAGCCTGCCGGATAGGGGCGGCCTGGCTGCTAACATCCGGCTGATTCGTCGCTCATGCGAGCGGTAACCAGAAACTGTCACCTAATCCAGGGTGTTATGCGACACCGTGCCCATTGGACTGGTTTGCAGCCAGGAGGTTTACAACACCGGATGTATTATAACGGCGCCTCCCTGACACCGGGCCGCCTTGGGGAGTAACTATGGCCTTACCGCGTCAAGGGGCTCTGCCGCGGTGGACGAACCGAGTTCCCCTATATATTAAAATAGATCACTACGCTTGCCAAGTCAAGCATGTGATCGTACGAAAAAGATGAATACAAACATGAACAACAAAAACAAAGTGAAGGAAAAGAAATGAGGTTAAATGCTAAAAGCGGCGGTAGCAACAAACGCCGAAGAGAAAAACAGGGCGAGAGAACTTACTCCCTGAGTCATCTAAACCTGACGGCGGAAGAACTTGCCCTTTTCGAGGAGTATGCCAGAGACGACGATGACCAAACGTCCGGGAGCGAGACGGTTAAAAAGGTTAAGAGGGATACGGCAACCAGACTCCAGCGACAGAGTGGGCAGAGTACCACCAAGACGGTCAGCGAGGACAAACACCACGGTGGGTCAACCACCACCGTGAAGAATGTTATGGCCAACAAAAGTGCACAGCACAGTGGGCATAGCACCACGAAACCAGAGAGCAGCGCCAACCCACACCATGGTGGGTTAATCACCACCAGTGGGCCAAGCCGAGCAGAGGCTAAGAAAAGCGATAGGAGCCCGGAAAAGGGCACCCATCTACCCAAGGAAAAAGCACACTCAGCTACAGCAGGTAAGAAGTGGTATCTTCGGTACCTAAAGCAGGGAAGGACTCCGGACAGTAAGAAGGCACTGCAGCACATGAGGCCGAGTAAGAAAACCCGCCCGCCTGGAAATCAAGGCGTGGCGAGCGAGAAACGGCGAGGGGCGAGCATGCATCGCATCACCGCGGGTCACATAACCGCGGGCACCAACAAAGCCGTAACAGAAAACAGAGCGCTCCCGCTGATAACCTGAGAGGTCAGGCAAGACGGGAGGACGCACCAAGGTCCAGGGGACAGAGGGCTCACCCCACACCTTCTACCTCGAGTAGGGCGAATGCGCCGCCGCCAGCACCTGGTGCATTAACCTCGCAAGTGAGGCCAAGAATGCAATGCTACTCGGATGCCTTAAAGGGCATACGAATGGCGATGCTTCCAAGGCAATATCCGGCGGAGGTCCTGAGCCAGGAAGATCTGATGCGGCTGCAGGATACCATAATGATTGAGGTATCGAAGGGTTGGGGAAAGCAATCACTAGCCTTCTGTGGTGTATACTTTAGACCAGGATTACTCCTTGTACAGCCGAATGGCTGACTAATATCACACCAACTCTACAGGGTTGGGAGGGCCCTGCCCTTATTACGAGAAAAGGGGATGATATACCGCCGACGCATACCGTCACTATGTATCTCCCCAGGAGCAATGACAAGGAATTCGCGCTTAAACTGCTGAAGGCACAAAACACATTCTTAAATGTCGCATTGTGGCGTATAATCAGCAGCAGTGCCGAGGAGGGAGGCTTACGGGTAAACGTAGCTATCGATGAGGCATCATTTACAAAAATAAAAAAAGCTGGGTTCAAGGTGAACTACCGGTTTAGCTTTGTCCCGGTCAGACCCTGGAAACAAAAAGCCCCAGCTAGTGTGGAGCGAACCCACTCACACACGCAGAGCACTGGGGAGCAAATCCCAGAGGCACCAACAACATCCACCCAGTGCCCAGCCAGCGTCTCCTCAGCCACAGGCGCAACACCCGGGTTAATCACCGGTCAGGAGCCTACGCAAGCTCCCTCAACACAGGAGCTACTGGAAGGGCTGAATTTAGAGAACCTAGGGTTGGAGGACAAAGGAGAGGAAACCCTGTGGCTGTCCGGTGAGGACGAGCCGTTAAGATTTCAGCTCTGAACGACCCACACACAAAGGTTGCCCAGATCAACCTGCACCATGCTAAAGCTGTTTCGGCAGTAATAGAACGCAGGTTCACCTCGGAAGATCTGGGCATAGCACTCATCCAATAACCTTGGGTGTATAAGGGTCAGGTGAGAGGCCTAAAAGAGAGAAATAATAAGGTAATTTGGGATCTTTCTCAGGAAAGACCAAGAGCGTGTGTAGTGCTTATTAATTCCATTAACTACTTTTGCATTACAGAGTTTATGAGTCAAGACCTCGAACTGACGGAATATTGCAGACGGGCAAAATTACCTTTAATCATGGGATGCGACGCCAATGCGCACCACGAGGTATGGAACAGCTCAGACACCAATTCAAGGGGTGAGTCCATTCTTGAATTTATTATTAGTAATGACCTAAGTATATACAACGTTGGGAATTCACCAACCTTCATCACTAGGTCTAGAGAGGAAGTCCTGGATATAACCCTGGGTAACGATCTGGCTGATGAGCTGGTCTCTGGATGGGGGGTTTCCTCTGAACCCTCCATGTCGGACCATCTTATTATCCAGTTTGTCATCGGGGCTGTACCCCTAGAAGGACCACCAAAGCGAAATCCCAGGAACACAAACTGGGATAAGTTCAGAAATACAATACAGGAAAATCTTGCTACTATAGAGAATAGGAACAGAGGAACAAGTTATATGGAATTAGAGACCAGGGTTAACAACTTCAACAGTGTGATTATTGAAGCGTATAACTCTAGCTGTCGTGAATCAAAGGGCCCAGGGAGTAAAACCCCTTGGTGGTCGAGGAAGCTCTCGGAAATGAGGAAAACCGTGCGCAAACTTTTCAACCAAGCGAAACGCACGGGAAACTGGGAGCAATACACCGCAAATCTAACAACATATAACAAAGAGATTAGGAAAGCTAAAAGAGAGAGCTTCAGGAAATTTTGCGAGGGTATAACAGAAGTTCCAGAGGCAGCAAGTCTTCATAAAGCCCTAGCCAAGGACCAAAGGGAGACGCGATTATCGATGAAACTCCCCGATGGAACCTATACAAGGACAGAGGATGAAAGAGCACATGCCCTGCTTGCAGCGCACTTCCCGGACGCATCCTCGGAAACCTCGCCGGAGGAGGTTCGAGAGTTAAGACCGACACCCACAGATTGGAACCTCGCCAAAGGACTCTTCAGTGACAGTACAGTTAAGTGGGCAGTAAGGTCTTTCCAGAGCTACAAATCTCCGGGAGTGGATGGCATATATCCAGCCTTTCTGCAGCAGGGAGAGGAATTGATCCCACACCTGGCCAGGATTATGAGGGATAGCCTCGCACTGGCATACATCCCAACAGTGTTGAGAAGAGCAAAAGTGGTCTTTATACCTAAAGTGGCAAAAAAGGACTACTCTAGCCCAAAGTCCTTTAGGCCTATAAGCCTGACATCCTTTGCTCTGAAAGCAATGGAGAAAATTGTAGACCACGAGATTAGATCAAAGGCTCTCGATAGAATGCCACTACATCGAGATCAGCATGCATATAGGACAGGCAGGTCGACAGAAACTGCATTGTATCAACTGTCCACAGAAATCCAAAATGCGTTCGAGTGCGGGGAGATAACGCTATGCGCATTTTTGGACATAGAGGGGGCTTTCGACAACACGACACACGAAAGTGTGAATCGGGCACTCGAGAGAAGAGAGATACAACGTCCAATCCCTATGTGGATAAACGCCTTATTGCGTACGAGGACTGCCGAAACCTCAAGTGGGGACGGTACAGTAGAGATCAAAACAACGAAAGGATGTCCACAAGGGGGCGTCCTGTCACCCCTGCTGTGGAGCCTGGTAGTAGATGAACTTCTACAGAGGCTCTCAGAAAACGGAATCCGATGTCAGGGGTACGCGGATGATATTGTTATCATTGTAAGGGGCAAATTTGAGAGCACCCTTTGCGACATAATGCAAAGGGCATTGAGGCTAACGAAAGAATGGTGTAATGAGGTAGGGCTAAGTATCAACCCTAACAAGACATCCATTGTGCCCTTTACCAGGAAAAGAAAACTGGAAGGGATTAGGCAAATCACAATGGATGGAGTACAGATGGAGTACACGACTGAGGTGAAATACTTGGGAGTCACGTTTGACTCTAAGCTCTTATGGAGGAAACACGTCGACAATACCATATCAAAGGCTACAAGAGCAATAATGGTGTGCAGACGTATTGCAGGAAGATCCTGGGGATGCAGCCCAAAGATCCTAAGATGGATGTACACTATGATAGTGAGACCTATCATAGTGTACGGAGCAGTTGCGTGGGCATCAAGGGAAACCATGGTGACCGTACAAAAATCACTCACGAAGCTTCAACGCTTAGCGTGTGTCTGCATTACGGGATCTATGCGAACATGCCCGACGGCAGCAATAGAGGTGCTGCTTGAGTTAACGCCTCTACATATAATAATTGATAAGGCAGCCAGAAGAACTTTAGTAAACATAGCTAACGAGGGATATGGAAGGGGTAAAGTGATACAGTCACGGAGCATGGCGAAGCTGCAGGAACAGATTCCACTTATCCAACTTCCCAGAGATGATACGAGGAAGATAATTAAGTTTGAGAAGCGCTTCAAAATAGAGCTGGGGAACAAATGCACGTGGGACACTTCCAGGATTGAAGCGATTCACCAGGAACATACTATAATATGGTACACCGATGGCTCGAAGACGCCGGAGGGCATAGGAGCGGGGATCTTCGGCCCCCGAACCAAAATGTCCCTTCCACTCGGAAAATATCCGTGCATCTTCCAAGCCGAAGTTGTCGCCATAAGCCGGTGTGCAGAGATAATTTTACAGCGGGGATATACCAACGAGAAAATCGCTATACTCAGCGACAGTCAAGCTGCACTCAAGGCATTATCTTCAGTTGAGATTAAATCATCAATAGTCCTTGAGTGCGTAGAGAGGTTAAACAGTCTAGGAGTTAATACCCTCACTAGGGTAGGCACCTTGTCGTTGGTGTGAGGGCTTAGCCGAACTCCATAGCGCCCGACTATGAGGCGGAGCTGTTTAGGACTGACATCTACGCCGTTTCGCCTCATAGGAGGGCGGCGGGATGTCGGTGACCAAGAACTGCCAACCCCCTAATCCAGGGTGTTATGCGGACCGTGCCTATTGGACGATTTGCAGCCAGGGGATAAATTCGGCTGTATTCGAACGGAGCCTTCCCGATACCGGGCCATCTCGGGAAGTAGTTATGGGTTTACCGCAGTAAGGGGCGCTGCTGTGGCGGACGGTTCTTTCCCCGTATATAATACTGGACCGCTGAGCCCGCCTTGTCGGGCAGGTGGTCGTACGACCAAGATGAACAACTCATTACCTGAATGTAATAAGGAGGATGTAAAGAGGAGGACTGAGTCGCAATCCAAGGACGACAAATACGAATTAAGCGATGCGTCGGACTCGGGGAGCGAGAGTAGTGCTGATTCAATGAACTCCGTGTTGGAGAAGCACACAAATGAAAACGGAGTAGACGAGTGGAGAAGGGTACGGAGCAGAGGAAGTAAAAGAGTTCTCTCGCAGTACCGTGCAGCACTAAGAATTGTGCAACGCTTGGGAGCAGTGGTCGACCCAACAGAAGTGGAGATCGAGCGCTTGGAATGGGCCCATGAAGCGGTAGAAGTAGGTCGAAGGCAGTTCAAAAGGTTTGCTGCGAGAAACCCTCGGTTCTGCAACCGGTACGAGGAGGAAGAAGCGTCGAATGGCAGAATGAAGAGGCAACGTTCGGCAGAAGGCGACAAGCCTGCTTTCAAGAGGCAGAAAGGACCCAGTCCTAGAGCCGCGAGGCAGGGCAGTCGCATAGACAAGACAAGTAGGCCCAAAGCTGTAAAACAGATGGGTTCCAATAGCGAGGTAGCAACTACCTCGAAAGCTGCCAGTCAGAGGGAAGTTCCAACTACGGAAGTAGGAGATAAGCCAAAGGGAGATAACGCTAAGACTCCGGCTTTCTCGGAGGCGCTAAAGGGAGTTAACGCGAAGACTCCGGTGTTCTCGGAGGTTCCAAAGGGAGATAACACTAAGACTCCTGCTTATCCCGAGAAGATGAGTGATGTGGCAAAGCAGTCACTGACTGTGGCGCTGGTTGATCGTAGCAGTCCGTTCGGACAAATGACTACTGAAAGGTGGAGATCTGTGGAAAGGGAGCTTATTAGCTTAATGCTTAAGATGATGCGGGAACAACCAAGTAAGCCCCTTCCAACCTTTGATTCGGGGGGATGGTATAATGGTGTGAAGATGATAGCGTGCGACAACATCGCGAGCTTGCGGTGGCTGGAGGAAGTCGTTCCAAACCTCCAAAGGCAAGGCACGAATGCGCGGTTTGAGGTGGTGGATAAAGCGCAAATCCCCACGGTACCAAAAGTTAAGGTATGGATACCATGCGTGATGAAGTCGGAGGATACACTGCGACTTCTGCAGAATCAGAATCCGAACATACCGACACAGGATTGGAAGGTACTTACTGTATCTCGGCCTACCGAGGATGGTCAGTTCTACATCTTCCAAATAAACAAGCAGGCGGAGGATATTTTGTACACGCAGCTTGGCAAAATGTCCTTTGGCACTGGCAAAATTTACATGCGACTCAGGAAAAGAAGTCCCGAGGATAAAAATCCTAACACGCTGGAAGTCGGCGAAGTCGAAAAGGACCTCAGAAGCCTAAGGGAAAAAAGACAGGTGGAGGTCCCCGACGTCACCACGAACGTGCTAGAAGAGGACCAACCGCTAAATGGTGCTGTGACTCGCACAGGGGAACACACGGCACAACATTCACGAGGGGCTGAAGGGGGCCTCGAATACTCTAAACCAAAAGGGCAAGAGGAGGACGACGACGTCAAGACGACGGTGCTGGAGGGGGACAAACAGCCCAATGGTGCTGCGAGTCCTACAGATAAACCTCCAACACAGTAAAGTGGCGTCGAGCGAACTCCTCCTAACCCTTGAGGAGGGTTCGTTTGACGTGGCGCTGATCCAGGAGCCGTGGCTCTCATCGGGAGGAAAGGTTTCTGGACTTAGCGCGCGTGGGTTTGGCGTTTACTACGCACAAACGGAAGGACGGGTGCGAGCTGTAGTAATGGTAAGGAAACAGCTGCATTCATATATGCTGCCTAATTACACCACCGAGGATCTCTTAGCGGTGGCCGTTGAGCAAAAGAATAAGCAGGCATTTATCCTGGCGTCCTGCTACATGGCCCATGCTGCGGAGGTTCCACCGATGGAGTGCAAAAGGCTAGTACAGGAGGAAGGGCGCAAAGGGCGGTTGGTCATAGGCGCAGATGCAAATGCGCACCACAATGCGTGGGGAGGAGCAGATACGAACGAGAGAGGCGAATCTCTATTTTGTTACATCCTGCAAACCAATTTGCAGATAGCCAACAGGGGAAATGTTCCTACATACATTGGTCCAACATCCAGCAATGTTCTGGATATTACATTGAGCTCCGAGCGTGATATATCAAGGTATGATTGGATGGTTCTCGATAGACCATCCTTCTCCGACCATGCGTATATAAGCTTCAGCATCCCACTAAAGAGGGTAGAGAAGGGAGGAACCTTTAGAAACCCTAGGGCAACGAATTGGACTAAATTCCAGAAACATGTAGAAACGAAACTGGGACAACCCAAAGAGGTTGCTAATGTAGAGGAACTGGAGGAGTCGAATGAATTCCTAACAAGGACGCTTATGACTGCGTATAACAAAGCTTGCCCTCTAAGAAGATTCAGAGGAAAAGCAAAGCCGCCATGGTGGAGCAATGAGCTGAGTCTTCTAAGAAGACAGGTAAAAGAAATGTTTAAACTCGCAAAGACCGCGGAAAGCGAAGCGTGTCCGGACGAGTACAGGGATCTACTGAGGATCTACAAGCGTGAAATTACCAGGGCGAAGAGAAACTCATGGAAAAGTTTCTGTACGGACATAGAGTGCTCCAGTGAAACAGCACGGTTGAAAAAAGTCCTAGCAAAGGGAAACATAGTCCAGGGACTAATAAAGAAAGAGAACGGGGAATGGTCACGTGATAGTGAGGAATCCCTTGACGTGCTTCTCGATACACATTTCCCATCGGGAGACGGTTTAGAAGAACCAGCAGACATCACTCACACTTCGATCACGGAGCTAGTGGTGCCGGGCTTGGTGACCGATACCAAGATCGAGTGGGCAGTGAAGACGTTTTCTAAGTTTAAATCGCCGGGCCCAGATGGTATATTCCCGGCCATGCTACAAGTCTCAAGTAGGGCGGTCGTGGAATGGCTTAAAATAATATTCGATGGGTGCATAAGACTGAATCATGTACCGCACTCTTGGAGAACTGCTCGTGTAGCTTTTCTACCAAAGGCGGGGAAGATCGGTCACGTGTATCCCAAAGACTATAGACCCATTAGCTTAACATCATTTCTGCTCAAAACCTTTGAGAGGCTGATAGATGTGTCGGTGACCAAGAACTGCCAACCCCCTAATCCAGGGTGTTATGCGGACCGTGCCTATTGGACGATTTGCAGCCAGGGGATAAATTCGGCTGTATTCGAACGGAGCCTTCCCGATACCGGGCCATCTCGGGAAGTAGTTATGGGTTTACCGCAGTAAGGGGCGCTGCTGTGGCGGACGGTTCTTTCCCCGTATATAATACTGGACCGCTGAGCCCGCCTTGTCGGGCAGGTGGTCGTACGACCAAGATGAACAACTCATTACCTGAATGTAATAAGGAGGATGTAAAGAGGAGGACTGAGTCGCAATCCAAGGACGACAAATACGAATTAAGCGATGCGTCGGACTCGGGGAGCGAGAGTAGTGCTGATTCAATGAACTCCGTGTTGGAGAAGCACACAAATGAAAACGGAGTAGACGAGTGGAGAAGGGTACGGAGCAGAGGAAGTAAAAGAGTTCTCTCGCAGTACCGTGCAGCACTAAGAATTGTGCAACGCTTGGGAGCAGTGGTCGACCCAACAGAAGTGGAGATCGAGCGCTTGGAATGGGCCCATGAAGCGGTAGAAGTAGGTCGAAGGCAGTTCAAAAGGTTTGCTGCGAGAAACCCTCGGTTCTGCAACCGGTACGAGGAGGAAGAAGCGTCGAATGGCAGAATGAAGAGGCAACGTTCGGCAGAAGGCGACAAGCCTGCTTTCAAGAGGCAGAAAGGACCCAGTCCTAGAGCCGCGAGGCAGGGCAGTCGCATAGACAAGACAAGTAGGCCCAAAGCTGTAAAACAGATGGGTTCCAATAGCGAGGTAGCAACTACCTCGAAAGCTGCCAGTCAGAGGGAAGTTCCAACTACGGAAGTAGGAGATAAGCCAAAGGGAGATAACGCTAAGACTCCGGCTTTCTCGGAGGCGCTAAAGGGAGTTAACGCGAAGACTCCGGTGTTCTCGGAGGTTCCAAAGGGAGATAACACTAAGACTCCTGCTTATCCCGAGAAGATGAGTGATGTGGCAAAGCAGTCACTGACTGTGGCGCTGGTTGATCGTAGCAGTCCGTTCGGACAAATGACTACTGAAAGGTGGAGATCTGTGGAAAGGGAGCTTATTAGCTTAATGCTTAAGATGATGCGGGAACAACCAAGTAAGCCCCTTCCAACCTTTGATTCGGGGGGATGGTATAATGGTGTGAAGATGATAGCGTGCGACAACATCGCGAGCTTGCGGTGGCTGGAGGAAGTCGTTCCAAACCTCCAAAGGCAAGGCACGAATGCGCGGTTTGAGGTGGTGGATAAAGCGCAAATCCCCACGGTACCAAAAGTTAAGGTATGGATACCATGCGTGATGAAGTCGGAGGATACACTGCGACTTCTGCAGAATCAGAATCCGAACATACCGACACAGGATTGGAAGGTACTTACTGTATCTCGGCCTACCGAGGATGGTCAGTTCTACATCTTCCAAATAAACAAGCAGGCGGAGGATATTTTGTACACGCAGCTTGGCAAAATGTCCTTTGGCACTGGCAAAATTTACATGCGACTCAGGAAAAGAAGTCCCGAGGATAAAAATCCTAACACGCTGGAAGTCGGCGAAGTCGAAAAGGACCTCAGAAGCCTAAGGGAAAAAAGACAGGTGGAGGTCCCCGACGTCACCACGAACGTGCTAGAAGAGGACCAACCGCTAAATGGTGCTGTGACTCGCACAGGGGAACACACGGCACAACATTCACGAGGGGCTGAAGGGGGCCTCGAATACTCTAAACCAAAAGGGCAAGAGGAGGACGACGACGTCAAGACGACGGTGCTGGAGGGGGACAAACAGCCCAATGGTGCTGCGAGTCCTACAGATAAACCTCCAACACAGTAAAGTGGCGTCGAGCGAACTCCTCCTAACCCTTGAGGAGGGTTCGTTTGACGTGGCGCTGATCCAGGAGCCGTGGCTCTCATCGGGAGGAAAGGTTTCTGGACTTAGCGCGCGTGGGTTTGGCGTTTACTACGCACAAACGGAAGGACGGGTGCGAGCTGTAGTAATGGTAAGGAAACAGCTGCATTCATATATGCTGCCTAATTACACCACCGAGGATCTCTTAGCGGTGGCCGTTGAGCAAGAGAATAAGCAGGCATTTATCCTGGCGTCCTGCTACATGGCCCATGCTGCGGAGGTTCCACCGATGGAGTGCAAAAGGCTAGTACAGGAGGAAGGGCGCAAAGGGCGGTTGGTCATAGGCGCAGATGCAAATGCGCACCACAATGCGTGGGGAGGAGCAGATACGAACGAGAGAGGCGAATCTCTATTTTGTTACATCCTGCAAACCAATTTGCAGATAGCCAACAGGGGAAATGTTCCTACATACATTGGTCCAACATCCAGCAATGTTCTGGATATTACATTGAGCTCCGAGCGTGATATATCAAGGTATGATTGGATGGTTCTCGATAGACCATCCTTCTCCGACCATGCGTATATAAGCTTCAGCATCCCACTAAAGAGGGTAGAGAAGGGAGGAACCTTTAGAAACCCTAGGGCAACGAATTGGACTAAATTCCAGAAACATGTAGAAACGAAACTGGGACAACCCAAAGAGGTTGCTAATGTAGAGGAACTGGAGGAGTCGAATGAATTCCTAACAAGGACGCTTATGACTGCGTATAACAAAGCTTGCCCTCTAAGAAGATTCAGAGGAAAAGCAAAGCCGCCATGGTGGAGCAATGAGCTGAATCTTCTAAGAAGACAGGTAAAAGAAATGTTTAAACTCGCAAAGACCGCGGAAAGCGAAGCGTGTCCGGACGAGTACAGGGATCTACTGAGGATCTACAAGCGTGAAATTACCAGGGCGAAGAGAAACTCATGGAAAAGTTTCTGTACGGACATAGAGTGCTCCAGTGAAACAGCACGGTTGAAAAAAGTCCTAGCAAAGGGAAACATAGTCCAGGGACTAATAAAGAAAGAGAACGGGGAATGGTCACGTGATAGTGAGGAATCCCTTGACGTGCTTCTCGATACACATTTCCCATCGGGAGACGGTTTAGAAGAACCAGCAGACATCACTCACACTTCGATCACGGAGCTAGTGGTGCCGGGCTTGGTGACCGATACCAAGATCGAGTGGGCAGTGAAGACGTTTTCTAAGTTTAAATCGCCGGGCCCAGATGGTATATTCCCGGCCATGCTACAAGTCTCAAGTAGGGCGGTCGTGGAATGGCTTAAAATAATATTCGATGGGTGCATAAGACTGAATCATGTACCGCACTCTTGGAGAACTGCTCGTGTAGCTTTTCTACCAAAGGCGGGGAAGATCGGTCACGTGTATCCCAAAGACTATAGACCCATTAGCTTAACATCATTTCTGCTCAAAACCTTTGAGAGGCTGATAGATGTGTACATAAAGTCCAACGTGGATGAAAAGCTGCTCTCCACAACACAGCATGCGTACACCAAAGGCAAGTCGGTAGACACCGCATTGCATAGGGTGGTAATAAGCATAGAGAAATCCCTGGAATATAAGGAGTATGCTCTAGGAGTCTTCTTGGACATTGCCGGGGCTTTAAATAATGTTGCAAAATGGGCGATTATGGATGGTCTTAATTACATTAAAGTACATCCTGCCTTAATCAGATGGATCGGCTGCATGTTAAATTGCAGAAAGATTACATCACAATGGGGATTGTACGAGGCCACGAAATCAGTGGACAGGGGCACGCCGCAGGGAGGGGTGCTATCACCTCTGCTGTGGACACTGGTCATCAACCAACTGCTCAGGCAATTCGATGAGGGACCCGTAAAACTTACGGCTTACGCAGATGACGTTGCAATTGTCATAAGTGGAAAATGCCTTCCAACGATTAGTTCTTTGATGGATCGGGCGCTTCGGGATATTCATACCTGGGCATCTAATGTCGGGCTGAAAGTCAATGCGGAGAAGACGGATATGGTCTTGTTTACAAAGAGGTACAAGGTCCCAAATTGGACCAGGCCTAAGTTAGGAGCGGTGACCTTACAGGAGAAACCTTGCACAAAATATCTAGGAATCATCCTAGACAGTAAGCTGTCATGGAAGCTCAACTTGGAGGAGAGGGTCAAGAAGGCCTCAACGGCACTCTATGCATGTAAAAGAATGCTGGGGTGTACGTGGGGCCTATCGCCCTCTCTTTCTGATTGGGTTTTTACAGCGATTGTAAGCCCTATTCTATACTATGGAGTTCTTGTTTGGTGGAAAGCCACACAAAAAACAACATACCTCAAAAAATTAGAGGGGGTATGCAGACTATCGATGCTTTGCATTACGGGAGCCCTGAAAACAACCCCGACGGCTGCACTATATGCCATTCTGCACATTCCACCTGTAGACCTGGTAGCAAAGAACAAAGAGTTAACGACCGCAACCAGGCTCGATGCTTCGGGGCAGCTTGAGCGCCGACCATATGGCCATAGTAGTATAGCGTCCTCAGTCACAAGACGAACAGACTACATGATTCCCTACCTGCACTTTGAGGGAGATCTTAAGGCCACAATAGAGGTGGACGGTTGGCGCAAGGGTGCGCAAATGGCGGACGAGGCGATACATGTGTACACCGATGGTTCCAAAATAGTGGAAGGAGTAGGGTCTGCGGTATACCTCGCTGATCCGGAATTAAGCAGATCCTACAGGCTGCCGGATTACTGTAGCGTTTTCCAAGCGGAAATATTAGTCGTAACCAAAGCAGTAGAAACCCTGGAAGAGAATAGCTTAAGCTGCAACCGTGTTAACTTTTATATTGACAGTCAAGCAGCAATTAAGGCAATAATCTCGCATAGTACAGCATCTAAATGCGTGTTAGAGAGTAAGCAGTCTCTGGAGAGAATCGGGACAGGGAGAAGCATACATCTATATTGGGTCCCAGGGCATATGGGAATAGATGGGAATGAAAAAGCGGACGAATTAGCTAAAAAGGGCGCATCCCTTGAAGCTTGCTCCGTAGACGTCCCAATTAGATTGGGCGAGATTAAGCGAATGCGAGAGGTGCACATGATCGACCAAGCAGAAAAGGCGTGGGTTCAAGCGCGGGGCTGTAAAGTGTCGAAGATTATGTGTAGGTCTTACAACCTTAGACTAACACAGTTGCTTCTATCATTAAAAAGAGAGGACTGTAGACTCATGACGGGTATTCTGACTGGACACTGCCTTCTGGCGTCACATGCCTTTAAATTAGGCTTGGTCAGTGATAGCAGGTGTAGGAAGTGCGGGTTGGAGAAGGAAACGATCGAGCACGTTCTGTGCTCGTGCCCTGCACTTGCCAGGCTAAGACTCCAGCTATTAGGAGTGATACAGCTGTCAGATCTAGAAGCAGCAAGTGGCTTAAGTCCTAGGAAGCTTCTAGTATTTGCCAAGAGGACGGAGTTATTTTATAACATAGGTCCTGGTTTTTGATAGGGTTTTTCAGTTTGGTCGTTAAAACAAACTTCTGTTAACACTACGGACTCAATCAGTCTATGTGAGGTCCTCATGGACCGGCCAGTTCAACCTACCTAGGAGTTAATAACACCATCCGTCTAGCATGGGTACCTGGACACAGAGGAGTGGATGGTAACGAGCGAGCGGACGAGCTTGCCAGGTTGGCAGCGGCCGGAAAGCCAATAGGTCCCGAGCCTATGGCCCCAATAGGGTCACATACAATAAGGGAGGAATTTAGACAAAAGGAGGCGTGCCTCAGAGAACAACACTGGCGTGAAAGTCCAGGACTTCGGCGGGCAAAGGCACTAATAGGAGGGTACAACTCAAAGCGATATAAGGCTATGATTAATCTCCCAAAAAGCAGCCTTAGGTTTTTAACAGGTATACTCACAGGTCACTGTAGGCTAAAGAACCATATGCATAAATTGGGTATATCGGCTAGTAGCCTCTGTCGATTCTGTGATGCCGAAGATGAGTCTGCAGAACACATCCTGAAGGAATGTGATGCAGTCGCGAGACGAAGGCTTAGGATCCTAGGATCATCCAAATTAGAAAATAGTCACATACATTCTCTGAAGCCAAGAACCATTCTGGATTTTCTCAGAGAACTCGGCTTGGATGAAGTGTTGTAAAGAGAATGAGGGCACAATAGACCAATAGGTCGCAGTGCTTAACCTCACAACATCTATCTATCTAATGGTGCTATGGTACCGTAGCGTACCGGATTTGTATCCGGCAAAGGACCATCACATCGATAACACTCCCCAAAGCCTTCGGGGAGCAACCTTATCGCTACAACAACAACAACACTCCCCGAAGGCCTTGGGGAGTGTTATCGAATGTTGATGGTCCTTTGCCGGATGCAGATCCGGTACGTTCCGGTACCAAGCCCGACCATCTCGGGAACGATTTGTTATGACCACATGCCATACCATACCTAGATCCATGAGGAGTTTGGGGTCGCCAGAGCCTCTGTTGTTGATGAAACAGGATTCGCCGCGGATAGGTGAGGTTGGAAATTGGGTTTGTAGAAGCTATATATTGCGCTGGCCACCTGAAAGGGTTGCGCTACACAACCCCTTGAATCTGGTATTTTAGTCGTCTCTTACGACAAGCATACCTACCGCGGGTATATTATAACCCCCTAACCCGCTGGGGGCTGGAGTAGAGTTTCGTGGTTGAATGTGTTAAGAGTGCCACGAGCATCCTTTTATGATGGAGTTTTTCCTGATTTACGGCCACCGTGGTGTGATGGTAGCGTGCTCCGCCTACCACACCGTATGCCCTGGGTTCGCACCCCGGGCAAAGCAACATCAAAATTTTAGAAATAAGGTTTTTCAATTAGAAGAACATTTTTCTAAGCGGGGTCGCCCCTCGGCAGTGTTTGGCAAGCACTCCGAATGTATTTCTGCCATGAAAAGCTCTCAGTGAAAACTCATCTGCCTTGCAGATGCCGTTGGGAGTCGGCATAAAACATGCAGGTCTCGTCCGGCCAATTTGTAGGGAAAATCAAGAGGAGCACGACGCAAATTGGAAGATAAGCTCGGCCTTAGATCTCTTCGGAGCTTATCGCGCCTTAAATTTTTTAAATTTTTTTTTCCTGATTTAGCCTGTAATTTATATGAGTGTTTATGGCGTTTGACCTTCCATCGTTAGCTGGTTTCTCAGGCGTTAGTAGTGAAATTATCCTTTCCATTTTCCATATTTCGGGAATGAAAAAGGACTTCAACGAAAGGTTGAAGGCAATTTATTCTTGCAGCACTAAGGTTTTTAGCATTGACGTGGCTACTCAGTCTGGGCCTATTGATTTAGAGGGCTTGGCCTTTTTGATGCCTTCTTCAACTTCTGTGGGGTGATGGTAATGGGTGACACGTCGTGTTTGTGTTCATGTTCCTGTCTGTTTGCACGACGTCTTACTTTGTCTACTGAAGGATGCATTAAAAATTGCTCGCGCATGTCTTCGTGTCCGACAAAGTTTCATTCCCAAAGGGAATGGATGTCTTATCATTATGTGTTGACGGATTAGACAAGGATTTGACGGTTGACCACGGTTCATCAACACCCGCGTAGAGGTTTCTTTAAATGCTTTTCCCGTTTGACACATTTGTGTTCATTTACCAGCCGCATAATATCCAAGCTAGGATTTTTAATATGGGATTCTCTAGGCTCGAAGTGTCAAGCTAGGTCACGTTCTCTTGCGTCCTGCGCGATGTTCTGCAGGGCTACCTGAATACTGTGGCTAGGTGGGCTGAATCATGTGGACTGGCGGTCAACCGGGAGAAACGGAACTGGTTCTTTTTACCAGGAGATATAAGAAGCCCTATTTCAGAACTCACTCGATTGGAGGGGTACCGTTGGTACTTTCGGATAGGGTTAAATATTTGGGGATTGTTTTGGACAACAAACTGTCCTGGATACACGATGTGGAAGATAGGGCCAAGAAGGCCGTGGTTGCCTTGTACTGCTGCAGGGGGGCTATCGGAAAGAGATGGGGGCTCTCGCCAGGAGTAGTACACTGGCTTTATCAGATGGTAGTCAAGCCAATTCTGCTCTATGGGTGCTGGTCTTATGGAATGCACTGGACACTGCCACAACCAAAATGTTAGTGTCAGTATAACGGACGGTGCTAGGCGGTGTCAGCGGCGCTCTTAAAACAACACCTACCTTGACACTGAATGTCATGCTGAACATTTATCCAGTAGATATTGCGGGAAAGGCGGCCGGGGCCCGGTCGTTGGTGACATGGGCTGTGGGCTTTCTGACTTCGGACACTCTAGCCTTCTTACCAGGTTCGACTTTATTCCTGACAATACGGACTTCTGTATGCCGATAACTGCTCCCTATACAACCTTCACCGCAGTCATGCCCAGGAGAGAGGAATGGAGAAGTGGACTCATCTGGGGAAGGGGACCGGTTAACTTGTTCACGGATGGATCGAAGTTGGATAGTCATCTGCTTCCTATTTTGTGAGTAACTTTGGACCTTCCTTCCATTATGCAAAGCGATATGGCGAATTATCTCATTGATTTAAAAGGGTCCAAAAATGGCTAAGATAAGTATACAAAACCCTGATCTCAATCACAAAATCGCATAACCGAACCTTTAAGCTCAGGTTGTGTGAGAAATAGACTTAATAAAAAAATGTAAAGTTCAGCTCGGAACATCCTGACAAACAACCGGAATCATAAAGGTCTCCTTTGCTCAAACCCAGTAACAAAATAAGGTGCGTACAATTTAAATTTTCAACTTCTTCAACCGGTCCGGTCTAATTGGGAATTCATTAAAATCCTTAAATTGCTTGTTGTTGTTACTGTATGAGGACATATTTTGAAGCCATTTTTAATTTTATTTCATTATATATTTTGGTAAAAATTGAGAAACGCGACATTAGAACGGACTAGACTTTTCGCCCGGAAGTGGGACCCGAACCCGCACTCCGGCGATGACCGATGTGTTGACAAAAAACTCGTACGAAACTACATCTTGTAGTTGTACTATATAGATAATCTTTTCGCTGTCCTCCCAATCCCGATTGGTGTCCGTCAAGGGGAACGTGCTTTCCTAAAGGTCATTGAATCCCGTCGGCTAATTTCATTCTCGCTGGAAGAGTTCCGGAGGTTAGGTTAGGTTGAACTGGCCGGTCCATGAGGACCTCACATAGACTGAATGAGTCCGTAGTGTTACCAGAAGTTTGTTTAACGACAACCCGAGAAGGCTTTTTAGAACCTATGCCACTTGCTGCTTCTAGAACTGACAGCTGTATCACTCCTAATAGCTGGAGTCTTAGCCTAGCAAGCCCAGGGGACGAGCACAAATCGTGCTCGATCATTTCCTCTTCCAACCCGCACTTTCTACATCTGCTATCCCTGACCAAGTCTAATTTAAAGACATGCGACGCGAGAAAGCGGTGTCCAGTTAGAATACCTGACATGAGCCTCCAGTCTCTTTTTTTTATGATAGGAGTAACTTTGTTAGTCTAACGAAAACGTTTCGAGGGATGTGCTCTTTTTAGCTAGTTCATCCGCATTTTCACTACCATCTATTCCCATACGCCCTGAAACCCAATATTAACGTATTTTTCTAAATGTCTGACGATGCTATACTACTATGGCCGTATGGTCTGCGCTCAAGCTGCCCCTGGGCACTGAGCCTCGTTGCTGTCTTTAACGCTATGTTCTTTGTTACTTGGTCTACAGGTGGAATGTGTAGAATGGTATACAGTCATCATACAGCCATCGGGGCTCTCGTGATGCTAGGCATTGATAGCCTGTATACCCCCTCTAGTTTTTTGAGGTATGTGCTTTTTTGTGTGGCTGTCCACCAAATAAGGACTAGTAAACAAGACCATATCCGCCTTCTCTGCGTTGGCTGTCAACCCGACATTAGACGCCTCGTATGTATATCCGAAGCGCCCGATTCATCAAAGAGGTAATCGTTGGAAGGCACTTTTCACTAGTGATACCTGAAACGTCATCTGCGTAAGCCAAGAATTCCGTAAATCTGGGCAAATTTTCAACGGTGGCCGCAACTGTAGCGAGATAACGTGACCTTGTAAGACAGCAAGACCCTGGCGAGTATCATGCGAACGCATCAGGCAGCTTTTAGACAAACACAAGCGGGAGAAACACCTAAAGAACTGTAACATCGCTGCCGGTGTTGGTAAACTTACAAATTATCCGTGGTTTTTAGCGATAAAGTGCTATCGGATGCGAAAAAATTGGCAAGCGCTTTATGCCGTCAATATATAATACATTCTGCCATGCCGATGCTTTAGAACCTTGTTTATAAGGGATTACAATATTTGGAGCTCGTCTTCAAGCTGTCTCTGTCCACTTTCGAGGGCGATACCGCTGCTAAAACCTGGGAAGCCCGCTGACGTAGGATACTTATGTCGTCCGACATCTCTCCTATCGATAGTAGCTAAGACACTTGAAACCGTCCTGCTCCCTTATTTCACCGCAAACCTGCGACTTGCCAATCATCAGCATCGCTCCCACCGCTATGATACAGTGAATCACAGAACGTTACTGCAAGACTTGAAAGGGTTCATCCTACCACACAGTCTAAAAAGGTGGACTGCAAATCATCTGTGTGGTCGGCAGGCATCGGTGCAGCTCAGGAACGTAACATAAAAGCCCAAAAGAACTAAGCACGGGGTGCCACTGGGTGGTGTCCTATCCCCACTTTTGTTTAACTTTTATATATCGAAGCTCCCTTCCCCACCAGAAGGAGTGACCATTGTGTCCTATGCCGATGACAGCACGATAATGGCTAAAGGTACCCGTCCATCGATGAGCTATGCTATAAAATCAACGACCATCTCCCGGCGGCCACCGTGGTGTGATGGTAGCGTGCTCCGCCTGCCACACAGTATGCCCTGGGTTCGCACCCCGGGCAAAGCAACATCAAAATTTTAGAAATAAGGTTTTTCAATTAGAAGAAAATTTTTCTAAGCGGGGTCGCCCCTCGGCAGTGTTTGGCAAGCGCTCCGGGTGTATTTCTGCCATGAAAAGCTCTCAGTGAAAACTCACCTGCCTTGCAGATGTCATTCGGAGTCGGCATAAAACATGTAGGTCCCGTCCGGTCAATTTGTAGGGAAAATCAAGAGGAGCACGACGCAAATTGGAAGAGAAGCTCGGCCTTAGATCTCTTCGGAGGTTATCGCGCCTTACATTTATTTTTCTTTTTATCTCCCGGCGGTGTTGCCGTGGTGTGGTGGTAGCGTGCTCCGCCTAACACACCGAAGATCCTGAGTTCATGCCCCGGGCAAAGCAACATCAACAATTTTAGAAACACATTTGTTCAATTAGATGAAAGGTTTTCTAAGAACAGTCGCCCCTCGTCAGTGTATTGGCAAGCACTCCGAGTGTATTTCTGCCATGAAAAGCTTCTCAGGGAAAACTCATCGGCCTTGCAGCTGCCGTTTGGAGTCGGTATAAAACATGTAGGAAAAATTAAAAGGAGCACGACACATATTAAAAGTAAAGCTCGGTCTAAAACCTCTTGGGAGGCTATCGCGCCTTACATTTATTATTTATATCTCCCTAATCCTTCCAGCTTTTTTTACCTCGGAAATCTGACACTGTCACCGACTAACTCCTAGGCGACCTTATTTGGACCTACACGGGATGTTCACTCGATGGCATAACGCTACCGACTGTCTTACAGCCAAAAGTACTGACTGAAGTGACGTTCGATCAGGATCTACATTTTGGCGAACATACAGTCGAAATTGTACAGAAAGTCTAGAGCCGTAACAAAATTCTCAAGTCTCTTGCCGGCATCACGTGTGACAAAGTTAAAGAAAGGCTCGTAATCACTAATAAAGCAATTGTATAATATGCGTCATCAATATGTTGGTAGAACCTAAAAGAAACACACTGGAGGAAGCTGCAGGCCTGTCAGAATACAATGCTCAGAACTGTCACGGGATGTCTTCTTATGTCTTCAGAGAAAAATTGATTGCTGAACAAACAGTTTATGCTGAAAACCCAGAAACCTGCGCTACCCAACCGGTATCTGATTAAAAAATAACCCCGCCTTCCAGGGACTTAAAAAGTCCCCTGTAATCACTTTGAAGAAATCCGGCACTTAAGAATTCAGTCGTATAAAGAAAATGAATGATAAGGTCCTCAGAGACATCCACAAAAAGGTATCCGATTACTATGCCAGATTGCCCGGTGTATTCCAAATACCCGGAACTCGCAGTCTCCCCAGGTAGATGTGCATCATTCTAGCTCAACTTCGGTTTGGATACTGTAACAGGCTAAACGCTTACCTACCTAGAACCAACCCCGACATACATAATGTACGTCCTGCCTCCACATGACACCAACCATCTCTTTAATTGGACTCTGGTGCACTCCTGTTGAAACTGCAAGATTCCTTGGACTGCCGCGAGAGGATAATGATGAAAACTTGTGAGTGGTCGCACCTATTGGATGGGGTGAAGCACTGCTACAACAAGACCAACAACAACAACAACAACAAGGGCTTTGGTAGCATCTGTCCAATAATGTAAATAATTATAACAGTCTCCTATCAATGCAGAAGAACATTTTAATTTTGCTCTAACCGTCAGCTTAGTACACCTTTAAAGCCCCCATTACTGATACTTAGCATAGACTTGACTTGACTTGGCGTAAACTTGGCAACTTAGACACGATTATACCCCACTTGGCGCATAAAATCTGGCTTCATAATCAGCGTTGAAATTTAATTTTTAAATAAATGTCAATTTGTATGACAAAATGTCAAAATGAAATGGAAGCAAACAAATGGCATCTCAAAATGTAAACGTCACTTAGAACTTACATAGTAAATCAAAATTCAACAGACTTCTAAGTCAAGTTAAGTTTTGAGTAATCAGTAACATGCAATGTTCATTTAACAGAACTGTAAGTGACAGTTCGCAAGCCAAGTCAAGTCTATGCTAAGTATCAGTAATGGAGCCTTAAGTGCTATCCACCACGTTGCCATCTAACTGTGTACTAAACTGTAATCTTTGTATGCTTTAATAGAAGCTATTATTATAAAATAGTTATGTATTATTTTCGAGCTTTGTAAGCTCTTTGAGTGAGTGTTTAAAAAACAAGCTTTGAATGGTACCCCAAACAACGTTAGCATTCACTCAGAGTGAAAAGTTCAAGAAATGAGTTAATGAAGAAAAGCTTTATTAAATAACTCAAGTTTTTCAACCGATAAAATTTAACGAAGCATAATTGAGCAATTTCTCCTAAATAAAGGTACATAAACATTAGTATACATATGTATGTGTTTTGTCAAAAGATATGTATGGATATGTGTATAAGTACATAAATACGAGACGATAAAGCTTTGGTGTCCTACATGTTTTATGCCGACTCCGAACGGCATCTGCAGATGAGTTTTCACTGATAGCTTTTTTCATGGCAGAAGTACACTCGGAGTGCTTGTCAAACACTGCCGAGGGGCGACCCCGCTTAGAAAAATTTTCTTCTAATTGAAAAACCTTGTTTCTAAGATTTTGATGTTGCTTTGCCCGGGGCGTGAACCCAGGATCTTCGGTGTGGTAGGCGGAGCACGCTACCAACACGCCACGGCGCCCGCCAATTTATACATTATTTAAATACATACAGGGTTGTTTTAGTTGTTTTGATAGACAGTCAGTAGGCCCACAACAACTTGTTGGTTACATGCTATATGCATTGTTATGTACACACTTATGTATGTGTGTATATTAGTATGTAAGTATGGTGATTTAAACAGAAAGTACATGTCGAAAAAGTGTGCTTTTATGACGTTGGCACTATTGCTTTATTGCACTTTATTATCAAGCCTATCTTATCCGACCTAAGAAGATATTTTGCGTCTATCACAACGCAATTGAAGCACTACTTTTACTCAATACCTGAATCCAGGCAGAAGGTCCCCAACCTTATTCTTCTTTTGACGCCGGTCGTGTTCGAGCCATACATTTTTGCCGGTAAGGTAAATGCCTTATCGAGCGTGATTCTTGTTTATCGAAAGTTGCGCTGGCTGTGTGGAGTAATTTTCTGCAAGATTTCTAGGTTGGCATTATTGCAATGTAAAGAAAATTTCGAAATGAAATTGAAAGTGGGCGGCGCGCCGGTGTACGCCGGTGTTCTTACTTTAAAAATCTTGATCTTTCTATTCAAAAAATAATATGCGAACCTAACCCTATTCTTTGGAATTGCTGCGTCTGCTGAAAAGAAATAGAGATACATAAAATGGTTACACTTTTGTCTGTATATCTCATCAATGCGTAGTTGCACCTGGGGTTAACTCCTAATAATCGTCGCTAAGAAAATTTCTTTAAATCATTTGTGGCTTCTAGGCGGTCACGCACAAAGGCAACTTACGGTTGCTATTAATGGTCTTTTAATACTCATGACTCTCGTGGCACAGGTAGCCTCCAGTTTTTTCCGCTGTTTTTAGGAGCCATAATTCCCGATGTGCGAACAGTAGGAATCCCGACCACCAGTCGCTATCACGCCTCCTGACCCTCACACCATATGACAGCACAGAAGCTTTAGGGCTGCGACCTCGAACTCATACCTTCGTCGACGTCACTGTCCTAGAAGCTCTAGGTGTAGCTCCGAAAACTTTCTAAGGGATGTTTTTGTCGCGCTATGCTGCCGAGCTACACCAGAGAAACACCTTGAAACGTTGGGGAGTGACTATTCGGCCAAGGATGTCGCCCTCGGCGGCCGCCGTGGTGTGATGGTAGCGTGCTCCGCCTAACACACCGAGGATCCTGGGCTCACGCCCCGGACAAAGCAACATCAAACATTTTATAAACAAGATTTTCCAATTGGAAGAAAATGTTTCTAAGCGGGGTCGCCCCTCGGCAGTGTTTGGCAAGCACTCCGAATGTATTTCTGCCATGAAAAGCTCTCAGTGAAAACTCATCTGCCGCAGATGCCGTTCGGAGTCGGCATAAAACAAGTAGGTCCCGTCCGGCCAATTTGTAGGGAAAAGCAAGAGGAGCACGACGCAAATTGGAAGAGAAGCTCTGCCTTAGATCTCTTCGGAGGTTATCGCTCCTTACATTTATTTTTTTATTTTATGCCGCCCTCGAAATCATAAACAGTCGAAGTGGATATCTTTGCGTAATTCATGGGTGAAAATCGTATAATCCTCGGAGCATCTACATAATTAAAATTTTACTAGGACCCTGGATAAAATTTTAAAATGTAGACCAAAGTTTACAGACGTTTGTGTTCACAACATTGATTTCAGTAGTCTTCGATAAATCGAAACGATATTTTAGAATGAAAGTCGACCGATTTTAAGTTGAAAGATGTTAGCTACTGTTTTCCGGCCTTATGATATAAAAGCTCATTATGGATGACTAGTTGTCTCTAACACCCCTCTCATTATGGTCCACCCCTGTTGAAACAGCAAGTTTCCTTGGACTCCCGTTAGAGGACATTGATGACAATTTGTGATCGGTCACACCTATTGGATGGGGCGAAGCACTACTACAACAACATGGATGACTAGTTCGACTGTCCACTACGTTAGGGTAGTAGCACATACGGCCATTAGTTCGACTGTCTTGGGAAAGCTTTTGCTTCACCACTTTGAGTGTTCTTGCGAAGGACAAAGCCTCACCTGGTAAAAATATGTGCCTACGTATTCACATTTGTAAAAGGAGCCGTAACGTGTAAATGATATTTAAACTTGGTTGACAGGCTATAATCAATGTAATTCACTCCAAGAGACTAGTTTTGGGTAGGGCCGCCAACTTTAGGAAATGCCAAACCGGGAGGCTTTGATGTTGAAAGATGAAGTGTGAAAATCAAAATTAACATTTCAGACACTTTGTACAGATGTTTGAATGTAGGCCCAAGTGATTTTTCAAACCCTTATACGTACATATATCCTCAACTTAAGTATGAGGTAAGAATAATTTCAAAGGAGTGTTTATGCCCCTAGAACCTACTAAAGGATTTTGCATCACTGATTTCGCTTATTCTTTCAGCCAATCGCAATATAAAATTTTTAAAAAAATCGGCACCTTTTTTGGTAATTTGCTTTTTTCACAACTTGAGGACAATTTGAAAACATATTCGCCTTGGGTCATTTTACAGTGCACTCGCTATAATATGAACTAATTAAAACCAGGGCTGTTCAGTTTTGCGAGATTGTTCATATTTACGAAAGGCAACTAAATTGAAAAATATTATATTTAATTAGTTTTAAGACATATATTTTTTATTTAAAACCGCAAAAGAAACGTTACTTATTAATTTTTTCACATTACACAAATAAAAAATCAGTTACAGTCAAAAAGTTAGTTATGCATAAATTCATATTCAGTTAAATTTTTGGAAAAATTCATGTCGAAAAAAATCAGTAATCCCCTTTTGTTGTTTCTTTTGTACAAGTATCTTAAAAACTGCCTTTTCCCTCAGCTTCTTCAACACATTTAAATCCGATTTATCAACCATTTCAATTTCAGCCCATTCCAAAGTTTTATTAAACATGTCAATAGCTTCCTTTGATGTAATCGTCTTTTCTGCCTCCACAGAACAGTCACCATCATCGTCAGAAATTTCCTCTATTTCATTGTCATTACATTCAATAGCATCATCGTTCCATTCTCTAACGTTGAAAGCAGTGAATTCAACCTAAAGTGAAATTTAATAAAAATAAAAAAAATAAAACTTCTTTGACTAACGGTTCTAAAATACAAACCTCAGGTCTCAAGTATGACAAAAGATTAGCTACACCTTCTTCCAAATCTCTTACATTCATAATTAAGTTGCTTCGAAGAACACTCAAAGGAATTCATCCTTAGGATCTCTTGATTTTCTACCATACTTAAAACATTGCTCCAACATTTGGATAGCACAACAGCATCTACCTTATTCCATGCAGATTCTAAAGTAACAATCGCGTCCTTAAGTGTAATTTTCTTTAGAGCCTCAAGCAAGTTAAACCCCTTTGCAGCAACAGAAGCCAAAAGACTGTTTCTATAGTAAAGTTTCGTAATCCTGATTGCATTTTGATCCATAGGTTGTATGAGATGGGTGACATTTGGTGGCATAAACATTGCTAATATGCAGCCGTCTTCACTTTTTAGTTCATCCTCGGGTGGATGCGAGGGAGCGTTATCAATTAGAAGGATATCTTTTACTGGTTATCCCTTTTCCATCAAAAACTTTGTAACCTAAACAAATTTTATGAGCTTTAAGCTACTGAGATAGAATTACATATGAAAGCTTACCTCAGGTATGAATGAACGGTGGAACCAATCTTTAAAAATAGCCGCATTCAACAAAGCGGATTTAGAATGTCGATAATACAATGGGCAGTCGAAACCTTTAAAACAACAGGGGTTTTTAGCCTTTCCGACTACAAGAAGCTTGAGTTGATGAGATCCTGACGCATTTGAACAGCACAAGAAAGTTACTCTTTGCTTTTCCATCTTTGCACCTGGAGCAGTTTTTTCTAAGGATGACACATACGCCTTTTGTGGCAAAAGTTTCCAGTATAAACCGGACTCATCGGCGTTGTATAGTTTCTCACGACTTAATCCAAGCTCCTCCATTTTCGCCTTTAACGTTTTTTTGAATGGGTCAACTAACTGGGACTGTGAAGATAGTGTTTCTCCAGAAACTTGGAGCAAACGAACGCCATATCTCTTTTTAATATTTTGAAGCCATCCATCACTGGCATTGAATTCAAAGCAATTTTCCTTAATTTTAAAATGAAGATCCTTTGCTTTTTCTTTTAACATAACCCCGCTAACCGGGAGCTTTTTGTCCCTCATATTCAAAAACCATCGATACAGAGATTTTTCCATCTTTGGGTACTCTGAATGACGCAAAGTTTTCCTCTTTCCAGGACCGATAAAGGTATTGTTGACACATTTAGAGATAGCAGTTTTATTTTTATTAATTCCTCATATTGTAGACTTTGTCACTCCATATTTACGAGCTAAATTAGTAACACTTTCACCCTTCCGTAAATATTCCAGAATATCTGATTTTTCTCTTAAGGTCAAAAACTTGTGCTTTTTTGTGTGCATTTTTTTAACTGATCAATATTAGAATTTTTTGCAAGAAAATGAAGTACCAATCATGCGCGCATGAAATGACCAACTAACGACTTTGAAAATTTGTACTGACCACTGAACGTTAGAGAAAGCATAGCATGTAAGCATGTGTATACGAGTGAACGCGAGCATTTATCAGCGACGGTTATGTACGTTTTAAATTTAAATAACTAGGGGAGTCCCCAATTTATGAGGCTCTTGAAATTCGATAGAAATTTGAAAATCAATAATGTTCATATTTTAGAGCCTTTGCCAAAAGTTCATATTTTAGAGTACTCAATGGAAGTGAAAAAGTGTTCATATTTTGGGGTGTTCATATAACAGGATGTTAATATTATCGCGAGTGCACTGTATTTCAATTCGTTGTCGATTATTAATTTTTTGAAAAAAATATGCAAAGTGAGCATAAAAATTTATTATCAAACTTTTCTTTTAGTGTTTTGTTTTAATAACTAGGTGAATTGGGTCATGCAAAGTCCGTGTTAAGCTAGCATTGAAAGTGCCTGTTTTTATATTCAGTGTGCTTTGCACACAGAGTATATTAACTTTGATTGGGCAACGGTGGGTTCTACAGGTATAAAGGAATCGAGATAGATATGGACTTCCATATATCAAAATCATCAGTATCGAAAAAAAATTTGATTGAGCCATGTCCGTCCGTCCGTCTGTCCATCTGTCCGTTAACACGATAACTTGAATAAATTTCGAGGTACCTTGATGAAATTTGGAATGTAGATTCCTGGGAACTCATCTCAGATCGCTATTTAAAATGCACGAAATCGGAGTATAACCACGCCCACTTTTTCGATATCGAAAATTTCGAAAAACTGAAAAAGTGCGATAATTCATTAGACAAGACAGATAAAGCGATGAAACTAGGTAGGTGGGTTGACCTTATGACGCAGAATAGAAAATTAGTAACATTTTGGACAATGGGCGTGGGTACCGCCCACTTTTAAAAGAAGGTAATTTAAAAGTTTTCCAAGCTGTAATTTGGCAGTCGTTGAAGATATCATGATGAAATTTGGCAGGAACGTTACTCCTATAACGAACACGACCACTTTTAAAAAAAAATTGTTTAAAGTCAAATTTTAACAAAAAATTGAATATCTTTACAGTATATAAGTAAATTATGTCAACATTCAACTCCAGTAATGATATGGTGCAACCAAATGCAAAAATAAAAGACAATTCCACAATGGGCGTGGCTCCGCCCTTTTTCATTTAATTTGTCTAGAATAATTTTAATGCCATAAGTCGAACAAAAATTTACCAATCCTTGTGAAATTTGGTAGGGGCTTAGATTCTATGACGATAACTGCTTTCTGTGAAAATGGGCGAAATCGGCTAAAGCCACGCCCAGTTTTTATACACAGCCGACCATCTGTCCATCCGCTCGGCCGTTAACGCGATAACTTGAGCAAAAATCGATAGATATATACTAAACTTAGTTCACGTACTTATCTGAACTCACTTTATCTTGGTATAAAAAATGGCCGAAATCCGACTATGACCATCGAAAGTTACGAAAAATGAAAAATGCCATAATTCTATACCAAATATGAAAAAAGAGATGAAACATGGTAAATGGATTGGTTTATTGACGCAAAATATAACTTTAGAAAAACTTTGTAAAATGGGTGTGACACCTACCATATTAAGTAGAAGAAAATGAAAAAGTCCTGCAGGGCGAAATCAAAAGCCCTTGGAATCTTGGCAGGAATACTATTCGTGGTATTACATATATAAATAAATTAGCGGTACCCGACAGATGATTTTTTGGGTCACCCTGGTCCACATTTTGGTCGATATCTCGAAAACGCTTTCACATATAAACCTAAGGGCCACTCGCTTTTAAAACCCTCATTAATACCTTTGATTTGAAACCCATATCGTACAAACACATTATAGAGTCACCCTTTATGGCGATATCTCGAAAATATAGAACTAAGGCCCACTCCCTTTTAAATAATCATTAACAAATTTCATTTGATACCCATATCGTACAAACGCATTCTAGAGTCACCACTGGTCCACCTTTATGGCGATATATCGAAAAGGCGTCCACCTATAGAACTAAGGCCCATTCCCTTTTAAAATACTTAGCACCTTTCATTTGATACCCATATCGTACAAATACATTCCAGGGTTACCCTAGGTTCACTTTCCTACATGGTGATTTTCCCTTATTTTGTCTCCAAAGCTCCCAGCTTAGCCCTCCTTACTTGTTTTATATAACTTTTGAACAGTTAGAAAGAGTTAAATTTCGCAATTAGTTTCTTATAACTGGCAGTGATGCGAATCCGTTGACACCACTTTCGACTATATCCGAACAATTTTCGACATGAACAATAAATGGCCTAAACAGTCTTAAACGAGCAGAAAATATAGATACGCGCGGGACGCCGCCGCCACCGCCGCCGCGCGCCGATATTTTTGACATTCGACGGCGGCGTGCGAAAAACGACAAAAATCGGCTGCGGCGGCGGGGTTTATCGGCGGCGTATATCTCTAATCTGAATTGACAAACTTGTCTAAAGGAGCATTTATTACAAAGAGTAACTCTCCGTATTATTTTGAATATTTCTCTCGCTTAGATTCAAACAACTCGGAGGGATTTTTCCCAATTCTGACTAAGCTGTTTAAAATGGATGACGTTGTGTTGTGAGCCATTTCTTCTCACGTTCTTTTTCCATTTCTTCTCACTGTTATTTTGAGCTATTAGTTCAAACTCTTCACACTCAGGGCTGTCTACTATTTTCCTTTTGAAAATACGTTTGGTTTTCTTCATTAACTTACGGCAGCATTCACATACTCCTATCGTTGCATTCGATGTATGTGTGCATACAGCGTCCTTTTTTTAGCAATATTTTTTCGGCATCGGTCGAAAAGTGGCGGTATTATAGTGATCCGACTCATTCTAGGAACATCGAATCGTGCGAACTTCAAAAACACTGTAGGCGTGCCATCCGCCTATCGAAACATGGCGATGGTTGTGTGTTATTCAATCGGGTGATGTACTTTTCAATTGTCTACTTAGTCAAAAGTAGCATTTATTGGGATTGTTCGAGAGAAAAGTTAATCGAAAGACTTACGGACCTCTATGCGTTCGCGACGTAAGGATTATCCGGGAGCTTGTATGATCGTAAGCAGGAAAGTCTCTTAATTTGGTCCTTTATGTAATGGTTTCTTTCTTATTAAAAAAAAGTTACTCATACGACGTGCTGTGCCTTGTTATTTCCTGGTGACACGGAACATAAACTGAAACCAAAACTTAAGTCGAAACTGAGTCTAAAACTTTATACGAATACTGCAGCCGGAATCGGAATCGAAGCTGATACGAAGCCAGAAGCTAACTCGAAATAAGAATCAAAATTGGAGTTTGTACCGAAGTCGGGATTGTAATCGGAACGGAAACATGAAACGACATCGGAACTGATTTTGAAACCGAAAGTTTTACCACAACCGTAGGAAAAGCTGGCAATAAAAACGGTTACCGAAACAGAAAACGGAACCGAAACCGACTAGCACTATAAAATAATTTTTGTCAAATTGTTGTGCTGGGATGAATTGCCTAATAAATACAAATACAAATACAAACAAGAACTGGAACTAAAACAGGAAACCAAAATCCAAAACTGGAATATAAAGTAGAACATACATTGAAACTAAAACCCAACCTAAAACCGTAACCGAATGGTACTGCACCCGAATGTAAAGCAGTTCTGAAATTGAAACCTTAGCCAGTGCTGGAACTGAAACCGAATTCAGATCCTAAGCCGAAACCGAAAACTATACTGGAGTCGGAACGAGAGCCGTGAAATCGGCGCCGCACCAGAAGCCGCATTGAAACTGGAATTCAAACAGGAAACCAAACTAGAACTAGAACCGAAGCCGAATTTAGTACCGGAACTGAAGCCTGGCCTCAGCTGATTTCGAAACCAGAACTGATGCAGAACGCAGAAGAGTAATCGAAATAAGAGCTGAAACTGAAGTCGGAATTGATACATGAAACAGAACCGGAGCCGAATGCAAAACCAAACGTGTTACCTCAACTGCAAGCAAAACTTGAACTGAGGTCGGTAAAGAAACTAATCGAAAACTGGAATCGAAAACTGAACGGAAACCGAAAACTGTAACCGTTCCGAAATAGCAACCGCAGCTGGAACTGTAACCGAAAGTAGGATCGAAACGGGAATCGAAACCAGAACTGAAACTGAAATCAAAACATGAAGTGGAGCTGAAACCAAAAAGGGGACTGAAATCGGAACTTGAACCAAAATGAGGACTAAAACTGGAACCGCAACATTAAACGGAACTCGGTGCCGAATTCCGAACAGGAAGCTACCTAACTGCAAGCGAAAGTTGAAGTGAAACCAGCAACGAAACTGGCAGCGAAACAGAAACAAAAAAATCGTAAACATACCGATATCAAAACCGACCACACTCGCTTAGGATATTCAAAAAGGGCATGGCAGTATTCTAAATTTAATTACGAAATAGATTATCCTCGCAAACTGCAGTTCGAGGGTGATGTTTACACAATTATTCTAAATAGGAATGATTGGAAGAGAGGCATGGTGGTTACAGCTAACAACGGCATACTAGTCTACACCGATGGTTTCAAAATGGACTCAGGGTGAGGGCTGTAAACTATCCGCATTCGCTTAAGATTTCTACGCCATTAAAACTGCTGCCATGCTGTAGTGTATTTTAAGCAGAAGTCCTTGCGATTTGGTAGGCCTGCAAATCACTCGAGGTTCGGAACATAATCTTTTCCGACAGTCAAGCAGGAACATATTTTGACAGAAGCAAAATTTTTTCGTTTTTGAGATAAGCGATTTTGGGTCAAAATTGCATTTTTTGCCATGCCTTCCAATATTTTTGGACTCTAAGTAAGAGTGTTACCGTGGTGTGATGGTAGCGTGCTCCGCCTACCACACCGTATGCCCTGGGTTCACACCCCGGGCAAAACAACATCAAAATTTTTAGAAATAAGGTTTTTCAATTAGAAACAAATTTTTCTAAGCGGGGTCGCCCCTCGGCAGTATTTGGCAAGCGCTCCGAGTGTATTTCTGCCATGAAAAGCTCTCAGTGAAAACTAATCTGCCTTGCAGATGCCGTTCGGAGTGGGCATAAAACATGCAGGTCCCGTCCGGCCAATTTGTAGGGAAAATCAAGAGGAGACGCAAATTGGAAGAGAAGCTCGGCCTTAGATCTCTTCGGAGGTTATCGCGCCTTACATTTATTTATTATTTTTTTAAGTAAGAGTGTCATGCTGTCGTTTAGAAACCGGATGTCAATGATTTAATAACAATTTCAAAATGCGTAGTAAATCTATTTTTGTAACTTTTTTATTTCGCCGTAAATTCACATCAATTCACGTAAGTGAAGAACGAAAGCAGAACCGCAACGCATAACTGTTAATGAGTGTAAACGTTTAGTACAAGCGAAAATAGAAAATGGAAAATTTTCATAAAACCAATTTACACGAGTCAAGGTGCATTTATGTATGTGACGAGTAATTATAACAGGAGGCATGGGATGTATGCACATAAAAAGTGCTTCGACATTGAAAATTGCTACCGAAAATGTAAATAATGAAAACTGTAGTAAAGATATTTACGTACATACATACGTATTTACATACATATATGGTGTCATATTTAACGCATGTACATACATTTACTAACATACATACCATTATATGCTTAGGCGTTAAAAATACCCTAGAGAAATACGATTAGTCTAGGTTGAGTCCGGAATGAGTCGCAAAGGAGTATGCGACTAATGCCAGTTTTGCTCTCGTTGTATGCGTTGAACTGTACCCTTTTGTTTGAGCATGCCCTATGAAGAGACTAATTGTACCCATTTATACCCAAACGGGATAGGACTAATCCTCTTTGTACCCATATTGGAACGAATGAAGACTAATCTCTTTTCTCACCAAAAAGTGTTAGTTTTCGTATGGTATGAGGTTATGTACATTTTAAACGCAATATTAAAACTTGAAAAAAATTGTTAAATACATTTATGTAAGAAAATTATTAAGTCGCCAACTCATTCTAAGAGATATGGGTCGACGATAATTAAACATATGGTCCAAGTTATTTAGGTTCAGTATAGGGATTCGCATTTCTAACCCGTTTTATTTAGCTTGACTCTGTGTAGCGAGCGTTCTTTACGAATTTTGTAATTGAAATTTAATTAACTTCCCGATAAGCTACAAGCTTCAAAATTGGAATATAGTTCAGAACCCGATAAAAATGCAATAATTAGAAAAACCTCCGCTAGGTGGCGCATGGATCGAAATATTTCAAAAAATCGTATCTGTGGTTCGATTTGGTTCATATTTGGAATACATATTACATACATGAGTAGAAAGCGACCTATGATAAAATCACGGCCAGGTGGCGCAAGAATCGATATCGTTTTGGCTAATTGAACATATATTACATAAAGTACGGTAGAAGTGACGTCCTCATATCCTTTGGAGCACATTAGTCCAAATTTTGTAAGTGAAATTTAAGTAAAAAATTCAAAATACTTTGGAGCACATAATTAAATAAAATAATACAATTTTTTTTTGTTAAATAAACAGTTTTATTGAAAACAATACTAAAAGCTAGAAAATAACTAGGTAGATCCTAGGTACTAGTCATCACACTCCTCATCAATCTAGGGCGTTGATCAGCAAAATAAATAAAAACGTGGGCCGTGTCACATTTCTAATCATAGTCAACCGCTTATATCTTTATAAATGTTATTTTCATATATGCATAAGTACGACCAACTGAACCTTAATTAGGCTATATGCACCGCCTCACGTTTTTAGAAATTTCACAAGGTCATTGGTCAGGCTTTGTGACATGGGCTATGTGCTTTCTGACTTCGGACACTCTAGCCTTCTTACTATGTTCGGCTTTATACCGGACAGGACGGACTATTGTATGCCAATAATTGCTCCCTATACAACCTTCACCCCAGTCATTCCCCCAAGAGAGGAGTGGTGAAGAGGATTCATCTGGGGTAGGGGACCGGTTAACTTGTTCACGGATGGGTTGAAGTTGGACGGAAAGGTTGGTGGGGGGTCTTTTGTCAAGAGCTAAATGTAAGCCGAAAATTTAAGTTGGCTGATCACTGCTGTGTATTCCAAGCGGAGGTTGCTCCGATTAAGGATGTTAGGGAATTCAACATCTACTCTTATAGACAAGCAGCTATCAACTCCTTGAGTTCAAATACAGTGAGATAGAGGGTGATCTGGGAGTGCCTTACCTCGCTCGCGATCGTATCGAACTATTTTATAATTAAGATTATCTGGGTCCCGGGCCATCCCGGTACACTGTCAAGCGGATCTCTTATCCCGCATCGGTACAACTGAACCGGATGAAGATGGCTGTAGGGATCTGGGAATTCCGCTGGCCACCTGTGGTTTGCTCCTCCATAGCTGGGCCTCGAGCCCGCTGAGCAAACGTTGGGCGTACATAAACTCTTGCAGGGTAGCAAGATCTTTCTGGCCGAAAGTGGATAGCAGGAGGTCTGCTGAAATAATTGGGTTCACTAAGGCTCACCTATCACTGGTCACTGGGTTTTTGATAGAGCACTGTCCCATGAGTATCCATGCGGTACAGCTCAATATACTGGAAACTCCATCCTGCTGCAGCTGTATGGAGGATAATGAGGTGGAATCACCAAATCACTTTATGCTTGATTGCCCAGCTTTTGCCAGAACAAGACGAATGTACTTCGGTCGCGACTCACTTGGATCTCCTGAGGATTTATCCAAGGTTGAGATCCGTGTCATTCGTAACTTTATCATTGCTACCCAACGATTCTCTAAGTAGCTTTATCTACGTCACCGTTACTTTATTTTATTTTATTGTATGTGGTATCACAACGGACCTTCATGTTGTCCAAGTGAGCTTCCCCTATCAGGGTAGCTACCACCAAACCTAACCTAACCTAACCTACAACTTTTTTATTTATTAAAATTGGCTATATAGATTTCAACCTCGCTAAACCCAACTGTACCCAATAGAGACTAGGGGGGATGAATTATACACCAATGTAGGCAAAAGAGATCAGTCGGAGTTCGGTTTCATTAGGGATTCGTCGCACTATTTTTTGCAGGGTATGCATGTGAACACACTTTCTAATGATGAACATACCTTATGGTATGAACATAAATAATATAAATGATATGAAAGCAGGTGACAAAAATACATTGCTAAAAATAAAACGTAATGGGCAGGGTTAGTGAGGACATGGCATTTATGCGCGTATACACACACTTATGCATATATGTACATACATAGCGCAAAATCTAGATTTGAATAGCGTTGAAGTAACTCAAAAAAACAGATCGCTCAGAAAATGTAACTCTCCCATAAGCGTTTAAAGCACGGGTTTTCAGTGCGAGTTAAAACTACAGTCAAAGTTGACTAGATCATTTTGCTGCTCATCTCAGCTTAAGCGGCCGAAGTGGCAGGGTTAAACGCTAGTCAACTTTGATTGAAAAACCCGGCCTTAGATTTTTATTTGTACTTTATAACAAGCGTTTTCTATTTACGTGTGTGTCGAGGAACTAATGAACCAATTAAAAGAGGGATCGGATATGGCATTCAAGAGGTTGTGCAGCGCAACCTTCTCAAGGGGTTGTCAGCGAAATGTAAAGCGTCTATAATCTAATTGTCAGCCTCACCTACTCGTGGCGAATCCTGTTACTTTAGTAAGCGGGGCTCTGGCGACCTCACGCTCTTCATGAAACAAGGGGTGGGGGACGGAATGGCCTAATAAGTTAAATGTGATGGTACTAAATCGTTTCTCCTTGTACCTTAATGGTGCTTGTTACCGTAACGTACCGGAGCGACATACATCCAGCAGAAGACCATCAACATCGATAACACTTCGCAATTATTTCGGCGAGTGTATTTATCGCTACAATAACAACAACAACATTGATCTGGATAAAGAAAACGAGAATTTGCATAACTTCAAAAATTACAATTGGTATACTTAATCCCTTTACATCTAAATGAGTGTGTGATATGGCTATGGCTATCGCTAAGGATGGGAGGAATACTTACATTGCAAGTTACACAAGCGCTTTAGATGTGATGTTTGAAGCTTTACGCGTATGACAGCACTTAATCTTTGGTAAGTACTTGCTCTTAACATTAAAATTGCACATGAACAAAAAAAAAAAAAAATTTGAAACAATAACCTGTTGCTAACAGCGCGACAAAACTGCATTTATGAAATGTTTGAACAATTCTAAATTTACATATGTACATATGTACGCGCAAAATATGGAAGATGGAAGTACTATACTGGGCTGGGCAGAAAGAAAGGTGTTTCATTTGTACTGAGTACTTCGCCTCGTAGTTTATAAACTTCAATATGAAGTATAAAGAGAATGTTTGAATTCAGCTGTTCATTCATCCCATGCAAGCCCTAGAGTCCATTCATTTGAAATTTACTATGGGTGATCTATTTGCTATATGAAGCCAGAAATAAAACATTTATCTGTAGAGGCCTTAACCAAATTTGACAAACTCACTGCATATCTTCCAAATTCATGGTCATGGAACAAACAAATTTTTCGATACAGGAGACGTGACATCTCACATACAAAAAATGTTTCTTTCGGACTGCTTATCCATGGAAGTATTCATGCTAGATCCTTAAAAGTTCTTAAATAACTGGTTGAGTTATAGTGGAAGGGACGCGTAAATGGGGCCCGTAACGGTAGTGGTTTTGCTGTGAATGTGTATGGGGCTGGGAGTTCGAGTGCATGTGGGACTGTGCCTGGAAGTTGGATTTACAGTGGGAGTGAAGGTGAGAGCTGGAGTAAAGGTGAGAGTGGGAATGGGGTTTTGAGTGGGATTGGTAGAAGGAGTCCGCGTGTGAGAGTGGGACTTAGGGTGGGAATGGGAGTGAAAGTTGGAGTATAAGTGAGAGGGTGGTAGTAAGAGTGGAGGACGTAGTAGGAGTATGAGTGAAAGTACGTGGGGAGTAGGAGTGAGAGTGGAAAGAGGTTATGGGGTTAAGATTGAGGGTGGAACTTGAAGTACGAAGGGGAGTGGGAGATGAATTGCGGAATTGGAGCGGAAATAGAAGTGAGAGTGGAATGTGAGTAGCAGTTTCAATAAATTGTGAATGCACCAGTACAAACAAAAGCCAGGGGACACACTAACATAAACATTAATTGAATTTAGCACGTCATATGTTTTTTTTGTAATTATAAAAATGTAATAGTGAACCTTATGATCTTATGATCGTAAAAATTGTAAATATCACTCATACGACGTGGTACACAGTAAATTTACTGAATGAAAAAACGGAAGCAGAGAGCGTATCGTGCTGTGCGACTTTCACTCAAACGATAAACATGAATCTGTCAAATTATTCGTTAAAAGTGATAATGCATTAGGGATCTAATGAGAACTGGAAGCCACCATTTCCCTAATCCGAATAAACATTGCAAAGCTTTTGAAATTAAAAAAATTTATTTCAATCACGGATCGTATAACACGACACGGCCCCAGATAAAAAGAAATGCTTAATGCACTTCTGGCCGATTTGTATGAAATATGCACCAATCTGAAGGAAATAGCGTTCTTCAGTGCATAAGGGATAATTACGGTATATAGGGGCATGGAATCTGATATACCAACATCAATCAAACATCTCTGTATGCAATAAGCCAGGTAATTTTCCTTGGCCGGCAGATGCCACTATGGGCTGAATTGGAAAAGGTGATGTGGCACTTTCCATACAAGTTATTTTCAGTCACATTACTGAAACTTGCAAAGCATGTTAGCACATTGTCAAAAGGAAAATTTTAATAGTATTTAGGGTATAATGGAACAAGGGGTGTGACACCTCCAATACAAAGTAAAATTTTTATAAAGCAAATACCTTTAGCCACTACAGTTACACTACTGGAATTTACTACCGATGCCTTTATTGCTAATATGTATTAAAGTTTTAACGGAAAATGGGAAACCTTGGAATGGTGAGTTTGTACCCACAGTACTTTATCATGGTATCTATAATTTATTGCGAAAACTTCATACAAAAATTCTTTAAAAACTTTGTTAAAAAAGTGACTTGCTATCGATAACAAATGTTTGTTATCGAAAATTTAAAGGGTTTATTATGGAAAATTTTGAACTTATTATGGAAAAGTTGATTTTTTATCGAAAAGTTATCGATATATTATCAAAAATATATCGATTTGCTGTCGAGAAGTGGGCGACGTGTTATTGGTTTAGTACCAAAAAGTTATAAATTTTTTTTAAAAAGTGATAAATTTATCAAAAATTTATCGATTTACTATCGGTTAATATCAAAAAGTAATCAAAAAGTTATTGATATGTTGTTACAAAGTTATCGATTTTTCATAAAAAGGTTATCGGTTTATAATCTAGCAGTATCAAAAATTTGGACACAACGTTTTTTAATTAGAGAATAGTTTTTCTAAGTGGTGTCACCCCTCGGCAGTGATTTAGAAAATACTCCGAGTATATTTCTGCCATGGAAAGCTACTCCGTGAAAACTTATCTGCCTTGCAGATGCCGGCGTAAGCATTTAAAGCTATCGATTTGTTATTGGAGTGATACCGATTTCTTCATCGGCCTGATAATATTTTTTTTCACGGTTCATCGGTTTGCTATGAAACAGGCACCAATAGAACTTCACTATAAAATCGGCAACATCTGTATCCCGTCTATAACAAGCCGATTGGAATCCAATAAAGAGCCGATGAATGGCCATAGCAAGCTGATAAGAAACCCATTGCTCGAGGATAATTTCGCTTTCGATAATTAAACAGAAACCTATCGGTGTCGGTTATTAACGATAAGAAGTCAACAAAGGCGTTCTCAAATAGCCCGTAACAATTTTTTTTTAGTAAAATTATCTATGTCGTGATTGAATTTGAACCGCTGTGTAAATATATCTTAAAAGCTCTTTTGATAAGTTAAACAAATTTTGCCTAAAATGTAGCTTCACGTTTTTCATATTTTAGGACTTAACAAGCGATACTTTTTTTTAAGAGGCTTAGGTTATGTTCAGACCGCTTGCCATAAGTTTTGGCAGGCATGAAGCGATTCAAATCTTATATATTATTTCTAATTGCTGTTTTTATGCACAGGTCCTTTTTTCGCTCTTAGTTGGAATCCAAATATATAAATAATGTTTTGGTTGTAAAGATGGGCATTCGTGCTTTTAGCGAGATTTGGGCATTATTAGTCGTAGTGATTTTGTTTAGCTATATTTTACTACTATTGTGAATATTTGATTACAACTAATACTGCATTAGCGGCAGTTGCTAACATTCGCCAGATGGCAGCGCAAGCGTATGTAAGTTTATAGATGTTTGATTGATAGAACAGCTGATTTCTGTTGACATTTGATATGATACTTTTATATTTGTTGTGCAAGACGCGCACGGGTCCGGTTCGTGTTTTATAAGCATAAAACGTTCCTAGCAACCTATCATTGCTTACAGAAACCACTGTGCCCTCAGCTTTACAAGACTTTTTAAAATGGTAGCCATAATCTCTGCAGAAAATGTCAGACTACAATAGAGGAGTAATATTTGTAGAAAAAGTTCTCCTCTTGGCCGTATATCCAAGCTTTATACCACAAAGAGAAAATGTTGTTAAGTATTATGGCTTATTGTGAAGGGGAAATTCTCTAAGCTCACATAGTATGTAAGTAAAGTAGCCTTGTTGAAGTTCACCTTGCGTTTAGAAGTTTTGTAAATACAATGAAGTACGGTATATAAGCAATTACTAAGAGATTTACCAGCATAAGAGAACATCATGGATAACGGTTTAGCTTAGATTGTGGTGACTAGCCAATGCCAACATTTTACATAAACACACAACCTCCGCGTTATGTCCACTTGAATACAAACTAACACACTAGGATCAGTGTTGGACAATAATGTTATATCACTTCTGTTATTTCCTATGACCAGTGATTCAGTGAATCCCTCGAAAATTCACTTTAGCTCTAACAAACTTCATAGAGAAGCATTGTCAACCTCACCTACGCGAGGGGAATTGTTTTATCAATATGAATGTATCATACACATATATTTCAGGCGAGGCTCTCGAGACCACGACTTTCTGATAGGGGTGTGTGAGGCGGGATGATCTAGAAGGTTCAATGTCATATTAAATTGTTCCCAAAATGATTAGTCGCGTACCTTATTGGTGGTTGTTACCGGAACATACCAAATCTATATGCGACAAAGGACCAACGTCGATAACACTCCACAAAACTTTGTCGATACAACAACAAAAACAACAAGCACTGTTGTTATTGTTGTTGTTGCAGTAAAGGGTTCCTCGAAACTTTGTGTCATTCTTTCGAAAGTTTAAAAGTGTAAACTAACATGTGGAAAAGTAGGGGATTGATCGGGAGTGGTAACAAATTACAAGTCACCACACCTCCTACGCCGAAGCTCAAGATGGCGGGGACCATAAAAATCGCATGCGGAGCAGTACAGGGTTCAATACACTGTCCTGGTTTATGGAACGACAAGTAAGATGAAATTTCACTATTGAAATGCCCGAGAATTTATTCTAAGTAGGATATAAAACTGACACTGCCACAGTCATTACTGTCCGAGGAAAGTAGAGAGCTCAACCAGACCCTGGCATGCGCAAAAGACTCGCGCGGTAGCCAGCTGCAGCAGTAAAACCTGAATTCGAAACGTTATCTGAAAATATATGCAGTCTTAATGAAGGTAAGGTTAGACTCCCGATTAACAGACTGAAAGCAAATTAAAATAGCAACAGACAAGGGCACCTTTGTGTCATTGCTAAGTAGATTGATTACAATCATCAGAAGACTAGCAGAAAGTTTAAAGAAGCTCTCGATGAACATCACCTTGGTGAACTCCACAAACGCGTCGGACCTTTATGCCGGCAATTGCCCGGTGAATCCAGTACTCAAAGAACAGTAGCCAAAACTTGCGGAAGAGGAACGCATACTCCCCAGGGAAACGCGAGTCACTCTAGCTCAATTTCGTTTTGGATACTGTAAGAGGTTAAACTCTTACCTATCCAGAATCAACCCCGACATACAAAATGTATGCCACGCTTGCAATGTGTCCCCACGTGACACCAACCATCTCTTTAATTGTAATGTGGAACCAACGCCTCTAACACCCCTTTCATTATGGTCCACTCCTGTTGAAACAGCAAGTGTCCTTGGACTCCCTTAGAGGATATTGATGATAATTTGTGATCGGTCGCAGCTGTTAGGTGGGGTGAGGAACTGCTACAACAACAACAACAACATGAACATCACCCGGTCCATGTCACTGTATGGCTCCAAATTGTGGGTAGACAAATAAGCTCCTAACTTATGTACAAAGACGAGTAGGTCTATGAATATCCCCAATATAACGCTCAATATCAGAACGAACCATACAAGTGTTTCCGGGAACAGTCACGCTCGGGCTATGAGTACTGAAAAACGAGTTTAGGGGAAGCAAGAGAGCAGACGGAGCAGAAGCGTTTGCAAATCGCAAAATCCCTGTTGAAAAACTGTTTTCTTCAACCGAGTTGTCAGCCTTATATGTATGAGGTGAATCCCTTTACAGATACATGTTTAGCAGGTGAGGCTCTGGCGACCTTAAGCTTCCAACGGATGGAGGGGTTTCGAGGAGGTCATATCAAATATCGTTCCGAGATAGTGATAGGTTACAGAACGTTCCGGATATATAAGAGGCAATTTACTATTAACATATACAAATATCACTTTCTAAAACCTCCCGACTTTCATATTTATTAGTAACTATTATAAGTTCTGAATTCCTGTCTACATTGAAGTATTGGCCTGAATTATCTGGAATACTTGGATCATCAGTAAACTTGGAATTGATACAGGGGCGTAGCGACGGGGGAAGGGGGTTGGGGATAACAGTTCCTATTTTGAAATATAATGCAAATTTGACATTATTTTCCATGTGAAAAACACATTATTATAATGTAATATCACATTTTTTTTCATATCAAAAACACATTTCAAAAATGTAAAATTCAAATTATTTGATAAATGAAAAAATTATGTGTTTTTCACATTTTAAAATGTAAAAAAGGCATTAGTGGTTTTTCCGTGACTTTTTTAAATAAAATTTTTTTCTATTCGATCAGTTTCTTTCTTTTGAATTTTATATACGTATACGTTAGATTTCATATATAGGCTCAAAAAGCATGATTTCTACTTATTCCTGAAGGAGGTACTTCAGTTTTTTTTATCAATTTATCTGTGATTAATATTACAGGAATGCGATTCTGTGGTTTTTCCTAATGTTCACATGTTGTTGAAAATCTTGTGAACGCTTCCAGTAACAACGGCAACGAACGAGAGATCTTTTTAAACTCTTAGGCTGATTAAAAACTATTTGAGAAATACGATGAGTGAAAATCGATTGAATGGCTGTGCATCACTAAGCATCCACCATGATAAAATTGTTACCGTTGATGAAGTTTTAGATGAAATGGCATGCGCTTGAGTTTTTAATGTAACCTTTATCATATCATATTCTAAATACACGTACTTTAATGTTAAAGCTAAAGACACCATTTTTTTTTTATTTATTTAACTGAAAAAAAAAAATTTTATATTGGTAAGCGCTAGATTCGCACAGGTCAGGCTCATCTGCATATAATACCTTTTATTTGATTCACTTAGGCAGCTTCTTGAAAGACTGACTTGATAATTTATTGTGGATCTACATACGACATCATAGATTCATAGATTCGCGCCTGAAGTGAACGTGTCGCTTAAAAGCAGAGGAAAAGGGCGACCCCACTCCGCTGGAATGACCAGGTGGAAAACGTTTTAAATTCCCTTGCTGTGACCAATTGGCGCCAGTTATCAGAGAGAAGAAGCAACTGGTGCGCCTTGTTGGACGGCCGTAGCCATTTAAACAGTTAAGCGCCAAAGCATGTTGATATTGGAATTAAATCATGACATCTAACATATCACATAACCTTTCGTTCTCAATTAATTTAAACAATTTCAAGTACTTAAGTCATATTTCACATTAAGATTTAAAAACAACCTCAACATTCTATGCCATGAATATGTGACTGTATTTAAAGCCCTGTTAAACTAGTACAGTCAAATGTTAGTTGCTCCAAGGGCCGCAGCAAAAACAGCATGCTTTGAGTAACGCTCATTCAAGCGGTTCAAGCGAACTTTTTCTCACCGTTACTGTTATGCTAAGGACTTGATGACTCTCCCTTCAATGTTAACACCAATGCTAACATTTTTATTTCCGCTCCTGTCATTGTTATCGCGTTTGCTATCATTGTATTGTCGTCATACAGTTTTGGTCTTGTTTGTGTCTGTTATCGCTGTGCGAGCTCGTTCATGTTGGCGGTCTATTGGTTTCTCCATTCAAAATCATTCGCGCACACGACTCCAAACGTAAATGTCATTAAATACGGTCGGCAAAGAAGTGAAAGCATACGTTTTTTTCATATATAAATTAAGGATGTTATGAGAAGGTGAGACAACAACAACGCAATGAAATGCATAGTGCTTCGAATGCATATTCAGTTTGAAATTAAATGTTATTGTATGTAATAGTAATTCAATTGAAAGGTAACGGTTAAAATATATAAATAGTGAACAAATCAAAATAAAAATTGTGAGAGCAAGATAAAATAACCGTACGGGTAGTCAATAAAGTGCAGTGAAGCGTGAAGATTGTTCAGTGAATTCAGTTATAAATAAATATAAATATTGACAATCAAAAGCTATTTTTGTAGCTAAAAATGTAGTAGACGAGCTTGCGGTGTGACTAAATAAATTGTAAGCCATCGAAAAATGGTGTATGATTTGAATGTGAATTAAATCAAAGCGGCTGAAAGTTAAAAAAAAAATTAATGCATCTAATGTAAGTATTTATGTATGCAAAATTTTCACAGATCTTATATGTAACAAGTAAAGGTGTCTAAGTTCGTGTGTAACTGAACATTATATACTCAGCGTGAGCTTCAATTGTACAATTCATTTCAGATAAATTACTTTTCTACATAACACGTGGCACCGTCCGTTAAAAAAATGTCTCCCCATTTCCTCTTACAATAAAACTTGATAAGTGAAATATCATTGATTCAAAACTATTTTTTGCTAAGTTATAGCTTATTATTTTCGTCTACGACCTTTTTTTATATAAAAGTGGGCGCGGTCCTTAACCAATTTTGTTAATTTTTCTTCAAAGCATTCCTTATAGTAAAGGCAACCCCTCCGCCGAATTTTGTTACGATAGGTTTAACGATTTTTGATTTATGATTAATAATATTTAATATTAAATTGATTTTGTCACAAGTGGGCGATGCCACGCCCATTTTAAATTTTTTTATCAACAGTCTCAATATCAGTCCACACGTCAACTTTGAACATTCTAGGTGTATTATTTACTAAATAATCAGGTTTTGTGTGTTTTCAAAATGTTATATATATAAAAAGTGGACGTGGTCATCATCCGATTTCGCTCATTTTCAATACCAATCTATTCTGGGCCCAGATAAGCTCGTGTACCAAATTTGGTGAAAATATCTCAATATTTACTCAAGCTATCGTGTTAACGGACAGACGAACGGACATGGCTCAATCAAATTTTGTTTCGATACTGATGATTTTGTTATATGGAAGTCTATATCTATCTCGATTCTTTTATACCTGTACAACCAACCGTTATCGAATCAAAGTTAATATACTCTGTGTGCACAGCACGCCAAATCTTGGATTAGGGTAACACTAGGATGTGTTTTTACATTATGGATCTCAAATTGAAGCTATTGATGTGTGCTTTAGTACAGAGTAAGTTTTATGCCGCTGGGTGACTAGGGTCTCGAGATATAGGCCAAAACGTGGACCCGGATACCCCTAGAATGTGTGTGTATTATGGATATCAAATGAAAGCTGTTGCTGAGAGCTTTAAGGTCATTGTGATATTCGATGTAGTCGCATCAACCTGGCAAAACTGATAAATATGCATGCGAAGCCAAAATAAAGACATGAATTAATAATACCCACATACCTATTTACACACTTCCTATTCGATTTGCCTCAAATTTCGTATATAAACTTGCCTATCTTAGTATTTACGATCCTTTTTTTCGGGAAGCAGACCAGAGACGGACTGGGACTGGGATTAGGACAGGGACTGCGACTCGGAAGGGGACTGGAACAAAATACGTACCACCCTCTGGGACTGGAAATAAGGGATGAAGGAGAATAAGAAGAACTTGAGAGAAGAGAGATGAGAAAAGAGAGAAGGAGACTGAGAAAGAGATAGAATGAGACGAAGATGGAGATAGATGAAGCGAAAAGGACGGATGGAGGAGTGAATAAAAAGATTAGGAAAAAGTGTAGAGTGGGGAGGGCAGAGTTAGACTTATTAAAATGTATGCAGATAGACCAAATTTAGGGCAGAACAACGTCTGCCGGGTCTGCTAGTAAATATATAAAAAAACTGTCGTGTTTTATCCTTTGTCTTTTGAAAATTATGAACTTAACTTATTATACTCAGATTATGCGCAAAGAGTATATACTCTAGGTTGTAAAGCCTTATACGATTTTGGATAGATATAGACTTACGGTAAAGATGCAAATTTGGTTTTATTTTAAAATGCATCAAAGCATTCAAAAATAATTAACAAAAAATAAAAACTAGTAAAATTGGTTTCTGTTCTTGATTTGTTGTGCAATCAATTTTTTTCTCAATTAAAAAAAAAAATTTATAAAATTTCTTCATTACAAAAAAAAAAGCAAGAAAAACAAAAAACTATTGCGTATCTGAGCTATCCGTCATTGTGAATAAAACTAAGTGTGATATCTTCTGCAAAGTGATTGGATCACCTGATTTGTAACTGACTATAGCTGTCTCATTCTGTATCTCTTTCTATCACCCGCTGAAGATAGCCAACCCTATGCGCCGCCATATTGAACATCCTGTCAAAACGCTAAAAAGTAGCCATATTGAACATCCTGCCAGGCAGTTGACAGATAAGATATCACACTTAGTTTAATTCACAATGATATCCGTGTCTGAGACATCGATATTTTTCATATTTTTTACTGTCATAATTTTCCATACATTAGGTGTCTTGAGTGCTGAAAGAACTTTTAAAAAAAGTATCGACATCGGTACCCTCTTCAAATACGTGGACCAAATTGTCGACGCTAGTACTCATACTCAGTGAAAGGCATCAAGTGTACACGATCTAAGTGAACACTTCGGAACTCTTACAAAAAGTGAGGAAGCTTAATAGAAAACAAATATATAAGTTTAGCTTAGACTTCAGCGCTGTTATCAACTGTCCCGCTCTGAAGGTGATGAGCAACAGTTTGGAGATACTCAGTAAAGCTGTAATGCGATACTTTTTTTCTGCAGGGTACGTACCGTAATTATATTGCAAATTTTGTTAAAACCAACCCCCTCAGTAAGTTTTTACAATAAAGAAGGCGTGGTCGACAACCGAATTTGCTCAAATTGCAAAATTATATCAACGGCTTTTGACTTACTACTTGCAAAACTTCTGAATTTTCTTTTATTTAATATGGGCGGTGCCACGCCCATTTTACAAAATGTTACTAAATTTCTATTTTGAGTGATTAATTTAATGTACTCTTCAAGTTTCACCACTTTATCAGTATTTGTTAATGCATTGTCCTTTTTTCTACTTTTTCAAATTTTTGACATTGGTAAACTGGACGTGGTTATTAACAGATTTTGCCTATTTTCATTGTTTCGTGCCTTCGTTTTTATTTGAAAAATCCATTTTATTTACTTACTTCCAAATTATAATTTCATAAATCGCAATTCTTGGAAAAATTAAATAAGTCCCAATAGCAATTAAATAACTCCCGATCATACAAATTCAAAATCAAGTAACTCGCAACAACAAGGCTCAGTGTCTCGGGACAGTTTGAGCGCAGACCATACGGCAATAGTAGTATAGCGCCATCAATTACGGGACGAAGGGACTACTTGATTTCATATATGCGCTTCGAAGAGGCTCTTAAAGCCACAATAGAGGTTCCAAAGTAGTGAAAGGAGTAGGGTTTGCCGTATATTGCGCTGATCCGAAAATAAAGAGATCCTACAAGCTGCCATATCACTGCAACGTTTTTTAGGTGGAGGAAGTAGGAGCCATCACCAAAGCAGTAGAAACACTGAAAGAAATAGGCTGTACTTTGTTGAATTTAAACCTTAAGACCATTCCTGCTTGGAAAAGTATCGGCGAAAAGTATCGATGTAAAATAAAAATACTTTAGTCAGTATTTGGTAAAAAGTGAGTACGAAATACTCGATCACTTTTTAGAGATGAGTTGATACTACTCACTTAGGACTCGTATCGTTTTATCACTAATGTGTAGTCGTTTTTTCGTAATTCTGAAAAAGTCTGTGAACTTGAATAATGTTTCGGGAGGTTCCATCGTCACGGGTGCGCCGATTGTAAGCAATATTTCATTTTTGTTGAAGCATTTTGATAAAACCAGCTGGAGATTTCTGGTGCTAATATGTAGGTTGAGACATATGGCATTCATTTATTACACTGGATCACATATTCCAATTTTTTTCTGCACCAGAGACGCCATTATTAAATTCCTATGTAAAATCACCCCCTGATTTCGAAAATCAAGGTTATTTTTAATTCTATGGTAACGTTTTTGAGATATTTACGAATAACGGTTTTTTCCAAAAAAAAAAAAAAAAAAAAAATTGGGTCCACTTAATCATATATATCTCAAGAACGGACTGAGCAATTCCAAAACGGTTTGAAGCTTTTAAAAGGTAATAAAATTTGCTATAAACTGTGCATACAACACTTTTTGCTAGGCCCTGCAGATTCAAAGATAACGAACAATCATTACGGATTTTTTCCATTTTTTTATATATAAAAAAAGTTGTACTTTGCGAGGAAGGATCTCGAAAACTTTTTATTTTTTTGCAGATTTGTTTTTTCTCTCTAAGCTCCGTTTTATTACAAAAAAAAAAATAAGCTTTCATTCAACAAAATCGATTGACTAATACAAAAGTTACAAGCATTCATGTAAATATTCCCATTTAATACTTAAGTACCCAACGGGTACATATGTGTTAGTATTCGTATATCAGTTAGTTAGCGAATATTAACACATATGTACCAGTAGGGTACTTAAGTATTAAATGGATATATTTACTTGAATGCTTATAACTTTTGTATTAGTCAATCGATTTTGTTGAATGTAAGCTTATTTTTTTGCAATAAAACAGAGCTTAGAGGGAGAAAACCAATCTGCAAAAAAATAAAAAGTTTTCGAGATCCTTCCTCGCAAAGTACACATTTTTTTATATTTTTACAAAAAAAATGGAAAAAATCCGTAATGATTGTTCGTTATCTTTGAATCTGCAGGGCTTAGCGTTGTATGCACTGTTTATAGAAAATTTTATTAACTTTTAAAAGCTTCAAACCGTTTTGGAATTGCTCAATTGGTTCTTGAGATATATATGATTAAGTGGACCCAACTTTTTTTTTTGGAAAAACCCGTTATTCGTATTATCTGAAAAACGTTACAATAGATTTAAAAATAACCTTGATTTTCCAAATCAGGGGGTGATTTTACATATGAGTTTCATAATGGCGTCTCTGGTGCATTTTGGCTGTAAACCAGTGTTATTTTTATTTAAAAACAAGCAAAGGTGTCTAAGTTCGGGTGTAACCGAACATTATATACTCAGCGTGAGCTTCAATTGTACATTTCATTTCAGATAAATTACTTTTCTACATAACACCTGGCACCGCCTGTTTAAAAAAAATGTCTCCCCATTTCCTCTTACAATAAAACTTGATAAGTGAAATATCATTGATTCAAAACTATTTTTTGCTAAGTTATAGCTTATTATTGTAGTCTACGACCCTTTTAAACTTGTTTTATATCTAAGTTGCCGTGGTATTTAACCGATCCCGTCCATTTTTACTAGAAATATTTTCTACTATAGGGAAAATTTGTGTATCCAATTTTATTATGATCCATTAATTTTTCTTCGAGTTATGGCTCGCGAAACATAGAAGGTGCCACGCCGACTTTTTAAAATTTGAAGTTTTTCCCATTTGTTGTTATAAATCCATTTGAGAAATGAAATACCATTGATATAAAGCTTTTTCTTGCAAAGATATAGCTTATTTTATTCGTCCCGACCCTTTTAAAAATCTTTTATATAAACGTGGGCGTGGTCCTTAACCGATTTCGTTAATTTTTCTACAAAGCATTCCTTATAGTAAAGGCAACCTCCCTGCCGAATTTTGTTACGATAAGTTTAACGATTTTAGATTTATGATTAATAATATTTGTAAAATTTATTTTATCACAAGAGGGAGGTGCCACGCCCATTTAAAAATTTTTTCTCAAATTTTTATCAAGAGTCTCAATAACAGTCCACACGTAAAATTTCAACATTCTATATGTATTATTTACTAAATAATCATGTTTTTTGTGTTTTCCAAAATGTTATATATATAAAAAGTGGGCGTGGTTATTATCTGATTTCGCTCATTTTCAATACCAATCTATTCTGGGTCCAGATAAGCTCGTGTACCAAATTTTGTGAAGATATCTCAATATTTACTCAAGTTATCGCGTTAACCGACGGACATGGCTCAATCAAATTTTTTTCGATACTGATGATTTTGATATATGGAAGTCTATATCTATCTTGATTCCTTTATACCTGTACAACCAACCGTTATCCAATCAAAGTTAATATACTCTGTGTGCAAAGCAGCTAATATACAGACCTTCACTTCCTCGCTCTTAGAACGCTTAGCTGAGTATAATACAAATAGGTTCCTCGAAATAGCTCGGAAGTCTAATACTACTAGCACGACCCTTACCCGTCCCTAGTGCCGTTAGTGAGTTTGTATTACACTGATGATTACAGTGCATATGCAGCCAGTCTGATTCTCCGGACTCTGGGAGGTTCGTTGTATCTAAACGCAAGAATCTATAAAAACATAGTGTCTCCACTTTGCACAGTATGTAACTCGCAGGAGACAGAAGACGTTTTTCACTTTACTGGCACATGTCCGATATATAGCAACATTCGTTCCCTTTACTTTGGTGAAAGAACTTTAGATATGGCCAAGGTGATTGCCAGTTTAAATGGATTTAACTTCGAGGCTCTGGCCAAGTTTCTCGCGGATAGCTTTAAAACTTGGGACTTATTATTAAATGAATTTCTGTAGCTCGTTAGTATTTTATTTAACACGTCGTGTGACACACAACGTACTCTGTTATTGTCGCTAGTATCTACTTTAATTTATTTATTTAAGTGTTTCGATGTACGCAAAAGCATACGATTTTTTTGGAAAAAATAAATATGTACTAGATAATTATAAACACAAATGTTGACGTAAAAAGATCTACACCAAGGGCGACATAAAGCTGTGACGGAAAAATTGCTCTATACCTTAACTGAAGTTTAAATTTGACTAGATTTTAAGTAAACTCAGGTTAAGCTTAGCTTAAGTAACTACTGAAAAACAACTGTTCTATATTGGAAAAATTTTAAAATGTATTGGTATTGACGTTCTCTTGAACTGTGCGACTGGAATGATAGTTTTAGCTAAATTGGCTAGCTGTGGTTTGCAGGGCAGTAAAAAAGATAAAAACTCATTATATTAATGAGGAGTTTTTCTGAACCTTGGTTATAACTTAATTTTAATCCACTTACCTAAGACATTTGCATGCGTCACACTTTCATTAAATACAACCAAAAATGTTTATTAAATTTCAATCACAAATATTTATTTAGAGATAATACACAAAAAAAATATATATATCGCTGTTTTGACTGCTGATTGGAATTTCACCACCCTCAGAAAACTTCCGAAATGGGGCGTTCAGACAAGATAGGATGATATTCCACTGAGTAGTCGATTTATAGCAACACCTTCCAATTACATTTTCATCGAGCCGTTTATAAATTTTAGAATTTGTTCCGCATTTGCATTTGTATATACATGCGGATATTGTGTGTTCCCACAATTCGCCCCAGATGATGCCACCGCGCAAATTTGTCGATTCACAACGCCCGGTGCTCCAGTATCTCCATAGCCCACACCAGTTTCTTTACCTTCAGCACAAATCATTAATTTTGATAAAATTTTCTTTAAAGGAGTGATGCATTCATTCTGTGATACTATAGACACTTTAGTACTTTGAAGTTGATTTATACGTTTCCTACGATATGTACTTGCACCCCATCCACTAACTAGCATTTCTGTGCCCCTTTCTAGTTTAGAACTACAGGGTTGTATTGTTGATATTTTATTACTCGCCGTAAAGGATGCACTCAGTTTAATCGCACCTATATCAGCATGGTATAATTTGGAACCATAATGAGGTGGATAAATTACCTTCTGCACTTTGCGACGTTTTCCCAATTCATTTATATTGGTTATACCAGCCACAACGGTGATGTCGCTTATTCTAGCAGTTTTTGTGCAACTCGCAGCTGTAATCACAACTTGCAGAGTGACTAACGAGCCAACGCAATAATATTCGTCTTGATAAAATAATGCTGCCAAATATGAATGATCCTTTATATCCGACGTTTTTCCATTAGCAATGCGGAATTTCGAATTCGTAAATGTTATAAGGCAGTTGAGCACGAAAAATAGGAGCGTGAAGTGATTGCTTAAATTCATTTTAATTTTGTGACTATCTCCGTGGCTTGTTAAGTGTTAAGTAAAGCAAGAATAGTTTTGTGGCCACTATTTATACATTTTAAAGCTTGTAGATTTTTTTGGGTGGAAGTCACATGACACATTCGAAAATGTTTACACAAGACACATGCGCATATTTCCTGAAACTTTAATTAAAAATATTTGTTTGTTTTCATAAAAATAAATTGAGGAAAACATGAACAAAGACAATGTTCGTTCATAGTATAAGAATAAAGGTAATTCCATTGTCAGTTGTAGGTCGCCATATTAACTACCTGACACAGTGCACGGACTTTTAAAAAGAGAATGTTGGTAGACCAAAAATTAAAATAGTGGTAGAAGTTGGTAGATTTTTTTCCAAGAAAACAATAGCTACACTTTATATTTGTACAAAACAATTCATATTTTATTGTAAAACAAATAAAGCACATTTCACGGAAATAACACCTAAAAAAAAACATGTAAACAAAACAAAAAAAATAATGTAAGTTTGTCTATATATAGCTTATGCCTATATGATACTTGCTTATTTTCTGTATTTTGAGCTTGAAATACTGAGGAAAATTTACCGATACGTCTCATTACAACAACAATTTTCCAATGTACCAGTTTTTTCTGCCACACTCGCATGTTATCGTTTACTTAAACCTTTTTTATTTTCGTTCAAAATTATTCATTAATAATTGGGGAAAATATTTGCGACTACTACATTTCTTTCCTAAACAAATTTATTTCTTGTATTGATTTTGTGCACAAATTTTTCAAAATAAAAACCAAATTTTCAACAACAAAAAAAAAGTGTCAAAAAAAATAAAAGAAAAATCTAGTGCCACATGGGTGTTATTAAATACAAGGAACAAAACCACCTTCAACAAATTAAATTTTTTTATAAAATCTTATTAATTCAATTGGAGGCTGAAATAAAGTCCGTCCGACACAATACTCTTTTACTTATTAATATTTGATTGGAAATGCTTGAAATTTTTAATCCATTACGCTTGGCGGTTTTTATGTCGTTCAATATAGAGGTAATATTGCTAAGGAGCACATTTATTCTCTAAAATTTTCAAACAAATTTTCTTCTAGAGGACTCTTTTCAGTTCTCAATTTTATCCATCCTTTAAGAATATCGTTGGAAAATATCTTCGTTATTATTTATATCGTTTCTTAATTTCCTTACAAAGGCAAAAGGGGGGTTAAGATACTTGGCTTGGATATCATACGTGATTCCAGGCTCTTGATCAGAGACTGGTATCAGTCTTAGACCGGCCATAGTGACGAATTGTCACACGTGATTAGTTATCACGTCCTGCACGAGGTGCCCCTGCTTCGACTGATAATGGCGGATCTAGAGAGGACAACTCGATAAAACCCGCACTCCTGAGTCATTTTGCCGAGCTCAAGGGAGGGAGGACCCTGTTAATGGTAAAGATCGGTACACAACGGTGACGAATTGTTTTGGACTTGTGACTGGGAAAGGGAGACTGTGACTGGGAAAGGGAGAGGTCCGGCGAATGCGACGGACCAGCCCAGCACCAGTAAGGAAGCCCTGCTGCCAGGAGCTTTCCCAACAAGAGCCCTGGGGTCGAAGCCTGCCGGGAAAGGTAGGCGATCGACGCCGCGTAGGAAAGCTCTGGGTGATCGGCGCCTGGCTGAGAAGATCTTGGAGGGCTACGGCGGAAGGGATGCAGCTCAGATTTCTGAGTAGCATTCCCGGACGCTGGACCGGGCCAGGAGCGTAGTAGCTGGCGACGACCACACACATGCAAGTGAGCAGCAGGGTATGGGGGCTAGGAAGTGGCAAAGGTCGGATGAGCGGAATGCCTCAACGACAAAAAGGGCCCGAGGAGGTGGGGTCGCAATGGCGTTTAGCGAAATCGCTGAACGAGCGGACTGCATCACCCTCGGTGTCCTGGATAGGAGTAGAGTGGATGATGCCATCTCCCGGGAGGAGTGGCCGTGGGTCGCCAGCGCCATATCAGCGGCCTATATGACCGCTGTTATGGAGAGCCCAGGTCCGCGGCCATGCTTCGAATACTCGGGGTGGTATCACGGATTTAGACTTATTACTTGTGCTACGAGAGGTCGGCCTGCATCTTTAAGAGAATAATTTCTTTGGTTGGGGAGGTCTGGAAGGGAGCCAGGCTTGAGGCCGTGGAACGGAGAGATCTCCCCCTTCGACCGAGGGCTCGAGTGTGGTTGCCTGCCGGACCCTCTCAGCCGGAGAAAATACTGGAGCAGATGCGTTACTGCAACCCGAACCTTCCGACGCATAACTGGAGGGTCCTCAGAGTAGAGGAGGCTGTTGGGCCACGTCGGCAAGTGCTGATTCTGCTAAACGCAGAGTCCACCGGTCCTCTCTCTGACATGAGGGGGTTATCTTCTATGGTCTTGAGCGTGTGGTTCTCAAAATCTACCACTCCGATTCCAGGGGAGATGGTTCCTCTCCCCCAGAGACTGTTCGGGAGGTGGAGGCGTCCGCAGGGGAGCCAGTACCCATGGTTGTGGATGCTGACCCCGCTAATTTGGACAGCGAAAGCACTATTGCCGTCCCATCAATAACGGGATCTGTCATCAGTGCTAGTCGTCTGGCTGATAGGGCAGAGGAGGAGCTCCTGGCCTCCGAGGACGAATCATCGATGGCGGGATCCGTCATCAGTGTAAATCGTCTGTTTGGGGGTGAGGAGGATCATCTAGCCTCCGAGGGCGAATTCGCCAAATCAATGTTGATGGAAATCCGTCAAATCAATCTTCAGCATTCTAAGGCGGTTTCCGCAAACTTGTTGCTCTGTCTTGAAAAAGGCTGAGTGGATATAGTCCTTGTTCAGGAGCCGTGGCTGAGTAGTAACGGCGGAAAAATGTCTGGATTAAGGACGGGAAAATTCAACACCTAGGTGCATGAAAAAAAATTGTTTGTTTCGGATAAGCCGTTTCTTTGTTATCAAGTGGGACTTTTATTTTGGCCTTAAAAAATAAAAGTCCGGATTTAACTTTTATTTCCGGACTTTTATTTTTAAAAGACCGAGTTTAACTAGTTCTATCGGACTCAAAAAATAAAACTCCGAAAATAATTTTTATCTTGATCCAAATATATTAAAAGTCCAAAATTAATAGTTTTGCAAGGAATTATATTATAAAAGGAATAACAATTTCGGCCCTGCTTTATTTACTTTTATTGTAGATGAGGGACTTTGTATATGTAATAGGGTGAATGACCCGACTTTTATTAATGCGGTAAGGGAGGAGGTCATGGACCTCACCCTGGTTAGCAGAGAACTGGAACATCGGATATCTGGCTGGAGGGTTCTCAACGAGCACTCCTTTTCTGATTACCGATATAATCAGTTCTCGGTGAATGAAGAATGTCCCGGTAAAATATCTTTTAGGAACCCTAAAAGTACCAACTGGGACTTGTATTGTAGGAAGCTGGGAGAGCTATTGCCTGAGGCGCCTATCGTTGGTTCGGACCTGTCCGAATTTCAGATAGACTAGGTCTGGTAGAAAACTTCACCTCGGCAAGCAATAGCGCTTTTTAACTGTCCTGTTCATTGAAAACTTACGGGGGGAAGGGCAAGCCGCCCTGGTGGTCTGATTCTCTTGACGACCTAAGAGCGTCCAGTAGGCGGCTCTTTAACAGAGCCAGGAGGAGTAAATTACCCTCGGACTGGGAGCTCTATAAGGTGAGCCTGGGGATTTACAAATATGAAATAAGGATAGCCAAGCGAGATTCATAGCGAAGCTTCTGCGAAAACGTAGAAGGCTGCAATGAAGCCGCGAGGCTTAGAAAAATACTCTAGGAATCCCGTCCCTTGGGGGTATCTGAGAGATGATGGTGGGGACTGGTCGATGAGTAGAGAGGAGTCCCTAAGGCTTTTACAGGACAATCATTTTCCCGATGTCACTGTTGCGCAGGCATCTTCGCCTGATGTCGTCTAGGTACACTAAGCATGTTTTCCAATGCAGTCCTTTCAGTACCTGATCCATGAGTCTTTCAAAGTAGCTGGTGCATTACATAGTCCAAAAGGCATCACTGTAAATTGCCAAAGACCATCACCGACACTGAAGGCTGTTTTCTCTTTATCTTCCTCCTTCACCAATTTTGATTTAGGCGACCTTTTTGTTAACTAATCACTTTTTTTCTAGCTGGTTTCAGGTCTGAATTGAAATAAAAACACAAGGGTTTTTTATATATTACCAATATATTTCGATTACACACGGTAATCGTCTTCAGGGTGAACACTACAAAACATAAAAACAACAAAATAAATAAATAAATAACAAATTTTCTAACATACAAATTTAAAAAAATTATAACATACACTTTTTACACGTGTGTATCACTTGACGTGGAGTTTATCACTGATCCTTTGTTTGTCAACAAATATCTATAGAAGCTAGCAAAGTTATCTACGTCCGTTTTGTAGTTCATTCGTTTACTGGTTGGTGTGTTCACCTCAACTTGCCAGTAGCCGCTTTTCAAGTCCAGTGTGGAAAACCATTTCATACCAGATAGCGAGTCCAGAGTATCGTCAGTTCTTGGCAATGAGTAGCTATCCTTTTTCGTGACGTCGTTCAACTTGCGGTAGTCCACGCAAAACCTCATTTTCCCATCCTTCTTCTTCACAAGTACCACCGGTGAGCTCCATGGACTAGCTGATGGTTCGATGACGCCGCTGTCGCTCATTTTTTGTATGATTTGACTCACCACGTTCGGCTTCTCCAGTGGAAAACTACGAGGAGCTTGACGGATCGGCCTCGCTCCAGTGTCAGTTTGATGTTTCACAACGTTGGTGCGGCCTGGTTTGGAACCATCTTGGTCAAATAAGTTTGCGTACTTTACGATCAGCTATTTTGCCTTACTCTGATAGTCTTCCTCTAGCCCCTCCGTCCATGCCGTGATGTCATTTGAAAGATTAATCTTGGCTAGTTGAAACGTTTTCCTGGAGCTGTTCACAGTTAATAACTATTTCAGCCTCTTCGCATCTTCCCAATATATCTCCTTTGATCAGTTTGAGTGATGACTTGAACTCATTGAGTACTCTTACCGGAATACGTCCATTTTGTTTTGTCATAGCCAGGGTTTTTCCTACAAGTACATTCGGTGTTGATTTGTTTGCTGCTTCGACAACTCACAATTTGTTTGTCCCACAATCTCCATCAACATTTGCTCAGATGACTGCTTCTGATTTTGGTGGTATTTGCCGACTTCTTCCAATCTGCGAGATAGAGATTATGGGGCATACGACTACCCACATTGTTGGAACTATTAGGGTTGGTGTTGCAATAACGCGCAATGTGCTCTGGCTTTCCACACTTAAAGCATTTGACTGCATCAATATTCTTCTGCTGCGTACCCTTCAATGCTTCCAAAATTGTGTCTACCCACTCTGGTCTTTCTAGTTCCACACGATGAGCCTTGTATGCTGGTTTACTCAATAGGGAGGCAGTTTCCTGAGTCAATGCATGCGATACTGTTTCTGCGAATGTGTCGCTCGCTTCGTTTCAACATCTCGTATTCCATTGATAAAGCAATCAATTTTTACCCTTTCGGTGTATTCCACGGGTGCGTCCGCATTTGCCAAATGAGCCAACCTTTCAACATCCGAAGCAAACTCCTGCAAAGTCTGATTAACTTTTTGGTAACGGTTTTGCAATGCTATTTGGTATATTTGCTTCCTGTGTTCGCTTCCGTATCGCCTATCTAGAGCGCCCATCCATGTTTCGTAATTGTTTCGTTCTCCCTCTGGAATGGTCTGAAAGATTTCTGCTGCAGGTCCTTTCAATGCGACGAACAGCGCAGCAACCGTATCTTCAGTATTCCAGTTGTTAACTGCAGACGTCTTCTCGAATTGAAGCTTAAATACTTGGAAAGGAACAGAACCGTCAAAGGATGGTGTTTTTACCTTTGGATTACTCGCTGAAACTGCTGGACGATTTAGTTGCAATCCAACTTTATATGTTTGGATATTGTACGCAGTTATCGCCGGCCATAGTGTAGTTATAGTGTGCTGGTTCCCGTCTCAAGTGAAGGGATAACTAATATCAAAATACTTTAGAAATTTTTCTATAATCGGTGTCACACCTCCGCAGTATTTGGGCAAGCTCTATTGTGCATTTCTGCACTGAAAAGCTTATCAGCAAATCTGTTTGCCACAGTAGATGCCGTTCGCAGTCGACAAAAACCTGTAGGTGCGCAAATCTGATGAAGGAGTTTAAAAGCAATACACCTCAGATTGGAAGAGTAGTTTGGCGCAATCTTCTCAGAGGTCTATCGTGTCTGGTTATTATTATATCATGTGGCGTCTGTAAAGCTGCCTTTGTTGCATGCACATAAATATTAAAGCGAATTAAATTGTCCATGACATGGTCAGGAACGGTTAAACAAAAGATCTAAATGAAGGGGACAACTGCGTATAGCTAACCAAATGTTATCTCCCATACAAAATCTAAGAAAGCACTGCTGAGCAGGAACTTTTTGTTAACCTCAGGGGTCAGGAGCACTGGGCTACAACTTGCCTTAAGTAAAGATAAAAAGTGAAAGCCTTGCATATATTTTATTGTTTGAATAAATAAATGTCTGTAAAAATATGCTTAAAAAATGCTTATATGGGAATTTGCACCTTTTGTTGCTTTCAACAACACAGCTGTTATAATCAGCCAAATATAACAACCTCACACATATAAAATTTTTAGTTGAAGGGCCCTTTTTTCACTTGTATAAGCAACAGTAACACCTGTTTCCATCTCCTACTGTGAAGTGAAATTTAACGACGGCTAAAAAAGTCACGTTCATTTCTCATATATAAAAGAGCTACGACCTTTCGCTATCTTAACAAATTTCACATCAAACATTAAGGAAAGGTCAGGAGGCGGCCAATTCAACCGAAAAAATATAAATTTTTATCTAAACTTTTTATGGAAAATTATAAAAGAACTTGGCCAAAAATAAAAAAATCTAAGTGGAAAGTTTATCACCAAATGTGTCCCTAGTATCTCTTATTAGAACAGCCTTTTAAAAGTTATATTTGTTTGTGTTGTTTATGCATTAGTTGACTTTTGCAGTGCGAGCAAGTTAAAAATAAAGTGCAAGTTTAAGCTATTTAAAAATACATAACATATATTTGTATTGAAGTAAGTAAAACTGTATATGAAGTCAAGCGTATTTACTTAATTTTGAAATAATTTTAGTGTTTTTAGCTTGTTGTGTTTTTTTTTTGTTATTTAATAGTTCACCAGTACCTTTTTTAGTGTTTATTTGTACAAATATTTCAGTTTCAGCTAAAGTTTTAGTTGGGTTCCTCACATATCTTCACGTTGGGACTTATATCTTATTATTAGTCACAAGTTTTAAGATTCTAAAGTATTAATATCAGCTGCCACTTTCTGCCACTAACTATGTTTTGTGACAGTTTTCTGATAACGTCACCCTAATAAATTATTGTCGTATGTTATATGTGCTCACATGTAACATACGATATTATTTTATTCAGTCGATGATATGCAAATGTAAACTTTTGTGTGTGTTTGTTGCTTTGTTATTGTTATGTATGCAAGATCTTTTAGTTCCTTTATTTAAACATTGTTTTTGCGATAGACACATCTTACCACTTTTTCCGCCACATCTACTTTTCTCCAGCACCAATTTTATGAAAAAATAATTCTCACATATTTGTATAGCGTGACCAAAGCTTCACGTTGATATCTCTACTGGAAGTATTTTTGGTCACCAACTCCATATAAGACTGAGAATTAAATTTTTCATGTTTAAAAAAGCTGGAAGCGCCGAATTTTGGCTAAGTTTTTTTATTTTCGGTGAAAAGAAAATTACATTTCATTTAATCCAAAGTGTAGACTTTTCCATGTGTGAACAGTTTTGCTAACGGAATTCTGAATGTAAGCGTAAGGTAAGCGTAAGACTACCCTAGAACGTAAGTGTAGACGGAGTGTGTGGTATTAGTATGCTGTATGGCGGAATCAGTGTTGCCATAACTTTTTCAGAAAAAATACTAGAGTGACGCAAATAAAAAGCAAAAAAAAAGGCTTAAAGTTTAAGGCAACTTTCTATGCGTTTTATTAATTTTTTTTTCATAAAAGAAATAACAGAATAAAAAAAATTTTAATTAAGTTTTACTCCAATTTCATAACAAATAACAAAAACTGTTAGCAGGTGCTATCTGTGTTTTAATTTAAAGGGGATACATGATAAATAAAACTCCACTATAGTCTATAAGTTTTCGTTATACGTTTGAGGTAAATGGTTTTTTATTTGCGAAATAAAAACACCGATAAAACTACTTTCAATAAGGAAATCTACTTTTTGTCCTTTTAGAGAACCCATGAAAGATGTAAACTTGACATTCCACACTGTCTGAGAAGCTCTTTTTCAAGTTTTTGGTATGTGTGTTTACACCGACTTGCAACGATATCTGGCAAAAGAATTTTTAGAGGGAATATTTTCCAGACACTTTCTGTGCTGGCCGAACCAATGCCGATGAGTGACGCTCGGTTGAATAAAGGTTTGAAATAGGTTATTATGAATATGAATAAAGGAATTTGAAGTCAGATGGTGTCTTATTATAAGTCCAAGCAATTTTATATGTGCAATAAAACTTATAATAAGGTTATCTATGGTACACCAATCCTGATTCAACCTCGTTATTATAACAGCTTATGTAAGCCTGATTTTTGATGGGCTATATATAAGCCTTATATAAAAGGTCCTAATACAGCAAAAACTTTCTTTTAATAAGGCCTTATGTGAGTAAGCCTTACTTTTCTTGATCCATAAGCCTTATAATAAAGTTGTTATATTTTGCCTTATGGCTTATAATAATTCCTTATGTAAGTTTTACTTTATATGAGCTATAAGCCTTACAAATAAATATTATGCCTGTTGACATAAGTACAAAAAAACAAGGAGTTATCCCATTCGCGTGGATGCGATTTGCAACGGGTTGAGTTCGTCGTTTTCCGCAACATATATGTATCATTGCATAGCCCTTTTGTCTACATGTGGACTTAGAAAACTAGTTAAATGTTTCTGAAATAAAAAACACAATTTCGCTCGAAGCAGATATGAAACAGTCATAGAATCGAGTGGCAAAGATACGAAACAAAAATGATATTAGGTTGAGGTTGCCTTAATAAAGTTACTACGCCTCGATTTCTGCCTATAATAAAGTTATCACATTATCTGTTCCTTAGCCCCTCAAATTTTTTAAATCTAGCCCAAATTCATTCAATTTTCTTAAAATGTAATCTGCATAAAACTGCTTATGTAAGTTTACTAAAATTTTGAAAAAAAAAGCTAAACATTTCTAAAAAAGCTTAAAGCTAAATCCCAACGTTTCCAGCTAAATGGAGAAAAAAAGCTAAATCTAGCTTGAAAAAAGCTAAAATGACAACACTGGGCGGAATACAGAATACAAGCGTAAGTGTAGTCACTGCACTGTAGCGCAATGTGGGAAAATGTAGATGGTAAAGTCGATATGAGTGAAACGGTCTCATAGCGGTTTCTTATCAATATGTTATCGATTTGTTATCGACGGGTTTTTGGCATGTTTTCCATTTCTTATCGACAAGTTATAGGTTTGTTACAGTTGTTGTATTGACGGGGTATAGGCGTGGTATTAATTAGTCACGAAGAAAATATTGATTTACTACTGAAAAGTTATGGAATTGTTTACAGAATGTAACCAATTTGTTATCGAGAAGTTATCGATTTTCTGTACTAAAACTGTTGGTATATTATCGAAAATTTTCGATTTATCATCGATATGTTATCAGAAAGTTTTTTTTAATTTTACCAGCTTACTATCGAATTAAATCAAAAGTTAAAGAGAAATCGATGATTCGGCGAAAACAAGCTGATAGAAAAACAATAATTGTCGGTATCGGTTTTTTACAATATCGAGCCAAGGAAGCTCTTCTCAAAAAGCCCAAAATTATTTGTATTTGGAAAGGTTACCTCTTCAACCCCTAGACTAGCTCAAGTTAGCCTCAAAATATTACCTTTCTACATGTATAGCTGCATGTTTACACATCGAACTTGCTTCTCACGCCTTATTTATTTTCACCCAGACCATTTCAACAAATTGGACTCCTACTACCGGCTGCCTTCGGATTTATTGCAGTTTTAAGGAAAAGTAGCGACACGCGAAACAAACAAGATTTCATCACGGAACAAACTCAAAGCAGTCTCTCGTTATGTCAAATGGCTGAGTATAAATGTAGGTGAGCTTGGGATCAAATCTCAGCAGCCGAAAAGCTGATAAAATGAAATTCAGAAGCATGTTCTAGTAACCATCGCCGTGTCCAAATTTTGTATTATTTTTTTAATCTAAATAAACCAAAAAGTAACAAAGAAAACTAAACTGGTTACAAATTTCGAAATTTTATAAAAAAAAAACTGGTTATTGTGAAAGCATTTCTTGAGATAGATATAGACTTCCTCATATCAAAATTATAAGCAAGAGAAGACAAAGGCTTTTATTGAGACATGTTGGTCCCGCCGTCCGTTAACACGGTAACGTGAGCAAAATTGAGACATCCTCACGAAAATTGGTAGACTGACTTATCTAGACCCAAAATCGCTCGGTATTGAATGTAGGCGAAATCGAATTAGAACCACGCCCACTTTTTCGATATCGAAAATTTCAGAAATGAAAAATTGCGATAATTGATTACAGAAGAATGATAAAGTGACTGATTTCCTCAAGTTATGTCAAAACATGGGTATTTGAAGAGCGTGAGACGGCTAGAAGAAGGTTTAAAAGTTCTAAAGCCGGCAACAAAAAGCCGTTGAATTTATAATGTTCAAATTTGGCAAGCAGGTTGTCCTTGCTGTAAAATATACACTTTGTAAAAATTTTCAGAATCGGTTGGGTTGGTGACCACGCCTTAAAAAATCGATATCGAAATTGCGAAAATTGGAAAAATGTGATAATTCATAACAAAAGGCCAATAAAGTGACTAAACTTTATATGTGCGTTGACCTTAAGACGAAAAATATAAATATGGTACAATTTTGGGAAATAGGCGTGGCACCGCTCACAAGTTTTAATTAGCTCATATTGCTTTATACAATTGTTTTTGTTATTGATTGTTTTGATATTAGGGAAAATTGAAAAGTTTACAAACGGCGATGGTTACTGGGACATGTTTCTGAATTTCGCTTCTTCATCAGCTAGCTTCTCGGGAGCTGAGTATTGAACTCGAAATTTCCAATATTCATACTTTATACTAGTGTAAAGGCAGTTGCCTTTAACCACTCAGCCATATGAATGCCCCGCTGCTCGCTTTGCAATTGGTCTCTAAGTATTGCCTTTTTGTTTTTATTCCTTTACCCACCATTTAGGTACATACTGTAACGAATTTACTTGCAAATCCTCTTATTTGCCCTTCTGCTAAGTTCTAATCACTAAACTGTTGAATAAATAACTCCAATATTGAATAATGGAAAAATGGCCTTTATTAAAGTACTTCACAATAACACTTATACTTTGCAACTAGCTGGCTTAATAACCAAACTGATTGATAGCTCAAATGAAACTCATTATTCATGCCTCAGCCTGTGCCGCTTTTATACTCTTCGGTTTCCTCGTTCACCCATTTCTCGTAAGGTCTAGTAATTTCGTGAACCTGATGCTTGTATATTTGCAATTTGTATCCATATGCGTGTGTCTCTGTTGCCCCGCATGTATGTGTGCAGACATAATGATTAATTTGTTTACGTACATACAAGTGTAGCAGCTTGCTTCATTTTGTTGTGACTTTATTTACTTAGTATCAGATTAGTGATGGGAGTATCACTTAGTGTCACTGATATTCGTCACACTGCCCTCCACGTAAGTCTGATCGTCCCGATCAGACAAATCTCTCGATCTAAACGCTGCTAGCCTCTCCAAATGAACCTCTTTCATTTTGGTTCGTGGTTTGCCAATGGTTTGTATGCGGTACACTACATCGTTGATCCGTTTTACAACTTTGTATGGGACTTCCCAGTTACACTGCAATTTCGGGGACAAACCTTTTTTTCGTTGTGGGTTGTATAGCAGCACCAAATCTCCTTCCTGAAACCCTTCCGAATTAATTGCTTTATCGTACCTCGCTTTCATCTTGTCACTCATAATCTTTGCTCGTTGCCTTACAAGATCGTGTATCCCTCTCAGCTCTTCTTCCAATACACCAGTGGATTTCTTGACATTCCGCATCGGCACCTATCCCATACTTCAAATTAGCTGGCAGTCGAAGGTCATTGCCAAAAATTACTTTTGCAGGGGTTTGGCCCGTTGTCTCATGCACTGCTGATCGGTAAGCCATCAAGTATAATGGTATGCGGGTATCCCACTCCTTATGGTACTTGTCTACTACTTTCCTTAAATGCTCCTCCAATGTTCTATTGAAACGTTCCACCATACCATCGGACTGAGGATGCAATGCAGTTGTCCGTGTTTTTCGAATGCCCAATGATTTACACATTTCTTGGAACACAGCTGATTCAAAATTCCTGCCTTGGTCAGAATGTAACTCCATTGGTACACCATACCTTGCAACCCATTCGTTTTTAACCACATCTGCTACTGTTCCTTCTTCTTGGTTTGGGATTGGGTATACCTCTGGCCATTTACTGAAATAATCCATAACCACCAGTACGTACTTGTTTCCGCGGTTGCTAGTAGGAAATGGTCCTGCGACATCCATAGCGATCCTTTCAAATGGTGCACCTGAAATATACTGCTTCATCTGGCCATGAATTCGTGTTTTGGGCCCTTTCGCTCTGTTGCATACCTCGCAGTTTGAAATCCACTCGGAGACCGACTGACTGCAACCAACCCAATAGAATCTCGGCTTAATTTTCTCGAGCGTCTTCGTGATTCCAAGATGACCTCCACTTGGACCATTATGCAGCTCGTTGAGCACGTCAGGAATCCTATTTCTGGGAACAACTATCAGTTTCTTCTTGCATTTACCATCCTCACTTTCCATACTCGATGAAGGCAACCGGATATCAATTCTAAACTGTTCCACTGTGCCCAATATGACTTCGCAATGGGACTCTCTGCTGACATCTGTTTGGTCTTTCGCTTCGTTCGAGCCCTTGCATAACACGTGACAGATCTGTATCTTCAAGCTGGCACATTCTTAGCTGTTCCTTGTCCCATTCATCTGTACATGTTATAGTCATTAGCCGGACATCTATAATGTCTTCTTTAGCCTCGGCCTTTGAACAGTGCTTGCATTCCAAACTACATGGTCTTCGTGACATTGCATCAGCATTTCCATGGGTGCTACCTTTTCGATGCTCAATAAAAAAGTCATAGCTCTGTAGTCGCTCGATCCACCGTTCCAATTGTCGTTCCGGATTACGGAACTGCAGAAGCAATTTCAACTCTGCGTGATCTGTCCTGACGCGGAATCGCTGGCCGTAGAGTTATTTGTGGAAATGTTTAATGTGCTCTACAAATGCCAACAGCTCTCTCCGTGTAACGCAATAGTTCCTCTCTGGTTTTCCAATTGAACGGCTGTAATATGCAACTACCTTCTCCTGTCCATCTACCAGTTGCGATAAAACGCCTCCTATAGCATATCCGCTCGCATCTGTATCTAGAATAAACGTTGCTCCTGGAATCGGATATGCCAACATTGGGGCAGTGCACAAACGCTCTTTCAATGTTTGGAAAGCTACTTCTTGCTCCCTCTTCCATTCAAAAGCTTTATTTTTCCTTGTTAGCTCGTGGAGACTATGGGCTACGCTTGCAAAATTTGGTACAAATCGGCGGTAATATGTGCACAGCCAAAGGAAACTTCTCAATTCATGCAGATTCTGTGGTCTTGGTCAATCCTTTACTGCCTCTATCTTTTCACTCGCTGTACCGGATACCTTCTGTCGTTACCTTGTGACCCAAATAATTTACTTCCTTTTTAAACAGCGCACACTTTTTGGGACTTAACTTCAGACCAGCGCCAGCTATTCTCTGGAAAACTTCATCTAAGTTTTTAAGATGTTCATCAAACTTCTTGCCCAATACGATGATGTTGTCCAGGTATACCAAGCATATTTTCCAATGTAGTCCTTTCAATACCTGATCCATGAGTCTCTCGAAAGTAGCTGGTGCATTACATAGTCCAAAGGGCATTACTGTAAATTGCCAAAGACCATCTCCGACGCTGAAGGCTGTTTTCTCTTTGTCTTCCTCCTTCACCTCCACTTGCCAGTACCCGCTTTTCAAGTCCAGCGTGGAAAACTATTTCGTACCAGAGAGCGAGTCCAGAGTATCGTCAATTCTTGGCAATGGGTAGCTATAATTTTTCCATCCTTCTTCTTTACAAGTACTACCGGTGAGCTCCAGGGACTAGCTGATGGTTCGATGACGCCGCTGTCGCTCATTTCTTGTATAATTTGATTCACAACTTCCCGCTTCGCCAGTGGAACACTACGTGGAGCTTGACGTATCGGCCTCACGTCTCCAGTGTCACTTTAATGTTTCACAACATTGGTGCGGCCTGGTTTGGAACCATCCTGGTCAAATATGTTTGCGTACTTTAGGAGCAGTTGCTTTGCCTCACTCTGATAATCTTCATCTAGCCCCTTCGTCCACGCCGTGATTTCATTTGAAAGATCAGTATTACTAGATGAAACGTGTTCCTGGAGCTGTTCACAGTTAATAACTACTTCGGCCTCTTGGCATTTTCCCAAAATAGCTCCTTTGGTCAAATTGAATGGTGACTTGAACTTATTGAGTACTCTTACCGGAATACATCCATCTTGTTTTGTCATAGCCAGGGTTTTTCCTACAAGTATGTTCAGTGCTGATTTATTTACTGCTTCGACCACCCACAATTTGTTTGTCCCACAATCTCCATCAACATTTGCTCAGATGACTGCTTCTGATTTTGGTGGTATTTGCTGACTCTCTTCCACCAGCACTCGTTTACTGCTGTAGCCTCTCTCGTAGCCGAAATTAAGTGGCACATCCATGTTCTTATGTCGCATCGTCTTGCTTTGCATATCGATTTTGATGCCTTGGTTGATTAAGAAGTCCACTCCAATTATGATTTCATCAACAATACCTGCCACTATAAAATTGTGTAGTACCGTGACGTTCCCAATTGCTACTTCACATTCTACTTCTCCAATTACCTGGGTGTCCTCTCCCGTGGCTGTACGTAATCTTGCTCCAAGCAATGGTCTTATCTTTTTGTTGACTAAATCTGATCGAATGATGGAATGGGATGCACCCGTATCTACAGTCAATAACCGTTCCTTTCCATCCACATGTCCTCCGACAGTAAGATTGCTGGACCTTCTTCCAATTTTCGAAATAGAGATTATGGGGCATTCAATTGAGGGAGCCAGCTGTCGCCCCTTACGGCTGACTCTCTTAAGTTTAACGATTGAGTGGACTTGGAGATTTGCTCATCTCCTTCAGCTCTGCGTTTACGACCACCCACATTGTTGGAACTGTTAGGGTTGGTGTTGCAATGTCGTGCAATATGACCTGGGTTGTCGCACTTGAAACATTTAATAACTCCGGCATTTTTCTGTTGTGATCCCTTCAGTGCTTCCAACATTGTGTCTCTCCACACGATGAGCTTTGTATGCTGGTTTACTCAATAGTGAGGCAGTTTCCTGAGTCAATGCATGTGATACCGTCTCTGCAAATGTTGGCTTTGGGTTTGCGTATGTGGCTCGCTTCGTTTCGACGTCCCGTATGCCATTTTTAAAGCTCTGAATTTTTACTCTTTCGGTGTATTCCACGGGTGCTTCGGCATTCGCCAAATGTGCAAGCCTTTCGACACCTGATGCAAACTCCTGCAAAGTCTCATTAGCTTTTTGGTAGCGGTTTTGCAACTCTATTTGGTGTATCTGCTTCCTGTGCTCGCTTCCGTATCGCCTCTCTAGAGCGCTCATCAATGTTTCGTAGTTGTTCCGCTCTCCCTCGGGAATAGTCTGTAGGATTTCAGCAGCAGATCTTTTCAATGCCACGAATAGTGCAGTAACTTTATCTTCAGCACTCCCGTTGTTCACTGCTGCGGTCTTCTCAAACTGAATCTTAAACACCTGGAAAGGAACAGAGCCGTCAAAAGATGGAGTTTTTACCTTCGTATTGCTTGCTGAAACAACTGGGCGAATTAGTTGCAACTCCTGTATATGACCTCGCAATGTTTCAATATCGGCATCGATTTTGTTCTCAAGTTGCAAAATTTTTGTGTCTTGCGCCTCCATCTTCGAAGAAATACGTCCTTCTTGCTCTTCCAATTGTGCAGAGATCTGCGCTGATATTTGTGCCGACATTTCGGATATTCGTGCCTCTTGTGCTTCAATCTTCGATGTTATATGGTTCTCCTGCGATTCCATCTGTGATGACATATACGTTTTCTGTTCTTCCAGTTGAGTTTCCATCTTGCATGTAATTTGTGTCGACATTTCTGAAATACGCGTCTCTTGTGCTTCCATCTTGGATGTTAAACGTGTCTCCTGCGATTCCAGCTGAGATGCCACTGTCGATGTTTGAGCAGATATTGCAGCCAATATCATGTTCAAGTCTGTGCTCGTAACTGTCTGCGATGTTTGGTTTTTCTCTTCAATTTTTGTTGTCTCGTCGACATCAAGATGAAAGACATACTCTTCCACGTTAATTCCTTCTGCTTCCATTGCCTCTCGTAGTCGTGCCTGAAGTTCGAGTTTAATGCCGGTTGTATTCAATCCACGGCTCTCCAACTCCTTCTTCAGTTGCTGGATCTTCAATTCACTGAACTTTGCCATGTCCTTGTTGTCCTCTGGAATTTATTTAACAATTCCACTTCTGACACCAATTGTAACGAATTTACTTGCAAATTCTCTTATTTGCCCTTCTGCTAAGTTCGAATCACTAAACTGTTGAGTAAATAACTCCAATATTGAATAATGGAAAAATGGCCTTTATTAAAACTGATTGATAGCTCAAATGAAACTCATTATTCATGCCTCAGCCTGTGCCGCCTTTATACTCTTCGGTTTCCTCGTTCACCCATTTCTCGTAAGGTCTGGTAATTTCGTGAACCTGATGCTTGTTTATGAGCTATATACACGTATATCTTCAATTTGTATGCATATGCGTGTGTATATGTGAGCGGCTGATGATGACATGCGCTTGTGAATATCTCTCTCTGTTGCCCCGCATGTATGTGTGCAGACATAATGATTAATTTGTTTACGTACATACAAGTGTAGCAGCTTGCTTCATTGTGTTGTGGCTTTATTTACTTAGTATCAAATTAGTGATGGGAGTATCACTTAGTGTCACTGATATTCGTCACAATACTAATTCTATATGCTTTTAATCCTAATTGTGTGGTATATTTATAGGCGCGCTTAAAGCTTATTAACATTGGATTTTTGTAGTATTGCTTTTATTAGCAGTACTTCCGCTGTTAACAATTATATAATATTATTGTCTGTATTAAATTAGCGAAACATGCTCATATTTCTTTATACAATTGTTTTCGTTATTAAAATAATAAAATAATATATTGTAACGAATTTAGAGAAATTCCACTTATTCCAAACCTTCTGCTAACTTTCCAATCGCTAAACTTTGAATAAATAACTCCAATATTCAGTAATGCAAAATGGTCTTCATTAGACTACTTTGAGAGTACTTCGCAATAACACTTAACTTCACAACCAATAGTGTGCTTAAATCAAAACTGATTACAGATTCCTCAGCTTGCGCTGCTTTTATACTCTCAGTTTTCTCGTTCATCCATTTCTCCTAAGGTCTAGTCATTTCGCGAAACTGTATTCCAGAACAATTGTATCCCTTGCATGCTTATTAGCTATATACATGTACATATACCTATTTATAGTTTATGTCTCTCTCATAGCCATATGCGGTTGTATGCGTGAGTACTACTTCGGCTGATGATTATATGTGTTTGCGAGTATCTCTTCGTTGCCTTGTATGTATATATGTGTGTAAATGATGATTGATTTGTTTACGTACAGACGAGTGGCTGCTTAGTATCAGGTTAGTGATTCTAATATTCGTCACAATATTTTAAGTTTTCCTACCTAACTGCATTCAAGTCTCAATTTTCATAAAAAGTGGACTTAGTCTGTTTGCCTACGAAGCCAGCGAAATATTTTTTGGTGAACTGTCTTTTCTTCTCTACAAAGAAATTTCCACCTTTTATAAGCGTTATCTACTTTTTGTGTATGCTATCAAAGAAAAAAAAAAGAATCAAAGAATTGTAATAAAGTCATGTATGGAAGTTGTAAACAATGCGAATCACCATGGCGTATGAGCAACTTCAATGTGCGTGTATATGATTTATTAACGGTAACGTGGCAAGATGGAGTATGCGTTTATTAAGAATAATTAAAAAATAAATAAATGTAAGGCGCGATAACCGCCGAAGAGATCTAAGGCCGAGCTTCTCTTCCAATTTGCGTCGTGCTCCTCTTGATTTTCCCTACAAATGGGCTGGACGGGACCTACATGATTTTATGCCGACTCTGAACGGCATCTGCAAGGCAGATGAGTTTTCACTGAGAGATTTTCATGGCAGAAATACACCCGGGGCGCTTGCCAATCACTGCCGAGGGGCGACCCCGCTTAGAAAAATTTTCTTCTAATTGAAAAACCTTATTTCTAAAATTTTGATGTTGCTTGCCCGGGGTTTGAACCCAGGGCATCCGGTGTGGTAGGCGGAGCACGCTACCATCACACCACGGTGGTGAAAAATATGTTTGAAGAAATTAATTATGTGTGATATTTCCATTTAGTTCATATGTACATACATACTTATAGACATTCATACATACATACATATTATTTGATTTCACATAGATATTATTCATATGAAAGCAGGCACTTTGTTCTTGCTGTTAATAAATTGGCTTGCAAAGAGTGAAGTAGCTAATAAAAAGTAGTTCCAACAAAAGACTGTGTAACAGAATTGGTAAAGTTACAAAGTTTTGTGAAATTGAAAAAGATTGTGAATTTTCTGTCACTTCAATAACACGAAAAAAGTAAATTTTCTTGTTGATGAACATGACGCGTTATTTTGTTATATTTTTGTTGATGATTGAAATTATAGTAAAAAGTTATATTAAACAAGTAAGGAAGGCTAAGCTTGGGTGTAACCGAACATTACATACTCAATTCAGAGCTAAGTTGCGTTGGTTTCGTAGGGTTTCGTAGATGGTTTATAAGTGGGTTTTAATTCCATATCGCATAAGTTTTGGAAATATCGACCAAACCAAGGATGACGTTTTTTGGAACGATATTCCTTCATCCTTTGTCAAATAAGGGAAAATCACCATTAGGAAAATGAACCTAGGGTAACCCTGGAATGTGTTTGTATGAAATGGGTATCAAATGAAAAGTGTTAATGATTATTTTAAAAGGGAGTGGGCCTTGGCTCTATAGGTGGACGCCTGTTCGAGATATCGCCATAAAAGGTGGACCAGGGGTGACCCTAGAATGAGTTTGTACGATATGGTTATCAAATGAAAGGTGTTAATGAGTATTTTAAAAGGGAGTGGGCCTTGGTTCTATAGCTTGACGCCTTTTTGAGATATCGCCATAAAGGTGGACCAGGGGTGACTCTAGAATGTGTTTGTACGATATGGGTATCAAATGAAAGGTATTAATGAGTGTTTTAAAAGGGAGTGGGCCTTAGTTCTATAGGCGGACGCCTTTTCAAGATATCGCCATAAAGGTGGACCAGGGGTGACTCTATAATGTGTTTGTACGATATGGGTATCAAATGAAAGGTATTAATGAGTATTTTAAAAGGGGGTGGGCCTTGGTTCTATAGGTGGACGCCTGTTCGAGATATCGCCATAAAAGGTGGACCAGGGGTGACCCTAGAATGAGTTTGTACGATATGGTTATCAAATGAAAGGTGTTAATGATTATTTTAAAAGGGAGTGGGCCTTGCTTCTATAGCTTGACGCCTTTTTGAGATATCGCCATAAAGGTGGACCAGGGGTGACTCTAGAATGTGTTTGTACGATATGGGTATCAAATGAAAGGTATTAATGAGTATTTTAAAAGGGAGTGGGCCTTAGTTCTATAGGCGGACGCCTTTTCAAGATATCGCCATAAAGGTGGACCAGGGGTGACTCTATAATGTGTTTGTACGATATGGGTATCAAATGAAAGGTATTAATGAGTATTTTAAAAGGGGGTGGGCCTTGGTTCTATAGGTGGACGCCTGTTCGAGATATCGCCATAAAAGGTGGACCAGGGGTGACCCTAGAATGAGTTTGTACGATATGGTTATCAAATGAAAGGTGTTAATGAGTATTTTAAAAGGGAGTGGGCCTTGGTTCTATAGCTTGACGCCTTTTTGAGATATCGCCATAAAGGTGGACCAGGGGTGACTCTAGAATGTGTTTGTACGATATGGGTATCAAATGAAAGGTATTAATGAGTGTTTTAAAAGGGAGTGGGCCTTAGTTCTATAGGCGGACGCCTTTTCAAGATATCGCCATAAAGGTGGACCAGGGGTGACTCTATAATGTGTTTGTACGATATGGGTATCAAATGAAAGGTATTAATGAGTATTTTAAAAGGGGGTGGGCCTTGGTTCTATAGGTGGACGCCTGTTCGAGATATCGCCATAAAAGGTGGACCAGGGGTGACCCTAGAATGAGTTTGTACGATATGGTTATCAAATGAAAGGTGTTAATGATTATTTTAAAAGGGAGTGGGCCTTGGTTCTATAGCTTGACGCCTTTTTGAGATATCGCCATAAAGGTGGACCAGGGGTGACTCTAGAATGTGTTTGTACGATATGGGTATCAAATGAAAGGTATTAATGAGTATTTTAAAAGGGAGTGGGCCTTAGTTCTATAGGCGGACGCCTTTTCAAGATATCGCCATAAAGGTGGACCAGGGGTGACTCTATAATGTGTTCGTACGATATGGGTATCAAATTAAAGCTACTAAAGAAGTTTTAAAAGAGTGTGAGCCTTACTTATATATGTGAAGGCGTTATAGAGATATCGACCAAAATGTGGATCAGGGTGACCCAGAACATCTTCTGTCGGGTACCGCTGATTCATTTATATATGTAATACCTGCCATGATTGCAAGGGCTTTTGATTTCGCCCTGCAGAAGTTTTTCATTTACTTCTACTTAATATGGTAGGTGTCACAGAATTAAGGCATTTTTTTCATTTTTGGAAATTTTCGATATCGAAAAAGTGGGCGTGATCATAGTCGGATTTCGCCCATTTTTAATACCAAGATAAAGCGAGTTCAGATAAGTACGTGAACTAAGTTTAGTAAAGATATATCGATTTTTGCTCAAGTTATCGTGTTAACGGCCGAGCGGGAGGACAGACGGTCGACTGTGTATAAAAACTGGGCGTGGCTTTAACCGATTTCGCCCATTTTCACAGAAAACAGTTATCGTCATAGAAGCTATGCCCTTACTAAATTTCAGAAGGATGTGCAAATTTTTGTTCGACTTATGGCATTAAAAGTATTCTAGACAAATTAAATTATTTTTGTATTTTGTTGCACCATATCATTTTTTTTAAGTGGGCGTGTGCGTTATCCGAATTTGCTAATTTTTACTAAGAACACATATAGTAATAGGAGTAACGTTCCTGCCAAATTTCATCATCATATCTTCAACGACTGCCAAATTACAGCTTGCAAAACTTTTAAATTATTTTCTTTTAAAAGTGGGCGGTGCCACGCCCATTGTCCAATATTTTACTAATTTTATATTCTGCGTCTTAAGGTCAACCCACCTACCAAGTTTCATCGCTGTATCTATCTTTGGTAATGAATTATCGCACTTTTTCGGTTTTTCGAAATTTTCGATATCGAAAAAGTGGGCGTGGTTATAGTCCGATTTCGTTCATTTCAAATAGCGATCTGAGATGAGTGCCCAGGAACTTACATACCATATTTCATTAAGATACCTCAAAATTTACTCAAGTTATCGTGTTTACGGACGGACGGACATGGCTAAATGAATTTCTTTTTTCGCCCAGATCATTTTGATATATAAAAGTCTATATCTATCTCAATTAGTTTATCCCGTTACGGGTTACCGTTATGCGAACAAAATTAATATACTCTGTGAGCTCTGCTCAGCTGAGTATAAAAACAGTTAATACCAAAAGAAAGAAGCTTATTGTTTCCCTGGGTATTCGAGGAGTGGAGACAGCTTGTGAGTATTCACTGATGTTATAAAAATATACATCCGTATACATTTATTATTATTCTTTGGAGAAATATTGATTATCAACACTCTTCGTTTGTATGTAGTTATGTTGTAGCCTGCGATTGAAATTTGAAAAAAAGTTCAGATCCAGCAATTAGCAAACTACTTTTCGAAAGTTGTTTTGTTCGCTTAAACTGATTATTGAATCAGCGTTTTCATTTTGGCTCTAACTTTCGATATTTCAGCTGAATTTAAAGCGAAATTTTGCCACGAAACTTGACTCATCTAACTCATCGTTGATCGTCGCAAACAAAAGGAATATATGTAGCATACATTCAGGCAGACTTTCTTATATTGGGTTTGGTGTACTGTTGCAGATGATATTAACTCCTTTTGGCTTAAATGTTTTCTTATTGACTAAAGAAATATTATTGATATAAAGCTCTTTTTTGCAAAGATATAGCTTATTTTATTCAACCACGATCCCTTTAAAAATCTTTTATATAAGAGTAGGCGTGGTCCTTAAACGATTTCGTAAATTTTTCTTCGAAGCGTTTCTTATAGTGATGGCAAGCTCGCTGCAGAATTTTGTTATGATAAGTTTAACGGTTTTTGATTTATTATTAATAATATTTTCAAAAAGTTCTTAAAAATTTTATCAAGGGTCTTAATTAAATAATTCTAGGTGTATTATTTACTAAATAGTTAGGTTTCTTGTCCTTTCCAAAATGTTAGTAGACGGACGGACGGACATGACTAAATCAATTTTTTTTCGATACTAATGAATGGAAGTCTATATCTATCTCCATTCCTTTGTACCTGTACAACTAACCGTTATGTTTTAATTGTCTGATCAACGCCCTAGATTGATGAGGAGTGTGATGACTAGTACCTGGGACCTACCCAATTATTTTCTAGCTTTTAGTATTACTATTACTTCATATAAGTATTGTTTTCAATAAAACCGTTTAACTTAACATTTTTTTTAAATATTTTATTTTCAAGTTTTTAGTCTTTATTTAATTCACTATTATTTCTCATTTTGTTTAGTTCATTTAGTAACTCATTACTACAAGGAATCTTTCCAGGCAATTTGTTACAATTTAAGTCCTGAATACATAATCCTTCCAAAGACTTTACTCGACTCAGCGCCAAGTGCCGCATTATTGATGCCCCCTAAATTCAGAAGAAAATAAATAATATAGAAACATATTTTGTGAAACCCTTTTTTTGTAGAAAGACAAGGGGTCAAAATAGAAGGCAAATTTCAGAAGTAAAATTTCAGGAGTCAAATTTCAGAAGTCAAAACATTTAATTTTTTGCAAACCTCAGAAACGTTTATCTATTTGGAGGGTGTTGTGTATAAAGAAAAAGTACTAAAATCTAAAATTTTAAATTGTGTGCAATGGCAAACATGTAATTAATTAAATCCTTTTCGCGTTTAACCTTTTCAAATGTATTCGCAATATTAAACAAAACGTTAGTCGCTCCCAGCTGAAAATTGCTGCAGTTCTGTTTCTGTTGTTGCTATTTCGCAAAATTAAATTTTTTTGCCGTCTTATTACTTTCTGCATTTTCATGATTCAGTCACAAGAGGTTTGCTCGGCTGACAAATTTTTTGACAATTGAAGCCATTTTGCTCCCAACTCGAATTGATATCCGTTAACTGTGTTGTTTCTTTGCGATTTTTCAAAAAATATTAGTAGTAGATAATATCATAATTCCTTAGAAATTTTTTTTTAATTGTATGATGAATTTATCAAATACGCCATGATCTATTAGTGTGGCTGAAATGTACGGATACCAAAGAATCGGGCACTTTCGTAAACTTATGAACATACGAAACCTAAGTCAAAAGCTCGACTAGTAAATCGATTCACATAAAAATGTCATTAGTAAATACACTGGTCGACGGCCAAAATTTACCAGAGACGCCGTTATGAAATTCGTATGTAAAACCACCCCTTGATTTCGAAAATCGAGCTCATTTTTGATTCTATGGTACCGTTTTTAAGATATTTGCAATTTACCGTTATTCGAAAAAACCAAAAAGGTGGCTCCCTTTAATTACGTATATCTCACGAACGGATCAAGCAATTGCAAAAAAATTTGCTATAAATGCATAATACATTGTATTTTGCTCAACCAGATAGTTTCCGAGATATTAGCTTATAATTTCAGGTTTTTGTTTTTTTTTTATGAAAAAATATGAAAAAATTTACTTTTTGCGAGGGCAGCATTCCAAAACCACAACTTTTTTTCCAGATGTTTTTTCTGTACGTAAAGCTCTGTCTAATTAAAAAAAAGATAAGCCACCATCGAAGAAAATCGATGCAAAACTACGTAAGTTATAAGCGATCAAATAAGAATACCCAGGTTGGGCAATTTCAACATATACCTCAAAACGTATGTATGGTATAAAGAAGAGTGAAATATCTAGCTATGCTCTGTTTCTATTTAGTTAAAAGTTCAATTTATGAAGGAAATTTCCCATATTTTTAACTTTTTTTTAAATTTATTTATGTTTATACTATATTCTAACAATCTTTATCTTAATTTGATTTTACTATGTAGTCGAAATAATTATGTGTTCTACTTTGACGCTTATTCAGTTTAGGATCGGTTTCTCTTACGAGAAACCAGCAGCAATCATCCATCATTGCGACGTCTCAGAATCCTTGATATCGATTCTCAATTAATTTCATTTGCTGATGAAACCTTTCGCCATGTTCGTCACATTCGTCGCCAAGATTTGCCGGAAAAAAAGCTCAAATGTGAGTGCAGAAAGTGAATTTTTAAGGACATATTTACGCCTGGAAAGAAAATATTAGTTAGGTAAACAAGTTATAGAATTTTGGGAAACTAATTTTAATAAGCCTTTAAGCAAATTTCGCATAATTATTGATTAAGTCGTTCACTATCTGCTCGTAGTTAGGGCTTTTGTGTCTACCGAGAAGAGAAGCAACGACCTTTTCAAAGGATTCCAACGCTGCTGCCTCAACTGATGAGAGTAGTCTTTTGAATTGATTATTGTTGATCAACTTTTTTATTTGTGCTCCAACAAAAATACCTTCCTTTATCTTGGCTTGAGAAATATCTGAAAAAATTTCTTCGTGACGAGTTCTACAATATATAACCTTAACATCGGATGACACAAATTTAAATTGTTGCATACGAGAAGTGTGGATCTCGGCCTTTTCCTTGGATAGTTCCAAATCTCTTATCCAATCATTAAGTTGTGCTTGTGGCAGAACGTTTCTCTCGTTTCCCATGCGAAATTCAGTACAACTTGATTCCCCGCATTCAGATATTACTGTTGACAGTGGAACTGGATTCGCAACTGCCGTTGAATGTAGTACTGGTAATGTCACTGTAGGTACGCTGGCATAGGTTACTCTTCTTGATCTTCCAATGCCAAGTACTTTTGTTTGACAAATATAACACTCTATTGAATGGCAAGTAGGTTCTCTCCATAACATTGGTGTATCAAATTTTATTTGTTGTCCGGATTCCGACTGAATCAATTCTACTCGACACGATGTACACAAAGTGTTCGGTGTCCATGGTTTTTCAGCATTTTTGTGCTCAATGCCAAAATACTTGGAGTATAAAGTTTTCGTATGATCTGAGAATACTCGTCGTCGCCTTATGATAGTATATTGGCCACACATGAAACAGAACATATCTGGATCGTTATTACAAACAAATTCTCGCGCCCTTTTACTCATTTTATATTTTTAATAAATCACGGTTTTGAAATTTGACTTATGAACTGAACTATCTTCGGCGAGCTTTGCAGATGTTATGAAGTTTCAAGGCGCATTAACTCATATTTATACTCGGAACAAGAATAAAATTGAAAAAATCAAATCTTACCTAGACAGAAAGGTTCCTTTTTATACGAAGCCGGGAAAAGAAAATACTACCTGCTTTAGATGTAGGCTTTAAAAATTTTTTGTGTCTTATAATTTTGAAAATCTACCTGCATACTTATCCATAAGTGACGGAAATACATGTTTATAACTACATGCCTACAGCAGGTTTCGAACCTAACCACTCTTCCTTTCGATGCAACCACTCTACCTACTATAAAACAATTCGAGTATTAAAAGTACTATTTGATTTATTTAAAGAAAAAGTATTATCATTGTTATGGTGTTATTCGTTTATTCGGATAATATCCCATTTGCACTTTATACCTTTAATATATGTATGTATACATACATTGAAGTTGCGCAACCTGGGTATTTTTATTTGATCGCTTATAACTTACGTAGTTTTGCATCGATTTTATTCGATGATAGCTTATCTTTTTTCTAATTAAACAGAGCTTTACGTAAAGAAAAAATATCTGGATAAAAAGTTGTGGTTTTGGAATGTTGCCCTCGCAAAAAGTAATTTTTTTCATGTTTTTTCATAAAAAAAAACAAAATTCTGAAATGATAAGCTAATATCACGAAAACTATCTGGTTGAGCAAAAACCAATGTATTATGTATTCATAGAAAAGTCATTCAGGCAGACTTTCTTATATTGGGTTTGGTGTACTGTTGCAGATGATATTAACTCCTTTTGGCTTAAATGTTTTCTTATTGACTAAAGAAATATTATTGATATAAAGCTCTTTTTTGCAAAGATATAGCTTATTTTATTCAACCACGATCCCTTTAAAAATCTTTTATATAAGAGTAGGCGTGGTCCTTAAACGATTTCGTAAATTTTTCTTCGAAGCGTTTCTTATAGTGATGGCAAGCTCGCTGCAGAATTTTGTTATGATAAGTTTAACGGTTTTTGATTTATTATTAATAATATTTTCAAAAAGTTCTTAAAAATTTTATCAAGGGTCTTAATTAAATAATTCTAGGTGTATTATTTACTAAATAGTTAGGTTTCTTGTCCTTTCCAAAATGTTAGTAGACGGACGGACGGACATGACTAAATCAATTTTTTTTCGATACTAATGAATGGAAGTCTATATCTATCTCCATTCCTTTGTACCTGTACAACTAACCGTTATGTTTTAATTGTCTGATCAACGCCCTAGATTGATGAGGAGTGTGATGACTAGTACCTGGGACCTACCCAATTATTTTCTAGCTTTTAGTATTACTATTACTTCATATAAGTATTGTTTTCAATAAAACCGTTTAACTTAACATTTTTTTTAAATATTTTATTTTCAAGTTTTTAGTCTTTATTTAATTCACTATTATTTCTCATTTTGTTTAGTTCATTTAGTAACTCATTACTACAAGGAATCTTTCCAGGCAATTTGTTACAATTTAAGTCCTGAATACATAATCCTTCCAAAGACTTTACTCGACTCAGCGCCAAGTGCCGCATTATTGATGCCCCCTAAATTCAGAAGAAAATAAATAATATAGAAACATATTTTGTGAAACCCTTTTTTTGTAGAAAGACAAGGGGTCAAAATAGAAGGCAAATTTCAGAAGTAAAATTTCAGGAGTCAAATTTCAGAAGTCAAAACATTTAATTTTTTGCAAACCTCAGAAACGTTTATCTATTTGGAGGGTGTTGTGTATAAAGAAAAAGTACTAAAATCTAAAATTTTAAATTGTGTGCAATGGCAAACATGTAATTAATTAAATCCTTTTCGCGTTTAACCTTTTCAAATGTATTCGCAATATTAAACAAAACGTTAGTCGCTCCCAGCTGAAAATTGCTGCAGTTCTGTTTCTGTTGTTGCTATTTCGCAAAATTAAATTTTTTTGCCGTCTTATTACTTTCTGCATTTTCATGATTCAGTCACAAGAGGTTTGCTCGGCTGACAAATTTTTTGACAATTGAAGCCATTTTGCTCCCAACTCGAATTGATATCCGTTAACTGTGTTGTTTCTTTGCGATTTTTCAAAAAATATTAGTAGTAGATAATATCATAATTCCTTAGAAATTTTTTTTTAATTGTATGATGAATTTATCAAATACGCCATGATCTATTAGTGTGGCTGAAATGTACGGATACCAAAGAATCGGGCACTTTCGTAAACTTATGAACATACGAAACCTAAGTCAAAAGCTCGACTAGTAAATCGATTCACATAAAAATGTCATTAGTAAATACACTGGTCGACGGCCAAAATTTACCAGAGACGCCGTTATGAAATTCGTATGTAAAACCACCCCTTGATTTCGAAAATCGAGCTCATTTTTGATTCTATGGTACCGTTTTTAAGATATTTGCAATTTACCGTTATTCGAAAAAACCAAAAAGGTGGCTCCCTTTAATTACGTATATCTCACGAACGGATCAAGCAATTGCAAAAAAATTTGCTATAAATGCATAATACATTGTATTTTGCTCAACCAGATAGTTTCCGAGATATTAGCTTATAATTTCAGGTTTTTGTTTTTTTTTTATGAAAAAATATGAAAAAATTTACTTTTTGCGAGGGCAGCATTCCAAAACCACAACTTTTTTTCCAGATGTTTTTTCTGTACGTAAAGCTCTGTCTAATTAAAAAAAAGATAAGCCACCATCGAAGAAAATCGATGCAAAACTACGTAAGTTATAAGCGATCAAATAAGAATACCCAGGTTGGGCAATTTCAACATATACCTCAAAACGTATGTATGGTATAAAGAAGAGTGAAATATCTAGCTATGCTCTGTTTCTATTTAGTTAAAAGTTCAATTTATGAAGGAAATTTCCCATATTTTTAACTTTTTTTTAAATTTATTTATGTTTATACTATATTCTAACAATCTTTATCTTAATTTGATTTTACTATGTAGTCGAAATAATTATGTGTTCTACTTTGACGCTTATTCAGTTTAGGATCGGTTTCTCTTACGAGAAACCAGCAGCAATCATCCATCATTGCGACGTCTCAGAATCCTTGATATCGATTCTCAATTAATTTCATTTGCTGATGAAACCTTTCGCCATGTTCGTCACATTCGTCGCCAAGATTTGCCGGAAAAAAAGCTCAAATGTGAGTGCAGAAAGTGAATTTTTAAGGACATATTTACGCCTGGAAAGAAAATATTAGTTAGGTAAACAAGTTATAGAATTTTGGGAAACTAATTTTAATAAGCCTTTAAGCAAATTTCGCATAATTATTGATTAAGTCGTTCACTATCTGCTCGTAGTTAGGGCTTTTGTGTCTACCGAGAAGAGAAGCAACGACCTTTTCAAAGGATTCCAACGCTGCTGCCTCAACTGATGAGAGTAGTCTTTTGAATTGATTATTGTTGATCAACTTTTTTATTTGTGCTCCAACAAAAATACCTTCCTTTATCTTGGCTTGAGAAATATCTGAAAAAATTTCTTCGTGACGAGTTCTACAATATATAACCTTAACATCGGATGACACAAATTTAAATTGTTGCATACGAGAAGTGTGGATCTCGGCCTTTTCCTTGGATAGTTCCAAATCTCTTATCCAATCATTAAGTTGTGCTTGTGGCAGAACGTTTCTCTCGTTTCCCATGCGAAATTCAGTACAACTTGATTCCCCGCATTCAGATATTACTGTTGACAGTGGAACTGGATTCGCAACTGCCGTTGAATGTAGTACTGGTAATGTCACTGTAGGTACGCTGGCATAGGTTACTCTTCTTGATCTTCCAATGCCAAGTACTTTTGTTTGACAAATATAACACTCTATTGAATGGCAAGTAGGTTCTCTCCATAACATTGGTGTATCAAATTTTATTTGTTGTCCGGATTCCGACTGAATCAATTCTACTCGACACGATGTACACAAAGTGTTCGGTGTCCATGGTTTTTCAGCATTTTTGTGCTCAATGCCAAAATACTTGGAGTATAAAGTTTTCGTATGATCTGAGAATACTCGTCGTCGCCTTATGATAGTATATTGGCCACACATGAAACAGAACATATCTGGATCGTTATTACAAACAAATTCTCGCGCCCTTTTACTCATTTTATATTTTTAATAAATCACGGTTTTGAAATTTGACTTATGAACTGAACTATCTTCGGCGAGCTTTGCAGATGTTATGAAGTTTCAAGGCGCATTAACTCATATTTATACTCGGAACAAGAATAAAATTGAAAAAATCAAATCTTACCTAGACAGAAAGGTTCCTTTTTATACGAAGCCGGGAAAAGAAAATACTACCTGCTTTAGATGTAGGCTTTAAAAATTTTTTGTGTCTTGTAATTTTGAAAATCTACCTGCATACTTATCCATAAGTGACGGAAATACATGTTTATAACTACATGCCTACAGCAGGTTTCGAACCTAACCACTCTTCCTTTCGATGCAACCACTCTACCTACTATAAAACAATTCGAGTATTAAAAGTACTATTTGATTTATTTAAAGAAAAAGTATTATCATTGTTATGGTGTTATTCGTTTATTCGGATAATATCCCATTTGCACTTTATACCTTTAATATATGTATGTATACATACATTGAAGTTGCGCAACCTGGGTATTTTTATTTGATCGCTTATAACTTACGTAGTTTTGCATCGATTTTATTCGATGATAGCTTATCTTTTTTCTAATTAAACAGAGCTTTACGTAAAGAAAAAATATCTGGATAAAAAGTTGTGGTTTTGGAATGTTGCCCTCGCAAAAAGTAATTTTTTTCATGTTTTTTCATAAAAAAAAACAAAAATCTGAAATGATAAGCTAATATCACGAAAACTATCTGGTTGAGCAAAAACCAATGTATTATGTATTCATAGAAAATTTTATCGTGTTTCCGATTCTGTAAACTGTTTTGCAATTGCTTCACCCGTTCGTGAGATATACGTAATTAAAGGGAGCCATCTTTTTGGTTTTTTCGAATAACGGTAAATTGCAAATATCTCAAAAACGGTACCATAGAATCAAAAATGAACTCAGTTTTCGAAATCAGGGGGTGATTTTACATACGAATTTCATAACGGCGTTTCTGGTAAAGAGAAAAAGTTGAAATTCGTGGTCTAGTGATATTAGAGATTCCATAACTAAATGTACTCATTGAGCATATAAACTTATTCATTCCATATGTTCGGAACATTCCTCTCCATTTAACAATTTGTGGAATCGTTTTATATTAGGAACAATATGTACATATATACTTGTTTGTAATATTCGGACCTCGTGAGGTTGTACCTTTTTTTTGTCAGTTCATTGCGGCTGCTGATTATAGTATCACCGCCGGCTGCCAGTTTGAAATCGTCCTATCTCAAAATACTTTTCAAAAACTTCCCATTTCAGAATTTCTCACAAAAACGCCCTATATCAGAATAAGGTTGAAGAACTCCTTATTCCAGAATGCTTTTCATTAACTCCCTCTTATGTCAAAATGCTCAGATAGGCAGTTTTAGAAACACATTTTGAGGTAGTGTATTTTTGAATAAAATTGTGACGTACGGCATTCTTCAAACAAGATCTGCAATAATAATGACTAAACCAACAAAATTATTTATCAATTCCAAAACCTGCTGGCATATAGAAATTTATTATCATTGCTAATATACTACTAAAGGTACTTTTCTACTACAATTTTCGCTGAAAGGGATTGAATTATTCCCCGTTTTTCTTGCTTTGTAAAAGCAACCCGTACAGATTTTTAAATTTGGGACTGTCAAAGCTCTGTCATCATTGGAGAACAAACCTCTAGTAATTGAATCATGTGCATTTTGACTTCCGAATTTTGACTTCTAAAATTTGACTTTTGAATTTTGACTTCTGAATTTTCATATCAGAGTTTTGACTTCTGAAGTTTGGCTTCCTGAAAAAAAAGGGTTCTGACTAATGTTTTCTGAAAAAATGTGTTTCTGAATTTTTGTTCTCTGAATTTATTGTGGGAACCCACATTATAAATAGCGGAGCCCTCTTGAAAGGCGCTGCACTGAACAGGTAGCCTAAAATTCGGACTGGCACCGAGCTCCTGCCAGAATACGCTTTCCTCAACACCTCCGTCAAGCCTAGGCCCATCTGCCAAACGATTCATCTCTAGAGTTCCGTCACACATTAATTTCATACCTGATTTTCTCCTGAGAGGATTCACCATTCGAATCTGGTAAGAAGAGTGGAAGTGACGCAAAGTAATCTGTCCTCTCTTGGATGTAGTAGAACCAGTTATAAAGCTGGAGTACCTCTAATTAACAAGCTCATATTAAAATATTCTCTATCTCTTACCCCAACGCATTCTACTGCGCACTCTCCAATTCACTCTTACATGCCCACTTCCACTTAAAGTCAAACTATTACTTACTTCCAGTATAACCCTCACTTTCACTATCACTGTCACGCTTATTTCTATTGCCACTTCCTCTACTCATCCCACCCGAAATTCCTTATACATAGAATCTCTATACCAAATATTGAAAATATTTGAGGAGATATAGCGAATTTAACCTTTTCGTCGTAGGGGGTGTGATACCGCCCACTTTTTCAAAATTCTATACATATTGCTATATAGGACACGTATTTATTAAATTAGGGCAACATTTAATTTTTATTCCCAATGGGCGTTGCCCGGCCCACTTTACCAAAACTGACCGAGTAAGGCCACGGGAGAGTACTTTTCGTCTAGATCGGTTGAGTTCTTTGAACGTCTGTAAGAACTATCTGGGGCCTGTATCCCGTTAAATGAACCGTGATCGAAATCAATTTTTTAAATCACAATAGCTCTGAAATGGGTAATTGGATTCACTTCCGTCAATACTTAAACGGAAAAGAGTTTTCCGAAATTTCACAATAAAACGGTAAATACTACCTGTGTAGCAGGACCGCACAAAAGCTGAACTCTTCTGTCAAAGTCAAGGGTGGAATATAAAGTTCTTAGACAATAAGCAATTTTCTTTGATTTTTTTGTCAGTTCATTGCGGCTGCTGCGTAGAGTATGACCCCATGTCGGCTACCAGCTCGAAATCGTCCTATCTCAAAATACTTTTCAAAAATTACCCATTTCAGAATTTCTCACAAAAACGCCCTATATCAGAATTATGTCCCCTAAGCTCAGAATCTCAAGGAACTTTGAAGTTTCCATTGTGGACAGGACCCACAGGGAAACGGGGAATCCCTATAATGACCCTGACTCAGAGGTGTGGTTCACGGATGGATCAAAATTCGATGAAGGAAGAACGGCAGCTGGCATCTATGGGCCGAACTTCAAGAAATCGATACCAATGGGATGCTACCCCACCATATTTTAGGCAGAAATCCTTGCAAGAAGTTTGTCGCAGAGAATGTCTGCGGAGAGGCTCAACATCGAAGAGCATCTACATTATGTCGGACAGCCAGGTGCCCCTGCGTGCCTTGCAATCCTACACAGTTACATCTAAGCTAGTGGATGACTGCACTGAAATCCTTAATTACCTGGGAACCAAAAACAAGGTTTTGTTGGGATGGGTTCCCGGGCATCAGGGACATGAAGGCAATGAACATGCAGATTACCTAACAAAGCAGGGTGCTTTAGAAGCATTCTATGGTCAAAAGGTTGTTGTCACAAAAGGTCGTGCATTTACAAAAGCACACACCAGGGAAACCAAACAATTTATATGTCACTGGATTAACTGCCCAGGGCAAGGACAGGCCAAACTGTTTACACTTCTGGCAACGAAAGTATCAGCCAAACTTATTAATCAAAGCAGGTAGAGCCAAGAACTCTCACTGGGTACTATACGGGGTACTGTGGTCGACGATATCACCTAAGTAAGTTTAATCTATCCGATACTCTAATTTGTCGTTTCTGTGAGCTGGAGGATGAAACGCCGGTTTACATTCCCTGCGCATGCGTAGCTCTGGCTAGGCAGAGACTCTCCCATCTAGATGAGGTGACTCTTAATCCCTATGTGCTATGGAGTAAAACGTCTGAAGAGGTACTTAGATACATCAAAAGTCTCCAGATACAAAATAAGGCTGAAAGGTCATGCACAATAGATCTGCACAAGGTCGCAGTGCTTCCAGGCCTAGTAATAATAATAATATATGGGAAGTAGGTTGAAAAACGCCTTATCTCAGAATGCTTTTCATTAGCTCCCTCTTATGTCAAAGTGCATTGAACTTATGCTCAGATAGGGAGTTTTAGAAACAAATTTTGAGATAGTGTAATTTTGAATAAAATTCTAACGTACGGCATTCTTAAAATTATGAAGGAATGACCAAACCAACATAACTCTTTTTCGATTCACAAAATATTTAGTAGAAAATGAATTATTTCCCCTATAACCTGTTGGCTTTTACAAATTTATTATCACTACTAATATACTACTAGAGGTACTTTTCTACTACAATTTTCGATGAAGGGGATTTAATTATTCCCCGTTCTCCTTACTTCGTAAAAGCAACCGCACAAGTGAGTTTAAATCGTTTTCCACCTGGTCCTTCGAACGGAGTGGGGGCCTCCCTCTACCTCTGCTTCCATAGGCGGGTTCCGATAGAAACACTTTCTTGGCCGGAGCATCATCTTTCATTCGCATAACATGGCCTAGCTAGCGCAGCCGCTGCGTTTTAATTCGCTGGACTATGTTGATGTCTGCGTATAGCTCGTACACCTCATCATTAAATCTTCTTCGGTACTCGCCATCGCAAACGCGTAGAGGTCCATAAATCTTTCGAAGAACTTTTCTCTCGAACACTCCCAAAGCCGCTTCATCTGCTGTTGTCATGGTCCATGCTTCTGCCCCATATAGCAGGACGGGTACGATAAGTGACTTGTAGAGTATGATTTTCGTTCGCCGAGAGAGGACTTTACTTTTCAATTGCCTACCTAGTCCAAAGTAGCATTTATTGGCTCCCAACGCAGGACTGGAGTGTCATCCAAGTCGAGGACGCTGTAGGACCTAGGAGACAGGTCGTGTTAGCCCTGAATAAGGAAGCTCTCGAGCCCCTTAGACGGAGCAAAGGAAGAGTGTTTTACGGCCTCGGGGAGGTCGTAATTCACGTATACCGTGGGGACGCACAGCGCGCATCCCTTTCGAGTGCCTCTTTGGACACGGACATTGAGGCACCCGAAGTGGAAGCGGAAATCTCCGACGCCGAAAGCCTGGTTTCCGCCACGTCAAATTGCGCAGGGGCTCTGGGCAATTTGTCGATGGAGGATGCTCTGCTGGATAGCGACGGAGAGGATCCCAACATCACGGTGATGGAGGCAGGGGAGTCTGAGCAAGCTCATGCTGAGGTTGCTCCAGATAAACCTGCACAAAAGTAAGGCAGCCTCGGCTGCTCTCATCAGTCGCCTTTCTAAAGGCGACGTCGAAGTGGTCCTTATCCAAGAACCCTGGGTGAACAACTCAAGGATTTGCGGATTGGGGGCCACTGGGTTTAAGCTCATCCGAGCTGCAGATGAAGGTAAAGTGAGAACATGCATTTTAGTAAAGTCTGAGCTAAATATCTTTCTCTTGCCTAATTATAGCAATGGTGACGTCACAGCGGCCAGTTTGGCAAGCGGAGGCACCCAATTAACGCTAGCCTCCGTTTATATGGCGTACGACGCAGAGGAACCTCCTCCGCAAAAGACGGTAAAGGATCTGGTGGCCGACTGAAGCAAAGGCCATCTGTTAATTGGGACAGACGCAAACGCCCACCACGTGCAGTGGGGTAGTTCCGACATAAACACTCGGGGTAAGTCACTTTTTGAGTACCTTTTAACAACTAATCTTGTAGTTTGCTATGTAGGTAATGAACCAACTTTTATTACTAAAAACCGTAGAGAGGTTATTGACCTCACTATTTGTAGCGAAAGTGTTCGGCCTGAGTGCGTCGTAAACCGGCAGTGGGTAGGCGCACAAGGGTCGATCTCGGGAAGGTTCACTCAAAAAAATATGATAAAAGAAAACACAAAGAGGAATTTCCTCGTTATAATATAATATTTAATTCAAAGTGAAAAGAAAATCGACAGTGGTTATAAGGTTACCTTTATGTTGAAAAAGTGATGACGGTGATCCTTGGCGATGTGTGCTGGTTGGCGGTCAATCGAGAAAGAGAGCGGTTATCCCGTTGAGGACAACCGCTAAGCCGCGAAAAAGTCCTCTGGTATTAAGGAGGGGAAACAAAGCCACACACACAACAGCCCCCACATATACGTGCATGGGTGCTGACAACCCGCACACACACGTGCATGCGTATGAAACGCATGCATGTGCATGCATGCACACAAATGCGGCGTGAGTGTGGGTGGCTGGAAATATTATTAAAACGTTAGGGAGGGGCGCCGTCAATCAGATAAAAGTTAGGCATTGGGCCTAAACATGCCGCCCCCCTTGCGGTACGCAACATCACAGTCCGCCAAGGATCACCGACCGTGAAGAAGAGAAACAAAATAAAAAACTTATAATTAATTATATCTAACTTAACATAATGCCGGACAGTCCGCCGGCTTGGCGGCACGCAAAATGGTGGGAGCTTGGTTGCTGCTGCCTCGGTCATTCACCAATTTTCCCGTTATGGTGTAAGGCGTGATCCAGGTTTGCCTAGAGCTAGGGATTGCGAAAAGAAGTAAGAAGATATACGTGTTCATATTTCTTGCCGTTTATTACAAATTCATTGGAAATTCTATGCTTGTGCATTTTGCGTGAAGAAAATTCAATAAAAAATAACTTATTGTAATGATGCAAGCTTTTAAAACGCACACCTCCATTGTGACTTCATACAAGTGGCGAATTTTCGATAAAACGTTCACAATAGTGAACAGCGAGTGAGTATTAATATGTTTTCTGTATACAAATTGAAAGCTGATTTGAAACAAATGTGCAATTCATGGAACTTCAATTTAATAACGGCGAACACAAGAAAAGGAAACCTTTCTTCCATTCTCTGGCCCTTCGCGACAGCCGTTCTCCTTGTCAGCTATGATTTGACACGTAGGCATGGCAATGGAGGGATAGAAAGATTCTTCACTTGTACGAACTCACAATGCACACCTCTTGCGACTGTGTACAACAGAAATTCAATAAAATAAAAAAGGATAAAAAGTGTAAAATTCATGTATTTCGGTCGTTACCGAACATTTTGCTGTTAGGCCTTCGCTGTGCCCGAGAGTACCCAACCGAAGATGGTACTCTGAGCTAACAAAGGGCCAAACGTGGTGGGCAGAATCCCTGGGAGTATTATCTCGGCATATACATCTGTGCCTAGGACGAGGCGGATCGGGGCGGATGAGTAGAACTGCGGATCCGCCAGACGAAGATGTGCGTACGGGGCTGCGATGGCACTGTCGATGCTGGTTGTGGGTGTCGTGCGCCGAAAATTGGCTACGACCGCAGCATGGGTCGCAATCCTTCTGTTCTGTCCGTGTCTTCCTCGGATACGCAGCAGACATCCTGCTTGCCCGCCAATGTTGCTGGTAGGAAGTTGGAGCTCCTGGGCGAGCTCATCCGCAATCACTGTGGTGGGGGAGCATCCGTCGATTAAGGCGCGAACGAGGTGTAGCCGCCCCCCTGCTTCTATTTTCACGACCGCGGTGGGGGTGATCGCTACCGTCGGTATCATGGTGGCGGTGGCAGCTGAATGCGGGGCTAGGAGCCCTGCCCGGAAGGCGGACACGGTGGTGAGCTGCAGCGAGTTGGATCCGTGACTGCGATCTCGTGGTTGATGATGGGTGTGATGTCGTTGTTGCAGGCGAAGAGGCCTTGTCTCCGCTCTGCGCTCGCGCGGTGGTTGCCTTCGTTGAGGGGCCTTAGTTTGCCGGCGAAGAGACCGAGTCTCCGCTCGGCCGTCACGAACATGGCGCTGGACGGTAGATGGGTTGTGCTGGAGCCGCTTCCTTTCGTGCTGCAAAAGCGGTTGATACGATTTGGCTGCTGGTGTTGTGTTTGGGCGAAGAGACCGAGTCTCCGCTCCGGTTCGATATGGAGTCGTCAATCCGCTCACGGGGTGATTCCAGCTCCTCCTCAACTTGTACACTCCATGGCTTGGAGCGGGCTTCGTGGAGTAGCTGTTCCTCTTCATCAATCGAGGAGATGTGAAGCATCGTGTGATGTTTTTCGCCGCATTTTTTACATCGGCCTTGGCTTGGGCATGCGTTAGAGCGGTGGTCTAGAGCCAAGCAATTTCCACAGCAGCTCCCGCGGATCACTAAGTAAAGACGCTCCTCGGGTTTTTTGGCCCGAAAGATGGGGCACAGGCGTATGGGATGTTGCTTAAAACAAGCGCGGCATTCCGACGTATAACGCATGACGTTCTTGGCAGCATTTCGTTTTAAAGCGGCGAAACGACCCATTTTCCTGAAAGGAGTGAAATAGGTTTCAATGGGTCGGGTCATTGTCGAAGTGCAGGGGCGAGTGGTCCCTAATTATATGGTTGAGATTTGGGAAATTTTAGTAGCGCGTGCGTAGGGGGCAACCATCTGTAGCAGTATAAATATTCGTATTTGGCGCACATCATGTGCATAGCCTCTTTCAACGCACGTTATGTGCCTGGGTCTTTAGTGCCTTATTTCGTTTATTTTGTGTCACCCGCTAGCGTTTTAGTTAGCCACGGGCACACTAGTGCTGCAGAAGAATGAGCATTTACGTTTTTTCAGTTCGCACATTCTGGTACCGAACCGGGTAGAAAGTGTGTAGCGTGGGTTCTTTTGAGTCGCTGTTATTTGTGTTGTTGATGCTAAAAATCAACAACTTCCCTGCCCGCCACAAAAAAATATTTTTGGACAGCAAATTGTATGCTATGTAAAGAAAAAAATAAAAAAATAAAAATCTTCGTTTTGGACGAAGAGAAGAATTTGCCGAATGAATAATTTTTGTTTTGTATTGCCCTTCACTTATCTCTTCAACTTGTCCCCAAGTACGCTTGTAGTCATGTTTTATTGAAGGCCTTTATCAAACGGCACGGTTCCCGAAGGGTATTTGGCTCCGTTACCGGTTCCTCAGACTCGGGTTTTTGGGTACCCGTTTGCATCTTTTTATGCATCCCTAATATAATGCACATTTAAACTCGGCATGTATATGTACATACGTTGGTATAAGTATATGGACCGTCAGTGCACGGACTTTACCGCATTGGTAGTTTGACCAACCTTTTTGACCCATTTTTCATTTTCAACTACGTCTACGTCTTCTGCTACCAAAATTTAGATTCTACTAATATTTCAGTATTTTCGCACTGAAAACGTATACGGCGATCATTTTTAAAGTGTCTAATTGCCAAGCCCACCCAACTAACATTAGGAGGGGATAATGATTAAAATCAGTCAATTCTCTTAAAATTTGTGAGCAACTTTAAACAAGAAATGACTTTTTGATAAGATAATATAGCAAATATTTTCTGCGCTATTTTTCTAAGTTTTTTTTTTTTTCGTGAATAATTTAAACGAAAATAAAAGTTTTACGTAAACGATAACATGCCGCAATCGGTTATTTGGTGGCAGTATTTTGGGTACTTGGGAATATTGTTGTGGTAGGTAGACGTTTTGGGATGTGATTTATTTTGTGATTTGTTTGTTTTACGATAAATTGGGAATTTTTTGGTACCAATATAAACCGTAGTTATCGTTTTCACGAAACTTCTACTACCATTTTCCGTGCCCCAACATTTTGACTTTACAAAAGTCCATGCACTGGTAGATATTTACCAGCAGCAAAGACAAAAAGAATTGTGCACATTCATACACACCCGTGTATAGAATGTAAATTCCTCTGAATTGAAGCAAACGGGACTAATCGAGAGATTTATTCCGTTGCTTCATTCTTTAATTTTTTACGCTTGGTGGAGTAGGTTGGCTAAAACATGGTAAGTAGAGTGCAATATTTTCTTTTCATTAATCAATCAATTTTTCTTCTTTTTTTTTCTTTTTAGATGTAAATTTGGTTCGATTTCTAATTTTTGCTTTAATATCGAACTCATTACAAATTCTGTCGAAACAATGGGACACTTTGGATTGCCTTGCCGCGTTAAGTCCACACATAAATGCATATCATTTGGACATGTTACAATAATATATGATTCTGGCGCTTGTGCATGTGTTTCAGCAATGGCTTGTGCATTACGGCGTTTTGGTTCTACTTTACCACCAGATGATTCAATCATACGTACAATTTCAGAACGTGCTGGAAAAACATCAGGTGTTACAAAGAAATGTTTGCCAGCAAAAAGCGTATTTCGTATTGTCGAACGTAATACAGTATCCAAGTGAAATTTGAGATTTTCATCGACAGGTATGTATTGTATTTTGTAAGTATCAGGCGGCAGGAACCGGCCTGCTTTGGCACTCTCCACTAACCAATTCGATTTGAGTACATAATCTACATGACAAACAGCTTGTATGAGTTTGCATGTGCGACTTTCGCGTGTCATAACCAAAAAAGTTGCATCCTCTGGATTGTCGACAACGATACCACCAAGAGTGACGACAGCTTTTTTCAACGATTCTGGATCGGCCACTTGTGAAAATATCACCTTTGGTGGTTTATCATTGTGTGGGTATTCAACACAGACTATTGTCTCTGGTATTTCCTCCTGATAGGGTGAGATCTTTTGACGTTTCGACTTTTGTTCAAAATATGGATCAGCTAAAGAACGTTTGACACGTTCATGCGCTTCTTGTGTAAGATTTATTGGTGCTTTCCAAGCGGCCATCAAATGTGGTACCAACGGATAATCGATCCTAAATGGTGCAGCTAACGAATATTGCTGATACTTCTGATTTTCATATTGCGACATTCCACTCAGATTACCAATGCAAATATCTGCCAACCAAACTGCATTTACAATCGGTATATTCCACTCTTTGGCAGCGGTGTATTTATCACCTTCGTGTTTTTTACAAATCAAAACTGTATTATGCTTCGATAAGTATGATGTGTATATGGCACCACATTCTTCTACCATTTGCTGTATGCGAAAGCTTTCTTCACCTTCAAATCCATGTGTTGAAATTATGTGTTTATCTAGAGGCTTCTGATATCCAAATTGACTGGGAAACGGTAGATGAAGTGCTTGCCATGGCGGCAGTAATTGTTTCTTAAAGCAAATATCACTCAACCAATATGCTGTTATGCAACGTTTGGAGTCGCGCAATGCTTGCATCACCACCCCATGACGTTGCGTACGACAGAGCACATGTGTAACGCGTTGACAATAAACGCGTTCAATATCACCACCAAATTGCCGTATCGTCTCCATCCAAATTGGCAATTCATTTGCATCGGTTTCATCATACTCCACAATATAAATGTACAGCCAACAAGGAAAAGGTCAGGTGGTAATTTTAAATTCGGATTGTGTCCGTAGAATTGCGGACGCTGTGGCAGCGGCATATTGGGGCGGCCTTGTATGAATCCAGCCTGTGTCATGACACCTTGAGGCGATTGTGTAGATTGAGGCTGGGGAACTTGTGCCACCGCAATTTGCCGCCGATCAGAGAGTTTATTTTATAGTAATTACATGGATGAGATAGGATAACAAGTCTGCGTCATTACAGAACATTCGTCGCAAAACTTGGATATACCTGTTTATATATGTATATGTATGTATGTGATGGGATTTTACTTGTGCGTTAATCTAGCAATTTTAATGTTAATCGCACTGACTGTTTTATTTTAATTTTATATTCAAAATAATATTATTCGGTTAAATTAATTTCATAATGAATTCAGTAATTAAGGATATATTAAAGATATAGTATATGTCTGTATTTATACATATTTGACACCTCCTTCAAATTTCTCAATTGCTCGCTAAATAAGTTTTTATGCATCTGAAGATGTGTGTATCATTCGTTATGCCAATTATAAGCACTTAGTTCTTTTTAATAAATTTTGTTGCTATACATTGCAATATTTATGATAAATGGAACGACATGCTGCCTTCATTCGCGGCAACTTTGAGCTTTTCTCGCATCACTTCCTGACTTGAGTAATCAGGCAATTTTAAATAATTTACACATGTCATCACTGATGGTAAATATTCGTTTGGATTTTGATTACCATCAAGTGTTTTGCGCACAATTGTTAGCTGTGGTGTTAAAGACTTAAAACCTCCAGTCGGTAGTCGGGGTGAGCCGGTCACAAATTGTAAAAAAAGACGCTGCTCGTCACGATGATATGAAGAGAGGATATCATATAGATATTGTATCGCCTGGGAATCTTGGGTAAACCCATGGTCAGTACGGCAACAGTCTTGACGCATTTTAACGTCCCATCGTTGGTAGTTGCAAGCACCAGAACCACAAAAAAATTTTCCAACTCTTCAGGATAAAACATACGCAGACGTTGTGTCGGGAAAACCGAGTCAAATCCTTCTCGTAGCGCCTCAAATTGTTTCTGCACGCCTTCAACAAGGAACCAATACGTCACCAATGAGATGTACTGATGTAGATTGTGAATTGTTACTGGCGTATCACGATCACCACGGCATAGTTCTATATTTGCATAGCCTGGTAAAACGAAATCCAATCCAAGATCAGCTATGGGGCATCCATCCAAATCCAGCGATTCAATCTTTTCAGTCTTTTCCATTGCATCAAGTTTCGATTCGTTTAATATTTGATCGCGTTCAAGTACCACGTCCTGTAATCTTACCAATGTACTTTGCACTTCGGGTGCGACACGTGCCAAATCGGCTAAACCAACTGAATATTCTTCATTCAATAGCCAGCGGTAGAACGGTATTGAGAATGGTAGATCCAACATTCGACTATCCATAACAGCCTTAGCCATAAATTTTCCAAGGAATTTGAATTTTGCTTTGGCTTTTGATACTTGCGGCAATTTGGATGACTTGCCCAATGGCATGGGAAAGAGTCCGTGTGGAGTATTTACATATGCCATGGATGTGCTGGTCGTTATTGTCGCCACAGATGATACAATATCGCTAATTTCAGGTGGTGACCTATCACCTCTTTCGCGTGGCAGCTGTTGTGATAGTTGGGACTGATTTTGCTGGGTCTCGTGTTCAATTATCATGTTTAAAGCACTATCATTAGGAGATGAAGTGATACCCACTTGATCCATATTTAATTGGCGCTGCTGATATTGCAGCTGTTGCTGATGATTGTGATGCAATATCATACCAGACTGTGGGGCATTACCAGCGACTACAACTTGATGTTGTATTATTTGCTGGGGATGCTGTTGTTGTTGAAGCGACTGTTCTGGTACTGGGGTGCCACCTGCTGCTACGACCATCGTCTGTTGCTGTTGTTGTATTTGTAGAGTTTGTTGTATTATGCATACTTGACCGCCAGACATGGTCATTTGTTGCGGCTGGCCGAATTGTATTGTGGACTGCGGATATTTTATCAGCACGTCGATTCTCTTTAATCTGTGGCTGTATGCGTTTAAATTCTTTTGGATTTGTGGCAGATATCGAATCTGCGTTAGGTTAATTGCTTGGCCTCGTTCCTTTGGCTGAGTGCATCTGCGTTCTGTGGCAGACCCTGAGTCTGCGTTAGGGTTCTGGTGTCCTCGCTCGGGGTGAGTGAGTGAAATGGGGTTTGGTTGTGAAAATTAAAAATAAGTGTTTTGTGGCAGATGGGGATCTGCATTAGGGTGGTTGATTGGCCTCGGTGGGCGAGCGCTGGGTTTTGAAATTTTGAAAATTTTAAAAGGATTATGGGCCGAGTGCCTTTGCTTTCTGTGGCAGACCGAGGGTCTGCGTAAAGGCTTTTCTGGTATACTCGTTCTGGAATAACGAGTGAGTGGGATGGTTGGTTTTTTTTTTGAACGGAGGGATGTGGAGGAACGGGGGGATTGTTAAGCGAAGCTTTTGGTCCTCGCACAATCTATCTCCGTGGGAAGAAGGATCAGTTTGACCAAAGGTCGTCTGACTTGACCCTTCTCGGTTATGAGGTCGACTACACGTACTCGGTTATCTTCGCCGGGGTGTACGTTGACGACTCTGCCTAACCTCCATTCGTTGGGAGATAAGTTGTCCTCTTTGATGACAACTAGATCTCCCACGTGTATATTTTGTTTTGACTGTTTCCACTTCACTCGTTTTTGAAGTTCGGAAAGGTATTCCACCTTCCATCGTTTGCAGAAAGTGTGATGGAGGGCTTTGAGTTTCTGCCATCGATTGATCATCGAGGCAGTGCTCTCACTGGCATCCGGTTCCGGTGGAGCCAGCAGGTGGCTGCCGGTTAGGAAATGTCCTGGGGTTAGTGGCTCCAGATCCGTTGGGTCATTCGACCCCGGACTGAGAGGGCGCGAGTTGAGGCACGCCTCAATCCGGCACAAAAGTGTTTGGAACTCCTCCATAGTATATTTGTGGGGAGAAGCGATCTTTTTGAAGTGGCTTTTGAAGCTCTTCACTCCCGCTTCCCACAAGCCGCCCATATGTGGAGCGCCAGCGGGAATAAAATGCCAAGTTAATGCTTGATGGCTATACTTGGAGACTGTTTTGTCTCGGCTTTCTGCCAGGAAGGCTTTGTATTCCGATCGTAGAGATCTGGAAGCTCCGACAAAGTTCGTACCATTGTCGGAGTAGATGTTCTTCGGACATCCTCTTCTCGCGATAAAACGCGAAAAGGCCGCGAGGAAGCCTGGGGTACTAAGGTCACTAGTGGCTTCTAAGTGGATGGCCTTAGTGGAAAAACAGACGAAAAGGCATACGTAGCCTTTTGACAGTCGACATCCCCTACCGCGGTAGCTTTTGATGTCGAAAGGCCCTGCAAAGTCTACCCCGGTATTGGTGAACGCGCGGGTAAAAGTAGTCCGCTCGCAGGGAAGGGTCCCCATAAGTTGGGACTGTGCCTGCTTTCGGTGAATAATGCAGGTTTTGCAATTGTGGATGATTGCTCTGATCATGGTCTTGACATTCGGTATCCAGTATTGGGTTCGGATAAGACGGAGCATGAGCTGGTTCTCGCCATGAAGGGAGTCATGATGAGCCATCATAACTGTAAGGCGAGACAGCCTACAATTGTACGGCAAGATGATCGGATGACGCTCATTGTATGACATGTCCTTTGAAGCCCCTAGACGCCCCCCTGTTCTAATAATATCATCTTTGTCGATATATGGGTTGAGTGACAGTATTTCACTCTTTCGATCGATAGGTTCCCTATTTTTCAATTTTAAATATTCTGTCCCGTAAAATTGTTTCTGGCAGACTCGTATTAATGCTTGAGTCGTTGCCTTAATCTCATCGGCTGAGATTATGCACGACCTTTCGTGGAACATTGCTTTAGTTTTTGGGTGAGTTCGTTTATAAAATCTCCTAACATAGGAAAGAACCTTTAAAGCCCTGGGTAAATTTGAAAAACGGTCGAGAATATCTACATGATCTACCCTTGTCGTGGCATATGTTTGTGCCCTCTTCTCCTCAACGGACGTTTTGTATTCGGTCTCTTGTGCTGGCCAGTGGGAATTGTCTTCTTGCAGCCAAGAAGGTCCCTGCCACCACAACGAATTGTTGGTCAACTCTGATGCAAGTAGTCCTCTGCTTCCTAGATCCGCTGGATTAGATTCCGAGTCCACGTGAAGCCAGTCCTTGCTACCGACCATATCGATGATCTTAGTGATTCGGTGTGCGACGAAGGTTGACCAGGAACAGGGCGGCTTTCTTATCCATGCGAGTACGATGGTTGAATCCGTCCAGAGGTGAACTTTTACGGGTCCCAAATGAATATTTCGGAATATTGATTCCATCATTTCTGCGAGAAGCACGGCGCCGCAGAGTTCTAAACGTGGTAGCGAGATGGTTTTCACTGGAGCTACTCTGGTTTTTGCTAAGAGTAAGTGAATGAAAAACTGATCGTCTCTTTTTACGCGCATATATATCGCTGCAGCATATGCTTTCTTGGAAGCGTCACAGAAGCCGTGGATTTCTATTTCGCCTTCCGGGGAAAAATTTACCCACCGCGGTATCCGTATGTTATCTATTTCGCCATAGTGTTGGGTGAAGGTTTTCCACCGTTCTAATGTATTTGGTGAGACAGGCTCATCCCATCCGGTGCCTTCTAACCAAATATTCTGCATTAATATTTTTGCTACTATGACCATTGGTGCAAGCCAGCCTAAAGGGTCGAAAAGTTTGGCTATAGCGGATAGGATTGCGCGTTTGGTGATGTTCTCGCCCTTCTCTAAAACTCCTGCGGTGAAGTAAAACATGTCTGAATGCGCGTTCCATCGTATTCCGAGTGCCTTCACCGAGCTAGCCTCTTCAAACGCTAGGAAGTCCTCGCTGAGCAAATCCGTTTTGGGGATGTCCTGAAGGACTTCTTCACAATTGGATGTCCACTTGCGCAATGGAAAGCCAGCTGAGTGTAATGCTTCGCGAATCTCGTTCCTTGCTTTGATAGTTGACGCTATTGTATGCCCTCCAGATAAAACGTCGTCGACATACATACTTTCGCGTAATATACCCGATGCTATTGGGTGGGTATTTTCTACATCATTAGCCAATTGTAGAAGTGACCGTATCGCGAGGTAGGGGGCGCAGTTTACACCAAATGTGACAGTCTTTAGTTCGTAAAGACTGATGGGTTCGTTGGGGGATGTTCGATGGACAATTCTTTGAAATTTGGCGTGATTATCGGTCACCCAAATTTGCCTATACATCTTTTCTATGTCACTATTAAAGACAAAGCGATACAGTCGCCAACGTAAAATTAAAATAGGCAAGTCTGCTTGGAGTACTGGACCTGGGTGGAGTATGTCGTTTAGACTAATGCCATTTGCTGTCGGACTTGACGCGTTGAAGACGACGCGCACCTTGGTGGTGGTACTTTCCGCCTTTACAACGGCGTGGTGGGGCAGGAAATAATTATCCGAATCGTCGGATGGTACATTATTTTTAATTTTTCTCATATGTCCAAGCGTTTCGTATTCGGATAACACCCGAACATACTCTTTCCCTAACTCTTGGTTTTTCAGTAATCGCCCCTCATTTCTGAAGAATTGTGAACATGCGCGCTTTAGAGACGGTCCTAATGCAATCTTCTCAGGGTAATCCTGCCTGAATGGTAGCGAGACTGTATATCTTCCACTTTCATCACGTTTTGTTGTGTCCTTAAATAATTGTTCACAATACCTTTCTTCTTCATTAAGCATTTTGTTTTTGGGAACATTTTCTACCTCCCAGAAAGCTTTTAATTGGTTGTCCAACGCAACCTCGTTGTAGAATGACATGATGCTCTTCGTTGGACTCGGTGCTTCGATGCGACCGGTTAGTATCCAACCGAACACTGTCTCTTGGGCCAAAAGTGTATTTAGTACATTCTTTTTCAGACCACTCAGTATAATTTGGGGATATATGTCTCCTCCAAGTATGAGGTCTACATCTTCGTTGATGTAGAACCTCTTGTCTGCCAAAACCAAGTCTGGGAATGCCTGCATAGTCATGACGTTGATATGGCAGGATGGAAGATTCCCAGTGAGTTTGGCTAGTACTAGAACGGGTGTAGTCAGGCTGAAGCAGGCATCCACTGGTGAACGTAATTCAATTTTTGATGCTTCTTTCACCTGGGCTGACACCGAATTTGTGATGCCTGAAACTTGGGCATGCATTTTTCTCGCTGGCAAATTGATTCTGCGTTTCAGTCTTTCAGTTATAAAGGAACATTCAGACCCTGAATCAATCAATGCCCGTGCGGAGAAGTCGGTACCATTATGGCGAATGTGTACGCGAGCAGTTCCTAATAGCACGCCTGTGCTGGAATTGGCATGACAGGATTTTACATTCTGGTTCGCAGATTGTCGCGCCTGTGCCGAAGTTGTTGGGCTATTATCCGCATCTTTGAAAGGATTGCGTACAGCCGTGTGCTGAGATGTATCCGCATGCAGGAGCGTGTGGTGACGAGAGTGGCATTTGGAACAGTTGTAGGAACTGGCGCACTTCGTCACGGTGTGTCCTGGGGATAAGCAATTCAGGCAGCCACTTGTGGATTTTATAAATTTAATCCTTTCTACTGGGGTTAAGTCGCAGAAGCGTGAACAGTTGCGTAATCTGTGCTCCGTAGATTTGCACATTTTACAAATTGATTTTATTGTTTGCTTGGATACTTTCGTTTGAAAAGCACCAAGTCTTTTCGTAGGGGTTTCCGTTGATTGTCGCGACGCGTTTGGTTTTTGCACTTTCGAAGTGGTATGCCCTGTAAAACCAGACACTGTTTCAAGTGTCTGAAACCGATTAGACAGGAATTTATCCATATCCTCCCACTTGGATATGTCCATTTTATGGTCTATACTTTGCTCCCATAGAGCCAACGTGCTCTCTGGTAGCTTGGTTGAGCAGAGATAAGTCAGGATTGCATCCCAATTGGAAGTGTCAATTTTGTGGCATTTGAGGGACGAAATACAATTATTTATATCATTTTGCAGCTTTTTTATTGAACTGCCACACTCACTTTCTACCTTTTTTAAGTTAAATAAAATTTGTAGTTGTGTGTTAACTAAGATACGTTTGTTTTCGTATCATTCACACAAGTTTTTCCAGGCCATCTCGAAACCTTCATTTGTGAGAGGGCATTTTTTAACGATATCTTTTGCTTCGCCCTGCGTTTTGTTGTTGAGATGGAATAACTTTTCCACCCCTTTCAAACTAGAATTGTTTATATATATTGCCGTGAAAAGGTCGCGAAAAGTTGGCCAAGACAGATAATCCCCTTTAAAAACTTCCGTATCGCAAGCAGGGAGGCGAATTTTATGCCCATGAGGTTCTTGCTCAGGGTTGACGTTCTTTTCATCCTTCTTATGTTTTTCTGCCTCAGCAGATATAGACGCTGAACATCGCACGTAGATTGCGTATGCTGCCTTTTGCTTCTTTCTGATCGCCATAACGTCATCCGCTGACACCTCATCAGATCCCAATAGCGAATCAAACGCAGACTTTACCTTCTTCCACAAGAGCCGCAACTCTTCCTGCTGTATTGCAAGGGTGTGTTTGCTATGGTCGCTCTCCGGAATAAGGCTGTAATCTTTATCAAACTCTGCGATTGATTCTGCTAAACGGATGTAGGTTTCCATTGTTTTATTTACGTTTATTAACGAGAAAATTTCCGATTAGAAAAATAGAACTCTTCTGAGTTAATATGCCTGCCCAGCCCTAAATAAAAACTATTGAACTTCGAGTTTATTATTTACTTTGTTTATTGCAGACTTTTTGTCTTGGTAGCGACAACGAAAAGGGTTTATTTTACAGACTTTTTGTCTCAGCGGCAACAACAAAAAAGGGGACCACTCGCCACCTCCACAAATAATGGGTGTATTTTGGTGAAAGTGAAAAAATGCGTGCAATATACGCAACTAAGCGCAAGAAAAAAGTGTAAAAAGTGTTTAAAAAGTGAAGTGAGCACCGGATTAATTAAATTAGATTGAACTTGATTTCGTGTTTTTGATGTGCAAATAAACAACAACAAAAACCTATTTAGTATGGTGCGGAAAATGAGGTTAGGTTACCCTCTTCCTTGTGTTGTGTCTGGAAAACCTTACCACTGGTGGGGGGATAGACCAGATAATCACAAGGACTGAAATAAATTAACAAATGAAGTGGTTTAACTTTTAAAATGGAAAAATGGTGCCCACTAAGTAATTTCACTTTTTACACTTCTTTTCGATTTCAATATTTCGCGCACAACACAGGTGTTTTCTTTATTTTTCTTCAATAACACTTAAAAAAAAAAATGGCAAGAAATATAACACTTACTTCTCTTTGTGCTGTGGCTCCGGTATTTGTATGATATAATATAATCCCACTTTTCTCGTTGTTGTGTTTGGCAAATAAATCCTTTGATGAGTTTTTGTGGCAATTCGCAAGTTTTGTAGTAGGCAAAATCCTCCGGCAAAAGTTTTTGAGGTTGATAAATTGTGCTGTGTTGTGGACTGTATAACAAAGAGGCGCTTTTAGTTCCTGGTGAGGAGGACCAATGTTCGGCCTGAGTGCGTCGTAAACCGGCAGTGGGTAGGCGCACAAGGGTCGATCTCGGGAAGGTTCACTCAAAAAAATATGATAAAAGAAAACACAAAGAGGAATTTCCTCGTTATATTATAATATTTAATTCAAAGTGAAAAGAAAATCGACAGTGGTTATAAGGTTACCTTTATGTTGAAAAAGTGATGACGGTGATCCTTGGCGATGTGTGCTGGTTGGCGGTCAATCGAGAAAGAGAGCGGTTATCCCGTTGAGGACAACCGCTAAGCCGCGAAAAAGTCCTCTGGTATTAAGGAGGGGAAACAAAGCCACACACACAACAGCCCCCACATATACGTGCATGGGTGCTGACAACCCGCACACACACGTGCATGCGTATGAAACGCATGCATGTGCATGCATGCACACAAATGCGGCGTGAGTGTGGGTGGCTGGAAATATTATTAAAACGTTAGGGAGGGGCGCCGTCAATCAGATAAAAGTTAGGCATTGGGCCTAAACAGAAAGCGTTTATGGGTGGGTTAAAAAATGGCGTGTTCTTGAGGAACATTTCTTTTCAGACCACCGCTATCTTGAAGTAATGTTAGAGTTCTTCGTCGATCAGCCCATTGCGAGACGTAACCCACGTAATACAAACTGGGAACTACATAATGAGCTGTTAGCAAGAGAACTACCAGAACTGCCCCCACAAAGCCTCTCATCAACGATGGAGCTAGAGGGTCAGGTAGAAACCTTCACATCGGCTTTCTCAAAAGCCTTAGAACAGGCCTGTCCATTGCCAAAACCGCGCGGTAAGCGTAAACCTCACTGGTGGTCCCATGATCTGGACCTACTTCGTAAATCCTGTAGAGAACAGTTTAACAAAGCCAAATTCTTTGATAACGGGTCACAATGGCTAGAATACAAGGACAAACTAAGAACCTACAAAAAAGTCCTGAGACAAGCGAAGAGAACTTCATGGAGAAACTTCTGCACTGGAGTCGAAAGTGTCGTGGACACATCCAGGCTACGGTGCGTGCTTTCTAAGACGCAAACAGCTATTAGCTTTCTGCGGAGACCGAATGGTACCTGGACCAGCACAGAAGGGGAAACTCCAGAGCTGCTCCTGGACACACATTTCCCGGGAAATATGACAAACGCACCGGAAGTACCTGCAGCAAACCAAGCTGTGAATATACCCATCACTGAGGAGAGAGTGAGGGGGGCAGTCAAAAGTTTTAAACCTTTTAAGGCTGCTGGACCAGACGGGATTGTACCCGCTCAACTTATCTACTCTTTGGAGGTATCAGCCAACTGGCTGCGGCACATATATACCGCTTGTTTGGCTATGAACTATATTCCGTGTGCATGGAGGAGCGCCACGGTCATATTCATTCCTAAGGCAGGCAAAGCCTCTCATTACGAGCCGAAGGACTATAGACCTATCAGTCTTTCATCCTTCGTACTCAAGACCCTAGAGAGAATAGTTAGCGATTTTCTCACTACAAGCATTGATAGGAATCTCATTTCGGACTAACAACACGCGTACACCAAAGGTAAATCTACGGAGACTGCGCTACACAGCCTAGTCTCTACTATAGAAACATCCTTGTTCGAAAAGGATTATTGTCTTGTGGCCTTCCTAGACATTGAAGGAGCATTCAACAACATAAGTCCAGACGCCGTTAACATTACTTTAACTGATCTGGACGTAAATAGACCCCCAGTGGGACTAATTGATCAACTGCTCAGGGGAAGAAAAGTGCTCTCCTCTCTGGGGAAGGTTGAGGTAACACGATTTGTCGCAAGGGGCACGCCCCAGGGTGGTGTCCTTTCCCCCTTACTATGGAACCTAACGGTAAACTCGCTATTAAGAGATACTAGTTGGGGGACCGGGAAGGTCGTGGCATATGCTGATGACCTTGCGATTATCTACAGAGGCAAGTTTCCTCAAACTTTGTGCGACTTGATGCAGGTAGCATTGCGAGAGGTTTCCTTGTGGGCTTCCCGATGTGGACTCAGCGTCAACTCCGATAAAGTAGAGCTTGTCTTATATTCCAAACGATACAAAATACCATCGTTGAACCTACCTGAACTAAATGGGGGCGCCTAAGCCTGGCAGATAAAGCCAAATTTTTAGGCGTAGTTTTAGACAAAAAGCTGAACTGGAAGGACAACGTTATCCAGCGACAAAAGAAAGCGTACATTGCATTATATACGTGTAAAAGAGCCATTGGCAAAAAATGGGGACTCACCCCAACATATGCAGATGGATTTATAAAGCGATTATCAGACCCATACTGCTGTATGGGGTAGTCGTATGGTGGCCAGCCTTGAGCAAGGCGTCAAACCTAAACTTGTTGGGTAAAGTCCACAGATCCAGCATGATAAGCATAAGCGGGGCTCTAAGAACAACGCCTAGCGAAGCTCTTCAGGTCATTCTTGACATCTTTCCACTGGATCTGGCTGGTCATCGAGCAGCGGCAACGTCAGCCCTGCGTCTAAGGGAGTTGTCGTGCTGGAACAACAGGACCACAGGACACTCAAGTATACTAAACAAATACAGTTTTCTCCCTCCTAGCACGGATCGCTGTGCGACCACAACAGTTGCGGAAACCAACTTTAAGATAAACATACCCAGCAGGGATGACTGGACGGAGTCGGACAAGTGCCTTGCTATGGGCAACAGCATTTCCATATACACGGACGGCTCCAAGCTAAACGGGAGAGTTGGGGGTGGGGTATACTCAAGGGACCTTGACCTCCAGCTCTCATTCAGACTACCCGACCACTGCAGTGTATTCCAGGCAGAAGTTGCAGCCATAATGGAAGCCGCAGCTAGGATAGGCACATACATTGTCGGCAAAGAAATTTTTATCTTCAGCGACAGCCAAGCTGCCATAAAATCTCTGGGCTCCCACTCGTTCAATTCTGAACTAGCACTAAACTGTCGCCGATCTCTTCAAGAGATGGCTCAACAGAACCGTGTACACCTCACATGGGTCCCTGGACATAGGGATATCGAGGGAAACTGTATTGCAGATGAACTCGCTAGGCAGGGTGCAACCAAGCAGGTTCTTCCTGGACAAGAACGCTTAGGTATGCCCTTGTCCACATGCAAGCTAATGCTAAAAGAGCACATCTACCGTCAAGCCGACGAAAGATGGCTACAAACACCGGGATGTCGAACGTCCTAAAAGGTCCCGTCACGTTTACAACCTAAGAAGGGATACAATTTCCACACTTGTAGGGGCACTAACGGGTCATTGCCTCATAGGTAGGCATGCAGAAAGGCTAGGAGCGCCTTATCGTCGTTGCTGTAGGAGTTGTAAAGAAGATGAGGAGGAGGAAACTGTGGTTCACCTCATTTGCAACTGCCCAGCGCTAAGCGGAGCACGGCAGCGCTTTCTGGGAGCTCCATTTCTTGATACTATGAGTCAGGTTGTGGAGCATGACGTCAAGGACCTGGTAGATTTCATCAGGTCCTCAAAATGGTTCGAAGAGGAGAGGTAACGGTGTTTTTCGTGGTATCACAACGGGCCTAGTACTACTGGCCTAAGTGTGCCCTCGGGCAGCCACCCCAACCTAACCTAACCTAGCATTTATTGGCAAGATTGATTCTTCGCTGGATTTCAGTGCTGATGTTGTTGCTAGTGTTGATGCTGGTTCCCAAATAAACGAAGTCATTTACTATTTTGAAATTATGGCTGCCAACAGTAGCGTGGTTGCCAAGGCGCATATGCGCTGACTCTTTGCTCGATGACAGCAGGTACTTCGTTTTGTCCTCATTCACCATCAAACCCATCTTTACCGCTTCTTTTTCCACCTCGCCAATATTCCGCGTTTCTAATGTGTTGCACAACACTGTAGACGCAGAACCATTATCCCACTAAGCCACATCACTCATACGCCACGTATGCCGTTTGAACGCTCAAGCGTGTAGCTAATTGGTTTTGTTGCCGCTGTCGATTATGACAAGCGCCGAAGCAATATGAATAACTGTAATTTTTTTCCTTCACGTTCTTTCGCCATTCTGCCACATTTCGTATCGCACGGATGAATTTCGAATATGCAACAGCAATAAAACGCAAAAATTCACAGCTACAAATATTTTTTTTGTTGTTGTTAAATTAACATTGCCCACGCCATTTGTTTCACACCATTGGCATTGAAATGATTTTACTTTTATTTATACTTTTGTAATGAAATTTTTTTAATAAAACTTTAGGGCTATTAAAATTTTATGTTATTTATTACTATTGACTTGATAAAATGTTTGAAACACTTATAAAATAAATGACAATAAAATTGCCTTTGACAGTTGCGATTAAGTATATTAAGTACATTGTGCTGTGAAAAGGGCGATTTTTATTAACATTCATGTTGGCCTTTTTGGATTTTTTGTTTGTTTTAAATGCCTTTGCGGCCGCATATGCGACTTCCGTTTTAATCAGGGACTTCAACGGTTGATACTTTTATAACACAAAAGTTCTTGCAGAAAGCCGAGATAGGGAAAAACGTTTTCTTTGTTATGTATTGAATTCTTCGACTCAGGGACTTTTTGTGTTTGTAAAAATCAGTTATTTAATTTTAAACATGTTTTGTTCATAGAAAGTTTATTAGCCTTAATTACTTACTTAAGTGGCATTTAACTGTGTAAACGGTTATGGCTGTCCAACAAGGCGTGGCAGTCGCTACTCGTTGGGCTAACTGGCGCCAATTGTTCACACCAGGGGAATTTAAGTCGTTTCCATCTGATCCTTACCATCCCCCCCTGTGGGTTAGAGGTTAGAATATGCCCACGGTAGATATACCGGTCGTAAAAGGCGACCATAATATCATGGCTAACCAATCCATGAGTGGCATTACTCGAAAGGGAGCAGTTATGGACGCTGTGTACCATCTGCGAGACCCTAAATAAGGTCTTTATAAAAAACGTTACCGCGGGAGCAGGAAAAGCCAGTTGTGATCTGAATATATTGCATTATATCCAGGTATCACCTTCCTGTCTTGGGATAGCCCCCTTGTGGGAGCATCGCGGTGGCTGTGGTTTCATATCGTAATTCTGTGAGGGTGACCCAGAATGCGAAGGATTACCTCTGTGGAAGTTGACAATAAAGCATGCTTAATGAAGTTATGCAGTCGCTTCTTCGTTGGAGTTGACAATAAAGTATTCTCTTCGGAGTAATGCGGTCTTCTTCGGTGGGAGGTGGGTGTACGCTCCTACTAACTGTGATTAATGAGATGTATCTTCAGTGTAGTTTGTAAGTACCTATGGATGAATTATAGCAGTAATTCATATGGGAAAAGACATTCTGGCTTATAGATGGCATCGGTAGTTATTCACAGGGAACGGACGTATATTGAGTGAACGCATTATTAGCTGTGGCTAATGAGATGTACATATCTTAAGTGTAAATGTGCTAGTACCCATGATTAATGAAAATAATGTATCTTGTGATTGTGTGTGTTAAGTACTTGTGAGTATGACTGTCTGTTGGCGCAGGACTTCCGACAGATATATTCGCAACGAACGGGCATTTCGCTTTATAGATTACGTCTGAGTAGTTTTTCATGGGGAAAAGACATTTTAGATCTTATAGATGACGTCGTTATAGTTAGTTCACAGTGAACGTGCGTTTTGGATCATATGCCATCCCTAAAATTGTGTTGCAAATTCCTGCTTTTCAGGATGGGTTGCTCACATGCCCCTAATACTTGTATTAAAATTTTGGGATTTTATGATGTACATATCTGATTCTTTTGCGACAGTCAGAAATGTTACAGCGAATTACTTGTGTACGGAGAAAGATGTCTTAAAATCCGGAGTGGAGTTGTCCAACAACCGGCTGCCATTAACCATAAAATGGCCGGAACTTTCTAGAACTCCTATCTTACCTAGGTAAGGACTTGTAATTGAACCTCCCGATGACAAGGAAATTGGTACCATACGATTCGGCTAAAAAGTGTTGAGGCAAGAGAACATGGAGCCGATAGTTGGGCCATTGATCATGCAGTACATCCGTGTTTGACACCGTGGAGTAGAGTTTTATTAACAGGTATCAACTGTAAAGAACTTATCGACTGATTCTTACTATGCTTACTGCTACAACATCCCCCTGTGGGCTAGTATACCGCCATAGGTAAAAGGCGATCAAAATACCAAGTAACAAATTGACGTCATCGTATTAGTGACAACATAAAAGGCTAATCAATTACCCATATTTACTTGAAAGCGAGTAGGGTGGGCGCTGTGTGCCTCCTGCGAGACCCTAGCATGGTCTTTTAAAACTGTACCGCCGGATGTAGGATTAGCCCGTTGCAATCTGATGCATTGTATCGTATGATGCTTGTATGCAGGTTTGAGACTCCTACCTTTAGGATTCGGATGAATCGCGGGGGTTGTGGTTTCATGCTGTATTTTGGATTCCTTTGGTTTGTCCGTAATACGACGAATGTCATGTCAGCTTACAATAAAGCATACTTAATGAAGCTATGCAGTCGCGTCTTCATTGGAGTAGCAATAAAGTTTTCTCTTCGGAGTAATGCGGTCGCTTCAGCCTTCGAAGTAGACAAAAAAAGCATTCTCGTCGGAGTAATGCTGTCTTCTTCGATGGAAGGTTGGCATAAATTTTACTCGTGGTCTTTCCACATGGGTAAAATGCCTCACTATCTTTTCTGATCTATGTACAAGTATTTCAAAGACTCTTTTGCGTAAGGTCAAAGAAACGATTGATCACATCCCAAATTTGTGAATGTTGAGTATAAAAATTGGTTGATAAATAAAGCAGAAAAAAGTAACAAAGTAACATAAATGGTCTATCGTTGTGGATAATTGAAAGAGTGCGTTAGTGTCCACCCTTCTTTTTGAAATTTTTTGAAACTTTGTTAGATCAAGTCGACCACATCATCTGATACTTGAGCGAATGTGATTAGTACTTGTGATAAATGAAGATGTGTCTATGATACATCGTGGTAGTTTTTCACAAAGAACGAACATTTCAATCCTGCGTAAATGTTATCAATATGCTGTAGTAGTAGTAGTAGATACTACAGTGATGCATCACACAGTTTAATTGCAAGTAAGCAATATTTCAATCGTGTGACTCGTTCTAAAGAACTCATGCTTACTTCAAAGGCAAGCCAATCGAAATTACCCTCCGGGAGCTCATAGATACCATACAGCCATTCTTAAACTACAAGCAAATTCTTTTTCTTGATACAGAAGATACAGAGTTGGTATAAGTAGACTTATCTGCCAATGGATGCAGTCAAGGCTGACATTAGAAAGAAATATTCGCTGGGAAAACAGAGGAGTTCTCATGGGAGGTGTAATCTCGTCTATGGGTCGTTGCACTGAATCAGGTTCTACTAGAGCTCAATCAATATGGAGAGTAGCCATTAGCAAATGCAAGCAACCTCACTCTGCACTGGTGGGTATAAACAAGTATACTGCGGCGTGGGAATTGGTGTTCTCCTTGAGCCGCTTAAAGTCTAGTTCTTTTTCCTTACGCTGCTATTATCTTCGTTTTGATAATAATGGGTATAATTGCTTCGGAGAATTTCGATAAACACCATGTGGTACGCATTTTCTCAGAACAACCAAGCAGCGCTCATAGCCCTTTAGTCATTTGCAAGAGGGTGCTTCATGTCGCTAATTTTGCAAATCTCTCACACGCAAGGGTTCCAGATTCCGGAATCCCGTTACAGGAGCGAGGGATCGCAATTATTGGATGGTGAATGGAGGGAAGCACTGTGACAACAACAGCAACAAGTATTTTATAGCTTAGTTGGTCCGCGTCTCACTCGATATCTCCAAAACGAATAGGGGTATTGTACTAAATTCACTTTGTACTAAAACCCTAGGTAACACATAATATCCATATAATAAAAACGCAGTTCAAAACTATCCGTATTCCTAATTCATTTAAAGAACTAGCTCGAGGTAGAAATTATAAACTTGGTTAACTCGGTTTCAAGTTCTGGGTAGTCAATCAACTTAAAAGTCATCGCTATAAGTACTTTTATAGAGATTCTAGACTTTACCGTTTAATTCAGATGTGCTGTTGGTTCTCTCGAAGGGGTTTGTATTAGTAGCGTTAAAAATAAAGATTAGATTATAGGTTAGGTTGAACTGGCACTTATGTTATACAATAACTCTGTTCTCTTGGCGAATACTAAAAGTTTTCTAGGGCGTAGCTTAATAGCTGACCCGAGATCTGGCAATGTAAGTGCTCAACCGTTTCTCCTGCAGCTCGTACTTCTTACATCTGCTGTTACTGACGAGGAGATATAACTTATTAGTCTTAGTTATAGAATAATGAAAAAATAAATAAATTCAATTCAAAAGATATATTTCAGGATTGAAAAACTTGAATAATGCATTATAATTGCGGAAAATAAAAATGATCGTGTTAGCTCATTGCAGCATTAGATTAGGTTAGGTTGAACTGGCCGGTCCATGCGGTCTTCACATGGACTGAATGAGTCCGTAGTATTACCAGAAGTTTGTTTTAATAATAATAATAATAATAATAATACCCAACGGATTAAACCCTCCAAACCCCGCCCGACCGGCGCGAGGTTGATAGGCGGAGGTTTGTTAAGCGTCGAGATCTAAAACTGCTCAGCTACAGAATAAAAATCATCAGCTGAGTACTATACATAACAGTTAGAAATTACATAGAAATTATACATATATATACTACATTGTTAAATAAGTGAACATTTTTAATTTATTTGATTTTTTTTTTTTTGTTAAGAGTTAAGATAGGATAAGACAGTTTTCTTTATGGTAAAAAGTTAATCCGTTATATCAAATGAATTAGAATGAGTGTTAAAATCATGACACAAACATCGAAAAGATTCATTTAATTCGAAATTAGTTCTACACTGCCTCAAAAGAAGAGGTTTGTAATGTCTTGACACCCGTGATGGGACGTTGAAATTTACTTCGTTCAAAAGAATTGGACTAGAAATCAGTCCATTCAGGAGTTTAGCCATAAATATAACGCCTAGCATTTCTCTACGACTTGCAAGAGTTGGAAGATTGATAAGCTTTAACCGACTAGTATAAGGTGGAAGATTATACGCAGAGTCCCACTGAAAATTCCTTAAAGAGAAAAGTAGAAATTGCTTTTGTATTGATTCAAGTCTATCTGCATGAACTCGATATTGTGGATTCCAGACTATTGATCCGTATTCTAGTATCGGTCTAACTAAGGTGATGAAAAGGGCCTTAGTTACATAAGGGTCACTAAATTCTTTGGACCACCGTTTCACGTATGAAAGAACACCTCTAGCCTTATTGACAGTAGCATTAATATGAAGGTTGAAACTAAGTTTAGCATCTATCGTGGCTCCCATGTCCTCAAAATAGTTTACTGATAGAGACAAAAATTATTAATTACGTAAGAGGCTGCTGGCAAAGATCTTCGAGATAGGCACATGAATTTGCATTTATTGAGGTTCAGCGGCATTGAATTTACGTTGCACCAAGTAACTAGGCAGTTTAAATCCGCTTGAAGCAAGGGACGTTTTTCGATAGACGCATAAGACCTAAACAATTTTACATCATCAGCATACATTAAGATTTTGGAATATTTTATAGTGGTACAGATATCATTAATAAATAGCAAGAACAGAATTGGACCAAGGTGGCTGCCTTGTGGGACGCCAGAGGGAACAGCGATGACATTTGAAAAAGTATTTTTAAAAATAACTTTTTGCGTTCGACCGCAGAGATACGACGAGATCCACTGGGTGAGACCAGGTTGGAAGCCAAGCCGATCCAGCTTGTAGATAAGTAAGGAGTGGGATACTTTGTCAAATGCTTTACTGAAATCAGTATAAATAAGATCTGTGTGAAGATTTTCTCTAAATCCCTTAGAAACATGAGTTGTGAATTCAAGTAGATTAGTAATGGTAGATTTGCCTTTACAGAATCCGTGTTGCGGTTCTGCAATCAAAGTAGAAATGGAAAATGTTAGCTGATTGGTAACGATAGCTTCAAACAACTTTGGGATGGCCGACAACTTTGCTATTCCTCGATAGTTCTCTACACACGACCTACTACCACTTTTGTGAAGGGGTATGAGAAAATATTCCTCCCAAGCAGAAGGAAAGACTCCACTTTTTAGGGACATATTGAATAAATCAGTTAGAGGCTGATAAATGTGTTCAGCGCATTTTTTTAAGAAAACTAGTGGGAATTAAATCAGGACCGTACTTGTAAGATTCTTTTAAAGACGTTAAATATGAAAAAACTTCATCCGGATATATTTCTGGAATATTAATGGTGTTAAGTGAGTTAAGCTGAAATGGATATTCATTTGAAAAAGTATTAAATTCATTCTAATAGTTGGACTTGAAAAATTGTGCAAAGAAGTTAGCAATATCTTGATCGTCGCTAGACAAATCACCCTGGTATTTTAAAGCAGAGGGAAACCCTTTAACCCTACGTTTAGAGTTCACGAAATTATAGAAAGCTTTCGGATTGCAAGTTATTTTCCTTTTCATCTTACAGATGTACGTATTATAGCGCTTTTTGTTTAATTCAAAATATTTATGACGCAAAATAGAGTAATGCAAGTAATCGGAGTGAGAGCCCGACCTTTTGTATAATTTGAAGAAGCGAGATTTTCTGTTTTTTAAGGACTTCAGTTCTTTAGTGAACCATATTTGGACTGATTCGGTAGACACACGTTTTCGCTTAGGTACGTGTTTTTCCAAAATACCGTAAATGGTGGTATAAAAGTCAGAAACATTTTTGTCAATATCTACACCATATTTGGGCCAAGCCACTGTAGATAAAGTTTGATTAAGTTTACTAAAATTAGCCTTCGCGAATTGAAATCTGAAACTAGAGTCGTATTTAGTAGCAATGCTACTCGGAGAATTTCTTTCGAATTCGTATGCTATTTCCAGGGGAGGATGGTAAGGGTCTTCAGGTACAGTAAGAGGTTCACCCCGGCTTAGAGTACATTTTGATGTATCATCGACAAATACCAAATCAAGGGTCCTCCCGAACATGTTAGGAATTATATTTATCTGTTTAAGGCAAAGTTCAGTTATTTCGGCTAAAAATTCGTTGTTGGACAGGTTAGAAGAAGTAGGTACAATATTCTGATCAGATATGGTCCATAATACATGCGGGAGATTAAAGTCACCCAGGACTATCATCGAATCAATGGGCTTCATCAATGAATTAACAATTTTGAGCAGGGAAATATGATCCATATACACCGAAGGATCAGAAGATGGTGGGATATAGCAGACCGCGATATAGACACAACCCAATCCGAGATTGATTCTAATGCATTTGAATTCTGTAGAATCAATAATGGGTAAATTAACCTCAGCTGAAGGTACAGAAGAATGTACCGAAAGCAAAACTCCACCTCCAATTCTGTTCAAGCGGTCATTTCTGTATATTTGGTAATCATGGCAAAGAATCTCTGAGTTAAATACATGAGGTTTTAGCCAAGTTTCAGTTAAAGCGATAATGTTGTAATTGCAGTTAAACGATTTCAAATACAATTCAGTTAGTTTAGTGTTTAAACCTCTAACATTTTGATAAAACAAATTTAGGACCGATTTAACATTCAGTTTTTTGATGCAATATTGTTATGTGGAAGCGTAGCAAGATTTGAAATATTAGTATTACGCCTACGCTCGAATTCCCGCACAAAAGCAACGGGCGGCCAAAAAGAATTATTTAATATAGTATCAAAATGTTGTGCGGATACATCAATCCTCAAAGACGAAATATCCCTAGGATAGTTAAAATTGAATTTTCGAACTGTCACATTTTCAAATTTAAGCTTAGCGATGATGTACGACTTTAGGTCCTCTTCTGTGGTGTCTTTATCAAATCTTGACACAAAAACAGATTTTTTAATAGGGACAACAATAAGATTGTTAGACGGCGGTTCGGATTCCGTAGAAGGGTTTTGTGGATCTTGATTATCTTTTGCAGAATATTTTTTAGGTTTTGTTAAAGAAACCTTGGATGAAGATGGCTGAGCTGGTAAGGGACTTGGAGATGCCAGATTTATTAATTCGATAGTTGGTGGTGCTGTAACTACGGGTGGAGGAACTTCAGCAACGGTATTGAGTGTCAGAGCACTAGAGGAGGCATTACAATTTCTATGTTGGTTTACGTTAGTTAAGTCATCCGGATATTTGAAAGACTTAAATAAGTTTTCATACTGGATGAATTTCTTGGACAGTGCGTCAATTTCCCTGCCTATTTCAGAGAACCCATCACGAGCCTGTTTGAAAACTTTGAAAAGATCAATCTCAGTTGGTCTACATTTCAAACAGGCCCAACGAACTCCCTTATCACTATCGTTGAGAGCGTCAACCAACCTTGCTGACAAACCGGCACATTTCATATGGGCGAACCCATCGCAAAGCCAGCATGACACGAAGGGATGGGAATCACTTTTTATCAAGCAGTTCGCATATAGGCAAGACATTTTAATAAAAATTAAGAGACAGAAAAAAGAAATTAATAAAATAGTGAGAGTAAGTTGATTAATTGAAAAATAGCGCAGCGGGTTATATAGAAAAAAAAAAAAAAAAAACAGTTTGGATGCACTGTATGAGCAGCTTGAGATGCACTGTGATAACACTGAACAAACCAAAATGACCAAAAAACAAGGACCTATGTTATAAAATACCTCCGTCCTCTTGGCAAACACTAGAAGCTTCCTAGGACTTAAACTACTTGCTGTTTCTAGATCTGACAGCTGTATCACTCCTAATAGTTGGAGTCTTATCCTGGTAAGCGCAGGGAACGAGCACAGAAGGTGCTCGATTCTTTCCTCCTCCAACCCGCACTTCCTACATCTGCTATCACTGATCAAGCCTAATTTAAATGCATGTGACGCCAGAAGGCAGTGTCCAGTCAGAATACCCGTCATGAGACTACAGTCCTCTCTTTTTAATGATAGAAGCAACTTTGTTAGTCTAAGGTTATAAGACCTACACATAATCTTCGACACTTTATAGCCCCGCGCTTGAACCCACGCCTTCCCCGCTTGGTCGATCATGTGCACCTCTCGCCTTCGCTTAATCATTGCATATTTATACTTAGAATTTTTTGGGGGTTCGGCTTTAAAAAAGCAACAAAAAAATAGTTTTTCGATCCCTGTTTTAAAAAGCTTATTTAATAAATAATAAATAATTCTATTTCGCACACCATTGGCTACCATCAAAGGCAAATCATATTGTCCACATCCTTCGCTCTTATCTGCGTGCATGTGTGTGTGTGCGTTTTAATTAGGCAAAGTTTCCAACTGCCAACAAATAAAAAGTGCGCATTCACTCGACATATACACAAAAACAAAGCTTTGAAAAGGTCCATTTCGTGAGAGCACAAGCGTGTAATTGAACGGCATTAGTGCGTGAAAAATTTTGTCATCGTTTTTTCCTTACTTTATATTTTATTTGAAGGTTAAAAAAATATGTAGGTTATATCCTTGAACAAATGGCAGTACGAAAAATAAAAGCACATCCTTATCTACGCAGTCCATTAACACTTTCTGCTTATTTTCTAATTTTCATAAATCGCTTATCATCATTTTGCATTAATGCAGTGTTCACTTCACTATATTTTACATTAACATATACATACATAACACATAAATATATTTTTTTTGGCTGGTGCTTAGTATTTTTTATTTTGAAAATTCATAGAAATGACTAATATACATACATACAAAGTTATATATGTGTACTTATGTTAATACGTGTGTCTGTGTTTAGTGTTGATGTTAGTCATGTGGAAAAAAATAATGACAGTGTCATTTTTATTTATTCTAAAAAAGTAAATAGCAAATATTTCATTAATATCAACTTATTCTAGGCATTGCTGAATATGTTTGTGTGTGTGACTGTTCGTGAGTGTGTGTTTGATGTATAGCCAATTAAATACCCGGAAATTACCACTTTTGCATTTTAACTACATATGAGAGTAATAAATGTGCAAATATACTAAATATTTAGGTATACATACTGTAACGAATTTTGTGCAACTCCGCTTACTTCACACCTTCTATTAACGTTCGTATGGCTAAACTGTTGAAGAAATAACTCTAATATTCAATAATGCAAAATGGTCTTTATTATACTACTTTGAAAGTACAATAACACTTATACTTCGCAACCAATAGCGTGCTTAAATCAAACTGATTCCGGACTACCCAGCTTATGCAGCTTTTATACTCTCTGCCCAAATGTCTAGACGTTTCTTCTTCTAGAATCCTCTACCTGGTCTCCAACCATACGCCGTGTATTTGTAGTGTGTAACCATATGCGTGTGTATATGTGAGCGAAGTAGTAGCTGATGATGACATGCGCTTGTGAGTATCTCTCTGCTGCTTGTATGTATGTGTGTACATGATGATTAATTTCTTTACGTACATACAAGTGGGACAGCTTGCTTTATTTACTTAGTATCACTTAGTGTTACTAATATTTGTCACAATACATACAGCCAATTGGGAGATGTCGCAAAGGCTGAATGTCCTAAATATACGACTAATGACCTCTTCCCCGCACGCCATGGTGTTAAAGCTACTAAGAAGAATTTTGATGTGATGGCGAGAACAATCGTCATATTGGTTTTTCTTTTGGCGAACGTGGAAAGATATCCGCAACGCTTGGTGACGTGGGCACTTGCAGATCATTTATTATTACCCAGGGAATGTAAATAGCATGATTTTGATCACTAGATTACTAGGGTCTTGAAATCCAAAACAGGAACCCGGGTATTTTTCTAATATGGATGTAGAATATGGATATCAAAATAAAGCTGCTGATGAGAGTTTTAATGCAAAGGTAATTTTTTTGCGATATCTCTACCCTTTATAAGATAGGATGCAAAATTGGATTCAGGGGTATTATCTATCTTATATTAAAAATTCTCGTGTCACAGTTTTTGTGGATGGGCTCCTTCGAAAAGGAATTTTGTGAGTATATTGAGAAGGTTTGGAAATCGGATTTTATCTATTTTTCATACCGCAAAATGGTAAAAGTGGTTCACATCTGTTTTTTTTTTAGAAAAAATGTTGTGTTCTTGTTTTTTTTTTATGAAACAGCATTGAAAAATACATACAAACCTCTGGCACTGGGACTGGAAATAAAGGATGGAGAAGAATAAAAACAAAAAATAGAGAGAAGAAAAACGAGGAGAAAGAGACGGAGAACGAGATAGAGATGGAGCGGGGGAGGGAGAAGGAGAGGGAGCTATAGAGAAAAGAAGGGATGTAAAGGGCGGAGAGGGAAAAAGAGGCTCAAGGAGGGGAGTGAATAAAAGCTTGGAGAAAAGGGATAGAGGGGGTGAGGGAGAATAAGAGGTAAAAACTTCTTAAAAGTTATGCAGACAGACCAAAGTTGAGACGGAACGTCTGACGGGTCTGCTTGTGTTATATTGAAAACGTCCTCCTTGGTAAATAAAAAATAAATGTAAGATGCGATAACCTACGAAGAGAATTTAGGGCGAGCTTCTCTTCTAATTTTGCGCCGTGCTCCTTTTAATTTTAACCTACAAATTGACGTGACGGGACCTACTTGTTTTATGCCGACTTCGAACGGCATCTGCAAGGCAGATGAGTTTTCACTGAGAAGCTTTTCATGGCATAAATACACTCGCAGTGCTTGCCAAACACTGCCGAGGGGCGACCCCGCTTAAAAAAATTTTCTGTTAATTGCAAAAAACTTATTTCTCCTTGGTAAAACGTCGACAAAAAATCGATAACTTTTCGATATCAAATCGATAACCTTTTGATAACAAGTCGAAAAGTGTATCTATTTTTACGTTTTCATACTTTTCGATAACATATTGATTATTCTTAGATCGCAAACTTTTTCGATGACTTTTTGATAGCCTGATAACCTTCCGGTAAAAAATCGATAACTCTTCGATACCATATCTATAACTTTTCTAAAAGTAATCGATACCTTTTTGAGTCTATAGGCAAGAATTTTCCATAAATATAATAAATAAATACCTTTTCGGCAGCATTTTTTCGACAGAGATGAATATTCGATAAGTTATCGATAACAAATTGATAGAAAATCGATAATAAACTGATAACATTTGCTATCAATAGCAAATGTAAATTACTTCGAGAACAAATCGACAGCTCGTCTTTACATAGTGGATAATAAACCTACCGATAACTCATCCATAAGAAATGGATAACGCCCATAATGAGATTTATTTGGTTGCTATGCGCAATACGAAGCTCTATAGTCTCACAGCTTCTGCAACGCAATCGTCGACCTGGCCTACTCGAGGCCCATCCTGTTACAAAATCGGTTGTTTCATATGCATATTGAGTAGGCGAAGAATTTGAGCACGCAAGTTTTTCTAGCAAATAGAGGGTGGTAGGGTGGCGTGACCTAGAAGGTTCAATGTGGTCATACCAAACCGTTCCCGAGATGGTCGGGCTAGTAACTTAATGGTGCTTGTTGCCATAGCGTAGCAATGAACCGACAGCATCGATACCACTCCACAAAACCTTCGGGGAGTGTATTTATCGCTTCAGAAACTCAACGCTCATAACGTGTCGATAACAAGCAGTGTACACTTCGATAAAATTTGATAACAATTCGTCCGGTTTCGATTCCGGCTTCTGATTTGCCTTCGACTTTGACTTCTAATCTTTCCTCTTCTCTCCCCTCTTATTATTTTTTCCTCTCCTTTCCTTTCAAAGATTCGCTTACTTTTACACTTACCCTTATGGATTCTCCCATACCGTGAGCAGGGATTTTAACATATAAATTATTATTATTATCGAGATATATCTACATAAAAGGTGATTTAGACAAAGCTTCCAATTTGTGTCATGCTACTTTTAATGAGTTTTGGTGAGGAAATTTTCTTAACAAAACACACTCTTAATGTTTGCCGAAACCAGACCGTTAAGAAATACTTTTGCCTAAAATATTTTGATGTCAGTTTTTCCGGAATATGAACCTGCGACTGAGCACACAAATACCAATCTACCCGGCCGTTTTGAAATCAACGGACTAAGAAACATTTACACATTTATAAAGCGAGCAGTTTGATTCCGTTAAGAAGAAGCGCAGCAAATTCCAGGGAGCCCTTGAGTCCAGTGAGCTGAAACGGGTCTTCACGGCTATCTCTCCTTCCGCCGTGATCTTTTGTGTCACATTACAAACTCTACCCGGAGTGCACAAACTAGGACGTGAGAGTCATGATTGGGCAGCTAGGTCCACCGTGGCTTAGGCTTTATTACTTCTTTTACTATAATTTCATTATATTCAAATGAAGCTTAAAACGAACAGACTACCTGATTCCCTATTTGCGCTTCGGGCGAGATCTTAAGGCCACAATAGAGGTGGACGGTTGGCGCAAGGGTGTTCAAATGGGGGGCGAGGCGATACAGATGTGCACAGATGAATCCAAAGTAGTGGAAGGAGTAGGGTCTTCGGTATACTGTGCTGATCCGCAATCAAACAGATCCTACAGGCTGCCGGATTACTGTAGCGCTTTCCAAGCGGAAATATTAGCCGTAACCAAGCCAGTAGAAACACTGGAAGAGAATAGCTTAAGCTGCAACCGTGTTAACTTTTATATTAACAGTCAAGCAGCAATTAAGGCAATAATCTCGCATAGCACAGCATCTAAATGCGTGTTAGAGTGTAAGCAGTCTCTGGAGATAATCGGGGCAGGGAAAAACGTACATCTATATTGGGTCCCAGGGAATAGATGGGAACGAAAAAGCAGTTGAACTAGCTAAAAGGGCGCATCTATTGAAGCTTGCTCTATAGACATCCCAATTAGGCTGGGCGAGGTTAAAAGAAGGCGAGAAGTGCACATAATCGACCAAGCGGGCAAGGCGTGGGTTCAAGCGCAGGACTTTAAAGTGTGGAAGATTATGTGTAGGTCTTACAACCTTAGACTAACAAAGTTGATTCTATCATTAAAAAGACAGAACTGTAGACTCATGACGGATATTCTCACTGAACACTGACTTCTGGCCTCACATGCCTTTAAATTAGGCTTGGTCACTGATAGCAGATGTAGGATGTAGGCTAAGACTCCAGCTATTAGGAGTGATACCGCTGTCAGATCTATAAGCAGCAAGTGGCTTAAGTCCTAGGAAGCTTCTAGTATTTGCCAAGAGGACGGAGTTATTTTATAACATAAGTCCTGGTTTTTGATAGAGTTTTCAATTTGGTCGTTAAAACAAATTTCTGGTAACACTCTGGTGGACTCATTCAGTCTATGAGAGGTCCTCATGAACCGGCCAGTTCAACCTAACCTAACCTAAGCTCAAAAAGTGATAAGGCATGACAACCTCCTTTGGTATAGCCATGATACAAATGTGCTAGTGTATCTCTATTTACATTTTTATTCTAAAAAAATATTATTAAAAATTTGTGCATATTTAAACTTAGAACAATATTGTGACGAATATTAGCATCACTAAACTGCTGCTAAATAAATGCACAACAACAATAAAGGAGACACTCTTATGTAGAAGGTGACGAAGAGATATCTCACACACACAAATATGTAGTCATCAGCCGAAGTAGTTACTCACACATACACACGCATATGGCTATGGGAGAGGCGTGGACTACATGTATATAGCTGATAACTAACAAAGCATGAGCTAAAACTGTTCGCGAAATTACTAGACTTTAGGAGAAATAGGTGAACGAGGAAAACGAGAGTATAAAAGCAGCAGTATAATTGTGAAGTACTACTCCCAAAGTAATCTAAATAAAGACCAGTTTGCAATACTGAATATTTGAGTGATTTATTCAACAGTTTAACGATTCGAACGTTAGCAGAAGGTTTCAAATTAGCGGAATTCCCCAAAATTCGTTACAATATTTTGCTTCATTTATGGCCTGAAGGCTCAAATTTATCTTCTGATTTGCTGGGTATGTACGTAAATTTGTACGTATGAATCAAGTTACTTACATCAATTTCCTTACTGTACTTCAAAACGTTCATACATACATACATATATAAACATTATGGTTTGGTTTTCAAAGTTCTCAACTGTATTATATGTCTACGCAAAAGGGAGGTTCTTGAATTCCCAAGTTGCTTGTTCCTAATTCTTGTAACTAAGTATGTACATTTTTGTATGGTCTGCATGCTCATATGTAGACGTGGTTTTTTACTTGTTTTCTTTTGTTGATTTTGCAAAATTTGGTTTTCCATATCATAAAATCTATGTTTACGAGCAATCAATGAGTACTAAAACTTTGTCCTAAATGCATCTACTATACATCAAGTTAAGAATATCGTCTGACTGATATATTGATAAACAAAGCTCTAAATGTAATAAATGAAAGGCTAAACTTAAGCAAAAATTGCGTAGAAATATCAAATAAATGATGTCAGCACTTGAAGGAGGTTATTGCAGTTTGTAGTTGATGTTTGTTGGCACTTCCAAGTGTAAACTTGACAAATTGCTGTGAAGCACGTAAACGTATATTTCTTTTTTTCCATTAAACAAAGTATCTTTCAGCAAATAATGAATAAGTTAACAACAAGCAAATAATATTTAATGAGAACGGAATAGCTGAGACAGCGTCTGTAGATAAACAGAAACTTTCAAATGAATCTGATATTTAGGTTAGGTTGTGCTGGCCGGTCACTAAAGGCCTCACACAGAGTGAATGTGTACATGGTTAGGATAGGTTGAATTGTCTGGCCCGTGCGGATCTCACATAGACTGAATGAGTCAATAGTGTTACCAGAAGTTTGCTCAGTGACCAAACTGTTAAACCCTATTAGAAACCTATTTGATAAAATACCTCCGTCCTCTTGGCTAATACTTAAAGCTTTCTAGTACCTATGCTACTTGCTGCTTCTAGATCTGATAGCTGTGACACTCTTAATTGCTACAGTATTAGCTTCGCGAGAGAATTCTCTACATCTGCTATCCCTTACAAGGCCTCATTTAAAAGCTTGTAACCCCAGAAGTCAGTGTCCAATGAGAATACCCATCATGAGCCTACAGTCTCCTCTATTCAATGATAAGAGTAATTTTGTTAAACGAAGGTTGTAAGATCTGCACATGATCTTCGTCTCTTTGCAGCCCCACTTTTGGTTCCACGCCTTTTTTGCCTTGTCGATCATGTACAGCTCTAGTCTTCTTTTAATCTAGCGGAATGTCTACGGGTGAAACTTCGAGTGATGCACCCCGTTTAGCTAACTCATCTGTTTTTTCTTTTCCATCTTCTTGGATCTGCTCAGCGCAGTATACTGGAAAACCTTCCTTTTCCATTACTTTGGAACCATCGATGTACAGGTGTATCGCTTCGTCCGTCATTTGAGCGCCCTCGCGGCAACTTTACACATCTATTGTGACCTAAAAGCCTTGGTTATCGGCGTTTTTTCGCCGGGTTATTCGCTCATTATTTCTTTCTGATTGAATTGTTATCGACGGAATCTCTCACCAATTTTATATTAAAGTTTTTTCGCTATCTGTATCATAAAAAGTTATGAGTAGTCGATAACAAATCGATATCACGCCGAGAACAAATCGATATCTTTTTGATAAGAAGTCGATACATTTTCTTTAACAAATCGATATTATTTTAAGAACATATCAATATCAATTACGATAGAGCTGCGATAAAAATCCGATAACGTTTCGATAACAACCAATAACTCATTGACAACCTTAGTTATGGATAATAAATTTACAATGTTTCAAACCAAATCAATATCTCGTCTGTACCTTGTCAATAACACACCGATAACAAATCGATAACTTGTGGATAAGAAAAGGATAGCAAGCTAATAACCCGTCGATAAAAAACTTATAGCAATTTGCTAGCAAAAACCCGAAAAAAATGTATACCATGCCGTTGAAAAATCGATAACTTTTCCATGGCATATCGATAAAAAATCGATAACTCATTCATAGCCTTAGTTATTGATAACAAAACAAGATATGGATATCTCATAGCCAATCTATAACAAACTTCAAACTCATAATAAAAATCGTTTACACTTCGGTAACATATCATTTTGTTGTTGTTGTCGTTGTAGCGCTAAAGACACTCCCCAGAGGCCTTGGTGAGTGTTATTGACGTTGATGGTCCTTTGCCGGATGCAGATCCGGTAGCAAGCACTATTGTGGTGCTCGCCCGACCATCTCGGGAACGATTAATATGACCACATGAAACCTACTAGGCCATGCCGCTCTCCCATCCCCTAGATCCTTGAGAAACTTGGGGTCGCCAGAGCCTTGGCTGTTAAAGAAACAGGATTCGCGACGGATAGGTAAGGTTGACAATTGCATTGGAGAAGCTATATAATGCGCTGGCAATCTATTGAAAGCGTTGCGCTATACAACCTCTTGAATCAATATGGTATTTTAGTCGCCTCTTACGACAGGCATACCTACCGCGAGTATATTCTAAGCTACATGCTCTCCGTGTTGGGTTTCAAATTTGATTTTGGGTAAGGGTTTGACTTTTAATCTTTCCCTTTATCTCGCTTCCTTTCCTTTTCCTTTACTCTTCTTCTCTTCCCTTTTCTGTTCTTTCTTTCCTTTTTCCAATACTTTCATTTCTTTTACTCTCCTTTTCTTCCCTTCCCTTTCCTTTCCTTTTCTCTCTCTTTCTTCCCTTTCCTTTCCCTATATTTACTTTTCTTTCCTTTCCTCTTTTCATTACCTTTCCTTTCCTTCACTTCGGTAACACATTTATAACATGCACTCCGTTTTCGGTTCCGAATTCGGTTTTGGCCTCGGTTTCGACTTATAATCTCTTTCGCTTTCTCTCCCCTCCTTGCCTTTCCTTTTCTTTCTTTTCCCTTCATTTTATCTTCTTTCCTTTCCTCTCCTTTTCTTTTTTGCTATCCTTTCATTTCGTTTTCTTTCCTCTTAGCGATGACATTGTCAGCATTCATCTATTTCATTTTCTTTTTCTTTCCTATGTCGCTTCACTTTTTCCTTTATATGTCATCCATTTCTTTTTCTGCCGTCGGTAATTTATATCGCTTTACGCATTCATTGCTCCCACATTAAGCTTCAACGTAGTATTTACACACATACCTACATATTTGCTTACATTAATGATGCTCTACACTTTAGGCTAACGCATGTGTTCAGTTCACACATAAAACAGAATAAAAACTACGTTTTTCCACGTTCTCCAAAAAGTTTAAGCTTTATGCTCTTCTGTTTAGAGCAACATCCGAGGGACAGAAAAGTTAAAGGTTTGGTGAAGTTGCCCATATGGTGTGTAATGGGATATTATGCTAATTTATATTGCGTTCGAAAAAATCTGGGTTTGTTCATTTGCAAACTCTGGTCTTGGTAAATATAAAATACTTGCTCGTACCAGCACACAAATTCATTAATGCACGCTAATAAATAATTCATAAACACGTGTAGGATGTTAACAAGTAAAAACATATTAACATTCAAGGATGCTTAGTTTGAAACTGACAAAAAAAAACAATAATATACTTGATAAAAATTAATATGAATAGCAGAAAAATTAATAATATATATACATATGTACATTAGAGCGGGTCAAATTGTATGGATGGATTTTTTAACATTTGTTAACATCTGTTTCCAAACGTGCTATAGAAAAAACCGTGAAGGTGTTATGGCTGTTACAGCAGAAAGTCGTGAAAAACAACCACGAAAGGAGAGCAACAAAGATTTTAAAAAATAATAACATAGCATTACTTTTATTTTGAAAAATACGTTAAAATGATAAATTTTGAGTAAAAAAATAATTTTTTAAATAAATTACATTAAAATTATAAAAATTGTGTTTTTTTGCTTATTACTTGAAAATATAGGGTTTTTTTTGAAAATTTTTTTCTACTAAAACGAATTCGAAAAAAGAAAACTTGTCTGCATGAAAGTTGTTGGAAATGTTCTGAACTTATTTTAGCTGTAAAGAAAAAAATGTTCCATAAGAAGTTAGTTAAAAATGATAATATAGTAGATAAAGTTCATTTTAGGCTAATTTCTCATAATTTAAGCCTGATATCTCTAATAAAATTCAAAAACACTATAGATATTAATACAGATTCTGAAATGTACGTAAAATACCTTTAAAGTAAGCCCAATATGATATTTTCCTATAATTATATCAGAAGCTATGAACATTTTTTGCCCAAACCCTACATTAATATGGCAAAATATCTATTTTGCAAAAGTGGAGGACTCGAAATCGGAGTTAGAGCTATGGTGTCTTAAGCAATTTTTCTATACACCAGATGGAAAAAAAATTTGACCCGCTCTAATGTACATGTATTTTTTTGCTTATTTATTTATGTCAGTGTGCATTATTATTTATCGTTTTAATTTTTTCGTCATGTACAATTTGATAATCAACTATGGTGGAAGCTTTTTATGACAAAAATGTATTGGTATTTTTGTACTACCGACTGTTTTCTTTATTTATTGTAAATTTGTTTTTTGGTTTCGGGTTTACAGTCCAATGAATCAGAAAAACGCGTTTTTTATTTTCTCGCCAACGGTTCGACCTTTTGGTCTTCTTCAGGGCCTAATGACAAAAAAATATAAAACTTAGTATATAAGGCCTTGCATTGCAAAAGAGAGTTAATAATTATTAATTACATATACACACAAAAGTACATATATAACACAATTATTGAAATCACAGATTCTTACTCAAAATTACTGCGTTCTTCCTTGTCCAGTTGTTTTGTATAGATGTTTTGTTTTCTGCATTTTGCAGAAATGGTCATATATAAAATTTTAAATTATAGGACTTATTTATAAATTTGAATAAAATTTAAAAGAAATAAGTAATAAAATGAACACAATGAAAATTCAAACAACAAACTATATATATACGTATTTGACGTTTGTTGATATTTTGTCAGCCGGTTCGTGCTTGATGGACTATGTAGAGCAGCTGATGATTGTTGACATCGTTAGAAAATACACGTATAGATGTCGCTGATGTTTTGAGCTTCTACGCTTCTTTTATTAACGCAGTTTTTATCAGCTTTAATAAATATTTCTTCTAATAGGATTCTTTTTCCCCAACTTTTCTCTCTAGCCAATACTTTAGTTCCTTCGAAGTCAAATCTATGTCCAAAAGTAATAGCGTGGAGGGCGAGTGCACTTTTTTCTGTTTCTTTCTTCTCAACAGTTTTTCTATGTTGATTTAGGCGTTTGTATAAATGTTGAGATGTAGTGCCTATGTAACTTTTTCCTCGCTGGCAGTCAATACAGTCTATTTTGTATACAACGTTCTTTTCTTTATTTGTTGGTATTTTGTCTTTAATCTTGTTGTACATTTTCCCAACATTGTTTTTATTTTTGTACGCAAAACGGACGTTGGCAGTGAACTCTTTGAATTTGTTTGTAATACATTTTGTAATATACGGGAAATATGAAATTGTCATAGTTTTAATTTCTGCTAATTGTTTGAAACCAATTTTGGCGGATAATCGTTCGTTTTGAGGATGCCTTTTATAATTAATTTGTTCTTGTTGTGGTATTTTTCATCACTTAAGTTAAGGACTCTGTTTATTAACCCTTTTGCGGTGCTGATTTTTTGGGTTAATGGATGTATTGACCTATAATTAAAAATACGACCTGATGAGACTGGTTTACGGTACCAGTCCGTGTTAAAGGTTCCATCCTGTGCGTTTCTGAAAATAACCATATCCAAGAATGGTAGCATATTTTGTTGTTCTTTTTCAAATGTGAACTCGATTCCTGGTTCTATGGCATTGAATATTTTTAAGACCGATGGAAGGATGTGTTCAGGTAGTAGTAGGTATAGGTCGTCTACGTATTTCTTAATTATGCTAATGTTGAATTCTAGTTCTTCTTTTACTCTCTGAATGGCTCGTTCTAAAACGTTGTCCATTAGAATTTCTACTAGAATACAGCTGATGGGTGATCCCATTGGGCAACCGAAATTCTGTGCATAGAACTGTTCGTTAAATTGAAAATAGCTGTTGTTTGTGCAAAGAGTAATCATTTCGATAAATTCACTTTGCGAAAGATTTGTGATTCATTGGACTGTAAACCCGAAGCCAAAAAACAAATTTACAAAAATGTATTGGATTCATGGCAGAAATATGTAATCCCCTCACAATGCTTTCAGCTGACAGTTTTAACGTTGTGATGCCCCCCCTAGTACACCCTCTTTGTCTTACATGCTTGCAACTGCCAAATTCAACATGGCTTTGTCCTGGACATTCAAAATTGTTCCCGCTGTATTACTATTTCTGTTCCGTACTAGATGAAAGTTTGCACTTTAGAACTAGTTCTTTTTTTGGTACTCTTCCGATTGTTCACAACTAGTTCAAGTATACTTAGATCTAGTCCGCTTATTGGTACTATTTTCATAGTTCCGAACTTGTTTAGTGCAATTTATTTTGTTGGCTCCGAACTAGATCGCGATTTTGCAGTTGGTTCTAATACGATTTTATCCCCTTTTTCGATAGTTCTAGACCACCTCATGGCGGCCACCGGGTTCACACACCGGGCAAAGCAACATCAAAATTTTAGAAGTAAGGTTTTTCAATTAGAAGACAATTTTTCTAAGCGGGGTCGCCCCTCGGCAGTGTTTGGCAAGCGCTCCGAGTGTATTCTGCCATGAGACATTTTTGACAGAAAATGACTTGCGTGCGTTTATATTAGGTTGGCTGTAAGAAAGTACTTGGATATACATACGAACATCTATTAAGATATGTATCTATGTGTGCAGCTGCAAGTATTTCCGTATGTACGAGTACACAGAAAATCTTGACACTTTTAATTATTACATAAAACAAGTAAGGAAGGCTAAGTTCGGGTGTAACCGAACATTACATACTCATTTGAGAGCTTACTTACTTACTTAATTGGCGCTTAGCCGTCTAAACGGTTATGGCCGTCCAACAAGGCGCGCCAGTCGCTCCTTCGCTCCGCCAACCGGCGCCAATTGGTCACACCAAGGGAGTTTAAATCGTTTTACACCTGGTCCTTCCAACGGGTTGGGGGCCGCCCTCTACCTCTGCTTCCATAGGCGGGTTCCGATAGAAACACTTTCTTGGCCGGAGCATCATCTTTCATTCGCATAACATGGCCTAGCCAGCGCAGCCGCTGCGTTTTAATTCGCTGGACTATGTTGATGTCTGCGTATAGCTCGTACAGCTCATCATTAAATCTTCTTCGGTACTCGCCATCGCCAATGCGTAGAGGTCCATAAATCTTTCGAAGAACTTTTCTCGCGAACACTCCCAAAGCCGCTTCATCTGCTGTTGTCATGGTCCATGCTTCTGCCCCATATAGCAGGACGGGTACGATAAGTGACTTGTAGAGTATGATTTTCGTTCGCCGAGAGAAGACTTTACTTTTAGGCAGCTCCTTTTCGTGCTGTCGAAGGCTGCTTTAAAGTCGACGAAGAGGTGATGTGTGTCGATTCTCTTTTCACGGGTTTTTTTCAAGATTTGGCGCATTGTGAAAATCTGGTCGATGGTAGATTTACCAGGCCTGAAGCCGCACTGATAAGGTCCAATCAGCCGGTTCACGGTGGGCTTCAATCTTTCGCACAATACACTTGAAAGTACCTTATATGCGATATTAAGAAGGCTGATTCCACGATAGTTGGTGCATTTTTCAGTATCCCCCTTCTTGTGGACTGGGCAAAGAACACTTAGATTCCAACCGTCGGGCATGCTTGCGTCCGCCCATATTTTGCTAAGAAGCTGCTGCATGCGCCTTACCAACTCCTCGCCGCCGAACTTGAATAGCTCCGCAGGCAATCCATCAGCGCCCACGGCCTTGTTGTTTTTCAATCTGGTTATTGCTATTCTAACTTCGTCATAATCGGGCGGGGGGACATATACTCCATCATCATCGATAGCGGGATCGGGTTCTTCATCTCTGGGCGGTGAATTGCTGCCTCCATTTAGGAGAGCAGAGAAGTATTCCCTCCATAATCTAAGCAACTGAAGTCCAGAGCAGTTACAAGGGCGCCGTTTTCATTCCTACAGGAGTTTGCCCCGGTCTTAAAACCTTCCGTCTGTCGCCGTATTTTTTGGTAGAATTTTTGCGCGATATTCCTGGTGGCTAGCAGCTCAAGCTCCTCGCACTCACGCCTTTCTGCTTCTGCTTTTTTCTTCCTGAAAAGGCGTCTCGCTTCCCTTTTCGACTCACGATAGCGTTCACACACTCCTCTTGTCGCGCTCGCTTTTAACGTAGCCCTGTAGGCAGCGTCTTTTCTTTCGGTTGCAACGCGACATTCTTCAACATACCAGTTGTTTTTTCGTGGCCGCCGGTAACCAATTTTTTCCTCGGTGGCAGTACGAAGTACTTTGGAGATATGCTCCCACTGCTCCTGTATTCCTTCAGTATGAGTTGTGCTCTCAGAGAGCAGGTGTGAGAGTCGAGTTGCGAAATCATTGGCAGTCTGTTGTGAATGAAGCTTTCCGACGTCTAGCTTTCCTTGTGTTTTTTGTTCCTTGGTTTTAGCCGCGTTGATGGGGGTGTGTATTTTGTCTGCAACGAGATAATGGTCCGAGTCGATGTTAGGTCCTCGGATCGTGCGCACATCTAAAACACTGGAGGCATGCCGTCCGTCTATCACACCGTGATCGATGTGATTGCGAGTATTTCGATCACGAGACAGCCATGTAGCTTGATGTATCTTTTTATGCATGAACCTCGTGCTGGATATGACCATGTTTCGAGCAACGGCAAAGTCAATCAGCCTCAGTCCGTTAGGGGAAGTTTCATTGTGTAGGCTGAACTTTCCGACTGTAGGGCCAAAAACACCTTCTTTGCCCACCCTGGCGTTAAAGTCGCCAAGCACGACTTTTATATCATGACGGGGGCAGCGCTCGTATGTGCGTTCTAATTGTTCATAAAAAGTGTCTTTCACCTCATCGTCTTTCTCCTCTGTCGGCGCATGGGCGCAGATGAATGATATATTAAACAATTTTGCTTTTATTCGGATAGCGGCGAGACGCTCGTCCACAGGCGTGAACGCCAGCACTTGGTGACAAAGTCTCTCTCCCACCACGAATCCGACGCCGAAACTGCGCTTATTCGCATGGCCACTCCAATATATGTCACAATTTTTGATCTTCTTCCTTCGTCCAAAGCATTTCTTGGATGGCGGTGATGTCGGGCATCTGCACCAATCCCATTCAGGGAGCGGACGTTCCAGGTGCATGCCCTCAATTCATTGTCCTTCAAACGTTTGCCATGATCGTCATTAATAGAGAGTGTATTTATCCGAGGCTTGTTGTTATATTTCATTGGAGTATGGTTTTACGTGAGAGCTATGGAGACAAAATAAGAAAAATCACCATGTAGGAAAATGAACCTAGGGTAACCCAGGAATGTGGTTGTATGACATGTGTATCAAATAGAAGGTATTAAAAAGTATTTTAAGAGAGAGTAGGCCATAGTTTTATGGATGGACGCCATTTAGGGATATCGCCATAAAGGTGGACCAGGGCTGACTCTAGAATTTGTTTGTACGATATAGGTATCAAATGAAAGGTGCTAATGAGTATTTTAAAAGGAGTGTGCCTTAGTTGTATATGTGAAGGCGTTTTCGAGATATCGCCATAAAGGTGGGCCAGGGGTGACTCTAGAATGTGCTTGTACGATATCGGTACCAAATGAAAGGTGTTAATGAGCATTTTAAAAGGGAATGGGCCTTAGTTCTATAGGTGAACGCCTTTTCGAGATATCGCCATAAAGGTGGAACAGGGGTGACTCTAGAATGTGTTTGTACGATATGGGCATCAAATGAAAGGTGTTAATGAGTATTTTAAAAGGGAGTAATCCTTAGTTCTATTCGAGATATCGCCATTAGGTTGGGCCAGGGGTGACTCTAGAATGTGTTTGTACGATGTCGGTATCAAATGAAAGGTGTTAATGAGGGTTTTAAAAGCGAGTGGCCCTTAGATGTATATGTGAAGGCCTCTTCGCGATATCGACCAAAATGTGGACCAGGGTGATCCAGAAAATCATCTGTCAGGTACTGTTAATTTATTTATATATGCAATACCACGAACAGTATTCCTGCCAAGATTCCAAGGGCTGTTGATTTCGCCTGTAGAAGTTTTTCATTTCTTCTACTTAATATGGTAGGTGTCACACCCATTTTACAAAGTCCATTTTACACGCCCATTTTGAAATTTTCTTTTATTTTTGCATTTTGTTGCATCATATCATTACTGGAGTTGAATGTTGACTTAATTTACAGTAAAGATATTAAATTTTTTGTTAAAATTTGACTTTTAAAACATTTTTTTTTAAAAGTGGGCGTGTTCTTCATCCGATTTTGCTAATTTTTATTTAGCACATATATAGTAATAGTAGTAACATTCCTGCCAAATTTCATCATGATACCTTACACGACTGCCAAATTACAGCTTGCAAAACTTTTAAATTACCTTCTTTTAAAAGTGGGCGGTGCCACGCCCGTTGTCCAAAATCTTACAAATTTTTTATTCTGCGTCATAAGGTCAACCATCTACCAAGTTTCATTGCTTTATCCGTCTTTGGCAATGAATTATCGCATTTTTTCCGTTTTTCGAAATTTTCGATATCGAAAAAGTCGGCGTGGTTATAGTGCGATATCGTTCATTTTAAATAGCGATCTGAGATGAGTGGCCAGGAATCTACATACCAAATTTCATCAAGAGCCCTTAAAATTTACTCAAGTTATCGTGTTAACGGACAGACGGACGGACGGACGGACGGACATGGCTCAATCAAATTTTTTTTCGATACTGGATTTTGATATATGGAAGTCTATATCTATCTCGATTCCTTTATACCTGTACAACCAACCGTTATCCAATCAAAGTTAATATACTCTGTGAGCTCTGCTCAACTGAGTATAAAAAGTAGTAAACCTGTTGCAAGCATATAAAATACACACATCCGCATTTATACACATATATACATTAATCCAATCAAAGTTAAATCTGCATTTTAGTATTTCCTTGTACGTAAACACAATTCCTAGAACATTATTTAAGTAAGTTTCCATTTGCAGTAATTTTGTTGTTTCTTAAGCTGTTTGTCACTAATTAAGTGTCTGCATTTCACTGCCCATACTATCTTAAAACGCTTACATACATACATTCGTATGTGTGTACTTACATAAGTATGCTGAAGGTATTTAATTACGTAAGTACATATGTATGAGCATTTAAGTGTGCTTTGACACGTGTAAACAATTGTGACTTATTGCGTGCTGACTGTTGTTGATGTGTATGCGGCTTCATAAATTAACCTTTAACTCGAGCTAATTTCTATTGGTTTAATTGACAGTGACATTTGCTACAGAGCCAAGATGTTGAAATGAAAGTCACATATTCATGGGAGCAATTAAATTTGAACTAATTAATTTATATGCAAATATGTATAGATCAAGGATATAAATAATTTTATGTTTGTTAGATTAGTTCTGCAAAAGAACCTTGAAATTTCGGGATATTACGCAGATAATCAATTATTTAATACTGGATTTAAGTATACTGAAACTCAATGACTATAATGATAATGATTTCTTTAATGATTTGGGAAAATTTTGAACAACGTGACATCAGGACGGAAGGGGCGACAGCTGTTTCGATTATACCATGTAAATCTCTTCAAAGCCTTTTCTCCATGGAGTGGGATTTGAACCCGCACTCCTACGATGATTGAAGTGTTACAAACTCATTCAGCCACGTCATGCGTTAGTTGTTGTAATGATTTCTGTTGAAAAAATTTATAATTAATGCTCCGACTAGTTTTGTTGAGTTTTGTTGATGAATAATCGGTTTTGGTCTAGCGTTTTTGTAATGTTGCAGTCCAAGTTTTTGTTATGCTGCGTTCAGTGTTCAACTTCTTGTCGTTACCACTACACAAAAACACACAAAGCAAGTTAACATTAGCATACGTTTCGTTCGGTAGAGAAGCTCTACCTCAAGAACGTATACTTCTCAAACACTTTATCATGACTTGTAATAAGGAATACCTATCCGTGCTTAAAAAATAATAATTTAAAAAAAATGTTTAAGCTGTACGGTTTTATCGAAAATAATACTTAAATTAAGTAATAATAATACTAAAACCTAGAAAATAATTAGGTAGGTCCTAGGTACTCGTCATCACACTCCTCATCAAACTAGGGCGTTGATCAGAAAAATAAATAAAAGCGTTGGGTTATAACAAAATATAATTTGTAAAGACGCCAGCGGGTAAGGGGATTAGAATATACCCGCGGTAGGTATGCCTGTCTTAATACCAGATTCAAGGGGTTGTGTAGCGCAACCTTTTCAGGTTGCCAGCGCAATATATAGCTTCTCCAAACCCAGTTGTCAAGCTCGCCTTGGAGCGGCGAATCCCGTTTCACTTACAGAAGAGGCTCTGGCTCCTCATGGAACTTGGGGGTGGGGAGGGAGGGATGTCCTGAAGGTTTAATGTGGCCATATAAATCGTTCCCGAGATGGTGGGGCTAGCAACTTAATGGAGCTGTGTTACCGGAGCGTACCGGATCTGTATCCGTCAAAGGAACATCACATCGATAACACTCCCCAAAGCCTTCGGAGCGTAACCTTATCGGTACAACACCAACAACAACAACAACATTTGTAAAGATATGAAAATAGAAATTTGACGCGTCCAAGGCTTTTATTTAATTGTCTTATCAACGCCCTAAATTGATGAGGAGTGTGATGACGAGTACCTAGGACCTACCTAATTGTTTTCTAGCTTTTAGTACTATTATTACTTAATGTAATTATTCTTTTCAGTAATTTCGTTTAACTTAAAACTTTTATTTTAATTATTTTATTTTCAAGTTTTTATTTTGTATTTAATTGCTTATTATTTCTCATTCTATGCCTCATTATTAGCAACCAACGAGGGAATCTGTAACCATAAAGCACAAGTCAAAAACTAAAACAAACCTGCGTAACAAAGTGCTCAACTTGGACTGTATATATCTTAATATTAATAGTATTACAGCAAATAAGCTAGAGCTGGAACATCTTATAGAAATAAAAAAACCCAGCATTGTTTTATGCGCGGAAACATGTACAACAGATAAAATCATGGATTCTGAGCTATGCATTTCCACATATAAATTCATCCGCTGCGATTCCCACAGTAGACATACAGGTGGTGTTCTAATGTATGTACATGAAAATTTACAATATAGCATAGTGTGTAATAAAGCTATTGACAGGAATGTGTGGTGCATTGTCATAAAACTTAAAAAATATGCGTTAAAATGGCAAATTGGTGTACTCTATCACTCACCAAATAGCAGTGATGCTGACTTCATGACATACTTAAACAATGTCATCAATGAACACCTCAGGGAATCTGACAACATTATAATAGTTGGAGATTTTAACATTAATATGAATATATCATCAACATACTCAAACCAGCTTATAAGTTTATTTGCACAAATGGCTATGGTACAAAGAATAAATTTCAACACAAGAATAACTGAGCACTCCTCTACGAAAATAGACTTACTCTTCAGCAATAATGAGCAAGTTAAAACTGAACATGTAAGTGGATATAAAATTTCCGATCATGAAACAATTCATTTCAAAGTACCAACAGCTAAATATTGCAAAATGAGAAAAGTTGCTACTGTCACCAACTGGGAGTACTATAGCGCAGAAAATCTTTTAAATCTGCTGCGAACGTGCGACTTTAGCTCTGTGTCTCATGTAGGAATAGAACGTAGAACTGAGATCCTGAACAATATTTTAACTGGAGGTATGCAAGCATTGACGTATGAGAAGAGGATCCAAATACAACTGAGGAATAAGTGGTATGACCGTGAGCTAAGGGAACTGCACAAAAGAAAAATTGAATTCTATAATACTGCTAGAAATACTGGCAACTGGGTGGATTATAATGGCATAAAAAAAAGATATAAAAAAACTGTTATGTATAAAAAGAAGAAATATATGGAAGATAAAGTGCTCGATAGTGCAGGAGACATGAAGCGGATGTGGAAGTCTTTAAAACATCTTGCTGAGCTCACCGATGACAGAAAGGTCGTTAGCAAAATAGTAATTAACGGTGAATGCCTCGAGAAGGAATACGATATAGCCAATGCCCTAAATACATTTTTTATACAGAGCATAGCTGAAATTAATGATAGCATTGAAATAATTCCGATTGCGGCAGAAACAAGTGTAAATAATGCAATTGAAACTTTTCAATTCACCGACGTAGAGTTAGATGATATAATGAACATTTCTAAATCTTTTAGAAACAAATATGGTGGAAAAAAGCTTTTGTCGGAGGGGGTATTTAAAGATGCCATGATTTACATTGCTCACTTCTACAAAGATATAATAAATGAATCAATAAACAGTAGCATTGTTCCAAATTGCTGGAAAGTATCAACTATAGTACCTGCGGAAAAAGTCAAAAATACAGTAAGGCCAGAGGAACTGCGCCCAATTAATACGCTACCCGCAGATGAAAAAATTATGGAAACGGTGGTTAAAAATCAATTAGTGGCATATCTAGATAAATACCAAATTATTATACCTGAACAATCTGGGTTTAGGAAAAGCCATTCTTGCGAAACCGCACTGAATATGGTTATTGCGGAATGGAAAGAGGATATAACTGATAAGAAAGTTGTGATCTCAGTCTTTTTAGACTTAAAACGTGCTTTTGAAACTGTGGATAGAGAGGAACTGCTGAATGTTATGTTTAATAATGGGATAAGAGGAAAATCCTTGGAATGGTTCAGAAGCTATTTGAGTAATAGAAAACAGAAGACGATAATTGGAAGTGCAGTTTCACCGGTTGCTGATGTACATATTGGGCTACCGCAAGGTTCAGTATTGGCACCGCTATTGTTTACAATATATATTAACGATATTAAAGAATGCTTGAAATATTGCAATATTCGACTATTTGCGGATAATGCATTGATAACCATTAGTGAAAGAAGTGAGGGCTTTGCGGTATCGAAAATGCAAGAAGACTTAGACTCCCTTTACAAATGGCTATGCCATAGAAAGTTGAAAGTGAACGTGGATAAAACCAAAAGTATGATATTTTGCAAAAATCAAAGCATTATGGGTGCCAATACCCTTAGCAATATTACTCTGAAGATAAGAAATGTTGAAATTCAGCAAGTAGACAAGATCAAATACCTAGGAGTCTGGATCGACAAAAACCTTAGATTTGGAGAACACATAAATTATTTAGAAAACAAAATTGCAAAAAAAATTGGTTTTATGTACAGAACTTGTAAATATATTAGTCAACGACACAAATTATTAGTGTATCGATCAATTATTGAACCGCACTTTATCTATTGTCCAACAATCCTGCTATTAGCAAATGACATACAAATAAAAAAACTGCAGATACAACAAAACAAGGCAATGCGATTAATTTTAAAATGTTCGCTTAGAACACCAAAAACTACAATGCTAAATATGTTAAACTGGCTCAGTGTAAAACAGTCGATATATTATTTCACATTGAAATTTATACATCATATGAAATTAGGAATAACACCGAATTATCTGAACGGGAGAATACATTTTAATCATGAAATACATAACTATGGAACTAGAAGCAGCGGAAATATAAGACTGCCTAGAGTAAGAACGGAGTTCGCGAAGAAGACTTTAGAATATATAGGTTATAAAATGTACAATGAATTACCAAATGCGATAAAAGACTGTGAAAATATTAATAAGTTTAAAGCAAAATTATTTTTATACTGTAAGTCATTAAGCATGTAATGTATACAATTTATTTATATATATATATATATATTTTTTTTTTTTTACCTTGAACTAGGTCTTAAAGACCGTAAATAAATAAATTATTATTATTATTACAAGGACTCTTTCCTAACAATTTGCTACAATCTAACTCCTCAATACATAATCCTTCCAAAGACTTTACTCGACTCAGCGCCACTTATGCTTGTCCCTCCTCGAACTCCAAAGTATTTTGATGTCACTTCTACCGGACTCTATGTAATATTCGTTCCAAATATGAGCCTAATCGGACCACAAATACGATTTTTTTTAATATCTCGATCCTTGCGCCACCTGGCGACGATTTTTTTCATATGTCGCTTTCTATTCATGTATGTATTATGTGTTCCGAATATGAGCCAAATCATTTTTTTATATTATTGCATTGTCATCGGGTTCTGAACTATATTCCAAGTTTCAAGCTTGTAGTTTATCGGGAAGTTACTTAAATTTCAACTACAAAATTTGTAAACAACGCTCGTTACACAGATTCAAGGTAAATAAAACTGTTTAAAAAGGCCTAGTACCAAGTCCATTCGATTTCAATGTGTAAACATACAGCCGTATTTCTAGAAAACTAGTCTTTTTAAGTTAACAATATTTTTTTAAAACTTGTCGATAGATTTTTTAAAAATAAGCTATAATATTTCGATAATAAGTCTATAACTTTTCGATATTTCATATAAAACTTTTTCATATCAAATCGATAACTTTTCGATAATTCATTGATAAGTTTTCAATTACAAACCGACAACTCTTCGCCCGGAGACTCATTTATAACCTTTATTATCTATAGCAAATTCATAACACTTCGATAATAATAATTTGATAATTCTTCTATGCCTCGTCGATAACACACCTATAACATATCGATAATTCATCGATAACAAACCGTTAAAATTTCGATAACTAATTGATAACAACCCGGCCGGTTTTGATTCCCGCTTCGGGTTTTATATCCAATCTCTCCTTTTCTCCCCCCTCTGATGAATTTTCTTTTAATTTCCTCCGCTATCCTTACTCTTACATTCTACATTACTACATACAACATACCATTGCCACGCGCTACCCCTACATTTACATTGTATATTCCCATTTACATATTGCATACCACTGTTAAAGACAACGCTTACGGTTATACTTACATTCTGGATTCTCCCATGTCGAAAGCGCCGTTACGATAAAAGAGAGCTATGCCCCACAATGCTTGTGCCAGTACATCACTTCGCCTTTTCCACCTTTACATCGGCACCGCGTGCAAAATCACAAAAGAAATTTCATGCTTCAAATTAACAATTCCTCGTCTATTTTGTCATCTGCAACCAATTTACTCCACCGGCAATTTCGACACATATCGACGACTAGCCGTCTTACCATGCGTCGGCCGACCCTCCACTCTCCACCATGTACCATCAACCATAAATCATCATTCAATCATTCAATACAAACCATCGACAGGTTTATCGTTCCCCAGTTCCTTCTAGTGGTAACACTTGCACCGATAGACATGCCATAGTTTTACCATAAACCGGCCGGGAATTATCTATAAACCAGACACAGTTAACAATCTGCGAGTTATTGGTCCACTTTTAACTACTTACTACCTAAGTATGCAACTTCCCCTAACTCCACTTAGTGTTTAGGTCACACGCCAAGTGCCCACAGATTCATGGTTGATCGATTCTATCAGTAATTTTTTGCATCCCTCAGTTTATTCACAGGATGCCCATTCGCCAACCTTTTTTGGAATCAGACAAAGGCTTACCGGCTCACTACCCACTAAGCTCATCATTCTTCCCTTACATTGAACCAGTAGTCATCAGACTACTTTACTTGCAAGGGATATATGGTATCCAGGGCATCTTTGGAATCAAGAAAATATACCAACAAAACCATTACACGTTAGAAAGGTAAATGCATAAAGAAACAATAACTCTGACGAAATATCTGAACTTTTAAACTGATTTACAAAAAAAAAAAAAGAGAAATTGTAGATGCAACAAACCATTACATATAAAAAAAAAAATAAAGGAACAAAAGCAACCACAAACACAAGAAGTAATCCGAAGGGCTAAAATAGCTGACTTCTACCTCCTTCAAAGTCAGCTGTAGCTACAACAACCATGACCTTTGAATTAATAACAATTATAATTTATTATTATTGAAAATAACACTTACAAAAATCCAAAAACTAGAGACAAATTACAAAGCCGTTGCATTCAAATGGCTTAGTGGACAAAGGCCTTAACACCAGTATGAATGCAGGTGTACTCGAGTTCAAAGCTCAGTATCTGAAGAGCTAACTTATGAAGATATGAAATTAAGAAACGATCGCCGTGTGCTAATTTTGAAATTTTCTCTAAAATTAATAACAAAAGGGAAAATGTATATCGAGTTTGCTCAAATCCTTCGGATATCAAAGTAACCCGAAACCGACATACTTTCGACTAGTTCTGGAATTTCTATATAGTCAGGCAGTAAATGGTTTCATGATTTCACTTCGCCATTCCTCATTGCATTAGCAACAAGCAAAGTTTTCAACTATATTGCGTACACCACAGACACTGCTATGGACAGCTTTTGTCCTTTTATAGCTAGACGAACTTCACTATCCTCCAAGGGCTAGTGTGTGTAAAATGTTTGATCAAACGAATCGTGGAATAATTGTAACAGAGCACCCTACAGATGTGCAGTGGAAGTCAAAATTTTCTACAGCCCGCCACTTTTGGTTCAATTCATTCACGCTAAGTTTAGTATCACTGGTAGGCTGCACTACATACAAACATAAATAAAAACTCCATGTAATAAAAAAGTACCAATCAGCTGAATTCCGGCTGTCACCTGTTCCTGATTCCGCCATGCTACATGCTTTATACATCCAGTCTAGGACGATTGTTGAGAGGATCTTACATGACCTTACAGTTGGCGATGACATTCCCACTGCAGTGCAATGCAGCCGATAGCTTCCTAGCCTTGCTCTGCAGTGTGAGTTGCCAAGAAGACTATGCCCAAGACTATGTTCAGTATAATACCAATTACTTGACTCAAAACGAGCGGCACTTCCCAAGCCCTGTTTATACATTGAAGTTTACCAAAGGTGGTGCAGGGGGTATAAAAGTTTAGCTATTTATGTATGTACATATAAATCAGATTATTTGTCTATATATTTGTGTGTATGAACAAATGAAGTTTCGTGGGATTTTCACTGGTGGAGAGGCAAACACACGACAAGTAATATGGGATAGATTTTTTCATTTTAAAATAAAAATAAAATCGAAAACTGTGAATAATGAGCAGTTATTTACAAAGATTCTTGATAAAATAGTAATAAAATAAGATCTTAAATTTAAGTTCGTACGCAATCGTAATGTCATTTCTGTGGCGATGCCCATAAACGCATAGCTTTCCGAATCCTAGCATCTGTAGCTTGCGGCATTGTCTCCTTCCTAAAACTAAGTGACATTCATTAAAAATAAAACTTTCTTTAACTTTTTATATTAAGTACATACTTCGAGTATAGAATTTATCACATTTTCATTCGAAATTTTAGTTCACTTTTCCCCTGCGCGTCGCAAATATTTATTTACATACATACTTACGTACATACTAGGCCCTGCTCACAGGAAAATCGATATCGCAGCAATTTATCTAATGCTAAAAGTTTCCGACGAAATTCAATTTTGTACATTTTTTTATTTTCAAAAATTTTAACTGAAAGTCGCAGAAAAAAGTATTCCCAATTTTGGGATCGATGTCGCAGGTCTGCAAAGCAGTTGTGTGCGATAATAAATGAACAAGACTTTGTGTAAATTTACATATATAAATGAGTCGTACAAGGAAGTGATGCTAGTCCCGGAACAAAAATAAATATAATTCGCTATGAATTTATACTATTTCCACTTGCGACGTGATTTTATTTATACTTAAGGCCCAAAAACTTTCGGCATTTGCGTCGTTTTGTCGGTAGCGTCACGTTTTCATTTATTAAGCGCTTTATTCTGTGAACGATAGCTCAGACGAACGATCCGCCTCCAAACGATTTCGCCTACCAATGGTATTCTCTATCATTTTCGTTCGTCCTTTACGTTTCTTACTTTATGTCAAACAGGAAGGCGAGAGCAATTGTCAAATTAAATGTTACCATCGTTTAGTATAGTGCAAATACACTTGCAATACGTCTCTGAGGCGAAACGAACGTTCGCTTCGAAATAGAAAATGAGGCCCTAAATTTTGAAAATAACACATTTTTTCCCAAATAACCCCTTTTTTATGTAAGTCATTTAGCTACAACAGTAAAACTTTACAGATAGGATAAGACGCCGAGAAAATTTAAAAAATGGAGAAAAAATTCCGTTAGGTGGCGCACGGATCGAAATATTTAGATAAGAATTTGGAAATTTGGTGTTTTGAGATCGATTTTAAAGTAACTTCTCATTGAGCTACAAATATGAAACCTCAGAGACAGGTTAAGACACCGTGACAAAGGAACAAAAGGATAAAAAACTCCGTTAGGTGGCGCACGGATCGTAAAAATTAGATAATAATTTGGAAATTTGACACCGGGCTTTAAGTAACTTCTCGATGAGCGATAATGAGAGGTCGATGACAGCCGATGACACAATACAAAAAGTTTCGCTAGAGGGCGCACGGACTAAGATATTTAGAAAAATCAAACAGAACCGAGGGAATTTTGGGATTGATTTTTATGTAAGTTCTCATTGAGCTACAAGCGCAAAACTTGACAGATAGGTTAAGACAACGAGAAAATATAAGAAAAGCAGAAAATAACAAGTAAGGAAGGCTAAGTTCGGGTGTAACCGAACATTACATACTCAGTTGAGAGGTATGGAGACAAAATAAGGGAAAATCACCATGTAGGAAAATGAACCTAGGGTAACCCTGGAATGTGTTTGTATGACATGTGTATCAAATGGAAGGTATTAAAGACTATTTTAAGAGGGAGTGGGCCATAGTTCTATGGCTGGACGCCATTTAGGGATATCGCCATAAAGGTGGACCAGGCCTGACTCTAGAATTTGTTTGTACGATATGGGTATCAAATGAAATGTGTTAATGAGTATTTTAAAAGGGAGTGGGCCATAGTTGTATAGGTGGACGCCATTTAGGGATATCGCCATTAAGGTGGACCAGGGCTGACTCTAGAATTTGTTTGTATGATATGGGTATCAAATGAAAGGTGCTAATGAGTATTTTAAAAGGGAGTGGGCCTTAGTTCTATAGAAGGACGCATTTCGAGATATCGTTATAAAGGTGGACCAGGGTGACTCTAGAATTTGTTTGTACGATATGGGTATCAAATGAAAGGTGTTAATGAGTATTTTAAAAGGGAGTGCGCCTTAGTTCTATAGGTGGACGCCTTTTCGAGATATCGCCATAAAGGTGGACCAGGGGTGACTCTAGCATTTGTTTGTACGATATGGGTATCAAATGAAAGGTGTTAATGAGTATTTTAAAAGGGAGTGGGCCTTAGTTCTATAGGTGGACAACTTTTCAGATATCGTCATAAAGGTGGACCAGGGTGACTCTAGAATTTGTTTGTACGATATGGGTATCAAATGAAAGGTGTTAATGAGTATTTTAAAAGGGAGTGCGCCTTAGTTCTATAGGTGGACGCCTTTTCGAGATGTCGCTATAAAGGTGGACCAGGGGTGACTCTAGAATGCGTTTGTACAATATGGGTATCAAACGAAAGGTGTTAATGAATATTTTAAAAGGGAGTGGGCCTTAGTTCTATAGGTGGACGACTTTTCGAGATATCGCTATAAAGCTGTACCAGGGGGACTCTAGAATGCGTTTTTACAATATGGGTATCAAACGAAAGTTGTTAATGAGTATTTTAAAAGCGAGTGGGCCTTAGTTCTTTAGGTGGAGGACTTTTCGAGATATCGCCATAAAGGTGGACCAGGGGTGACTCTAGAATTTGTTTGTACAATATGGGTATCAAACGAAAGGTGCTAATGAGTATTTTAAAAGGGAGTGAGCCTTAGTTCTATAGGTGGACGACTTTTCGAGATATCGCTATAAAGGTGGACCAGGGGTGACTCTAGAATGTGTTTGTATGATAAGTGTATCAAAGGAAAGGTGTTAATGAGTATTTTAAAAGGGAGTGGGCCTTAGTTCTATAGGTGGACGACTTTTCGAGATATCGCTATAAAGGTGCGCCAGGGGGGAACTCTAGAATGCGTTTTTACAATATGGGTATCAAACGAAAGGTGCTAATGAGTATTCTAAAAGGGAGTGGGCCTTAGTTCTATAGGTGGACGACTTTTCGAGATATCACCATAAAGGTGGACCAGGGGTGACTCTAGAATTTGCTTGTATATATATAACACGAAAGGTGTTAATGAGTATTTTAAAAGGGAGTGGGCCTTAGTTCTATAGGTGGACGCCTTTTCGAGATATCGCCATAAAGGTGGACCAGGGGTGACTCTAGAATTTGTTTGTACAATATGGGTATCAAACGAAAGGTGATAATGAGTATTTTAAAAGGGAGTGGGCCTTAGTTCTATAGGTGGACGCCTTTTCGAGATATCGCCATAAAGGTGGACCAGGGGTGACTCTAGAATTTGTTTGTACAATATGGGTATCAAACGAAAGGTGATAATGAGTATTTTAAAAGGGAGTGGGCCTTAGTTCTATAGGTGGACGCCTTTTCGAGATATCGCCATAAAGGTGGACCAGGGGTGACTCTAGAATTTGTTTGTACAATATGGGTATCAAACGAAAGGTGATAATGAGTATTTTAAAAGGGAGTGGGCCTTAGTTCTATAGGTGGACGCCTTTTCGAGATATCGCCATAAAGGTGGACCAGGGGTGACTCTAGAATTTGTTTGTACAATATGGGTATCAAACGAAAGGTGTTAATGAGTATTTTAAAAGGGAGTGGGCATTAGTTCTATAGGTGGACGCCTTTTCGAGATATCGCCATAAAGGTGGACCAGGGGTGACTCTAGAATTTGTTTGTACAATATGGGTATCAAACGAAAGGTGATAATGAGTATTTTAAAAGGGAGTGGGCCTTAGTTCTATAGGTGGACGCCTTTTCGAGATATCGCCATAAAGGTGGACCAGGGGTGACTCTAGAATTTGTTTGTACAATATGGGTATCAAACGAAAGGTGATAATGAGTATTTTAAAAGGGAGTGGGCCTTAGTTCTATAGGTGGACGCCTTTTCGAGATATCGCCATAAAGGTGGACCAGGGGTGACTCTAGAATTTGTTTGTACAATATGGGTATCAAACGAAAGGTGATAATGAGTATTTTAAAAGGGAGTGGGCCTTAGTTCTATAGGTGGACGCCTTTTCGAGATATCGCCATAAAGGTGGACCAGGGGTGACTCTAGAATTTGTTTGTACAATATGGGTATCAAACGAAAGGTGTTAATGAGTATTTTAAAAGGGAGTGGGCATTAGTTCTATAGGTGGACGCCTTTTCGAGATATCGCCATAAAGGTGGACCAGGGGTGACTCTAGAATTTGTTTGTACAATATGGGTATCAAACGAAAGGTGTTAATGAGTATTTTAAAAGGGAGTGGGCCTTAGTTCTATAGGTGGACGCCTTTTCGAGATATCGCCATAAAGGTGGACCAGGGGTGACTCTAGAATTTGTTTGTACAATATGGGTATCAAACGAAAGGTGATAATGAGTATTTTAAAAGGGAGTGGGCCTTAGTTCTATAGGTGGACGCCTTTTCGAGATATCGCCATAAAGGTGGACCAGGGGTGACTCTAGAATTTGTTTGTACAATATGGGTATCAAACGAAAGGTGATAATGAGTATTTTAAAAGGGAGTGGGCCTTAGTTCTATAGGTGGACGCCTTTTCGAGATATCGCCATAAAGGTGGACCAGGGGTGACTCTAGAATTTGTTTGTACAATATGGGTATCAAACGAAAGGTGATAATGAGTATTTTAAAAGGGAGTGGGCCTTAGTTCTATAGGTGGACGCCTTTTCGAGATATCGCCATAAAGGTGGACCAGGGGTGACTCTAGAATTTGTTTGTACAATATGGGTATCAAACGAAAGGTGATAATGAGTATTTTAAAAGGGAGTGGGCCTTAGTTCTATAGGTGGACGCCTTTTCGAGATATCGCCATAAAGGTGGACCAGGGGTGACTCTAGAATTTGTTTGTACAATATGGGTATCAAACGAAAGGTGATAATGAGTATTTTAAAAGGGAGTGGGCATTAGTTCTATAGGTGGACGCCTTTTCGAGATATCGCCATAAAGGTGGACCAGGGGTGACTCTAGAATTTGTTTGTACAATATGGGTATCAAACGAAAGGTGTTAATGAGTATTTTAAAAGGGAGTGGGCCTTAGTTCTATAGGTGGACGCCTTTTCGAGATATCGCCATAAAGGTGGACCAGGGGTGACTCTAGAATTTGTTTGTACAATATGGGTATCAAACGAAAGGTGATAATGAGTATTTTAAAAGGGAGTGGGCCTTAGTTCTATAGGTGGACGCCTTTTCGAGATATCGCCATAAAGGTGGACCAGGGGTGACTCTAGAATTTGTTTGTACAATATGGGTATCAAACGAAAGGTGTTAATGAGTATTTTAAAAGGGAGTGGGCCTTAGTTCTATAGGTGGACGCCTTTTCGAGATATCGCCATAAAGGTGGACCAGGGGTGACTCTAGAATTTGTTTGTACAATATGGGTATCAAACGAAAGGTGATAATGAGTATTTTAAAAGGGAGTGGGCATTAGTTCTATAGGTGGACGCCTTTTCGAGATATCGCCATAAAGGTGGACCAGGGGTGACTCTAGAATTTGTTTGTACAATATGGGTATCAAACGAAAGGTGATAATGAGTATTTTAAAAGGGAGTGGGCCTTAGTTCTATAGGTGGACGCCTTTTCGAGATATCGCCATAAAGGTGGACCAGGGGTGACTCTAGAATTTGTTTGTACAATATGGGTATCAAACGAAAGGTGTTAATGAGTATTTTAAAAGGGAGTGGGCCTTAGTTCTATAGGTGGACGCCTTTTCGAGATATCGCCATAAAGGTGGACCAGGGGTGACTCTAGAATTTGTTTGTACAATATGGGTATCAAACGAAAGGTGATAATGAGTATTTTAAAAGGGAGTGGGCCTTGGTTCTATAGGTGGACGCCTTTTCGAGATATCGCCATAAAGGTGGACCAGGGGTGACTCTAGAATTTGTTTGTACAATATGGGTATCAAACGAAAGGTGATAATGAGTATTTTAAAAGGGAGTGGGCCTTAGTTCTATAGGTGGACGCCTTTTCGAGATATCGCCATAAAGGTGGACCAGGGGTGACTCTAGAATTTGTTTGTACAATATGGGTATCAAACGAAAGGTGTTAATGAGTATTTTAAAAGGGAGTGGGCCTTAGTTCTATAGGTGGACGCCTTTTCGAGATATCGCCATAAAGGTGGACCAGGGGTGACTCTAGAATTTGTTTGTACAATATGGGTATCAAACGAAAGGTGATAATGAGTATTTTAAAAGGGAGTGGGCATTAGTTCTATAGGTGGACGCCTTTTCGAGATATCGCCATAAAGGTGGACCAGGGGTGACTCTAGAATTTGTTTGTACAATATGGGTATCAAACGAAAGGTGTTAATGAGTATTTTAAAAGGGAGTGGGCCTTAGTTCTATAGGTGGACGCCTTTTCGAGATATCGCCATAAAGGTGGACCAGGGGTGACTCTAGAATTTGTTTGTACAATATGGGTATCAAACGAAAGGTGATAATGAGTATTTTAAAAGGGAGTGGGCCTTAGTTCTATAGGTGGACGCCTTTTCGAGATATCGCCATAAAGGTGGACCAGGGGTGACTCTAGAATTTGTTTGTACAATATGGGTATCAAACGAAAGGTGATAATGAGTATTTTAAAAGGGAGTGGGCCTTAGTTCTATAGGTGGACGCCTTTTCGAGATATCGCCATAAAGGTGGACCAGGGGTGACTCTAGAATTTGTTTGTACAATATGGGTATCAAACGAAAGGTGATAATGAGTATTTTAAAAGGGAGTGGGCCTTAGTTCTATAGGTGGACGCCTTTTCGAGATATCGCCATAAAGGTGGACCAGGGGTGACTCTAGAATTTGTTTGTACAATATGGGTATCAAACGAAAGGTGATAATGAGTATTTTAAAAGGGAGTGGGCCTTAGTTCTATAGGTGGACGCCTTTTCGAGATATCGCCATAAAGGTGGACCAGGGGTGACTGTAGAATTTGTTTGTACAATATGGGTATCAAACGAAAGGTGTTAATGAGTATTTTAAAAGGGAGTGGGCATTAGTTCTATAGGTGGACGCCTTTTCGAGATATCGCCATAAAGGTGGACCAGGGGTGACTCTAGAATTTGTTTGTACAATATGGGTATCAAACGAAAGGTGATAATGAGTATTTTAAAAGGGAGTGGGCCTTAGTTCTATAGGTGGACGCCTTTTCGAGATATCGCCATAAAGGTGGACCAGGGGTGACTCTAGAATTTGTTTGTACAATATGGGTATCAAACGAAAGGTGTTAATGAGTATTTTAAAAGGGAGTGGGCCTTAGTTCTATAGGTGGACGCCTTTTCGAGATATCGCCATAAAGGTGGACCAGGGGTGACTCTAGAATTTGTTTGTACAATATGGGTATCAAACGAAAGGTGATAATGAGTATTTTAAAAGGGAGTGGGCCTTAGTTCTATAGGTGGACGCCTTTTCGAGATATCGCCATAAAGGTGGACCAGGGGTGACTCTAGAATTTGTTTGTACAATATGGGTATCAAATGAAAGGTGTTAATGAGTATTTTAAAAGGGAGTGGGCCTTAGTTCTATAGGTGGACAACTTTTCAGATATCGCCATAAAGGTGGACCAGGGTGACTCTAGAATTTGTTTGTACTATATGGGTATCAAATGAAAGGTGTTAATGAGTATTTTAAAAGGGAGTGCGCCTTAGTTCTATAGGTGGACGCCTTTTCGAGATGTCGCTATAAAGGTGGACCAGGGGTGACTCTAGAATGCGTTTGTACAATATGGGTATCAAACGAAAGGTGTTAATGAATGTTTTAAAAGGGAGTGGGCCTTAGTTCTATAGGTGGACGACTTTTCGAGATATCGCTATAAAGGTGTACCAGGGGGACTCTAGAATTTGTTTGTACGATATGGGTATCAAATGAAAGGTGCTAATGAGTATTTTAAAAGGGAGTGGGCCTTAGTTCTATAGGTGGACAACTTTTCAGATATCGCCATAAAGGTGGACCAGGGTGACTCTAAAATTTGTTTGTACGATATGGGTATCAAATGAAAGGTGTTAATGAGTATTTTAAAAGGGAGTGCGCCTTAGTTCTATAGGTGGACGCCTTTTCGAGATGTCGCTATAAAGGTGGACCAGGGGTGACTCTAGAATGCGTTTGTACAATATGGGTATCAAACGAAAGGTGTTAATGAATATTTTAAAAGGGAGTGGGCCTTAGTTCTATAGGTGGACGACTTTTCGAGATATCGCTATAAAGGTGTACCAGGGGGACTCTAGAATGCGTTTTTACAATATGGGTATCAAACGAAAGTTGTTAATGAGTATTTTAAAAGCGAGTGGGCCTTAGTTCTTTAGGTGGAGGACTTTTCGAGATATCGCCATAAAGGTGGACCAGGGGTGACTCTAGAATTTGTTTGTACAATATGGGTATCAAACGAAAGGTGCTAATGAGTATTTTAAAAGGGAGTGAGCCTTAGTTCTATAGGTGGACGACTTTTCGAGATATCACTATAAAGGTGGACCAGGGGTAACTCTAGAATGTGTTTGTATGATAAGTGTATCAAAGGAAAGGTGTTAATGAGTATTTTAAAAGGGGGTGGGCCTTAGTTCTATAGGTGGACGAATTTTCGAGATATCACCATAAAGGTGGACCAGGGGTGACTCTAGAATTTGCTTGTATATATATAACACGAAAGGTGTTAATGAGTATTTTAAAAGGGAGTGGGCCTTAGTTCTATAGGTGGACGCCTTTTCGAGATATCGCCATAAAGGTGGACCAGGGGTGACTGTAGAATTTGTTTGTACAATATGGGTATCAAACGAAAGGTGTTAATGAGTATTTTAAAAGGAAGTGGGCATTAGTTCTATAGGTGGACGCCTTTTCGAGATATCGCCATAAAGGTGGACCAGGGGTGACTCTAGAATTTGTTTGTACAATATGGGTATCAAACGAAAGGTGATAATGAGTATTTTAAAAGGGAGTGGGCCTTAGTTCTATAGGTGGACGCCTTTTCGAGATATCGCCATAAAGGTGGACCAGGGGTGACTCTAGAATTTGTTTGTACAATATGGGTATGAAACGAAAGGTGATAATGAGTATTTTAAAAGGGAGTGGGCCTTAGTTCTATAGGTGGACGCCTTTTCGAGATATCGCCATAAAGGTGGACCAGGGGTGACTCTAGAATTTGTTTGTACAATATGGGTATCAAACGAAAGGTGATAATGAGTATTTTAAAAGGGAGTGGGCCTTAGTTCTATAGGTGGACGCCTTTTCGAGATATCGCCATAAAGGTGGACCAGGGGTGACTCTAGAATTTGTTTGTACAATATGGGTATCAAACGAAAGGTGATAATGAGTATTTTAAAAGGGAGTGGGCATTAGTTCTATAGGTGGACGCCTTTTCGAGATATCGCCATAAAGGTGGACCAGGGGTGACTCTAGAATTTGTTTGTACAATATGGGTATCAAACGAAAGGTGATAATGAGTATTTTAAAAGGGAGTGGGCATTAGTTCTATAGGTGGACGCCTTTTCGAGATATCGCCATAAAGGTGGACCAGGGGTGACTCTAGAATTTGTTTGTACAATATGGGTATCAAACGAAAGGTGATAATGAGTATTTTAAAAGGGAGTGGGCCTTAGTTCTATAGGTGGACGCCTTTTCGAGATATCGCCATAAAGGTGGACCAGGGGTGACTCTAGAATTTGTTTGTACAATATGGGTATCAAACGAAAGGTGATAATGAGTATTTTAAAAGGGAGTGGGCCTTAGTTCTATAGGTGGACGCCTTTTCGAGATATCGCCATAAAGGTGGACCAGGGGTGACTCTAGAATTTGTTTGTACAATATGGGTATCAAACGAAAGGTGATAATGAGTATTTTAAAAGGGAGTGGGCCTTAGTTCTATAGGTGGACGCCTTTTCGAGATATCGCCATAAAGGTGGACCAGGGGTGACTCTAGAATTTGTTTGTACAATATGGGTATCAAACGAAAGGTGATAATGAGTATTTTAAAAGGGAGTGGGCCTTAGTTCTATAGGTGGACGCCTTTTCGAGATATCGCCATAAAGGTGGACCAGGGGTGACTCTAGAATTTGTTTGTACAATATGGGTATCAAACGAAAGGTGATAATGAGTATTTTAAAAGGAAGTGGGCCTTAGTTCTATAGGTGGACGACTTTTGGAGATATCGCCATAAAGGTGGACCAGGGGTGACTCTAGAATTTGTTTGTACAATATGGGTATCAAACGAAAGGTGCTAATGAGTATTTTAAAAGGAAGTGGGCCTTAGTTCTATAGGTGGACGACTTTTCGAGATATCGCCATAAAGGTGGACCAGGGGTCACTCTAGAATTTGTTTGTACGATATGGGTATCAAACGAAAGGTGTTAATGTGTATTTTTAAAGGGAGTGGGCCTTAGTTCTATAGATGGATGACTTTTTTCGTGATATCGCTATAAAGGTGGACCAGGGGGGAACTCTAGAATGCGTTTTTACAATATGGGTATCAAACGAAAGGTGCTAATGAGTATTTTAAAAGGGAGTGGGCCTTAGTTCTATAGGTGGACGACTTTTCGAGATATCACCATAAAGGTGGACCAGGGGTGACTCTAGAATTTGCTTGTATATATATAACACGAAAGGTGTTAATGAGTATTTTAAAAGGGAGTGGGCATTAATTCTATAGGTGGATGCCTTTTCGAGATTACGCCATAAAGGTGGACCAGGGGTCACTCTAGAATTTGTTTGTACGATATGGGTATCAAATGAAAGGTGTTAATGAGTATTTAAAAGGGAGTGGGCCTTAGTTCTATAGGTGGACGACTTTTCGAGATATCGCCATAAAGGTGGACCAGGGGTGACTCTAGAATTTGTTTGTACAATATGGGTATCAAACGAAAGGTGATAATGAGTATTTTAAAAGGGAGTGGGCCTTAGTTCTATAGGTGGACGCCTTTTCGAGATATCGCCATAAAGGTGGACCAGGGGTGACTCTAGAATTTGTTTGTACAATATGGGTATCAAACGAAAGGTGATAATGAGTATTTTAAAAGGGAGTGGGCCTTAGTTCTATAGGTGGACGCCTTTTCGAGATATCGCCATAAAGGTGGACCAGGGGTGACTCTAGAATTTGTTTGTACAATATGGGTATCAAACGAAAGGTGATAATGATTATTTTAAAAGGGAGTGGGCCTTAGTTTTATAGGTGGACGCCTTTTCGAGATATCGCCATAAAGGTGGACCAGGGGTGACTCTAGAATTTGTTTGTACAATTTGGGTATCAAACGAAAGGTGATAATGAGTATTTTAAAAGGGAGTGGGCCTTAGTTCTATAGGTGGACGACTTTTCGAGATATCACCATAAAGGTGGACCAGGGGTGACTCTAGAATTTGCTTGTATATATATAACACGAAAGGTGTTAATGAGTATTTTAAAAGGGAGTGGGCATTAATTCTATAGGTGGATGCCTTTTCGAGATTACGCCATAAAGGTGGACCAGGGGTCACTCTAGAATTTGTTTGTACGATATGGGTATCAAATGAAAGGTGTTAATGAGTATTTAAAAGGGAGTGGGCCTTAGTTCTATAGGTGGACGACTTTTCGAGATATCGCCATAAAGGTGGACCAGGGGTGACTCTAGAATTTGTTTGTACAATATGGGTATCAAACGAAAGGTGATAATGAGTATTTTAAAAGGGAGTGGGCCTTAGTTCTATAGGTGGACGCCTTTTCGAGATATCGCCATAAAGGTGGACCAGGGGTGACTCTAGAATTTGTTTTTACAATATGGGTATCAAACGAAAGGTGATAATGAGTATTTTAAAAGGGAGTGGGCCTTAGTTCTATAGGTGGACGCCTTTTCGAGATATCGCCATAAAGGTGGACCAGGGGTGACTCTAGAATTTGTTTGTACAATATGGGTATCAAACGAAAGGTGATAATGAGTATTTTAAAAGGGAGTGGGCCTTAGTTCTATAGGTGGACGCCTTTTCGAGATATCGCCATAAAGGTGGACCAGGGGTGTTTCTAGAATTTGTTTGTACAATATGGGTATCAAACGAAAGGTGATAATGAGTATTTTAAAAGGAAGTGGGCCTTAGTTCTATAGGTGGACGACTTTTCGAGATATCGCCATAAAGGTGGACCAGGGGTGACTGTAGAATTTGTTTGTACGATATGGGTATCAAACGAAAGGTGATAATGAGTATTTTAAAAGGGAGTGGGCCTTAGTTCTATAGATGGACGCCTTTTCGAGATATCGCCATAAAGGTGGACCAGGGGTGACTCTAGAATTTGTTTGTACAATATGGGTATCAAACGAAAGGTGATAATGATTATTTTAAAAGGGAGTGGGCCTTAGTTCTATAGGTGGACGCCTTTTCGAGATATCGCCATAAAGGTGGACCAGGGGTGACTCTAGAATTTGTTTGTACAATTTGGGTATCAAACGAAAGGTGTTAATGAGTATTTTAAAAGGGAGTGGGCATTAATTCTATAGGTGGATGCCTTTTCGAGATTACGCCATAAAGGTGGACCAGGGGTCACTCTAGAATTTGTTTGTACGATATGGGTATCAAATGAAAGGTGTTAATGAGTATTTAAAAGGGAGTGGGCCTTAGTTCTATAGGTGGACGACTTTTCGAGATATCGCCATAAAGGTGGACCAGGGGTGACTCTAGAATTTGTTTGTACAATATGGGTATCAAACGAAAGGTGATAATGAGTATTTTAAAAGGGAGTGGGCCTTAGTTCTATAGGTGGACGCCTTTTCGAGATATCGCCATAAAGGTGGACCAGGGGTGACTCTAGAATTTGTTTGTACAATATGGGTATCAAACGAAAGGTGATAATGAGTATTTTAAAAGGGAGTGGGCCTTAGTTCTATAGGTGGACGCCTTTTCGAGATATCGCCATAAAGGTGGACCAGGGGTGACTCTAGAATTTGTTTGTACAATATGGGTATCAAACGAAAGGTGATAATGATTATTTTAAAAGGGAGTGGGCCTTAGTTCTATAGGTGGACGCCTTTTCGAGATATCGCCATAAAGGTGGACCAGGGGTGACTCTAGAATTTGTTTGTACAATTTGGGTATCAAACGAAAGGTGATAATGAGTATTTTAAAAGGGAGTGGGCCTTAGTTCTATAGGTGGACGCCTTTTCGAGATATCGCCATAAAGGTGGACCAGGGGTGTTTCTAGAATTTGTTTGTACAATATGGGTATCAAACGAAAGGTGATAATGAGTATTTTAAAAGGAAGTGGGCCTTAGTTCTATAGGTGGACGACTTTTCGAGATATCGCCATAAAGGTGGACCAGGGGTGACTGTAGAATTTGTTTGTACGATATGGGTATCAAACGAAAGGTGCTAATGAGTATTTTAAAAGGGAGTGGGCCTTAGTTCTATAGGTGGACGACTTTTCGAGATATCGCCACAAAGGTGGACCAGGGGTGACTGTAGAATTTGTTTGTACGATATGGGTATCAAACGAAAGGTGTTAATGTGTATTTTAAAAGGGAGTGGGCCTTAGTTCTATAGATGGACGACTTTTCGAGATATCGCTATAAAGGTGGACCAGGGGGGAACTCTAGAATGCGTTTTTTACAATATGGATATCAAACGAAAGGTGCTAATGAGTATTTTAAAAGGGAGTGGGCCTTAGTTCTATAGGTGGACGACTTTTCGAGATATCGCCATAAAGGTGGACCAGGGGTGACTCTAGAATTTGTTTGTACGATATGGGTATCAAACGAAAGGTGATAATGAGTGTTTTAAAAGGGAGTGGGCCTTAGTTCTATAGGTGGACGCCTTTTCGAGATATCGCCATAAAGGTGGACCAGGGGTGACTGTAGAATTTGTTTGTACAATATGGGTATCAAACGAAAGGTGTTAATGAGTATTTTAAAGGGGAGTGGGCCTTAGTTCTATAGGTGGACGCCTTTTCGAGATATCGCCATAAAGGTGGACCAGGGATCACTCTAGAATTTGTTTGTACGATATGGGTATCAAATTAAAGGTATTAATGAGGATTTTAAAAGGGAGTGGTGGTAGTTGTATTTGTGAAGGTGTTTTCGAGATATCGACCAAAATGTGTACCAGGTGACCCAGAACATCATCTGTCGGGTACCGCTAATTTATTTATATATGTAATACTACGAACAGTATTCCTGCCAAGATTCCAAGGGCTTTTGATTTCGCCATGCAGAAATTTTTCATTTTCTTCTACTTAATAGGGTAGGTGTCACACCCATTTTACAAAGTTTTTTTCTAAAGTTATATTTTGCGTCAATAAACCAATCCAATTACCATGTTTCATCCCTTTTTCGTGTTTGGTATAGAATTATGGTATTTTTTTCATTTTTCGTAATTTTCGATATCGAAAAAGTGGGCGTGGTTATAGTCGGATTTCGGCTATTTTTATACCAATACAAAGTGAGTTCAGATAAGTACGTGGACTAAGTTTAGTAAAGATATATCGATTTTTGCTTAAGTTTTCGTGTTAACGGCCGAGCGGAAGGACAGGCGATCGACTTTGTATAAAAACTGGGCGTGGCTTCAACCGATTTCGCCATTTTTCACAGAAAACAGTTATCGTCCTAGAATCTAAGCCCATACCAAATTACACAAGGATTGGTAAATTTTTGTTCGACTTACGGCATTAAAAGTATGCTAGACAAATTAAATGAAAAAGGGCGGAGCCACTCCAATTTTGAAATTTTCTTTTATTTTTGTATTTTGTTGCACCATATCATTACTGGGGTTGAATGTAGACATAATTTACTTATATACTGTAAAGATATTAAATTTTTTGTTAAAATTCGACTTAAAAAAAATTTTTTTTTAAGTGGGCGTGGTCGTTGTCCGATTTTGCTAATTTTTATTAAGCATATATATAGTAATAAGAGTAAGGTTCCTGTCAAATTTCATCATATCTTCAACGACTGCCAAATTACAGCTTGCAAAACTTTGAAATTACCTTCTTTTAAAAGTGGGCGGTGCCACGCCCATTGTCCAACATTTTACTAATTTTCTATTCTGCGTCATAAGTTCAACTCACCTACCAAGTTTCATCGCTTTATACGTCTTTGGTAATGAATTATCGCACTTTTTCGATTTTTCGAAATTTTCGATATCGAAAAAGTGGGCGTGGTTATAGTCCGATATCGTTCATTTTAAATAGCGATCTGAGATAAGTGCCCAGGAACCTACATACCAAATTTCATCAGGATACCTCAAAATTTAAAAAATGGTATCAAAAAGTTTCATAAATTTTGTTTTTATTTTTATAAAAGCGGTATTCATGTATAAATTGCCATACATCGTGAAATGCCAAAATTTTGTGCCTACTGCTATTTTCATGCTCCAGAAAAATGCAAAATTTTTCTTGAATGTTTGCTTTTGATCTGCGTACAGCGCTTAATAATACCAAAATGTAAGCTTTCAATTTCAAAGTATTTTCGAATGTATGTATGTATTCTGTTTTTAAATACTTTCAGGGCCGCGAAGAGGGATGATTTTAAGTTAGATTAACGTTTTTGACACAATTTTATAAGCGCTATCTGTCAAAAATGCTTCAACTAACTTAAAATCACATTTTGTTTCGACTTCCCAACGACTTAAGTGGTCGCCATTTCCTTCAAATCACACTCCATACTACTCTAAAAAAACGTAGAAAAAGTAAAGCGTGATTGGCTCGTTTGGAGTGCAACAAAAGAAACGCTTTTTTGTTTTCCATGCCGGCTTTTCAGCAAAATTTCCGAAAATACCCGATCAGTTTTAACAAAATCTTCAGGTTATTCCTAAGGAAAAGGTTGGAAGAGGTCACACGACAAAATTCCTGAACATGAAAATAATCCAAATCATAAAACTTGCTATATAGAGTGGCGCCAGTATGAAATGAGAAATTTTGAAATGCAAGTTCAGTGGATTTCCCTTAGCGGAAACCCTTAAAAATGAAGCAGCTCGCTGGAGAGGTACTTCGCAGATTTCTTGATGTTGTTTTATTTCTTGAAGAAAAAGGACTGGCATTTAGAGGGTATAATTCATTGATCGGAAATCCAATAAATGGAAACTTTCTTGGTATTTTGGAACTGATCAGCAATTATGACCCCCTATTGCATGAACATTTGGAGAAGGTAAGGGAATCTCAAACGAAAAAGAATCGTCTCCAAGCACATTATTTGTCTGATGGAATACAAAATGAGTTCATAGAAATCTGCGCAAGTCAAGTAATTAGAAAGATAGAAGGCGAGAGAGAGAGTCCGTCAAGTATTACACAGTATTAGTGGATGCAACCCCTGATTCGGCGCATATTGAGCAGACTGTTTTTATATTGCGTTATGTTTTATTAGACAGGGACTCCGGAAAATGGAAAATCTAAGAACGCTTCTAAGAGTTGGTCGATTGTAACGCAAAAACAGGAGATGCTATCGCCGAGCTGATTCGCAGCACTCTAAACAAGCACAATATTCCACTGGATGACTGCCGTGGACAAGGGTATGATAATGGCAGTAATATGAGCGGTCATTACAAACGAGCGCAGAGTCATATCCTGAGAGATAACTCCCTGGCAATATATGCACGTTGTGCTTGTCATAGTTTAAATTTATGTGGAGTGCAAGCTGCTGAATGTTGTAAAGAAGTCATCACTTTTTTCGGTATTATGCAGAAATTGTTTAATATATTTAGCGCAAGCCCTCAGAGATGGGAAATTCTCAAGGAAAAAACTAATTGCTCCTTGCACAGCATGTCACAAACACGATGGCCTGCTCGTGTGGATAGTGTGAAACCTTTCTCAACTCACATTCCTCAAAAAAGCTATTGATGAAATCAAGCTTTTGAATCTGAGTTCAGAAACAGTAACGGATTTGAAAGGTATTGAAGCATATATGGGGAAATTTGAGTGTATCCTCTTAGCCTCCATTTGGCTCAAAGTGTTGACGGTAATCAACCATCGTAATCTGGTACTGCAAGCTAGAAATGCCACACTGGACGTGGAAACAGAAATGATGAGTTGAAGAAGTTCAGGGATTAATGGTCGATCATACTTCAAGAATGTAAGGTTCTGGCAGGGAGTATAGGAGTTGTGAATACCTTCGCAGAGAAAAGAAGGAAGATAAGAAAGAGCCAGTTCGATGAATTACATGGCGAATCACTTGAGTGTGATTCCGAAACTCAATTCAAACAGCAAGTTTTTTACGTTCTTTTGGACTGTTTGATTGGTAACATGACAAGACATTGCGATTAAATTTAGTTTTTTGTGGAAGTATCAAGATCTGACGGAAGAAGAGCTCAGAGAAGAGGCAGCGGCATTCTGCACGATTTATGGTATCGATATTTCTACGGATCTACTAGATGAAATCATTCATCTCAAAGCCATCCACTTAGCAAATTTGGGATGTGATTCGCTGCCACCATTTCAACTTCTGAACAAATTTCATGATTTGAAGATGGAAGTATTATTTCCGAACATCTGCATAGCATTCAGAATATTTTGCACACTTCCAGTCAGTGTGGCTGAAGGCGAGCGTTCTTTTAGTCTATTGTCTCGCGTGAAAAATTTTTTACGTTCTACTATGAGCCAAAATCGCTTGACAAGCCTTGGAACATTGGCGTTGGAGTCCAGCCTTGCTCACAGCATTAGTTTTGAATCGGTAATTTCCATATTCGCAGACCAAAAAGCACGGAAGGTTTTCCTTGGCTGATTCAAGCTCTTAAAATGTACATATTTAGAAAAAGTTAATGTAAGCAATCAAACAATGATCTAACATTTCATTTATGTAAGTGCTCCAGTAAATCTTATTTTATATGAAAGAAAACTGACAATGTGAATTGAAAATGATGATTGAGTTTATTTTTCACATTATTATTGTCGAGGTCAATACGCGTCTTTTGACACCTCTCTCGATATTTTTGGTAGCGTATTAGCAGTCAAACTCTCAACTAGACTTTTACCGACAATTCAAACACCAATTTGCTTGTAATTAAAAACTCTTTAAGAGCACATTTTATATTTCTGTGAAATAAATTTCTAAAATTGTTGCAAAAACCGTGCAAAAAAAATTGTTCTTGAACACATTTTTGCACGCAAGGAAAAGCACATACGCAAAATTTTACTCTACATGATATTCCGTTGAGAAAAATATGGCCCGCAGTGATGCTAGATATTTTCATTTCCACACCTTGGATTTAAAGATTTTCCATACAAAATTTTATCTTTCAAATACTTTAACTGTTGGACATTTGAATATTTTTTTCTTTGAATATTTAATTTTTGTTCTGTAAAGTATTTGAAAAATAAAATTTCTCGACCTTTTTGGGGGGGGGAGGGAGGGGGGGCGGGAATGTCCCCTGTGCTTAAATTGTGAAAATGAGATAAATTATACAAGTTACTTTCTGTTTGGCAGCCATATTGGACTTTAATATATTTTGAGAACATGAGTTTTCACCTCAAGAAGTCTTTCACTTTCCCCAATTTACCACTTCAATAAAATGACGTAACGACCTAAACACAGGAATCCCGAAATGAAATAATCCAGAGGTTGACAAATTTAATTACAAATACACCCTGCCAACGTTTTTCTTAACATATTGTGTGAGTTATCATCAATGCAGCTGGCGACGCCATTCCTATACATACATATGTACATATAAACAAAATAATTGTGTATGTACGTGGCCACCGGTTCGGTTTCACAGGTATTTACATAAACATTGTGTGCTAATGAACGGGCGGTCACAACTTTGAATTTATTATTAAAAGTACATAAAAAGTATAATGAAAAATCAATATTGATTATTTAGGTAAAAATACCCGTTTGAGAATGTGCTTATTATTATTAGATTGTATCAAAAAAAAAAAAAAAAAAATGATTAACATAAAATTTTGCCGTAAACCTGCGTTTCCTTGACATACCATCAATCGGAATGGGTGGAGAAAGAACGATAGATAAACACTTTATAGTCAGCCCATTTATATTTTTATACCTTTCATGAACATGAAATGGTATATTAACTTTGGTCCGATGTTTGTAACGTTTAGAAATATAGAAGATAGACTCACCATTAAGTATACCCCTCAAATTTTGAGAGATCTCAATGAAATTCGGCACAAGGATGTATTTTTGTATTATATTAGACATTTGTTGGATCCGGTAGGATCGGACCACTGTAAGATATATCTCCCATACAACCGATCGTTCAGATAAGACGATTTTGATCATTCCTGCCGCAATTTAGAAAGTATAAACGTGAAACTCCATGATATATATTCTAATATATCATAGAAGATTTTCTGAAAAAATTACTTTGATCGGAGCTATATATATATAGTATATATCCCATACAACCGATCGTTCAGATAGAAAGATTTTTGGCAATTTCTCCCTTAACTTCCAATATAAAAACGTTAAACTTGGTGATATTTATTCTAATATATCATAGAAGATTTCATAAAAAAATCATTTCGATCGGAGCTATATATAATATATATCCCATACAACCGATGGTTCAGATAGAAAGATTTTTGGCCATTTCTCTATTAATTTAGAAAGTATAAACGTGAAACTCGGTGATATATATTTTAATATATCATAGAATATTTTCTAAGAAAAAACAATCGGAGCTATATATAGTATATATCCCATACAACCAATCGTTCAGATAGAAAGATTTTTGGCAATTTCTCCCTTAATTTCCAATATAAAAACGTTAAACTTGGTGATATTTATTCTAATATATCATAGAAGATATCCTGAAAAAATCACTTTGATCGGAGCTATATATAGTATATATCCCATACAACCGATCGTTCAGATAGAAAGATTTTTGGCAATTTCTCCCTTAATTTCCAATATAAAAACGTTAAACTTGGTGATATATATTCTAATATATCGTAGAAGATTTGCTGTAAAAATCATTTCGATCGGAGCTATATATAAAATATATCCCATACAACCGATCGTTCAGATAAGGGGGTTTTTTGCCATTTTTTTATATTTATCTTAAAATCGTTTAGGTATGTACATCTCTTCACTATATATTTCTTATCTTATACATCCGATTATTTGGCGATTACGAATGGGATAAGATTATTGTTCAGCCCCATTCATGAAAGGTATGAAGTATTCGGCACAGCCGAAGACAGTCTCGTCCTTACTTGTTTAAATTTATGAAAGTATTGAGAGGATTGTGAACTATACTGCATAGAGTATTTATAATACTGCACCGTCTATTGTATGGTGCATTTTTGACTGGATTCTGAAGGCTTTTTAATGTAAGTTCTCCGTCATAACGCCGCAGATCGGGGTATTATCACTAATGCTGTGGACGCTGGTCATCAACCAATTGCTTGAGCGGTTCGACAGAGGATCAGTCAAACTGATGGTGTATGCAGTTGACGTTTCAGTCATCATAAGACTCACGTGACTACCAACAGCTCCCTGATGGATCAGGCGCTTGGGGATGTATGGTAGGGTTATTAAGAATATTCGAGTAATTGGATGAGTAAAATATTCGATATTGGATTTTTGTACGTTTAATAAACGCATATTACTATTCGAATAGTTAACTTATTAAGACGAATAGAATAATCGCAGCTCCACGATTAATCGATTTTTAAAATAGAACTTCGATTTTGTATGAAGGGTTCATACAAAAAATACGTATACGCTATGCATGTACCACATATACATACATATACATATGACTTCTTTGTTTAATCTTGGTCGCCCCCATCAGAAAATTACCACAAATTGACTTTGAAATAGTCCCTAAACGATTCGAAATGAGCCCGAACTATTCCAAAACTATTCCGAAATTATGAAATTACCCAGTAGTGAACTTCAAATTACACCTATAAACCCCGAAATAGACCGCAAGGTCATCAGGAAATTACCACAAATCGACCTTGAAATTATCCTGGGAGGAAACACAAAATAGTCCCCAAAAAAGCTCCAAACTATCCCAAATAACCCCGAAATAGTCACGAAGACCATCCTCATGTGGGAACTGATCCAGTGGGTCGCCGCCAACATCATCACAAAATGACCACAAATTGACCTTGAAACAGTTCATAAATGATATCGAACTGATCCCGAAACAGTCCTTACAACCATTCCTATATAACGCCGAACGGTTCCTAAAACGCCCGAAACGACAACGAAGTAGTCTTTAAAACTTTTCAGGAGTGGCCGAAATAATCCCGAAATGACAAATAGCATATCGTTCGAAGTTTTTATTTTACTAGTTGCTGCTTATATACTGGGTTCCCGGTCATAAAGGGATAGAAGGTACAAACAGGCTGATAAGTTGGAAAAGGAGGGTGCAGGGCTCAACGCTAGACGTCCCAGTCCGTTTGGGAGAAATTAAACGGAGATGGGAGTTGCATATAATCCCTCAAGTAGAAAAGGCGTGGATGGAAGCGGGCTGCAAAAATCTAGGATAATGTAAAAATACTATGACATATGGCTCCCAAGGTTGCTCATAGCTCTAAAGAGACAAGATCGGCATACTAAATAGACACTGTGTCTGGCGTCACATGCTCATAGGTTAGGCCTCGTGAGTAATAGCAGATGTAGGAAATGCAAACTGCAGAAAACAAAACGGTTGGCCAGGTTCTGTGTTCGTGTCCCACACACGCGAGGTCAATGCTGTATCTACCAGGGGTGACAGAGTTGCCTTTTCCAGCGGGTTTGGGAGTTAGAATATACCCGCGGTAGGTATGCCTGTCGTAAGAGACGACTAAAATACCAGATTCAAGGGGTTGTGTAGCGCAACACTTTAAGGTTGCCAGCGCAATATATAGCTTCTCCAACCCAATTGTCACCCTCACCTATCCGTGGCGAATCCTGTTTCATTAACAGCCGTGGCTATGGCGACCATGAACTTCTCATGGATCTAGGGGATGGGAGGGCGGGATGGTCTAGAAGGTCGCATGTATTCATAACAAATCGTCCCCGAGATGGTCGAGCTTGGTACCGCAACGTACCGCGTCTGCATCCGGCAAAGGAGCATCAACATCGATAACACTCCCCAAGGCCTTCGAGGAGTGTCCTTATCGCTACAACAACAAAAACAGCAACAGAGTTGCCTAATATCGAGGCAGCAATTAAGCTAGGTCCTAGAAAACTTTGATGAATTGGCAAGAGTGCAAGCAAGAAGAATTTGATATTTGCTTTGTTTAAGGTTGCTGGCACACTTGCAAGTGTAATTATTTTTTCCACTCGTTTTTAGATTTTCTAACATTTTTCGCAATTAAAAACTGCAATATAACAAATGAATACGGCACAAAATATGTTAGCAAGTATTTTTGTTATATAGGGAGAATATTTATAACAGTGCTTCGCGAAATTTTGTATGTGAATGGGCAACGCGAAAAAACTTCAATTGCTAAGTCTGAAGTTCCTTTATATTTATAAACGCAACATCTTGGTTGATTGTGGTGATGTTACTGGAATGCATAAGCTTTCGTTAAACGCATCTATATGAAAAATTTCATTGTGCCGCGGTCTTTAATGAAAAAAAATTCGTATACCGTGGTTTTTGGTGGTCTTTGTTTTTTCCGATGTGCTCTACTTTAATGTGGATATATGTATGTATTAGAAGTAGAAAGCATTCACATCGTGCGTTAAAACTTGAGCAACCGTTATAACTGGAAATATTGAATATAGCGGTACTTAAGCTAGGAGCAGAAATGCGTGTATATTAATGTAATTGAGGTAATCTTACGTATGTATGCTTAAAGCAAATCCCTGCCAAAAATGCGACTAGTCTAGGATGAATCCGGGAGAGTCGCAAAGAAGTATGTGACTATAGCCAGTTCTGACCTCTTTATATGGGTTGGAGTGTTCCGTTTTGTTTTAGCCTGTCCTATAGAGAGACCAATTATACCTGTTTATGCCTGAACGGATAGTGTCGGACTGGTCCTCTTTATACCGCTACGGGTACTGTCGGACATATCCTTTTTGTAATCTTCGACACTTCCTCTGTGTACCCCTTTGGGTACTGTTCGACACGTAGACGTCGCAGATCGCTCTCCTTAGGTAATAGCACGATTTTATATAATTATAATAATAAATAATACAAAAATTGCAAATGACCGCCACTGGACTCTGTCGAAGACAAAGCTAAAAAAGGTTGTGGAATGCTCATGCATCCAAAGTAAAATTCTCAGATACTTATTTGCACAGAACTGAGACAAGGGAATATATGTGTAGAGTGACCACGAATTTGTATGAAAAGTTTGAAAACAAAAGTTTTGGCGAAAAAATAAATGGCTGATTTCAGAAATTAATACGAAAATATTGTGAGAGGAACACACAAACTAACAAAAGAGAGGAGAATATAAACAGGGCGGCATTACTTTCAGAAAAGAAAGAAGCTATAAGTCAGTTGAGTTAGGTTGAGAAGAGCTGTTTTTTTATTGTTATATGCTTAAAAATGTTCCTCGAATATTTTATGCAGTGCTGTAGGGAACACAATCTTCTTCCGAGTAGGAATTAAACCACAGAACAGATTTGTCTACGTTCAATCTTTCAGGTCCATCTCGCCTTGCTTATTTATAACTCCTGACGTGAAAAACCCCGGAATTTTAATAGCGGCATATCATACTGAGAATTTGCCATTACCCTTTGGGACTTGCTTTTGGCTTCGATAAGCTGTGTATTGTATTTCCCACCCCAAATTATTCACTCGCAGGTGATACAACTGCTAAAAGCAAACGTACAGAGCACAGCGGTACAAAATCGGCACTTAAAAGACATAAGGAGGACGATGCCAAACGTGTTCTAAAGATGCAAAAAATACGAGTAGAATGAGTATCGTGCCCACTTAGAGATGAAAAGCAAGAGAGATGTTGTTTTACTTGCTGGGATTATGGAAATGTAGCTCAGGAGTGCGAAGCGACTATAGATAGGTCCAAAATTTGATGGAAATTTTGTCAGGAGGGTCACAAGCCTCCGAACTTCTCGAATGACCTGAAGCGTGCATTATGCGGAGGCAAAATTCGGCATGCAGTTTTGGATGCCCACAAGGGTTGGGGAGGGGAGTGCATTCATGAGGTTATTACAACTCAATTTAAACCAGTGTAAAGCAGTCAAGACCTCTTATTCTAAACAATTTTTGAAGGTGGATTTGATATAGCGGTATTCTCTGAACTATACAGAAATACTCAGGAGCGAGTTTGGCTCTCAAAATCAGCTGGGAAAGCCTCAATATGAACAACAGGATAACTTATTCCGCAAGAAAAGTTGGCAGAGACTTTGGCAGGGTTCATATGGACAAAAATCAAAGGAGTTAAAAATTTTAGTTGCTTTGCATGACTATCAGAGAGTTTGATATAGTGAGTCTTGAGATTAGCATAGAAACAGAAGGTTAACACCCGCTTATTATATGTGGAGGTTTCAATGCATTACCAAATGTATGGAGTAGCAGTCGAGCTAACGATAGAGCAAAAGCTTTGCTCAAAAGTTGGTGTAAGAGGTGAGGCTGGAACTCCTAAATAAGCCTGCATATTGGCAGTAGATACTTCACTATAGATCTGACGTTTGCTAGTAGTGTAATAGCGATATAAGCAAAGAGGTCCACCAGTAACGTCTACACACAGAGCGACCACAAAACTCTTAGCTTAGAGCTATTAGAAACTAGCTTACAACCAACTGCAAGGAAAAAGTTCAAAATAACACTCTTTTGATCCATAAACATCTGATGTTCTATGTAATGATGTCACAACACGAAGGACACATGCGGAAAAACTCCCGGTTCAAACATCTAAGTCATTACTGTCATACTAAGAAGTCGCGCAAATGCAAATTGGACTCCTGTATATTAGTGGAACGACGATATAGCGCAAGAACGTAGAAAATGGCACAAAGCCCGACGAAGCGCACAGACGGCACGTTCATCACCACGATATGATGAGCTACAGAGTATATACAAAATCAAAGCAGCGCTAAATAGTGCTATAGAAAAGAACGATGGAGCGCTCTTCAAGGACCTAATGGATAGTGCCGATCTTGGTCCTTGGGGACTGGCTTACGGAACGGTAATGGGCAATAAACCAATGAAGAGAATCTTCGAAAATCTTTTTTCGACACAAGACTACTGGAGTTATGAAAGCGAGGACCTCGAAAGAATAGAAATCCCACGAATAACACAGCAGTATGTATAAGATACAGCACATAGAGTTGCTGATAATAAACTTCTAGGTCGCGATGGAGTGCCAAATGCAGCCCTTAAAGCCGTGATAAGGTCTAGGACATCAGTATTCACAGATCTCTTTAATACCATCAACCAGAAAGGCTTCTTCCCCCGCTCACAGAAGCGTCAAAAAATTTTTTAATTGCTGAAGCCCGGTAAGATGTCCTACCAGCCATCCTCGCATAAGCCACTTTGTATGTTGGTTTCGATAGGAAAGAGTCTCGAGCATATTATTAGTGAGCGTCTACAGCAAACCCTGGAAAGCCCAGGTGGCTTTGAAATAGTCAGTTTGGATTTTGAAACCCAAGATTCACGATATGTGCAATACAAACAGTTGTTAATATAGCCAGTGAAGCCATAGCCGGAGGTTGAAGTAAAAGGAAGCTTTATGCACAAGTTGCTTTGGACATTAACAATGCTTTTAACACTGCGAACTGGATGCAGATAGTGACGGCGCTACGAAATGTTGGTACAACTGCTTACCTGCGCAGAATAAACGGTAGCTATTTTAGCGACAGAGTACTCTTCTTTCATACCGATTAGGGACCAAGAAAGCACAACATCATCGACAGCATCTCTCAGGTATCTGTTCTAGAGCTAATGTTATGGAACGTTCCCGGAGGCACGCAAATTTCGTCTACGCAGATGATATTGTTGTTGTAACAGTGGCTAAGAAACTGGATCTACTCCAAGTATTATGTAATGACATCGTAGGAAAAATAAAGGAAAATCTGACGAATATGAGGCTGACGATGCCTAGCAGTAAGACAGAAGTGGTTTTGTTGAGCTCAAAGCGAACTGCCGATGAGTTGGTCCCAACCACAGGAGGTTATGAAATAAATTTAAAGCCTTATTTAAAATATTAAGGAGTAAACATTTACTCTTAACACAACTTTTAAGGAGCACTTCTGGGCTGTGGGAGGAAAAATTAAATAAAAAATTATTGGAGCTCTAATGGGAATAATGCTCAACAATAGCGGCCCAGGCGAAGCAACCCGTCAGCTATTGTCCAAAGTAACCAGCTCGATAATATTATACGCAGCAAAGGGAAATAAAGAGAGGCTATACCTCTCGCCTCCAGAAAAAGGAGTAGGGCGATACAAAAAAATGTATGTCTTGCAGTGGAAGCATATCTCCAAAGACTTCGTACTGCCGTCGAGGAAAAAATTGGCTGCCGGTGACCACGGAAAAATAACAGGTACGATGAAGAATGCCGCGTTGCAACCGAAAGAAAAGACGATGCCTACAGGTCTCCGTTAAAAGCGAGCGGAAAATGTCTGTCTTGTCTGCCTAACAGGTTAGGTAAACTTTATATGGCCGAAAAACGTTAACGGGTCGGCTTGTGTTCCCTACTATCTTCCTAGATTTAAAAAATGTATAACACTCACTACATTTTTCCCCTTTTCGCTTGAGCGCATTAAAAAACGTTTCGTTTTAGGTCAGAAAATTCGTTTTTCCAAATACTTTGAGCATATTTCAACTAAATATTTTCCAAGAGTATTTGAGAAAAACTCAAATGTATTTCAGAACAGCGCAAATCTATTTCAGAAACCCACAAATGTATTTTTTAAATCATAATTGAAATTTAGATAAACACAACTGCAATTCAGAAAAAAGCAAATGAATTTCAGAAAAACGCAAATGTATTTCAGTAAAACTCAAATGAAATTAACAAAAGTGGAAACTTATTTCCAGACAAACTAAAATGAAATGTAGAATAACAGAAATGTGTTTCAGTTAGGTTTTCTGAAATACACTTGAGTTTTTCTGAATTTCTTTTGATCTTTTCTGAAATACATTTGAGTTTTTCCTAGTTTCAGTTGGTTTTTTCTGAAACATATTTGCGTTTTTCTGAAATTCATTTGTAGTTATCTGAATTTCAATGGTGCTTTTCTAAAATACGTTGCGCTCTTCTGAAATACATTTGAGCTTTTCTCAAATACTCTTGGAAAAGGTGTAGTTTCACTCTAAAGTACAGCTACAAAATTGCATACATATATTTTAAGAGCTCAATATGTCTGTTGATGATGACCATATACTATTTTGTTGTGCTGCTTTGACAGTGATTGTTTTTGTTTGTTTGCTGTTTTGTTAGAATATTATGGCGATAATGGCGTTGATGACGATAACGTTGGCAATACATTGCTATTGGTTTCAAGTGGTTTAATAATAGCCACTTGTCTGTCACGTAGTAGAAGCTGTTAAGTTACATACATATATATCCTTTTACATATGGGGTATTCCATCCCATTTCGACCATTTTTGAACCCGACCCCTTTAGAATTGGCTGAAAGTTTTTCTTCTTTTTCTAGCTTACGAAAGACGTTTTTCAGAATTTTTTCAAATTTTTTTCATCCAACTCAAAAAAAGTTATGAATTTTTAAAAAAACACCGAGTTTGTTTTCAAAATGCTCTAACTTTTTTAAAAATTGACCGTTTGGGATCTTTTTTTTTAAATTTGTTTTTAAATGTACTTTTCGGAAAAAATACAAAAAAATTTTTAAAGTTTTTTTTTTAATTTTTCAGTTTTTCGAGATTTTTCGAATTTCGCCATTTTTTTTTTTCTCATAAAAAACTTCAATCAATTCTGCAATCATCCCCACTAATCCCGGAGTGGGCCGATTTTTTTTATATATTTTTTTTTTAATTGAAAAAAAAAAATTCAAAAATAAAAATTTTGTAAGAAACTGATTTTTAAGTATTCTTTTCTTTATATATTATGGTAATCTACGATTAAAATGACATGTTTACTGTGTCAGTCATTAATCCTGGTTGCAGATTGCAGAATTGATTGAAGTTTTTTATGAGAAAAAAAAAAATGGCGAAATTCGAAAAATCTCGAAAAACCGAAAAATTTAAAAAAAAAAAATAAAAAAATGTTTGTATTTTTTCCGAAAAGTACATTTAAAAATAAATTAAAAGAAAAATATCCCAAACGGGCAATTTTTGAAAAAGTTATAGCATTTTGAAAACAAAAACGGTGTTTATTTAAAAATTCATAACTTTTTTTGAGTTGGATGAAAAAATTTGAAAAAATTCTGAAAAACGTCTTTCGTAAGCTAGAAAAAGAAGAAAAACTTTCAGCCAATTCTAAAGGGGTCGGGTTCAAAATTGGTCGAAATGGGATGGAATACCCCATATACATACATGCATACACATATTTACATAGAATTAGTGGCGACCGGTATTGATCTACATATCCTGCAAGAAATTTTTGTGTTGTTGCATTACTATGGCTAAAATTGTTGCATATACAAAAATATTTTTATTTCTTGTGGCTTTATTGGTATGCCTTTGATGTTGTTGTTGTTAACTTGTGCTATGATATTTATTTAAAGCAAATATTTATATTCTACATATTTACTTTGATTACGGTCATCACAACAATGTTTAACATTTAAAATGCCACAAACAAGCACTCTGTTTTTAATAATATACAAGTGTTTATGACAACTCCATTCTTAGTTTTCCTATTATCACGTGCAAAAACAAAAAAAAAAACACTGGGTTTAATTTTTTTATTTTTAGTAAATATGACATCCTGAAACTTGCTCAACTGTTAAATGGCCATTATGTTACACTGAGTGACAGTGAAAAAAAAAAAACACTTTGAGCGAGACATAACTTAAGTGGTAGGTCTAACCAAACCTACAGAAACTGTGAACCTTAAATTTTGTCATACACCCTCACAGATCTTTAAGCCCACAAGTCTGCTTTCCTCATGTAAAGGACTAACCTAAGTGTCACGAAATTTTCGCAACTGGGCTATACGGTAAAAAAAATTGAGAAAAGATATGAAACCTTTTCTTCCTACATTCTTATGTATATGACCAAACCACGTTTGGTTTAAATTTAGACTACACCGGTTTTCGTGATAATGAGCGCTTAGAACTGGTTTCCATTTTAAACCAGAGAAGCCTATACACTGAAAGAAATGGTGCTAATAAAGTCAACAAATCGGTTCTTTTGTTCTTGACTTAACGGAGATTCGATGAAATTGATCGAATTATGGTTAATTCGACCGAGTTCTTTGTCAAACGAACAAATTAGTTTAGTAATTTCAACAGAAGAGAAATTGTCGCTCTTAAGTTAACAAAATTCTGCAAAATTTACGCATTCCTAATCAATCTAACTGATTTTTCCGGTAAACACAACTGATCTCACTGGTAATTTCAACTGCGAACAACTGTCAATGCATGAGCAAATTTCAAAGAGAATTTTACGCTCACTGCGCTCTCTACCTGGTACTAATGACGATGGTGCCACTTGTTAAAAAAATAACCAAAATAAGAAAACCACCAAATCGAAAAACACACAAATTGGAAAAACAACAAAAAAATAGTTTTTCAGTTATCAATACAAAACCAAAAAACCCTTTTTTGAATTTACTGTGCATAACACTGCAAAAAATTATGCGATACCGGGACATCTATTTATCGGGTACAATTTTGCAACTACTTCTCCAAGCTAAATGCAAAATTGCGCCCTCTTGTTGCAAAAGTTTTTTTGCATGAACAGGATTTTTTCAAAGATAGTAACATTTTGTTCAAGTTTTTAAGAATTTCCAATCACGAGAACGAACCTAATAAGATAATAAAAAACATCCTTTTTATAAGCTTTTATTTAGTTTCACTTTTGTTGTCTGTAATGGAATCTTGCAAGTTAAATTTGATACACTTCCCGGTGTCCGATTGAGCTGAAATTTTGCACACATATATAACTCCGATGACAATGCAATATTACTTTGTTAGAATTCGATAAATTAATCGATAACACAGTTATCGGTAAAGATTTGTATTTACTTTGGCATAACAGCCTAAGTCCCATACAAACCCGCCGGTACCTATCCGTGGATTGTGATATTTGGACGTGGTGAATCACGCGTGTCACGCGTGGTGAATCTCAACGCTTGCGAAAGGCGGAGACACAACCCTCTGTTGTATTTCTGTGTATAACCAACATAGCTGAATTTTTAAGGCTGTTTAACTCTGTAATCTTTTCTGTAATTTATTTTGCTTTTGGAAAAATTACCTATTTGAAAAAAGCTGACTGAAAAATATTGGCATAACAGCTTAAGTTAAATCAAGAATGGAAAATCTTGGAAAATTTGAGCAGATGTGGCAATTACGCGCGTCCGTTGAACGAAATATTGACAATCTGCTGATCATCGCTAGGAAATTAGCGACATTCCATCAACTAAGCAGCACTTTAGCAATACTACTGTTATTATTTGGCCGCTCAAACACACACATATTAATTGTGCATTAAATCTAAAATATACAAATACACCATAATAATTTACACGGCCAAAGCCATAATAATTTTACATTGCGATAGCAAGAAAATGAGATCCTAAATGTTCTTAATTATACCATCAACATTTAACACGTTTTTTATTAGAACAATTTGGACTGTGATATAAACTGTAAGATTTAATAATTTAGGTGTAAAGTTTTAAGGTTAAAAATATATAATTATGTACAATATAGAATTTTTTTGTCGCAGACGAAAAAGCCTAATTATCGTTTAAGCTTACAATGAACTTATAAACTGTTATATTTCTTTAGAGTCAATTTATTGTTTACTTTTTAGTTAATTTTATTAACCAAAATAATAAAAGCTTATTTTTAAAAAAGTTTTTATTTCTTTAATTTTATTTAATGTTGATGTTTCCGACAGCATAAAAGTTTGAGTTGTTTTGGAATCGTTTCAAAATGAAGTGTTACGATGATTAGACTTGTCGAATAAAATGTAAAGTTACTCCAGTGGTGAATTACCTTCCGCGATTGATTCTTTACTTTTCTACAACTTACAAGTTCTCTATTTAAAATGTTATGTCAAATATGTATATTACAAGTTTTGTGCGAGAGAAGAAATTGAGAATGAGCTGCAACTGAAAGAATTGAGAATCAGTTTCGTGACTACTACGAAGTTCAAAACTATAAATTTAATAAATTATAAAAAATAAAATTTAGTGAAAGTGCGTTTAATAAAACAAAGTAATAAAGTGTATAATATTTAATGTGTGCCAGCATATTTAATATACGCCTAATTGAAGTTCGGTTAGTAAGTACATACATACATGTACATTTGTAGTTATTTGTCCGATTTTTGTTTCAAATTCATAGAAAATGGAAACATTTTATATCAAATGTGAGTACACAAATATAAATATAATTATAATATAACAATATGGTGAAAATTTTTTAAGAAAAAGTTGAAATAAAGTCCTTGAAACCGACGCCAATGTGGTTTAACAAACAGTGCAGTGCCGGTATTTTCGCTAGAGCATGTAAGTAGTAAATATATATGTAGCAAGCATGCGTATTTATGTATTCACATATTTACGTATATATATGGCAACATACTTTCGTACAAAGCTGTCGTGGATAATTCGGAACAAGTTTTGTTTATTTGAATTCAGATTTAAGTTATTATTATTTTAATTAATATTACTAAATGTAGCAATAAAATCATTAGAAATGAAATGTACTTATGTGTAATTTATACAAATAAAAAACTACGTAAGTTATATTTAATATATATTTATCCGGCTTTTATTTTTTCCACACGTATTAATGTCATATGAACAGAAAACGTTGTTGATGTAAAAGTTTACGCTATTAATCTAAAAAAAAAAAAACAGAAATATCTGTTATTTCAATAGACTTCACTGGTAGTATCATTTCGATATTAAACTCTCTTAATTTAACAGTTTAAGCTGGTTATTTCGAATGAACAAAAATCTCTGTCATTTCTACGGCTTTCGTGTTAGTCTCATCTTCACTGGTAATTTCAAAAGAACAGAAATCCCTTTCATATTAACAGTTATGATTGGTATTCTTAGAGCGACAGTAATAATTGTTAATTTAACAAAACTATGGGTAAAGTATAATGAAACAACTTTTTTTGTTTATTTGTTTTGTGCGCAGTTGACTCAACATCTTGTTGCCATGGATATAAATTGACAGACATTTCAGTTGAATGGACCCGTATTTCGGTTGATTTTACTAGTCTTTTCTCTCAGTGTATTTGTATTTATAAAAAAGAAAATTTTTACGGTCCGTCGAGAGATTAAGTGTTGAAGTTTTTTAATTGTAGATTTCGGCAGCAAGTTTAAACTGTTGCTTTTGTTTTAAAACCATTTTAGTTTAAAATTTAAACCCAATAAATTTAAGAAACGCAGAAGTAAATTGAGAGGTTTCTAGCTTAGCACAAAGAAGTTTTATAAATTCCTTAAACCCATAAATGGTATCGCATGAAGGCTCTAATTTTAAGCCGGGCAGTGATTGAATTCGAAGAAGGTGTGGCTTAAACGTGTTTGCTTCAACCATGGTTACAGTTCGGGAATGAGCTCCCTATTCCAGATTTGCAGCTCTAATGCTATTGGCCGCGTCTGATTGATTTTTCTGATGCTTGATTGGTTAAAACGTCCCCACTCATGCGGTAAACGCTCCCTGTATTGGACCGATGTGGTAGCGGCTTGGTACTTCTGCAACTTCATTGCATCTGCCCCAATTTTTGCACCAAGTATACAATTCGACGCTGATGCTAGCAACTTCCCCTTATACATAGCCTTGTATAGACCTCTGTGCGATTTGTTTTTATTATATTGTGCGAAACTCATTCGTAAGGATTGTGGTATTCGCCTCTTCGTGAGTATGACAATTCCATTTATGCAGTAGCCAGACCGTGACAACTCATCTATATATAAGCCTATAAGTTGGTTTAGTTAAGGCTGTGCAAGCTCGCAATTTCGAGCTGTTAAGAGAGCAGCCTCAGCGTCTGTTTAAGTGGCATGTCCAACCGAAGAAAGCTGTCTTAGGTAACACTTCAGAGAATGGGACCTAGAATCACAGGCTACTCTGTGGGGCACTGCTTAAGAAGTGTCCTCATAACTTTGTCTGCAGTTTCCAAAATGCACACTGGGCGGAAAAATGATGGAGATTTTAAGCCTCCTTTGGCCTTCTGAATGGAAACAAGCCATGTTGTTTTCTGCGATAGTCTTCAAAATCTTCGAAACCTGCTTCACAGTATTTAGACTGGCAAGCTTTGTTGGATGGTGTAAGCCATTTACAGAGTTCAGCGGCATACTTTTTATTTGTTATTTGATTCTTCAACCAAATCAAAGATAATTTTTATTTTTTATTTGGGTTTTCAGCCAAATAAAAGATACTTTTTACACCTTTCATGCAAATGGGGTGGTACATTAAGTTTGGTCCGAGTCTCGAAATTGTAGGTCCTTAAATGAGAACAGATAGATACGGACATGATCTCAATTGATTGGGCCATGTTCGTCTGTCTATTCGAACGAAAACTAGTCCCTCAATTGTGAGATATCTTGATGAAATTCAGTGAGTAGGTACATTTGTATTGGTTTCTGATTAGAACTGTGTCGGAAACAACCGGATAGGACCACTATAGCATATGTTCCTTGGCGAGCTCTCTGACCCGTCATAGCTGATCGCCCCCAACTATAAATAGCTTGAGGCGTTTACGAGCGGATTATGCTAGACAGGGTTATGCTACGCCTCATATTTTTGGAAATTTTACGCGTCCAACGCTTTTATTTAATTGTCTGATCAACGCCCTAGATTGATGAGGAGTGTGATGACTATTACCTAGGACCTACCTAATTATTTTATAGGTTTTAGTATTGTTATTACTTCATGTAAGTATTGTTTTCAATAAAACCGTTTAACTTAACAATTTTTTTAAATTATTTTATTTTCAAGTTTTTAGTGTTTATTTAATTGTCCATTATTTCTTATTCTATTTAGTTCATTTAGTAACTCATTATTAAAAGGACTCTTACCTGACAATTTGTTACAATCTATGTCCTCAATACATAATCCTTCCAAAGACTTTACTCGACTCTGCGCCACGTATGCTTGTCTCTCCTCGAACTCCAAAATATTTTGATGTCACTTCTACTGGACTGTATGTAATATTTGTTCCAAATATGAGCCAAATCGGACCACAAATACGATTTTTTAAATACTTCGATCCATGCGCCACATATCGGAGTTGTTTTCTTATTATTGCATTGTCATCGGGTTCTGAACTATATTCCAAGTTTCAAGCTTGTAGATTATCGGGAAGTTACTTAAATTTTAATTACAAAATTCGTGCCGGTCGGCCTGTCAAGTTAAGCTAAATAAAACCGTTTAAAAATACATTTTATTTTTGGATTCGTGATTCATTCAAATAAAATCACGCAATCCTGCTTCAAAAATATCTTAAGCATATATGACACTACTTTATATTTGCTTGGATTCCAAGCTAAAAAAACTAACGATACTTTATCGGGACTTCAAAACACAAAAACAATTTCTATCATGAAAAAGCGATACCACTATTCCCCCATGATTAGTGAGTTTGGCATGAGCAGAGCTCACAGAGTATATTAACTTTGATTGGATAACGGTTGGTTTTACAGGTATACAGGAATCGAGATAGATATAGACTTCCATATATCAAAATCATCAGTATCGAAAAAAAATTTGATTGAGCCATGCCCGTTCGTTAACACGATAACTTGAGTAAATTTTTCGGTATCTTGATGAAATCTGGTATGTATGTTCCTGGGCACTCATCTCAGATCGCTATTTAAAATGAACAATATCGGACTATAACCACGCCCACTTTTTCGATATCTCAAATTTCGAAAAACCGAAAAAGTGCGATAATTCATTACCAAAGACGGATAAAGCGATGAAACTTGGTAGGTGAGAATAGAAAATTAGTAAAATTTTGGACAATGGGCGTGGCAGCGCCCACTTTTAAAAGAAGGTAATTTAAAAGTTTTGCAAGCTGTAACTTGGCAGTCGTTGAAGATATCATGATGAAATTTGGCACGAAAGTTACTCCTATTACTATAAGTATGCTTAATAAAAATTAGCAAAATCGGAGAACGACCACGCTCACTTAAAAAAATTTTTTTTTTTAAGTCAAATTTTAACAAAAAATTTAATATCTTTACAGTATATAAGTAAATTATGTCAACATTCAACTCCAGTAATGATATGGTGCAACAAAATACCAAAATAAAAGAAAATTTCAAAACGGGCGTGGCTCCGCCCTTTTTCATTTCATTTGTCTAGGATACTTTTAATGCCATAAGTCGAACAAAAATTTACTAATCCTTGTGAAATTTGGTAGGGGCTTAGATTCTAGGACGATAACTGTTTTCTGTGAAAAAGGGCGAAATCGGTTGAAGCCACACCCAGTTTTTATACACAGTGGACCGTCTGTCCTTCCGCTAGGCCGTTAACACGAAAACTTGAGCAAAAATCGATATATCTTTACTAAACTAAGTTCACGTACTTATCTGAACTCACTTTGTATTGGTATAAAAATGGCCGAAATCCGACTATGGCCACGCCCACTTTTTCGATACCGAAAATTACGAAAATGCCATAATACTGTACCAAATATGAAAAAAGAGATGAAACATGGTAATTGGATTGGTTTTTTGACGCAAAATATAACTCTAGAAACAAATTTGTAAAATGGGTGTGACACCTACAATATTAAGTAGAAGAAAATGAAAAATTTCTGCAGGGCGAAATCAAAAGCCCTTGGAATCTTGGCAGGAATACTATTCGTGGTATTACATATATAAATAAATTAGAGGTACCCGACAGATGATGTTCTGGGTCACCCTGGTCCACATTTTGGTCGATATCTCGAAAACGCCTTAATATATACAACTACCACCACTCCCTTTTAAAACCCTTTATTCCTTTAATTTGATACCCATATCGTAAATACACATTCTAGAGTCACCCCTGGTCCACCTATAGAACTAAGGCCCACTCCCTTTTAAAATTCTCAATATCACCTTTCTTTTGATACCCATATCGTACAAACAAATTCTAGAGTCACCCCTGGTCCACCTATAGAACTAAGGCCCACTCCCTTTTAAAATACTCATTATCACCTTTCGTTTGATACCCATATTGTCCAGCGCATTCTAGAGTCACCCCTGGTCCACCTTTATGGAGATATCTCGAAAAGGCGTCCCCCTATAGAACTAAGTCACACAATACCTTCCATTTGATACACCTGTCATACAAACACATTCCAGGGTTACCCTAGGTTCATTTTCCTACATGGTGATTTTCCCTTATTTTGTCTCCATAGCTCTCAACTGGGTATATAATGTTCGGTTACACCCGAACTTAGCCTTCCTTACTTGTTGTTTATGTTTTACATTTTATTTTTACATTAACAATTTAAACAATAACAAGTAAAGGTGTCTAAGTTCGGGTGTAACCGAACATTATATACTCAGCGTGGGCTTCAATTGTGCATTTCATTTCATATAAATTACTTTTCTACATAACACGTGGCACCGCCCATTTAACAAAAAAAAAATGTCTCCCCATTTCCTCTTACAATAAAACTTGATAAGTGAAATATCATTGATTCAAAACTATTTTTTGCTAAGTTATAGCTTATTATTCTAGTCTACGACCCTTTTAAACTTGTTTTATATCTAAGTTGCCGTGGTCTTTAACCGATCCCGTCCATTTTTACTAGAAATATTTTCTGCTATAAGCAAAATATTTGTACACAATTTCATTACGATCCGTTAATTTTTTTCCTCCAGTTATGGCTCCCGAAACATAGAAAGTTGCTTAGTCATAAAAGGGGCGGTGCCACACCCATTTTCAAAAATTTTAGTGTTTTCCAATTTAATGTTATAATTCAATTTAGAAAGTAAAATTCTATTAATACAAAGCTCTTTTTCGCTAAGCCATAGCTTATTTTATGCATCCACGACCCTTTTAAAAACCTTTTATATAAAAGTGGGCGTGGTCCTTAACCGATTTCGTTAATTTTGCTTCACAGCATTCCTTATAGTAAAGGCAGCCTCTCTGCCGAATTTTGTTACTATAGGTTTAACGATTTTTGATTTATGATTAATAATATTTGTAAAATTGATTTTATCGCAAGTGGGCAGTGCCACGCCCATTTTAAAATTCTTTTCAAATTTTTATCAAGAGTCTCAATATCAGTCCACGCGTCAAATTTCAACATTCTAGGTGTATTATTTACTAAATAATCAGGTTTTTGTGTTTTCCAAAATATTATATATATAGAGAGTGGGCGTGGTTATCATCCGATTTCGTTCAAAACCAATCTATTCTGGGTCCAGATAAGCTCGTGTACCAAATTGTTTGTTTTTAATGAACTAGGTTGTATTTTTCTTGTGTTTCGTTAGTTTTTTGAAATATAGTGTACACACTTACACCAGTACTGAAGCCGTATTAGGAGGGAGTGCGACAAAAAATTGAAGATAAAATACAAGAAAAAATTCACGAAAATAAGGTAGTGTCATATAGGTGTTACCAAGTGTTTTTGCCTTTTTTATATTTCCCCCATTATTTAATTATACTACTCTTTCCAATTAGCAATTTTAAGACTTCATGTCTTGACATGCTTGTTGTTGTTCTTCTTCTTGCAGTGCTTCGGCCCATCCAATAGGTGCGACCACTCAAAATTTGTCATCAATATCCTTTAGCGCGAGTCTAAGGAAACTTGCAGTTTCACCAGGGGAGAACCAGAGTGAAAGGGGTGTTAGAGGCGTTGGTTCCACATTGCAATTAAAGATATGGTTGGTGTAATGTGGGGGAAATTGCAAGCAGCACATACTTTATGTATTGTAACGAATTTCGGGGAATTTTGCTTATTTTATACCTTCTACTAACGTTCGAATCGCTAAACTTTTGAATAAATAACCCCAATATTAAATAATGCAAAATGGTCTTTATTAGACTGATTTGAAGTACTTCACAATAACACTTATACTTCACAACTGCTAGCGTGCTTAAATGAAACTGATTACTGACTACTCAGCTTGTGCTGCTTTTATACTCTCTGTTGCCTTGTCCGCATATTTCTCCAAATGTCTAGACGTTTCTACTTCTAGAATCTACTACTTGGTTACCAGCTATATGCATGTGTATTTGTAGTTTATAGCCTCTCGCATAGCCATATGCGTGTGTATATTTGAGTACTCTTTCGGCTGATGATTACATGTGTTTGCGAGTATCTCTTCGTTGCCTTGTATGTACAAATGTATGTAAATGATTTATTTGTTTACGTAGCAAGAGTGCCAGCTTACTTTATTGTTGTTGTGCCTTTTTTTACTTAGCATCGGATTAGTGATGTGAGTATCACTTAGTGATACTAATATTCGTGACAGTAATTTGGGGTCGATTTTGGATTGGTAAAAGTTTAACCTGTTACAGTATCCAGATCGAACTTGAGCAAGAGTGACATGAGTCCCCCTAGAGATAATGCTTTCCCCTTCTGCGTTCAGGGTATTTATCTTTAAGAATGGGGTTCACTGGCCGATTCATAGCATAGAGGTACGACGCCCTTTGGTGGATATAACTGAGGATCTGTTTGTGTTTGTGGGACCACTTCAATCAGATGTCTGTTGGGATGCTCAGGTTTTTGGGTATTCAACAGAAATAGTTTATTCAGCATTTCATTTCTCTCCCTAATGGGGAGTACTCTCGCCTCACTGTGTCGGCGGTGTTCTGGGGACATAACAAGACAGTTCGTAGCGATTCTTAGAGCAGTGTTTTTGCAGGCCTGTATTTTCTTGTTTTGTAAGCCTGTTCGGGTGCCCAGGTTTCTGGGTTTTCAGCATAAACTGTTTGCTCAGCAACTCATTTTTCTCCCTTATGAGGAGTATTCTCGCCTCACTGTGTATATGGTGTTCTGGAGACATAAGAAGATATCCCGTGGCAGTTCTGAACGCTGTATTATGACAGGTGTGTGTTTTTTAGGCTCGGCGACCATATTGGTGACGCGTATTATACAATTTCTTTATTAGTGATTATAAGAGTTCCTTTATCTTTGTCACACGTGATGCCGGCAAGAGATCTAGATTTTAGGTAAAATTGCGAATGCATGCTCACCAAAATGTAGATCCTGATCGAACGTCACACCCAGTATGTTTGAGTGTAAGACTGTCGGTAGCGTAATCCTATCGACGTGGATGTTCAATACGCTCGACCTTTGCTGTTTGTATGTTGCAAATAAGGTTACCAATGATTTGGTCGATGACAATGTCAGATTTCGTGAGGCGTAAAAATTGGAGAGATCAAGGAGATAGTTGTTTATTTTATTACATAACTCATCGATTGGTGGGCCGGGACCTGTAGGATTGTATGGATTCGACTTGGCTACCAGGTAAATATTGCTACACTTACGTTCTGGGCTTTACTTCTACTGCCTTACGATTTAAAAAAATGTTCGCCCCAATTTAATATTCCCACATGACATTTCTGTGAAAAAAGAACATAGAAACTTTAGTCAAAAACAAAAAAACAAAGCTAATTTTTTATCTTATTTGCAAAACATATTTACTTCAATTTAATTGGTAACATTTTAAACATTTGAGCGAAATTTTAATAGTGAAATGAAACATTTACATAAAATTTTGATTGTATTAATAATTGCACATGCAACCAAAGAAAATGAACACAAAGAAGAACCAGAAAAACGAGAAAAGCTAGAAGAACCAGAAAAACAAGAAAAACGAGAAGAAGAAAATAAGAGTGGATATGATTCTGACGATGATGACGATGATGAGGATGAGGATGATGATCATCATGATGATTATAACCAAGATGGAGATATAAAACTTCTACCAACGAATTGTCTTGCTGTCCAATATTTAAAATTAAAACATGTTTGTACCGCATTTTATCCTGAAGACATAAAAGATACCTACAATGATGAACTTGTTGAGACCAATGATCAATACTCGATCTTTCAATTTCCCGATGAAGATACAGATCGTTACTTTTTGACCTTTCACAGAAGTCCTTTACATCGTTGCCAACAAATACAAGTGATCGATTTAGTGAATTTTGTATGTATTAGTAAAGCCGGTGATGAGACGCATATTAAATTACCACTAGGCCTAATGGTATGTCAAAATGGAGAATCCGATATGGTTGATGACCTGCTGATAACTTGCTCGGCAAAGCCTTTAGAAAGTTCAGAGTATGCGGCACTCCATTATGCTGAAGTGAGATCCACAAGGCGTTCGTCTGCTATAATATCTAGGCGCTTACATGTCGGCTCTGCGCTAATAATGATCATCATTATGTTACTTCTAAGGAAAAATTACATAAAAATTTTATGAACAAATTCAAGTGGTTCCAAAAAAAATTATATTTACGCGTCCAATTGTTTAATAAATATCTTAGTATTAACATAACCCAGGAGCCGGCAGGCGAAATATTGAATTTGTTATGATTGGCCAGGTTAGACTGAATTAAGAGGACAATTATTCTGACCCTTACTGCGGAATCGCTTAGCTAAAAAAAACCTTTTTTTTGTTCGATGATATGGTTCACATACCTATCACAACTATAAAATGTCTCTCAAAGCTCCGACTGTATAAGATTTATCGAATTAGTTCGAGAAGAAGATTTGCGAATCGCGCGAGCTTGGCAGTATTATATAGAGCTTCTGATTTCTCGTGGAACATGAGGAAAATTAAAATCGTAAGTTTTACATACAAAACTGCCAAATACAGCGAATTAATTGAGTGCCGAGAAACACGCGAGCTTTACGAAATTTCGAGGCTCGGAAGCCTTGTGAAAAGCAGACTTCCCGATACTTGAAACTCACATTTGTGTTTAAAAAGATAGCACAGGCTCTACATACATATATGTATGTAATAGTGGCAATATATCGAGATTCGAGAATCTCGTAAGCTCTGGTTGTATGATTTGAAAACGACTGGCAACTTAAGCAAGGAGTGGTGCTCCGACCAAGTGTCGCTGTACAAAAACTATGGTGGCGGATTTGTGATATATTAAAAGAACTCGTCCTTTATCGAGACCCTGATGGAAACCTATGGTTTGTCAAGAAAAACAGTTTGGTACTATTTCGAGACTGTTATCGGAAGCATTTCAAGATAGTTCCAGGACTTTTTGTATATTTTCCGAATTGCTGGGGATCTTATTGGGATCATTTCCGAAATTGTTTTCGGAATAATTTCGGCAATTTTTTGGAATAAAATCGATATGGTTGGTGAGTTGTTGAAGCGTGTGCTTCTGACTCCAATTTGCGCTAATGGTTCGTGTTGAAACCACAGCTCATGAACTAGAAATTAAAAAATTATGACAAGAGTAACGAACGTTTAAATCTTCGGTAGTAGTCCCGTCAAGTTTAAGAATTTGGAACGCTCTACACGTCTAACGTTCTTGAAGTTTAAAATGCGCTCGAAAAAGGCTTTCCAAGAAAATCCCAACAGGGCGGTGTTTCGTCTAAAGCTGGAGACATTGGTGCTTTATCGGCAACCGTATCGGTAACCTTTTAACAGCTGATTCGACCAACCTTATGAGAATCAATGAAATCGATTGTTGGTGCCGCTAAGGTCGTAACCGTATCGTAGCCAACCAACTGGGTTTTGGTTTACCGTCGTAACAATAAAGAGCTGATTACGTTAGGGATACGGATACAGCGATATGACATACGGCACAAATGACTCCGGCTTTATAACGGCCACATACTTCTAGAAACTTTAAGAGATTGTAAAAGCTTCAAAATCGTTCCCCAGCTGATGTGAAAGCACGTTTCGCTGGTACTTACGATACCTCGGCACCTGGATCAGAAATCTTATATTTCGATTCGTAGGTTTATGGTTTAGTCCCTAACTTGACTTGATGTTATCGTTGCTGTCTCATTACTGTTTACTCCAAATAATGTTGAATAGAGTACGCGCCTCTTTGCTGAACCTGACGGCCAGGGAGTCAAGTGTGGCAACTATTTCCGCTCTTACTTCACATGCCATTTTGGATCCGTCAATTAAAACTAAGATGTTAAATCGCAGAGTGAGCTCCCCATCTTTCCTTCTAGGAAATAGCGTTGATCGGTATTTTCAGATCGGTCGAATAACCACCTTGTGTATCTATCGTGAGCTTTTACTTAAAACTCTTTATTCTTGTCTAGAATGCTTGTGAAGGCATACAGAGCCAATAGGTCCATTTGACTCTATGCCTTATACTTAGCCTTCAATTCAGTTTAGGTGTAAGTAGCCTCGATACTTAGAGCTATTGGAAGGACCATGAAGAGAAATTTAGTCAAAATCTGACATTTTCGACTGGGTGGTGAATAGAATTATGTCATACATACTATACCGACCTTCAAACCGACTTTTCCGACCCTATCGTCATAGCCCCTATAGATATTGCTGTGACTCCCTCCCTTCGATAGTGCTCTATCGCGTCGTCAACCATCTGCTGCCGATACTGGATCACTTTGCCCCACAGGTCTACATCATTTCTTTACTACTTTCATCTGTTGTACAAATACACCTTAACCTACTGGAACTATTTTGGAGTCTGCCGGATTGTGCATAGGCATGCACAGGCGCTAGAGCCTTCCAAAAGAATTTAGGCTGAGCTTCCCTTCCAACTTGCGTCGTGCTTCTTTTAATTATTTCTAAAAATTGGCGGGTTGGGACCTATGTATATGTTTTACGCTGACTCCGAACGGCATCTGCAAGGCAGATGAGTTTTCGCTGATAAGCTTTTCATGCAGAAAAACTCTCGAAGTGTTTACCAAATCACTGCACAGGGGCGAATTTGCTTTGAAAATCTTTTTTCTAATTGAAAAAATTGTTTATGTTGCTTTGCCCGGGACTTGACTTAGGATCTTCGGTTTGGTAGACGGAGTAACTGCAAAGGTTTATAGAAAACTCCGTGAAGTTGGTTGATTTCCTAAGCCTGACCTACATCACAAAAAAACAGAGGAGCTCCAGTTCTAAACTCCAGAGATACGACTTGTACAAGAAAAAAACGAATAACCTGCGATAGAGATTGTGATGGCAGCACTATATTCTTGTGTTCAATTTCTGGTAGGTATACCTACTTAGAAGGTCAAAGTAAGCAATGCGAACAGCCAATGTCGAGCTCAAACCTAATAAAGTCTACATACGCCCTGTTGGCCAATATAATTTAAAAACATGCAGTCTATGTGTGGTCCTTAGAGGCCCGAAAGAACCAGCCAGTTCATACGAACTCTGTAGCTCAGGGGGATACGGATGGAACAGAAGGGAAAGAAAAGGAAGGGAGAGGAAAGAAAAGATCAGAAGTCAAAACCGAAGCCACAACAAAACCGTACGGCGTGCTAACAATTGTTTTTCAAAGTTTTAACGATTTGGTATCGATAATTTATCGGTTTGTCATCGACGGGGTGTGAGCGTTATCCATTTTTAATAGCCGAGTTATCGGTTTCTTTAAAATGTATTATAGAAAATGTATATGTGCGTTATCGATTCGTTATTGCAGCGTTTTACGGACTTATTACATTTGACGCTTTCGTGTCCAAAACGATCGTCGTTCGTCTGTTTGCGGTACGACTAACAATACGATAGGCAACAAGATAATCAAAACAATAATAAAAACGATAACAGCCGACTCTTACGCACTATGGGAATTCTCTTTCACGAACAGCTGCTGTTAAAGCGAAAGCAAGGTGTCAAAAACTGAAATCAAGCTTGACTATTGCTTTCGTATAGTTGATGAATAACGTACAGCTAGACGATAAACGACAACACAGGTTTCAGAATGTCATTATTTGCTGATATCGCCAACATTGGTATCGTCCGTTAAGCGTCTCGATATGACGATTTAGCAAAAAATTTACGATATGCTCTAAAAAATTTATAGATTTGCTATAGATTTTTTAATGGATTGTTACCGGCGTGTTATCGATTTGCTATCGATATATTATCCAAAAGTCATGGAAGATTTATAGAAAAATCTGCGATATGCTATCAAAAAATTATTATTAGTCTACGTGAGGTCCTCAGGGTTCAATCTAACCAAGTACCTCAGGGGGATAGCAAAATGATATCTTTGTGTCTGGCTGATAAAAGAAATTCAGAGGGTGGAATCTCGATATTTCAAACATAATAATGGCGATCCATTGCGTCTCTACAGATATCTTCATCATCGAAGGTTTAATCAAATGCGTTATCAGGCGAATTCACCGATGTTGACGAAGAAATCTGCTATTTATCTCCTACATAGAGACATTCCCTTTGTTAGCACTTCTAGCTGAACTCCACCGACGGGGAAAAATATGCTATAAATCACACATTTTTTGATTGCTGTGGATGTCGAACAGGAGGAACTAATGCTCTAATCTTTAAAAATAACGTTTCTAAAAGCAAACGTAACCAGTTTCTGATGCTGTTGCCGTCATCCTTAAGTAAGCTGCTGCTAATTTTTTAGCTCGCTTTTTAACAATATTAATACAGGCTGCCTGTTCTAGTTGGCAGAAGTTAATTTTGGACTTGAGGGGGTGCCGAAACGATACGATACATATTTTATGCTAGGTGGGGTGGCAGAAATAGATCTCGGAGCAAATCCTTCATGTGAAGGAGTACATTAGCAGTAAGTATAAGTACAAAAAGTGCCCTAAAAGAAAGCACCCAGTCGAAAAATATCATCTAGTATATACATAAATACCAACAGGAAAGTCCCTAGGGGAGATGCAGTCCAGAGACTGATAAAAAAGGGCGACGGGGAATGGTCACACAGTAGTGCAGAGTAGAGATATACTCCGCCGCCGAATGTCAAAAATATCGGCGCGGCGACGGTGGCGGCGGCGTCCGGCGCGTTACTATATTTTCTACTCGTTTAAGACTGTTTAGGCTATTTATTGTTCATGTCGAAAATTGGTCGGATATGGTCGAAAGTGGTGTCAACGGATGCGCATCACTGCCAGTTATAAGAGACTAATAGCGAAATTTAACTCTTTCTAACTGTTCAAAAGTTATCTAAAAAAACTGGCGCTTTCGATGTCAGCTTAACACGGATTTTGCATCACCCAATTAACCAAGTTATTAAAACAAAACACTAATAGAAAAGTTATATATCTAATAAATTTATATGCTCACTTTGCATATTTTTTTCAAAAAATTAATAATGAACAATGAATTCAAATAAAATGACCCCCGGCGAACATGTTTTCAAATTGTCCTCAAGTTGTTAAAAAAGCAAATTAACCAAAAAAGGTGCCGATTTAAAAAAAATTTATATTGCGATTGGCTGAAAGAATAAGCGAAATCAGTGACGCAAAATCCTTTAGAAGGTTCTAGGGGCATAACACTCCTTTGAAATGATTCTTACTTCATACTTAAGTTGAGGATATATGTACGTATAAGGGTTTGAAAAATCACTTGGGTTTACATTCAAACATCTGTTGTCTATTTGCGAAACTATACAATAGGGTCTGAAATGTTAATTTTGATTTTCATACTTAATCCTCCAACACCCAAGTCTCCCGGTTTGAGATTTCCTAAAGTTTGTTATAGCCTATCAACCAAGTTTAAATATCATCTTCACGTTACGGCTCCTTTTACAAATGCGAATACGTAGGCACATATATTTCCAAGGTGAGGCTTTATCCTTTGCAAGAATACTCAAAGTGGTGAAGGAAAAGCTTTCCCAAGACAGTCGAACTAAGGACCGTGTGTTCTACTACCGTAACGTAGTGGACAGTCGAAGTAGTCTGAAAACTGAAGCTACGCGGTCATCCATAATGATCTCTTATATCATAAGGCCGGAAAACAGAAGTTAACATCTTTCAACTTAAAATCGGTCGACTTTCATTCTAAAATATCGTTTTGATTTAACGAAGACTATTGAAATCAATGTTGTGAACACAAACGTCTGCAAACTTTGGTCTACATTTTAAAAATTTTATCCATGGTCCTTATAAAATTTTAATTATGTAGATGAGCCGAAGATTATACAATTTTCACCCATTACGCAATGACATCCACTTAGACTGCTTATGATTTCGAGGGCGGCATCTTTGGCTGAATAGTCACTCCCTGACGTTTCAAGGTGTTTCTCTGGTGTAGCTCGGCAGCATAGCGCGACAAAGGCATCCGTTGGAAAGTCTTTGGAGCTACACCTAGAGCTTCTAGGAAAGTGACGTCAAGAGTTCGAAGTCGCAGTCCTATAGCTTCTGTGCTGGTATATGGTGTGAGGGTCAGGAGGCGTGGTAGAGACTGGTGGTCGGGATTGCTACTGTTCACACATCGGGAATAGCTCTTAAAAACAGCCGAAACAACTGGAGGCGCCCTGTAGTCATGAGTATTAAAAGACCATTAATAGCAACCGTAAGTCGCCTTTGTGCGTGGCCGCCAAGGAGCCACAAGTGATTTAAAGGAATTGTGTTCGCGACGATTATTAGGAGTTAACCCTAGGTGAAACTACGCTTTGCACGAGATATACAGACAAAAGTGTGACTATTTTATGTATCTCTATTTCTTTTCAGCAGACGCAGCAGTACCAATTCCAAAGACCGGGGTTAGGTTCGAAGCCTCTCTGAAGTAAGCGAACGAGGGACAATCCCTCAGCAAGGAGCTACTCCTGAAAATTTTTGAACGGTCTGCGAGATCTTGAGGCAAAAACCCCGGATCTTTCCGAAACGGCCAACACGTTGATTTCCTTAAATATATACAAACAAAACCTTTCCTAAATATTATTTTTTTAAATAGAAAAATCAAGCTTTTTAAAGTAAGAATACCGGCGTAGGCCGGCGCGCCGCCCACCGCCGCCGGTATATAATAGAGCCTACGCCGCCGCCGCCGATAAGGTGATCGGCGTAAAGCTCTAGTGCAGAGTGCCTTGAGTGATGACAAATATCAAAATTTAATAAGCAATAACAACTTTTGCCATGTTCAAATCGGCGGGTCCAGATGGGATATTCCCTGCTATGCTGCAGATGGCAGGTGAAGCGATTGTAGAATAGCTTAGAACAATCTTTGAGGCTTGCTTAAAACTGAACCACGTCCTGCGATCTTGAAGAATGGCTGGAGAAGTCTTCATACCAAAAGCGGAAAAAGCCAGTCATCTGCATCCAAGAGACTACAGGCCTACTTGTTAGTTTGACTTCCATTCTGGCGTAAGGTGGTCACTACTGGAACAACACTAATATGCCCTAGGTGTTTTCTGGACTTTGCCGGAGCTTTCAAGTATGTCTCGAAACGAGTAATCATGGTCAGTGTCAACTCATTGAAGTTCATCAGGCCTTTACAAATTGGATGGACTCCATATTAAGCTGCAGAATGATCACGTCGGGGTGGGTCTATGCGAGGCAACAAAATCTGTAGGGTGAGATTTTGTCACCAATGCTATGAACGCTGGTCATCGGCCAATTACTAAGGCGGTTCGACGGACCACCTGTCAAACTTAGGGCATATGCAGATAACGTTTCAGTCATCATAAGAGGCCGATACCTTACAACAATCAGCTCTGTGACATCTGGAGTGCGGTTGACTGCCACGCTATAAAAACCGATCTAGTATTATTTACTAAAATAAAGGGGTTCCTTATTGGACTGTCAAAGCTTTGGGGGGGGGGGGGGGGGGGGAGGGTTCCCTACACGAAAAAAAACTAGCACAAAATATCTATGCATGCAAGAGGATGCTAGGATGCACGTGGGCCTATTACCCAAACTCTCTTATTGGGTATTTACCGCAATTTTCAAATCATACTTTAGTGTGGGCCCTTGTTGGGTGGACAGTCACAAAAAAAAGCACGTATATGAAAAAACTAGAGGGGGTATTTAGATTATCAATGATAAGCAAAACGGGAGCCCTCAAACTCACCCCAACAACAGCATTGAATCCCATTCTACACATACCGCCTGCAGACCTAATGGCCAAAAATATCACGTTAGCAATTGCAACAAGGCTTAAGGCCTCAGGGCAGCTTAAATGCAGGCCGTACGGCCATAACAATCTATGTAGCACCATCTAATATCGGGCAAACGGAAAATATAGCCCCATGCCTGAGCTTCAAAAGTGATCTTGGGTCAACAATTGAGCCGCACTGTTGACGCCAGCGTGTAGAAATGGCAGAACATACTATACACATATATGCCAATGGTTCCAAATTAACGGAAGGGATCGGGTCTGCTGTTTACTGTCTCTATTCAGAAATAAGTAGGGCCAATACGATATCAAATCACTGCAGCGTCTTTCAGTACCCAATACCACGCCTGCATTTACATTCTACATATATTCCCCATATAGCATAAAACTTACAAAGATTACACTTACACGTACGTTTCCACTTTACACCTTTAGGATTCCACCATTCCGTCAAGATGTTTATACATCAAAAACTGTCACTCAGTGGAGACATATTGATTTATGGCAACGCTCTGAGTGACTGAGCATGCTTTCCATTAAAACTATATTGCTGTAGCATTGTGAAAAGAAATGGAATAAAATGAAGAGTCTAAATAAAGGTGTAAACATACTTTATCTCTGGGATATATGATTCGCCAAACGCAACAAGCACCCTGTATTAAACACACATATGCATTTGCTACCACTTTCAAAGTCGCTACTCATAATTCTCGCTTTGTACTAATGGTAACTGTTAGTTTATTGCTTTTGTTGAGTGTTATGCATACGAAAAATTCGAAAACGAGAAAGTAAATTATCCATACATAACTACAAAGACTTAAGTTAATGTATGATTTTGCAATATCTAGTGTAGCGTAGCGAATGGACGAGAAGCTAATAGGTAGGTTGAACTGGCCGGTCCATGAGGACCTCACATAGACTGATTGAGTCCGTAGTGTTACCAGAAGTTTGTTTTAACGACCAAACTGAAAAACCCTATCAAAAACCAGGACCTATGTTATAAAATAACTCCGTCCTCTTGGCAAATACTAGAAGCTTCCTAGGACTTAAGCCACTTGCTGCTTCTAGATCTGACAGCTGTATCACTCCTAATAGCTGGAGTCTTAGCCTGGCAAGTGCAGGGCACGAGCACAGAACGTGCTCGATCGTTTCCTCCTCCAACCCGCACTTCCTACACCTGCTATCACTGACCAAGCCTAATTTAAAGGCATGTGACGCCAGAAGGCAGTGTCCAGTCAGAATACCCGTCATGAGTCTACAGTCCTCTCTTTTTAATGATAGAAGCAACTGTGTTAGTCTAAGGTTGTAAGACCTACACATAATCTTCGACACTTTACAGCCCCGCGCTTGAACCCACGCCTTTTCTGCTTGGTCGATCATGTGCACCTCTCGCCTTCGCTTAATCTCGCCCAATCTAATTGGGACGTCTACGGAGCAAGCTTCAAGGGATGCGCCCTTCTTAGCTAATTCGTCCGCTTTTTCATTCCCATCTATTCCCATATGCCCTGGGACCCAATATAGATGTATGCTTCTCCCTGTCCCGATTCTCTCCAGAGACTGCTTACACTCTAACACGCATTTAGATGCTGTGCTATGCGAGATTATTGCCTTAATTGCTGCTTGACTGTCAATATAAAAGTTAACACGGTTGCAGCTTAAGCTATTCTCTTCCAAGGTTTCTACTGCTTTGGTTACGGCTAATATTTCCGCTTGGAAAACGCTACAGTAATCCGGCAGCCTGTAGGATCTGCTTAATTCCGGATCAGCGCAGTATACCGCAGACCCTACTCCTTCCACTATTTTGGAACCATCGGTGTACACATGTATCGCCTCGGCCGCCATTTGCGCACCCTTGCGCCAACCGTCCACCTCTATTGTGGCCTTGAGATCTCCCTCAAAGTGCAGGTAGGGAATCATGTAGTCTGTTCGTCTTGTGACTGAGGACGCTATACTACTATGGCCATATGGTCGGCGCTCAAGCTGCCCCGAAGCATCGAGCCTGGTTGCGGTCGTTAACGCTTTGCTCTTTGCTACCAGGTCTACAGGTGGAATGTGCAGAATGGCATACAGTGCAGCCGTCGGGGTTGTTTTCAGGGCTCCCGTAATGCAAAGCATCGATAGTCTGCATACCCCCTCTAATTTTTTGAGGTATGTTGTTTTTTGTGTGGCTTTCCACCAAACAAGAACTCCATAGTATAGAATAGGGCTTACAATCGCTGTAAAAACCCAATGAGAAAGAGAGGGCGATAGGCCCCACGTACACCCCAGCATTCTTTTACATGCATAGAGTGCCGTTGAGGCCTTCTTGACCCTCTCCTCCACGTTGAGCTTCCATGACAGCTTACTGTCTAGGATGATTCCTAGATATTTTGTGCAAGGTTTCTCCTGTAAGGTCACCGCTCCTAACTTAGGCCTGGTCCAATTTGGGACCTTGTACCTCTTTGTAAACAAGACCATATCCGTCTTCTCCGCATTGACTTTCAACCCGACATTAGATGCCCAGGTATGAATATCCCGAAGCGCCCCATCCATCAAAGAACTAATCGTTGGAAGGCATTTTCCACTTATGACAATTGCAACGTCATCTGCGTAAGCCGTAAGTTTTACGGGTCCCTCATCGAATTGCCTGAGCAGTTGGTTGATGACCAGTGTCCACAGCAGAGGTGATAGCACCCCTCCCTGCGGCGTGCCCCTGTCCACTGATTTCGTGGCCTCGTACAATCCCCATTGTGATGTAATCTTTCTGCAATTTAACATGCAGCCGATCCATCTGATTAAGGCAGGATGTACTTTAATGTAATTAAGACCATCCATAATCGCCCATTTTGCAACATTATTGAAAGCCCCGGCAATGTCCAAGAAGACTCCTAGAGCATACTCCTTATATTCCAGGGATTTCTCTATGCTTATTACCACCCTATGCAATGCGGTGTCTACCGACTTGCCTTTGGTGTACGCATGCTGTGTTGTGGAGAGCAGCTTTCCATCCACGTTGGACTTTATGTACACATCTATCAGCCTCTCAAAGGTTTTGAGCAGAAATGATGTTGAGCTAATGGGTCTATAGTCTTTGGGATACACGTGACCGATCTTCCCCGCCTTTGGTAGAAAAGCTACACGAGCAGTTCTCCAAGAGTGCGGAACATGATTCAGTCTTATGCACCCATCGAATATTATTTTAAGCCATTCCACGACCGCCCTGCTTGAGAATTGTAGCATGGCCGGGAATATACCATCTGGGCCCGGCGATTTAAACTTAGAAAACGTCTTCACTGCCCACTCGATCTTGGTATCGGTCACCAAGCCCGGCACCACTAGCTCCGTGATCGAAGTGTGAGTGATGTCTGCTGGTTCTTCTAAACCGTCTCCCGATGGGAAATGTGTATCGAGAAGCACCTCAAGGGATTCCTCACTATCACGTGACCATTCCCCGTTCTCTTTCTTTATTAGTCCCTGGACTATGTTTTCCTTTGCTAGGACTTTTTTCAACCGTGCTGTTTCACTGGAGCACTCTATATCCGTACAGAAACTTTTCCATGAGTTTCTCTTCGCCCTGGTAATTTCACGCTTGTAGATCCTCAGTAGATCCCTGTACTCGTCCCGACACGCTTCGCTTTCCGCGGTCTTTGCGAGTTTAAACATTTCTTTTACCTGTCTTCTTAGAAGACTCAGCTCATTGCCCCACCATGGCGGCTTTGCTTTTCCTCTGAATCTTCTTAGAGGGCAAGCTTTGTTATACGCAGTCACAAGCGTCCTTGTTAGGAATTCATTCGACTCCTCCAGTTCCTCTACATTAGCAACCTCTTTGGGTTGTCCCAGTTTCGTTTCTACATGTCTCTGGAATTTAGTCCAATTCGTTGCCCTAGGGTTTCTAAAGATTCCTCCCTTCTCTACCCTCTTTAGTGGGATGCTGAAGCTTATATACGCATGGTCGGAGAAGGATGGTCTATCGAGAACCATCCAATCATACTTTGATATATCACGCTCGGAGCTCAATGTAATATCCAGAACATTGCTGGATGTTGGACCAATGTATGTAGGAACATTTCCCCTGTTGGCTATCTGCAAATTGGTTTGCAGGATGTAACAAAATAGAGATTCGCCTCTCTCGTTCGTATCTGCTCCTCCCCACGCATTGTGGTGCGCATTTGCATCTGCGCCTATGACCAACCGCCCTTTGCGCCCTTCCTCCTGTACTAGCCTTTTGCACTCCATCGGTGGAACCTCCGCAGCATGGGCCATGTAGCAGGACGCCAGGATAAATGCCTGCTTATTCTTTTGCTCAACGGCCACCGCTACGAGATCCTCGGTGGTGTAATTAGGCAGCATATATGAATGCAGCTGTTTCCTTACCATTACTACAGCTCGCACCCGTCCTTCCGTTTGTGCGTAGTAAACGCCAAACCCGCGCGCGCTAAGTCCAGAAACCTTTCCTCCCGATGAGAGCCACGGCTCCTGGATCAGCGCCACGTCAAACGAACCCTCCTCAAGGGTTAGGAGGAGTTCGCTCGACGCCAATTTACTGTGTTGGAGGTTTATCTGTAGGACTCGCAGCACCATTGGGCTGTTTGTCCCCCTCCAGCACCTTCGTCTTGACGTCGTCGTCCTCCTCTTGCCCTTTTGGTTTAGAGTATTCGAGGCCCCCTTCAGCCCCTCGTGAATGTTGTGCCGTGTGTTCCTCTGTGCGAGTCACAGCACCATTTAGCGGTTGGTCCTCTTCTAGCACGTTCGTGGTGACGTCGGGGACCTCCACCTGTCTTTTTTCCCTTAGGCTTCTGAGGTCCTTTTCGACTTCGCCCACTTCCAGCGTGTTAGGATTTTTATCCTCGGGACTTCTTTTCCTGAGTCGCATGTAAATTTTGCCAGTGCCAAAGGACAGTTTGCCAAGCTGCGTGTACAAAATATCCTCCGCCTGCTTGTTTATTTGGAAGATGTAGAACTGACCATCCTCGGTAGGCCGAGATACAGTAAGTACCTTCCAATCCTGTGTCGGTATGTTCGGATTCTGATTCTGCAGAAGTCGCAGTGTATCCTCCGACTTCATCACGCATGGTATCCATACCTTAACTTTTGGTACCGTGGGGATTTGCGCTTTATCCACCACCTCAAACCGCGCGTTCGTGCCTTGCCTTTGGAGGTTTGGAACGACTTCCTCCAGCCACCGCAAGCTCGCGATGTTGTCGCACGCTATCATCTTCACACCATTATACCATCCCCCCGAATCAAAGGTTGGAAGGGGCTTACTTGGTTGTTCCCGCATCATCTTAAGCATTAAGCTAATAAGCTCCCTTTCCACAGATCTCCACCTTTCAGTAGTCATTTGTCCGAACGGACTGCTACGATCAACCAGCGCCACAGTCAGTGACTGCTTTGCCACATCACTCATCTTCTCGGGAAAAGCAGGAGTCTTAGTGTTATCTCCCTTTAGAACCTCCGAGAACACCGGAGTCTTCGCGTTAACTCCCTTTAGCGCCTCCGAGAAAGCCGGAGTCTTAGCGTTATCTCCCTTTGGCTTATCTCCTACTTCCGTAGTTGGAACTTCCCTCTGACTGGCAGCTTTCGAGGTAGTTGCTACCTCGCTATTGGAACCCATCTGTCTTACAGCTTTGGGCCTACTTGTCTTGTCTATGCGACTGCCCTGCCTCGCGGCTCTAGGACTGGGTCCTTTCTGCCTCTTGAAAGCAGGCTTGTCGCCTTCTGCCGAACGTTGCCTCTTCATTCTGCCATTCGACGCCTCTTCCTCCTCGTACCGGTTGCAGAACCGAGGGTTTCTCGCAGCAAACCTTTTGAACTGCCTTCGACCTACTTCTACCGCTTCATGGGCCCATTCCAAGCGCTCGATCTCCACTTCTGTTGGGTCGACCACTGCTCCCAAGCGTTGTACAATTCTTAGTGCTGCACGGTACTGCGAGAGAGTTCTTTTACTTCCTCTGATCCGTACCCTTCTCCACTCTTCTACTCCGTTTTCATTTGTGTGCTTCTCCAACACGGAGTTCATTGAATCAGCACTACTCTCGCTCCCCGAGTCCGACGCATCGCTTAATTCGTATTTGTCGTCCTTGGATTGCGACTCAGTCCTCCTCTTTACATCCTCCTTATTACATTCAGGTAATGAGTTGTTCATCTTGGTCGTACGACCACCTGCCCGACAAGGCGGGCTCAGCGGTCCAGTATTATATACGGGGAAAGAACCGTCCGCCACAGCAGCGCCCCTTACTGCGGTAAGGCCATAAATACTTCCCGAGATGGCCCGGTATCGGGAAGGCTCCGTTCGAATACAGCCGAATTTATCCCCTGGCTGCAAATCGTCCAATAGGCACGGTCCGCATAACACCCTGGATTAGGGGAGAAGCTAATATATTTATTTGTAGAATGTGTATAGCTGCATTTTAAATATTCAAATGAAAAATCTAATTTCGTTATGGGAAAGGTTTACATATGTTCTGACTAAAAATGAACTGGAAATACATACATACATACATACATACATGTATATTCATTCATACTATAAAATGTTTCAGGAAACTCTTGATTTGAATCGATGGACTGTCGAATAATTATGTAACTCATATATTCCGTAAAACAAAATCTTTATTTAGTTATAACACTACTATGGTAGTAGTAGTTCAAAATTAAATTACTCGCGTACTTCACTTATTGCGTGGTAAAACCAAACTGATTGATTATTCCACAGCTTGCGCTGCTTTTATACTCACAGTTGCCTCGTTCGCGTAATTCTCCTAATGTCTATACTTTTCGCGAAGAGCTGTCTCGAATAGTCGCTTATATATTTCTCATTCCGGCATCTCATTTTTGGTTTTTTGGCTATATACATGTTTGCGTGACTGTGTCTCTTTCTTTTTTTCGCTCTTAGCTTTGCGGTGATATGTATATGTGGCCGCCTGCTTTGCTTTTGTTGTTACTACCGACTACTGCTAATACTCGCTACAATACCTAACAAAAAGTCATCATGAACGAGATTGAAACTTGCAAATTTGCGCACTTGGGGTGGGAAGAAGGTCGAAGGGTGCTGGGAGAGAGCAAGCAAAATCAACAGTAGCAGTAGGGGAAAGAGTAGATGTACAAAGCAAGAGAAGAAGTAGATAGGGACAGATTGGCGGATAGAAATACAAGTTAGCATAACGAAGAAGCGAGTGGAGCGTCTTGTTGGATGCACATAACTTTTTCAACCGTTAAGCACCAATTATATAATTAAGTAACTAAATTGTCGTGGGAACTCCTCGCGGAAGAGAGAGCGAAAAAACCTACGCTGCACTATCATTGAGGTAATTTTTTGGTGGAAAGCCACACAAAAAAGTATACTTAAAGAACCGCTTGTGAGAAATCAAAAGAAAACAATAGTAACATATGATCTATCAAGCACGAAAGGCGTGGATGGAAGAGCAGAGCTGCAAAATTGTCTAAGATCATGCGAAAATCCTACTATATTCGAGTTACAAAGTTGCTCATATTTCTAAAGAGGGATGACTTAAGGGGGACGGTTACGATAAGTGACTTGTAAGCAGTGCACGGACTTTACCACTTTATTGGTAGATCTACCAACTTTTTGACCCATTTTCATTTTCTACCACTTCTACCACCAAAGCCCAAAAATCTACCAACATTTCAATATATTCGCATTGAAACCAAATACTGCGATCAGTAGGTGAACGTATTTAATTGCCGAGCACACCCAAATAACATTAAGAGGTGACAATAACAAAACTAACCAATTTTTTAAAATTTGTGGACAAAATCCAAACAAGAAATAAGTTTGTTTATGAAATAAATTTAGTAAATGAGCTCGCAAATATTTTACTGCGCTATTATCATCAGTTTTTTGTGAATAGTTTTGAACGAAAATAAACAAATTTTTAAGTAAACGATATGCCGAAGTCTGTTATTTTGTCGCAGTATTTTTGGTACATTGGAAAATGGTTGTTGTAATTAGACGTTTCGGTAAATTTTCTTCAGTATTTCAAGCTCGAAATACAGGAAAAAGCAAGTATTATATAGGCAATTTTACATGCATTTTTTTGTTTTGTTTAGATACTTTTTAAAAGCGTTATTTCCGTAAAATGTGCCTTATTTGCTTTACAATAAATTATGAATTGTTTTGTACAAATATAAACTGTAGATAGCTATTGTTTTCTTGGGAAAAAAATCTACGAACTTCTACCACTATTTTAATTTTTCGTCTACCAACATTCTCTTTTTAAAAGTCCGCGCACTGCTTTTAAGCATGATTTTCGTTTACCGAGAGAGCACTTTACTTCCCAACTGCCTACCTAGTCCAACGTAGCATTTATTGACAAGAGTGGTTCTCCGCTAGATTTCAGAGGTGATTTTGTTATTTGTGTTAATGCTGCTGCCCTAATAAACGAAATCTTTTAATTTTTCGAGTTTATGCCTGCTAACAATAGTGTGGTTGCCAAAGCGCAAATGCGCTGACTCTTTGCTCGATGACATCAGGTACTTCGTTTTGTCCTCATTCAACCTCAAACCAATCTTTTCCGCTTATTTTTCTAGTTTGGAGTAAGCAGAACTTCCGGCGCGGGTGTTCAGGTCGACGATATCAATGTTATCAGCATACACCTGTAATAATTTAATAGAATATTGTTCCAGAGCGTTCTGAAGTTATTATAATTTTCTCCAGCATCAAACTAAAAAAATCGTACGATAAGTGGTCCTCCTGTTCTTCTATGAACCTACTCAGTCTATATCAGGCCTTTATTGACCGGCCAATTCAACCTAACCTATTAACGAAACAGATTATCACTTAAAATTCATATTGAAAGATAGCACAAGGCTTTAAATTTGTTGCATACCTGAAATATTTTAAATTTCTCTTGCAAAAACTCAATTCTCCCTTTCCTGTCTTTTTGCTAAGGATGGCAGTAAACTTGAAGAGATAAACTGATTTTATCTAAATGCCCGTAATCGTTGGAGCTGAATTGTTTAAGATTAAAAAACCGCCAGACTGACATATAAATTTAATGACATATTAATGTCCAAAAGGGAAATACAATATTGTGTATGAATATAACACACATACATACATACAGTAAATCTGTTTGGCTGAAGAAGAGTTCAACTTTTAAAGCAACACCATTAAAATATTATATTACACAGTAAAATGAACTAAGTATGTATGTAACTATGTAATGCATTTGTGTGCTGCTGAAAAAATTGACCAGATTATTATCACATATATTATTTCTAATTGCTGTTTTTATGTACGGGTCCCTTTTTAGCTCTTATTTGGAGTCCAAATATATAAATAAAGTTTCGGTTGTAAAGGTGGAGATTCGGGTTATTAGCGAGCTTTGGGAAATTTTGGTCGTAGTGCTTTTCTTTAGCTATATTTTATTAAAATAATTTGTTAAAAATAAACGATTGTGAGCACACAAATAAATCTATTTGTACTATGGCAATATTGTGAATATTTGCACTGCATTACCGGCAGTTGCTCCCATACGTTAGATGGCAGCGCAAGATGTAAGTTTAAATTGATTGATTTCTGTTGATATTTGATAAGATACTTTTATACGGGTCCGGCTCGTATTACTTTATTCATTTATGACATTTTTTCAGGTATTTTAATGGTTTTAAAGAAAAACTAAAATAATTTCAACATTTGTATACTCTACGCATGCTATTATGTAATATGTAATTCAATAAAAAACAATACAACGAGATTGTACTGAGCACTTTAGCTTTAGGCTGGCAAAAAAATCACAAATTTAATTTGCTGTAATTTTTGTGTCTGACTCAATTAAGTCGCTGCAGTTACGAAAAGTACAAACGTTGGCAATTTCCGTTAATAAAATTTATATTGAAATCCAAAAACGTGTGCGTATGTATGCATGAATGTATGAATTTTTTGATATTTACTACAGTACCCGGTAGACTTTGTTCTGCCGAAAATTGGATGTGTCCGCTGTTCCTCATCACTCCCTATCCCATTCTTTTCTACTGTATCTTAAATTTTTTTCTTATTCGTGTCCATTCATTATTTTGTTTATCTCCCTCCTACTCCCAAACCCAATCCCACCCCTGCTACCACTCCGAGTCCGACTCCCTCTCCCACTCACATTCTCGCTCTCACTCCCAATCGCATTCCCACTTCCACTCGCACTTCCATTCCTACCATTGCCAATCCCATTTCTACTCCTAGACCCACTACCGCTCCGACTCACACTCCCTCTACCCCTCTTCCTTCAATTCCTCATATATGGAATCTCTATACCAAATATTGTGTACCTGCTTCACCTGACCGACCGACTTCGTTTCTATACCCAGCTCTACTTGTACACAGGGAATTAATAATTTTGATTAGATAACGGTTAGTTGTACAGGTATAAAAGAATCGAGATAGATATAGACTTCCATACATCAAAATCATCAGTATCAAAAAAAAATTCGATTGAGCCATGTCCGTTCGTCCGTCCGTCTATCCGTTAACACGATAATTTGAGTAAATATTGAGATATCTTCACCAAATTTGGTACACGAGCTTATCTGCACCCAGAATAGATTAGTACTGAAAATGCGCGAAATCGGATGATAACCACGCCCACTTTTTATATGTATAACATTTTGGAAAACACAAAAACCCTGATTATTTAGTAAATAATACACGTAGAATGTTGAAATTTGACGTGTGGACTGATATTGATTAAAATGGGCGTGGCACTGCCCACTTGTGATAAAATCAATTTTACAAATATTATTAATCATAAATCAAAAATCGTTAAACTTATAGTAACAAAATTCGGCAGAGAGGTTGCCATTACTATTAGGAATGCTTTGAAGAAAAATTAACGAAATAGGTTAAAGACCACACCCACTTTTATATAAAAGATTTTTAAAAGGGTCGTAGACGAATATAATATGCTATAGCTTAGCGAAAAAGAGATTTGTATCAATAGAATTTTACTTTCTAAATTGAATTATAACATTAAATTGGAAAACACTAAAATTTTTGAAAATGGATGTGGCACCGCCCCTTTTATGACTAAGCAATTTTTTATGTTTCGGGAGCCATTATTCGAAGAAAAATTAACATATCGTAATGAAATTGGGTACACATATTTTCATTATAGCAGAAAATATTTCTCGTAAAACTGGACGGTATCGGTAAAAGACCACGGCAACTTAGATATAAAACAAATTTAAAAGGGTCGTAGACTAGAATAATAAGCTATAACTTAGCAAAAAATAGTTTTGAATCAATGATATTTCAGTTATCAAGTTTTATTGTAAGAAGAAATGGGAAGAAATTTTTTTTAAACACGCGGTGCCACGCGTTATGTAGAAAAGTAATTTATCTGAAATGAAATGTACAATTGAAGCTCACGCTGAGTATATAATGTTCGGTTACACTCGAACTTAGACACCTTTACTTGTTTTACCGTAAGTTCAAGTAAGTACAACAAATTTTGTTGAATTGACTCGTTTAAAAGTTATTTAAGGTTAAAACTGGACTTTTTTATATAATAGCTTACAGCGGTGGATTGAGTAGATTCGAATCCACTTTGAGTGCAATGAATTCTGCTACCTTTTTTGACTACTAATTATCCCTAAGACGATTTTCTAAATTATGATTAATAAATAATAATAATCTTCTCCGAGCTTCGACCGAACTTTTCCTACAATTTTGGTCCTTTTTAATTTGTCCTACAAATTCGCGGGACCTTCATATTTAACGTCGACTCCGAATTCCATCTGCCTTGCCTGCCCTTCATAGGGGTCGTTTAGAAAAAAATTCTTAATTATCTAGGAAGTTGTTCCATCACTTGAAGTAGGGGATTTCGCTATTAAAATAAAACTCATTAAAATGACATATTTTATTATGTGCATTATTTTGAACAAACATGAGCAAAGTTCGCTTAATCGTGATAATAACATTTTTGCAGGTTTAATAACTAATAAATTTGAAAAACTTTTGAACTTTTTCTGTCTTTTTCCTCAGCTCGAATGAATTTAAAATATTTTTTAACTCATACATTTTTTACTGTATATACGAAAGTTTATAAAAAATTTATATGAGAATCTTGTATGTGCGATTAATTTTAGTCGAAACTTTTTTAATATGTCTACGTTTGTCTTAAAGTTATTTCATTATGTAAACGCCCTAAGCAACTTTTATGTGGCAAAAAGCTAATTGACGAGTAAAAAAAAAAAAGTAATAAAGTATGATTGCACAAAGAACCTGTGGTGAAGTAAAATGTCGCGTATAATTGCAGGGAAGTTTAGAACAAAGCTCATCTGTTGCCTAACTCAAAATATTTATTAATTCTTCTTAACCCGGGCTAAAAATTTGAAATTTGTCAAAGGAGACAAAGATATTGTAACGAATTCTGGGAATTTCTGATAATTATGCACCTTCTGCTGACCTTCGAATCGCTGAACTGTCGAATAAATAACTCCAATATTCAATATTACAAAATGGTCGTTATTAAACTACTTTGGGAGTAGTACAATTATACTTCACTAATAGCGTGTTTAAATCAAACTAATTATTATTCCTTAGCTTGCACTGCTTTTAAACTGTTTGCTGTCTCTTTCGTATATTTCTCCTAAGGTCTAGACGTTTCACAAAGATTTCTTCTAGAACAGTTGTATCTCATGCTATGGAATATTCTTCGTTGCCTTGTATATAAGTGTGGCTGCTTACTGTTTTTGTTATTGTAATTATTTACTAGCAGCATAGTGATGCTAATGTTCGCCACAATATCAACGGAAAACCTGATTTGCTACAAAAAGTTTAGCTACTATTTGAAAAGCGTTTAAATGCACTAAAAAATAATTTTTCAAAGGTTTCTGTGGTGTACACATTTTTCTCACGGTATGAGGGAATCATGAATGTAAGCGTAAGATGTAGACGTAGTCTTAATCTATGTAAATGGCATACCATATCGACGGATGAGTGGAATATCACCCTATCTCGACTGCCGTTGCGAAAGCGCCCTATCTCATAGAACGTTTGAATAACACCCTATTTCAGAATTTGTTTCAAAAACGCCTTATCCCAGATTTCGGTTGATGAATGCCCTATCTCAGTTTTTGTTTTAAAAACGCCCTATCTGAACTCAAATTCAATACATTTTGACATTGGATGGAATATGTATAAAGAAAATGCAGCATATTGGTATATGTATGTACTGCATGGAACACTAGAGAATGTGTAAGCGTAGTGTTTGGTATTCCTATGCTGTATGGAGTAATAAAAACTGCGAGAGTATAGTCACTAATCTGTAGCGCAATATGGGAGCAAAATACGTGGCAGAGTTGATATGAGCGAAATTACACATCACCTCATAACAAACACTTCACCAACATATAAATTGAAGTCTCTGAACACAAATTTTTCTGAATGCAATTGCTCGAAGAAATCTATACACTGCTGTTTTGTTGGATACAAAGTGAGAGATATATTGGCAAATATGAGCAAAGGACGTTTTTATTACTGATACACAAAGTGTTTGGTATGTATTCAAGTTTAAGTTGAAATTTGTTTCTCTCCAGGGTTTTGTTGGTTATGACATCTTAGTACATTATTTGGTTAGATTTATATGAAAAAATAAGAGGCATACAAAGAACAAAATATAATTAAAATAAAATAAAATTAAGTTGAAAAAATTAAACAATACAAAATAAAAACATCAAATAAAAACGAAAAAAATTAAACAAAATACAATCAATTAGAATAATATGCAGAAAATATAAAAAAGAAAATAAACTAAAATAAAATGAAATAAAATTTAATTAAATTAAAAAAATCAAATAAAAGAAAATGATATAATATTCTAATAAAAAAATAAAAATTTAATCAAATAAAATAAAATGAAAAGAAAAAAATATAAAATGAAGTAATTTAAAATAAAATAAAATCAAATAAAATGAAGAACAGATAAGATAAACAAAAATAAAATAACATAAAATAGAAAGGAATAAAATAGAAGTAAATAAAATTAAAAACAGAACAAAAATTAAAAAGAATAAAATAAAAGTAAAATAAAATTAAAAAGAGAACAAAAATAAAATAACAGAAAATAGAAAAGGATAAAATAAGGGTAGAATAAAATAAAAAAAAACAAAAAATAAAGTTATATGAAATAAATTAAAATAAAATAAAATGAGCAAATATAAAATCAAATATTACAAAAAAAAATGTAAGGCGCGATAACCTCCGGAGAGATTTGAGGCCGAGCCTCTCTTCCAATTTGCATCGTGCTCCTATTAATTTTTCCTAAAAATTGGCGGACGGGACGTACATGTTTTATGCCATCTCCGAACGGCATCTAGATACAAGGTAGATGAATTTTCATTGAGAATCTTTTCATGACATAAATACACTCGGAGTGTTTCTCGATATTGCTTTGCCCGGGGCGTGAACCCAGGATCTTCGGTGTGATAGGCGCAGCACGCTGCCACCACACCACGGCGGCCGCGATAAAAAGTATTGAAAAAAAATTAAAAATATAAAATTATATAAAACAAAATGAAATTAAATGAATTTTCACTTAGTTAAATAGTTTGTAATCGATGATTTAGTTAAATAGTTTTTAGTCGTTGATTTATCCATTTGTTATCGAAAAGTTGTCGATTTATAATAGAAAAATGATCGATGTTATCAATATGTTATGGGAGTGTTATCAAAAAGTTATCGACTAGTTACTGAAAAATTATCGATATGTTATCAAAATGGAAAAAATATCGAATTTTTTATCAAAAATGTAAATGTTAGTCAGGTAAAAAACATTAGACGTACACCTGCGTGTTTACACATCATACTTCACGAGTACTTGGCACTCAAGCTTTTTTTTTACAGTGAGAAGGAGCGGGAGTGGCTGGGAGTGGTAGTCGGAGTGAGAATCGAAGTGTAAATGAGAGTGAAAATGGGAGTGGAAGTTGAAATGGGAGTGGGCGTGAGAATTGGTGTAGGAGCAGAAGTAGATGTGGGAGTGGGAGCGAGACTAGGATTTAGAGTTGTGGGGACGGGAGTGGGACTGCAATTAAATAGGCTACAGAACAGCATTTTCCGATATTTTTCATTTAAAACATATCAATTTTGAGGGGGTTATATAAATGTATGAACATGGGTGAACAAGAACACATTCACATGCGAATAACGGTTTATCCACATGCAAAGACATGCATTCAACATGGCTTTGTGAATTTTTGGTACAGTTTTTTTTTGCTGAGTATGTAATTTTAACTGTTTTGCATATGAATTACAACTCCTTTATAATGCATACTTACACACATTTTTTTAACGGAATTTCAGGTACATGTATATCATAAGTATGATTGTGTCAGTTCGCTATGGTGCTGACTTATATTTAGCTCACTTTGTTTACAAATTTTATTATGCTATAATTTTTGTGCGTTTCTGCTCATTTCGTGAGCCGAAAGTATTATTCATATAAGATCAGAGGTATTGTCTACGCAGGAAAATCATTTTAAAGGCTTTACTTTACTGCGTACGTGACCTACACATAAATTGGTTTTAAACGACTTTCGTGTTTTTATTAAAAAATAATCCAAATAAAGACAGGGCCAAAAAAGAAATATGAAATTCGAATGTGTTTGAAAGTTTATAAGAATGTTTCACACGTGCTAAATTTTTCTCGACTACTCCCACGCGTATCCTATAAAATCTGCACTGCCTACACACTAAATGCTATGCCTAAGGCCTCGATAGGCTTGAGTATAAAAAACACATATTGGGTAAATGTATTTGAGAAAAGCGCAAATGTGTTTGATAAAAGACATATTTATTTGAAGTTTGGGCAGATAAAATTGAGGAAATAATTTGAGAAACTGGCAAATGAAGCTGAGAAAAGGACAGATGTAATTTTGGGCAAATGACTTTGAGAAATCAGCAAATATATTTCAGAAAGGGGCAAATGAACTACAAAAAAGGCAAATGTAATTCGAGAAATGGGCTCCCTAAACAATTCCGATATAACAATTTTAAAAAATCAGAAATTATCCCCAAAAGCCAACCAAAATCCGAATTAGTTCCGACACGGTCACAACATATTTCCAATTTTATTGCGAAATTCTTCAAAGATAGTTTCAAAATGACCAAGAAATCCAAAAACTATCCGGAGTAATTCCCGTTAGTATCCCGAAATTGTAGTGACATAACCCCGGAACCATCTCGTAAATAACAAAGAATTGAGCCTAAAATTATTGCGAAAAAGCCCCCAAGTGCTAACGTACAACTAATTCGAAATATTTACAAAATGTTTTCGAAATGATCTAGAAAAAATCCGAAGCTCCGAAGTTAATCCTAAAACAATCAAAAATTTACCCACAGATACTATCGAAACTATTCCGAAGGTTTTCTCAAAATTATCGAAAAAGGATCTGAAAATAATCCCCACAAAATAGTCCCAAAATTGCGCCTGTCATGGTAGCGTACACCGCTTTTAACACCGAAGGTCCTGGGCTCAAATGCCGAACCAACATCAACAATTTATAAAAAAGTTTTTCATTTAGAAAAAAGTCTAAGCGGGATCTTCGCCCGGGAGTGGTTTGGCAAACACTTCGAGTGTATTTCTGGCATAAAAAGCTTCGCAGTGAAAATTTATCTGCCTTGCGGCTGCCGTTCGGAGTCGGCGTAAAAAACATGTCGCGTCTCCAAAATTGTAGGAAAAATAAAAAAGGACCAGGTCTCAGATTTATAGAGCCTAAATATGTATATACAGTGCAAATGTTCTAAAAGTATGAATTTTGGTTTTTAGTCCCAACATAGTTTGAAAACAATCTTAATCATATGGATATGTTATAATCCTGTAATAGTTCCGAAATTATCCGGAAATCAATACCTAGACGGTACGAAGATAGTGTTGATTCGATAATCACTCCGAAACGTGCACCGAAACTTATTCTGAAATGATATCAAAGATATTAATGACATGTCAGCGAGTGCTTACACCACACGATCTAAGACCTGTTCTGTCTCAGAGGGCGACGGGTGGTTCGCGCACTTTTCCGAAAATATTATTGGCCTAGCGCGTAAGACTCAGAGTTATTATTATAAAAACGGTTCTACTAGTAGAGGGGGCACTCTTTTCTCCACAATATTGTAACGAATTTAGGGAAATTCCGCTTATTCCAAACCTTCTGCTAACGTTCGAATCGCTAAACTAAATAACTCCAATATTCAGTAATGCAAAACGATATTTATTAGACTACTTTGAGAGTACTTCACAATTATACTTCACAACTAATTGCTTTTATACTCTCCGTTACTTCGTTCGCATATTTCTCCAGAGGTCAAGACGTTTCACCTTCTAGAACGCTTGTATCTCCTGCTTGGTAATTAGTTATATGAGTACATACATATTTGTAGTTTATAGCCATATGCGTGTGTATGTGTGAGTAACTAATTCGGCTGATGACCACATTTGTGTATGTGAAATAGCTCTTCGGCGCCTTCTACAAAAGTGTTGACATGGTTGGCTAATATTATTGGGCTTGTTCAAATAAACAAAGAGCTTATAGCGATTAAAAATACAGAATCTAATATACCGCGTTGAAGGAAACTATAGTAAGAGTTATTGGGTCAAAAATAAATAAAAAGCTCTTATCAAAAAAAAAAAAACATAGGTAACAGATATTCCTCGACTATCGCCTATTGTGCTTTTCAAATGTGCTGTTGGTTAAGAAAACGAACATATTTGTCTGAATGGTTGACACGATATTGTTTCCATTGCATCTCTAATCTTATTAGAGCTCTTTAAGTTAGTCACATGTATTTCAGACGGAAACTCACTGGTTTTGTACTCTGTGTTCTCGAAAAGACCATGTGTTCAATCCAAGCAATGTCTTCCTAATTAAACACCTATCGGTCCGGACGAATGAGCATTGTTTTCTGCATAGTTGACAAGTCCCGTTGTCCTCTTCTCAACTGATCTTGTTGGGACCATAAGTTTGAGCTAGTGCTTTCATAAACGCCATTTATTCATAAAAAAAAAAAAAATTCATCATGGATGAGTCAAAAGTTGCGATATTTCCTCTGTACGTGTGTTTGTGACTGAACTCCCCCTAAACGACTGATCCGATTTTTATGAAACTGTATGTGCGTTTAAGAGGTTTTGATGCTTTAAATTTACAATTTGGTCCGTTTTATTTCTTATATTTCCAGGAAGAGAACCAGGGGCCAACCTATTCTAAAAAAAAATATTTATAGCGCGACTTCCTCGTAATTTGGTACAAAGGCACTTCCTTAAGTAACTTATTATTTAAGAAACTCTACGTTCCGGAACAGGATGGTGCACAATTTCTTGGTAACCTTATAATTAAAGAATGGAAGAACCAATTTCAAAAGTCATAGTCTCGTTAGTTTCGGGTAGTGTTTTTTTTTGTTACATGCATGTGTGGACCCATTTCTGAGATATAGACCATAATGTGGAAATGGGTATCAAATAGGATGTGTTAATGAGGGTTTTAATAAGGAGTGGTGATTAAGAAGAAGAGAGGGAAAAGGAGAGGTATACAAAAATCCACTGGTTGAAAAAGGGAAAAAGGAAAAAAAAGACAGGAGGGCGAATTGGAGACGAAAAGAAAGAAAATGGTGGTGGAACCTAGGGAGGGGAAGGAGATGAAGAAAAATAGAAGGAGGGAGAGGAAGAAAGTGGAGGTAAGAAAAAGGAAAATCGAGAAGATGAAGGGTGGAAGATCCGGATGGGAAACAGTGATAAAACATGCAGATGAGGAGGGAGAGACAGAAGACAAAATTTTTGTTTGCAGAAGCTACAATATGACATATGACTCTGTTTACTGAGAAAGTAGATACATTGCAGAGAGGAACATTGTCGGGCAGGAGAACGTGTCAATTACACTGGTTTACAGCCAAAATGCACCAGAGACGCCATTATGAAATTCCTATGTAAAATCACCCCCTGATTTCGAAAATCGAGGATATTTTTAATTCTATGGTAACGTTTTTGAGATATTTACGAATAACGGTTTTTTCCAAAAAAAAATTGGGTCCACTTAATCATATATATCTCAAGAACGAATTGAGCGATTCCAAAACGGTTTGACGCTTTTAAAAGGCAATAAAATTTTCTATAAACTGTGCATACAACACTTTTTGCTAGGCCCTGCAGATTCAAAGATAACGAACAATGTATTTAATTATCGAGCTTTGCTCATATTGCTTTATACGATGGTTTTTGTAATTGATATTAGAGAAAAATTGTAAGTTTACAAACGGCGATGGTTACTAGGACATATTTCTGACTTTCACTTCTTCATCAGCTAGCTTTTCGGGAGCTGAGCGTTGAACTCGAATCTCCAACATGCATATCAGTGCAAAGGTTGATGCCTTTAGCTGCTAAGCCATATGAATGTCCCGTTGTTCGCTGTACAATTGGCTTCTAAGAGTTGCCTTTTTCAAAAAACAAATCTGCAAAAAAAATAAAAAGTTTTCGAGATCCTTCCTCGCAAAGTACACAGTTCTTTATATTTTTACAAAAAAATGGAAAAAATCCGTAATGATTGTTCGTTATCTTTGAATCTGCAGGGCCTAGCAAAAAGTGTATGCACAGTTGATAGCATTTTTATTACCTTTTAAAAGCTTCAAACCGTTTTGGAATTGCTCAATTCGTGCTTGAGATATATATGATTAAGTGAATCCAATTTTGTTTTTTTTGGAAAACCGTTATTCGTAAATATCTCAAAAACGTTACCATAGAATTAAAAATAACCTTGATCTTCGAAATTAGGGGATGATTTTACATAGGAATTTCATAATGGCGTCTCTGGTACAGAAAAAAAATTGGAATTTGTGATCCAGTGGGAGTGGGAGTTGAAGTGGGTTCGAGTACGGGAGGAGTATAAATGGAATAGGGGATATCCAAGAATAGCAAGAACAAGTAAGGGTGTTTAAATTCGGGTGTAACCGAGCATTATATACTCAGCGTGAGTTTCAATACAATTCATTTCAGATAAATTACTTTTTCGAATTTTGTTACGAGAGATTTTTTTTGAGGCTCTAGAAATGTTGTGTAGTGCTTGATTGAAATAGCGGCGTGGCACCGCCCATTAAAAAAAAAAGACTCCAAATTTCCTCTTACAATAAAACTTGGTAAGTGAAATATCATTGCTACAATACTCTTTTTCGCTAAGATATGGCTTATTATGCTAGTCTACGTCCCTTTTAAACATCTCTATTATAAAAGTGAGTGTGGTCTTTAACCGATCACGTCCATTTTTACTATAAATATTTTCTGCTATAATGAAAATGTGTGTACCCAATTTCATTACGATATGTTAGTTTTTCTTCGAATTATGGCTCCCTAAACATAGAAAATTGCTTAGTCAGAAAAGGGGCATTGGCATGCCCATTTTCAAAAATTTTAATATTTTTTAACTTTTTGTTATAATTCCATTTAGAAAGTAAAATGCCATTGATATTAAGCTCTATTTCGCAAATATTTAGCTTATTATATTCGTCTACGACCCTTATTTTATATAAATGTGGGCGTATTCCTTAACCGATCTCGTTCATTTTCTTTCTAGAAATATTTCCTGTTATTAGAAAAATATGTGTACTCTTATTGCGATTCTTTAATTTTTCTTCGAGTTATGGCTGCCAAAACATAGAAAAATGCTTAGTCATAAAAAGAGCGGTGCCACGCTATTTTAAAAAATTTGAATTTTTTCGTCGAAGCATTCTTCATAGTAAAGGCAGCCCCTCTGTCGTTATGATAGGTCTAACAGTTTTTGATTTATGATTAATAAATATTTTTAAAATTGATTTTATCTCATGTGGGCGGTGCCACGCCCATTTTTATCAAATTTTTATCAGGTGTCTCAATATCAGTCCACACATCAAATTTCCACAATTTTAGTGATATAATATTTACTAAATAATCAGGTTTTTTGTGTTTTTCAACATGTTATATATATAAAAATCGGGTTATCATCCCATTTCGCTCATTTTAAATAGGACGGGCGAACGGACATGGCTAAATCAATTCCTTTTATCATCCTGAGCATTTTCATATATGAAATTGCATAATATAATTTTTTTTCTTTTCAAAAAACTGTTATCGACAACGTTTTTAGCGGACATTTTTGGGTAGGACAGGGTATACATGAAAATTTTACAATCAAATGAAAATTTTTTTAGAAGGTCGTGAAAAAAACCTTAAAAAGCAAAGTCGAAAAAAAGTAAAAAAAATGTAATTTCGCAGGCTCGGAAATTAGTTTTTTTGGGTACGCGTAGTGGAACTTTTTTTTTCTGAGCCCAAATCTTATTGAAAAATCGATGACGCGATATTGGTTAATATATCGACCCAGTCTAATGTATATATCACACAAAATAAAAATACATATTAACTTCTTTCAAATTTTTTTTCTTCCAGACTGATTCAGATCAATGAAGTTGACCTTTGAAAGAAAGAGCCATTTGTAAGCAAAAGTAAGTAGCTTTATGACATGACTATTTTATGCAAAACGCCTTCTATTTTGTACTTATTGTCCTATGTAGGAGGGGCTTTCATCGAACTCCTATTGAGACTAACCACCGAGTAAAAACATGTAAATAGCCATTGCAGTTTCACCTTTGCGATTGGTTTTTATTGTCCATACGTATTTTCTATAGTGAAGTTGCTACACACGCATTTAAAAAAGACAATACTCACAGACACATTTTACATTTACATTTACATATTTACATTGGTTACCTTTAAATACGTAAAAGCTATTCAGATTCAAGAAAATAATATTATTTGCATATTTTTACACAAAAAGAAATTTTGTTTAACAATACTTATGAGAATGTGATGTGATCCCCATATGACATATTGACAAATGGGTTCTATAAAACGAGATTGGAAAATAGAAGAAGAAGAAAACCATTATTTGTATGTATTTCTCTGGTAAACGTTTACTTTGTATGCTGATTTAAATTTAAATTGGTAGTGAAAAAAAAATTGCTTAATTTGAATACAAAAAAAAATGCGTTTGTGTATGTTTGTGTGTGTGTGTGTGTGGACCACAAATATTTGTGTTTAACTTTGAAGATAAAATTCAACTTAAGCCTGTTAACAAAAATCTGAGATTGAATATACAGGAGAAAAATGAAAACAGGTTAGTGATGTTGCGAATGTTAATTTTTGATAGCAGCATATGTTCTTCTCATTGCATGACGACGAACCCGATACCCTAATTGCTGATGAAAGAAAACATGTTCCGGAAGGCGACTATGACGAAGTGAGAATGACAATATGCCGCCTACTGTACGAAAGAATGTAGCACAAAGTCAACCAATTGATTGGACCTTATCAGTTCGGCCTCAGACCTGGTAAATCTACCATTGTTGAGATTTTCACAGTGCGTCAAATACTGAAGAAGACTATCTATGAGAGAATGAACATGAACCATCTTTCTGTTGACTTCATATAAGCAGCAAATAAAGTACGTCCTGCGGAAAATGACGACAAAACAAAGTACTTGCTGTCATCCATGAAAGAATCGGTGCACTCTCACCTCACCTTGACAGCCAAATCACTGATCACGCATAAAATTCGAGACTGTTAAAGACTTCGTTCATCTGGGAACCAGCATTGAGCCTATAAATCAAACGGAGAATAGCTTTTGCCAACAACTGTTTCTTTGTACTGAGTGGGCAATTGAAAGCAGAGTCTCCTATCAACGAATAAAAATTGGTCTTAACAAGTCGGCCATCATACCTAACATAATGCCCCTAACATATCAGATGGAAATAGATGAAGACGATCCGACTAAGGAAATATTTCTATTTACACCCGAATTTGGAAGCAGAGAAAAGATAAGACCCCAACTGAGACGGGATAGTCATTTTGATAAAGACTTCATCCCCCTTGGTACTCCCAATTGTGGTCTGTTATCGCGTAGCAGGAATAATTGGCGTGACTTGTTACGAAATGGCCAAATAACCGCTAATTTGTTTTGATTCCCCTCGCGTAGGTGAGGTTGACAACTGGGTTGCGGGAGCTTTGAAGCTATGAAGCTTTGTACTGCGCTTATCGACCCCTTTAATCCCTGTCATTGCTTTTATCAGCACAGAGAATCTTTATTTACCCATGCACCATAGAAGTTTAATTGCTGCTACTCTCGGTCATGTCTATTGGATCACGACTATATACACTTCGTCTCACTCGAATTAGAGAAAAAGATAGCCACCGAGAGCTGCTGAGGACCACCTGGAGCTGCTTCCGGACAGTAATCATCATCATCGTCTGTGATTTATCAATGCATAGCCATTAGCTTCTCCTCCTTTGCCCTTTCGGAAAGAGCCAAAAGTTGTGTCTCATTTAACCAATCGGCGCAGTCGCAATATACCTTTTGCCCTGCATTCTTTTACACAATATTTTGATGGATACGTTCATACATGATGAAATGAATATTCAGGTGTTCTCATCCCGTTGAAAATTTCCTTATTCTGACAAGTTTGCATGGATAATTTAGAGGGTTGTCTATCATACATAATTGCCTTTGAATTCTACTACTATCGGAGTAGATTTTATTATACGTTTAGAAATATAATAACTATGTAAGCCGCTACCAGAATTTTTTAGGTATAAACATAAATGTAACATTGTATTCCCCAAAAGATTATAGACAAAATTTTGCAGAAAACTCAATTTTTTGAGGAAATTTGTATGAAAAATTTAGCAACAAAAATTTAGTACTTTTGTAGTACAAGTAAATACTGGCAAATAAAGCTGCCGAAAAAGTGAGGTTATGTTGTTGACATCACCTTTATTATTTCATCATGCAGTCTTAAACACCTCAGGGTCGTGCACGCTTTCATATTTTCTGTCTCAATTTCGTTCGCTCAAAAATCACCTATAAACTCATTAGCTTGGCTTTGTAAAATCTGTCTTAAAAACAATAGTGAACTACTTAGTTTCAACCAAATCAAAAATAAAGGAGGACCCAAAGTTTTAGTAAGTTAAGTCACAAACCGAAACTTTGCTGCATGCAAGGCAGAGAATAAAATGAAAGCGGAAGCAGAAATTGTACAACTTCTAAAGTGCGACACTCTGTACTCCACATTCATAAATAATTGGGGTATCACGTGACCCTGGTTATAAGCGTATCTGCTTCTGTGGTTATATTTTCAATAAAGTTTACAAAAACAAATTACACTGGAGGCAACACAATTTTCAAGCGGATAAGTTGATTATGAGCTGACGCGAATTCCGCAGATTTGATTTAATTCACTTATTTCCAGCTTTAACCAAACTGCAAGTTGAGTTACAAAAATATTTAATATGAACGCAATTGGTTACATGAAAACTAAGCAGTTACAGCTTAAGGACCATATTGTGTATAACGCAACGAGTCATATTTTCTCGTGTGAAGCAGAATTCGTATAATAGCTGTGTTTTTTATAAGTTTTTATTTACCTTCACTTGGCTGTTGTCTGTAATCAAATCTTGCAAGTTAATTTTGATACACTTCCCGATGTCCGATTGAGCTGAAATTTTGCACACATGTATAACTCCGATGACATGCAATATTACTTTGCGAGAATTCGATAAATTAATCGATAACAGAGTTATCGGTACAGATTTGTATTCACAAGGGAATAAAAGCCTAAGTCCTCAAGAACGCAGGTAACTTCGCTTTGTTTGTGTATGCAATAAAGGTAGAAGTTAGGCTGTTATCACTAAATGTTGCATACTTTTTGCTGCATACTTTTCTGCGCACTTGATTTTGTTTTACAGATTTTTGGCGATGGAACAGAGCAGAGATCTGCAATGAGTAGTTGTAAACTGAACGCGACATAGGCAAAGTCACTATAAAATATGATTTTAAGTTAGTTAACACTCGAATAGAAGAACTTGACTGTTCAAAGTTGACTTCGAAGAAACCTTGCAATTTTGATGCATTAAAAGAAATGGATAGGATGAGAAACGTTACAAATAACTAAGTAAATATTACATAACTAATTTAAACAATATTTACCCTACCTACTAAAAACTAAAAAAAAAAATTCATATTTAAATTAAATTTAAGAAAAAAGCTTTTCTAAGAACAAGCTTCTTTACTTGTTAATAAAACAAACTAAAAAGTAAAAAATAAAATTAAAGAAAAAAAAACGTTTGTTAAAATAATCTTTTATTATTGTTTAATAAAATTAACTAAAAAGTAAAAAATAAATTGACTGTAAAGAAATATAACACTTTATAAGTTCATTGTAACCTTTAACGATAATTAGGCTTTTTCGTCTGCGATAAAAAAATTCCATATTGTACATAATTATATATTTTTAACATTAAAACTTTACACCTAAATTATTAAATCTTACAGTTTATATCACAGTACTAATTGTTCTAATAAAAGCGTGTTACATTGTGATAGCAGGAAAAGGAGGTCATAAATATTCTTAATTATACCATCAGTCAATTTATTTTTTACTTTTTAGTTAATTTTATTAGCCAATAATAAAAGCTTATTTTTAAACAAGTTTTTTTTCTTTAATTTTATCTTTTTACATCTATGTACGTTTACGCTTAAACTTTATATGGACTGCTAAGCGTCAAACTTTAAATACACCTCTGAAATTGCTGCGCATAAAATTAGTACTACCAAATTTCAATACGTATTATACTCAGATGTAACTGTAATATGTGTCTATGTTTCACATCAACACTAATTCTATGTATCACCTCTAAAAATGGTGTGTATCCACTATTCATCGCAACCGATTCAGCTATGTATATGTTATACATTATGGCCACCAGAGGTTTGGGTCTCCGATTTTAGGTACACCCTGTTCTGTAGCTAGTTATTTAACCACAGCCGCTAGATGGGTCTCCTAAGCATTATCTAAGCGAGGATAAGCGTTTTTTTTAACGCGCAAATGTAAACGTATACGCGTGTAAAAAAACACGGCTAATATCAGACCATTCATTCACCTCAGTGAATGACTGTAAACCTGTAAAATTTTTGGTATAGTGGTGAGTGAGTGCCAGCGACTCTAACGCAAAGTGTCACGGTGTCATATATAATCTGGTCCTTAGTATTAATGGCACTTTAGGTAGTAAATGTAAAATTATGTGCGTTGAATATTATTCTCAAAAGGATCTAATTAGCTATTTTCAGGCATTTATTTGGGAAAACTTAATGAGTGTAAATGTACGAAACGAATGTTATGGAAGCCAAGGTTACACATACATACTTACACATGTACATACAATAAAGTTAGCATAATTCTATTTTAGTTTCATTTGGAAGCCACACATTTGTTAGAAACTTTAAAGCAGTTCGAGCTTCCTGACTAGCAGCTAAGTACTTACATACATACGTATTTTAAATGAACATGAAGTTAGAATTTATGATGCACACACGTTGGGACAAACTTAGATGGGAATGTATTCATAAAGCTTTTGACTTTTACTTTTGATGTGGTTAGTTTGACGTATATTTTGATTAGCTTGTAATCTTAACATCTGTTACTAGCATCAACTTAAAATAGAGTTGTAATCCCATGAGCACATGTATATGTATTCACATACATACATATGTATATATACAGCTACATACTTGGGAAAATACATATATGTGACTTGGTGCCAATGTTTGCTCTTCAACCACCAAAGTGGCGGATCTCACATCATAGCCCCCTAGAAGCAGGTGAGATAGAAATCGGCCATAGAAAGGGGAATTAAAGAGACGCGAAGAAGACGTAGGTACATTGCCGGAGTTATTACAGGGCGAAAAACAGCTGAAAGATGTTGAGAGTACTACTAGTCAATATTTAATATAGTAAAGTGGTGCCTAGTGAACACGCCCCCACTCTTGAGAAGTGTTCGTTCGTTGGGGCGCCCGGCCAGAAGCCTTGGTGCTCATCAGCGAGGACGGATTTGACACGTATAAGGCAAAGGTGGCTGTTGTTGTTGTTGTAGCGATAAGGTTGCTCCTCGAAGGCTTTGGGGAGTGTTATCGATGTGATGGTCCTTTGCCGGATACAGATCCGGTACGCTCCGGTACCACAGCACCATTAAGTTGCTAGCCCGACCATCTCGGGCACGATTTATGTGGCCACATTAAACCTTCAGGCCATCCCCTCCCTCCCCAACCCCAAGTTCCATGAGGAGCTGCAGAGAGTGGCAGAGAGTGTGAGTTGCAGACATGGTAAAACACCGTAACTCAAATATTCTGTCTAATTTCAGTACTGAGGGCCTAGTGGTAGTAGCCATCGAGCAGAAGAAGGAATAGGTCTTATCGCGAAAACGCTCCGCCATGCATGTGGAGACGGCGATATAAACTATAAAGACGAGAGCCTCTTTGATTATAAAGCTTATAAAGAAGTTTAATAAGCCTACAGGAGCAGTGTTCCTATATATGGCGGGCTAACATAAAGAAATGCGCTTGACATCACAACATTGAGTCTTGAGCTTGATGTATCAAGGTGATTGAAGGTTCCTCTAAAAGGCGTCATTTTCAGACCACGCCTTCATCTGCTACAGCATACCGCTAAAGGAAGTAGAGACGAGAAAAGCCTTCAGGCACCTTGGATAAATGGAATCGACTTTATTTCAGGATTCAGGACCTTGTAGATAGAAAGCTTGGACAACCTTAAGCAATTGCCACTTTAGAAAGGTTAGACGAATTTAAGAATGTCTTTTTAAAGACTTTAATAAATGCTTAAAGCATGGAAATGTTTCTATGTAGACATAGAAAGCTTCGGTAAAGCATTTATGTATAGGAAAGTTCTATTGAAGGTTGAAAAAGTCCATGGGATGATAAAGAAAAATAACGGGGAATGGACAGAGTAGTAGTGAAGAGCTCATTAGTCATTGAAATGCTTCTAGACATACCCCAGTCTTAGAGGGTGACTCGCTTCGTCTACGTAATATGGGAAAAATTAGTCATATATACCCCAAAGGCTGCAGTCCCATTAGGCTTTAGCTTAAAAGAGTTTGGATGTTAATGAAAATGTTTTTCTATTTCTATTAAGTCGAACGAGGATCAAAACCTATTTCCTCCAATACAATGAGCAGACACCAGAGGCAAGTCGGTAGGCACTTCACTGCAAATGAAATTGTAAACATAGAACAAGTAAGGACGGGGCTGTCTTCGGCTGTGCCGAAGGCGTGATACCTTTTAAGATGAGCTATAATACGATTAAATTTTTTCTAAGGTATCGAGGTAGTGTGCTGGTCTAACTAATAGTGGGGTTCCGACTCCAATGACGGGGCAGCTTACATCAAAATACTTTAGACTATCATTCTAAAACATGGCCGCTCGTTGTAGATAGTTCGGCATGCTCTTCGAGTCCCGAGAAAAGCAACATCAATATACCTGAGTGAAAGAATTCTAAGCGGGATCGCCCCTCGAAAGTGGGCTGGCAACTACTTCGAGAGTATTTCTTCCTTCTAAAGCTTCTGAGGGAAAATACAATCCCGTCAATTTGTAAAAACATTAGAAAAGAAACTAGTTTGCGTTCAAACAGACAGACAGGTGAAATTTGAAGCTTCTAACTGTTGAAATGGGCAGAAATTACGGAAAGTTTCTTATCTGAACAGTCGGTTGTATGGGATATATATTATATATACGACCGGTCTCGTCCATTTTTTCAGACAACAATATGTGCAATATACGAAAGAATATGGTGAAGCTTGAAGCTTCAATCTGATAAATTAAGGAAAATATGACAAAAATTCTCTTTGCTTGTATGAGGGATATGTTGGGGGATATATGCTATAGTGGTCCGATCGTGCCGGTTCCCACAAATGTCTAATCGGACACCTAAATATACCCGCCCAACAAATTCTATCAAAATATCTCAAAACAGACTATTTTGTATTCAAATAGACAGACGTACAGACAGAAAAACGGACATGGCTAAATCAACTCAGCTCTTCATGCTGATCATTTCGATATACTTATTGGTGCGTCTATCTCTTCTCCTTTAAGGAATTACAATTTTGAGATTCGTGACAAACTTAATATGTATACCATTTCCTTTTTATGAAAGGTATAAAAAGCCTTGTAATATAAGGAGAGGGGTATTCCTAGTATTACAATATCATACAGATGTCTTCAATGAAGTTGTCAAGTCTTTGAACTATGTTCCAAATGGGCCATGAAATCCGTAAACAAGATCATGCTGCTAGGCTGAGCCCTATCACCTCCACTGTGGACGTTGGTGATCCACCAACTGCTTAGGCTGTTCGTTAAACTCATAGCGTCTCAGATTTGCGTTACAGTGTCATAAGTAGCAAATACCTAAACAAAAATTGATTGGGCGCTTCGGGACCCGTTGACCGCCAATGTAGAAAAGTCCGACCTGATATTGTTCTCCAAGAGATTTTAGATCCCGAATTGAACTAAAACTAAGCTGAGAGACCTAAGTAGAACAAAATACATTGAAAACACTTTACAAAAAGTCTCGGTGGCCGTGGGTCTGTGCCAACCTATCATATCAAGTTCGCGATCCGGGAAAATTAATATCAAAGTAAACTAACAAGATTGCCCCTTATCAGTGGTTTGGAAAACACAGCAAAAGTTTACTTGCTTTGCAGACGCCCTTCGAAAGCGTTACGGGAGCTTGAAAAACGATTACAATGGGGAATCAATAAAAGATCTCTTCAGGAATCACACAGCTTTGTGTAACATTTCTGAAGCCAAATTGCCTAACTGCTGTAACATACTACGTGGCGTATTTCAAAAGAGTTGTTTTTTTCTTGGTTCGACGAGGAGAATAATTTAAATTCAAGTAAATTAAATTGGTATTTTGCCACTTCACTGCAGAGCCCTTTGCCTATTGCTTGGCGAAACTTTTCGTATAACCGAAATCTATCCCTCTTATCTCAAAACTATGATACATCTTCTATTACCTCCACTTCTATCTGCCACTACTTTGCAGTACGGACACTGCGTGCTACGTGTTTTTGTGTAAGTGGATTTTTACCTTTAAGGATATTAAAGCCATAATATACCAGTCCTACAGACACACACATAAATGTTGGCCTAACTCCTTAAAAAAGGCTAGTGTCACTTATTTTGCATCGAAATGCTTGCCAAGTCAACCAAATGCGCTCCGTAGTAATGGGAAAATAGTAACTCCAACAACAATCTTTCGAAGCAACCCTTTGAATATGCTCAGAAGTGAGAAGGGGTAGAAATGTAGTTTCGTTTTTACTGAAATATTTTGTTGTTTTTTTTATTTTTATTGTTGTTGGTACAGTATAATAAGTAGTAGTACCACTTGGCGTATGAATCACATTTAATTCATTTATATACATACATCAGCTGTTATTTATTTTGAAGTTTATAGCGCGCAATTCAGTTTAACTAATAAACAACCGTGTCGAACTTTAGTTCATTCGCTACTAGTAAGGCTATTAATATCCGACTCTCGGTATCCAGGTAACCGGTTTTGAGGAGTCTGGTTTTAAGCAAAAATATGATTTGAACCGATAGAGCAACACCTGGACTCCGATTGCTGCTTAACTGTCAAAAAATTAAGCAGTAGCATCGAGCAACTTTCTTTGAATTGCGCTGCAATAGCTTGATAGTCTGACGCTGGAGGAGACTTGTAGATCTCCGCAGTAAATACCACCTTCAAATTTGGTGTTCATTTTTCCATCAGTCGTACATATGCATGTAGACTGCGGTTCTAGAGTATAGATGCTTGTCCCTCTACTTTCTATGGGATTTTTATGACGAGCCTGCTGTCCACAAAATAAAATGGCATTCCATAAAAGGATTTCCATAAGTTTGAGCGCATCATAGCTTGTCTGATATTTCAAATCAGATATATCGTAGGAAGATTCAGCGCAACTGCGGGAGCTTTTGTGGGTGTTGAGTGGAAAGTGTTGGTCTTATGCCAACTGTGGCTAACAGTCGCATACTACACATCCAGTAGATTGTGGTAACTCTTTTGATTGCTGACCTTCACCTGTTGTCAATTGTAGTTCAAAGCAGTCGGCTGTACGGCTGATATAAGGTCAACTGCCATAACGTCAATTGACCTTAAGACCACTTCAAATGGCCACAAAGTCAATTGAAGTTATGAAATGATCGAAACGTAACGGCTACAATGTCAACGATATTGATATTATGACCATACTGCGCTTCTGAAATGATCAAAAATTTAACTTTTTTCTCAAGTGGCCATAAGGTAAATTATTTTTTTTTTGCACCTCCAACGTATTAAAATGTTAACAACTGTTGAATTATAGTTACGTTTTATCGTTTTCGCTATATTTTTTTTCGGTGCAATGAAAACATAAATTTTTTCTATTTCATATTTTGGGATACGGCGTTCATTTTGCTATACGTTGGTCTCATTTTAATGGAAAATCGGTTCTACTCTTCCTAATTCTGATTTCAATAAAGTGCAAAATCGGATTAAAGGCTAGGCCGAAGGGTGAAATAAGAAGAAGTTATTCAACTAAACGTCTGACCGACCTTAACGATCATTTGGTCAAACGTAAATTTCCAAAATGGTCATAAAATCAATAAAGGAAGGTCATACAGACAATTGACCTTATGACCATTTTAAGTAGTCATAAACCCAGTTGATATTATGGCCATTTGAAGTCATCATGCCGCCAATTGATCTTTGATCTTATGTCACCCCACACACTGTGCTACTTTTGATTTACATTCACACCTATAGGCTCCCTGGACCTGGACTGTCCATACTGAGGACAAGGTATTTAACCGACCATGCAAATTTGAGCTACAAGCCTTTTAAGAGTTAAGGGACGTCATTTTAGGGACGTGAATAGGGTGATTATAACTATTTTCTGCCTGGTAGGTTTCACTTTAAGACAGCTCTCAAGTAATCAGTCCTCCAGGATTTACAAGTACTTCCCTAAATCCAGATGAGTGTTTTATTAAGATTATTTAAAGTCATATGATGGAGGCAGATATCCTAGCCGACTCTACGTAAAATGTTAAAGGGACCGTCATATGATACGGAGTAGTCATGGTGGATTTCGGCTTGAAACTAGTGATGAGCATGCTTTGAACATCACACCACGTAACAAGGGCTTAAGTGAAACTTCTCTTGCCCTCGTGATTATAAATAGAGCATGATGTTGATTTCAGTCAATGTCTTCATAGAAACCATAGAAAAGCTGCTTTTGTATATGCTGGGCAAAGTGTAAAAACCAGGTGCATGTGTAATGCAGTAACTGCTCCAAACTTAACTCACCTTTCTGTTGTATGTTGTATATCCTACCGGTAGTGGTTTCTAAGAAAAGGTCCAAACAGGGAAGTTATTAAACGGTTCTTTAGAGAGTTCTCTTAACAAAATGTGGAGTTACATTGCAATCGATTTTCGGTATTTTAGATTTCGGATAACTTTTTTGGCTAAATTTAGTCTTAGCAGAGATTTCGAAATATAAAACGGCATGAGTACCAAGTACTCGTTAAGTTCGATGTGTAAATATACAGGAGTATGTCTGGAAAACTTCTGTATTTAAGTTAACTAGAGCTAGCCCAGGAGTTGAACTTAAACTACAACAGTTTTGTAATTTTTAAGGAGAGCTTCGTCGGCTTCTTATCTGTAGCAACCGGTACCGATAACACGCCGATAATATATTGATTTTACCCCCATAAAAGACGATAGATTTTCGATAGTAAATCGATAATCCTTCGATAACAAAACAATAACTTTTCGATAACATATCGATAACTTTTTGTAAAAAATCCATCTTGTTTTCAACTTTTTGGTAACTAATCGATGATTTATCGATAAAATTTCGGTAGTAAATCGATAAAAACTCGTACATAAAAAATCAGTAACTAATTTATATGCTTTGTTATCGAAAGCACATCAATAACAGTTCGATAACAAGTTGATAACTCGTCTATACCTTGTCGAAACACACTTTTAATAAACGAATAACTCATCGATAACAAACCTTTTCTATCCTTGCCTTGCTTTGGCTTCGCAAAAGTGTCGATAACCATGAGCATCGTTGTTATCATCCATATCATTATAGAGGTTATTGTTGTGCTGTTTTTTCCTCCTCTTCTTTTTCCTTTCTGTACAGTTTTTTCTTTTCCTTTTTTCGTTTTACTTTCTCCTTGCTGCCGTTGTTAATTTTTATTAATTGGTTTGCGGTCTGCTTTCGCTCTTATCAAACAAAGTTGCATTATCTCATGCCATCTAGCTTCGACCCATACGTTTAGTGTTTAACAATACAAAAACTGTGCAGAGAACCACTCCCCATTAAGTCCTAAACAGTTAGGAGACACATCACGTTTAATTGCCTACTATAGCTAAGACAGCAGCATAACAGAATATCCTTATATAGTTCGAGTAAATATAAAAATTTCCCTCACTCACCGCATCGGTAATAGTTGCTAAAGTTATCAGGGAGATGAATGATCGGGGCCGCTTAGCGCACATCCTTTAAAACTATAACTCGAAGATGGCATAGAATGTATACTTTGCTTCATAAGGTTCGGAAGAAAGCAAACTAAATTTTCAAGCCGGAGCAGGTACTGTTCATAATCAATGTTCCTAGATTAAATCATGCATGATTACGTACATACGAGTACTTATATACCAACACATACAAATACATATATACTGTAAGGGCGTCTAGCAAATAGTTATGCTTTACTGCAGCGCTATTTGTCAAAATTTCAACGAATGCTTAGTAAAAGCACTTTTGGGACTAGCAGAACGATGATGTGTACGAACATGAACTTTGAATACAAAAAGGGGATATGAATTGCTACATAGTATATTATATATGTACATAAATAGATAAGTGTCTACATAAATGACTTGAGTTTTCCAAAAGATAACTCTTCAGTTTTATTACAGTAAAAGGAAAGCACTACATAGTTTATCTTGTTGGCCGTGTTTCCAGCTGAACGAACCGCTTTAGAATTCGCAAGTTTTTAGACGCACATACATCAACTTTGTATGTACACACGTTTACGTGCAATGCATGCCCAACTCACTCTATGCTTTTATCCGACTGAATATTTAATCTCATCTTAGGCATCGCAACGAAAGTTCAACCAACATTTCGGTAGTGGAAATATTTTGACAATTTTTGACATCTACGAAGTTGAGGTGCAAATTAGGAGCTGCCACAGTATTGGTTTCAATAGATTCTTTATTGTTGAGTTTCATGAGCTGTGTAAATGGCTTAAATCCTAACACTTGCATCATCTTTACTGTTGGTTTCAATACTGACTTTGAGTCCCGTGGGCTATATTGCTTGCTTACAATACCGAACTTCCTGAGTTCAAGTCAAAGAAACAGCAAGATTAAAATAATTAGAAAAAGTTGTTGTTTGAAAAAAAAAAAAAAAAAAGTGGGTCACCATTTGACCATTCACTACCTCAAATGGTTATAAAAACGAATGGCCTAGCGACCACATCAATCGCTAAAAGCTAAATTTACTTATGACCTTTTTGATTTTGAATTAATGACCATTCAGTACAAAAACAAAAAAGCTCTTCAAGATGAGGCTGTGTGCAGCTGAAACCGATTTTTTTTTTCATAAAAACTATGTAGTTCTTTTGCCCAAGGTTAGCCTACCTTTTTTTGTTCGCCCACCATTGGAAAACCAATCCAAGAAACAAAAAATTTTTCAAATTTAAAATCCCAAAAACAAGAAAATAAAATTGTTTTTTTCACTGAGGTTCGTTTGTCCTAGGCTATACCTCCCTTTTTTTCGCTAGCCCAACCTCGAAAAATAAAGTATCGTAAAATTTCAAGTAGAAAAATACCCAAAAGTTTACCCAAGGTTAGCCCAGGAGAGCCCACCCTTTCTTTCGTTAGTCCAACCTTGTAAAAAAAATATTGTAAGTAAAAAAAAAAATTGCTTCAAATAAATGTTTTCATACATTTAAAAAAGCAATATGGACAATCCCCGATTATTAAAAAAAAAATAAAATAAATAAAAACTGTCAAGTTGAAAGGTCGGTTTCTTATATATTTCTTATTATCGATGATATTCAGACGTGTTATCGATTTTTTCGAAAAAGATATCGGTTTGCTATCGAAAAAAATATCGATTTTTTTCTAAAATTAATTGATTTTTTATCGAAAAAATATCGATTTGTTTTTGTAGTGTTCGACTTTTTACCAATGACTGATCGGCTGGTTATCGCTTTGCTATGAACGAGGTATTAGTTTGTTATCTTATTCTTTTCGACGTAGATCTACTAGGATCCGTGATCTTTGCGGATGCCTGGAAAATTGCGGATATTACACAAATCTTCAAAAATGGTAAGAAGGATGATGTTTCAAACAATAGGACAATATCGAAGTTATCTATTATTTCTAAACTCTTCGAAGGGATTGTTAAGGAAAAAATGTATCTCGCAGTGAAACACTGTATTCTGCCAAATCAGCATGGTTTTGTTGTTGGTCGGTCTACAGGCACTAATTTAGCAGTGTTCAGTGAATATTGCCTGGATGCGTTCTCATCTAGCCATCAAGTGGACTGTACCTACACGTATTTCTCGCAGTCATTCGATAAGGTATCTCACAATTTGTTGCTACGAAAGTTAGCTTCGCTTGGATTTCACACCACGCTCCTCAATTGGTTGTGTTCCTACCTGATGAATAGATGCTGTAAGGTATCAATCGAGGGTGTATCCTCGAAGTTTTGTACTGCCTCTGTCGTACCCAAAGGGAGTATCCTAGGTCCTCCTTCTCTTTATTATTTATTAATGATATTGGCAAATGTTTCACTTCGTCAGAGTTCTTACTTTATGCTGATGATCTAAAAGTCTATTCAACACTTAAAACGTCTGAAGATGCACAGTGTCTACAAGAAGACATAAATAGATTAGCAGTCTGGTGCCGTGACTCGCATCTATTTCTTAATCTTAATAAATCCACAATGCCTTACCAACGACATACAGTATCTCCCTCTTCTATCCCTACTTGAGATCAAGGACCTTGGTGTCATCTTCGACTCCTCGTTCTCGTTCAATAACCATGTTATAAATAAATAAATAAATGTAAGGCGCGATAACCTCCGAAGAGATTTTAGGCCGAGCTTCTCTTCCAATTTGCGACGTGCTCCTTTGGCGGGGCGGGACCTACTTGTTTTATGCCGACTCCGAACGGCGTCTGCAAGGCAGATGAGTTATAACTTAGAGCTTTTCATGGCAGAAATACACTCGGAGTGCTTGCCAAGCACTGCCGAGGGGCGATCTCGCTTAAACAAATTTTCTTCTAATTGAAAATAACCATATAACCATATGAATTACATTATATCTAGTACGTGTGCCTCTCTCGGTTTCCTAAGGGGTAATAGCATAAATTTTGCAGATCCATATACCCTAAAATTGCTTTACTCATCGATTGTAAGCTCCAAACTTAAATATGCGACCTTTATTTGGAGACCGTACCATCAGTTTGCAATTATAATAATAATAATTTATTTATTTACGGTCTTTAAGACCTAGTTCAAGGTAAAAAAAAAAAAAAAATATATATATATATATATAAATAAATTGTATACATTACATGCTTAATGACTTACAGTATAAAAATAATTTTGCTTTAAACTTATTAATATTTTCACAGTCTTTTATAGCATTTGGTAATTCATTGTACATTTTATAACCTATATATTCTAAAGTCTTCTTCGCGAACTCCGTTCTTACTCTAGGCAGTCTTATATTTCCGCTGCTTCTAGTTCCATAGTTATGTATTTCATGATTAAAATGTATTCTCCCGTTGAGATAATTCGGTGTTATTCCTAATTTCATATGATGTATAAATTTCAATGTGAAATAATATATCGACTGTTTTACACTGAGCCAGTTTAACATATTTAGCATTGTAGTTTTTGCTGTTCTAAGCGAACATTTTAAAATTAATCGCATTGCCTTGTTTTGTTGTATCTGCAGTTTTTTTATTTGTGTGTCATTTGCTAATAGCAGGATTGTTGGACAATAGATAAAGTGCGGTTCAATAATTGATCGATACACTAATAATTTGTGTCGTTGACTAATATATTTACAAGTTCTGTACATAAAACCCATTTTTTTTGCAATTTTGTTTTCTAAATAACTTATGTGTTCTCCAAATCTAAGGTTTTTGTCGATCCAGACTCCTAGGTATTTGATCTTGTCTACTTGCTGAATTTCAACATTTCTTATCTTCAGAGTAATATTGCTAAGGTTATTGGCACCCATAATGCTTTGATTTTTGCAAAATATCATACTTTTGGTTTTATCCACGTTCACTTTCAACTTTCTATGGCATAGCCATTTGTAGAGGGAGTCTAAGTCTTCTTGCATTTTCGATACCGCAAAGCCCGCACTTCTTTCACTAATGGTTATCAATGCATCATCCGCAAATAGTCGAATATTGCAATATTTCAAGCATTCTTTAATATCGTTAATATATATTGTAAACAATAGCGGTGCCAATACTGAACCTTGCGGTAGCCCAATATGTACATCAGCAACCGGTGAAACTGCACTTCCAATTATCGTCTTCTGTTTTCTATTACTCAAATAGCTTCTGAACCATTCCAAGGATTTTCCTCTTATCCCATTATTAAACATAACATTCAGCAGTTCCTCTCTATCCACAGTTTCAAAAGCACGTTTTAAGTCTAAAAAGACTGAGATCACAACTTTCTTATCAGTTATATCCTCTTTCCATTCCGCAATAACCATATTCAGTGCGGTTTCGCAAGAATGGCTTTTCCTAAACCCAGATTGTTCAGGTATAATAATTTGTTATTTATCTAGATATGCCACTAATTGATTTTTAACCACCGTTTCCATAATTTTTTCATCTGCGGGTAGCGTATTAATTGGGCGCAGACAGAATTGAACGAGTACAAAAGGTGTTTCTCAAATTTTGTCTTAGATCTCTACAATTCTCCGACCCAATCCCTCCCGCCTGCTGTTTATTAATTTACAACCCCTAGTAATTAGAAGGACGACGCTTTCTTTGTCTCTGATTTATGGAATTATTAGTGGTGACATTGACTGTCCATCCTTGCTGCGCTCGATTAACTTTCTTATAGCAACTAGGTCTCTACGTTTTTATTATCCATTTTATATTAAACTTACGTCTACCAACTATGCGCGAAATGCTCCTATATTGTGTGCTCTGCGCAAGTTCAATGAGATCTCTAATTCAATTATGCTTGATTTTTCTTTTTTTAAATCTATTTTCCTTAACTGACTTAACTATGTTTTGTAGTAATACTGTTGAATTTGTTTTAGTCAGTAAGAACCGCTGTAATATATTTAGTTTGGGCCAATTTTTTGTTAACAATTGTAATTATTTGGAGCTTTTCGGCCGATAAAATAAAGACAAAACACAAGGTTTCTCTTTTCCTCCTACGCGTTTCGGTGAAATTTTTTCATCTTCATCAGAGACACTGTATATTTATCATAAAATATGACATAAAACAAAACAAACATTAACACATTAGTTAGAATTACACAATTCACTTCACTCTGTTGTTAACATACTACTTACATTCAATTTATAACATTGCAACTTTTAACATTTAAACATAAATAAACAAAACTTTACATATTATCTACTGCCTCCATTCATGTTTCCTGCTTCGTCCATTGGCTGATAATGCCGTCATATAAGCGCAGTTGATATTGTTGACGTGTATTTGACTTTTCGAAATAAATAAATATAATAAATAAACAATTTTTGTTGTTATATCGGCCTACTGATTTTAAGATCGCGGGTTCGAAAAAATTTATCATAACAATAATAATGATAAAAAATTATTGTTAGGCCTTGAGCTCGATTCGAACCCGCGATCTTATAATAAATAAAAAAATAGAAATAAATGAGATATCGTAAGACGTTAAAGTCATTATTTGCTTTCACGAGCACATCAAGCAGAGTGATTCTGACTATCAAGAATCTCAACTTTCAGCAGGAGTCCGCATATCATAGCAAAACTGAGCTCTCAGTGAAAATGCGAAAATGTAGTCACTTCGGTTTTTTATACCTTTCATGAATATGAAATGGTATATTAACTTTGGTCGTATGTTTGTAACGTTGAGAAATATAGAAGATAGACTAACCATTAAGTATACCGAATTGATCAGGGCGACGAACTGAGTTGATATAGCCATGCCCGTCTGTCCGTCCGTCTGTCTGTTTGAACTCAAACTAGTCCCTCAAAATTTGAGATATCTCAATGAAGTTTGGCCCAAGGATGTATTTTTGTATTATATTAGACATTTGTCGGATCCGGTAGGATCGGACCACTATAACATATATCTCCCATACAACAGATCGTTCAGATAAGATGATTTTGGTCAGTCCTGCCGCAATTAAGAAAGTATAAACGTGAAACTCGGTGATATATATTCTAATATATCATAGAAGATATCCTGAAAAAATCACTTTGATCGGAGCTATATATAGTTATATCCCACACAACCGATCCTTCAGATAGAAAGATTTTTGGCCATTTCTCCCTTAATTTAGAAAGTATAAACGTGAAACTCGGTGATATATATTTTACACTTTGATCGGAGCTATATATAGTATATATCCCATACAACCGATCGTTCAGATAGAAAGATTTTTAGCCATTTCTCCCTTAATTTCCAATATAAAAACGTTAAACTTGGTGATATTTATTCTAATATATCATAGAATATTTCATGAAAAAATCATTTCGATCGGAGCTATATATAATATATATCTCATACAACCGATCGTTCAGATAGAAAGATTTTTAGCCATTTCTCCCTTAATTTCCAATATAAAAACGTTAAACTTGGTGATATTTATTTTAATATATCATAGAAGATTTCCTGAAGAAATCACTTTGATCGGAGCTATATGTATATAGTATATACCTATCCCATACAACCGATCGTTCAGATAGAAATATTTTTGGCCATTTCTCCCTTAGTTTCCAATATAAAAACGTGAAACTTGGTGATATATATTCTAATGTATCATAGAAGATTTCCTGTAAAAATCATTTCGATCGGAGCTATATATAATATATATCCCATACAACCGATCGTTCAGATAAGGTGGTTTTTTGCCATTTTTTATTTTATATTTATCTTAAAAATCGGTTAGGTATGTACATCTGTTCACTGGATATTTCTTATCTTATACATCCGATTATTTGCAAATTACGAACGGGATAAGATTATTGTTCAGCCTCATTCATGAAAAGTATGAAGTCTTCGGCACAGCCGAACACAGTCCCGTCCTTACTTGTTTTTTTTTTTTTTGAGATCAGTTTTTGACATAGTCTAAACATAGCCGGTCCAAACCTATTTAACCTATATAACTTTAGAGCTACAATTTGTGAAAATTAAGTTCGGGAAATATAGTTATAATTTAAAAACTGGTAACACTTTTTATTCGTCATCGACTGTCTATGAGGGCGTATCTTCCTTCTAGTTTGAGTTCAAAGTTGAAGTAGATAGCCCGTTTGGTTTGTGTTTTATGCGTATATTTTGCAGGCAACTATTTTAGTGACGTTATTAAAATGTGTGACGTACATTACAAGCAACGTGTTGCCAGGACCTGTTATCCCGTATTCAGAGCGACGGTAGAGACTGGATGAGTCGGGTAGCCACTGAAGATGAGACTAGCATATTTGAGTATGACCCTGAGACGCGTAAACAAAGTCAACAGTGGGTGGAAAAATGTGTTGAGCGGCCAACGAAAGTGAGGATATCGATATCCACAGCATCATTCATCGCGAATACGTTCCCGCTTGCCAGAAAGTGACTGGAAAATGCTATGTTGGCATCTTGAGAGGCTGCGGGAACGTGGATTTTGCATCAAGAAAATGCACTAGCTCACACCTCGTTCGTTGTGCAGGGGTTTTGGCAAAAACAAAGTGAATAGTGTGTGCAAAAGGATGGCTAGCGGCCAACGAAAGCGAGGATATCGATATCCACAGCATCATTCATCGATAATACGTCACCGCTGGCCAGACAGTGACTGGTAAAATCTAGGTTTACGTTGTAGAGAGGCCACGTATTTTTCGTGTGGGCTCCAATTTGCCAAGGATTGCTGGACCTTGCATCACGACAAAGCGCCAGGCCCCACCTCGTTCGTTGTGCAAGAGTTTTTGGCAAAAAAGGGCATGCCAACGTTGCCTCACCCACCCTATATCACCGATATTGTTACCTGCGAATTTTTCTATACCCCAATGTGAAGTCGCACCTCAAGTGTACTCATCATAGCGGCGTAGAGGAGATTATAGAAGCAGTAACCCTGCTGCTAAATGGGCTAACCTTGGAGGATTACCAAGGGTGCATCCAATCATGATAGCAACATTGGAATCTTTGTATATTGACAAATTCTCGGAACTTAATTTCCGCACCTCATATATTTGAACTATGTATGTACGAGAGTGATACTTGTGTTTTTATTTCGTATTTCTTTGAACTCGTTTTCACTTCACAGCATGGCGTGCTATCAATACCCATTGCGCCTGCATGCAACTCATTTCCCTTCCAACGGTGTTTGAATGGACGGGTTAGTATATCAACTCCGTATCCCTCTTTTTTTCTTTTTTGTCATAAAGCTTTGGCGACCAGCTGTTAAATAGACTTATGCAACACACACCCTTGCATGCGTATGTATGTGTAGCACTTATGTGGATATCAGGATCGAATATGCCAACACAATCTGTTACTAAATTACGTAAAAGCCATTTACTCAACCCGAAATTTCGCAATGTGTTCCAAGTATGTGCATCTATTTTGTATGCCTTACTAAGCATAATATAAATTATTCTAAAATAGAAATTTAATTCGAGCAATAAAGCGTATTAGAGCCATTAAGAAATACACACAAATATTTTATGTAAGGCCCATTGTTAAGGATGCGCAACTTTCTTGCGTTGACAAATTCCAGCGTATAACAACTTTAGCTTAGGAAAAAACAACAACAAAGAACAAAAGCAAAGGCAGGAAGTGATTTAATGTTGCTGATGAAATCACTTTAAGATTTAAGCAAATCATAGCAAGAAATCCGTTCGACATAAAATTGTCCCATTAAGCGAAGCTCATAACGAAAGGACACATAAATATGTACATCTGTATGTATGCGTGCCTGTACTTGTTTATGATCATGTGTATTGTGTCATTTCATTTTTGGTTGCTCACCTCAAGCCACTTGGTGACTGCTGATGATTACGTAAACGCACCTGAGACAATTCACTAAAGTAAGTACTTGCGCTTATATTTGTATGTATGTATGAAGTATGGGCAGATTTTGCTATGCCTTGCAATACATTTTTTTAATGCACTTTCGTTTTGTTATTTTCCTTTCCATTGCTTTTTACGTATGTGAGTGCTAGGCAAATGTAAAATTTCCGATGAAGTTCAGGTTTCATTAGTCATGCTCATGATTTCATCCGGATCATGAGCAAACCAGGTGACACCATACCCGTTTTCAGCTTGAATGGGAAATTTCACTGCCGATTTCTGTTTTATTTGCAAGAGGTTTTCTGTGCACTTACTTTGGGTATGATTTCAGGTTGGATTCTGGCTATGCCCAATTTCGATGTGATTTTGATACCATTTCGGGCTTATTTTATATTTGAAGATATGCTCTGGTGCACATGTGATTTTGACCGAATCACGAATGTGGACAGTTATTCAGCGACCACTCGAGGCAGCACTGTGGTTGAGCTCACTATGTTTGTATTGTATTGTATTGTATTTTATTAAACATTTTCCAGATGCATACTTATTAACCTAAGATTACAATATTACATTAAATAATTTCAAATTACTATGCAGCATAGGAAAAGTATATGGCATTTTTTATATTAAAGTTTAACATAGTTCTAAATGCCAGTCCTAGCTTTGGTATATTGATTTGTGTGGGGTGTACAAAAATAAAAATTTCATAAAGAGTTTAAGTTATACATTAAATTAAATCATCAAAGATATGAAAGAGAATCAATACTAAATATTTGCAGCTTCCTAAGGTATGTACGGTTTATAGGGTCATCCTCAGCACCGTTTCTAATTGAAAGTGATTATAACCAAAAAGATACAGCTTAACTTCTTTTTTAAATAAGTTGACATTTCTTATTACCTGTACAGTGGCAGGAAGGGAGTTGAAAAATTTGCACGACGTGTATGTGTAAAAACTTCTAAAGTGCGACGTCCTAGTATGCGGAATTTGTACCATCGGAAGTAGATTTCTTCGTAAGTTGTAGACTTCCGAAGGAAAGCTTTCCAGGTAGCCACACCGTATAAAGAATGTTTTTAAAACTGTGTAAAGATAGAGATGTCGACACGGAAATATATCTAGTTTCCTAAAATATAGCATAGAGTGAGACCTATAGTTTGCACTACAAATTCGCCTTATAACCCCCTTTTGAATTGTTACCACTACTGACAGCTTATTAGCCGAAGCGCCGCCCCAGCATGTGATACCATATTGCAGTTTAGATTGAAATATTCCGTAGTAAACTTTAAAGTGGATATTGAACATAACTTTTTCAAACGATAAAAGTGACGAGTGGTATATAGAAAGTATTTTTTTAGAGCATTAATGTGCTCAGACCAACTCAAGCGGTTGTCTATTATAATTCCTAGGTACTTGAAATTCTCAACAACTTCAACCCTGAAGCAGCTCTCACTACAGTTTCTATTACAATCAAAAGATCTCATCGCGTCACTTTGAGTGCACGCTATATGGTGCATGTTAAAGCGAGAGCACACTGCGGAGTGAAATATGACATCATAACTTGGTTGTTCTTTGAGAACATGACTGAAATACATAAGTCTAGTTTTACTGCTTACAATCAGTTTGTGTGAAGCGAACCAGGTTCGTAACAAATGTATATCATGGTTAATGTCACATATTAATTCAAAGAAATTCGGTGTACTGTACGCAATTGCAAGATCGTCTGCAAAGGCAGTGGCCTTGCCTCTCAATGGAAGCTTAAATATTGAATTAATATAGACCAAGAACAATATTGGACCAAGAACTGAGCCTTGGGGAAGCTGTAAGCTACTGTAGCTACATTCTACTTTAACTTTTTGTGTTCTGCCCGATATATACGATTTAAGCCACTTATGCATAACACCGCGGAATCCTGCACTATATAGTTTATCCAATAGTACACCCCTATCGACCATATCAAAAGCTTTTGTTATGTCCACAAAGAGACCAGCACAACTTCTTTTTTCATCCAGAGCTTTGTAGACGTTGGTGCAAAAATCTAGCAAAGCGTCTTCTGTTGAAAGGTCAGAACGAAAGCCAAACTGCATGGAGCTAAAAAAGCTGGCTTTATTTAGAAAATTAATAATTCTGGTTTTAACAGCCTTTTCAAAAACTTTAGATATGGCCGAGAGTAGTGAAATAGATCTGTAATTATTAACATCTTTTTTATCCCCTTTTTTTCAAGATCGGAATTACAATCGCACATTTCAAACCATCGGGAAAAATACCCTGAGTAATGCTGGTGTTGAATAAGTATATAAGTATATCAACCACATTAAAATATATCTTTTTTAAAATTAAATTGGAAATACCATCCTCACCGCATGAACTAGAGTTTTTTAAGGTTTTTATAATGCTTATAATTTCGAAACCTGTGATAGGGTCAAAAAAGAAGCTATTTCGAGCATCTTGGCCCGATGGTAAATGGGTCGCAAACCGACAATTGCAGTTAGTTAATACTGTGTTCCCAACCGTTGTAAAGTGCGTGTTAAGTTTATTAACTACTTCCACAGCATCCGTAATCGACTGACTTCCAGCTTGTAATGCTATTCGCTCATTATCTTTTTCACCGTTTCGATTAAGAAGATTATTGACAACTTCGCATTCTTTCCTAATATTATCAAGTGCTGAATTAAACTTGTTTCGAAAGAAGTTTTCCCGCGTCAGTCGTATGGCCTTATTGGTGCTATTACTTATTTTGTTGTATCTAGTGCGGAGCCTTCTATTACTAGGATACTTAGCACACTTTTTTCTTAGTTGGTTTTTGAGCTTTATTTTCTGTAGGAGATCCCGAGTAATCCAAGGCTTAGGTCTCACATTTTTTTTACGATTATTCACAGTATACGAAGAGTTGAGAATGTGCGCGTTTAAGGTATCTAAAAATATGTAAAAAGCTACTGATATGTCATTTTCAGCGAGGACATTCGACCAACTTTCGAAACATAGCTTATGGTTCAGCATAGGGAAATTAACTTTGGTATATGATTTCTGAACGCGATTTGCTTTTGGTTTGTCGAAAACAATTCCAAATATTTGCAAACCCGTCATCGTGTGATCAGTTATTTGCAAGTCAATGTTAAAACTATTACAATATCTATATGGTACGGCATTAAATCGGCAAAAAATATGATCAATACACGTACCCGAACTTAAGCGCGTCGGCTCATTAATATAGGAAGTATAACCATTTCCAGCCATCAAGGCCAAATAATCGTCAGTTGTATTACAGTGATGCAAAAGGTCTAAATTAAAATCACCCAGTATGAAAAAGTTTGTAGTTTCTTCACACAGCACGAAACTGGAGTATTCTTGAATAAATACAGAAATAGGAACAGATTGTAGTCTGTATACCCCTAGGAAAACAAATTGTTCGCCTTTTATATTAAGAGAAAGTTATAGCATATCAGCACTATAAAGATTTTTACTTACTGAGGTACACTCATAAGTATCGCGCAAAAAGGCTCCAACACCTCCCGCACTGTATCTATCATTCGCATTGGCATAAAAATTGAAATGAGGTATGCTGTAGTCACTTACTTCATAAGAATATATCCAAATTTCCGTTAAAAATATAATATCTGGTAGGCAACCTAATGCATCGATATGACTTAAAAATAAATCAAAATTCTCATTAAGCTTGGATCCATCCTTAAATATCTTTCCTATACCACTGCTCCAGATGATTGTCCCACAAGCTAGGGAGTACGAGAGCCGAATAGCAAATGCGGAGGAGCGGGCTGAAAAGTAGTGGATTTTGCTGGAATTGAAGTTCAAGCTTATGAAGTTACTGATGCTTACATTGTTCGCAAGTTTATAGCCATATGAAGCAAATGTGCACCGGATATTGAATTCAATGCAAGCAAGGGAGTTCAATGTTTTCATGAAAGCAATATTTACCGTACCTCACGAAATCGGAGAGAATTCTCAGCCAAAGACCCCGTAGAGTATGGTACAGCAGGATAACTTAAACTTGTTTGTTATACCATCTACACTCCCTGTGTGTTCCATGATAGGTTAATATCCAATATAATCTCGATAAACAATCCGGCATTGAGACCAACTTCGACTTCATCTCTCGAATGGAGGAGTTAATATAGTACGTAAGTCTGGTGAAACTGTTCACGGATGGATTAAGACTGCACGTCGAAGATGAATTATTCTGCCGTAAGCTCGGTGTTAGCCGGAAATTTAGGTTATCAGATCACTGCAGCGGCTTCAAGGTGGAGGTCGCCGCTAGAAGAGGTGCGGTAGATGAGACGTTATCCGCTGCTGCAACTGTTAGGAACTTTAACATCTACTCAGATAACTAGGAGGCTGCCAAGCTCTGTCTAAGCTCTACAACTGCAAGGCCGAGAGCTTATGGAATTACTTGATTTCACTTGCGTTGGCATCGAACTACTATTTGATAAAAATTAATATTATTATTATGCCGGGGTATAGGTATATCCCAACAAACTGTCAAGCTAAGATATGAGTAGTCACGGGCGAATCAAACGTGTCAATCAGTGGATTACGCTTACAAAGATTCATCTGTCCATGCTTATTAGAGCAGAGCACTGCCCCAATGGGATCCCATGCGTACGCCTAAATATACTGGACAGCCCCAGCTGTATTAGCTTGATTGAAGATAACGAGGTGGAGTCACCCAGTAAATTTATACTTAACTGTAAATCTTTTGCGATAATGAGGCCCTGATATCTCGGCAGAGAGGTATTAAACTTTCCGTCCACTTCGCAGCCTTTTCGGGCATCTCGTCAGAAAATACAGTTCTCTCAATACAATTCTCTCAGACACATTTTGTCGATGGTATAGGGGCGTAACCGAACTCTAAATCGTCCGATTAAGTGGCTGAGTGCATCAGTACCAGGAACTGCCACCTTCCCTAATCCAGGTTATTATGCGAACCGTGAGGGTTAAATAATATGTAGACAAGCGAATATACGATATTGTAACGATTTTACTTGCAAATCCTCTTATTTGCAATCCTCTGCTAAGTTCGAATCACTAAACTGTTGAATAAATAACTCCAATTTGTAATAATGCAAAATGGCCTTTATTAAAGTACTTCACAATACACTCAACTGTGCAACGAATAGCTTAATAACCAAACTGATAGCTTAAAGGAAACTGACTTTCAAAATAATACTGCTATTGCTCGCTAGATATCGTCTTAATCGCAACTGCTTGACAACTCAAATCAAACTGAATTCTTCTTACTCGCCTGCACTGCTTTTATAGTTTACGCTGCATACTTCTAGGCTCTTCGATTTCCAGAAGTTACTAGTTGTTTCGGCTACAAAATCGCCAGCCACAACTACGTGCACAAATTATTGCTCTCTCTTGTGACAACTCAGATAAGATATATGCATGTATTTGTGCATTGCCGCTCAGATGTTCGTATACGTACATATGTGTAGACGCAATTATTTATTCGTTTATGTAGATACATAATGATGAATTATTGATGTGCATTCACGTCACTGGTTAGCATCGCTTAGAGACGATAGCATCGCTCAGTGCTGCTAACATTCGTTACACTGCCCTCCACCTAAGTCTGATCGTCCCGATCAGACAAATCTCTCGATCTAAACGCCGCTAGCATCTCCAAATGAACCACCTTTCTATTTCGTGGTTTCCCAATGGTTTGTATGCGGTAGATGGAATTACTGATCTTCTTCACAACCTTGTACGGGCCTTCCCAAATGCACCGAATTTTGGCTGGAACACCTTTCCGCCGGAGAGGGTTGTTTAACAGTACCAAATCTCCCTCCAAGAACCCTTCCGAATTATTGTTCTCATTGTACCTGCGTTTGATCTTACTACTCATTATCCTTAGTCGTTTCCTCACACTCTGTTGTTTGACCAATGAACTACTTCGCAGAGCTTGCGCTTGACGGATTGGCTGGACAGTATCGTTCCGCCGTTTCCCAACAGAAGTGCGCGATGGCTTGAAACCACCCTTGCATGCTTCCTGCAAAATTCTTGCAGTCGTTTTAGTGCGTCCATTAGGGTTTGTCAATGCCGGTGTTTTTGTCGCAGGTACTTTTGATTTCGCTTTGTTTGGCCCATTCGTTTCATCAACCTTTACCTTTGACTTTCGTGGCCTTTGTCGACTTTTCTCCACCAGTACTCGATTACTGCTGAAACCTTTTTCCAAACTGAAGTTAATTGGCACATCCTGGTTCTTATAAAGCATCACCCTTTTCTGCATATCGATCTTGATGTCATGGTCAACCAAGAAGTCCACTCCCAATATGACTTCATCAACGATCTTCGCCACAACGAATTTGTGTAAAACCATGACCTTCCCAATCAGTACTTCACATATCACTTCTCCCTGGACTTGGTTATACTCGCCTGTGACCGTACGCAACCTTGCTCCAGGTAACGGTTTAACTCTCCTGTTGACTAATTCAGATCGAATCAAGGAATGAGATGCCCCCGTATCTACAGTCAGTACACGCTCTTTACCATCCACATTCCCTCTGACGGTAAGACTGCTTGATTTCCTTCCAATTTGCGACACAGATATCACAGGACATTCAATAGCCGGGGCAAGTTTTCGTTCTTTACATTCGACACGCTCTTGCTCATTTCCGCCAGCTTTGCGTTTACGGCCACCCACATTGTTGGAGCTATTAGCACCAAGATCGCAATGACGTGCAATGTGACCTGGGTTGCCGCACTTGAAACATTTAATAACTCCGGCATTCTTCTGTTGAGATCCCTTCAGTGCTTCCAAAATTGGGTCTACCCACTCTGGCCTTTCTACTTCCACACGGCGTGCTTTGAAAACTGGCTTACACAGAAGCGACGCTGTTTCCTGAATCAGAGCTTGTGACACCGTTTCTGCGAATGTTGGCTTTGGGTTTGCGTATGTAGCTCGCTTCGTTTCCACGTCCCGTATGCCATTTATGAAACTCTGGATTTTTACCCTTTCAGTGTATTCCACGGGTGCGTCCGCATTTGCAAGATGAGCCAATCTTTCAATATCTGAAGCAAACTCCTGCAATGTCTCATTTGCTTTTTGGTAGCGGTTTTGCAACTCAATTTGGAATATCTGTTTCCTATGCTCGCTTCCATAACGTCGTTCTACAGCAGCCATCAATGCTTCATAATTGTTCCGCTCTCCTTCGGGAATCGTCTGTAGAATTTCCGCTGCTGGCCCCTTCAATGCCACGAATAGTGCAGCAACTTTATCTTCCGCATTCCAGTTGTTCACTGCTGCGGTCTTCTCAAACTGTAGCTTGAAGACCTGGAAAGGAACAGAACCGTCAAAGGATGGTGTTTTTACCTTTGGATTACTCGCTGAAACTGCTGGGCGATTCATTTGCAACTCCTGTATACGACCTCTCAAAGCTTCTATCTCGGCATCAATTTTGTCCTCGAGCTGCACAATTTTTGTATCCTGTGCTTCCAGCTTTGATGTTACCCTTATCTCCTGTGCCTCCAGCTGCGAGGATATGCGGGCCTCCTGTGCTTTCAATTGCTCAGCGAACTGAGATGTCATATATGTCTTTTGCTCTTCCAGTTGAGTTTCCATCTTGGATGTTATGCGTGTCTCCTGCGATTCTAGTTGTGATGCCATATATGTCTTCTGTTCTGCCAGTTGAGATGACACTGTCGATGTTTGAGCAGATATTGCAGCTAAAATCATGTTCAAGTCTGCACTGGTAACCGTCTGCGATGTTTCGTTCTTCTCTTCAATTTTTGTTGTCTCCTCGCCATCAAGATGAAAGACATGCTCTTCCACATCAATTCCTTCTGCTTCCATTGCTTCTCGTAGCCGTGCCTGAAGTTCGAGTTTAACGCCGCTTGTATTCAATCCACGGCTCTCCAACTCCTTCTTCAGTTGCGGGATCTTCAATTCACTTAACTTTGCCATGTCCTTGTTGTCCTCTAGAATTTATTCAACAATTCCTCTTCTGACACCAATTGTAACGATTTTACTTGCAAATCCTCTTATTTGCAATCCTCTGCTAAGTTCGAATCACTAAACTGTTGAATAAATAACTCCAATTTGTAATAATGCAAAATGGCCTTTATTAAAGTACTTCACAATACACTCAACTGTGCAACGAATAGCTTAATAACCAAACTGATAGCTTAAAGGAAACTGACTTTCAAAATAATACTGCTATTGCTCGCTAGATATCGTCTTAATCGCAACTGCTTGACAACTCAAATCAAACTGAATTCTTCTTACTCGCCTGCACTGCTTTTATAGTTTACGCTGCATACTTCTAGGCTCTTCGATTTCCAGAAGTTACTAGTTGTTTCGGCTACAAAATCGCCAGCCACAACTACGTGCACAAATTATTGCTCTCTCTTGTGACAACTCAGATAAGATATATGCATGTATTTGTGCATTGCCGCTCAGATGTTCGTATACGTACATATGTGTAGACGCAATTATTTATTCGTTTATGTAGATACATAATGATGAATTATTGATGTGCATTCACGTCACTGGTTAGCATCGCTTAGAGACGATAGCATCGCTCAGTGCTGCTAACATTCGTTACAATATTTTAATGGAGCCTTTGGGTGAGTAACGATAGCCTTACCAAAGCAATGGAGACTTGCTTGGCGGATGGTTATTTTGCCCATATTTTTAATACTACACCGCTGTGCGCGTCAAAAATTTAGCTCTAAAACTTTTAACGAAGATAACACTAAGTAGAGAGAGAACGACGTCGTTACAAGCTTTGAAGAAAAAAACCGCTATAAGCGGTGATTCAGAACTGGATAGCGAGGGAAGCATGGATTCAGTGAGCTAGGTGAGAGAACGGTTTGCGGGCCCGGACAAAAAAGTTCGAGTCAAGAACGAGATTTGGAGAGGAGCGTTTGACACAGGCACGTGAAACACTGGAAGCAGTTAGAAGGCAGTTTACTGCGGAGGTTATTCTGAAATTTTAAAAGAAACCAACACTGCGACTAATGCTGCCATTTTCAGTCAATAAGATTTTGGAAGGCGGATATTTATAGAAAGGAAGCCGGTAAGTGTCGCGTGTGGTGCGGGAAGAGCCAAATAAACTGCTATCATCCTTCGATTTAACTGGATGGTACAATAATACTAAGTCGATGTCCAAGCACTTCTCCCCTTTGTCTCTCGAAGGATACCTTCCTTCAATATTCCAAATAATTGTAAAGAATCATCAGAGAATCGTACTAGCACCGTACTAGAGCGGAACTATTGCATTAAAAGACTATACTGGTTCTAAATCTGCCCCATAGCTTAGTGCTTTCAACTAACACTTTTAGCATTGTGATGAACTACGCAATGGCAATTGAATGCCCTTGCCGAACCTTAGTCGTAGATTATTATGAAATAGTCGCTGCCTTTGCGGATTTGTCGATGACGCTAACCATCTCGAAGAGGGCGAATTAAGCCAATTGGATTTTTCGGTATGTATATTGAGTTGCGCCCATTCTGAGAATGTGGCCGTGGTACCTCACTGTTTTCAGGATAAAGCTGAGGCTAATGAGAACCACCTGTAGACTTCTTCTTTGGTATTATTATGACTATTAGGCCTCGCTGCACTTCGACCTTTATTATGATCTATTGTGCTTGACCTTTCAGCCTATAACTGTATATTGAGGCTTTTCATATATATTTAAGTACTTCTTCAGGTTTTTTTCTCCATATCACGGAGGGATTAAAAGTCACGCCACCTAGATGAAAAAGTCATTCACAGGGAATGTGGAACGGCGTTTCATCCTGCAGCTTACGAACGCGACAGATTTGTGTATCGGATAGATTTAACTTACTAAGTTGATATCGTTGACTGCAGTGTCCCGTATAGTACCCAGTGAGAGTTCGTATTGTCTGTCTGCTAAGATTAATGAGTTTGGCTGATACTCTCGCTGCTGGGAGTATAAACAATTTGAACTGCCTTTGCCTTGGGCATTCAATCTAGTTTTATCTGAACTGCTTTGTTCCCAGCTCCCTTATGTGTTCCTTTGTAAGGCCACAAAAAGGCTCTGAACCATAAAGTACTGCTAAGAATACCTGCATAACTGTCTCGTAATCATATTGAAAATATTGTAGGCTGAGCTGTTATTTCCGTTGAATGGAAAAATAATTGAGAAATCGCCCAGAAAGTCAACTCGTTCAAATAAGAGTTTAAGACATTAAAAAAAAATATTCTCTCCACCTTTTTAAGTGTTCCTTATATGTTCCGATTTCGATAGAGCAAATTTGTAACATCTGAACCCTGCTCCAATGAACTCACTTTCTTAGCATCACTAGCACTTATTTATGTAAATATATCATTGCATTCTACTTGCACGTCTTTCTTGCTTACCCTAGGCAAGTACTTTACTCTCTCCTGTTGTATTTTGTTGCCTATATTTAGGCGCCAGAGCCCTTTGGTTTGCTTCATGCTTTGCATATTTATGTTTGGTTGAGTATATTTTTACCTATTTGTTTCGCTGCCTGGCTGGCTGTGCATAAACAGTTGACGTGGCTGTAGGGTGAAAACTTAATAAATTTTCTCTACGAGTTTAGAGGAATGTGGCAGTTGCGGTTAAATGGTCCGTACCCTACTGTGTTGTTATTGTTGTTTGTGCTGCTAAGAAACAGCGCCTAAAACGAGGGTAAGTGTGTGTGCGCAAATATATATGAGAAATTTCACTGCTTGCCCGGCGGCTCGTTTTGTTTGTTGTTGCTTGTTTACTTTGTGTGCTATTCGCTTTGTTTCTGTTTCCTTTTTCTCCGGAACAATTGTATGTGCGAGTATTTTCATAATTGTGGAGAGATTGCTACTTGACTGCCACATACTTGAGTTGTATACATTTCGCACGTTTTGTTTGTCATCAATGCTACAATATTGTTGGCATATTTTATTTAATAGAAATGTGTGTTTTGCTTTAATAATTTGTGACTTTTGCAAGATTTTTGTTTTGCTTATATTCATTTCAAGTAATTAATAAATATTTGAATTATTTTAGCTGTGAAATGTGCAAATAATTTTGATTGTAATAGTTATGTCTATTTTAGATGAATTGTATATTATCGATGCTCAAACATATTTGCCCACGAAATGGGGAATCCGGAATATAAGAGTAAAGTAGGTGTAGACGTACATATGTATGGGGGATTACAGGATGTAAGCGTGTGAGTAGTCCGTACACTCAGGCACAATGTAGAAGCAATGGACGGGGTAGACTTGATATCATCGAAATCAGACAGCAAATCAGTTAATGGAAGTCACGAAGGCATAAAGAAAAACGATGGTACATATATAAAGGAGAAAGTTAAACGGCAAAGGAAAGGAAATATATGGAAAGAAGATGAAACAGAAGAAGATGAGGAAGAAACAGAGCTAACTTTTGAATTCTGATAAGGGATTCGTGTTCACCGACCAAAAATCCATAAGAATTGACTTGTCTCCTCCTTTGAACCTCCCACTTTTTTTTCTGTGGGGCTGTGTAATGATGTGGATGATAATAACGATGTTTGTCGGCATCGTCACTGTTGCGAAGACAAGACAAGGAAAGGAAAGGAAAATAAAGACAAGGAAAAGAGCCGAAAGGAAGTGAAATGCCAGAAAAAGGGAAAAAAGAGAAGCGGGATGAAAAAAATCCCCCAGCGGGTTAAGGGGTTAGAATATACCCAGGGTAGGTATGTCTGTCGTAAGAGGCGACTAAAATACCAAATAGATTCAAGGGGTTGCCAGCGCAATATATAGCTTTTCCAACCCATTTGTCAACCTCATCTCTCCGTGGCGAATCGTGTTTCTTTAACAGCCTAGGCTCTGGCGACCCCGAACTCCTCATGGATCTCGGGGGTGGGCGGACGGTATGGCTTAGAATGTCGCATGTGGTCATAACAAATCGTTCCCGAGATGGTCAAGCTTGGTACCGGAACGTACCGGATCTGCATACAGCAAAGGACCATCAACATCGATAACACTCCCCAAGGCCGTCGGGGAGTGCCCTTATCGCTACAACAACAACAACAACGGGAGGAAAAAAAGAAACGCAAGCGTGAGGAAAGGTTAAATTGCAGTCAAAACCGGGGCTGAAACCGAAAACGGGATGTGTGTTATCAATTTGTTATTGAAGTGTTAACAACTTGTTATCGATGAGTTATTGGTATGTTAAAGATTAGGTAAAGGCGGGTTTGCCATTTCTTTCTTATCGGCGACCTATAGGTGTGTTGGTGGCGACGAGCTATCGATTTGTTAATGAAGTGTTATAAACATACCGCCGATAACAAAGGTTATGGACTAGCTGCCGATTCTTTATCGACGAGTTCTCTGTTTAGTGTCGATAGTTGTCGATAATAAATCAAGAAGTTGACGGCTTATAATCGGAAAGTTGTCGATAAATTACCAAAAAGTTATCGAAATATTGCAAATTTTTTATCGGCGTGTCCTCAATTTGTTAGCAATTCGTTTTCGTAAAGTTATCGAAAAGTTAACGATTTACAATCAAAAAGTTATAAAAAAGTCATCGATTTGTTATCGAAAACGTATAGGTTTTTATCAATTTATTATAGCTTGTTATATATTTATTTGTTATCGGCGTGTTATCGAAGAGTTGTCCATTTGTTATCGGAGTGTCACCAATTAGCTATCTGTGTGATATTGATTTATCGATTATCGACGATAATAAGCTAGTAATAAAATAATAGCTTGTCGGTGTCGGTTGTTATAGATAAAAAGCTGACGAAGTTCTTCTAAAATAGATTTAAATTATTTGCTTATGGTAAGGCTATCCCTGTTGTGGTTCAACTTCGGTCCATAAGCGAGCTCTAATTAATTTAAACAATTTGTTTTTCTAAACGTACACCTGTATGTTAACGCAACGAACTTCACAAGTACTTAGCACTCACATCTCTTTTTTTGGGTGTCACAAACCATGCGTGTTTCAATTGAGGTTTAAGAGAATTTGGCAGATTTGTTGCCTGCCTTTAAGTTCGTGCCTTTGATATTAATTATAGAAGGGATTGTAACAATATACCGATATCTTTTATTGTGAGCTGGAGATAATTAAAGATGTTTAGCTGGGTTTTCGCCATCAGATCAGACAGTTACTTCGAGCTAAGGCGTGACCGAATTCATAGGCAAATTAGGGAAGACCTCCACTATTTGCACTCAGTTTGGCTGGTGAATTTTTCAGCTTTATGTAAAGCACAAATTTCGAAATTATCTGCTCTCGAAGCTGTCTTAGGGCCAAATACTCATATATCAAAACTAAAAGTATTGGCGGACTAGGGCAGAGTGAGATTCTGAGAGCAGATCGTTCCCCAGATGGCCGGGATTGTACCTTAATGATGCTTGTCAGCGAAATGTACCGGATTTATATTGCAACGAATTTACTTGCAATTCCTCTTATTTGCAATCTTCTGCTTAGTTCGAATCACTAAACTGTTGAATATATAACTCTTCAATAATGCAAAATGGCCTTTATTAAAGTACTTCACAATAACACTTATACTTCGCTTATTGATAGCTTGCTTAACTCAACCTGATTCTCGTGACTGTTGCTGCTTTTATATTGTTTTGTTTCCTCGTTGAGTGTACTTCCGCATCTCAGATAAGATATATGCATGTGTTTGTGCGTTTTCTCTCCGCTGCGTGTACGTACATATATGTAGACATAATGATTGATTCGTTTATGTAGATACAAGTGACTGCCTGCTTTATTGTTTTTGTGGCTTCATCTACTTAGCATCAGACTAGTGATGTGAGTATCACTTAGTGTCACTAATATTCGTCACACTGCCCTCCACCTAAGTCTGATCGTCCCGATCAGGCAAATCTCTCGATCTAAACGCTGCTAGCATCTCCAAATGTACCACTCTTCTACTTCGTGGTTTCCCAATGGTTTGTATGCGGTAGATGGTATCACTGATCTTCTTCACAACTTTGTACGGGCCTTCCCAACTGCACCGAATTTTGGATGGAAAACCTTTTCGCCGGTGAGGGTTGTATAACAGTACATAATCTCCCTCCAAGAAACCTTCTGAATCATTGTTCTCATCGTACTTGCGTTTCATCTTGCTACTCATTATCCTGGATCGTTCCCTCGCACTCTGTTGTTTGGCCAATGAAGAACTACTTCGCAGAGCTTGATCTTGACGGATTGACTTTGCATCATCAGTATCGTCTTGATGTTTCACAAGAGTAGTGCGCGCTGGCTTGAAACCACCCTTGCAGTCTTTCTGGAAAATTCTTTCAGTCGTTTTAGTGTATCCATTAGGGTTTGTCAATGCCAGTGCTTTTCTGGCAGTTACCTTCGATTTTGCTTTGTTTGGCCCATTCGTTCCATCAATCTTTACCTTTGACTTTCGTGGTCTTTGTCGACTCTTCTCCACCAGTATTCGAGTTGGAGTATACTCAAGGGACTTTGACCTCCAGCTCTCATTCAGACTACCCGACCACTGCAGTGTATTCCAGGCAAAAGTTGCAGCCATAATGGAAGCCGCAGCTGAGGATAGGGACATACAATCTCGGCAAAGAAATTTTTATCTTCAGCGACAGCCAAGCCGCCATAAAATCTCTGGGCTCCTACTCGTTCAATTCTGAACTAGCACTAAACTGTCGCCGATCTCTTCAAGAGATGGCTCAACAGAACCGTGTACACCTCATATGGGTCCCTGGACATAGCGATATCGAGGGAAACTGCATTGCAGATGAACTCGCTAGGCAGGGTACAATCAGGCAGGTTCTTCCTGGACTAGAACGCTTAGGTATGCCCCTGTCCACATGCAAGCTAATGCTAAGAGAGCACATCTACCGTCAAGCCGACGAAAGATGGCTACAAACACCGGGGTGTCGAACATCGAAAGAAACCTGGAAAGATATGGGATCCTAAAAGATCCCGTCACGTGTACAACCTAAGAAGGGATACAATTATCACACTTGTGGGGGCACTTGCCTCATAGGTAGGCATGCAGAAAGGTTAGGAGCGCCTTATCGTCGTTGCTGTAGGAGTTGTAAAGAGGATGAGGAGGAGGAAACGGTGGTTCACCTCATTTGCAACTGCCCAGCACTAAGCGGAGCACGGCAGTGCTTTCTGGGAGCTCCATTTCTTGATAATCTGAGCCAGATTGTGGAGCATGACGTCAAGGACCTGGTAGCTTTCATCAGGTCCTCAAAATTGTTCGAAGAGGAAAGGTGACGGTGTTTTTCGTGGTATAACAACGGGCCTAATACTACTGGCCTAAGTGTGCCCTCGGGCAGCCACCCTAACCTAACGTAACCTACTCGCTCTTGCTCATCCCTTCCAGCTTTGTTATTAAGACCACCCATGCTGTTGAAACCACTAGCATCAAGATTGCAATGACGTGCAATGTGACCGGGCTTCCCGCATTTGAAGCATTTGATAACTCTTTCACTCCGCTTTTTCGATCCTTTCAGCGCCTCCAATATTGCGTCTACCCACTCTGGCCTTTCTACTTCCACACGGCGTGCTTTGAAAACTGGCTTACACAGAAGCGACGCTGTTTCCTGAATCAGAGCATGTGATACCGTTTCTGCGAATGTTGGCTTTGGGTTTGCGTATGTAGCTCGCTTTGTTTCGGCGTCCCGTATGCCATTTATAAAGCTCTGAATCTTTACCCTTTCAGTGTATTCCACGGGTGCGTCCGAATTCGCTAAATGTGCCAGCCTTTCAACATCCGACGTAAACTCTTGCAATGTCTCACCAGGTTTCTGGAAGCGGCTCAGTAACTCTAGAGCGCCCATCAATGCTTCATAACAGTTCCGTTCGCCCTCTGGAATGGTTTGTAAAATCTCAGCTGCAGGCCCTTTCAACGCCATGAACAGTGGAGCAATTTTATATTCAACATTCCAGTTGTTCACTGCTGCGGTCTTCTCAAACTGTAGCTTAAATACCTGGAAAGGAACAGAACCGTCAAAGGGTGGTGCTTTTGCCTTTGGATTACTCGCTGAAACTGCTGGGCGATTTAGTTGCAACTCCTGTATACGATTTTTCAAAGCATCTATCTCGGCATTCATTTTATCTTGTCGTTCACTAAAATCCTCAAGCTGCGATGAGACTTTTGTTCACTGTGCCTCCAGCTTCATTGAAATACGCTCTTCCTGTGCTTCGAGTTGTAATGTTATGCGCGCCTCTTGCTCTTTTGACTGTTCTGCGATTTGTGACGCCATGTGTGTTTTCTGTTCATCCAATTGTGTTTCAATCTTCGCAGTTATACGTTTCTCCTGCGATTCCAGCTGTGATGACATTTGCGACGACATTTCGGATATACGTGTCTCCCGTGCTTCTATCTTGGATGTTATACGATTCTCCTGGGATTCCAGATGGAATACCATATACGTCTTCTGTTCTTCCAATTGTGATGCCATTTGCGACGACATTGATGTTACTGTCGATGTTTGTGCAGATATTGCAGCCAATATCACGTTCAAGTCTGTGCTCGTAACTGTCTGCGATGTTTCATCTTTTTATTCAATTTTTGTTGTCTCCTCGCCATTAAGAGGAAAGACATACTCCTCCACGTTAATTCCCTCTAATTCCATTGCCTCTCGTAGTCGTGCTTGAAGTTCGATTTTAATGCCGCTTGTATTCAATCCACGGCTCTCCAACTCCTGCTTCAGCTGCTGGATCTTCAATTCACTCCACTTTTCCATGTCCAAGTTGTTTTCGAAGTCTTCGGAATTTATTCAACAATTCCTCTTCGGACACCAATTGTAACGAATTTATTTGCAATTCCTCTTATTTGCAACCTTCTGCTAAGTTCGAATCACTAAACTGTTGAATAAATAACTCTTCAATAATGCAAAATGGCCTTTATTAAAGTACTTCACAATAACACTTATACTTCGCTTACTGATAGCTTGCTTAACTCAAACTGATTCTCGTGCCTCAACTGTTGCTGCTTTTATAGTGTTTTATTTCCTCGTTGACATGTTTCTAGGCGGTTCTATTCTAGAATTTACTAGTTAGTTAGCAGCTATAAAATTACCAACCATAACTACGTTTAAGGCTCTCATATGCGCGTGCATGTGTGAGTGTACTTGCGCATCTCAGATAAGATATATGCATGTTTGTGCGTTTTCTCTCCGCTGCGTGTACCCACACAGCATTAAGGTGATTCAATTTTGAATTTCCCTACATATCAATACAATTTGATTACTCTTTCTGACTAAATAATGAGTTATCGTACAATTGAACAAAAGAAATATTCAAATATGAATACTTTTGATGATCAAAAACTGAAAAGCATTTTTCGATCACTTTTCGGAATCATTTTTGAAGTCCTTTAATGACTAAGTTTTAATATTTCATAAAAACCAACAAAAAGAATAATCAAATATGCTTACCTTTGATGATCAAAAACCGAATATAGCTTTTCAATCACATTTTGGAATCATATTTGAATCAAATGTGTTTACCTTAGGTGATCAAAAATTTATAATCATTTTTCATTCAGCTTTCTGAATCTTTTAAGAATATATATCTTGACTGAATAATGAATTTTATACTTGTTGAAATTTTACTTTTCATTAAAAATTTTATTTTTTCACATACACATATTTTTTCAATCATGAAGCTAAGAAAAAATATATAAAAATTTTATTATTTATGCAAAAGATATTCTTCAAGACAAAAATAATGTAATGCTATTCGTGAACGAATATTTCCCCAACCATTTCTCCCCTTCAGCTTCCCAGAAAATACATAATGATTGGTCAATACATATGTAGGTTGTGAGCTATTTGAACCCCAGGTAAGTGAAACTATCTTGACATACCTGGATACGGCTCCAACATCCCGTATCGTATCCGTATTTTAAGACGCAGACGATAATGCTGATGTTGGATGTTGTAGTCGCAGGTGTATATCGGTCAAGTTTGTTTGCGAGTTAGCTGGTTTGAATAGCTCACTTTCGCATGCTTTCTTCCCCTGGTGAAATAAGATTATTATGTAGTATCCCATTTTGAATGAGATATGAAGAATAAATGCATTATAATGGCATTCAAAAATGATTCAAAAATCTCAACCAAAACGATTGAAATATATTCACGAATATGATCAGAAAATGACTGTGAAAAGCAGTCAAATAATACTCTAAAACTATTCAAGCTCAATTTTAAAATAATATCAAATATGAATAAAAAGCGTTTCGAAATAGGAATCATAAATAATTATTCAAGAATAATCACATTTATGGTACATTTTGCTCCCGACGATACGTTAATTTTCGAACAGAAAATGCTTTTAAATTTGAACGTTTTTAATCATCTTGGGGTATGATATTTCAATATTTTTTGTTCAAAATTTTCAAAAAATGCTGGCTGGGTACGTACATATATATAGACATAATGATTGATTCGTTTATGTAGATACAAGTGACTGCCTGCTTTATTGTTGTTGTGGCTTCATTTACTTAGCATCGGACTAGTGATGTGAGTATCACTTAGTGTCACTAATATTCGTCACAATATATATCCGGCAAAGGACCATCAACATAGGTATCACTCCGCAAAACCCTTGGGGCATGTCTTCATCCCTACAACAACAACAACATTATGATAGCAGGCGGCAATGCATCATGCCGCTCCAATTTAAATGTCATAACAAGTGCTTTCGGATTTCGTTAAGAATTGCCTTCTTCACCTATACGTTTGAATGTGTGAGTGTAACTCTTTCAAACCAAATAATAAAAAAGTAAGGAAGGTTAAGTTCGGGTGTAACCGAACATTACATACTCAGCTGCCAAATCAAAGCTTGCATCATCGCTTTATCCATCTTTAGTAATGAATTATCGCACTTTTTCGGTTTTTCGAAATTTTCGATATAGAAAAAGTGGGCCTGGTTATAGTCCGATTTCGTTCATTTTAAATAGCGATCTGAGATGAGTGCCCCGGAACTTACATACCAAAATTTCATTAAGATACTCCAAAATTTACTCAAGTTATCGTGTTTACGGACAGACGGACGGATATGGCTAAATGAATTTCTTTTTTTGCACAGATCATTTTAATATATAGAAGTCTATATCTATGTCGGTTAGTTTATGCCGTTACGAGGTACCGTTCTGCGAACAAAATTAGTATACTCTGTAAGCTCTGCTCAGCTGAGTATAAGAAATGTTACGTATACGCATTGGTACCTGTCTTTGCAGGTGGCGCGGATATGTTTTCGTGTAATTGGTTGGTTTTTAATTTAATTTAACAACTAATATTTCAATAATTTTATGAATTATTCGCTATCCATTGAAGCAATTAAGTGGCAACCCTGTCTCAATTTTTACAAATCGTCAAACTTTTACGCTCGTTTTCTTCATAACTGTAGCAGTGCGAGTAATTTAAAAAAAAATTCTTGATTTTGCTTCATTTTCTAAGTTTTTTCACTTTAACAATTACTTAAGATCTTGAGGAATTTTTCATAGAAAACTTTGTGCCATCAGCTTTGCTGTATTTCATTATTTTGTTGTTAGTCGCTGACTTGCTACCCAATTTTACTTGCACACTCAGTAATTGTTAGAAATTTTCTAGCCATGGGCAAATCTTAAAACTTTATCGCTCAACGAAGTTTTCATCGAGTTAAGCAACCAAAATTGGATAGATGGGAAAAAGGGAGCACACACTGATTCCGAATATATTAAATACTGTGCGAAACCGCATATTTTATACATTGTTGTGTCCCCCGACCGCGCGATAAACTGGTTGAGCGTTTCGATGTAAAGAGCCGATGGATAAGACATTCAAGTTGAGTTTATTTAAAATTTCAAGTAACGAATTGGCTATTCGTCGGAAAAAAAAAATTTTTAGCATCTAGAATGAGGTTTAATAAAGTTAAATAGTAAAATTAGAGAGAAAATGAACAATAAAAAAATTCGGAAATTTTTGTTCTGAATTTTTATGTACGAATAGCGACAGCCTTAAAGTATAGACTCGAATCGAAAAAAATGTCAACCCGAAACTAATTATGCTGGCCAGCGTTTAAACAAACGACTTAAGTCAACGAACTGAACGAGCTTTATCAGCGAGATTTCCGATCTGATAAATATAATACAACCAACAAATTTTGACTTTATGCCAAATTCTGGAGAAACTTCACGTGAGAGGCTGATTGAAAAAACTTGTTTCTAAAATTTTTATGTTGCTTTTACCTGGGCGTGAACCCAGGATCTTCGGTGTGGATGGCACAGCATGCTACCATCACACCACGGTGGCCGCCATTTCCTGATATGTAGAGGTGGCAAATATTCATGTTCCTCTGACATTGTCACAGCGACTGAAAGATCACGGACTGACTGAGTATGACGGCATGCGCTACCCATTTGGAATCACGCTTACTAATACTAGCATAGAGAGACTCACACAAAACTCTGGTTATAGGAATAATTCGCTGCGTATTATTAATTAATGAGCATGTTACTTAAACTGCGGCTGCATAACACTAGATATCCCAGTTAAATTCTATAGAGGTGGCTATGCAAACACCCTTGCTAACGGTTTTTATCCACTGTTAAATCCTCAGAACACCACCTACACAGTGAAGCGAGAGAACTCCCCATTAGGGAGAGAAATGAAATGCAATCAGTTTCTGCTGAATACCCAGAAACCTGGGTATGCCAACAGACAACTGATTGAAGAGGCCCCAGGGGCTTTAGAAGTTATCTCCACAGGCATTATGAGGAAACACGGCACGTGAGAACACAGTTGTATGTAGAAGAAAAACCCAAACAATGATATCCACAAAAAGGTGTCAGATCTCTAATTTTCCGGCGAACTCTGTTCTTAAAGATGAATACCCTGAACTTGCAGAATAGGAAAACAGTCGCGTTACTCTAGCTCAACATTGATCTGGATAGTGTAACAAGTTAAACTCCTCCCTATCCAGAATCAACCCGACATCCGTAAAATATATTGTGGCGAATTTTTGCATCACTAAGTAAATAATCACGCAACAACAAAAACAATAAAGCAAACTGCCACTCTTGTGTACACATCAATTTAATCATCATTTACACACATACATGGAAGACGACGAGAAGCACATGCACACACATAACCAGCAGCTCGAAGTGAAGAGATATCTCTCACACACACACATGTGATCATCAGCCGAAGTTCTTACTCACACATACACATGCATATAACTAATTACTAAGCAGGAGATACAACAGCTCTAGAAGGTGAAACATCTAGACCTTTGGACAAATATCGGACAAGGAACGGAGAGTATAAAAGCAGCGCAAGCTGAGAAATAACTAATCAGTTTGATTTAAACACGCTGTTGTGAAGTACGTGATATTGAATTATAATTGTACTACTCCCAAGTAGACTAAATAAAGACTATGTTGCAATACTGAATATTGGATTGATTTATTCAATTATTTAGCGCTTCGAACCATAGCGGAAGGTTTCGAATAAGCCGAATTTCAATACCCTGCTTGCAACGTATCCCAACACGATACGAATCATCTTTTTAATTCCAATGTGGAACCAACGCCTCTAACACCCCTCTCACTCTGGTCCACAACTGTTGAAACTGCAAGTTTCTTTGGGTTCCCGTTAGGGGATATTGGTGGCAATTTGTGAGTGGCCGCACCTATGATGGGGTGTAGCACTGCTACAACAACAACAACAACTCTTAAATTTGTGGCTGTTATGACAGCGACCTAACCTATGCCTAACAGCTGTGTTGCCAAAAGTCATGGGTTCCTGTGTTCCTTAAAAATTAAAAAAAAAAATTTATTAGAAAAATATATTTCTAAGCGCAGTCGCCCCTGGTTTGAGAAACACTGCGAGAGTATTCTGCGTTGAAAAGCTTCTAAGTGAAGTTCCGTCTGCGTTCGGACATATACGGGTTTCACCCATTCAAATACAATGATTTAATCCCAGTTTTTTTTTTTATCCGTGGTGTCTTTTTTGGCGGAGTGAACCTATTTATCTTAACTTAAATGTTTTTTAAAAAGGTCAATTCTTCTTTTGTTACTTCCATTTTTGTATCCCTTTTGAATATTAGCTTTTGTTTATTTATCAAAAACAATCATATAAATAAGAAGAATTCCACGCAGTGCAACCCCAATAGAGTCTGAAACGATTAAAGGTTCAAAGAAATCCCCTCACGCATACCAAATTGTAATGGAAATTGTGCCTACTTTCTCACAAACATACATACGTACATATTCTTGTATATGTTTCACTTTCTTTATTTACAAATGAAATTTCACAATGCTTTCAATTCAATTTCCTTATTACTTGCTTAATCCTTTGTTTTGTGTCTTTTATTTATTCATAGATTTCTGAACTCTTAAAAAGCGATAACAAGTGAAATTGTTATGCGATCTCTAAGGGATGATGGTGGTATGTTTGAAGGTATGTGTGTATGGATATACCCAACCGATAAGCAAACAAACGACTTATTGCGAGTTGGTCAAATTTGTCAGAGTTCTTGGTTTTCTTAAATTTAAGATTTATCTGTCATTTATCAAGCTTGAAATATTGAAATGTATCCCCAAATTCCTCTTCGCTTTTATTGACATATCAGGGGCTTTCGATAACACAACATATCAAGCTATCGAACAAGCTCTGATTGACTAGGACATAAGCCCTATGATTATTCGATGGGCGCTGTCCATATTAAAGAGTAGAAAAGTCCATTTGGGACTGGAAGGGACAGCTGAACTAATTGCTGCCACAAGAGGATGTTCACAAGGAGGTGTGGTCTCCCCGCTCCTGTAGACTCTGGTCATAGATAACCTCCTTCAGTTAATGAAAACCAAGGGATTTGACACACAAGGGTATGCAGGTGATCTAGTTATCTGCATCACAGGGATGCACGAGGAAACAATATCAGATCGCATGCAACAAGCCCTTCGCATCACAGAGAGGTGGTGCGATACCAAAAGACTGTCTATCAATCCTAACAAAACTGTCATAGTGCCGGAGCACCCGGAGTTTGCATTGGCATAACGGGTCCGATGAGAACGATGTTGTTGTTGTTGTTGTAGCGATAAGGACACTCCCCTAAGGCCTTGGGGAGTGTTATGGAGTTGATGGTCCTTTGCCTGATGCAGATCCGGTACGTTCCGGTACCAATCCCGACCATCTCGGGAACGATTTGTTATAACCACATGCGAACTTCTAGTACATACCGCCCTCCCACCCCTTAGATCCATGAGGAGTTCGGGGTCGCCAGTGCCTCGGGTGTTAATGAAACAGGATTCGACACAGATAGGCGAGGTTGACAATTGGGTTTGGAGAAGCTATGTATTGCGTTGGCAACCTGAAAGAGCTGCGTTACACAAACTCCTTGAATCCGGTGTTTTGGTCGCCTCTTACGACAGGCATACCTACCGCGGGTATATTCTAACCCCCTAACCCGCTGGAGGTGCGATGAGAACATCCCTTGCTGATGCATTTTGTGCTTTAGTGGGAATACCTCCCTTACCTATTCTGATAGAGAAAGAGGCAACACTAGGCTTCAAAATATTTCGGAGTTGAAGCTAGGAAACATGGTAGGGCATATGGAAGTAATAAAAAAATTTATAGGAAATCCCACATTACAACTGCATGACGTAAAGTCCACTAAGCTCAGAATCTCACGGAACTTTGAAGTGTCCATTATGGACAGGACCCACTGGGAAACAGGGAATCTTTATAATGACCCTGACACAGAGGTCTGGTTCACGGATGGATCGAAATTCGATTACGGAAGAAGGGGAGCTGACATCTATGTGCCTAACTTCAAGAAATCGATTCCAATGGGATGCTACCCCACCATATTTCAGGCAGAAATACATGCAACAGAAGTTTGCAGTAGAGAATGTCTACGGAGAGGCTCATCCTCGAAGAGCTTCTACATTATGTCGGATAGCCAGGCGCCCCTGTTTGTCTTGCAATCCTACACAATTACATCTAAACTAGTGGATGACTGCATTGAAATCCTTAATGGGAGCCAAAAACAAGGTTTTGTTACGATGGGTTCCCGGACATCGGGGGCATGAAGGTAACATGCAGATTACCTAACAAAGTATGGTGCTACACCAGTATTCTATGGTGCAGAGCCCTTATGTGGACTCACAAAAGCAAACAAATCAATTCAGACGTCACTGGATTGACTGTCCAGCGCAAAACAGACCAATGTGTTTATACTTCCGATATGCGAGTCAATCACTGAACAAACACTAAAACAAAGAACTATTTTGAGCGAGACTTATGACACCGTATTATTTGGAAGAACTAAAATTCTGAAAAACTCAGTACTCGAAGATTTTGAGATCTAAAAATGGGACCACCTTGAGGTATAAAGACTTGTTTGGGAAAAAATCTTATATGTAAAAACTCAAAGAGGACTCTTATGAACAATTTATATTATTACTAGAAGACCCGGCAGACGTTGTCCTGCCATAATTTTGGCCTATCTGTATACATTTTAATAAGCTTTTTCCGTCTGACTCTGCCCTCCCCCCTCTTCACTTTTTCCTAATCCTTTTATTCACTCCTCCCTCCGTCTTTTTCGCTTCATCTATCTCCATCTTCGTCTCATTCTATCTCTTTCTCAATCTCTTTCTCTCTTTTCCCTTATCTCAATTCCTTCTCATTCTTCTGCATCCCTTATTGCCTGTCCCAGAGGGTGGTATGTATTTTATTCCAGTCCCAGCCCCAGTCCCACTCCGAGTCTCAGTCCCAGTCCTAGTCCTAATCCCAGTCCCAGTCCGTCTCTGGATAATATATTACTCTGTACTAAAGCACTCAACAGCTTTCATTTGATATCCATATTGTATAAACACTGTCTAGGCATTCACTGGCCCACGTTTTGACCTATATCTCGAAACCCTGTAGCTGTAGTAACCACCGCGTGAGGTTTACGCAACTTGTGTGAAAGTTTGAACAAAATCGACCGACGCATCTCTTCAAACACCGGCGACCAACTAACACACATTTTAGCCTTTCTTTTTATATATATAGATTTTTATTTTTCACACTTCACTATAATATTAAAACGAAATGCAGTTTTTCGTTGCTTTTGAAATTCGGCTTAAAAATTACACATGGAAAAACTAAAGACTCTCCTGTATTAAAAAAAAATGTCATAGTACCTCTAAATCGTGGGCCCCCTCAAAATCGGTTCAGCAGTTTAGGAGTCCATTGGCCTCAAACCTGTGACACGTGTTTTTTATATATTAAGATTTTTACGATTATGTCTCAGTGAGTATGCTTATGTGTTAAATTCCCTATGCATGCAAGCTTGAATGAATACCAAATGTGTATTTATTACATACAGATGTACATACATATAAAAGCATTATCACCTAATCGATTAATTCCAGGCAGCTTTTATTATTGTCATACAAAAATATTCCTTTGCTGTTATTGTCATTCCACGGCTCAGTTTATTTTTATTTTTATAAAGGAGAAATGTCAGCCCTTATTGTCAATATTTTTTAATACTTAATATGTGGGCATCAGAGAAATGCATCGAGTTATTCGCAATTTTTAGCTATTTGAAAGTTGATCATATTCGTTAGGCTTGGATCGCTACAAGCACGTATGCGAATTGCTAATTTGAAGCGTGTTTGCATTTAGCTTAAACTTGCAAGTCCATACCGGCAAACCCAAGTGAGAGAGCTTCCAAATAAAGATTAAAGAAACGTGTTTGAAAGCATTTAAAAAAAACGTCAATGCTCAGTAAAAGTATTGTTCTAAAACGTTGTTTGATCTTTTTTGTTGTGCTCAACGGGGCATATTGTTGTTGTTGTTGTAGCGATAAAGACACTCCCCGAAGGTTTTGGGAAGTGTTATCGATGTTGATAATCCTTTGCCGGATATAGATCCGGTACTTTCCGGTGCATTAATGTAAAAGCCCGACTATCTCGGAAATTATTTAATAGGACCACATTGAACCTTCTAGGGCATCCTGCCCCCAGCCCCTAATTCCATGGAACACACACATACTCAATCGAATCAAAATTTTGTTCGCCCCTCGGCAGTGTTTGGCAAGCGCTCCGGGTGTATTTCTGCCATGAAAAGCTCTCAGTGAAAACTCATCTGCCTTGCAGATGCCGTTCGGAGTCGGCATAAAATCATGTAGGTCCCATCCGGCCAATTTGTAGGGAAAATCAAGAGGAGCACGACGCAAATTGGAAGAGAAGCTCGGCCTTAGATCTCTTCGGAGGTTATCGCGCCTTACATTTATTTTTATTTTATTTTTTTCACATAGGGTCACTTGCTTCATTAAGCGAACATTTGTCATCAGCCCCAAATAAATATTACGATTTTACAAAAAATAGTTAAAATGGAAAGCAGCCGTTTAACTATAAAGACAATCAAATCCATGTGCAACAACATTTTGCCTATTTTTGAAAAAGCATAGTTAAAAATTTCTAAATTTATACCCAGCTGTACACAGGGTATTATAACTTTGATTGGATAACGTTTGGTTGTACGGGTATAAAGGAATCGAGATAGATATAGACTTCCATATATCAAAATCATCAGTATCGAAAAAAAACTTTGATTAAGCCATGTCGGTCCATCCGTCCGTCCGTCCGTCCATTAACACGATAACTTGAGCAAATATTGAGATATCTTCACCAAATTCGGTCACGGGCTTATCTGGACCCTGAATAGATTGGTATTGAAAATGAGCGAAATCGGGTGATAACGACGCCTACTTTTTCGATATCGAAAATTTAGAAATATGGAAAAAGTGAGATAATTCAAAAACGAAAACCGCTAAGCTAATGAAATTTGATAGCTGGGTTGGTTTTGTGACGCAAAACATAAATTCCAAAAAATTTTGGAATATGTGCGTAGCACCACCCACATTTAGAAGAATAAAATTTGGAAGTTTAACAAGCCGTAAATCAAAAATCGTTAAGATATTAGATTGAAATTTTGTAGAGACTGAGTGAAGATTATCAAAATCGGCTAAAGATCACGCCCACTTTTCTGAAAGGTCTAATCTTAACAAAGTTTGAAATAACTCGATGGTATTTTTTTTAATCGAGGTTTTGGCAGCGCGCTGCCCTCAAGTGGCCCAATGAAACAGGCTAATCCTGTTCACGCGATCGATTTACATATCATCATATATATTATTTCTAATTGCTATTTTTATGTACGGGTCTCTTTTCGCTCTTATTTGGAATCCAAATCTATAAAGAAAGTTTTGGTTGTAAAGATGGAGATACGGGCTATTAGCGATTTTTTGGGCAATTTTGGTCGTAGTGCTTTTGTTTAGCTATATTTTATTTAAATAATTTGTTAAAAATAAACGATTGTGAGCACACAAAGAAATCTATTTGTACTATGGCACTATTGTGAATATTTTAACTGCATTATAGGCAGTTGCTATTGAATATTTTTTGGCCAAACCCTACATTCATATGGCAAAATATCTATTTTGCAAAAGTGGGGGACTCGAAATCGGACTTAGAGCTACGGTGTCTTCAGAAATTTTTATTAGAATCATCTGTAGATTATATGTATACTTGTACATCGTCACAAACCGCACTGAGACTCAGGGAGTCTGGGTGATGGAAGGATACTCAGCAAGGGTATAGCAGTATCCTATATAAACTTCCGGATGGTACATGTAGTACCGAGACAGATTACTACCCTCGCAAACTGAAGTTTGAGTACGGTTGTAATACCGCCATTCCAAGCAGGAACGAGTGGAAGAGAAACCCGAGCATAAGGGTCGACGACATCCAAATCTACACTGACGGCTCCAAGATAGAATCGGGAGTGGGGGCCGGAGTCCACTCTGAGTCCCTAGATTTTTCTGCATCATTCAGACTTCCATCGCACTGCAGCGTGTTTCAAGCAGAAATTCTCGCGATTTGGCAAGCCTGCAAATCACTGGAGGGCTTGAATGTAGCTGGTAAAGTTTGCACCCTGTCGGATAGCCAAGCAGCGCTAAAAGCGCTTTCCTCGCCACACATTAACTCAAAATTAGTGTGGGGCTACTGCTGCAGCTGTATGGAGGATGATGAGGTGGAATCACCAAATCACTTTATGCTTGATTGCCCAGCTTTTGCCAGAACTAGGCGAAAGTATTTCGGTCATGACTCACTTGGATCTCCCGAGGAGCTATCCAAGGTTGAGATCGGGATCATTCGGAACTTTATCGTTGCTACCCAACGATTCTCTAAGTAGTTATATCTACGTCACCGTTAGTTTAGTTTATGTGGTATCACAACGGACCGTCATGTTGTCCAAGTGAGCTTCCCCTATCGAGGAAGCTACCACCCAACCTAACCTAACCTAACCTAGTGTGAGCTTATAAGCGACTCTATCCCAGTTATCCACCAATCTAGAACTATGCGTTATCTGGGTCCCGGGTCATAGGGGGATAGAGGGTAATGAGAAGGCCGACGAGCTGGCATGCAGGGGCTCATCGGAGATGAGCGAGAAAATAACCAGTGCCGAAATAGGCATACCCTTAGCAGTAGCCAAGGGGAATATCCAAAGGTTCTACTTGAAGAAAGCACAAACAAAGTGGAATAACATTACCACCTTTGCAATATCAAAATCCATTTGGCCAAACTATGATGGAAGGAGGACGAGAAGTCTTCTGAACAAATCCAGGGCCAACACACGCAAACTGATAGCAGTCTGCGCCGTTCATTGGGCAGTAGGTACGCATGCAGAAAAGATGGGCATTCCGTATAACGACTACTGCAGAAGCTGCAAAGATCCAAATGCCAGGGAGCCAGTAGAACACTTTATGTGTAAATATCCGGCTCTAGCTAGAGCCCGACTAAGGTTCCTTGGAACCCCGTTTCTAGAAGACCTCAGAGGTCTATCTGTGATAGCAATCCCGAATATTCTTAATTTTATCAACAACTCTGGCTGGTTGTAATACATTGAGCGTAACATTCCGCAGGTTTTAGACGAGTTACATGGCATCAGCTTTAAATAGCTACTTGGGTGACCAGGGTCGCAGCCATTTCACCTACCTACCTACCTACCATCTTTAGATTACGTTTTTGCTATACTCCTGATGAAAAAAAATCCATCCATACAATTTGACCCGCTCTAATATATATATATATATATATATATATATACTTTTTATTGTTTGTTTGTTCCGAGTCTTTGATGGGCAGGGGTTTGTCAGGCGTCGAGGTCTGAGACTGCTCAGCCACAGAAAAGATATCATCTGCCAAGCGTAATGCTCAAAGAGAACAGAAGCAAGCGTATTATACATTAATTATTATGAGAGGTGAGAACGGTCATTTCTAGAGAAAAAAGGGAGTCCGAGCTATCAAATGTGTTTTAGTGAGAGTTATAATCTTGGCATAAACACCGAAAAGGTTCATTTAGTTCGAAATTCGTTCAACATTGTTGCAGCAAAACAGGTTTGAAGTGTCTCGAACTGCAAGAGGGAACACAAAAGCTCACTTCGTTCAGAAGTAATGGGCTTGAAATTGATCAATTTAAAAGTTTTGTCATAAATATTACACCATTCGACTGATGTTCTATCAACAACAGCATTTCAAGTGCACAGCTCGGTATGTAATGTTCGGTTTCAACCGTACTTAGACTTTCTTACTCGTTTTCGTAAATTATTGAAAATAATTCATTTTTGACTGTCATTTGTTTCATTGACAATGAAATACGCCCCATCAGGCAAACGCACTCGATTTTTTACATCATTAAGCGGCAATTACCCACCGACGTGTGCCGTACGTACGGATGTTTGTCGTACGAAACACGTTTGACCGAACCCTCAAGCCAGTAGGAATCAATGTGTGCGTCTGTGTACATGTACATAACATATTTGTGTGTGTATTGTTTACAGATAAGCACTGTTGCCATTGACCATTTTGCATGCATGCTTGTGGAAACATCAACTTTTTCCAATTTGATTTTTGATGTTGTAAAAGGCTGGAATTGATATTAAATAAATATAAATAGATTACATATTTATAATCTGCACTTTTACATAATTATTTCGAATTATTTTCACAATTTTTCAAACATTAATTAGGTTTTTTTGCATAAAACTGCAAACGGTCAAAAATTAGCGCACAAAAGTTTACTAGTCAACTCTGTCTAGTGAGAGAGCGATCAGCTGACACGTTCTTACGGAAAAAAATCAAAATTGTTTTGATTTCTACGTTCCGGGCTACGTACGTACGGGCGTTGCACGTCGGTGAGTTTTCGTTTACATTGCACACTCATAAGATAGGTCGTGTCAGCTGACACGTTTTTGGTACGGACGTTCGTGAGTAACTGCCGCATTATGCATTCAGAAGCTGCAATAATGAGAAAATTAGGAATTTATAATTTGTATGGCAGATTGAGTTCAATAAGGGCTTTAATGTAGAAAACTTTACTAATCATTTCATTAGCCATCTGTGTGAAATTGGTATAATATGAGAAGCCTGGCATATTTAAGCAATTTCAACTTATACTTTTTTACTTGTTATTGCTATTTTTTTTTAAGTCTTTAAAAAAAACTGTCTTAAGTGATTGATATGTCCATGACCCCCCGAACAGTCTCATGTCGAACCATGTAGTTATTTATTCTTCAGACTCTTTGAAAAAATTAATGAACTCGAAAGAGTCCAATAAAGCTTCAAAAAAGCATCGGGAAAAGAATGAAATACGGTTCCAAAATAGTTTAATATAGAGTCAAAAAGGTTCGAAAAGACATCAATAAACGCATCGGGAAAGGTTTGGTAAACAGTTCCGATATGTATAAAAAATTAGCCAAAATTTGTTATTTCAGTGAGTGTAACGACTTTTCGGCAGAGACTTAGCCAAGGAGAGAAAAAACTATTTTCTTATAACGTAAACTTCCTGTAGTATTTCCCTCAGATATGAGTTTCCTTACGAGTTCTAAATGAATAAAAAACCGTTAGAGGTAATATAAAACTTTCAATGCCTGATCCTTTTTTGTACCTTTTTTACAGTCTTTGAGAGACCTTATGCGTTCGTTTTTGGAGTCCTATTGGATTTTTTTCTGATACTTTGGATTAACATTTTATTTTGGAGCATTCAAGCTTGGATTAGCTGAGGTGGACTTCTTTGGCACAAACATTTTGTGAGAGTGTAATTATGGGAGAAATCAGTATAAAACACTTGCCAGAGTGTGTTATATTGGAGTTCTTTGAAACGAAACTTTTCTGTACCAATATCTAGCATAGCAATATCGGGGTGTTAGACAAAGGAAAGGAAAGAAAAAGAAATTAAAAGAAAATAATAATAAATAAAGAAAAAGAAAGGAAAGCGGCGTGTTATCGGTTTGTTAATGAAAACTTATAAAACGATTATAGAAAAGTTGTCCATTATTTATTGAAGGTTTATCGATATATAATCAAAAAATTTTAGATTTTTTATTGAGAGGTTATTTAATAGTAGACTGTTATACATGTTACCGGAGTTATAGGGTTGTCATCTATTTGTTTTTAAATATGTATCGATTTACTATTAAAAATTATCTATTGTTTATCTTAACATTATCGGAATGTAATCGGAGCGTTATCGACTTACTATCGCAATGTTTTCGACGTTACATCGGAGTGTAGTCAAATCGTTAACGTCGAACTGTTGATTCGCTATCGTTAACCTATTGATTTGTCTTCGAAAAGTTATTACTTTGTTATGAAAAAGTATTCATTTTATCCTTTTTTTCTGGGAGTGTTAAAAATTGTTATCGACGGAGTGACAATTTGTACGGGTAACGGGTACATAGAGCCATTCAATATAGAGGACACGTATGTAGTTCGTTGATAACAAGCAAATAAGAAACTAATAAACAGCCGATAACTCGGCGATAACAGTTCAATCAGTTTACTGTATCGATTGCTACCGATAAGAAGAAGTAAAGTTACCTCTGTTGTGGTTTAACTTCAACCCTTGGGTGAGCTCTAGTAAATTTTAAAACATTCGTTTTCTAGACATACACCTGTCCTTTTACACATCGAACTTCACGATTACTTCCTACTGACGCTTTTTATTTCTAACTATTTGCTTTCCTGGGACTTGAATCCAAGACCTTTGATGTCGTATACGACCACCCTATCGCCACGTCAAGGCGGCCGCCAGCGAACCAATCCTGAACAAAAAGTCCATCTGGACCAAAGTGGCATCTATGCAGAGTAGCAACATATTGGTCGTGTAAACTTAAACATTTTGCCATTGTAGCGGCATAGTAGCATCAACAAATACTGTTCATAAGTTCAAACTTGTTCGAATCAAATCAAAGCCACTTTCTATTGCTTTAAAGCAGTGGTTGTCAGCTAGTGAAATAATTATTCACTTCACGCGTATTATTATTCTCTTTCATTTAGAAGTCGCTGAACAAGCACAGTAGCAACATCGGAGGAGGCTGTTGTTTATTTGCGCATTTCTAAAAAGATATTTTTCAAACAAACGCCTATGCGTAGAATGTTTAATTGTTAGCAAATATTTTTTTTAAGTTTTTTGTTAGACTGAGGTAATAAAGTAGAATTTGTATGGCATATTTACGATTTATTTTTATACTCAGCTGAGCTCACAGAGTATATTAATTTTATTCGCATAACGGTAATCCGTAACCGCGTAAACTAATCGAGATAGATATAGACTTCTATATATCAAAATGATCTGGGCGAAAAAAGAAATTCATTTAGCCATAACCGTCCGTAAACACGATAACTTGAATAAATTTTGAGGTATCTTAATGAAATTTGGTATGTAAGTTCCTGGGAACTCATCTCAGATCGCTATTTAAAACGAACGAAATCGGACTATAACGACGCCCACTTTTTCGATATCGAAAATTTCGAAAAACCGAAAAAGTGCGATAATTCATTACCAAAGACGGACAAGGCGACGAAACTTGCTTTGTGAGTTGTCCTTATGACGCAGAATAGAAAATTTGTAAAATTTTGGACAATGGGCGTGGCACCGCCTACTTTTGAAAGAAGGTATTTTAAAAGTTTTCCAAACTATAATTTGGCAGTCGTTGAAGATATCATGATGAAATTTGGCATGAACGTTACTCCTATTAATATATGCGTGCTAAATAAAAATTAGCATAATCGGATAACGAACACATCCACTTAAAAAAACAAAAATTAAGTCAAATTTTAACAAAAAATTGAATATCTTTACAGTATATAAGTGAATTATGTCAACATTCAACTCCAGTAATGATATGGTGCAACAAGATACAAAAATAAAAGAAAATTTAAAAAATGGGTGTGGCTCCGCCCTTTTTCATTTAATTTGTCTAGAAGAATACCTTTAATGCCATAAGTCGAACAAAAATTTACCAATCCTTGTGACGATAATTGTTTTCTATGACGATAACTATTTTCTGTGAAAATGGGCGAAATCGGTTGAAGCCCCGCCCAGTTTTTATACACAGTCGACCCGTCTGTCCTTCCGCTCGGCCGTTAACACGATAACTTGACAAAAAATCGATATATCTTTACCAAACTTAGTTCACGCACTTATCTGAACTCACTTTATCTTGGTATTAAAAATGGGCGAAATCCGACTATGACCACGCTCACTTTTTCGATATCGAAAATTTCGAAAAATTAAAAAAATTCCATAATTCTATACCAAATACGAAAAAAGGGATGAAATGGGTGTGACACCTACCATATTAAGTAGAAGAAAATGAAAAAGTTCTGCAGGGCGAAATCAAACCTTGGGAATCATGGCAGGAATACTGTTCGTGGTATTACATATACATATAAATAAATTAGCGGTACCAGACAGATGATGTTCTGGGTCACCCTGGTCCACATTTTGGTCGATATCTCGAAAACGCCTTCACATATACAACTAAGGGCCACTCCCTTTTAAAACCCTCATTAATACCTTTAATTTGATACCCATATCGTACAAACACATTATAGAGTCACCCCTGGTCCACCTTTATGGCGATATCTCGAAAAGGCGTCCACCTATAGAACTATGGCCCACTCCCTTCTAAAATACTCTTTAATACCTTCCATTTGATACCCATGTCATACGTTCATTTTCTACATGGTGATTTTTCCTTATTTTGTCACCGAAGATCTCAGATCAGTATGTAATGTTCGGTTACACCCCAAATTAGCCTTCCTTACTTGTTTAAGTGTTAGAAACATGCGTGCATACGTCCTGCCTCGTTGGATTTTTATCAACGACTGCACTACAACTACGAAGATGTTACTCTTACTAACACAGCCACAGTTTAAATTTTGGTGACCACTGCTTTAAAGTGACGACTTAATTTTTCTTGTTTAACGAAATGCGAAATAGCTTATGCAGTGCACTGGTATGTATGTACTATGTATTGAAATGAGTGCAACACGTTGAAAGCAAATTAAAAATTTGCAGATACTCAGCGCACGTATTGAAGCGAACGAAAGCGAAAGCTGCTTGCCAGCGAAGTATAGCGCGGCATGCTGATGATGATGAGTGGTGGGGCCCTTAGGTGCATGAGTGTCACGTACTTACTGGGTCTATGTATGTAAAGAGTAAAAACGCTGAGCAGCCAAGCGAACTGACATGAATTCCCAGCTGTTCCCGAATCTGTTCACTTAGGATACATTCAGATGATTATACCAACTTTTTTTAATAATAATAATTTAGTATTTTTGGGCCAAGTTTCTTTTTCACCTGATGCTACCTTATCTTATATATGTACATATGTTTAACTTCATACATATGTACCTTCGAAAGCGGGCGGTTTTGTAAAGATAAACAGAATTTTATTACGAGATAACTTTTTTTGTTGCTGAAAAATAAGTGCTTGCTGACCCTGAAAATTTAATAGTAATGAACTTTTTATTGATGTAACAAAGGCTTGACAGAAGACATGTTACCACAAATTAATTAGCTAATTCGGAATTCCGCTTAAGTTCAATAGCTAACTATAGTTAATTAGCAATATTTGAGGGGATTAGTGAAACTTTTACTCAGAAGATTGCAGAAAGCCAATGTTTTCCACACATATTCTGTATATATCGAAAAAAATTTGTTGCAAAGATACGCTTTTGTTGAGATTGTTTTGGGTGATTATTTTATTTTTATACAGAAATTAACTCTTGCCAACAAGTTCTACTTTGGACTGAGCAGGCAATTGGAAAGTAGAGCTCTATGTCGACGAACAAAAATCACGCTCTACAACTCGCCCATCAGTCGCTGATTCTATTTATGGCTCGGAATTATGAACAATGTCGATACAAAATGAGATGGATCTTGGAATGTTTGAGAGAAAAGTTATTCCAAAAATGTATGCTCCCGCCCATTGTGGACAAAACAAATGTGATATCTTATCCGTTGCCTGACATGGTGTTCAAGATGGCAACTTTTTTGCGTTTTGGCAGCCTTTTGACAGGATGTTCAATATGGCGACGCATACGGCCGTCCATCTTCAATGCGTGATAGAAAGAGATGCGGGATGAGAACACGATAGTCATTTAAAAACCCGAAGGTTTCGCTGGCTAGGTCATGTTATGTTATGAATGGACGAAAGCGCTTAGTCCAATAAAGTATTTCAATCGAATTTAGTTTCGATAAGACTTTGTTATTGATATGGTATCGAACATTTATTTGTATAATATTAAAAAGCTATCGATATGTTATCGAAAAGCTATTGGTTTCTTATCGAAAAATTATCTCCTTGTTATGAAAGAGTTATCGATATGTTATCAAAAAGTTTTAGATGCACTATCGAACAGGTATCGATTATTTGTAGAAAAATTATCGACAAGTTATCAAAAAAATATCAATTTTTTATCAAAATGTTATCGACTTCTTATCGGAGTGTTGCCAATTTTTTATCAGCGTGTTATCAATTTAGAATCAAAAAAATTATCGCTTTGCTATCAAAAAGTAATTGAACTTTTATCAAAAAGTAACTGCTATGTTATCCAAAAGTAAATGTATCGTTTATTATTTGAAAAGTTATCGATTTGTTATCAAAGAGTTATCTGTTTGCTGTTTAAAAGTTATCGATTTCTTATCGAATGGTAGATATCTGTACTCCTTCTATGACAAACCGACAAGAAACCGGAATGAGGCCGATAATTCGGCGTTAAGAAGTCGACAACAAGGTGATAACAAACCGATAACAGGTCGACGATATGATACCAGTAAGAAGCCGACGAAAAAAGTCGAAATTTTTTCTGGTAAAGGTTCTTCTGTTATGGTTTAGCTGCAACCCCTGGGCGAGCTCTAGTTAACTTAAAAATATTAAGTTTGTTAAAGAATACGTGACTGTATACACATAGAACTTCACGAGTACTTGGTACTCAAGTTTTTTTTTAATTTCGTACTAGATCCAACCTAGTCAAGTGCATACCTAATCAACACGAATGCCGAACCCTTGTCACTTAACCGCCTATGCAATTTTGACCAGCTGTGCCTTTTTTGCGATAACTGACCGTAAACAGCTCCTCTAAACTCAATGCCGGTCTGGCCCTTCCTAGGCTTTCAAATACGGGGACTAATAGGAATCTTTTCTGGGAAAGAGCGTCTCCTTTCTTTCTTATTATATGGCCCAGACCAGGCGCCGTCTAGGCTTGTATTCCTTGCAACATCTTCATATCTGCGTTAAGCTCATGATTATACCTCCTTCGATGTTCGCCGTCATCATCACGGACAGGACCCAAAAATCTGCTAGAGAACTTTTCTCTCCAATGCTACAAAGCTCATATCCCCAGCTCTCGACAGCGTACATTATTCCCAGCCATACATGGCGCAGTTGTAGAGATTTTAGTTTGTCGAGAGATTATTTTGCTTTTCATTTGCTATTCAGGTAAAAATAGCACTTGTTTGCAAGTATTATTATCTGTTTAAGTTCTAATCTGACATGGTTTTCGTTTTAGGGCTGGTTTTCAGATAGCCGATACTGCGAAACACACTTTTTACCTCTTTGTCTAATCCAGCGAAGGCAGAATTCGGGCTCGGTTGTCAAGATCTATGACATCAATAAGATTGGCATACTCCAGCAATTATATGCGCTTATAACAGATTGCACTGTAACGGTTTTGATCCGCTGGTAGAATTATCTTCTCCCGCATTATGCTAAGGAAATCGCGCACAAGTGAGTCGTTTTGTATAAGGTCTCGTTTGGTTTCTTTCTTCTTTCTATTCTTTCTAATCCTTACGGAGTTGCTGGTATTGCTCAACGTCGGTTGGCAGAGCATTATAAACTTTGTAAGGAACTTAAGTTCAGAACTAACGGCATACAAGAAACTTCCTTTCGCACTGTCAAGGTTGCTTTGAAGTTGACAAAAAGATGGTGAGTATCTATTATATTATAGTGAGCCTTCTCCAGGATCTCGCATATCGTGAAGACCTCTTCAATAATAGATTAACCAGGTTCGAAGCTGAGCTGATAATTTCCAATTAGTTCGTTGACTTTGGGCTTCAGTCTTTGGCATAATATGCGAGATAGATGATTTCGCGGCAATTTAGGCAGTTTACGGGATCGTCTTTCTTGTGGATTGGTCAGAGCACACTTCACTTCCAAATCTGGAGACATGCGCTGCCGACCATTCTTTTTATTATTTAGCCGGGATATTGTCATTATCAAATCATCATAGTTAGTAGGGTGTCAGTATGTGTTTCCATCATCAGCGATGAAAGTATCGGGTTCGTCTTCTCCCTCGCCAGCTGACAATGAGGGAAAGGGATGCATATACAAACTAAGCTTAACTTTTGACTTGTATTTATTAGAAGCAACGACAATATATCGGTAACCACTCAATGTTTCCCCACCGTCCTGAGTATGTAGCTAAACATCTTCGCCAAATTTCCTCCAATTTGAAGCCATTATGTTTACACTTGACATGCCTTGTGCATAAATAAATTTTATTCACATTTTTATTCGAAATTGCTATCATTTTCTGATACCCACGTAATTTGTCTGTCATTGCCTCTTTATATTAGGCATATCGACAGTTGAAACATCAAGGCAAAATTAGAAAAAGAGCTAAGGCCTCAATAACAAATATATTGACATATGTATGTGTTTACAAACACAAGTGCATGCAGATATCTGTCTCTGCATATACAATATGAAAGAACATTGAAAGAAAAAGACGGGTAAAATCAACCGAACCACGGGTCAATTCAACCGAAATTTCTGTCAATTTTTATCTATCGCAACCAGATAGTTAATTAACTGCGCATAAATCGTTGATTCGTAATTGACCGATATAGTAGTCAAATAAACAAAAAAAATTTGTTTCATTATACTTTTCCCATAGTTTGGTTAAATTAACAATTATTGCTGTCGCTCTAAGAATAGCAATCAAAACTGTTACTATGAAAGGGATTTCTGTTCTTTTTAAATTACCAGTGCAAACTGTTAAATTAACAGCGAAAGCCGTAGAAATTACCATCTCTGTCATTCGTTGTTCATTCGAAATAACCAGCGTAAACTGCTAAATTAACAGAGTTTATTGTCGAAATGGCAACACCAGTGAAATCTATTGAAATAACAGATATTTCTGTTTTTTCTAGATTAATAGTGTAAACTTTTACATCAACAGATCATATGACACCAATACCTGTGAAAAAAATAAAAGCCGGATAAATATATATTTAAACTTACGTAGTTTTTTTTTGTTTATTTGTATAAATTAAACATAAGTACATTTCATTTCTAATGGTTTTTTTTTTTTTTTTAATGGACGTTGTGGCAGCGCGCTGCCCTCAAGTGGCCCAATGAAACCAGGCTAATCCTGTTCACGCGATCGTTTTATATATATATATAATAACTTTTTTTTATTTTTTTTTTTTTATTTTGCCGAGTCTTTGATGGGCAGCGGTTTGTCAAGCGTCACGATCTGAGACTGCTCAGCTACAGAAGAAATTTCATCAGCCAAGCGTAATACTTAAAGAGAACAGAAGCAAACGTATCATACATTAATTTAGAGAGGTGAGAACAATCTTTTTTATAGAAAAAAGGGAGTCCGAGCTATCAAATGTGTTTGAGTGAGAGTTATAATCTTGGCATAAACGCCGAAAAGGTTCATTTTGTTCGAAATTCGTTCTACATTGTTAAGCAGAAGAGGTTTGAAGTGTCTCGATGTCCGAGAGGGAACGCAAAAGTTCACTTCATTCAGAAGGAATGGGCTCGAAATTGATCCATTTAAAAGTTTTGTCATAAATATCACACCAAGCATTTCCCTTCGACTAGCAAGAGTTGGAAGATTGATAAGCTTTAATCGATTAGTATAAGGTGGAAGATTAGTTAAAGAGTCCCATTGGAAATTTCTTAAGGCAAATAGTAAAAATTGTTTTTGTATTGATTCGAGACTGTCTGCATGGACTTGATAACGCGGATTCCAAATTATCGAGCCGTATTCTAATATTGGCCTAACTAATGTTGTAAAAAGTGCTTTAGTTATGTAAGGGTCGTTAAATTCTTTTGACCACCGTTTAACAAATGCAAAAACACCTTTGCCTTTATTCACTGTAGCATTAATATGAAGATTGAAACTAAGTTTGGAATCCATCATGACTCCCAAGTCAATAAAATTATTTACAGTTTCTAGACTATAGTTGTTAATTGTGTATGAAGCTGGTGGCGAAACTCTCCGAGAAAAACACATGAATTTACATTTTTTGAGATTGCGCGGCATATAATTTACATTGCACCAGGTAACCAAGTGATTTAAATCCATTTGAAGCAAGGAATGTTCCTCAACCGAGGCACATGATTTGAAAAGTTTTACATCGTCTGCGTACATCAAGATTTTTGAGTATTTAATTGTACCAGATATATCGTTTATGAACAACAAGAACAGAATGGGACCAAGATGGCTGCCCTGAGGAACACCAGAAGAAACATTGATGACCCCAGAAAGTGTATTTTTAAAGATTACTTTTTGCGTACGATAACCAAGATACGAAGAAATCCAACATATAAGACGGGGTTGAAAACCGAGTTGACTGAGCTTATGAATAAGTAATGGGTGTGATACTTTGTCGAAAGCTTTACTGAAATCGGTGTAAATTACATCAGTGTGAAGGCCTTTTCTAAATCCATTAGAAACGTGGGTGGTAAATTCTAGTAAATTGGTGATAGGTGATTTGCCCTTACAGAACCCATGCTGCGAGCTTGCAATTATGGGGGAAATAGGGAATGTTAGGTGGTGGGTAACAATAGCCTCAAATAACTTTGGGATAGCGGATAACTTTGCTATGCCCCGGTAGTTTTCTATGCTGCTTCCATTTTTATGAAGCGGAATAAGAAAAGATTCCTTCCATATTGTTGGGAAAACGCCATAAATTAAAGATAAATTAAATAAATCTGTTAGCGGCTGATAGATGTTTGCGGCACATTTTTTAAGAAAGTGTGTCGGGATCCTGTCGGGGCCGTATGAATATGATACTTTTAAAGTTTTTAAATAAGATAATACATCTTCTGAAGATATAAATGGAGCTCTGATTGAATAACATGAATCAATATGGTATGGGTATTCATTAGGTGGAACGTTGGTCTCAATAGAGTAATTTGATTTGAAAAATTCCGCAAAGAAGTCGGCGATCTCTTGATCATCGCTGGAAATATTATCTTGGAATTTCATGGATGATGGAAACCCTTTCACCCTGCGTTTAGAGTTTACGAATCCGTAAAATGCCTTCGGGTTGCAAGTTATATTTCTTTTCATTTTACAAAGATAAGCTTTGTAACACTTTTTGTTCAATTGAAAATACTTGCAGCGTAGAATCGAGTACTGTAAGTAATGGTTATGTAAACCCGTCTTTTTGAACAACTTGAAAGATCGAGACTTTTTATTCTTTAAAATTTTCAGCTCTTTAGTGAACCATACTTGGCTTGTATCGGAATGTACACAAATCCGCTTAGGTACGTATTTTTCAAAAAGACAGTAAATGGTATTGTAAAAGTGAGAAACGCTTTGCTCCACATCAGCATTAAATGTTGGCCACACTATTCGAGATAGATCACGATTTAATTTTTTAAAATTGGCCTTCGCAAAGTCGAAGCGATAACTGGAGTCGTATCGTTTATTTCCGCTGTTACAAGCATAATTTACAACTTCGTAAACTATTTTGAGGGAAGGGTGGTAAGCATCTTCAGGTTCAATAATGGGTTCGCATCGACTAATGGAATATTTAGATTCATCATCCACAAAGGCTAAATCCAACACTCTTCCGAATTTATTCGATTGGATGTTGATTTGTTGAAGGCACAGCTCAGACATTCCGTCTAGAAATTCATTGTTGGAAGACTTTGACGAAACTGGTACGATATTAAAGTCAGAGATGCACCATGATATGTGTGGCATATTGAAGTCACCCAAGACAATAATGGAATCGGAAGGCTTTAGCATCGAATTAACAGTTCTTAGCAAGGAAATGTGATTCATATAAACGGACAGTTCAGAAGATGGCGGGATATAACAGATGGCCAAATAAATGTGGATATTTGCTAGTTGTGTGCGTATGCACAAGAACTCAGTTGTATCGGTGGCGGTTACGCAAATCTCTTCAGATGGTATTGAAGAGTGTACAGCAAGCAGAACCCCACCTCCAACCCTGTTCAGGCGGTCATTTCGATATATCTGGTAGTCATTACAGAGGATCTCTGAGTTAAAAACATGAGGTTTCAGCCAGGTTTCGGTTAAAGCAATTATATCGTAGCTTGAGTTAAATGATTTTAAAAACAGTTCTGTTAACTTGGTGTTTAAGCCTCTAACATTTTGGTAAAGTATATCTAAAGCAGATTTTTCGTTCAGTTTTTTGACTCAGTGTTATTAACAGGGATCTTTGCCAAGTTTGGAACACTCTTATTCCGCCTATATTCAAATTCCCGCACAAGTGCCCCAGAGGGCCAAAAATCGTTACTCAAGATAGTGTCAAAATGGTCAATAGGTACATCTAATCTAAAGGAAGATACGTTTCTTTCATAACTAAAATTAAATTTCCGAATTGTTACGTCATGGGTTTTCCTTTTTGAGAAGATATACGATTTCAGATCCTCCTCAGTAGTATCCCTGTCGAATCTTGACACGAATATCGATTTTTTAGGAGGGACTACAACCAACTTCCTAGTTCAAGGCTCAGTCGCCTGAGAACGGTTTGCAGGTTCAATATTTTTTCTAGCTGCTAGTTTTGTTGGAGGTGCCTTTGATGTTGAAGGCTCTATTGTAAGAGGACTTGGAGATGCTAAGTTTATTAATTCTATCGTGCTAGGTGTAGGAACGATTGGGTTCTGGATGTTTTGAACGGGGTCTAGGGTCAATACGCCAGCCGAGACATCAGTTCGTTTTCGTTTGCTGTCACTACTGTCGCTGTTAGCATTAGCAGCTGAATCGGTAATACATTTGAAAGTTTTAAACAAGTTTTCATAATACTTGAATTTATCCCCTAATGTAGAAAGTTCCTTACCGATTTCGGAGAATGCGTTTCGGGTATGTTTGAAAAGCTTAAAAAGATCCACTTCGGTGGATCTGCATTTCAAGCACGACCAACGCACACCCTTGTTATCGTTGATCGCATCACACACCCTTGCTGTCAAACTAGCGCACTTCATATGAGCAAGCTCATCACAAAGCCAGCACGACACGAAACGCTCGGTATCACCTTTCAATTGGCAGTTAACAAAATTGCAAGACATTATAAGTTAAAGTAAAATTGATTAAACAGACGGAGGCAGTGAAAATAGTTTGGAGATCACAGTAAGAAAATCACTGTTTGAGCAGTTTGAAGATCACTGTATGTGCAGTTTAAGATCGCTATTAACTGACGCTTAACAACACACAATGCAAACAGCTGTGGCAGTGAAAAGAAAATGAAGTAAATGTGCACGAGCAAATAACAATTGAAAACTGAAAATATGTAAATGCCAATCAAATGCAACAACAAATATGCAAAGTGACTCGGCAAATATGTATGTATGTATGGATATACACACTTTATCAATTATTTTTAAGATACAATTTATTTTAGTAAAGAAAAGCAGAACTTTAAATTGCGAATGCAGTACACAACGTGTTTACACTTATTTTTAGCACAATAATTATTTAAACAAACAAATTTATTTATTTAAGACAAAATAAGGCACAGTAGAAATCAAAACACAACTTCACAGCTTGACGTTCCCACTTTTAATTTATTAATTTTATTGCTACATTTAGTAATATTAATGAAAATATTATTAACTGAAATCTGAATTCAAATAAACAAAACTTGTTCCGAATTACCATCGACAGCTTTGCACGAAAGTATGTTGCCATATATATACATAAATATGCGAATACATAAATACGCATGTTTGCTACATATATATTTGCTACATACATATTTCACACACACCTTAGTACATGCTCTAGCGAAAATAACGGCACTGCACCGTTTGTTAAACCACATTGGCGTCGGTTTCAAGAACTTTATTTCAACTTTTTCTTCAAAAGTTTTCAGTAAATTGTTATATTATATATATTACAATGATATATATATATATATGTGTACGCACATTTGATATAAAATGTTTCCATTTTATTTGAATTTAAAACAAATATCGGACAAATAAGTAAATATGTACATACATACTTATGTATGTACTTACTAACCGAACTTCAATTGGGCGTACATCAAATGCGCTGCACACATTAAACCTTATTCACTTTATTACTTCATTTTATTAAACGCACTTTCACCAAATTTTATTTTTTATAATTTATTTAATTTATAGTTTTGAACTTCGTAGTAGTCACGAAACTGATTCTCAATTCTTCAGCATATTGTTATAATATAATTATATATATATTTGAGTACGCACATTTGATATAAAATGTTTCCCTTTTCTTTAAATTTAAAAGAAAAATCGGACAAATAAGTACATGTGTACATACATACTTATGGATGTACTTACTAACCTAACTTCAATTGGGCGTACATCAAATATGCTGCACACATTAAACATTATATACTTTATTACTTTGTTTTATTAAACGCACTTTCGCCAAATTTAATTTATTAAATTTATAGTTTTAAACTTCGTAGTAGTCACGAAACTGATTCTGAATTCTTTCAATTGCAGCTCATTCTCAATTTCTTCTCTCGCATGTAAAGTTGCCACACTTGATTGTTTCGAAGAAAACTTGTATAAATGTTTGACATAACATTTTAAATAGAGAACTTGTAAGTTGTAGAAAAGTAAAGAATCAAATCGCGGAAGGTAATTCACCACTAGAGTAACTTTATATGTAATTCGGCAAGTCTAATTCTCGTAACACTTTATTTTGAAACGATTCAAAAACAACTCAAACTTTTATGCCATCGGAAACATCAACCTTAAAAAAGGATCTTTTTTATTATCTTATTAGATTCGTTCGTGTGAGAGAAAATTCGTAAAAACTTGAACAAAAGGTTACTAACTTTTTTAATAATAATTGTTTGAAGTGTTATGAACAGTAAATTCAGAAAAGGGGTTTTTCGTTTTGTATTGATAACTAAAAACTAGATTTTTGTTGTTTTCCCAATTTGTGTGTTTTTTCGATTTGTTGGTTTCTTATTTTGGTGTTTTTTTTAACAAGTGGCACCATCACCATAAGTACGAAGTAAAAAGCGCAGTGAGCGTAAAATTCTCTTTGAAATTTACTCATGTATTGACAGTTGTTCGCTGTTGAAATGACCAGTGAGATCAGTTGTGTTAACAGAAAAATCAGTTAGATTGATTATGAATCTGTCAATTTTATAGAATTTTGTTAACTTAAGAGCGACAATTTCTCTTCTGTTGAAATGGCTAAACTAATTTGTTCGCTTGACAAAGAACTCGGTCAAATTAACCATAATTCGATCAATTTCATCGAATCTCCGTTAAGTCAAGAACAACTGAACCGATTTGTTGATTTTACTAGCACCATTTCTTTCAGTGTATAAACATACATAAATAGGTATGCTTGGGTTATTTCTGTACCCAAATCTTTAAGGTTGTGTTTCGTGGCTGTTTAGTATTCAACTTTGGTTTGTTTGCTATAAATGAATCTTTATCGAAATATTATTGAGATGAATGGTTAATGACGTTATTAGTTTTACAAAAGTTGTGCTTAAGTATTTCACAGAACGCATTTATCAGTGTTATATTTGCGTATATCAATTGGCTTATACGTGGCTGTGCATACGAATTGAGATATACAGCAGCGAGCACGAAAGCAGCAATGCAAATTATTTTAATTAATTTTCATTAATTAAGTAATTTATTAATTATAAATTTCCAAAATTTAGATATATAACCTTTTTGATTTTTTTAACCTAAACTATGCAAAACAGTCTCTGAAAAATTTAAAAATTCCAGAAAATTTGACGAAAATTTCAAACTTTTTATTTCGAGTTTTCTAAATTTGTGTAAATGTGCAGTTTATGTAAGCGGTAAAGGTTAAACAAAAATCACGCTCTTCAAGTCACTCACCAGTGGCGGGAGAAGATGGACTGGCTGTTGGAGTGTTCGAGGAGTTCTCCGGAAGATTTATGGTCCTGTCTGTGATGCCGATGGCGAGTATGAAAGGAGCTATAATGATGAACTGTATGAGCTTAACGCAGATATGGCGAATAAAAACCCAAAGGCTTCGCTGGCAAGGTCATGTTATGCAAATGGACGAATACGCTCCGGCCAAGAAAGCACCGTCGTATGGAAGCAGAGAAAGGGGAAGACTTCCATTGAGTTGGGAAAGGCAGGTGGAGGAAGACTTGTCCTCCCTTGGTGCTCCCAATAGGTGTCAGTTATAGCAAAACATGGATAGCTGGCTTGACTTGTTACGAAAGTGCCGAAATTGCTTAGGCGATTAAGCGCCAATTAATGATAATGATGATGTATGCAGTTTTGTAGTCAAATCAATTTTAGTCTAACAAAGTAGAAGTTATAGATAACTCAAAATTGGAAATTCAGTTTTTGCTCCATATAAAAAATAAAGCCTTCGTGTAGAAGAAAATAAAAAAAATTATGGAAAAATTAATAAAAAATTTTGAAAAATTAGTGACATGTTTTTGAATTTTTTTCGAAAACGTTTTGAGATTGCTTTGTTCAGTTTCTGTTACAAGCTCCATAGTAGTTTTTCTTTGAATTATTGAAAATAAAAATGCTTACGTTTTGTGAAAATTGCCATTGCTATTTTCGTGTTCACTGCTGTAAAAACAAGAAATTCGCTTGTTTTAGTTCTATTGAGCCAAAATTATTTCATTTTCAACGCAGTTTCACAATAAATCTTGAGAGTATCGAAGATTGTTACATTGCTGGAAGTGTATGTATTGAATGTACAAGAAATAAACAGTTGCTTAAGTACGTAAAAACCTTAACACATTGTTGTGGTGATCATGATTTCGAAGCTGATTTATTGCTGTAACTTTAACATATTTGTTCAATATACGGTTACTCACAAAAGTAAGCACACACTTGGTTTATGCTGAAAAAAACTCAAATGCAGTAACTCGAAGCTTAGTTGATAATTTTCATCTAAAATTTCGCAAATTCCCTAACAGAAACTACATTCAAAAAATATCAAAGGTTATTCAAAGTGAAGGATTAATCAAAATTTCAAAAAAGACCTTCAAAATTAAAAAAATTTTTTTTTTCAGAATTTCTATAAAATTTTTGAGCATGCAGTTTTGTAGTCCAATAAATTCTAATATAATAATGTGTAAGTTAGAAATAGCTCAAAATTTTTCCTGAATTTTCAGAATTTTTTTCGGCAAGGGTGTTGAGCAATTTCGCACATACATAGCATGAAAAAAATCAATTTGTATGTGCGAAATTGCTCGACACCCTCGCCGAAAAAAATTCTGAAAATTAAGGAAAACATTTTGAGCTATTTCTAACTTACACATTATTATACTAGAATTTATTGGGCTACAAAACTGAATGCTCAAAAATTTTCTAGAAATTCAGTCATACGCAAAGTCATATACCGATTACGGTAATTTTTTTAGCATAAAACTTATTCACGGTCTGAAGAAATAGTATTGTAATTACATTACAAAAATTTATTATCAAATGTAAATAGAGCCAAGTAAGAGATCAATACGCGCGAGCTTAGCTCGGCAAGGTTTAACTTCGTCCCAAAAATTAGACAGCTTAACGAAATACAATTAGAAAAACATTTAATTGAGATGTGGCAACCCTACTCAATTATATTTTTTATTGAAAAAAATACTTGAAATAGCTATTGTTTGCTACCTATAATGACATATTTAACTTTACTAAAAAAAAGTTGTTATAGGTGGCAACCTTTCATAAACATTCTAAGTAGCAATACCTAAGTTTGAGAGATTGGAATGTCTGGTTGAGCTGCAGATAAAATTTTGTCCAAATGGATATATCCGTGTCCGATGTACAAAGGAGTAAATAAAGTAAGGGCAGGTGGCAACCCAAGGTGGCAATCTACTTAAAGTACATTTCTATAGCAGTACGGTGTAAACACTTTTCGTTAGATGGCCACAGCAATACCGCGGTCAATTAAAAAAATACGTGGCATTTTTGTAGTGTCATCCTAATGCATGGTTTTTACTACGTCAAATTTGTCCACAAAACTTGGCCATATCAATGAAAGCTACGTGTTATACAACATCAAATGGACGGCAAGTCCGTTTCGAGTACACAATTAAATTGACCAACAAGTGAAAACGGCAATTGTCCAATGGTGTGGCAAATTTGATATTACTAACAAGCCGGCAATTTATTTTCGTTCGTCAGCTGGAGTCTCATCAATAAATAATGCCACAGCGTGTGAAACAACGACAAATAGAGGTGGGTTCTGAAACAAATGAGCTCAAAAGTGAGTATGTCACTCACTGTCACTGGAAACGCTTTTGACCCCAACTGACGGGTCAACTTGGGACAGTTTTTGATGTCGAGTGATTTTGACTTGATGACAACATTTTTGTTTATAGGTAAAATAAATTGTAAAGTTTACACAAGAAAGCGGCCCTTAGTAATGCAATGTCAATAAAAACGGTCTGTCATAGAACGTGAAATGCGTTTGCAGTCAATTTGTGGTCAAATGTCAAATTAAATTGACCGATAAGTGAAAACGGCTTATGCACAAGAGTATGACTTTCAAATTTAATTTGCTTACATGCTGGCAATTTATTTTTGTTGCCAACAGGCTTCCCACCAAAAAACGATGTCAAATGCTTGATTTTCCCTGGGTCAAATTTGACCTCAAACTTGGTCATATCAATAAAAAAAAAGGCTGATAATACAACCCCAAATGCATTTGGTGTTTGTTTAGACTTACGCCCCGATTCTGGGGTGGTAACAACATTCTTCACCACGGTAACGAAATCATATGGCAACTTTTACACCCTTTTGGTATTCTACCCGCGAAAGTAGCCGGATAATTTTTTACCCACAAAAGTAGGTGGTTACATCGAAATAACTACACAACAGCTGATATTTAGAAAAAGGCAAAACTGAAAAATAAAGAATTGTAAGCGCAAATAAGTAAAGATAATATTAAAAAAATGTTGCCTCTTGCTATACAAATTTGTTTACATTATGTACTTTCACAGAGTAAATTACAATATACCTATGTAGAAACTTATGCATAATATGCATATACACATCGTCCCGTTTATTCGTTAACCTCGTATCTACATGTGAGACATTTTCGGTAAAGCGAACACAGTTACCACACCATGTTTTCATTTGGGACCAAAATTCATCGAAAAAAGGACCAAATTTTTGTTTTATTTTATTAGTATAAAATACAAAATTTTATATATGTGCATGCAACCAAAAATGATACTATATTTTGACATAGAATAAGTCTATGCCTTCCACCAACCAAACGTTGTGAACCTAGTTTTGGTCACAAAGCTCTTGGTTCTAGCACTATGTTGTTGATTGCAATAAAATAAAATGTATAGTGCCGTTAGGTTTTAGTAAAAAACGGTTCAAAATTTGCGTTCTGGTGTTTTCGAACTATGTATGTGGAAAACTCAGTAAATCATAAATGAAATAAGGCAATTTTGTTAGTGCTATTTTTATAGATGCTTACTTTTTCCCTTAACGTTTACACTTCATATCAGAGCCTAGATTCAGTAAGTGTGAGTTTTGATCCCAGGCCTCAGGGGTTCTGCTAGCACCTACGGGCATAATTTCATACAAAACATTTCTTCCGAAATCAAACCTCTTTTGCATTTGCTTTCTTCTGTCTTCGAGTTAAAATATTTCATGTGCCAAGATACTTAGTTTTCAATTGCCTTGCGTGGCTTAACACCACAATAGTCCTGGAATTCCTTGAACTCATTGCGCTGGGTGAGAAAGATTTAAATATCATAGTGCCAAACGAGAAGTAATGCATAGAATTTCTTTGTATACGCTTTGAAAGTGTTAGGCTCACGGCATAGTGCTCGCTATAAGCTATGCTAGGCGAGAAGCAATTTTTATTTTCATATATTTTACATATTGTTGTATAGCGATCGAAATATCTAGCCGCTATAATATTATGTGTTAACGACAATGTGTTTGCCAACACTTTTCTTTTTAATGCCTGGCACAAATTATATCCTAGGTGAAATGTTATTGTTCTGGTAAATTTTACTGACTGAGCAATTTTTTATGGTGAGAGTTCCATTGAAGTAAATTCAAAATTATATGGGGGCTAATGAAACTGTGGCGAATTTTTGGGCAATATTGTGAATTTTTACCTGAGTGAAAAAGAAAGACAAGTACCAATCGTGGCTACTGCCTAAAAAGGACCAAAATTGAAGAAAAGGGACCAGCGGACCAAATGGTTGGAAGGGACCATTTTTGGTCCAAATGGAACAAAGTGGCAACCGTGAAAGCGACCTTTCAAATTTCTCCACAGACACTGGTGAGTTTCTCGGTGGTGACAGCGTTACCATTTGGGCCAGAATCGCGAATAAAGGAACTGGTAACGATATTCGGTTACATAATGTTTTTGCCCTAATGAGAGCTAAACAAAAGCGTGTGAAACGACGGGTAATAATGAAACGAATTGAGAAATTAATAAACACAAAATTCGAGTCAGTAATATGACATAATGGTAACGCTTTTGACCCCAACTGACAAGCGGGCAAGCTTGAGGCAAATTTCGAAGTCACTTGTTATTTGTCTTAAAGAGGAACACACATAATAAAAACATGTTTGCAAAAAATTTTTTGGTCTTTAACTAACATTGCTTGACTTAGACTTGCCTATTTTTTGTTTTTAGTATTTTTCCAACACAAGTTAATAGATTTTGATGGTATTTGCCTCAGAAAATGTATGACAAAAATTTAAGTTACGCTATTTTACAATTGTTTTATAAGTAGTTTGCACTTCACTGACTATATAGAAAACCATATACATATGTACATTAGGGTGGCACTTAATTTCTAAAGTGTTCCGCTTCTCGATCCCATCCCTCAAAAGTATTGAAAGATGCTTAAAATATGTGTGTGCAAAATTTTGTGCTAATCAAAAAAGATTTAAAGGTTGCGCAAGGAGCTTGAAACCGTGAAAAGAGTGAATTTTTACATTTCTTTAGTCCTCCCTAATTCATTTATTATTGACGGATTTTTCTCTCACTTGTTATCAAATAACTATACAGATTTTGCTTTCAAACGCATTTAAAATTACAAATAATAAAAATAAAAAAGGTAAAAAAAGGAAGAAGTGTCGAGATTTCAGTTGGGCGCAAAATTTTCATCTTTTTTATATCAATTTTTAGAAATTGTACGTAGGTTCGTAGCTCATTCCATTTGACTTTAACGACGTGCAAGCTTTAAAACGCTATCGACTTCTTTTTAATTTTGAGAAATGTTTTCTTGACGGGTGTTGATCATTTTCTTCTCTACTGTGGCGAATATTAGCATTTCGATACGTCACTATGCTGCTAGTAAATAAATGCACAAGCACATCAAAGCAAGCAGCCACACTCATGTGAACAACGAAGCGAGGAGCGAAGAGAATATTTCACATACACACTTGTAATCATCATCTAGTAGTAAAAGTTATTACTCACACATCTACACGCATATAACTAGAAGACAAACGTGAATATCATAAAGAGAAATGGGAGATAAAAAAGCAGCTGTTCGAGAAGGCTGTTTGGGAAAAGTGTAGACGCTAGGAGAATTAGGTGAACGAGGCAACTGAGAGTATAAAAGCAGCGCAAGCTGAGTATTAATCAATCAGTTTAATTTTTAAACTATGTAAGTGAAGTACGCGAGTATTGTAATTATGAAGTAATGCTACCAAAGTAGTGTAAGTACAAACATTTTGCTATACTGAATACTTGAGTTATTTATTCGACATTTCAGAGATTCGAATGAAGAAAACTTATTTTCGTTTATATTATATTTTAGTCTGTAGCTCTGCTGTTAATGGACCGATTTCTAAGATTGTAGTCAGTTTTTAAAAAACAAGGAGTTAAAAACATAAAAATTGCTTTGAAAAGGAGCAAAGTTTCTACGATAAAGGAATATGAACAATTGAAATGTTTAAAACTCGTCCTTTTTCAGGACTTCAAGTTCCTTGCGTGACCTCTAAATATTTATAGATTGGCGTAAGACTTTGTATATATTTGTTTTTGCGCTTATCGCATTTTCTTACTGGCAAGATCAAAAATCCAAGCACATTTTTTTCTCCATACAACGAAGTGTCACCCTAATGTGCACATGTACACACTTAAATTAAGTCAAAGTGGCCACAGCTGGTATTTTTGAATTGCTTTGATGCTCATTATGCATAAAATTTATGATTGAAAAATCGTTGGTTTTTTTTTTCTTCCAAGTATGTACGGCAGCAGTCGTTCATTATTTCCAAAGGACAAAATAATTTTTCGATATGAGTTTCATATTTTTATTTTTTTTTTTGCAAATAGCTCTGTATGCAGGTATATAAATTGTGCTCGGTTTGATTATTTATATGGAATTCTTTAATACGAATCTTAAATCATATTTCTGTTTAAAAAATAACATAACCCATTTTGTAGGTACAAGCGCCATTTCTTTCCAAGTGTATATTTTGGTAGATAACTTTATTTGTATAAAAGATTTGGCCTTTAGAACAGGAATTGAGACAACTCTTTCATTCATTCGCGTCACGCAATACCTTTTTGGTATAACTGATGAAAATTGGGAAAACCAATAGATAACGAGCCATCTGTTGTTGTTCTTGTATAAAGGATAAAGGCACTCCCCAAAGGTTTTGGGAAGTGTTATCGATGTTGCTGGTTCTTTGCCAGATATATATCCGATAAGTTCCGGTAAAAAGCACCATTAAGGTACTAGCTCGACCATTCTAGGCTATTCCGCGCCGCACCACTCAGTGAGGAACTTGGCGTCGCATGATCCCCGCCTGATAATTATGTGTATGGTACATTCATATTTGTAACAGGATTCCCCTCGCGTAGGCGAGGCTAGCAATTGAGATGCGGAAGCTCTGAAGCTACAAAGAGTTGCATTGCACTTACCAACGTCTTGAATCGTGATTCTTCTTCACGATAGTCGATAATACTCTTACTAGGTCTGAAGACACGATTATAAGTGTAGTATAGATAAAACCTTATAGCCGATACTAAGCAGCCTGATTCCGACTTTTCTGATAATTCGGCTGAGATCACTTAAAATCCAATGTGGATGTGCGGATGCCTTCATACGTTAGACCATTTTTGCATACGAGTTAATATATGATTTTTAAAAGCTCGTCTTCTTTCTGCAGCGATAAGCACCCTGCAAAAAATGCGATTAGCCTAGGATGAGTCCGGGATTAGTCGCAAAGGCGTATGTTACTATAGCCAGTTTTGGTTTCTTTATATGAATTGGAGTGACTTTTTATACGGGCTGGTCCTCTTTATACCCCTGCGAGTACTGACAGACAGGCCCTTTTTCTACTCTTCTTGATGCCCTCACGAGTACTATTCGACGGGTCCTCATTGTATCTCTTCTGGTAATGTCGGGCATATCCTCTTCGCATCTCTTTTGCTACTGTCGGGAGTATAATCGATGTTGCGGGTCTTTGGCGATATTGATCCGGTACGTTCCTAGAAAAAGCACCATTATCATCTAATTCCTTAAATCCTTGAGGAACTTGAGGTCGGAAGAGCCTCCCCTGCTAAACAAAAATGATTAAACACGGGTATGTTGGGTTGGATGAGCTACAATTGTACTGGAAAACCATTGAAAGGGTTGCGCTACACAATGCCTGGAGTCCCTTGAAACCCCCTGTTAAAAACATGTATCCTCCTTCTTTCAACAGCTTGCTAGGTAGTCCATTGTTCCCTGACGCTTTATTATTATAATATTTTCGTGATAACGCCATTCTTCCATATTGATAGCAGGGTGGTAAAGAAGATCGCACACCCAGATCCATAGTGAGATAATTGATTTTTTGAGTTGATCGCTTTTTTGATCCTGGTGTGCGATACGTTCCGTCGTTGGGGACTGTAGAGTCGTAACTCGTTGTTGTTGGTGTTGTTTTAGTGATAAAGGCACAAAGGGTGTGGAGGATTGTTACCGATGTTGATGATACTTTGCTTTATATAGACCAGTTACGTACCATGAGGAACATGGAGTCGCGAGAGTTTCGCCTGTTAAAGAAACAGGATTAGCCACTGGAAGTGAGCTTGAAAATTGGGTTGAAGAAACAATAAATTTCGTTGGCAGCCCCTTGAATCATTTGGGTATTTAAGTCGTGAGCGACTTCCAATTTTTATAAGACTAATCACCGTGACTTATTTGCCAATTTTCACCAACTCAAAGTCAAGGTAAACGGTATTAACAACTGCTTCCCTTATAACAGCAATTAGAATTTCCACGTTGCTGCCTATGAAAAATGTATGAATGGCTGACGCGGTGTGGAGATAGTAAGCTGGTCTAACTAGCCATGTGACAGACTCCAAACCAAATTTGAAAAGGAATTACAGAAAATCATTCCAATATATGTACGTAAAGACCAAAAATACTTTAGCAAATCTTTCTTAAATGCGGTCGCCCCTCGACAGAGCAGGACCCGTCCTGGCAATGTGTAGTAAAAATAAATAAACAGCACTCCACAAGTTGCAAGAGAAGCTGGTTCTTAATCTCTTTGAATATACTTATACATACATACCTCGGTAAAAAATATTATTATTGTTAATTCCAAGAAAAGCATTCAATTCAGTTCAACCGAAAAAGATTCCCAAATCTATTCACTGAAAAGTTTGAAAAATAACAAAAGAAGATCCTTTTTCTCTTCTTCTTTATACATACATCTCACCTTTAAAACAAAAAAATGTAAGGCGCAATAACCTCCGAAGAGATGTTAGGCCGAACTTCTCTGCCAATTTGCGTCGTGCTGCTTTTTAAATTTTCCACAAATTGGCGGGACGGGACCTATTCGTTTTACGCCGACTCCGAGCGGCATCTGCAAGGCAGATGAGTTTTCACTGAGAGCTTTTTTGGAAGAAATACACTCGGAGTGCTTGCCACTGTCGAGGGGCGATCCCGCTTGTTCTTCCAATTGAAAAATCTTGTTTCTAAAATTTTGATGTTGCTTTGCCCGGGGCGTGAACCCAGCATCTTCGGTGTGGTACGCTACGATCACACCACGGCGGCCGCTTAGCTTTACAGTTTATAAAACCACTTGCTCAGATGTTACCTGCTGGATACTATGTTGCAAAGTTAAATGGCGTGTGATAAGACAAAATTACTGGGCTGCTAGCCAAACCGCAACTAAATTACTAAGAAATAGTCTCAATAACAACAAATAAAATCAGTACAACTAATAACCATAAGTGGCGCAACAAAGGAAAAGGTATTATTTTACGTTTACTTTAACAATGTGAAGAAACTAAATTTTTTATGTACTTATGTACACTCAAAACAAAAAGATATGTTTTAAAATGTTTCATTGAATCACGGAAATTTTACTTATGCATATTATAATTTTCGAAGTTTTTAAACGGATAAGTATGTTTGCGCAACTTTTACTCTTATACGATGTCCTTAGGGAATCTCTCATACGCAGTTCATTGTCCCATTCATCGTTCGGAATCAAACTCCATACAAACTTGTATGACCGAACCCTCTCCTTCGAGTCTCAATTAAGTGCAGTGGGAACACAATTTTACAATACATTACAGATTCCCAGATGCCCCTAACATTTGCTTTGTTTGTGTGTCTAAACTTTTCAATAAAACACAAACTTTTGTTAAATCAGGCTATTGGGAAAGGTTTTTCAATTAGAAGAAAATTTTTCTGAGCGGGGTCGCCCCTCGGGAGTGTTTGGCAAGCGCTCCGAGTGTATTTCTGCCGTGAAAAGCTTATTATTACGTATAAACAAATAAAAAAATTTGCAATAAAATAATTTTGCGACTATAAACTGAGATATAACCTATCCTATATCTCAAGCTAGATCAAACTACACCCGGGGTGCAAAACAAATTCAAAATCGGTTCAGTAGTTTAGGAGTCCATTGGCTTCAAACGTGTGGCACGTGTTTTTTATATATATATATATATATATATATATATATATATATATATATATATATATAGCACATCACCAGGGCCAGCGAGAGGGGGCCCGGGGTTTCTGAGGGGGCCCGCGATTTGAGGTACTAAGACATTTTTTTTAATTCAGGAGAGTCAGACGGAAAAAGCTTATTAAAATGTATGCAGATAGGCCAAATTTAGGGCAGGACAACGTCTGCCGGGTCTTCTAGTAAATCTTATAAAATAAAGTCGCTAAATGCCCATGTACGCATATCCACAACTTCACACAGAATGCTCCGATTTTAAAACGGTTTTTTGCATTTGAAAGCTTAGCTACGTGAGATGCTACAGTTAATATAATTTGAAGGTATATATTGTATGGGCGTGGCAAATTGCCAAAATTTAGTAAAAAATCATAAAATTTTTGTTTACAAAGCTATAACTCATAAACGGATGGATGGGTTTGAAAAATTCTATTTTTCAGTAAAACCTTGAAATATTTACCTGATCTGCATAAAAAAAAAATATATATATACTTTATTCCTTTCTTATGTCAGCCAAATTGTTTAAACAAAAGTAACATTTTTAACAAAAAATGCGTGTGAGTGGTTGTTCGCTGTGAACTGTGCGCGCTAATTGCTTTTGAGTGAGACATGATGCGACACATACGTACATATATAGCATTCGCTGCGTTATTTATCTTCGGGCGTAGGTTTGTAGGTATGTATGGATGTACATCACTACATAGTATAAAACAAAGTAGCTTTTTCTGTCCCTATGTCCCTTTGAATGCTTAAACCTTTAAAAATACGCAACGAATTTTGATGCGCTTTTTTTAAAGACTGATTGAAGAGGAAGGAACGGATGGACATATTTGGCTTAAAATTGGTGGAGGGGTAGCTTAGAACCAGGATACAGACTTAGGACAATTTTTACCCCGTTCTGGCTAGGGTCTTGAGATCAAACTTGGACCTGGGTGTAATCCTGGGATATGTTTGTACAATCTCGAGATATAAGCGAAAACGTGGACGCGGGTACCCCTAGAATGTGTTTATAGAATATGGATAACAAATGAAAGCTGTTGATGAAAGCTTTAAAGTAACTTTCATTGTGCTATTCGATTTCGTCGCATCAACCTGGCAAAAGTGATAAATATGCATGCGAAGCCGAAATAAAGACATGAATTAATAATACCTCCATAACTATTTTCATACGTCCTATTTGATTTGCCTGGCAATAAGCGATGAAGAAGAATGGGAAAAACTTGAGTGAAGAGAAAAGATGGAAGGAGAAGGAGATTGAGAAAGAGATAGAGTGAGACGAAGATAGAGATAGATGAAGCGAAAAGACGGAGGGAGGAGTGAATAAAAGGATTAAGAAAAAGTGAGGGGAGGGGGGAGCAGAGTTAGACGGAAAAAGCTTATTAAAATGTATGCAGATATACCAAATTTAGGGCAGAACAACGCCTGACGGGTCTGCTAGTATTGATATAATAGTAACAACGGAAGTATTAAAAACAAATACTGTAAAATCTAAACAAATGTTACTAAGCTTTCATAAGCGCGCCTAAAATCTATCCACACTATTAGGAATAAGCTACATACAGAGTGTAATGGTGAAATGTGAAGAGTGAAAAATGGTGAATAAAAGGAATAGAAACAAAAAAGCAATTCTTAGAGATCAATTGTAAAGTGAGCAACGGGACATTCATATGGCTGAGTAGTTAAAGGCATCTGCCTTTCCACTGGTATGAATGTTGAGATTCGTTCATTTTCAATGCCAATCTATTCTGGGTCCAGATAAGCTCCTGTACCAAATTTGGTGAAGATATCTCAATATTTACTCAAGTTATCGTGTTAGCGAACGGATGGATGGACGGACATGGCTCAATCAAATTTTTTTTCGATAAGTACTGATGATTTTCATATATGGAAGTCTATATCTATCTCGATTCCTTTATACCTGTACTAGAGATATACGCCGCCGCCGAATGTCAAAAATATCGGCGCGGCGGCGGCGGCGTCCGGCGCGCTAATATATTTTCTACTCGTTTAAGAATGTTTAGGCCATTTATTGTTCATGTCGAAAATTTGGGTTTGAAAAATAAGGGTTTGAAAAATCACTTGGGTTTACATTCAAACATCTGTTGTCTATTTGCGAAACTATACAATAGGGTCTGAAATGTTAATTTTGATTTTCAGCACCCAAGTCTCCCGGTTTCAGATTTCCTAAAGTTGGCGGTCCTATCCAAAACTAGTCCCTTGGAGTGAATCACATTGATTATAGCCTATGAACCAAGTTTAAATATCACCTACACGTTACGGCTCCTTTTACAAATGTGAATAAGTACGTAGGCATATATATTTCAGGCTTTGTCCTTCGCAAGAACACTTATAGTGGTGAAGCAAAAGCTTTCCCAAGACAGTCGAACTAATGACTGTGTGTGCTACTACGCTAACGTAGTGGACAGTCCAACTAGTCTGAAAATTGAAGCTACGCAGTCATCCATAATGAGGTCTTATATAATAAGGCCGGAAAACAGCAGTTAACATCTTTCAACTTAAAATCGGTCGACTTTTATTCTAAAATATCGTTTTGATTTAACGAAGACTATTTAAATCTATGTTGTGAATACAAACCTATGCAAACTTTGGTCTACATTTAAAAATTTTTATCCAGGGACCTTGTAAAATTTTAATTATGTAGATGCGTCGAGGATTATACGATTTTCACCCATGAGTTACGCAATGACATCCACTTAGACTGCTTATGATTTCGATGGCGGCATCCTTGGCCGAATAGCCACTCCCCAACGTTTCAAGGTGTTTCTCTGGTGTAGCTCGGTAGCATAGTGCCTAGAAACATCCGTTAGAAAGTCTTTGGAGCTACACCTAGAGCTTCTAGGAAAGTGAGGCCAACGAAGGTATGAGTTCGAAGTCGCAGCCCTATAGCTTCTGTCCTGGCATATGGTGTGAGGGTCAGGAGACGTAGTAGCGACAGGTAGTCAGAATTGCTACCGTTCGCATATCGGGAATTGTAGCTCTTAAAAACAGCAGAAAAAACTGGAGGCGCTCTTTGCCACGAGAGTCATGAGTATTAGTAGACCATTAATAGCAACCGTAAGTCGCTTTTATGTGTGACCGCCAAGGAGCCACAAATGATAAAGAAATTGTGTTCGCGACGGTTATTAAGAGGTAAAACTACGCTTTGCACCAGAAATACAGAAAAGATGTTTTGTTTACCTTGGATGAAGCAATCTTGGGTTAAAAATATGTATTAGAAATTGCTGTACAGCTTGGCTATGCCAACCTTTAATAAGATTTTCAATAAATTTATTGATGCGTTTTTTTCTTTGCAAATTCGTTAGCTGCTCCTACGCTTATCTTCCTCACAAACAAGCACCAGCATAGTACTTATCACAAAGTCCATCTTCAATATTCGTGTTTTCCCTCAAATGATGCAACTTATTTCAATCCCTCTGCCATCTTCTATCTCTATTACTTCCACTTAATGTTGTACATTGCGCCCTTTTATTATCGCACCACTGCAATGCTTTTCGACTTTCTTGCGTGACCTACTTGTCTTTTATATTTTCATTTTTTGCCCATCAGATAATTCGGTAAATTGATAGGTCGGCAGTTCTTTTTATTGTGCAATCAGTTGGTTGTCCAAAAACTTATGCTGTTTGTTAAATTTCTGTCGTCGTTACGTGATTCCATCGGAAATCACTGCTTAATGGCAATTTCATTAACGCCTTCATCACATTCAGTTTATCTTCAGGTAAACAGACTTAAGCACTTAAAAGCACATTGGTTGAGAAATATGATTAGTTGTGTACTTTTAAGTTTTAGTAAATACGTTTTAGAACCGCAATGTAAACACAGATATAGAATTTGGCCTCTAGGTTTTATTAATTTATGAAACTTCCAATTTTATTTATGTTCTTTAAAATTGAACAGCCTAAAAATTGCTTTTCTTTCCCATCGCATTAGAAAGTAAAGACTGCAATCAATTTCTTCTACTGATATCTCCGCTAAACCAGTTCTGAGATACACGGCCTATGATGACTCCCAGGGATGCAAGGACTTCTTTCTTTCATGGCACATCAAGATACGATCTACACTGCGGCAGCTCAGTCCACCTAGTATTAGGAGTTGACGACTCCTCGCCTGGAAACCATACGTGGGACGAAACTATGGACCATAAGAGAACGAAGAGGACGCGCTTTTCTGCCAATTTGGGTAGTGCGCCTTTTAAATTTTCCTAAAGATTGGCTGGACAGGACCTACATTTTACGCCTACTCCGAACGGCATCTGTAAGGCAGCTGGATTTTCACTGAGAAGCTTTCATGGTAGAAATACACTCGAAGTGTTTGCCAAATTACCGCTGAGGGGCGACGTTGCTAAGAAAAACTTTTTTCTTATTTGAAGAAACTTCTATCTAAATTTTTGGTGCTGCTTTTCCCAGGAAATGAACTCAGGCGGCCGCCTATGGACCAAACGTGATTTATCAGATTCCGCCAGATGTGCGCTACACATATTTACCAGGCGAGGCTTTTGCGACCTCAAGTTCTTCATGACCTAGAAGGTTCAATGTGGTCTTATTAAATCGTTCCCGAGATGGTCGGGCTAATACCTTAATAGTGTTAGTTACCGGAACATACCGGATCTATATCCGGAAAAGGAACACCAACATCGATAACAGTCCGCAAAACCATAGGGGAGCATTCTCATCGCAGCAAAAACAACGGGATTTTTTCACTGAGCAAAACGCTCTGGCGATAGTTTAGACGTGAAGGCTTGGGCTGGTGATCGTGGTGTTCTGTCACTTTAGTAAGTGTGGGTGAAATTCTATTCTAATGGCTGGTGGGCCAATCAAATCCGATTAAAAACTTAAAAGGATACGGAGTATATTCTGCCGCCGAAATCATTAAGTTGATGGTATAGATGTTGGCTATGTACGCATGTCTCGTAAAGGCATGCATCAACCATCGTGAAGCCACGAGGCCTTCAATGTGCGACTACATATCCGGACCTGGATAGCGGCCCCCAGTGGGGACTGGATACACGGAAGGGAAGGATGGATGTGACCAAATTGGGGCGTCTGATAGACAGGAAGAGGACAGGTAGCAAAACAAGGCTCTAATGCGATCCACTTAGCCAGCCACTTCAATAGGTAGAGGCTAGAGGAACTAAGAGAGGTAGCCAAGGTTCGGCGCATTCGACGAATATTTACCAGCAACGAATATTTATCGAAATCTCTAGAAAATCCTACTTCATCGCTCTTGCTTACCATCAAGTAGATTATTTGACTTCAGCTCCGGCTAGTAGGGTGCCTAGACAAGCGACCGGCGCTTTTATTAAGGGGGATAACGCATTTGATTGAGAAGGTTTGACAGGGAGCAAGCATTGTAGCCGTGGATAACAGTGAGCTGCTGCTGCTCCCAAGAGACCCTTTATCGCTTTATTATTAGCCTTCGCAAGCTTTGGATAACCCTTGGATTATGAGGCGCTATTTGAGGTATAATTTATGGCTTCTAAGGATAGAGAAAACCGTGTGTTCATATCGGCAAGCAGTGATCCTGCTTAATGCGGGCAATACGGTCCTTTTTCTGACATTAAGAATAAAAATTGCTTATTTATTTACGAATCACAACTAGCCCTACTCTGGGCAGATGATGTAAATATGGCTTACCGAAATTGGCTATCTGAAGTTGGAGCATAGAGATACCTGTGGGCTAGCTAGCCAGTAGTAGTCCCGCTGATATCAACTAGAGCTCTTTCTCCATAAGCTGACATCAAACTTCAAATAACCTGCACTAAAGAACCCCATAAGTATTTGTTCAAACGTTTCACGCTTGTTTGGCCAGTGCAAAGTTGAGGAGCAAAGGGGAGCTCACTTGGAAAACATGAAGATCCGTTGTGATACCACAAGCAATAAAATAAAGGTGACGTAGATATAGCTACTTAGAGAATCGTTGGGTAGCAACGATAAAACTCCGAATGATACCGATCTCAACTTTGGATAAATCCTCGGGGGATCCAAGTGAGTCGCGACCGAAGTACTTTCGCCTAGTTCTGGTAAAAGCTGGGCAATCAAGCATAAAGTGATTTGGTGATTCCACCTCATCATCCTCCATACAGCTGCAGCAGGATGGAGTTTCCAGTATATTGAGCTGTACCGCATGGATACTCATGGGACAGTGCTCTGTCAAAAACCCAATGACCAGTGATAGGTGAGCCTTAGTGAACCCAATTATTTCAGCAGACCTCCTGCTATCCACTTTCGGCCAGAAAGATCTTGCTACCATGCAAGACGTGGTGTCCGTCCAACGACTCAAGGCCCAGCTATGGAGGAGCAGTGCAAGGTCATTGTAAGTAACTTAATGTGGTCCCCGAGTATTCCCATCAAATAAGGCGCACTGCAATGTTACGTACAAATACTAAATTAACTAAGAAAATATTGTAATTCGTTTGCATTAGAATTATCAAGTTGTCCTAGAAACTTAGCACTTAGTTTAGGTAGAATGGAGTATCTCCTATCCAACGAAGCCTTTAAGATCATCCTTTTATTGGTAGTGTGAGCCGTTTCGGACCAGTTCTGTAGTAGTTACAGAAAGTTGTTTACAAACTCGTATAAGCTTCTATAGGCGGTTCGTCTTTTCATTGCTGGGCTATAAAAAACGGAAACATAAAACACGCAAACGTTTTCGTTATTTTAATGAAGTATTTTTTTCGTGCAGCATTTGTGATTGAATCGTTTATATCATGGAAATCCAAATCACTTCCTTTTCCTGTTCACCTGATGTTCACTGAATGTGAATATGATTCGCCTTCAAGTATGGCGTGCGAATGCAAGCTGAAGTTAACAGATGTTCGAAAGTAAGTGAGCAATCGTATTGCCTGAAGGAGAAAACCAATCTTGGATCGCTTTGATAGTATTTAGTTGAACGCCTTCAGATAACTGAACTTGAAATTGATTCAGAGAATGTTCACAAAATGCTATTTTCATTGAGATAAATACTAACTTAAGTAAACTTAAACAAGGACGATTGTTTATCAAAGAAGTAAAATCGAAAAACTTTAGCAAAGCTCTTAGCAGGTTTCACATTGAGAAAACACACCATCCATTTCTTCTAAGCATCATACACTTAAAGAAATGGTGCTAGTAAAATCAACAAAGCGGTTCTGTTTTTCTTGACTTAACGGAGATTCGGTGAAAATGGATGAATTATGGTTAATTCAACCGAGTTCTTTGTCAAGCGAACAAATTAGTTTAGTAATTTCAACAGAAGAGAAATTGGCGCTCTTAAGTTAACAAAGTTCTGTAAAATTGACAGATTCCTAATCAATCTAACTGATTTTTCTGTTAACACAACTGATCTCACCGGTAATTTCAACAGCGAACAACAGTCAAGGTATAAGAAAATTTCAAAGAGAATTTTACGCTCACTGCGCTCGCTACTTTGTACTTATGACGATGAGAAAACCACCGAATCGAAAAAAACACAGAAATTGGGAAAGCAACAAAAAAACTGGATTTTCAGATATCAATACAAAACGAAAAAACCCTTTTTTGAATTTATGTGCATAACACTGCAAAAAATTATGCGATACCGGAACACCTATTTATCGGGTACGATTTTGCAACTTCTTCTCCTAGCTAAATGCAAAATTGCTCCCTCTTGTTGCAAAAGTTTTGTTTGAGCGAAGAGGATTTTTCCAATGTAACATTTTGTTCAAGTTTTTACGAATTTTCACTCACGCGAATGAATCTAATAAGATAATAAAAAACACCCTTTTCTAATGTTGATGTTTCCGACAGCATACAAGTTTGAGTTGTTTTGGAATCGTTTCAGAATAAAGTGTTACGACAATTAAACTTGCCGAATTACATGTAAAATTAGTGCAGTGGTGAATTACCTTCCCACCATTTGATTCTTTACTTTTCTATAACTTACAAGTTCTCTATTTAAAATGTTATGTCAAACATTTATACCACAACTTTTGTTCGCAACAATCAAGTGTGGCAACCTTACATGTGAGATTAGAAATTGAGAATGAGCTGCAACTGAAAGAATTGAGAATCAGTTTCGTCACTACTATTTTCATTTCAATTTGAAAAGTGAAGTTACGCTCGGCGAAGTTCAAAACTATAAATTAAATACATTATAAAAAATTTAATTTGGTTAAAGTGCGTTTAATAAAACAAACTAATAAAGTATATAATGTTTAATGTGTACCGGCATATTGGATGTACGCCCAATTGAAGTTCGGTTAGTAAGTACATCCATAAGTATGTATATACACATGTACTTATTTGTCCGATTTCTGTTTTAAATTTAAAGAAAGTGGAAACCTTTTATATCAAATGTGCGTGCACAAATATAGATATAATTATAATATAAAAATAGTGTGAACATTTTTGAAGAAAAAGTTGAAACAAAGTTCTTGAAACCGACGCCAATGTGAGTTAACAAATTGTGCAGTGCCATTATTTTCGCTAGAGCATGTACTAAGGCGTGTGTGAATATGTATGTAGCAAATATTTATGTAGCAAATATGCGTGTTTATGTATTCACATATTTACGTATATATATGGCAACATACTTTCGTACAAAGCTGTCGATGGTAATTCGGAACAAGTTTTGTTTATTTGATTTCAGAATTAAGTTATTATTATTTTAATTAATATTACTAAATGTAGCAATAAAACCATTAGAAATGAAATGTACTTATGTGTAATTTATATAAATAAAAAAAACTACGTAAGTTTAAATATATATTTATCCGGGTTTTATTTTTTCAACAGTTATTAATGTCATATGAACAGAAAACTCTGTTGATGTAAAAGTTTACGTTATTAATCTAGAAAAACAGGTTATTTCGAATGAACAAAAATCTCTGTTATTTCTACGGCTTTCGTGTTAGTCTCATCTTAACATTAAATCTGTTAATTTAACAGTATGCACCTGTAATTTCAAAAGAACAGATATCCCTTTCGTAATAACGGTTTTGATTCGTATTTTTAGAACGACAGTAATAATTGCTAATTTAACAAAACTATGGGTAAAACATTTTTTTGTTTATTTGACTACTAAAACGGTATATTACGAATCAACGATTTGTGCGCAGTTGATTCAACATCTTGTTGCGATCGACACAAATTTACAGGTATTTCGTCTGAATTGACCCGTATTTCGGTTGATTTCACCAGTCTTCTTCTTTCAGTGTAGGCCTAGAAATGTAGCAGAGGATTATTTCTGTTCACAAATGCTACTTTGTCCTTAGTAGGTAATGGAAAAGTTCTGCTTTGTAATGCAGAAGTATTGGCTCTGGCAATTTCTCATAAGAAGGCCCTGTTACCACGCGAATAGACGGAAATTGTCACATCTCGTCAGATGTTTCCATTTCCAGCGAGGGGCTAATAAGCTGCTATGACTCCCAGCTGATGTTTGTTTAGCATCCGACCACCTTCCCAAACTTCTCTAAATACAACGATCTGCAAATTGTATCACTCCTATATGACGCATATTTATTAACTTCAAAAAAATGACACAAGACATTCCAGGATCAAACCTTCGCCGACTGATGTCCGACAAGTCGACCTCACGTTTCATAAGTCACCGCCTCGCACACGGCTGGTAGAATGCACCTCATTTACCGCTCGTAGCTGCAACCCTTGAGAGAGAACGTGACCTGATGAGAAGCTGGACCCTTGATGCCCTTATTATATTAGGAATCTCGGCATGCACATCATTCATCAGATCATCTAAGGAGATGTAACCGACTGTCAGTCACCCAAAAATCTTAGGGGTAACGTTCGATAATACTCTAACCTTCAAGGCTCATGTCACCGAGATTGTTTCTAAAGTACAAAGTCGCAACAAAATCCTCAAGTCGCTTGCAGGAAGCACATGGGCAAAAGATAAAGGAACGTTGCTAACCACGTACAAAGCAATTGGCCGGTCGCTCATGAGCTACGTGTCACCAGTCTGGTCGCCTGGTCTTAAGAAAAGGCTACAGGCCTGTCGAAATGCTGCAATCAGAACTGCCACCGGATGTCTCCTTATGACTTCCGAACATCATCTACATAGTGAGGCCAAAGAGGTCAACATTAAAGAGCTCAACATTAAAGAGCACAACGAAATGCTGAACACGCAGATCTTGCTTAATTGTCACAAACCAGGACATTCTAGCAAACAACAGCCCGATTTAGCAGCGCCTCCACGGGGATTAAGGGAACATCTCCTAAAGCGCTACGACGAGATCGGGCATTTGCCAACACAGCCGTTTGATCCAGGCAAGCATAAGCAGGCCCTTAGCCAAATCCACGCAGAATCGGTAAACGCTTTTGTCAGGACGTGCCCGGGAACCCCGTTATTAATATGAAATATCCCACCAGAACAAAGAACATTACCAAGGGAAACAGGAGTCACCCTGGCCCAACTTCGTTCTGGATTCTGTAAAGGTTAAACTCTTACTTGCCCAGAATCAACCCCGACATACATAATATATGTCCTGCATATGATGTGTCCCCACATGACACCAACCATCTTTTCAATTCTAATGTGGAACCTACGCCTCTAACACCCATCTCCCTATGGTCTGCCCTGTTGAAACATCCAGTTTCCTTGGACTACCGTTAGAGGATTTTGATGAAAATTTGTGAGTGGTCGTGCCCATTGAATTGGGCGAAGCACTGTTAATACGCCAACAGATGTAACCTCTCTGCGAATGTGGGTAAATTGTGGCCCACCGTCAAATTCGTATCAAGTCTGACTGGACTATGTTAGGTTAGTTTAAGAGGGCGTGCGTGACAATTTCCCACACTTTTACTCGGAGATATTTTTGTCCATTGTGAGTGCCCTCAGTGAGTGCCGCATGGGAGCCCTTCGTCTAACTAGATTACTTCCCAGTGATCCTCTACGAAACACTTGCATTCTCTGTTGAACTTAAGTAGAAGTGAAAGATCAACCTTCCCAACCTTTGCCAGACTGTCGAAGAAACGTGCGCCGAGAAATCTGAATCGTCTTGTTTGCAGTTCTGGACATAGGCAAAGAAAATGATGAATCGACTCCTCTTCCTTCTCATCTTGGCAGCTTCTTCAGAGGGATCTTTGATGCAATAGCGCAATGATTGGTAAGGACATCCGAAAATGCACTCACTGCAGATTTATTAAGCTTGAGAAGGAAGCTAGTTATTTCCTATCTAAACATAGCCATAGGTACCTTGAGACCTTGACGCATCACCGTCAAAGAGCTCAACATTAAGGAGCACAAAAATGCAGTTTTCAAAATTGTCACAAACCGGGACGACCCTACAAACACCTGCTAGACCTAACTCTGCCTCCCAGTAGGATAAGGAGACATCACCGTTAACACTAAGATGAGATCCGGCACTTACCAACTCATCTGTTAAGATAAGCAAAACGAGGTCCCAAATCTAAGCCATACATAATCGGTAAAGACCTTTGTCTGGTCGCGCCCGCTGAACCACGTTATTAATATACTCTTGCAGAAGAGGAAAGCAGACTGACCACTAGGTAACACGAGTTACTTTAGCTCAACTTCGCTATGGACATTGTTACAGGTCAATATCTTATTATATACTAACTAGTTGCTTCTTCGAGATCTGACGATCTGTACGATTTCTTATAGCTACAACCTTGATTTGGCTAATTCATGTGATTGAAAGGTTGAACATTTCTTTGCTAGTGCATCATTCCTTTCATTAATATTACGATGAGGGATCGAATATATTGTAACGAATTTAAAAAAATTCCGCTTATTTGAAACCTTCTGCTAATGTTCGTAACGCTAAACTGTTGAATAAATCACTCCAATATTCTGTATTGCAAAAGGGTCTTTATTAGAATACTTTGGGAGTAGTACAATTATACTTCACAATTAAACTTCACTTCGCAACGGATAGCGTCTTTAAATCAAACTGATTTGTCATTACTCAGCTAGCGCTGCTTTTATACTCTCTGTTGCCTCGTCAGCATATTTCTCCAAAGGTCTAGACGTTTCACCTTCCAGAATCTCTTGTTTGGTTACCAGCTATACGAGTATACATGTATATTTGTAATTTCTGCGTTTCTCATAGATATACGTGTGCATGTGCAAGTTACTTCTTAGGCTGATGACTACATCTGTGTGTGAGAGAGATATCTCTTCACTTCGAGTTACTGATTATGTGTTTGAATGGTCTTCGTTGCACTGTACATAAGTTTCGCTGCTTGCTGTGTTTTGTTGTTGCGCATTTCTTTAGTAGCAGCGTAGTTATGTATAGAACTGCTAATATTCGCCACAATATGTATATGTAAAATCCTCTTTATTTATATCTTGTGATTGTCTGCAGTCTAAAAAACTTCTATTCGCAATGCTTTGCCACATAATTATCTTAAAATTTAACGCTGAAGCATCTCATGTAATTTTCTTCCGGCCTGAAAGACTTTAAATGAGCTGGATGCTTAAAATATATACTTATTATCTGGGGAGTATAACATACCGTAGACGCTGCCCTATAGCTTCGAACACCTTTGCTCCAACCCTCCTCCTCTGATGTGGCTTTAAAATCTTTATTAAAATAAAGACACGAAACCGGTCGTCTCTCTGCCTACTTCTATATTGGCTATACTACTATGGCCATACGTTCAAGGCCACTACGTTTACGGGCGGAATGTACAGAATTGCATAAAGTGCTGCAGTTGGGGTGGTTTTAAAAATTCTCTATTATAATTTGTTCATCCTCCCCTTCTCATTTAGTTCTACATCAGCACCGTATCTATTAAAAAACTATTTAAAGAATCCCCGATTTACTTTCTCAATTTTAGTTCTCTAAGTCCCAATGGCAGAACGGCAAGATATTTTTTATGCAGCAATTAGTTTCAAAAATTTTTCAAAAATGTATGAGTTTAGCCTTTCACGACAATTTAACTCTGAGTTAAAAAGTTAAGTTTCCATTGTGCAAGTGGGCCTAAGAAAACGTTTGTTTAAATGTTTCGCTATCACAAATCCAATTTAAGCTTTTATACATGCAAATGGATTTGTAACTGCGCCATTTGTAGGCAGAGCAAAAGGCTAAAGTTGATTTTACTTTTAGACAAAAGCAGAATTGTCGTCAAAAGGCAAAGACGAGAAGGGTTTAAATAGGTTTAAAATGGAATTAGAGGAGGCAACATAACATAAAATAAAGAAAATAAATTTTAAGTTAGACGACGATTTTTTTAAATGCAGATTAGCTAGCGATGTAAATAACTGTGATCCTCTTTTGGAAGAATTTTCTGTTTTAAAAATTTTTATATGTGCACTAGAGCGGGTCAAAAACGTAATCTACAGATGATTCTAAGAAAAATTGCTGAAGACACAATAGCTCTAAGTCCGATTTCGAGTCCCCCACTTTTGCAAAATAGATATTTTGCCATATGATTGTAGGGTTTCTGATAGAATTATAGGAAAAATATCATATTGAGCTTACTTTAAAGGTATTTTACGTACATATCAGAATCTGTTTTAATATCTATAGCGTTTTTGAATTTCAGTAGAGATATCAGGTATAAATTATGAGAAATTAGCCTAAAATTAACTTTCAACTGTTATATATGACCCGGTCTATGAAAAGGTGGCTTATGACTCAAAAAAAAATTGTCCATTTTTTTTCTGGTTTCGATAGTTTTTGAGACGCTCTTTCACGTGGTGAAAACTAGAAAGTCCTAACTTGCTTAGAAGTGTACTAAAAATGTAGAGAAAGAAGAGCACAAATGAAAGCCGATGAAGCCTTTAGTTCCTTCGATGCCACTTTGGTGGCTGGTGAAGCATCCTCAGATTTTTTTGATAGCATTTTTTTCGATAGCAATGGAGCCAAAATATCGGTCAGAAACTGGTTTGTGCTTTGCCTTTTGGGCATGACTGTTCATAATGCAAAAGAAACTGAAAAAATGCATTGTTTATTTTTAACAGCTGTTTCTCGCAATTTCTTTTTTGAGCCATAAGCCACCTTTTCATAGACCGGGTCACATATTATCATTTTTAACAAATTTCTTATGAAAATTTTTTTTCTTTACAGCTAATGTAAGTTCAGAACATTTCCAACAACTTTCAATCAGACAGTTTTTCTTTTTTCGAATTCGTTTTAATAATTTAATTTAATTTTTTTAGTTTGTGTTTTGCATTTTCTTCTTCACCTATCCAACTAAACTCAGAGTTTACAAAAAATATAATATCAATTTTAGTGCTTCAGATTATACTGATATGATTGATCTGAATGACGATAATTTACTACCTGAACCGGCATTCACAAGAAATATTCCACACGATCACTTGGTACAATTCTTAGATTATGATGAGCCAACACTAGATGATCCTAATATTGCAATGCATATACAAGGGACAGAAAGATATGTACAGTTGTTAACATATGCTTCCAAACGTGTTATAGAATGTGAGACGTAGCATAATCTGATTAAGGTTCAGTTGGTCTTATATACAACTATCAATAGAAATTTGACGTGTCCAAAGCTTTTATTTAATTGTCTGATCAGCGCCCTAGATTGATGAGGAGTATGATGACTAGTACCTAGGACCTACCTAATTATTTGCTAGCGTTTAGCATTATTATTACTTCATGTAAGTATTGTTTACAATAAAACCGCTTAACTTAAAAACCTTTTTTTAATTATTTTATTTTCAAGTTTGTAGTCTTTATTTAATTGCCTATTATTTCTCATTCTATTTAGTTCATTTGTTCCAAATATGAGCCAAATCGGACCACAAATACGATTTTTGTGAATATCTCGATCCTTGCGCCACCTAGCGGCGATTTTTTCATAGGTCGCTTTCTATTCTTGTATGTATTATGTGTTCCAAATATGAGCCAAATCGGACCACAAATACGACTTTTGTGAATATCTCGATCCTTGCGCCACCTAGTGGCGATTTTTTTCTCATTATTGTATTGTCATCGGGTTCTGAACTATATTCCAAGTTTCAAGCTTGTAGCTTGTCGGGAAGTTACTTAAATTTCAATTACAAAATTCGTTCACAACGGCCGTGCATGCGGCCTGCCTGTCAAGTCAAGCTAAATAAAACCGTTGAAAAAAAACGTGAAGGGATACAGCAGAAAGTCGTGAAAAACACCCACGAATTGAGAGCAAAAAAGATGTTTAAAAATAATAACATAACATTACTTTTATTTTGAAAAATACGTTAAAATATTAAATTCCAAGTAAAAAAATATTTTTTTTAAAAAAATTACATTAAAATTATAAAAACTGTGTTTTTGCTTATTACTTGGAAATATAGGTTTTTTTTTATTTTTTTTTCTACTTAAACGAATTCGAAAAAATAAAAACTGTCTGAAGGAAAGTTGTTGGAAATGTTCTGAACTTATTTTAGCTGAAAAGAAAAAAATTTCCATACAAAATTTGTTAAAAATGATAATATAGTAGTTAAAGTTCATTTTAGGCTAATTTCTCATCATTTAAGCCTGATATCTCTACTAAAATTCAAAAACACTACAGATATTATTACAGATTCTGAAATGTACGTAAAATACCTTTAAAGTAAGTCCACTATGATATTTTTCCTATATTCTGTCAGAAGCTATGAAGTTTTTTGGCCAAACCCTACATTCATATGGCAAAATATCTATTTTGCAAAAGTGGGGGACTCGAATTCGAACTTAGAGCTATGATGTCTTGAGCAATTTATCTTAAAATCATCTGTAGATTACGTTTTTGCTATACTCCTGATGGGAAAAAAATCCATCCATACAATTTGGCCTGCTCTAATGTGCACATATACTACATACACTTACATACGGTCGAAAAAAAAGCCGAAGAAAATTTTGCGTTGTTACGGCGTTTCTACAGTTACTACAGCTGCGTAACGAAACTGTTTAGTTCTTTTGGTTAACATCGATAATTCCTTAATTGATTATGTGGTATCTTACGGCGAGAAAGTTGGAAACTCCTTAGCAGTTTTCGTGAAATCAACTATATTTCATAAAAGTAATAGTTTTATTCTTAATGAAAAAATTAGCATAACTGTCTATTAAAAACAAATCACGCAAAATATGGAAAGTGTCGATGGAGAACATTATATTGAATTATCCCTAAGGAGATTCTGAACGAAATTGAATAGGTGACTTTCTACACTCGTTATCGAAGTGCACGACCACGAAGGGCCACTGAAAGCGTTAATAGGAATATTGTCACGATAGCTCTTCTGAATATATTCAAAAATGTTCCAGAAACTTCCGCGGATTTGAATTAAACATGAAAACTAGCATATGGACGGTCCGCCGTCATTTGAGGTAAAATAATTAGATGGTCTCTGGCTAGAATAAAATCAGCTTCTTACCACAAAAATTCTTCCCCCTCACACAAGCTTATTCTGCGAAAAAAACTGGCTTCGTAGCGACTGGGGTATGACTCGACCCCTCTGATTAGCGCAAAATAAATATATTCAATTAACTTTTGTAATTCGTGGTTAGCGCCAAAATACAAAAATATGGATTCACAGCTGCATTCAGATTACGGGGCTCAATTAGTCCCCCAGTTCTTAGTGAGATGCCGTCTTGAATGCTGTAAATGTTAACAGCGGAGTTAGCTTAACTACCCATTAACAAAATCTATGTAACTATCACAGTGTTTAATGCGTATCACACCATTGTATACGTAGAATCCTTCACGTTTGCCTTAACGCAGTTTTGATTCAATCTTCCTGGGACTTACTACTCATCGCGAACCTTAACTGGATAAAATGTATTTTGCACTCATAGGAGAATATACACAACCAATAATTCCCTTCCAATTTATGTTATGGCAATACCAGCTAGCGTGCGGAGTCGCTTTTTTGTGGTGGAAAGCGCGTTTTTTTAGCCATGGGCCATCAAATTATTTTTCCTCAAGAGACGCTGCACCGCTGCGATTCTAGTTTTCATGTTTAGTATATCCTTCAACTCAATGGCAATTTCTGAAGCAGTTTTAAATGTGTTCAGAAGAGCTATCTTCATGATATCCTTTCGTGGTCTTTCGCTGTCAAAATAACGAGGTAAAGTCCTTGATTCCATATATTTCATCCAGAATTTGTTAAAGGATAATTCATTGCAATGTATATCGCCTACGCCATTCATATTTCAGGTTATTTGCGGTTTGTAGACATTTATGTATTTCTTAAGGATAACACTATAACCTTTATTAAATATCGCTGCTTTTACGAAATCAGCTAGGGCTTACTAAACTTTTTGTCTTAACATATCACCAAATGAGCTGAGGTATTATCAATATTGATCACAAGAACATAAAACGTTCTTTGCAAAGTTGTAATGACCGTAGGAATACTGTAAGAGGGAAACAATTTTCGTCAGCTTTTTTTTGACCGTATATATATGGATATTTTTCAAGATTACATATACTTATGCCACTAAATTTCAATTTAGTCTGCAGACGCTTTTCCCTCTCCTCCTTTTCCATCCCTTATTTTCTCTCTAGCCAGCTCTTCTTCTACCTCCCTCACCCCATCTATCTCCATCTTCGTCTAAGTCTATCCCTTTCTCAGTATTTTTTCCCTTTCCTAGTTTTTCTTCTTTCTAGTTATTTTTATTCTTCTCCATCCTTTATTGCCAGTCCCAGTCCTAGTCCGAGAGGGTTGTATGTATTTTTGACTGCTGTCTCATAAAACTAAAAATTCAAATTTTTGTTTAAAAAAAAAAAAAAAAATTGTACTATATATAATATTAGAATTATTTATTCGACAATAAAACGATTCGAACGATCATATAAGGTGCAGAATAATAAATAAATTTCCTGAAATTCACTACAATATATAACGAAAAATGATCACGACAAAAATGGTCCTTCAAGGTTATACCTTTTGGTTCACATTCAAATAACTTTATAATCTTCCCTTTTCAACGCTGGCGTGTCAATGATAATTTTCGCATTGTTAAGTACTTATAAAAGTTATTTTCTCTTTACCTATTATAGAATCTCAATCAGAGCTTCACTTTTAACTTGCTTAAAGTTAGACATGAGATTTTGCAGAAGTTATGCAACTAAGTTTTTGATTGTATTGAAATTTCTGAATGCAAGTGGTTTTGTATGTTCATTACGACATAATACAATATTCATACATATGAAAATGAAATAAATAGAAATGTGCGTTAAAATTGCCAACTATGTTCACACAATGACTTACGATGACTACGCAAAGGACAGCAATATGAATCAATACTGAGCTAGCATCATAGACAGATAAATGCAAGAGGGACTTTCAGTTGATATGCAACTACGGTTTTAATAGTGAAAGAATTAAATATAGCTGTAAGTCATACACTAATTTTGACTACCAAGCCGAAGCTTATGCTGTAAAGACTAGACTTCGCAGCGACAGTCAAGTTCTAGCGATCATCGTAACGATCTTAATCGATGGTCTAGTTTAAGCCACAGTAACAGTTGAACTCAGTTTAACCATACCACTTTGTTTAAGTTCAATATCTTAGCTTACACTGCATAAATGTACTTTTGAAACTAATTTAACATAAACCAAATTGCGAGCGTCATGTATGTACCCCTCAATACATAAAATCCCTTAAGGCTACATATTGAGTATAGGCGTAGAAGGTAACTGCTGCAGTTGAAATACTATATGTGTGCGACTATTGTTTAGAAATTTCAGAGGGTGTATTATTGGGGTGAATAACATGCTATAGATCTATCGAGATGATTGCAGTCTTAACATTCCTACGGCATATTAGGACAATGAAACCAGGGACCCATGTGAATAGCAATTTTTCTTTTTTTGAGTCTAAAAAGTGCGGCTCAGAAAATTGTACTGGGCGAAAGTTTAAGGGGTACCCATAGAATTTTCATGACGAATCGTAAACCTCTTTTATTTTTCGAACTTTTTTCCGAAAAATCGACAAGTAAGTCAAATCCTCACCTCTATTTTATAAGTCATATAGTAAAAGTAAAATCCGAACTTTTGTAAGGACAAAAAAAAGTCCGGCACTATAACTATGGAACGGCTAATCCAAATTAAATGAATTCTTTACCAATAGATTATTCTAAATGTCTGAATTTGGAACCTATATGGTCATTTAAAAGTTTTTGTTAGTAATATCAGAAATTCGTCATAAAAAAGCTAAAACCAAATCTCAGAGTACTATACTTATTTTTTTATAGTAAACTTACGCCTAATCTAATCTTGATGCAATTCAGATATTGCCTTGAAATTTGATACACCGCTTTCTGTTGAAACAAGGAATTTGTTTAAAAAAATTCATCTCATTTGGATGAGCCGTTCTATAGTTATAGGCCCGGACTTTTATTTTGTCCTTAAAAAATACATCTTTTCGGAAGGGCCTGTATTAAAAAAAGGCGTAACAGTTGGGGTCCCTGAACAAAAGAGATATCTTTCTGATCAAACTAAAAAAATTTGTTGTGCATTGTCCATGGGGAAGTAAAAGAGCAAACTCCCCTATCTTTAAAGATGAGCGGATGGAGAAATCGGTTTATCACTGCTTTTGTCGTGAAATCATTCAAAATTTTCAGAATCCATAGCCGAAATAGAATCGACGTACTATCACAATACTAAGTACATGTGTTTATAGTATTGCAGAAAAATTTATAACCATCGCTACTGTATAGAATAAACTATCGCCTAGACAGATTTTGTTCTGCAGATCTTTAGCTTTCATGTACTAGAGAATTTGCCTCACGCTTCTCTCCTCGTCTTATACTTGTATTATTCCTACCCATTGTTGCGTCTCGCACTTACTCCCATTTACACTCACATCACTCTTTACCACTCTCACCACCATTTACATTTTCTCTCCTTCTCCCATTGATACTTACACCATTCCCAACCGCTCTCACTCCTACTCCCCTTCCTCACATACTTCCACTTCAATTCCCCATACATCATCTTAATTTAGAGGATCATTATGCCACGTATTGTATATCATCACCTATATTTTTATACCAAATATTGGATACCTGCCACTAAGATTTTAGCAGATTAAACAAATTTAGATTTTTTTGTAGGAAGTGTAAAGTGCCTTACTTTTAAAAATGTTATACATATTGCTACATATCTGAACCAAAATTGATGCGGAGGAATGGCAAAAGTAAATTTTGTATTTTCAACTTAACTTATGATTAGCACAATGGCCAAAGGATGCTTCTTGAGGATGAAAGCTTCGTTTTTGTTGTTGCCACCTAAAGACAGTGATCAGTGTTTCGTTTATTTACGCTGCGCATAACTGGTCTTGGTTGGTCACGTCATCTGCGAAAGCAGCAAAAAAGGTAATTTGTGGTATGGTAAAAGTGTGTCATGGTCTATCATATATAACATTCGAGAGATCATTAAACTAGCTCGAGCACGTCGCGTCCAGCAAGACAGATGCAATATCGGTATATCTTGGTAACATGCTGTCTATTCTTGGCAGCGTCAATCACTTTAGTTACGGGATCTATTCTGGTGAGCCCCCCGGGAGCCATGCTCTCAACGACACAGCCCTCCTCCTACTTTTTTGTTTGTATGTCGATGTTTTAACCGTCTGGAAGAAATGCAGTATCTTCGGCGGGGACGAGTTATCGATTATTTATCTATGTGCTATCAAAGTGCTTTTTTATCGAAGTGTTACTGATTTGTTATCGGCGTGTGATTGATTTGCTATCTAAAAGCTATTGATTTACTATCGAAAAACGATCGACTTGTTATAGATTTGAATAAATATATGTAGAATAAATTATCGACTTTATTTCGAATAGTTATCGTTTTATTATCAAAGATTTATCGACGATTTATCGAAAATTTATTGATCAAAAAGTTATCAATTTATAATTGAACGGTTACAGATTTGTTATCGAAGTTTTATTAATTTTTCATAAATTTTTTTTCGGCGTTATCGATTTATCATCGAAAAGATATCAATTTGCTATCGAAAAGTTATCTTTTTTAATTTATTATCTAAAATTGTCGATAATTTATCGATACATATGTTATCAAAAAGTTATTATCAGTTTTTGATTTGTTATCGATGTAGTAACAACGGCTCATCGATATCGATAAAACTTCAATGGAAAAACGATGGCACGTCTGTATCGCGTTCATAATTAATTGACTATCGTTGATAAGCCGATATTAAATAGCTTGTCGGTATCGGTTGTTACAACTCAGAAGCTGACGAAGCTTTCCCCAAAAATTCCAAATTTATTTCATTCTGGTAAAGCTACCTCGGTTATGGTTTGACTTCAACCGCTGGTTGATTTGAAACATGAATTTTCTAGACGTACACCACCGGTATGTTTACACATAGAACTCCACGACTGCTTGGTACTCACGCCTTTTTTTACCTTTACCCGATCGGACCACTATAGCATATATCTCCCATACAACCAATTTTTCGAAAAGAGGGTTTTTGTAATTTATTCTTCATTTTAACAGATAGAAGCTTGAAATTTCATAGGATGTTTACATAGTTATAAGGCATACATAGTTATCTGAAAAAGTTGTCAAGATCGATGATATAAAATATATATCCCATACAACCGATTGTTCAGATAAGAGGTTTAACGCAAATTCTTCCTCATTTTAATAGCTTGAAGCCTGAAATTTTACATGATGCTTACACTCATGTCATGAGGTTTTGTCTGAAAAATTCGTCAAGGTCGGTCATATATATAATATATATGTATCTCATACAACCGATCGTTCAGATAAGAGGTTTAACGGAATTTCTTCCTCATTTTAACAGCTAGAAGCTTGAAATTGCACAAAATGTTTACATATAAGGCAATCACGTTTGTATGAAAAAGTCGTTAAGATCGGTCGTATTTAAAATATATATCCCATACAATAAATTGTAAAGATTTTATAAATTTTTGAAATTTCAACACATTATTATTCAGCTCCATTCATGAAAGGTATGAGGTCTCCGGCACAGCTGAAGGCAGTCCCTTCGTTACTTGTTTACGTATTATTTACTACCATAACTTTAGTAAAAGTTTTTTGTTATTAGTTAATATTACTCAAGGTCATAGAAGAAAAAACGACCGGTACACTAACAATGGCTGGAACTAAATTAATATCCATATTTACATCTTCCTGATAGCCACTCCACTGAAGGTATGTTTGCATATCTACTTATGTACTTACACAAAAGTAGATACATAAATAATTGCGTAAATGTACTCCACGGCACTTCTGCCTCATTTATGTTCTTAGCGCTATGTAGCTCCTTTGTTCATGACTAGTGCGCCTTCAAATATATACAACAAACATTCCCATTTAATGGAGTTCTTTGTATACTTATTTTCTTAAGTTTATTTTATGCTCAGAATTTCTATTTTCTGCTACATTACTTTAAACTAGTATCGCCTGTGGCCGAAATTCGACCAACGTGTATTTTTTTCAACCCAGTCTATGCATCAAGTGTTGGAAATATAGCAAACTGGTCTAACTTACCTAACATTTTCTTTAAAATTTTGAATTTGATCTAAGACTTTGTACTTTCTGATTGTATTTTCTTAAATTTTCTACAAACTTTTCACATGTAATTATAACGTTTTGGTATGGAGCTCCTTAAACAAAAATATAAAAATTATGTAAAATCGAATGAAATTCACATAGAATTATGGTGAAATTACTTGAAATTGAATTGAAAAATAGGTTTTTCCACACCTCCCGTGAGGTCCCCGTTGGCGCGCTACCGAAGTTAGTTTTGGGAGCTCTGTTCCCCAGTAGGCCTATATAACCCATATACATATATCGCCCATTTACTTCAATATTGTCATAATTCAAAAAACACGAACTTTTAGTTAAAAACGAAGAAATATGCTAAAGGAATTTAGCCTATTCCACGCCACCCGTCTAATTTTGTATAAATACATATCTGTTACCGCCACTGTCTAAAATCTATTATTTCTAAAATTAATCGACTATCATAAAATTTATTATCGATAAACTAAAATGTCATATGGGTCGTAAGATGAATTCTCTAACTGCGCCAAATTGTTATAAATAAATTAGTTAGTTTCAACAAAAGTTAACTCATTATTTGCGATTACATGTTTTTTTTAAACAACTAAAATAAAAAACAAAGAATCTGTTAAATAAAGAGTTATGTATATACGTGTAAGTGAAATTTGCCACAAAAAATGGGCCGGTCAAAAATTAATTCTATTTAAGATTTTTTGGTACGCTACAAATTATTTGGAACAATTTTTTAGGATATTGGTAGAGGCTATTATAGGTAAGTGGCAACAATGGGAAACCATGTTTTAATCTTTCACCGTGTAGCGCGTACGCTTATGTAGGTTTGTGTCTTAGAGCACTTACATAATTTGCCCAAAGGTGGCGCACTTTTGTGCAAGAAAGTAAATATCCATATTTGGAGAGATTGTTGGATTTACAGAAAACTTTTTCTATTAATTATAAACAAATAGATTAATATTTGTTAACAAAAATAGGCCTATGCACTGCGGCTGATCTATACGAATCGATTCATATCACTTTTATATGCTTTTACGTATGCTAACTATGCGAAACCGCCTGTCAATTGTTTGTATGGAAATTTTGTTAGCGCATTAATATATAGATTGTCAATGGTTTTATTTTACTTACCAACAAACAACATTTTATATATATATATGAAGTACAGCTTCGAGCTCTTAAGTTTTTCTTAATGTTTGTGTTCTGAAAAATATGAAAATATGAAAGTTTGCATGTATGCTTAGTACTTTTTTATTGTAATTTTAAAGAAAAATTAAGATATGAAGTAGGAAATTGCTCTGAAGTGAGAGATTTTTTTAAATAAACTGATGTTATTATTCTTATAAGTGACTAGCTATACCCTGCCACGCTTTGCTGTGGCCCACTCCCTACTATATGTTTTCGAAATGAAAAACGACACAAAGTTTACTTTTAAAATAAATTTAATTTTGTACACACTATTTATGGTTTGCCCATTTTCTATGAACACATAAAGATTATCGGGTTTACCGACGCGGGAACACGCAACATACAGCTGCCCATGTGAGAAGCACTCCCGTTCTAAATATATGCCACACTTTTCCAAGGATTGTTCCTGGGCTTTGTTTATCATCACTGCGAACGCCGTCGAAATGGAAATTGCAATATTTTAAATTTGCATATAGCTTCTGTGGAATTGGAATTAGAGGGATGATAACATCTTCACCTTTGAAAGGCCCCGTTAAAATTGTTGCTTCTTTGACGTTCATACTCAAGTTCTTAATTGTTAGTCGTGTTCCGTTGCAAAGCTTTGGCTGATTAATATTCCGCAGCATAATAATTGCAACACCAGCTTTCAACTTCAATATATGTGGAGGCATTCCTAGTAGATCAAGCGAGTTCAAAAATTCCATTGGATAATGAACTGCTTCATCTACCTCTGTAACAGTGTTTATGGACATGTATGTTATTTCCTCACAATCAATTTTGGATTGAATAAAATTATTAAGTTGATACGCATCTTTATTCTTAGCCGCAAGAATAGCTCGTTCACTGAGCCAATCGTGATTTTTTACATTTATTGGTAAATTTGGAAACATTTTTCAATTAGTTCTTCTTTTTATGCTGCTAAGTTACAAAAATCATCCGGAAATGATATTCGTTTAGATCATTGATCGGCTGCAATCTTTCCATTCCCAATTTCGAGTAACTGTCGCGAGAATACTTCAGCTGATCGATCGTTCTGGAGCTGGACACGCATATTTGTAGTCAACTGTAATGTATGTACGTGTTGCCACAATATCGAATATTTAAGGCAGGCATTTATTTCATCCGCAAGTATTGAGCGAGAAATTACAGGTAATGTTTGCCTAAAATCTCCCGCAAGTAATACCAATGTATGACCGAATGGTTGAACATTTTTCTGCAAATCTCGCAACGTTCGATCAAGCGCCCCAAAAGATTTTTTGTGTGCCATTGTTCACTCATCCCAAATAATAATTTAACAGTAGTGCGCTCTGGCTTGAAACTACCCTCGCATTCTTTCTCGGAAATTCGTTGCTTCGTTTTCCTGCGTCTTTTAGGTTTTGTCAATGCCAGTGTTTCTCTCGCAGGTACTTTTGGTTTTGATTTATTTGGCCCATTCGATCTATCAACCTTTGCTTTTGACTTTCGTGGTCTTTGTCGAGTCTTTTCCACCAGTACCCGACTATTGCTGAACCCTTTTTCCAAACTAAAGTTAAGTGGTATGTCCTGGTTCTTATAGCGCATAATTTTTCTCCGCATATCGATCCTGATGTCATGGTCAACCAAGAAGTCCACTCCCAATATGACTTCATCAACGATCTCCGCCACAACGAATTTGTGTAGAACCATGACTTTTCCAATTAATACCTCACATACCACTTCGCCTTGGACTTGATTATAATCGCCTGTGACCGTACGCAACCTTGCTCCAGGTAATGACTTTACTCTCCTGTAGACCAAATCAGATCGAATCAAGGAATGAGATGCGTATCTATAGTCAGTACACGCTCCTTGCCATCCACATTCCCTCTGACGGTAAGACTACTTGATTTCCTGCCAATCTGCGACACAGATATCACAGGACATTCAATAGCCGGGGCAAGTTTTCGTTCTTTACATCCGACCCGCTCTTGCTCATTTCCGCCAGCTTTGCGTTTACGGCCACCCACATTGTTGGAACTATTAGGACCAAGATCGCAATGACGTGCAATGTGACCTGGGTTGCCGCACTTGAAACATTTAATAACTCCGGCATTCTTCTGTTGAGATCCCTTTAGTGCTTCCAAAATTGTATCTACCCACTCTGGCCTTTCTACTTCCACACGGCGTGCTTTGAAAACTGGCTTACACAGAAGCGACGCTGTTTCCTGAATCAGAGCATGCGATACCGTTTCAGCAAATGTTAGTTTTGGATTCGCATATGTAGCCCGCTTCGTTTCCACATCTCGTATGCCATTTATAAAGCTCTGAATCTTTACCCTTTCATTGTATTCCACGGATGCGTCCGCATTTGCGAGATGAGCCAATCTTTCAACATCCGAGGCAAACTCCTGCAACGTCTCATTCGCTCTTTGGTGACGGTTTTGCAACTCGATTTGGAATATCTGTTTCCTATGCTCGCTTCCGTAACGTCTCTCTAAAGCGCTCATCAATGTTTCGTAGTTGTTCCGCTCGTACTCTGGGATGGTCTGCAAGATTTCCGCAGCTGGTCCTTTTAAAGCTACGAACAATGCAGCAACTTTATCTTCCGCATTCCAGTTGTTCACTGCTGCGGTCTTCTCAAACTGTAGCTTAAAGACCTGGAAAGGAACAGAACCGTCAAATGATGGTGTTTTTACCTTTGGATTGCTTGCTGAAACAGCTGAGCGGTTTAGTTGTAACTGCTCCATACGACCTTTTAACGCTTCTATTTCGGCATCAATTTTGTCCTCGAGTTGTAAAATTTTTGCATCCTGCTCTTCCAGTTTCACAAAGAGCTGCGATGATACCTGTTCCGAAATTTGTGCCGACATTTCAGATATACGTGCCTCTTGCGCTTCCAGTTGAGATGCCAAATATGTCTTCTGTTTTTCCAATTGTGTTTCCATCTTAGATGTTATCTGTGTCGACATTTCTGAAATGCACATTTCTTGTGCCTCAATCTTCGATGTTATTCGTGTCTCTTGGGATTCCATCTATGATGACATATACGTTTTCTGTTCTTCCAGTTGTGATGACATGTTGGTGGATATTTGCGGTGACATTTCTGTTATACGTGCCTCTTGCGCTTCCAGTTGGGATGCCAATTGCGACGACATTGATGCTACTGTCGATGTTTGTGCAGATATTGCAGCCAATATCATGTTCAAGTCTGTGCTGGTAACCGTCTGCGATGTTTCGTTTTTCTCTTCAATTTTTGTTGTCTCCTCGCCATCAAGATGAAAGACATACTCTTTCACATCAATTCCTTCTGCTCTCATTGCCTCTCGTAGCCGTGCCTGAAGTTCAAGTTTAACGGCGCTTGTATTCAATCCACGGCTCTCCAACTCCTTCTTTAGTTGCTGGATCTTCAATTCAGTGAACTTTGCCATGTCCTTGTTGTCCTCTGGAATTTATTCAACAATTCCTCTTCTGACATCAATTGTAACGAATTTGCTGCAAATGTTCTTATTTGCCCTTTTGCTAGGTTCGTATCGCTAAACTGTTGAATAAATAACTCCAATATTAAATACTGGAAAAATGGCCTTTATTAAAATACTTCACAATAACAATCAAACTGTGCAACGAATAGCTTAATAACCAAACTGATAGCTTAAATGAAACTGACTTTCAAAATAATACTGCTATTGCTCGCTAGATATCGTCTTAGTCGTAACTGCTTGACAACTCAAATCAAACTGAATTACAGCGCCTCTACATCTGTCGCCTTTTATACTCTTTGGTTTCCTCGTTCGCATCTTCTAGACGCTTCCAGAAGCTACTAGTCCAGTAGCTCTCAAACTTCTCAGCTGTAACTACAATTGCACAATCTTATAGTTTTTCTCATTGCATACTTATGAGTATCTCAGATATATGCATGTGTTAGTGCATTGACTCTCCGCTGCTCGTATACGTACATGGTACATATATGTAGACGCAGTTATTGTTTCGTTTATGTAGATACATAATGATTGAATTACTGATGTACATTCACGTCACTGCTTAGCATCGGCTTAGAGACGGCAGCACTCCTTAGTTTTGCTAATATTCGTAACATTATGTATGCTGTGTACTATATGTATGCACATATTTACGTATGTATATGGCGGCCACCGTGGTGTGATGGTAGCGTGCTCCGCCTACCACACCGTATGCCCTGGGTTCACACCCCGGGCAAAGCAACATAAAAATTTAAAAATAAGGTTTTTAAATTAGAATAAAATTTTCTAAGCGGGGTCGCCCCTCGGCACTGTTCGGCAAGCACTCTGAGTGTATTTCTGCCATGAAAAGATCTCAGTGAAAACTCATCTGCCTTGCAAATGCCGCAACATAGGTACTTTCGTACAAAGCTGTCACAACAACTTTTTTTGTTCATTTGACTACTAAAACCGTCAATTACGAATCAACGATTTTTGCACAGTTGATTCAACATCTTGTTGCGATGGATAAAAATTGACAGAAATTTCGGTTGAATTTACCTCTATTTCGGTTGATTTTACCAGTCTTTTTCTTTCAGTGTAATACATTTCCCATACCGGATGCTTCTGAAATATTTCAATCATTGATTTTCACAAATTCTCTTGATCTAAAAAATTTCAACCAGGTGGCAACCCTAGAAAAAATGTTTAGCAATTAGGGCTACTACGTATCTTCGAAGAAATACACGGTATTCTATAATACGTTTATTTTATTAATTTACCCATTCTAAATTTTTTAATAAGGTGGCAACTCTAATTTTTTTTCGCCAAAAATGATCCTGGGACTTCGGGGTACAATACGTAAAAGGAATAATTTAAATCGGTTAAGTAGTTCTGGAGTTTTGAAGCCTGTAACAAACTCACACAACATTTTTATACATATAGATTACAAGCAGGGAATTAAATCACCTTACCAAGGCTGCCGGCTTGAAATCGCCACGCCTGCGAATATTTTCGAAGAATGATCCCAAACGTTTTTCTTCCCACCATTTGACTGGAACATGTCATCTTTAAAATTTTTTTTCTTTTCAAAAACTCCCGATTTAATTATTGGCAAATGTTATATTTACATTGAAACATATGCATCGTTTTGGGCGAATAATTCTAAATCCATTGTCCATTTTTTTAGTGCATTTTGTGAATGAGATCTTTTGACATTTCCGTACTAAAAGACACCCAGCAAGCGTACTTTTATTATAAGCTTTATTTCGTTGCAAACTGTTACAATGAAAACACTAGCTAACTTACCGAATTGCATGGAAAGCAACAATAAAAAGTAATCGAGTTGAGTTGGCTAAGCGGTTTCAGTTGAATTGTCGACCTGAATGATAGTGTTGTATAGTGTTGCATATTCAAAAATAGGGCACTATTGTGAACGTGCGAATGAAATGAACATACGAATGTGCAGATAAACAAAAATAACAAAAAAACAGCGTGGCGGCAGGGTGACATACATACAAACAAACACACGCATTTCATGTATTTTGTTTTTGTAATTCTCTGGTTGAGTGTCAAAAACATACTGCGCTAGAAGTAGAAATGTCAAAGCAGCTAAAAAAATTTACCATCTGTATGGTTTTGCCATAATGAAATTGTTTAGCTAGTTGGAGCTTTTTTTTCGAGCTCGCGTAATAAAAAAACCCCTATAGTTGTTTCTTTTTTGCAAGCGAGCTTGAAAAAAATGCTTCAACTAACTAAACATTTTCATTATGGCAAAACCATACAGATGGTGGAAGTTTATCAGTGAACGTGCGAATGAAATGAACATACGAATGTGCAGATAAACAAAAATAACAAAAAAACAGCGTGGCGGCAGGGTGACATACATACAAACAAACACACGCATTTCATGTATTTTGTTTTTGTAGTTGGAGCTTTTTTTTCGAGCTCGCGTAATAAAAAAACCCCTATAGTTGTTTCTTTTTTGCAAGCGAGCTTGAAAAAAACGCTTCAACTAACTAAACATTTTCATTATGGCAAAACCATACAGATGGTGGAAGTTTATCAGCTAATTGTTAATTTTTTTAGCTGCTATGACATTTCTACTTCTAGCGCAGTATGTTTTTGACACTCAACCAAAGAATTACAAAAACAAAATACATGAAATGCGTGTGTTTGTTTGTATGTATGTCACCCTGACGCCACGCTATTATTTTGTTATTTTTGTTTATCTGCACATTCGTATGTTCATTTCATTCGATCGTTCACAATAGTGCCCTATTTTTGAATATGCAACACTATACAACACAATCATCCAGGTCGACAATTCAACTGAAACCGCTTAGCCAACTCAACTCGATTACTTTTTATTGTTGCTTTCCATGCAATTCGGTAAGTTAGCTAGTGTTTTAATTGTAATAGTTTGCAACGAAATACAGTTTATGTATGATAATCTTAAATTATACCACTGTTAAACTGTGCGATGAACGATGGTGTGCTACAAATCGACCTTCCCGGAGGCACGGAAATTGTCGGCTATGCAGATGATATTGTCGTAGTAGCAGTGGCCAAGAAACTTGATCTGCGCCAAGCATTACGTAATGACGCCGTGGGAAGAATAAAGGAATGGCTGACGAAAATGGGGCCGAAGACGGCTAGCAATAAGACAGAAGTGGTTTTGGTGAGCTCAAAGCGGAGTGAGGATGAGTTAGTCCTAACCATAGGAGATTATCAAATAAATGCAAAGCCTTTCGCGAAATATCTAGGGGTAAACATTGACTCAAAACTAACTTTTAAGGAGCACTTCAGGGCGGTGGGGGAGAAAATTTCAAGAATTAGTGGAGCCCTAGCGCGAATAGTGCCCAACATCGGCGGCCCAGGAGAAGCTACCTGTCAGCTATTATTCAACGTAACTAGCTCGATAATATTTTAAGCAGCACCAGTATGGCACCGATCTAAAATGGTCCACCAAAAAGATATACAAGCAGCCTACCGTATTACTGCGATACGAATAGCATGTGCTTATCGAACGTTGTCCGCCGACGCCATCTAAGTTTTATCCAGGAAAATCACAGTAGATCTACTCTCGGGTGAAATGGCCGATCTGTATGGCATTGGACTCTGCCGACCATCTGAAGATGCTAAGAAAAGCGCAAGTTCAGGAAAAATAGTTAGGTGACAAGAACGGTGGGAAGAATTGAGAAAAGTGCGCTGGACCTTCATGCTAGTTCAGAATATAGCGGAATGGTACGACCAAAAACACGGCCAACTAGATTACCTCCTCACACAGACATTGAGCGGTCACGGCGGCTTCAAGGAATATCTACATAAGCGTTGGATAGGGTAGGATCCTGGACAAATAGATTGTTGGACTGCTGTGAGCAAGATGGCCTTTATAGTTATGACGTAATTGATGCATGCTGAAAGGGGACGCAGAGAAATGTGCATGCGAAGTAGTGGCGACTAAATCGCCCTTCTCCCTCTTGACGTTATGCTTAACGGCGGTCCCACGGAGTGCAGATACATGAACAGAATTAGCCTGGTTTCATTGGGCCACTTGAGGCTAGTGCGCTACCCCAACGTCCAATAAATAAACAAACAAAAAATACCGATGTTATAAATGGCAGTCTCCTCAAATTTTGGTGAGATTACTACCGCAATTCACCTTAATGGCTTAATATCTGCGACCAGTTATACATGTCACTTTCATTATCCTGTTTGTAACGATCCCCTGAAGAAGTCAAAAATAACGTGTTATTTAGTGAAAACCCCGTTTTTCCTATGCTGAGCAAAAAGAAATATAAAAACAAATAAAAGTACTTAAAAACGAATTTATATCAATTTAAACTTCGCGTCATGGGTAAACCATCCGACAAAACAGATGAACCAAGGGGCTTTATAATGTCAAGAGTTGATAGTGAGGAATCGTTAAAAAATTTATCCCCATTTTTATCTTCTGATGTTGTCATGGTCCATGCTTTTGCACCATATGGCCATTCGTTCCCCATCAAAACCATATTTTTCGCTTCTTTTTCCAGTTTGTAGTAAGCAGAACGTACGGCGCGTGTGTTAAGGCCGATGATATCAATGTCATCAGCATATGCTGGTAATTGCACACTTTTATAGAATATTGCTCCAGAGCGGTTAAGTTCTGCAGCTATTATAATTTTCTCCAGCATCAAATAAAAGAAATCGCACGATAGTGGGTCACCCTGCCTGAAACATCGTAAGCTGAGTCCTAGAAAACTGCTAGTATTTGCCGGGAGGATTGGGGTTCTTTCGTTTGGTGTCCAAACAAATTCCTGTAACACTATGGATATATTAAGTCTATGTGATGTCTGTTATTGGCCGACCAGTTCAACATAACCTAAACTCCGCACATTGGAAGCCTCTCCACTACAATATTGCGGAACCAGCGTTAATAGCTAAATTAACTGTGTTAAAAAATAAAGGTCATAAAACATTTGAACTCCTTAACATTACCTTTTGTTTGCGTTATTTTAATAATGACTACTTTTTTATGAATACTCATCGCATTTATAAAACACACAAACCCTTTAAATTGCTTTCTTTGCATCATCATTATTTTTTTAAGTTTGTTCTGACGTTGGACTCCATTTCCATGACTTTTATTTGACTTCACAGTCATTTGTTGCAGCTAAATATGCTACGTAATGATTTTTGATTTTATGTATATCGTTTGTGTCATTATACATAACTTCTTGGAAATTAATTCCATTGCTCCCTAGTGGTAATAATGCACATTTTGTTACCATTTATTTGTTCTCTTTTGTTTCGAAGTTCCACTCATTTGCTTGAAGCGTTATTTTGTTTTTGTAATTACTCTCAATTTTCGGGAGCAAATCTATAAAATTTAATATTAAGTGCATTGTTAAGAGCATAGATTAAAGAAAATAAGTAAAGATATCTAAGTTCGGGTCAAACATCCTGGCAGACCAAGTAGAAATGGGAAGTGGTAAATACCCGGTAAATTTGTTATATATGGTAAGAACGGGTTATGAGGTGGGTTTTGTCTAAGGCTGGGGTAACGCTCAGTCAATCCAGAGTCGAGTAAAGGTCCCACATACTCCTACTGAATTAAACCACAATATTTATATGTTACGAACACACGCACACACGGCTGGATGTGTTAGAAGTGCAGCAGCTTTCCGTTCCAAGATGGTATGGGAGGGAGGAGAGCGTCGGCTAACGGTCGTCGTACCAGAGGAGGGATCGGTAGGGCGGTTGAACGGTGATAGGGTAACGGACGTATTAGTACGGCGGTATGGAAGTAGTGGCGGGATCAGACGGGCGGGAGACCTGCAAGAGCCTGCGAGGACTCGGTTAGTGCTAGATCCACCGCTGGGCACCCCCGCCTCCCTACTTGCAAGCTAGATAGAAGGTGCGCAAGGGGGCGGGACTGTACCAGCCGATAAAGCGTGGATCGATCCGTGGGCGGAGGGGAAGTGCACCTTAAAGGCACAGCGGTAGCCCCTTGTGCGCACGAATCAGTTCAAGGCCGAAGCCAGAGCCGTGGAGAGGGGGTTGTGCGGTCGTTCGGCCGGCGGGTCACTCCCCACCGAACCAGGGCGACGGAGGGAGAGAGTCCGAAAACACCACTCCAGTCGTCCAGGCCCAGCAGGGGGTGACTCGCGTCATGGCCGCACCCTCTTCTCCCCAGCCCGCTAGTGGGAGTGGTCATATATGCCTTAGGCATCGGCTCCGGCCAGCTTACTAGCCCATAGCTGAGGGCGGGAGGGGTTGCTTAGTCGTTCGGCGTCGTGCCACTCGACACCTGGATGGGCGACGGAGGGAGAGAGTCCGAAGACACCACTCCAGTCGTCCAGGCCAGATGAAGGGTGACCCGCGCCATGACACCGCTCCCTTCCGCTCAGCCCGAGCTGAGGGGTGGCTTGGTCATTAGGGCGTCTTGTCAGTCAACACCTAAGTGGACGACGGAGGGAGAGAGTCCGAAGACACCACTTCAGTCGTCCAGGCCAGATGAAGGGTGACCCGCGCCATGACAGTGCCCCCTTCCGCTCAGCTAGCTAGCCGGAGTGGTAATTATGTCTTTAAAAAGACAACCACTCCCGCTGGCTCACATGCGAGGACGGAATTGCAAAATGCAAATTCACTCCTTTTATACGGCGTGCGCCACAAAGCACTGGAGAAATACACCACTACTGTGGTTATTGCCTTGTTGCTGGAGAAATACTGTCTGCCATCAGCTTTTCGTTGCATGTGGCCATTTACCATATGCTGGTTGTATCATTGCTGCCTGCCATCAGCTGTAGGTTATTGTATGTACTATATAAAGGCATAGCTTCAGGCGCAAGTAAGAAAAGAGGTCCAGGGGGGTTATATTATTATAACGCTACGTTACAGGGTAAATACCCATATATTTACCAAAAATAGGGGCATAAATTATCTTTTAGAAAATATGGGAAAGAAACACACAAATTCAATCCAAAATGTGCAAAATTGTTGAGTATTTATCCATTGCTATCGGTTGAATTAGTTTTAATCTGTAATACAGCGTTTTCCAAAAATCTTTACCCAATAATGTATGACATTGCAAAAATTTTAATTGGCCCAGCAAACATTTTAAGTCAAAATGGAGCCAGAAAAAATATCTAAATCGGGGCGTTTGCAGTCGTTAGGAGCTCATTTGGGAAGCCGAAATGAATGGCCTTCTTGCGACGGTTGTCCTATATGAGCATATTCTCAAATATCATATAAGCCTAAATAACTTTTAAACAGCTCATAATTGGCTTATTTTGGAACTCTTTCCAATAACTCTAATGAACTCTTATTATATGACACCTATTTGGCGTATTTAAAAAATAAATTACACCTTGGCATTAAATAACAAAATATTTAGGAGGAAACCATAAAAAGTAGGGCACACCGTCGTCAGCGCTTGTTGGTGGCATATCAAGTTCGACACACCAGGACAAAGTGCGACAGTTTCGCGATCACATTAAACAATGTTCAAAACACTTAAATTTTTAAGATGTCGATGACTGTGGAAAAGCGCATGAGCAGAAAAACGTCGATGTCACTACAAAAAATTTAACAGCAAGGGTGTCAATGTAGAAATGTAATTCATTTTTTATACTCAGCTGTGCAGAGCTCACAGAGTATATTAATTTTGTTCGCATAACGGTAACCAGTAACAGCATAAATTATCGAGATAGATATAGACTTCTATATATCAAAATGATCTGGGCGAAAAAAGAAATTAATTTAGTCATGTCCGTCCGTCCGTCCGTCCGTAAACACGATAACTTGAGTATCTTAATGAAATTTGGTATGTAAGTTCCTGGGCACTCAGCTATTTAAATTGAACGAAATCGGACTATAACAACTCCCACTTTTCGATATCGAAAATTTCGAAAAACCGAAGAAGTGCAATAATTCATTACCAAAGCCGGTTAAACCGATGAAACTTGGTAGGTGGGTTGATCTTATGACGCAGAATAAAATAAAATAAAATTGAAAATTAGTAAACCTTTGGAAAATGGGCGTGGCACCGCCCACTTTTAAAAGAAGGTTATTTAAAAGTTTTGCAAGCTGTAATTTGGCAGTCGTTGAAGATATTATGATGAAATTTGGCAGGAACGTTACTCCTATTACTATATGTACGCTAAATAAAAATTAGCAAAAATTTACCAATCCTTGTGAAATTTGGTAAGGGCATAGCGATAACTGTTTTCTGTGAAAATGGGCGAAATCGTTTGAAGCCACGCCCAGTTTTTATACACAGTCGACCGTCTGTCCTTCCGCTCGGCCGTCAACACGATAAATTGAGCAAAAATCGATATATCTTTACTAAACTTAGTTCACGTACTTATCTGAACTCACTTTGTATTGGTGTAAAAATGGCCGAAATCCGACTATGACCACGCCCACTTTTGCGATATCGAAAATTACGAAAAATGAAAAAAATGCCATAATTATATACCAAATACGGAAAAAGGGATGAAACATGATGATTGGATTGGTCTATTGATGCAAAATATAACTTTAGAAAAAACTTTGTAAAATATTAAGTATACGAAAATGAAAAAGTTCTGCAGGGCGAAATCAAACCCCATATATAAATAAATTAGCGGTGCCAGACAGATGATGTTCTGGGTCACCCTGGTCCACATTTTGGTCGATATCTCGAAAACGCCTTCACATATAGAACTAAGGGCCACTCCCTTTTAAAACCCTCATTAATACCTTCCATTTGATACCCATGTCACACAAACACATTCCAGGGTTACCCTAGATTCATTTTCCTACATGGTGATTTTCTCTTATTTGACAAAGGATGAAGGAAAATCGTTCCAAACAACTTCACCCTTGGTCTAAAATTTAGTCGATATTTCCCAAACTATGTGATATGGAATTAAAAACCACTTATAAACCATCTACGAAACCAACGCAGCTAAGCTCTCAGCTGAGTACGTAATGTTCGGTTACACCCGAACTTATCCTTCCTTACTTGTTTTTAATAAAAAAATGTTTCTAATAAAATATCAATATTTGTTCCAAACTTGCTTTGACAAATATAAATATTTGGCATGCCGTCATATCGGAGCCATAAAAGGCTCCCAAATGATCCTTTTTCTGATGCCTTAATTTACCACTCATTTTCGATTCTTAAATTATGAGCGACATGAGCATGTTTCAGGGGTAGCTTATGAGAACATTCTCGAAGTCCCTAAAATTCTGGAGTTTAATAATATGTGAAAAATATGAGCCTCAGAATTTTTATCACCTAAGAGTCTGCTATGACTCAAATTTGATGAAATTATAAACAAAGAAAAAATATTAAAATTGGTAAACTAGGCAGCTCCGGAATAAAAATTCAGAAATTTTTCTATGACAATTTATCTTAAATTAAATTTGAGTTCAATTAAAATTTATTTAATTTCTATTAACAGGATAATTTCAGGGGAGTTTTATTACCCAAAATTGCTTTCCTATATTTTCCGCTTCGTATATGTGTCAATAATTCTTCCTAAAAGCCCTGAATTGTATCATTATAGAACTTAAAATAAACATAAACATAAATCACATCCGAAAGAGGCCTGTGTAGGAGTCATATTAGCGGTAAAGTATGAGCTGCTCATGCGCCTGCTAGGAGTTATATCGTATTTACTTCACGCTCCTAAATGAGTTCGGACTAATTGTCGACTTCGAATGTTTGCTGGGTTGCTTGCTTAAAATCAAAACGAAAATTTCTTAATTTAAAATTATGTATCAATTTAATTTCTGAACTGTCATTCCAAACAGACTTGATTCAAATTATTATTAAATATCCAAAAAAAAGATACCAAAAAGGAATATTCCGAGTATTTTTCGGGTATTTACCCATAAAAATGGGAAATACCCGGTAGAATTCCATCTCTAATCCCAAGTAATAAAAGTGTAATTTTAATAATTTCTGTGAATAACAGCTTCTAGGGAACTTGATTTAATTTTCACCAGAGTTGAAATTTAACGAGAGTTGAAATTTTACTTTTTGAAAGTACTTGCGGCATGGGTATAAGCTGTTTTCTTTACTTTTAGTGTAAAACTAACATTTGGATTAAAGAATGCAAAGCGAACTTCATACATTATACTGGTGAAAACCCAGTTTCTATCTACTCAGTCTACTGACCGTTGCACTGCTCGTTGTATAATTCGTCTGTAAAAATGGCACTACTGCAAATGCCAAACACATATTTAAACTATGATAATGTTCACACTTACACTTTTTTTTGTGTTTCGTGGAAGGAGGAAATGCTTTATGCACTGAACTGACATTTAAGTCTCATTGCGAAACTCTCCGAGTGTAGGACTCCCTGCTTCCATAAAGGGTTATCTACTAAAACCTAACCTCCCACGGCCCGCGCAAATCCCCGTACGTGGGACTGCGTTTAGCATTACTTCGGGCACAGATGCGCACTACGTGAGCTCCATGGCTATTCTCCTCGTTTACTGATAAGTATATGCGTCACATATGTGTTGAGCGTATCCCATATGTCTTTTATGTCATCTTATGTCATGTTATTAATGATACTGCATGGGGATAGGTCGCCAAGTATCTCTTCTACCCCCCTTTGCTGATCCCAGAAGTGCCCGAATTTGAAGAAGGTGTGACGTACATCGTCTATTTTCCCACAATACAGACAGCTCGGGTTATCAATCTTGCCCATTCTGTGCAAGTATTTGCGGAAGTAACCGTGTCCGGTTAGAAACTGGGTCAGGTAAAAGTCTACCTCTCCGTGTGGTCGCTTCAACCATGGATTCAGTTTAGTCCACTTTTCTACGCTGTTGTTGCTTCACTGTTCTTGCCAGCGTCGAATCGATTATTCTCGCGGCTGCATGGCAACAGCAGCTCTACTCGCTTGCGGTCCAATCGTATATATAATCGTTCCAATATACATTATTTATACACCCTGTCAGAAAATCAACAAAACAAAATCAGTCATTCTAACACAGTTCGCACACATTTTGTCTAAATTGTTGCTTTTATAGGGGAAAATGTAAAAGCAAAACTACTGAAATGAAAGAATAACAGATTGAGGCGTCTTTAGACGAACGCACATACATATGTACATATAATTGGTCTCATGTAAGAACCGCTTAAGGCAACATAAAACAAGTTTGATTTATTATACAATTTGCCAAAACTATTAAGTGACAACTTGAGTTGTATTTTATGACATACTTGAATTTTAGACTTATGTGCTTATTGCAAAAAAGCACAAATATGCTTGAATACTTACACTTGCGGGCTCCGCAGGTCGTATACGTAATTTTTCTGTTGGCAAGCAAAGAGCCCTCGTATAAACTGATAATACCCCAGATATATGAAGCTGAATGCAAGGAATAAAACCGATTCAAATAACTTTATACATATACCCAACTTTATGCCCTCACTTACATATAAGTAGGGTAACCCAAAATACGTAAAAACAAGTAAGGAAGGCTAAGTTCAGGTGAAACCGAACATTACATACTCAGCTGACAGCTTTGGAGACAAAATAAGGGAAAATCACCATGTACAAAAATCAACCTAGGGTAACCCTGGAATGTGTTTGTATGACATGGTTTTCAAATGGAAGGTATTAAAGAGTTTTTTAGAAGGGAGTGGGCCATAGTTCTATAGGTGGACGCCTTTTCGAGAAATCGCTATAAAGGTGGGACAGGGGTGACCTTAGAATGTGTTTGTACGATATGTGTAACAAATTAAAGGTACTAATGAGGGTTTTAAAAGGGAGTGGCCCTTAGTTGTATATGTGAAGGCGTTTTCGAGATATCGGCCAAAATGTGGACCAGGCTGAGCCAGAATATCATCTGTCGGGTACGGCTAATTTATTTATATATGTAATATCACGAACAGTATTCCTGATAAGATTCCAAGGGCTTTTGATTTCGCCCTGCAGAACTTTTTCATTTTCTTCTACTTAATATTGTAGGCGTCACACCCATTTTACAGAGTTTTTTCTAGAGTTATATTTTGCGTCAATAAACTAATCCAATTACCATGTTTCATCCCTTTTTTCATATTTGAGATAGAATTATGGCATTTTTTAAATTTTTCGTAAATTTCGATATCGAAAAAGTGGGCGTGGTCATAGGCCGATTTCGGCCATTTTTTATACCAAGATTAAGTGAGTGCAGATAAGTACGTGAACTAAGTTTAGTAAAGATATATCGATTTTTCTTCTTAATATCGCATATAAAGTCCTTTCAAGTGTATTCTGCGAAAGATTGAAGCCCACCGTAAACCGGCTGATTGGACCTTATCAGTGCGGCTTCAGACCTGGTAAATCGACCATCGACCAGATTTTCACAATGCGCCAAATCTTGGAAAAAACCCGTGAAAAGAGAATCGACACACATCACCTCTTCGTCGACTTTAAAGCCGCCTTCGACAGCACGAAAAGGAGCTGCCTATATGCCGCTATGTCTGAATTTGGTTTCCCCGCAAAAATTATACGGCTGTGCAAAATAACGTTGAGCAACACCATCAGCTCAGTCAGAATTGGGAAGGACCTCTCCGAGCCCTTCGAAACTAAACGAGGTTTCAGACAGGGTGACCCCCTATCGTGTGATTTCTTTAATTTGATGCTGGATAAAATTATACTAGCTGCAGAACTTAACCGCACTGGAACAATATACTATAAAAGCGTGCAATTACTGGCGTATGCTAATGACATTGATATCATCGGCCTAAACACCCGCGCTGTTAGTTCTGCTTACTCCAAACTGGAAAAAGAAGCGGTAAAGATGGGTTTGATGGTGAATGAGGACAAAACGGAGTACCTGCTGTCATCGAGCGAAGAGTCAGCGCATACGCGCCTTGGCAACCACGCTTCTGTTTGCAGCCATAATTACGAAATAGTAAAAGACTTCGTTTATTTGGGAACCAGCATCAACACCAGCAACAATATCAGCACTGAAATCCAGGGAAGAATCAATCTTGCCAATAAGTGCTACTTCGGACTAGGTAGGCAATTGAAAAGTAAAGTCCTCTCTCGGCGAACGAAAATCATACTCTACAAGTCACTTATCGCACCCGTCCTGCTATATGGGGCAGAAGCATGGACCATGACAACAGCAGATGAACCGGCTTTGGGAGTGTTCGAGAGAAAAGTTCTTCGAAAGATTTATGGACCTCTACGCGTTGGCGATGGCAAGTACCGAAGAAGATTTAATGATGAGCTGTACGAGCTATATGCAGACACCAACATAGTCCAGCGAATTAAAACGCAGCGGCTGCGTTGGCTAGGCCATGTTATGCGAATGAAAGATGATGCTCCGGCTAAGGAAGTGTTTCTATCGAAACCCGCCTATGGAAGCAGAGGTAGAGGGCGGCCCCCACTCCGTTGGAAGGACCAGGTGGAAAACGATTTAAACTCCCTTGGTGTGAACAATTGGCCAAGGTTGGCGGAGCGAAGGAGCGACTGGCGCGCCTTGTTGGACGGCCATAACCGTTTAGACGGTTAAGCGCCAATTAAGTAAGTAAGTAATATCGATTTTTGCTCAAGTTGTCGTGTTAACGGCCGAGCGGAAGGACAGACGGCCGACTGTGTATAAAAACTGTGCGTGGCTTCAACCGATTTTGCCCATTTTCACAGAAAACAGGTACCGCCATAGAATCCATGCCCCTACCAAATTTCACAAGGATTGGTAAATTTTTGTTCGACTTATGGCATTAAAAGTATTCTAGACAAACTAGATGAAAAAGGGCGGAGCCATGCCCATTTTGAAATTTTCATTTATTTTTGTATTTTGTTGCATCATATCATTACTGGAGTTGAATGTTGACATAATTTACTTATATACAGTAAAGATATTAAATTTTTTGTTAAAATTTGACTTTAAATCCGATTTTGATTTATCTAGCACATATATAGTAATAGTAGTAACGTTCCTGCCAAATTTCATCATGATATCTTCAACGACTACCAAATTACAGCTTCCAAAACTTTTAATTACCTTCTTTTAAAAGTGGGCGGTGCCACGCACATTGTCCAAAATTTTACTAATTTTCTATTCTGCGTCATAAGGTCAAGCCACCTACCACGTTTCATCGCTTTATCCGTCTTTGTTAATGAATTATCGCACTTTTTCCGTTTTTCGACATTTTCGATATCGAAAAAGTGGGCGTGGTTGTAGTCCGATTTCGTTCATTTTAAATAGCGATCTGAGATGAACACCCAGGAACCTACATACCAAGTGTCATCAAGATACCTCATTTTTAAATTTACCCAAGTTATCGTGTTTACGAACGGACGGACGGACGGACGGACGGACATGGCTAAATGAATTTCTTTTTTCGCCCAGATCATTTTGATATATACAAGTCTATATCTATCTCGATTAGTTTATGCCGTTACGGATTACCTTTATGCGAACAAAGTTAATATACTCTGTGAGCTCTGCTCAGCTGAGTATAAAAATACTGATAATTAGGCCTTATAAAATGCCCTTAAAGTCTAAATGTTTGCTTAATAATATGCATTTAAGGTCCCTATAAGCCGTAAAATATGATTTTATTTTCGGAAAGTACCGGGTGTTCTATAAGTAATCACGCTAATGGAAATGGCTCTAAATGTCACTTCGGGTTCAATATTTTTCAAGTAAAAAAGACAATACAATAAACTGGTTTCCCCTTCATGTATTAGTCTCTTGTTTTGATTCTTGTTGAACTGTTCAGCCAAATCACCCGATTTCTTTAACCGAGCTAGATTTCTTTTTATGTATTTTTTTTGTGTGAATGCAAACCTCAGAATCTTGAATTTCTTAAGGTAATTATTCGACAGGGATTATAGGACCTGTTGCCTAAATTTTAGCAAGGGTGACAAAATCACCAAACAACGGTTCATCGACTCTGGCGGCAACCATTTGGCCGATGTAGCTTTCTTCGCGTTATGGAATAAATTCTAATGGAATACATAAACCGACCCAAAGTTTTTGATTAAAAATATATATATCGGCTGAGTCCTATATATGCCAATTTGGCAAAGAGGCTAAAAACTCAGTTTGGTTTCCAATTCAATACAGATATTTTTCATACACTTTTGAACTTTTTCTATGCCTTCCCTTGCTTTGTGTCCATAAATTTACTTTAATGCACGAAGGTCATATTGTTGAATTACTAAAACTCATATTTTAGCTCTAAATGCTACAAAAAAATAGGGAATGTTCATATTTTTTGTAAAATATGCAGAAATATGCATTTATGATAAAATATGCTATATAAATTATAGTTAAAAATTCATATTTTTTTGGGAAATGTATGCATATTTCATTGGTTTAATGGTTAGGTTGAACTGGCCGGTCAATAACGATCTCACATAGACTGAAGGCGTCCATAGTGTTGCCAGAAATTGTTTGTCGACCAAACGGAAGAACCCCAATCAGATGCCAGGCGTTATGTTATAGAATAACTCCGTCCTCTTGGCAAATAATAGCAGTTTCTAGGACCCAGCTTAATTGCTGACTCAAAATCTGGCAACTCTGCCGCCCCTAATAGCTGGAGCCTTGACCTGGCGAGCGCAGGACACGAACACAGAACGTGCTCAACCGTTTCTTCTTGGAGCTCACACATCCTGCACTGGCTGTTACTGACAAAAACTAACTTATAAGCATGTGACGCCAGAAACTAGTGTCCAGTCAGTATGCCCATTCTGAGTCTTAAGTCTTCGCTCTTCAGAGATATGAGCCACTTTGTCAGTCTAAAATCGTAGGCTTTGCACATGATCTTAGAAATTTTGCTGCCGCGCTGTGATCCACGCCTTTTCTGCTTAATGGAACATATGCAACTCCTGTCTCCTTTTGATTTCTCCCAAACGGATTGGGACGTTTATCGTCGACTCAACGTGTGTTGAAGCCTTCTTTGCCAACTCATCGGCCTTTTCGTTCCCTTCTATCCCTTTTTGACCGAGAACCCAGTAAAGATGTGTGGTCCGGCATAACCGAAGTTTTTCCAATGCTTCTTTGCATTCCAGAACACTTCTTGATGAAGTACTGTGTGAGATCATTGCCTTAATCGCAGCCTGACTATCAATATATATATTGACGCGACTAAAGCTTAAGCACGCTTCCTCCAGAATTTCTGCTGCTTTCTTCAATGCTATAATTTCGGCCTGAAAAACGATGCAGTAATCTGACAGACTGTAGGATCTGCTTATTTCTGGGTGGACACAGTAAACAGCAAATTTAAGAATTTTTTAAAACTTTCGTACAAATGTGGCAAAGTACCGTAAATACTTAGCAAATTTTGTTAAGGTTAAACGTTTAAGCATTTTTTTCAAATCGGCGTGGTCCCCAACCGATTTGGATTAGATATATATTTAAAGAGCCATACTTCTACCAAATTGTAAAATTAAATCAACGGCTTTTGATTTTCGGCTTCCTTGCAAATATATTCCACTGAATGTGAGCGGTGCCACGCCCATTTAAAAAAATGTCACTAAATATTAATTTTTCGCAATAAACTTGATTTTTCCATTTAATCTGTAGCTGTCTGTTCTTCCATTTTTCGAAATTTTCGTTATCAAAAAAATGGGCGTGGTTAAAATCTAATTTCGATCATTTTTAATACCAATATATATTGAAATCATGTTCGTGTACTAAATTTTGTGAATATATTGTGGCGTGTATTAGCATTTCTAACATCACTATGCTGTTAGTAAATAAACACAACAACAGTGAACCTTTTACATACATACATAGAAGACAACGAAGAATATTCCACACACCCAGCAGCTTGTAGCAAAGAGATTATTTCACATACACATATGCAGTCATCAGATAAGAGCGAAGAAGAAAGAGAAACAATCACACATCACGTTATCATCAGCTAAGAGCAAAAGTTGTTGCTCACACATACACACGCAGGTAGCTAGAAGAAAACCATAAGCTACATATATACATGTACATATATAGCTAAATAACCAAATATGTGTTACTTTGATACAACTGTTCCAGAAGGCATATTCGTGAAAAGTCTAGACCATAGCAGAAGTAGGCGAACGAGGCTAACTGAGAGTATAAAAGCAGCGCGGTGCCAGCGAAAATTCATCAGTTTGATTTTAACACGCTTAGTGAAGTAGGTGATAATTGTAAATGTGAAGTACTACTTCCAAAGTAGTCTATCGATTCGAACGATAGCAGAAGGTGCAAAATAAGCAGAATTTCCCAAAATTTGTTACAATATCTTTATGTTTGCTCAAGTTATCATGTTAACAGACGCATTGCTGGGTAAAAAAAAAAACAAGCGGCTGTGGCTTTCAAACGATTTTGCCCATTTTTTGAAGAAAGAGTTGATGTCGAGCTTCTCTTCCAACTTGCGTCATGTTTCTTATAATTTTGCGATGTAGAAGAGTTTTCACTGAGAAGCTTTTCATAGGATAGGTTTAAAATTGTTACGGCTTTGGTGTCATTCCTTGCCTTTTAGCCAGTATGTTCAAGGCATATTCATGATTTGAGTTTGCGTTTCATTTCGTTACGCAAATAAATGTTAATTTGAATATCTGCAGGCGTTTGGGAAAACAACTAAACTCTGAATGTTTAATTCGGCAAGAGAGAGAAAGGCAGCGAGCTGATTTTAGTTAAAAAAAATAGTTTATGAAAAAAAAATGTACGATATTAGATTGTTTGGCAAAAGAAGGATTAAATATTATCGAATACGATTTAACGTCTGACACGAACTATATTACCGCAGCTATTGACTTTCAGGTACAGAGCATACAATATCCTTCGAGGGTAGAAATAGAGGAAGTCTAGAACAGTGGTTATAGCGTTACAATCTAAAAGGGAACTTAGGATGGGCTACACAAGAAGCATTTTCAGGTCAATCAGGGTTATCGACATCCTGACTTTTTCCGTGTTTTATAGATGGAGGTCTATGCCATGTAGCGAGCAATACAGTTTCGGAGACCGATTTAATAATTTTTGTGGATAAAATATTAGATATAGCAAATCATATATAGCCTCGCTGGCGTCACTTGGGCAACTTAAAAGGGGCACAGCACTAACAAGGGGCACGAATATGGTAATGAGCTAGCAAAGGAAATAGCGTACAGCATCGCAAGACCACTACTTGGTTATCTGCTTACGGAAAACGGGGTTAATATCATATGGACAACGAATTTTCGTTAAAACACCCGAGACGATTGTGAGGTATTAAAGTGCTTATGGTAGTTTTTGCATAGTAGAGGAATGAGCTCCATTCTTAAACTAAATAAATTAGCAGTGAAAGTATTTATCGGCGTCACAGCTCAGTTTGCTATAACACAACCAAATCGTATTGCAAAAAACTCAATCTGCGGAAGCTGTCAGAATGAGGAGGAAGAAGAGTCGATTCAAAACTCTGCTCATGTCCAGGACTGCAAACAAGATGACTCAGATTTTTTCAGCACACGATTTTTCGACAATCCGGCAACTGTATGGAAGGAAGATGTTGGATGAACAAAAATTTTTAATATGACTTCCATCAAAAACATAAAAGCTAAACTACACCTTTTCCAGTTTAAGCTCAGAAAGTTCAGTTCAAGTTCAAAGACGTACAACTCAAGCTTAGAATCTCCAATTTAAGTTCAGAAAGTTAGAGGTTTTTGATTTACGGCATGCAAAACTTCTAAATTTCTTAAATTAATTTAGCCATGTCCGTCCGTCCGTCCGTAAACACGATAACTTGAGTAAATTTTGAGGTACCTTAAAGAAATCTGGTATATAAGTTCCTGGGCACTCATCTCAGATCGCTATTTAAAATGAACGAAATCGGACTATAACCACGCCCACCTTTTCGATATCGAAAATTTCGAAAAACCGAAAAAGTATGATAATTCATTACCAAAGACGGATAAAGCGATGAAACTTGGTAGGTGGGTTGATCTTATGACGCAGAATAAAACAAAATAAAATTAAAAATTAGTAAACCTTTGGAAAATGGGCGTGGCACCGCCCACTTTAAAAGAAGGTAATTTAAAAGTTTTGCAAGCTGTAATTTGCCAGTCGTTGAAGATATCATGATGAAATTTGGCAGGAACGTTACTCCTATTACTATATGTGTGCTAAATAAAAATTAGCGAAAAAAATTTTTTTAAAGTCAAATTTTAACAAAAACTTTAATATCTTTACAGTATAAAAGTAAATTTATGTCAACATTCATCTCCAGTAATGATATGGTGCAACAAAATACAAAAATAAAAGAAAATTTCAAAATGGGCGTGGCTCCGCCCTTTTTAATTTAATATGTCTAGAATACTTTTAATGCCATAAGTCGAACAAAAATTTACCAATCCTTGTGAAATTTGGCAAGGGCACAGCTTCTATGAAGATAACTGTTTTCTGTGAAAATAGGCGAAATCGGTTGAAGCCACGCCTAGTTTTTATACACAGTCGACCGTCTGTCCTTCCGCTCGGCCGTTAACACAATAACTTGAGCAAAAATCGATATATCTTTACTAAACTTAGTTCACGTACTTATCTGAACTCACTTTATCTTGGCATTAAAAATGGGCGAAATCCGACTATGACCACGCCCACTTTTTCGATATCGAAATTTTCGAAAAATTAAAAAAAGCCATAAATCTATACCAAATACGAAAAAATGGATGAAAGATGATAATTGGATTGGTTTTTTGACGCAAACTATAACTTTGGAAAAATCTTTGTAAAATGGGTGTGACACCTACCATATTAAGTAGAAGAAAATGAAAAAGTGGTGTAGGGTGAAATCAAAAGCCCTTGGAATCACGGCAGGAATACTGTTCGTGGTATTACATATATAAATAAACTAGCCGTACCCGACATATGATATTCTGGCTGAGCCTGGTTCACATTTTGGCTGATATCTCGAAAAGGCGTCCACCTATAGAACTAGGGCGCATTCCCTTCTAAAATACTCTTTAATACCTTCCATTTGATACCCTTGTCATACAAACTCATTGCAAGGTTACCCTAGGTTCATTTTCCTACATGGAGATTTTCCCTTTTTTTGTCTCCAAAGCTCTCAGCTAAGTATGTAATGTTCGGTTACACCCGAACTTGGCCTTCATTACTGGTTTTCTTTTTAATGTGGGCGGTACCACGCCTATTTTCCAAAATTTTACCAAATTTCTATTATTTATCATAACCTGGACCCACGTATCATGTTTCATCACTTTATCAGTCTTTGGTAATGAGCTATCGTATTTTATAGATTTTTCGGAATTTTCGATAACGCAAAAGTGGGCATGGTTATCGGTCGAGCCAGAGCCAAAGCTGGGATACCAAATTAAGTCAAGATATCTTAATTTTTGCTCAAGTTATCGTGTTAGCAGGCGGACGGGCATGACTCGATGAAAACCTTTTTCTGATAATTTTTAAATAATGAAGAATATATGTATCTATATGAACTCCTTTATTACATTACGTAATACCGTTATCCAATTTCAAAAGTTATAATACCCATCATCTGTACAAGTACACGCTGTGTATAGAAATCAGAGGTAAGTTTCGCATAGCGGGATGCATTAGAGTGTTGGCAGTTTGCTGCCTTCCTTTGTCGCGGAAAAGCGTATATGCAAGCAACTAAGTCACCCCATCACATACTCATGCCAAAATAGAGTACGCCATCTCATCAACGGCAAGATAAGTCCCTAGGGTCGCCACGCACCAGGATATCAAAACTTTTATTTAGGAAGGCTTTATATTTACATATATTTCTTCAGCACTGAACTCCTCCTAAACGAAAGGGCCGCTTTTGAAGAAATCTTGTAGTGGGACTGGAAGCGGGAGTGGGAATGGGTTTGGGAGTAGAAGGGAGATAAATGGGATAAGGTATGGACAAGAATCAGAAAAAAAGGAAGATAAAGTAGAAGCGAATGGGATAGAGAGTGAAGAGGGGAAGCGAGACTCACTTTTTAAATGTAGGAAAACCAAATTTCGGGCAGAATATATATGCATACAACTTAATATATATAAATTTCGTGTCAGAGTGTTTGTCCCTGATCGACTCCAAACTACTGAACCGATTTCAATCAAATTTGCACGCCGTGTGCAGCTTGGTCCAACTTGAAAGATACGATAGCATTCCTTTGAAGTTTTTATAGCACTTTTTTTTCGTGAAATGGTGCACGGGCCGACTGGGGTTGGGACTGAGACTTGGGCTAGGACTGGGATTGAGGTGGGAAAAAGGGATAGAGAAGTACCAGAAGTACTAGAGAGAAGAGAAAAGAGGGAAGCAGAAAGAGAGAGTTAAACGAAGATAGAGAGATATGGATAGATTGAGCGGAAAACATGTGAGAAAAGACGGAGAGGGAGAAAGAGACGCAGAAAAAGAGAAAGGAAGAGGGAATAATGAATAAAAAGATAAGGAAAAGGCGGAAAGAGGGGAAGGTAATGTAAGAGGTAAAAACTGCTTAAAAGTTATGCAGATAGACCAAAACACAAAGGTTTTGATAAGATTCGAACAAACGTTGAGCTCTCTAAGCAATGAAGACGTCTTTAAAAAAATCGATTCGAACTAATCGGAATCGGGAACACTATTAAGAAATCGACTCGAAATAGATTAAACTGTGCAAGCGTGTTAACTTTTATATTGACAGCAAAACAGCAATTAAGGCAATAATATCGCATATAATAGCATCTAAAAGTGTGTTAGAGTGTAAGCAGTCTCTGGAAAGAGTCGGGACAGGGATAAGCATACATCAATATTGGGTCCCAGGACATATGGGAATGAAAAAGCAGATGAATTTGCTAAAAAGGGACCATCCCTTGAATGTTGCTCCGTAGACGTCCCGATTAGATTGGGCGAGATTAAGAGAAGGCGAGAGGTGCACATGATCGACCAAGCGGGAAAGGCGTGGGTTCAAGCGCGGGGCTGTAAAGTATCGAAGGTTATGTGAAGGTCTTACAACCTTAGCCTAACAAAGTTGCTTCTATCATTAAAAAGAGAGGTCTGTAGATTCGTGACGAGTATTCTGACTGGACACTGCCTTCTAGCGTCACATGCCTTTAAGTTAGGCTAGGTCAGTGATAGCAGATGTAGGAAGTGCGTGTTGAAGGAGGAAACGATCATGCACGTTTTGTGCTCGTTAAGACTCCAGCTATTAGGAGTTATACAGCTGTCAGATCTAGAAGCAGAAAGTGGCTTAAGTCATAGAAAGCTTCTAGTATTTGCCAAGAGGACGAAGTAATTTTATAACATAGGCCCTGGTTTTTGATAGGGGTTTTCAGTTTGCTCGTTAAAATAAACTTTTGGTAACACTACGGACTCATTCAGTCTATGTGTGGTCCTCATGGACCGGACAGTTCAACCTAACCTAACCAGCATCGTTTTATTTTTCAAATCGACTCAGAATTCAGAATAAGCCTGAATGTCATTTCAGATAAACAGTCCTTATTTTGCAAGTATCAATCCCGGTTCGCCAGACAGATCTTATTTGAGGATTTTCATCCTTTTAGAGAAAAGACTTAGCTCTAAATTGACATAAGATCAAAGAAAAGTTGAAAAGGTCCATTAAAAATATTTCCTCTATTTTCTGTCTAAAAAATCGAAAAAGTTAATTTAATTCGTAATAATTCTAAACTTTTTACGTTCTCTAAAATGTCCACATACATACATATACTCACACATATACAACTGTATGTACAAGCGCACACAAACTTTGTTGTGCATAAAAAACGCTCTAGGCGTCAACAACAGCCATCAATCAACCTGTGGCACAATACAGATTGTCCTCGTTTATGGTATTTGCAAATTTGCTGGTTTGTTGCCTTTCTGTCTCTACCATTACAATCAAATGACAGGCGCTTATGCTTCCGGCACCACTCATTCTTCATCATCATTGGTTCGCTTATGTGATGTTGTTGTACTCATTATAAACGATAATTGCAGAAACATGAATGTTCTAACACATACTCGTATATGCACACATACATACATATTGAAATTTTAACAGCGCTTTTGCGATTTCCGGAAGAGCTTGAGTTTTAATTGCTTCATCAATGAAAGGAAAATATCGCATTTAAAGTTAAAAGTTAAATCTTCTTTAGTTGCCCCAGCAGTTGAAAATTCAATATACATATATATATATTATAACAAGGTTTAAAAAAGCTTAGTTAGAAGCATTCTTACATATAGAGGTAACTAGCTAATTGGGTATGTTGTGCAAGCATATGCGGCTTTGCCAAATGACACCACTACCAACACCGACAGCATTGGAAAGGATATGTGCGATTCTCGAGGCGAAATGAGGTTATGCTGGGCTTAATGAACTGAATGCTAGGGGAAGACAACACCAAATATTAAATGGGTGCCTTGTTTTAAATGACCGTTTACAAAGTTGTAAATGGGAACGATGACTTTACCATTGCTACTGCAATAAAAGGAGAGGTTTTGGAACGGGCGCTTGTCTCTACAGATCTATCTGCCTAGATTTCGAGCTAGAGTGTTCCTCGAAATCAATTTTTTGAGAACAATGGTTCATTCAGTTAGCGCTAGAATAACTCCAATCTTTGAGGAGTCCCATATTAAACGAACTATGGCGGAAGCGGAACAATTTGAAACTGTTCTGAATGCTCAGGTTGAGAGGTTCACTCTGGCATGTCAAAATGCGTTTAATTACTCCTCCCCACTGAGCACTTACGGTGGTAGAGGAAACCCGATATGGGGGACGAAGACCTCTCTTTAACAAGGCCGCGAGGAGTAAACAACACTCGAACTCAGAGCTTTAAAAAGAGCGATTTGGCACTTCGGGAAGACAAGCCGGACTGCTCGGTAATGTTCTGTAAAAAAAATTTTAAGCTATGATTACGCAAGCTTCAAAAAGATTGTCTCGAGGAATCCTGCCCCTTTATCTGCAAGCCTTGAAATAAATTCGAAATCAGCTTCTTTACAACAGCGAGGAAAAGCTCGCATGTCTCATCCAAGCACTTTTGACCATTCAGCTGGCCGTCGCTTCATCAAAAAATTCTGGAATGCCTGATTGCTTTTGATGTCCATTGTAGGTACCGGTTTATATAAAGAGCAGATTCTTCTTTCAATTAGTCATCAAACAGACAGAGGGGTCACTTGGAAGTAAAGAATCTTCGCTGAATACCTTTTTAAGCATCGAAGGAACATACAATAATGATGTACGACGGCCATAGAAAGGATCCCACCAGCACTGGGAGTTGAATAAACTTTTGTGGAACGGTCACGTCGACAATTTAGAAAAGAGTGAAAAGCTGTTATGGTTTGTGGCTATGGGTGGCATGCTACAAAGTTTGAGGGTAGGGACTGCAAAGTGGTTGCCTATGCTGATGACCTGGCAGTCCTCTTAAGATTGTCTGAATCATGTGGATTAGCTGGCAGCCCCAATAAAATGAAGTTGTTTCTGCTCACGGGGAGTTACAAGATCCCCCACCAAGAGAGGGTAAGTATTGCACTAAGAACCCGGCGTAACCGCAAATGTAGGCTGGCCTATCATTGCAGATGTTCCAGGCAGAGATCGGCGATATAAAAGATGCATAAAATGAGATGCTATCAGGAGCTTTAATTGTTAAGCACCTTAATATTTATTTAGATATTCCACAGGCTATCAAAGAGATCGAGGCCTGTTGGAGATTGCTTGACCTCGCTCGCAGTGCCATAATACAACTTTTTGATAGAAGTTGTCGCGGAACCAGGACATAAGGATATCCCTGCAACTACAGACTAGAATTCCGCTGCTCACTTGGCCGGAGGAGAAAGCCTTGAGTAAGTAGCTACTTGGCGTTATTTACCTGCGAAGAGATTCAGGCCAAGCTTCTCTTCCAATTTGCGTCGTACTCCTTTTTAAATTTTTCCTTCAAATTGGCGGCACAGGACCGATGCCGAATGGTACATGCAAGTCGTTTGAGCGCTCACTGAGACGCTTTTCATGACAGGAATACACTCGGGGTGTATGCCAAATCACTACCGAGGGGCGACTAATAAAAAAAAAAACTTTTTTTTCTACCCTTGAGTTGAACCCAGGCGGTAGGCATGCTACCACCGCAAATCAACTATGCTTGGTAATTGGAGTGTTGAGAAGGCATTGCCCAATGGAGTCCATGAGTAGCACTTTAATGTCACGGGCAGCTCCATCTGTATTCGCTAGTGAAAAAGTGGAGCCTTTGCGAGGACTAATAGTAAAAGTCGTGAGTATTTGTTGCATTTCCCTTACCTCCTGAAAATGTCGGTAGCCAATAAAAACAATAAACGCCGTTGAATATTTAGCTCAATTTAATATTTAATTTTATAACGACTCATCAGAAACAAACACCCACTTCCCGCTACGTACATTTATACATCAACACATACACACTTACAAAAAGTAAAATAGCATATCATAAATGAATATACATTGACTTAGAAAGTATTCATTCAACCATTGCGCTTTACACCTACCAACATCACCTGAAATCCATTATTCATAGAACAAAGGGGCGCAAGTGTGACACATAAAAACAGTCGAGCAACAAGATGAATATTCGTAAAAGTGGAAAGAGGGAGGAAGTGTTAAAAACTACCAGTTTCCATTGAATTTAATTAATTTCATTACTCTCTTATAAATGTTATAAAACACAAAAACAAAATAACAGTATCCGCTGATGATGGCTGACGATGACTTGTTGTATTTGGCGGCGTTGAAGACTATAAAGGAAGACAGTGGCTTTTATTGGTAATGGCAGGTGTGCGATAACTCGCTTGTGGTGACGGAAATGATCAACGTTAACGGGAAAAATAATATACTTTTATATACTACATACATGCTCGTATTCTACTGTTATAAAAGTGCAGATATACATGCATATACATACATATGTATGTATGTTGTGTACGTTTTGCATATACACTAGAGCGGGTAAATTTTTTTTGGTCATTTAATCAGAGCATAAGATAAAACAGTCACGAGGGGACCAAGAGCAGCAAGTGGAAAAATATACAGACATTCAAAACTGTGAAAAATACGTTAAAATGGTCAATTCTAAGTAAAACAATATTTTTTTTAAATAAATTACATTAAAATTATAAAAATTGTGTTTTTTGCTTATTACTTGAAAATATAGGTTTTTTAGAGCTTACGATTTCTTCTGGAACACAGGCGAGAACTTCGAGACTCGAGAAATCGAGATCTCGGCTTCTCGCGAGATTCTCGAATCCCGAAATACTTGTAAAGGTCACGAGATTCTCGAGTCTCCGAGATTCTCGAATCTCGAAATTCTCGTAAAGCTCGTGAGTTTCTCAAATCTCGAAATACTCGTTAAGCTCGAGAGCTTCTCGACATAGAATTTAGCCGCTGTAGTAGTTTAATACGTACTCTGTTTTTTTTTTAATTGGGATTTTTTTTTCACTTTATTGCGTTGGCTATGCCATTTCAATCAACTCGTACGTGTAAAATTTTTTTATAACATTTTTATTTTCCAACTCAGAGGCATAATTCATACATATCCATTTTTTAAAACAACGCGAACAATATTAAATATTTTAATATTAATATTTAGTAATATTTACAATGCCTCCAGAAAGAAGCTGGGTATGGCAGTATGCAACAAAAACGAATACTGGGGCCAATTGCTTTCTGTACAATGCAGCCATTGCCTGTAAAGGAAGTAGCACAACAGAAATTATACGGCATATTCAAAGTATTCACAAAATTTCAAGCGATTTTAGCCGAGATGGGTAAGTTTTCTAGAATGGTGTTGTTGGAACTCTTGTTTATAATATGTACATACATACATATTTTTATTATCACTAGCCACAAATCGAATCCCGAGCAGTTCCTTACTAAAAAACCGCAAAAGAACACATTCCCATTAAAAAAATGGAGCATATACACGGTGCAGAGGCTAAGCCTATAGTACGTAACCAACTGTCTAATTAATTTGGTTCGAGCACAGGATTTGAAAAATTTATGGAAGTGACGGTGCCCAGCTACAAAAAATATATTGACTAAAATTTAATACAAATTACATACATATTAATAATCTAAAATTAATAACCCATATTACCGTTTTCTATACAAAAAACTTTATACATACATATATGTATGCATATTTATCAAATGTTATGTGTTGCATTCTATTTTTTAATTGATAAATAAATGAATTCTGCTTATTACTTGTCTCGGAAATGCTTGCGAGAATAACGATACCCGAGATTGAAACGCGAACTCGAGTTCTCGAGCCTCGAACATCTCGTTTCTCACGAGATTCGAGCTTTCGAGTCCCGAAATTCTCGATTCGTGTGCTCGAGAAAAAATCATAATATATAATACTGTCAATTCAGATTCGAGAATCTCGCGAGAAGGCGACTCGTAATCGAACTTACAGCTATGGTGTCTTCAACAATTTTTCTTATATCATATGTAGATTACGTTTTTGCTATAGTCCTAATGAAAAAAATCCATCCATACAATTTGACCCGCTCTAATATACATGTATATGCTGTAGAGAAAATAAAGTCAATGGTTACCAAAGATATTTAAAGCGACACCAATCTTTTGGCTTTTGAATTAAAAATAAATACAAGGCGCGATGTACCTCCGAGGAGGATTAGGCCGAGTTTTTTTCCATTAAGCATCGTGCTACTTTTTAATTGTTTCTAAAACTCCAAACGGCATATGCAATTAGATGTATTTTCACTGAGAGGCTTTTCATGGCATAAATACACATGGAGTGTTTGCCAAACCGCGGCCGAGTGGCGATCATGCTTAGAAAAACTTTTTCTAAAATATTTGATTTTATACCTCCCGGGACATGAACCTAGAACCATTTGTGTGGCATGCGTGCACGCTACAACCATAAGAATAACATTTACCCCCGGTCAATTATACGGCGAAAGGCTATAGATTGGTAGGGACATTTTTTCGTCGTCTAATTAGTAGGTCATGTGCCTCTCAATGTGCCATTTCAGCGAAGCATATGTGCTGCGGGTTCGTTCGGAAATTTGGCATCCATAAGAATATCAAGAGTCTCAGCAGTTTAAATGATTCCTAGGCAAGAATCTTGCAAAGCACTACTAAGTTTTTTGTGGCCTGTATCGACTCGCATTGTTTTTGACCGCACTATATCTTAGCACACGACACTTTTATACTCCTTCTGCTAAGTCCAATATTAATGAAAATCCTTCATTTAAAACCCTCCTGATATTCGGCCTTAAACTAAAATAAAGGCGCGTTATACTTCCGAGGAGATTCAAGCCGAGCCTATTTTTCTATTTGCGTCTTGCCCCTTTTTTAATTTTTTGTACTAATTGGCGGGACGCGACCTACGTGGTTGATGCTGACTTCAAACGATATCTGCATTCAGATACATATTCGCTAAGAGGATTTTCATGACAGATTGTCGAGGGCGAACCAGCTTGGACATTTTTTTTTGTAATTGGAAAAACTTTCTCCCAAAGATTATGATGTTTCTTTTCGCGTTGCTGAGATGAAGACACTACAAACTCAACACGTCAGTCCTAAGTCGTATTTATCCAACCACCGAAGGAATATCTTGTTGCTCCTGCATATAGGACGCTACTCGAAAATGTTTTTCTAGAGACCAAGCCCGAATTTTAGTAAACTCCTGAAAGTTCTGTCTTTTGGTTATCGTTCGAATTGCTGAATTGTCAAATAAATAACTCAAATACTCAGTATAGTAAAATGTTCTTTATATACAACACTACTATGGTAGTAGTACTTCACAGTTTATTTACTCGCGTACTTCACTTATGGTATTAAAATCAAACTGACTGACCATCGATTGGACTGCACTGCTTTTGTACTCTCAGTTCACCTCGTTCATCTGGCTGGTGCAGAAATTTGTGATCTAAATTGCTCCAGCTCAATTTCGAACAGACTCATGAAACAAAAAGTAGGTCAACTCAGAGCAAGACAAATTAGACGAGACAATAAAGGCAATTACTTGAAATTTTTCAACCTGGCGTTATCTAGAGCAGCTTATATTTAAATAGGCGAGCTCGAACCTTTTGTTTGCACTAGGGAGTGTTAAAGACAGATTCCTTATTTATTTTCCTTAATACATGGAAATTAATAATGCATACCAATTTTAGTGTACTACTATAAATAAATATTAAGATGAGCATTTTATGTACTGTTATTCCTAAGCAAGTGCAATTAATTTTGTAAAGCTTTCTCAAGCATAGTACATTTATCATTTCCGTTTTCATTTATTTGCGTTTTCCGTTCGTTTTTGGTGGAGCAAAATGGGTTGTCAACTTAAAGGATTTATTACTTACTTAGCTTCATGCGAAATTTCGCAACATTATGAAGCAGTAAAATTAATTACTTTTGCCATTATTATGCTTAATTTTGATGTCATCCTCCATTTTCCATTCACAAATTGCCAAGCAACAACACACGGAAGTTTAACTATCATCAAACAGCTTATAAAAGCTTTACCTGGCATTTTACGGAGTAAGCAGCGTGTTCAGGGGTGCTGGTGTAGAAGGTGTGGGTATTTTAAATGATTTCAAGCAACAGTCAACAATGTTGTGAGAAAAATATGAAAACGTGTTGAAGACACAGATTATCAGTTTCATTTAGCAGTGGTAATGTTAAGAAGAAGAAGCATTTCATATAAAATAAACTCGCTCAATGAATAAATTATATAATTGATTAAAAGTGATCAAAAGTGATGAAGCAGCAACATTTTTGTAGCTGTGTTTTCCTTATAAGTGCAGAAAAGTTCATGCTTCTTATACAAGGTGATGAAAAATACTGTGGCGAATATTATCTATACATCACTATGCTGCTACTAAATAAATTCACAACAACAATAAAACAAGCAGCCACACTTATTTACATGTAGACTTTAAATCAAGCAGCCACACATACATGTAAACAGCGACGCTAACTATTTCACATACACACGTGGAGTCATCAGCTAAGAGCAGAAGTTGTTACTCACACATACACACGCATATAACTAGAAGAGAAACATAAATTTCAGATACATAAAGGAGACATAAATAAGCAGCTGTTCGCGAAAAGTCTAGACCTTAGGAGAAACGGATGAACGAGGCATCCGAGAGTATAAAAGCAACGCAAACTGAGGAATAATGAGTCAGTTTGATGTAAACAAGATATTAGTGAAGTACGCGATAATTGTAATTGTGAAGTACTACAAACTTGTTAATAAATACCATTTTGCCATACTGAATGTTGGAGTTATTTTCCGGCAGCTCAGCGATTTGAACGTTAACAGAAGGTGCAAAATAATCAGAAATTTCCCAAAATTCGTTACAATACTGAGGCGAATCGTGTCAACGAGCTACTCTATGTCAAACTAAAACTCCATCCTTTGCACACATATATTATTGAGGAATGAAGTCAGCAGCATTAGTATCAATGGTGACCGATAAATATTCGAGAACCTTGTAAGTGAATAATCCAGACGTTTGTAAAACTAACATGTAAGTTGGTCTAAGTTCGGGCGACACAATTCTTTATATACACAACGAGTGCTCTCATGTGTATATTAAGGACCTATTAAAGGAGGAATATCAGGAACAAATGAGATGAAAGCTTCAATATACTAATTATAGACATGCAAATATCGTCCTGTGTAAGAGGCTATAAAACACTAGCTGTTATTAAAACAATATTCTGAGCAAATTTTGTCAAACTCAGTCAGCTTGAAGACGGCTATAGTTGTCCCTATATTGAAACCACAAAAAGACGCCTCGTTTATAGAAAGTTACCGTCCCGTTTCCTTAATATCATGTATGAGCAAAATAATGAAGAAAATTATATCAAAAAGATTAATGTGATTTTCAACGACCAAAAAACATTTATCACCATTTCAGGTCGGATTTCAAGCCGGCGCCAGCACGTTAGACGCTTTACTTTTCTTAGACCATCATCTCTCCAAACAATTATCCTCAAAAAATTACTCATCTGTACTGGCAATTGATTTTGCCAACGCTTTTGACAGGATCGGAGGACACGTAATCTTGATATCCAACAATAAGAAAAAAGTCATATCGGAACTTTGTTTAGAACGGCTTTACAATCTTTAGAGGAATGGTTACAACACTCAGGTGCTCAAATTTCACTTGAGAAATGTAAGCACTTGCACGTTTGTAAAAAACATAATTAAAATAATATCAACATCAAATATAACAACAACATAGCCTACATTATTTAATATAACAAAATCAATAATCCGATCTAAAATATATTACGGTTTTCAAATATACGGTAAATGTATCAAAAACTTACTTGCCGAAGGAGGCTTTCAAGCAATTGAAGATCGAACTAACTACCTCAGAAGTCGTATAATATACAGGCTATTTTGCAACAATATCACATACTGCACCATGAAAGAAAGCGATCCACAGAAAAAAGCGATCACTGACCCGTAGGTCAGCCTTATGCGAGATAAAATGGCTCGCAGATACTTTAAGCCTACAAATAGCTCCAATGACAATCCTGACAACCAAGCCACCACCCTGGGCACTTGATTCACAGATGTTTATCGAAGATCTTTGGTCACTAAAGAAATAGGGCACCAACAGTGCTTTATATAAGCAAACCTTCTTTGGAATATTAAACCCGTTGATAGAGAGCGGTTGGAACCTGCTGTTCACAGATGGCACCAAGCAAAGCCGTGGTACTGCATTCGCAGTTACGAACGAATATGGAAAACCCCTCTCCCATGGAATACTTACGGATTACGCTAGCATATTCGACGCCAACTTGCAGGGCATGTGCTAAATCTCGTAAAAAGTAAGCAAAAGACCTTAATATACACCGCACCGACAGTCAATCAGTGTTTAGCGCTGCAAAAAACATACGATGCTGTTACAATATTACACCTGCAACAACTGATAAATAAAACTACACCAAACACGAAACTAATGTGGATCCCTGCACATTCGGCTTAATCGGAAATCAAAATGTGACACTTCCTTTAAAATCATGCCTCCACACGTATCGCTTAGTACAAAATCAATAAAAAATAAATACTCGAGAGGTTTAAATTTCGATGCGCGCATTAATTGGAACCACTTCCAATATGACTATAAAGTAGTGAACCCTCACTGCACCGCCATAAAACTTCCAACAAAGACTACTAACTGGATGAATCGATGCTTTGTACGCCTAAAGCTGGGTTATACGCTTCTGACTCACCGACACCACCTAACAAAAACTCCGCAGGCCATATGCAACTTCTGCAATAACAACATCTTAACCATATGCCATGTACTTCTACATTGTCCCGGCCTATACGCCATACGTTCGTCAACATTCGTAGACTGAGACCAAAATCCATATTCTATCTGTTCCTTCCGAACAGAAAATTATAAGAATGTAAATTTTTTTTAAAGAAATAAACATTGAGGTGGTACATATCTACAATATACATATTTGCATTGGACATTAATAAGGAGAGAAATTAGGAAATTGGCGAAAATTTACCATATTTTAAGCTCCTAACATTTCCGAGGGGCGACCCCGAATAGAAAAACTGTTTTCTAATTGGAAAAACTTATTTATAAATTTTTGATGTTACTTTGCCCGGGAGTTGAACCCAGGACAGGACCTTCGGTGTGGTAGGCCGAGCACACTACTCCCGTGATAGAACAAAAACATGTAACTATTTTTTTTGCACATTGTGTGAAATTAAGGATTTGCGTAGAAGTCCATATCTCCCTTATATATCAAGCTATTTCAAACACGTTTATTCTCTTGGATAGCCTAAACTCTGAAGCTTTTTATGTACCTATAATTTTTGATTCCTAGTTTTGGATTAATTAATTAAAATGTAAAGTTAATGGTCTAGAAAATTACATGTTTTTAGCATTTCATATAAAATAATTTTTCATGTCACAACAAAACCACATAACTTGGTTCTATGAAATTATAACATAACATTTTTTTCATACATTTAAATTTTTTGTGCTCTAACAAAAGCATGTAACTTCAGGTATTTTTAAAATGACGGCGCTACTAAGGATGTCTGTGGTAATGGTTTGGCCAAAAGTCCAATACAAAAAATTTTTAAAAGAGCGATAACCTCCGAAGAGATTTAAGGCTCATTCTTCCAATTTGCGTCGTGTTCCTTTTAATTTCTTCTACAAATTGGCGGGACGGGTCCTACTTGTTTTATGCAGACTCCGAACGGCATCTGCAAGACAGGTGAGTTTTCACTGAGAGCTTTCTGGCAGAAATACACTCGGATTGCTTGTCAAACAACTGCCGAGGGGCGACCACGCTTAGAAAAGATGTCTTCTAATTGAAAAAACTTGTTTCTAAAATTTTGATGTTGCTTTGCCCGTGGCGTGAACCCGGGATCTTCGGTGTGGTAAGCGGAGCACGCTACCATCACAACCAAACTGATTGATAGCTCAAATGAAACTCATCTATTGCCCGACAGATAGCGTGCTTAACTGAAAACTAAATTCTCGCGCCTCTACCGTTGGTGCTTTTATACTCTGTGATTTCCTCGTTACATCTTCTAGGCGCTTCCAGAATTTACTTAGTTACTTATAAATTTCTCAGCTACAACTACAGATGTATAATTTTTATAGTTTCTCTCATACCCCATGCGCTTGTATGTGTGAGCGACACTTCCACAATCAGACAAATCTCTCGATCTAAACGCTGTTAGCATCGCCAAATGTACCACTCTTCTATTTCGTGGTTTCCCAATTGCTTGTATGCGGTAGATGACATCACTAATCGTCTTCACAACTCTGTACGGGCCTTCCCAACTGCACCGATATTTGAATGGAACACCTTTCCGCCGGTGAAGGTTGTATAGCAGTACCAAATCTCCCTCCAAGAAACCTTCCGAATTAAAGTTCTTGTCATGCCAGTGTCTGATCTTACTACTCATTACCCTAGGCCGTTCCCTCACACTCTGTGATTTGGCCAATGAACTACTTCGTAGAGCTTGCGCTTGACGGATTGGCTTCTCATAATCAGTATCGTTCCCACGTTTCAAAACAGTAGTGCGCTCCGGCTTGAAACTACCCTCGCATTCTTTCTCGGAAATTCGTTGCTTCGTTTTCGTGCGTCCATTAGGTTTTGTCAATGCCAGTGTTTCTCTCGCAGGTACTTTTGATTTTGCTTTATTTGGCCCATTCGATCTATCAACCTTTGCCTTTGACTTCCGTGGTTTTTGTCGAGTCTTCACCACCAGTACTCGATTACTACTGAATCCTTTCTGCAAACTGAAGTTAAGTGGTATATCCTGGTTCTTATAACGCATCACCCTTTTCTGCATATCGATCTTGATGTCATGGTCAACCAAGAAGTCCACTCCCATTATGAGTTCATCAACGATCTCCGCCACAACGAATTTTTGTAGAACTGTGAACTTTCCAATCAAGACTTCACATACCACTTCTCCCTGGACTTCGTTATACTCGGCAGTGACCGTACGCAACCTTGCTCCAGGTAACGTTTTTACTCTCCTGTTGACCAAGTCAGATCGAATTAAGGAATGGGATGCACCCGTATCTACAGTCAGTACACGTTCTTTGCCATCTACATTCCCTCTGACGGTAAGACTGCTCGATTTTCTACCAATTCGCGACACAGATATCACAGGACATTCAATAGCTGGGGAAAGTTTTCGTTCTTTACATCTGACACGCTCTTGCTGATCTCCTCCAGCTCTGCGTTTACGGCCACCCATATTGTTGGAACTATTAGGACCAAGATCGAAATTACGTTCAATGTGACCGGGCTTCCCGCATTTGAAGCATTTGATAACTCTTCCACTCCGCTTTTGAGATCCTTTCAACACCTCCAATATTGCGTCTACCCACTCTGGCCTTTCTACTTCCACACGGCGTGCTTTGAAAACTGGCTTGCACAGAAGCGACGTTGTTTCCTGAATCAGAGCTTGTGGCACCGTTTCTGCGAATGTTGGCTTTGGGTTTGCGTATGTGGCTCGCTTCATCTCGACGTCCCGTATGCCATTTATAAAGTTCTGGATTTTTACCCTTTCAGTGTATTCCACGGGTGCGTCCGCATTTGCAAGATGAGCCAATCTTTCAATATGTGAAGCAAACTCCCGCAATGTCTCATTTGCTTTTTGGTAGCGGTTTTGCAACTCAATTTGGAATATCTGTTTTCTATGCTCGCTTCCATAACGTCGTTCTACAGCAGCCATCAATGCGTCATAACTGTTCCGTTCGTACTCTGGAATAGTCTGTAAGATTTCGGCAGCTTGTCCTTTCAATGCAACGAAGAGTGCAGGAACTTTATCTTCCGCATTCCAGTTGTTCACTGCCGCGCCCTTCTCAAACTGTAGCTTAAAGACCTGGAAAGGAACAGAACCGTCAAAGGATGGTGTTTTTACCTTTGGATTACTCGCTGAAACAGCTGGGCGATTTAGTTGTAACTGCTCCATACGTCCTCTCAAAGCGTCCACCTCGGCCTCGATTTTTTCTTCAAAACTGCAAAATTTTTGTATCTTGCGCCTCCAACTTAGAGGAAATGCGTCCTTCTTGCTCTTCCAGTTGAGCAGAGATCTGCGATGATATCTGTTCCGAAATTTGTGCCGACATTTCAATATACGTGTCTCTTGCGCTTCCAGTTGAGATGCCAAATATGTCTTCTGTTCTTCCAATTGTGATGTTATACGGGTTGTTATGCGTGACTCTTGCGATCCCAGTTGAGATGACATTTGCGATGTTTGAGCATATATGGAGCGGCGGTTGGCGGAGCGACTGGCGCGCCTTGTTGGACGACCATAACCGTTTAGACGGTTAAGCGCCAATTAAGTAAGTAAGTAAGTAAGAGCAGATATTGCAGCCAAAATCATGTTCAAGTCTGTTCTCGTAACTGTATGCGATGTTTCTTCCATTTTTGTTGTTTCCCCGCCATCAAGATGAAAGTAATACTCTTCCACGTTAATTCCTTCTAATTCCATTGCCTGTCGTAGTCGTGCCTGAAGTTCGAGTTTATTGCCGGTTGTATTCAATCCACGGCTGTCCAACTCCTTCTTCATTTGTTGGATATTCTATTCACTGAACTTTGCCATGTCCAAGTTGTATTCGAAGTCTTCGGAATTTATTCAACAATTCCTCTTCTGACACCAATTGTAACGAATTTACTTGCAAATGCTCTTATTTGCAATCTTCTACTAAGTTCGAATCACTAAACTGTTGAATAAATAACTCCAATATTGAATAATGGAAAAATGGCCTTTAATAAAGTACTTCACAATAACACTTATACTTTGCAACTAGCTTGCTTAACAACCAAACTGATTGATAGCTCAAATGAAACTCATCTATTGCCCGACAGATAGCGTGCTTAACTGAAAACTAAACTCTCGCGCCTCTACCCTTGGTGATTTTATACTCTGTGATTTCCTCGTTGCATCTTCCAGGCGCTTCCAGAATTTACTTAGTTACTTATAAATTTCTCAGCTACAACTACAGATGGGTTGAAGTCCCTAATAGACTTTTTGCTCGGAATTCCGAAAATCCATAGCAAGCCAAGTACGAGTTACGTGTTTTTGTTCTACCACGGGAGACTACTACCACATTACGGCGACCGCCGTATAAAACCTACCGAAGAAATTCGAGACAGTCACGCAAAGGGACAGTTTTGCCCTAGTCGTTTAATAACTACTTCCGAACTGGTGCTTATCGAATGCAGAGCGGGCCATTAACCACACTTGTACGAAAAGCGCTTAAGGCAAAACTTTAAGTAGATTAGTTAATTAATCAAAGGCACCGACTATTTCAGACGTTCAAGTGTAAGTTGATAGCACTGCGAGAACTAGTGCCCTTTCATAATGCTATAGCTCTGCGCTAGTTTGGAACTGGTGAGATTCGCTGCAGGGTATTGAAGACACACAGAATGAGTGTCGAAGAGGGTAGTGTACACATCTGTTTCGGCTTTTAAGTTTCTTTCGTTTGCTTCGAGTTGTTTATTTTTCTTTGAAAAATTTGTTTTAAAGCTTTTTATATTTCGTTGACTGTAATCTTCGAAATTTCTCATTCTCCTCGACTGCCTCATATAAATCGTCAGTTTGTTTTCAAAATCTAATAAAAATAAATACTAAAAAATTGAATTAATGCAAATAGCATGAAAAAGAAATCTTCACCTTACTAAAAATAATAAACACATTTGCGCGAGGACTTGAAAAATCAAAGGAAAGAATTCTAATCTCAAAAGTAAAGGTGAGTCTCCAAACAAATGTAAAAAATGTGTTAAAAAAAATTGAAGATGCAAAGTAAATGCTTCGTAAAACCTATTTTTGACAAGCTTAGTGAAAAGTAGATGACCATTGTATTATTGTTGTAAAGCTATTTTTATGTTAGTCTTAAGTTTTAAGCTCTTCAAAATTGCCACCATTTACAAATTCAACATTTCTGGCTTTTGTCTAAAAATAGTGCTAGCGGAAGGCAAATTTGCTTTTCTTTTCTTCTACTTTAATTATATAGTGGAAAAACGTCTAAAATAAATTAACAATACAAATGGAGGAAGAACGTCACGTCAGCTGCGCTCTTGCACGTGATGTGATGCCACTATAATGAGATGTCATAGCGAATATGAAAATTGACAATGACTTGAATGTTGCACATCATTGTTTCATTTGTAGCTACTTAACCGCCATATTTACGAAGGTCCGTAAGGTCTGAAAGAAGTACGCAAAGGGTGGAAAAGCGCACCTATTTAAAATAAAAAAAAGGATTTTAAGTGCTCCCAAAATTCGGTACAACCGTTGCTGGTCTTGCTTTCGGTTATTTTCAATAAAAATAAAAGCTATTCATGAATTTATACCATTTATGAAATTTGAAGCGCAGAGGATACATTTTTAAGTTGATTGGTTTGTTGCTGTGCCGTTCCGCCGAAGAGACCGTACCCAAGTAGCGCTCTAGGCGCTATTTTGATGCACATTCTACTGGTATCAATTGCATATTGTACGCTGTTTGCTAACTTAATCTAGTTGTGAGCATTTTCTTCCCGCCCATAAGTCGGGTATATTCGCCAGGGCTTAGCACTCTCCTTACTACCGTTCACACTACAGCTCCTGCACCTGCAGTTAAAGGGGATTTCTATTCTCTTCGTGCGCGTATGGGCTAGTGTCCTATAATGTTGGATGTGATCCTGAATTTCTTAGACATAATAATATAGAGACATTGTTCTTCTTGGGCTGTCACGCCATGTGTGCCTACCGATTTTGCAGGTATCGAGTATTCATAGCTAATTGCGGGTTTCTTGAGATTAATAAGAATGTCACTCTTGATTGATGAAAGTTGCCGGTGCACAGCGACAACCACATAGGTGTCTAACGATGCACCGGCTTTTGCCAGTTCATCCGCTTTTTCATTGTCCTGTGACCGAGTACCCAATTGAGCGTGATGGTTTGCTGCGTCGCGTAATTCCCTCTTACAGTTTTCAACGGCTTTAGAGAACGTATATGGTGAAACCAGTGCTTTAGCGCTGCTAGGCTGTCCGAGTATTTGGGCATTCTCTAACAAGAAAACACAGGCTTTCGTTTCGCTTAGATACTAGCTGAGTTCGGACTTTTAGCTGTTCAGAGAAGAACCCCTGCACCAACACCGCAGACCATTTTCCGTTCTTAAGGGAACCCTCACCTGGAAATTCTTATCAAATCAATCAGGTAATCTGTTGTCATATCCACGTTGAGAGCCTTCTTAGGATGATTTGTTTTAATATATATCGCTAGAATGTGCGCGGCAATTAATGGTTACTATCGAATCGAAGGGTTCAGAAAATCAGATTCACCTTGCACCAGCACACTACCTACATATATTAGAAATATTTTAGCCTCGACCGGATACAATTTTGTTGCTACTGCTGAGAGGCTTGGGCATCCCAAGCCGTTGTTGGGCATTCCAAGCCGAATGAGTGCGATCTGCTCATTCAGTTTACATATGTATATTGCGGAAAATATTACTTTGCCTCTGCCAAAGCATATCTTAGGTATATTCACTAGAGTGCCGCTGCCTGCCTATTTAATTAGGCTGTGTTAGCTTCAGCAGCTTCTTTATTTCCTCCGTTAAAAGCTGGCATATGATTTTTGTACTGTCACCTGAGTTGTTGAAGATATTCGCCAAACCACTGCATACACTTCAATTCTTCTACTGGTGGGTGAAATGATAGCCGTCTTACTGGGACTGATACTTAGCCCTACCTGAACATACCATTTTTTCGCCAAACTTACACCCTATATATATAGGGAAAAGACTTGTTCTATTATATCCATACCGCTGAGCTCAAAAGTATGAGAAGTTTCCTCGGTTTAACATCTTAGAGTTCTAAGAAACTCTCGTAAAATGTGTTTCCAAGGGAAGTCACACTGTAGGAACATCACACCGTTTTTGAACCCCCCAAAAAAGTTTGCGGTATAAGGAGGTGTTGCATTCTAATTACTTTATTATCGTATGGTACTCAAAACTGGTGCCCGATGAATACTGAAACACATCTGAATAATTGGAGTTGACCAAGTATGCTGTATACAAAGCAAAGACTGAGTAATGGTGACAAGGCACAACCCTATGGAGACGGCTTTCATGGAAGTGCAGTGATTTCACCAACACCAAGCTCATAGGATTCTCTTCTGTTAATTCAACCCTAACCAATTTATAATACGGTCTTAAGAATAAAGTACAAAATCGGACTTGTAAAGCTCTATCTATGTCAAGGAACGCAGCCTGAGTAAACAGTTTTCACATTACATGATCTCCGAATTAGTTGCGTTGGTTGGCAGTGTCAGAGCTCAGAATGAATTTTGTAACATAGAAGAGTGTTAAGATCTGCAGGATCATCCCTTGATGCCTTTTTTCATTCCGCAGATATTCAGTACCAAAACGACTGTCTGAGTTGACTTCCTAAGTGATCGTCTGAGTATCATATACATACGTTCGCAATAAAAATACAGGTGACATCGTTAATGAGGAATAGGGCAAAATATGGTGATATGACTCGTTTTCATTTTCTGGTTTCCCGGTTAAAGGAATAGGGCCACCTTAAGTAGTTTCCAAAACAGTTGAAGGTCTTTGTGAGGTACCCAGCTATAATAAGTCTCATGTTCGAGCTCCTGGATCTCACCTGATTCAAGGAATGACAGTTATCGAGCGTACATCAACGTTGGCCAAAACTTTGCAGTGCCCTCTCCTTTGGCTTAGCCTACTTCATTGGCCTTACTACTGAAAATTTGAGCCAGTCTCTGAAACTCCCAAGCGACTGTAGTGCCGTTTGTAATATTTAGCTAAAAAAGATGAAATTACTGCCTTGAAAGTTCTTGGACAAAAAACGAGTATACAAGCCCCGTTTTATATTTAGCATCACTGCGCCTCAATGGGGAGAGAAAGGTATGATGGTAAACATTATCCCGAGAGCAGCATCGGGAATTTTTTTTTGCATAAGAGGGCCTCATATTCGTGAACTATTATACCTTTTTAGTTCTGCCTTTTATAGCAGATTCCTACCAAAAGCTTTGATTTGTCAACAAACTTCAAACTTAGCACCGCATTACTTTCAACTTAACGATGTTTTGTGATGACGTGGACTTTAAAAACCTTGCATCTTTAGTAATGAATCTTTGTATGTTATACTTCAGAGGTACGCAGAAGAGCTACGTATAGTGTCGGTTATCAATTCGTATGAGCGCAACGGCTGAGATTCAGCCCAACAAGCAGTAAATCAGATTTCGCTTGGGCATCAAGCAGTAAACATCTAATGCGTAAGTTCTTTGCCGACATTTCCTTCACCATTCTCCTTTTACACACACACCACTACGAAAAACGTGGCGTTGTATTTGAAGCTCTCTTCTGGATTACTTCTAAAATAAATATTTCTTTTATTTTTTGTAGGGTATAAAAAGTGCAAAATGCAAATAAAGACCCAAAGAAAATAGTGCCAATTTGCTGAGTAAATGTAATAATACAATTAGAAAAGGTTGACAAAAGCAAAGGCAAGTTGCGTAAACTAATTAGTGATGAAATTAAGATAAAATGAGTGATTCTATCTACTTTACAGAAACAATTAATTTCCTTTTATTTAGCATAAGAAATTTTGTAGTTGCAACAAAGTTTGTATGAATTAAGCGGAGGTTGCCCTTATTAATTTTAGGAAAATGACTTTTTTAATTATGGGCCATGAATTTCGATATATATCAGTTGTAATAATATTTTTAGGGATCGAGTATACGATTACTAGTAAAACTAATTTATATCTATAAGTTTTATGGTAAGTAGGCATAGCCAGGTAGAAGGAAAGGTGTTAAAGAAACCGTTCTTAAGTCATACAACTTGCCTAAACATACTTTATGAGAAACAGATTTTCGATGAATTCATGAACATTGGGAATCTCTGTTTTAGACAAACTTTCCAAATCTTCTGCAATAGCCATTATGTGGATATCTTTATTTCAGCAAGAGTGCCCATATTCTAATGAATGTTCGCCTCCAGATCTTATTTCAAAACTCCTTGTCCCCTTTTCCTTGTAATTTGTAATTTTTTTTTTTTTAATTTGTACATCTTGACAACAATTTCGAAAAAAATTTTTAACAGTTCCAGTCGCGTGTGACATAGTTAAATATAGTCATAATAAAATATTCTTAACTCAGCAAAGAGAAAAAAGAACAAGTAAGGAAGTCTAAGTTCGGATGAAACCGAATATTACATACCCAGCTGTATGCTTGAAATGCTGTTGTCGTTTGTTTTGTGGACTTAATAGTGTTACAAGGCTGCCCAATAATACATATGGGAAAATTTTAGAATAGCACCCCCGAGTTCGGGGTTAAACTTGGTATCAAATGAAAGAGGGAGTTCTTCCGATCACAAATATATATATTTTAAGGTGCGCAAACTTATAATTTAAAAGTTATTTGTTCTTAAAATTTGCAAATTTAGCAAATTTCTATAGCACTTTAACTTACAATTTACACATCTTTCAAAACCTTAATCCACATACATATCTATATAAATTGGCAACGATAAACTTAAATTGCATTTTTGTATATTTCACATTTCATTTTTGCATTGTTTTTACTTATTATTAATGTTTTTATTAAATCAATCGCGCTTTTGTAGCAACATGCACATGTATATATATATTTTATTGATGACATTACAAAGCTGTGCTGCCACATCAACAAAAAAAAAAACAAATATAAATATTACCTTACCACCTTTCAGCTAATAAAGATAAAGGAAAATATATATTTTTACTACTCATTTTGAAAAGTTGAAAAGAAATTATAAAATAACAAATTAGAATTATGTCTCACAAAAAGTATGAATCACAAAAGCACAAGAAACAAACTAAATGGAAGAAAATGACGCTAATATGCAAAAGCAATCAGTGGTGCCGACAAAAAAAATTCTAAGTCGGACACCTTTCCGCGTAGGCGACCTTCGGCCGCGCTTATAAAAAATAACTCTAAGCCGGTCCAACACCGGTTTCGCGAACCACAGTATTTCTGAGTATAACACCTTTCCGCGTAGGCGGCCTTCGGCCGCGCTTATAAAAAATAACCGTTAGCCGGTCCAACATCGACTTCGCGAACCCCAGTATTTCTGAGTAGAACACCTTTCTGTGTGGGCGGCCTTCGGCCGCGCTTATAAAAAATAACCCTTAGCCGGTCCAACACCGGCTTCGCGAACCACAGTATTTCTGAGTAGAACACCTTTCCGCGTAGGCGACCTTCAGCCGCGCTTATAAAAAATAACCCTTAGCCGGTCCAACACCGGTTTCGCGAACCACAGTATTTCTGAGTATAACAACTTTCCGTGTAGGCGGCCTTCGGCCGCGCTTATAAAAAATAACCGTTAGCCGGTCCAACACCGGCTTCGCGAACCACAGTATTTCTGAGTAGAACACCTTTCTGCGTGGGCGGCCTTCGGCCGCGCTTATAAAAAATAACCCTTAGCCGGTCCAACACCGGTTTCGCGAACCACAGTATTTCTGAGTATAACACCTTTCCGTCTAGGCGGCCTTCGGCCGCGCTTATAAAAAATAACCGTTAGCCGGTCCAACAACGGCTTCGCGAACCACAGTATTTCTGAGTAGAACACCTTTCTGCGTGGGCGGCCTTCGGCCGCGTTTATAAAAAATAACCCTTAGCCGGTTCAACAACGGTTTCGCGAACCACAGTATTTCTGAGTATAACACCTTTCCGTGTAGGCGGCCTTCGGCCGCGCTTATAAAAAATAACCGTTAGACGGTCCAACAACGGCTACGCGAACCACAGTATTTCTGAGTAGAACACCTTTCTGCGTGGGCGGCCTTCGGCCGCGCTTATAAAAAATAACCGTTAGCCGGTCCAACAACGGCTTCGCGAACCACAGTATTTCTGAGTAGAACACCTTTCTGCGTGGGCGGCCTTCGGCCGCGTTTATAATAAATAACCCTTAGCCGGTCCAACACCGGTTTCGCGAACCACAGTATTTCTGAGTATAACACCTTTCCGTGTAGGCGGCCTTCGGCCGCGCTTATAAAAAATAACCGTTAGACGGTCCAACAACGGCTACGCGAACCACAGTATTTCTGAGTAGAACACCTTTCTGCGTGGGCGGCCTTCGGCCGCGCTTATAAAAAATAACCTTTAGCCGGTCCAACACCGGTTTCGCGAACCACAGTATTTCTGAGTATAACACCTTTCCGTGTAGGCGGCCTTCGGCCGCACTTATAAAAAATAACCGTTAGCCGGTACAATACCGGCTTCGCGAACCACAGTATTTCTGAGTAGAACACCTTTCTGCGTGGGCGGCCTTCGGCCGCGCTTATACAAAATAACCCTTAGCCGGTCCAACACCGGTTTCGCGAACCACAGTATTTCTGAGTATAACACCTTTCCGTGTAGGCGGCCTTCGGCCGCGCTTATAAAAAATAACCGTTAGCCGGTCCAACAACGGCTTCGCGAACCACAGTATTTCTGAGTAGAACACATTTCTGCGTGGGCGGCATTCAGCCGCGCTTATAAAAAATAACCCTTAGCCGGTCTAACACCGGTTTCGCGAACCACAGTATTTCTGAGTATAACACCTTTCGGTGAAGGCGGCCTTCGGCCGCGCTTATAAAAAATAACAGTTAGCCGGTCCAACAACGGCTTCGCGAACCACAGTATTTCTGAGTAGAACACCTTCCTACGTGGGCGGCCTTCGGCCGCGCTTATAAAAAATAACCCTTAGCCGGTCCAACACCGGCTTCGCGAACCACAGTATTTCTGAGTAGAACACCTTTCCGCGTAGGCGGACTTCAGCCGCGCTTACAAAAAATAACCTTTAGCTGGTCCAACACCGGTTTCGCGAACCACAGTATTTCTGAGTATAACACCTTTCCGTGTAGGCGGCCTTCGGCCGCGCTTATAAAAAATAACCGTTAGCCGGTCCAACACCGGCTTCGCGAACCACAGTATTTCTGAGTAGAACACCTTTTTGCGTGGGCGGCCTTCGGCCGCGCTTATAAAAAATAACCCTTAGCCGGTCCAACACCGGTTTCGCGAACCACCGCATTTCTGAGCATAACACCTTTCCGTGTAGGCGGCCTTCGGCCGCGCTTATAAAAAATAACCGTTAGCCGGTCCAACAACGCCTTCGCGAACCACAGTATTTCTGAGTAGAACACCTTTCTGCGGGGGCGGCCTTCGGCCGCGCTTATAAAAAATAACCCTTAGCCGGTCCAACCCCGGTTTCGCGAACCACAGTATTTCTGAGTAGAACACCTTTCTGCGTGGGCGGCCTTCGGCCGCGCTTATAAAAAATAACCGTTAGCCGGTCCAACAACGCCTTCGCGAACCACAGTATTTCTGAGTAGAACACCTTTCTGCGGGGGCGGCCTTCGGCCGCGCTTATAAAAAATAACCCTTAGCCGGTCCAACCCCGGTTTCGCGAACCACAGTATTTCTGAGTAGAACACCTTTCTGCGTGGGCGGCCTTCGGCCGCGCTTACAAAAAATAACCCTTAGCCGGTCCAACACCGGTTTCGCGAACCACAGTATTTCTGAGTATAACACCTTTCCGTGTAGGCGGCCTTCGGCCGCGCTTATAAAAAATAACCGTTAGCCGGTCCAACAACGGCTTCGCGAACCACAGTATTTCTGAGTAGAAAACCTTTCTGCGTGGGCGGCCTTCGGCTGCGCTTATAAAATATAACCCTTAGCCGGTCCAACACCGGCTTCGCGAACCACAGTATTTCTGAGTAGAACACCTTTCCGCGTATGCGGCCTTTGGCCGCGCTTATAAAAAATAACCGTTAGCCGGTCCAACACCGGTTTCGCGAACCACAGTATTTCTGAGTATAACACCTATCTGTGTAGGCGGCCTTCGGCCGCGCTTATAAAAAATAACCGTTAGCCGGTCCAACAACGGCTTCGCGAACCACAGTATTTCTGAGTAGAACACCTTTCTGCGTATGCGACCTTTGGCCGCGCTTATAAAAAATAACCCTTAGCCGGTCCAACACCGGCTTCGTGAATCACAGTATTTCTGAGTAGAACACTTTTCCTTTAAAGCGTGTAAAATCAGACGAATTTTTGCAATGAAGGCGAACCAACTGCACCATAAAATAATAATAGGGGGCAGGACCCCAGAATCCCATTACTACTACTACTGTTAATTTGTGGAAATGGATATTGTAAGACCTCACTTATTCTACTTGGTGTTTTTTAGATGTGTCAGCACAGATTTGTAGTGTCTTAAAATATATATACGTTTACACATATAAAAGTTGTATAGAAATTTACAAATTTTAACAGCAAATAACTTTTAAATTATAAGTTTGCGCACCTTAAAATATATATATTTGTGATCGGGAGAACTCCTTCTTTCATTTGATACCAAGTTTAACCCCGAACTCGGGGGTGCTAAACTCAATCGCTGCCATACATATACACATGGTTCTATTTTGAACTAATTTTTCTTCGAGTTATTGCTCCCGAAACATAGAAAATTGCTTTGTCATAAATGGGGCGGTGCCACGCTCATTTATTAAAATTTGAAGTTTTTCCTATTTATTGTTATAAATCCACTTGGGAAATGAAATACCATTGATATAAAGATATTTTTTGCAAAGATATAGCTTATTTTATTCATCCACGACCCTTTTAAAAATCTTATATATAAAAGTGGGCATGGTCCTTAACCGATTTCGTAAATCTTTCTTTAAAGCATTCCTTATAGTAAAGGCAACCTCTCTGCGGAATTTTGTTACGATAGGTTTAACCATTTTTGATTTATGATTAATAATATTTGTAGAATTGATTTTACCACAAGTGGGTGGTGCCACGCCCATTTTAAACATTAATTTTTTTTATTTTTATCAAGAGTCTCAATATCAGTCCACACGTCAAATTTCAACATTCTAGGTGTATTATTTACTAAATAATCAGGTTTTTTGTGTTTTCCAAAATGTTATATATATAAAAAGTGGGCGTGGTTATCATCCGATTTCGCTCATTTTCAATACTAATCTATTGTGGGTCTAGATAAGCTCGTGTGCCAAATTTGGTGAAGATATCTCTATATTTACTCAAGTTATCGTGTTACCGGACAGACGGACGGACGGACATGGCTCACTCAATTTTTTTTTCGATATTGATGATTTTGATATATGGTAGTCTATATCTATCTCGATTCCTTTATACCTGTACAACCAACCGTTATCCAATCAAAGTTATAATACCCTGTGTACAAGTACAGCTGGGTATAAAAAGAGAAGTATTACGTACGAGAAGAGAGGAAAGGAAATACAGCATTAAAAAAAAACTTCTATTAATACACTTTTTCTTTTGTTGAGTTTTTATTTCCTTATGCTGAGACCAATTTTGCAACTCATTAGCCATCTTATGATATTGGCACCCGGACAATGTATATTTTCAATGTACCGGTCAACATACCAAGAAGATGTTCGCATGCGCCTACTAACTTTGAGCTGGAATGTGGTTAGAGAAGATAGTTAAGCTATTAGTTCTGTTCAGGTTCCCAAGTGATTTGAAGACTTGTTAAATCGCGAGGATTTCGTGTGCTCATTACAGTATGACTGAATTTTAAACGTCGTTAAAATCAGTTCAGGTTTCAAGTTCAACAGTACATCTTGGGGCAGTGGGTGTCGATTAGCATGCCGCTTTCATCCGGGATCATTAATATTTCTAGTAAAAATGGACGGAATTGGTTAAAGACCACGGCAACTTAAATATAAAACAAGTTTAAAGGGGTCGTAGACTACAATAATAAGCTATAACTTAGCAAAAAATAGTTCTGAATCAAAAATATTTCACTTATCAAGTTTTATTGTAAGAGGAAATGGGTAGACATTTTTTTTTGAACGGGCGGTGCCACGCGTTATGTAGAAAAGTAATTTATCTGAAATGAAACGTGCAATTGAAACTCACGCTGAGTATATAATGTTCGGTTACACTCGAACTTAGGCACCTTTACTTGTTTATAATTTATTTAATTTATAGTTTTACTACTACTATGCCGCGCGTCACTTCACTTTTCAAATAGAAATGAAAATAGTAGTCACGAAACTGATTCTCAATTCTTTCAGTTGCAGCTCTCTCTCAATTTCTTCTCTCGCATGTATAGTTGCCACACTTGATTGTTTCCAACATAACTTGCAGTATAATTGTTTGACATAACATTTTAAATAGAGAACTTGTAAGTTATAGAAAAGTAAACATCAAATCCCGGGAAGGTAATTCACCACTGGAGTAACTTTACATGTAATTCGCAAGTTTAATTCTCGTAACACTTTATTCTGAAACGATTCCAAAACAACTCAAACATATATGCTGTCGGAAACATCAACAATAAAAAAGGATGTTTTTTATTATTATTATCTTATTAGATTTGTTCGCGTAAGTGAAAATTCGTAAAAACTTGAACAAAATATTTCTTTGGAAAAATCCTGTTCCTTCAAACAAAACTTTTGCAACAAGAGGGAGCAATTTTGCATTTTTTGCAGTGTCATGCACAGTAAATTCAAAAAAGGGTTTTTTCGTTTTGTATTGAAAACTGAAAAACTAGTTTTTTGTTGTTTTCCCAATTTGTGTGTTTTTTTGATTTGGTGGTTTTCTTATTTTGGTGTTTTTTTTAACAAGTGGCACCATCGTCATAAGTACAAAGTAGAGAGCGCAGTGAGCGTAAAATTCTCCTTGAAATTTGCTCATGCATTGACTGTTGTTCGCTGTTGAAATTACCAGTGAGATCAGTTGTGTTAACAGAAAAATTAGTTAGATTGATTAGGAATCTGTAAATTTTACAGAATTTTGTTAACTTAAGAGCAAAAATGTCTCTTCTGTTTAAATGACTAAACTAATTTGTTCGCTTGACAAAGAACTCGGTCGAATTAACCATAATTCGATCAATTTCACCGAATCTCCATTAAGTCAAGAACAACAGAACCGACTTGTTGATTTTACTAGCACTATTTCTTTCAGTGTAGTACAATTCGCTATAGGGCAATCATAGGCCTTTCGAAAAATAACCTAAGAATTTTAACAGCTATTCTTACAAGGCATTGTAGACTCAACAGCCATATGCAGAAATTGGGCATACAATCAGATGACACCTGCCGATTCTGTGATCGGTCAGCGGATACGTCCGAACATATCCTCATGGAATGCGACGCAATCTCAAGACGTAGGGTTAAGTTTTTGGGCTTGCCATGTCCACAATATTCCCACATTTGAATCCTCAACCAAGTGAACAAATAAGCTTCATCAAGGAAGTCAGCTTGGATGAGGTGTGAAGACGTTCTCAACAATGATCTATCTATCTATGACGTCACGAAAATATTAAAGGCTGGAAATATTTTTATCTTATAATCTGGCACTAGTACGTCTCTTTCATCGTCAATCTTTTTTTATTCCTGCCATGACTAGAAATTATTAATTTATATTTGGCTATTCTACAAATTAGGCAAACAAACTAACCTTGGAAGTAATAGTATAGAATTATTACGACGTTAAAAGCTGAAGAAGCATATTTATATTAAACCAAAATACTCTATCTTATTATAAGTATACATAGTTCTCACTGCAATGACTCATGAAAATTTATTTCTATATTTGCAGTTGAAAAAGAGAGAGAGTGGATCTCGACGGACCTTATAAGTAATACTAACAACAACAAGCTCAAACGAACAGCAAAAGTAATAACCAGCATTTAATAAAAAGCGTTGACAATATTAACATTGTGTCGAAATAACTTAAACGCCAACGTTCGACTAACGGCATAATCATTGCTACCACCATAACAATCGTCAGTACCATTCAACCGATTGCAACAGCAACGGCTACAACACCAACCACCACAATGCGTCGTTCATCGTTTACGCCCGTCTTCAGTTTGAGCACTCAAGAACCGTTAATCGTAGTCGAAGAAACAAATACAACCGATGATGGCGATGATGCGGAGGGTGCCGCCGGCGGTGCTGACCCAACAGCAGCTACACGCAAATCCACCAGCGATGATTCTGATCCCGATTCACCAGTTAATCCATATTTGTTATGCCCATTTCCGGACATGCAACAACGACGTAAACATTCTTTACCATCGCTACAAATTACTGAAGGTATAACCGCAAGTCAGGTGCGTCGCTTATCGGAGGTGGGTGGTGAGAATGTTGGATTGAGCCCAAAGGAGGTGGAATTTTTGGCAACATTATCACAAAAAGCAAATCCCGCAGCGGGTGGTCGAAGACATTCGGTTGTTACAATATCAGCTGTACCACCAACGTTATTTGGTCGCAATCGGCGTGAATCGCTATCAGGCGTGTCAGTTGGGTGAGTACGAATTAGGGTGATTTGATCAGGTTTTTCAACTCGGCTGTTTTTTACAAAAATTTTTATTTTTTTATTTATATCATAATTTTTCCAACAAATGATAAATAAAATCCATTTGCTTTGAGCTAATGACTTGAAACTTATTGCGCAGATCAAAAAGTATGAAAAAAGAAGTAAGGAAGGCTAAATTCGGGTGTAACCGAACATTACATACTCAGCTGAGAGCTTTGGAGACAAATGTTGCAGTTGAATGTTGAGATAATTTACTTATATACTGTAAAGATATTCATTTTTTTGTTAAAATTTTACTTAAAAAAAACTGTTTTTTTCAAAAGTCGGCGTGTTCGTCATCCGATTTTGCTAATTTTTATTTAGCACACATATAGTAATAGGCGTAACGTTCCTGCCACATTTCATCATGATATCTTCAACGGCTCCAAATTACAGCTTGCAAAACTTTTAAGTTACCTTCTTTTAAGAGTGGGCGGTGCCACACCTATTGCCCAAAATTTTACTAATTTTTTATCCTGCGTCATAAGGTCAACCCACCTACCAAGTTTTATCGCTTTATCCGTCTTTGGTAATGAATTATCGCACTTTTTCGGTTTTTCGATATCGAAAAAGTGATCGTGGTTATATTCCGATTTCGTTGATTTTAAATAGCGATCTGAAATGAACGCCCAGAAACTTACATACCAAATTTCATTAAGATACCTCAAAATTACTCAAGTTATCTTGTTTACGGACAGACGGACGGACGGACATGGCTAAATGAATTTCGTTTTTCGCCCAGATCATTTTGATATTGTCACGGATATTAGCATCACTAAGCTAAACCATCACTAAGGCGATGCTAAGGCCATGCTAAGCGGTATTTACGTCAATAATCAAATCATGTATACACATATATAAGGCAGCCGAGAGATGTCACACACAGACGCATTTACTTATACGCCTATGTGTGCGAGAGACTGTAAACTACAAACTCACATACATCTGAGAGACGCTGAAAAGTAGACAATTGTAAACAAGTAGAAACTATATGAGAACTATAAACACACGAAATAGTTGGTAAGTTCTGGAAATAGAAGAGCCTAGATGTATGCAGCGTCAACTATAAAAGCGGCGCAAGCGAGTAAGAAGTAATTCAGTTTGATTTGAGATTTCGATTAAGACAATATCTAGCGAGCAATAGCAGTTTCATTTAAGCTATCAGTTTGGTTATTAAGCCAGCTAGTTGCAAAGTATAAGTGTTATTGTGAAGTGCTTTAATAAAGGCCATTTTTCCATTATTCAATATTGGAGTTATTTATTCAACAGTTTATTGATACGAACTTAGCAAAAAGGCAAATAAGAGGAATTGCAAGCAAATTCGTTACAATATATAGAAGTCTATATCTATCTCGATTAGTTTATGCCGTTACGGGATACCGTTATGCGAACAAAATCAACATGAGCTCTGCTCAGCTGAGTATAAAAATAGCTTAGTTTTGCGAAATTAGCCTCCAAAACATTGGCATTGGCTTTCGAAGTTCGAAATTGGCTGTATCCCAAAATAATTTCATCTGTATTTAATTAGCGAGTCATGCTCATATTGCTTTATACAATTGTTTTTGTTATTGATATTAGAAAAAATAGCAAAGTTTACAAATGGCGATGGTTACTAGGACATATTTCACTTCTTCATCAGCTAGCTTCTCGGGAGCTGAGTAATGAACTCGAATGTTGCCTTAAGGTTTCACTTTCAGTTAGCCAAGAGCTTTAAGGGGAAGGTCCTGAGTATACAGTGCACCTGTGCACTTCTGTCGGAAGACTAAGTAAGTGGGTGTGACGTACACATTTCACTCCCTCTTCGTTCTATTTGAGACCGCAACTAACTGCAAGAAACCCCGTGCTGCGGCAAACTTCCCAAATATCACGCTTATATGGCTTCCACATTGCAGAAGCATTGAGGGCCACTATAAGCCACAGCAACTTGCAAAGGGGGGAGAATTACTGAATGTTACAGAGACGCTTGCAATGCTTCATACAAGTAGATCAATCAATATAAACTTACGTAACATGTTTCAGGAGATATCTTGAAGCAATGGAGTTGAAGCAATGGGCATCTGCCCATGCCCATGTATACTGCCACATGCAGCCAGCAGAATATTCGACCGAATCCACAGTAACTAACCGCAGCCAGCAGTCGGGGAGACAATAGCGTCTTACTTGGACCCGCGTTCTTTTCATCTCTAAAATAACCCGGATAGCACAGCAACCAACTAACTACTTTAAATAGTCCTGATATATGGCTTATAAGATGAACTAACTATGACAGCATCAAATAAGTTTTGAGTGATCGATTGAAAGCTCTTCGGAGGATTTTGGGTAGACTTAGAGGATAGAAAATGACTGACTGCGCTGGAGAGGCCATATTGCGCGAAGAATTGAAGATTATATTACGAAACACACCGGTGCTAGCAGTGAGGAGGAAATTCTCTCAGCGGGTTAAGGCGCTTAGAATATAGCCGCGGCAGGTATGCAAGTCGTTAAAGGCGACTTAAATACCCAAATGATTCAAGGGGTTGTGTAACGCAACCTTCAAGGGGTTGCCAGTACAATTTATAGCTTCTCCAACCCAATTTTCAGCCTCAACTACCCGTGGCGAATCATGTTTCTTTAGCATTCGTGGCTCTGGTGACTTTCAGTTACTTATGGAACTAGCGGGTGAGGGTGGAATGGCTTAGAAGGTTTAATGTGGTCAGATTAAAATTTTCCTAAGATGGTCGGGCTTGTACCTTAATGGTGCTTGTTGCCGGAACGTACCAGATCTATATCCGGCAAATGACCTATTCGCCTTTTCCCAATAATCCAAAATGGAATTAAAAAATAATCAAGCACCCTAGTACAAGCATATGAACAAAGCTTACTTAATACCAAGCAATGAAGTGGAAATTACATATTTCTCACGAGTGTATGATGGAATTGACGTCTGCTAATGCATATTTCGCTGTTATAGGTGCTGGGGCTACGGGCATATAGCTCAGAAATGTAAGGAGACTGTAGATAGGTCTAGCCTATGCAGGAAATGCGGCCAGGAAGGTCATAAGGCTGCAAGTTGCGAAAATGCACCGAAATGCGCGCTATGTGGGGGACAACATTCAGCAGGCAGTTTTAAATGCCCACAACGAGAGGGCAGCAAAATGACTGTCTCATGAGGGTATTGCAGCTCAATTTAAACCATTGCGAGGCAGCCCAAGAGCTATTATCCCAAACAGTCTATGAAGGAGGATATGACATAGTGGTACTCTCTGAACAATACAAAAATCGCCAGGAGCAGGGTTGGCTCTCAGATTCAGCAGGGAAAGCCTCAATTTGGGCACCAGGGAAATTTCTCCCACAGGAAATTATGACGCCAACGGTAGCAGGATTCACGTGGGCAAAAATCAACGGTATATACGTCTTCAGTTGCTATGCCCCTCCGAGCATGACCATCGCCGAGTTCGAAGGCATGATATACGGGATCACCATTGAAGCACGAGGTAAACACCCGCTTTTAGTGTGTGGAGACTTCAAGGCATGGTCATCTGTGTGGGGAAGTAGACGAACCAACGAAAGAGGGAGAGTTCTCCTCGAAAGTCTTACTTCTTTGAGGCTAGAACTCCTAAATGAACCAGGGATATATACCTTCGATACAGGTACCAGACGATCCATTATAGATCTCACCTTCGCTAGCAGCGAAATAGCAAGACGAGCAAAATGGTCCATAAGCAACGTCTACACACACAGCGACCATAAAGCTATTAGCGTAGAGCTGCTCGAAACTCCACGAACGGTAGCAGCAAGACATCGACAAAGTAGGAAATGGAAACAGCACCTTTTCGACCCACAAATATTTGACATTATCTGGAAGGACGCCATAGTACGAGAATCGCATGCGGAAGACCAGTCGGTTCAAATCACTAAGTTGCTATGTATGGCATGTGATGCTGCCATGCCCAGAAGTCGCGGAAAAGCACAGCGCACTCCGGTATATTGGTGGAATGACGAAATTGCGGAAGAGCGTAGAAAATGCCACAAAGCACGAAGAATAGCGCAGAGGGCACGCTCATCACCACGATATGCAGAGCTACACAGCACCTATGTCGCACAAAGAAAGGCACTTAAAAATGTCATAAAAAAGAGCAAGAAGTTATGCTTTAGGGAACTGCTGGATAATGTCGACCTAGATCCTTGGGGATCAGCCTACAGAACTGTGATGGCCAAAGTTAAAGGACCGATATCACAGCAACCTACGTGCCCGATACTGATGAATATTATTGTTGAAACACTTTTCCCGGCGCAAGATCGCTGGACTTATCCAAGCGAGGATCTAGAAAGTACGGAAATTCCGCAAATTACAGAGCAAGAGGTGCTGGACGCTGCAAAAAGAGTTGCTGATAACAAATCCCCAGGACCCGACGAAGTACCAAACATAGCCCTTAAAGCCGCGATTACAACTAGGGCTGCATTATTTACTGATCTTTTTAATGCCTGTATGCAAGAAGGCGTGTTCCCTCGCCCGTGGAAACGACAAAGACTTGTCCTATTGCTGAAACGTCGTAAACAGCCGGACCAACCATCCTCATATAGGCCACTTTGTATGCTGGATTCCCTAGGGAAGATTTTCGAGCGTATAATTAGTGAGCGCCTACAGCTGACTCTAGAAAGACCAGGTGGCTTATCGAATAGTCAATATGGATTTCGCAAATCAAGATCCACCGTAGATGCAATACAAACAGTCGTCAATATAGCTAGAGAAGCTATCTCTGGAGGCCAAAATAAAAGGAAGTTCTGTGCACTGATTATGTTGGACATCAAGAATGCTTTTAACACTGCGAACTGGATGCAGATAATGGCAGCGCTGCAAAGCTTCGGCACTCCAGCTTACTTACGCAGAATTATAGGTAGCTATCTTAAAGACAGAGTACTTCTTTTTGACACGGATCAAGGAGCTAAAGAGTACAAAATCACAGGAGGCGTCCCACAAGGATCTGTTCTCGGTCCAACGCTTTGGAATGTAATGTATGACGGGGTGCTAAAGATTGATCTACCAGAAAACACGCAAATTGTGGGATATGCTGATGATATTGCAGTGGTAGTAGTGGCCAAGAAACTGGACCTGCTTCAAGCATTATGTAATGACGCCGTAGCAAGAATAAAGGAATGGCTGACCAATACAGGACTGGAGTTGGCTAGCCAAAAGACGGAAGTGTTATTAGTAAGCTCCAAACGGTCGGCGAACTAGTTAGTCTTAACTGTCGGGGATCATCAAATCACCTCAAAGGATTCCTTAAAATACTTAGGAGTGCACATTGACTCTAAGTTAACTTTCAAAGAGCACTTCAGAGCGGTGGGGGAGAAAATTACCAAAGTTAATGGATCACTTATGCGAATAATGCCTAACATTGGTGGTCCGAGCGAAGCTATACGTCAGCTATTGTCCACAGTAACCAGCTCAATAATACTATACGCAGCACCAGTGTGGTATGGATCTAAACAGACCCATCAAAAATATATATTAGCAGCGTACCGACTTGCTTCTTTAAGAATAGCAAGTGCTTATCGGACGGTGTCCGACGACGCGATCCCGGTTCTAACCCGGAAAATCCCAGTGGACTTACTGGCAAGCGAAATGGCCGATCTGTATAACACTAATATCGAGCGACCATCTGAAGAAGACAAGAAAAGAGCAAGGACACAAACAATAGCTAAGTGGCAAGAACGGTGGGAGGCCTCGAGTAAAGGGCGTTGGACTTTCACACTAGTTTGGAACGTAGCTCAATGGAATGAGCGGAAGCACGGCGAACTGAACTACCATCTCACGCAAATAATGAGTGGACATGGCGGTTTCAAAGAGTATTTATGGAAGCGTAGGATAGAGGAAGATCCTCATTGCTCAATGTGTACCACAGAGTTAGAAAACGCAGAACACGTCATGTTCTACTGCCCCCGTTTCCACGAAGAAAGACTCACCTTGCATGGAGTCTTTGGGGAGGAACCTACCACGAGAAATTTAGTTTCACATATGTGCAGCAGGAAAGAATGCTGGACTGCAGTGAGCAAAATGGCATTTATAGTAATGACACGCCTGATGGATGTTGAGAGGGAGCGCAGAGAAATGCGCATGCGAAGCAGTGGTGATTAAATGGACACTCAGAGCAAATAGCGGGAACCTGGACGCAGGGACAACAGTAGGCTCTTAAAAAATGAGAAATATGGAACGCCACCCTGAAGTAATGCGAAAGTGGTGCCGGGGTGGGCGTCGGTTCCAGAACGGGGCTGTTTTTTAGTCTACGGACACACGGTTGCTGCGACGGCAGCAATTATGGTGCATTAGGCATTTTTCAGCCTCCCCGCAAAAAAAAAAAAAAAAAAAAAAAAAATGCATATTTCTATGTATGTGTGTGTATTCTATTACGACAAGTTGCGGCTTAGAATAATAAATGACAAGTAATTTCCGCTGACTTTCATCTGGCTGCATTTATGGGAGTGAATAATGTCCTTGCACTTAGCTGTATTTTAATGTCAAAGGGACAAACGCCAGGGAAAGTATTTCGTGGTGTTGGCTAATTAATGACACATGAAATTTACATGTATTTTCATTAAGCATGCGTTTTTTTTTTTTTGGTGATTTCTAAAAACCACATTTAATTAGGGATTGGATTAATTTTTAAGGGCAGTTGTGATATTTTATTTTATTCATAATTGAGGTACTTAATGAAGTGGCTGATGTTCTGATGAGTAATGAGTAAACGCTTTGTAATACCTCAAAATAATAAGATTAGCTGCTCCCGTTTTAGTAAGAGTCGTTTGCTTCGTGTTCAATAGCCAGTATTACTCAAACTTGTCATCGGTGTCATCTAGGACACTCTTGGTATGGGTGCTTGCTCACACATCGATGCAGTATATGTGACCCGGTCTATGAAAAGGTGGCTTATGACTCAAAAAAGAAATTGCGAGAAAGAGCTGTTAACAGCTGCTTTTTTTGTGAGAAACACTTGTTTTTTTTTTGAGTCATAAGCCACTTTTTATATGAAAGTATATCTATCTCGATTCCTTTATGCCTTTACAACCAACCGTTATCCAATCAAAGTTATAATACCCTGTGTACAAGTACAGCTGGATATAAAAACTACGCACTTCTACTAATCTGGTTATGAAAACTTAGTCTTACGATGTTCAGATCGAATTTGAGCCAAAATAATTTACCGACTCTGTATGGATGAGGTTTCGGCCTTCTTCAAGTTCTTGGGGTATTTGAAAGCTGGAGGTAAACAAGGTGCTTATTGAGATGCCCACCAATTCGCCTGTAAGGCGCAGCTGCATCGAAAGTTGTCCTTTGATTGGGGCTTTTGATTGAACCTGTAGTTTATCAAGGCATAGTTGGGCACCACTAAAAAATGTCTTTATGAAGAAATGATAGACATATGACGTGACCAGGCTTTATTAGGGGCACTATAGTTGTCAGTTTCCATATATCAGGAATGATATAGAGTAGATGGTGATATGGACTAACAACCTTGTATCACCTAAAGAAAACAAGTTTGGTCGAAACACAAAGACATTTAGGCAGTTCACAAGGTCTCCTATTCGCCTCGCTATGCTTTAATGTAATGTTATATGGGAAGCCATGCAAACAATTCAAATCTTAAAATTTTACATGAATACGACATTCTTAAAAAAAAACAAAAAAAAATAATTCTTTATTCGACTCAAAAAGCAGGCCTGCTTGTTTAATTGCGGTATCATACCTTTAGAAATGGTGGGCTTTTCTTCAGCTGCACTGGACTCTATGGTCAAACATGGGGCCTACCTCCGTGAATGGTATACTGTACATTTAACACTGTTCTGAAGCCAATATTCACCTATGCTTTCTTAGCTTGGCGGCCAAAGACCACGCAAAGAACAGCAATAACAAAATTAAGCAAACCGAATCCACTAGTTTCTATTGGCATAACGGGTGCGATGAGAATATTCCCTGCTAATACACTTAGTGCCATAGTGGGAGTATCTCCTTTCCCTATTCTAATAGAGAAAGAGGCGCTAAGACTTCAAAATATATTTGAGATAAAGAGCGTAAACATGACAGGACATATGAAAGTTATAATTATAAAAGAAATTCCGTATTGCAACTACGTGAATCTCGGAATTTTGCGGTGTCTATTATGGTTCAAACTCTTTGGGAAACAACGAATCCATATAATGGCCCTATCTCAGAAGTCTGATGCACGGAAATTCGATGATATAAAAAACGGGAATTTGTATCTGTGGACTGAGCTTCAAGAAATCGATAGTAATGGGATGCTACACCACAATTTTGTAGGCAGAAATCTATGCAATAGGGAATATCTATGAAGAGGCTTATTGCCGAGGAGTATCCTCATTATGTCAGACAGCCTACCAGCTTTACGTGTTTTGTGATCTGTCAGAATTACTTCTAATGGTACTTCTTGAATGCTACGGGAGCAACGAGAGTATCAGCCCAACCCATTAATCTAAGCCGAAAAGACCAATGAACTCTTACTGGGTACTATAAGGAACACTGTAGTCAACAAATCTATCACTATTGTGGAGGATGAAACGCCGGTTCACGTTCTCTGCGATTGCCTTGCTTTGGCCAGGCAGAGACTCTTCCCTCTAGGTGGCATGTCTCTTACACCCTTTGTGATATAAACTAAAAGCCTGAGCCTTGACTTGGCGAGCGCAGGAAACGAACACAGAGCGTGCTCAACCGCTTCTTCCTGCAGCTCGCTTTGCTGCTGTCGGGGTACTTTTTAGGGCTCCCGTTATGCTAATCATTGATAATCTGCATACCTCCTCAAGTTTTTGGTGTACCTACTTTTTTGTGTGGCTATCCACCGAACAACGACCCCTAGTGAAGTTCGCATCTCTGCGGTAGAACGCAAAAAGTAATTTTTAAAAATACTCTTTCAAATGTTATTAATGTTCCCTCTGGCGTCCCACAGGGCAGTCATCTCCGCCCAATTCTGTTCTTGCTGTTTATTAATGATATCTGTACCACAATAAAATATTCCAAAATTTTAATGTATGCTGATGATGTAAAACTTTTTAGGTCCTATGCGTCTATTGATGAACGTCCCTTGCTTCAGGCGGACTTAAACTGCTTAGTTGCTTGGTGCAATGCAAACTCAATGCCGCTGAACCTCAATAAATGTAAATTCATGTGCCTCTCTCGAAGATCTTGCCAGCAGCCTCTTACGTAATTAATAACTTTTTGTCTTGCATCAGTAAATTATTTTGTTGACGTGGGAGTTACGATGGATGCTAAACTTAGTTTCAACCATGGTTTTGCGTTTACAACATTTTTTGGATTGTTTACACTTTCATTGTAAACAATTGTAAACAATTGTTAATAATGTAAATGATTGTAAACATTTACCAGCATATGCCATTTCAACTTATATTGTAAACTGTCAAGTCAAACAGATCGATTTGAAAGGTCCAAAAAGTTACTTTTTATTTATTATAAAATGAAAATTGACCAAAACAATGAAGAATCGGACAGTGAAAATGAATAAAAAATATTAAAATTCATTTCATTTTCATTTCATTTCATTTTTTATTCATTTTCTTTCAAAACAGCATATATGTTACAATAGCGACTTAAATTAAATTAACCAAAATTACAGAGAGAAAATTAAGGCATTCTGTAAAAATATATGTATTTTAGTATCGAATCCCATCTCCGAATAAAATTGAATTTAAAAACATGTAAAATAGTGCGTGGGGTGAAGTTTGATTAAAAATAATAAGTTATAAATTATATTAATCCAATATGTACATATATTTTTTTAAATGCTAGGGTTCAGCAACATTTTGATGTCTTCGTGTGATTTCTCGAGTAGAAAAGATTTAACCTTTCCCAAAAACTCATTCAGATTTCTAGTGAAACGTATACATGCAGGCAACGCATTAAAAGCTTTACAAGAAACGATAGTAAAGAAGTTGTTGACGTTGGTTGTTCGAGAGGTCGGGACATACACAAGTCCATATGAGTTTTGCCTCAAGTTATAACTATCCGAGACCAGGCTATGTAAATACCCACAGCGAATGAAAAATATCTTTAACGTTTTATAGTAGTACATATGCTTAACAGGAAGAACTTTCAGATCCCAAACCAACTCTATAGAGTGGTGAAAACGATCAACATTACATATTTTTCTTATGACCCCTTTTTGAGTAGTTAGAAGCTGCTGGATTTTATTACCTGCAGCGCCACCCCAACAGGTTATACCATATTGGAGCTTGGAGTGAACTAAAGCGTAGTAAGTAGTTTTAAGTGTTTCGTTTGAACAAACTTTTCTTAAATTGTAAAAATAACGAACGGAAGATCGCAAGTAGGACTTCAAACGAGAAATATGCGTAGACCAACTCAAGTTTTGGTCAACAATAACACCAAGATATTGGAAGTCGCTTACTTTTTCAATAGTGAAGCACTTATCGCAACAGTTTACTTCGGCTTTAAACGATGCACAGAACAGAAAATTATTTAGTACAAAACGTTTGCAGTCAGTAGCATGGAATACAATGGCTATGTCAGGTGAGGATTTTGGATGCAAATTGAAATACATCAACTTCGTTTTCTTGCTGACAGAGAGCGTATGTGCTGCAAACCACACTCTTAGCAAATGCACATCGTTATTGATTCCTGCTACCAAATCCAGATAGTTCGATGAACCATAGGCGATAGCAAGGTCGTCAACGAAGGCTGTTACTTTTCCATACAATGGCAGCGAGAATATTGAATTACTCTTGCTATTTATTAATGAATAAAAGGTAAATCAAAAATAGTATAGGACCTAAGACAGATCCTTGAGGTACACCTAAGCTAATTATAACTGGGTTACTTATACTACTTCCAACTTTTACTTTTTGAATTATTCCTGACAAATAAGATTTAAACCAATTATATAGAAACCCAAGGAAGCCCGCAAAATACAATTTGTCTAATAAAATTTGGTGATCAACCATGTCAAATGCTTTAGTGATATGAACGAACAGTGCAGCACAGTTCTTTTTATTGTCTAGTTCCCTATATATGTTAGAACAAAAGTCCAGCAAGGCATCTTCTGTTGACCGTCCATATCTGAACCCGAATTGCATTGAGCTGAAATAGTTATTATTGTCAAGAAATGATAGGATTCGACCTTTAACCAGTTTTTCAAAAATTTTGGAAATTGAAGACAGTAATGCAATAGGCCTGTAGTTATTTATATCCGTTTTGTCACCCTTTTTAAATAAAGGAATGACAATAGCGCATTTTAAATCTGAAGGAAATGATCCACCTAACATACTCATATTAAACAAATGCGTTAGGATATCAACTAAATTTAGTGCCACATATTTAAGAGTCTGATTCGAAATTCCATCACATCCACATCATCTGGAGTTATTCAGAGAATTAATTGTTTTTAGAACTTCAATGCCAGTAAATGGCTCGAAAATAAAACTATTTCCCGAATTCGAGAACTCAGGTATCAGAGCGGAGGATTCGAAAACAGGTGATTACCCTATTGATAGAAAGTGATCATTGAAAAGGTTTGCCACTGCTGGAGGATCAGAAAAGCTCACGCTACCATCACATAAAACAATTGATGTATTATTAGCTTTACAACTGCGATTCAGAAAACCGTTAATGATATTCCATTCCTTCTTTGGATTGCCATAGGAAGACCTAAACTCATTTCGATAGAAATTATCACGCTCCACGTGTACTTCTGTTTTCAGTTCTCTACATAATTTCATATACCTGCTGCGAAGATTTGCGTTTGATGGGTGGTTTTTACACTTTTTTCCAAGCTAGTTTTTGAGATGAATTTTTTTGAGCAACTTTTTGCTAATCCATGGTTTTAACTTATAATCAGATCTGCGAGGGATAAAAGAAAAGCTAGCAGACTTAATGTGTATGTTAAAAATGTTCAGAAAAATATTAAATGCGTTGGATACGTCTTTTTCAGAGTAACATTCATCCCATGACTCAAATCGCAATAGTTCGTTTAGAGCGTCGAAATTTATTTGCGTTAAACAAGAATTAACCTTTTTATTATTGTTTTTTGCACAAGCCTTGCTTAGTAATACACCAGTCATAGTGTGATCTCTTATTCCGACATCAAGATTTAGGCTCCGCAAACTACTGAGAAAATGATTACTAACACGACAGAAAACGTGATCCAAGCAGCTTCCAGACATACTACGAGTTGGCTCATTTAAATACGATGTTAGACCATGACCAGCCATTAGATTTAGGAAGCTATCTATGGTAGGATTAGCGTTAAGAATATCAAAATTAAAGTCACCTTAGATGACAATATTGGCTGAATTTTCACTACGGAGAAGACTTGAGAACTCTTCCACAAATATCTGAACAAGTATCGCATGTAGCCTGTAAACACATATAAAAGTAAAGACTGCACCGGAAATACTTATTGAAACCTTTAGGATGTCAGCACTTGTGAGATTGCATTCAAAATAATCACACTCATACATATCCCGAACAAAAACTCTAACACCGAACAAAAACTATACTAAATGATTGTTTTTGTTTTTATCGGCCTATTGATAAATGATTCAAGGTTCGATGCGAGCTCAAGGCCAGAACAATAATTTTTTTCTAATGATAATTCTGTGCTTTTTTGCAATAACCGCTTGTCTTATATTTTAGTTTGCCGCAAATTGATATTTAAGGTTTAAATGCATATTTGAAAAAATTTAAAACAGATACTCAATCAAAACTTCGTGAATCAGATGGCTTAAAGTAAGGTTAATAAGGGCCACAAAATTTTTTCTAAAACGTATGTATATTACAAGAAATGTTTGCACTTAAATAACTTAGTAGGTTGTTGCAAATTTTAAAATATGTACACTTACTTCTTACATCGACTTAAGCCTTTATTGCAGATTTCGATTTAAATATCAGCCTAACTTCTATCGACACAGGTTTTTGTTGCAAACAGTAGACCAAACAAACCTTACGACTTAACTCAAAGCGGAAACATATAGTCTCGAGTTAAATATTTCATTTGTTAATTTTATTTAACAATAAATACAATTTTTAACAAAAAAACTCACTCCATAAATTGGAAAAAGTAAAAGGGAAAATCCGGGTCATTGCACTGATATCTATGTTTATATTTAATATAGTGAGCTAAGTTTCATTATAACCCTTTCATTAAGCAATGTATTTTTTTTTTAATAAATTTTATTTGAACATCTATTTAGAATATGTAAAACTTTGAAAGGCTCAATTTCATTAAGACTAGTTTTGTAGAAAATTTTGGCGAAATTGCTTTTTATATCGTAACCATTTAACATTTTTCGGAAGAAATATTTCCGCTATCTTCATTACTAAGTCTCCAATTATATTTTGATTTTAGTATATTGGAAAATGTATAGAAATTAACTGTATCCATTTCTATAACATTAAAAACGTTTCTTGTAACTCCACACCCAACAAAATAAAACCAATCATGGGGATGGTGTATTGTAGCATTTGTGATTTTCTTCTTTCTTTCAATAAGCGCGTGATCTACGCCGCACTCCATGTGGGTGTAGCCTGTTTCCATAAACTTATGGTCGATAATATAAATAGAATTGGGAATGTGATTTGCTTATGTGAACATTGCGAACACAAATGAGCGCAATTATCACTGTGGAACAAAACATGACTCACTCCCTGAAGGTTCTTAAGGTGTTCGAATGAACAAGAAGCGATCTGATTTTCACCCCGCCCTGATATTCCTTCGTGCCACATGTAGCAATATGCAGATATTGCTGTGCAATCGTTAAATTAAAAGTCCACAATTGCTTTTTATAAAAGCTTAAGGAGATGCGCAGGAAAGGAGCAAATAGTTTTGTAGGTCGAAGGTAAAACTTCTTATGCCAGTAGTTCCTTTATCTACCCATTTGGAGTTACAAGCCAACTCCGTTGTTTCTTGGTGCACTGACCGCTCATTCTGCAATTATTCATCTAGATCTTGATTGTTGCCTTGATTAGGAACAATTATTTTTACTTCCAATTTATCTCCAATAATTTATCACATGTTTGACAAGTATCTAGCTTAATTTTCTTTGCTAAAAATGAACGTTGCGCGTTAAAAATATATATAATAAATTCTGTACATTTAAAAACCTTCCAACATGAAAAACAAGCAGTGGCTTGGGATGGTTATTTGCCACAAAATAGTGCATACATTTTCGAAAGCGATAACTCGGCGTGAAAGTATTTGCAGCATAGGCCACTCCTTGTGTAGTGCCTCTCATAGTTTGGAAAGCTGTTAATGTGTTCTTTAATTTTGCTTATTCTATCTTTAGAGAGCATGTTTCATCCAGCTGGGGAGCCACGTCTATCAAGAAAACTTCAGTTTGGAATACACATTTTTTTTCACAACGCTTTTAAAAAACTTTTTGACATACTTGAATATTTGTTCTTCATTCACAATATACACAATGGTATGGTCACGTTGACGAGGGTTTTTGCGTGGTAAATTTAGCCAGTTTCTTGCCATCAAAATTTATAAGGGTTCCAATAAATAAAACTCGTTCATTGTGAGAATCAAGTGCGCAAAAGCTATCAAATATTTTCTTGTGGAGAGAAGGTGATATTTTAGTATTTCATTTTCTGCGGCATTCGTCATTTATAAGGTGAACTCTTTCTGCTACTACTTCTTTGGAGCTTACGTAAGTTTTACCACTACTACTGATTTGCACCAGATGGCGCAACACTGAATAAATATAGTTGGTAAAAGGAATAGAAGTAGCAAATTTGCCAGTCAAACAAACCACCGCTGTATAGCTAAATGGTTAGCGCAGCGTGCCTAAAGCGTACTGATGATGAAGGCTTAGCACCCTTCGAAATGGATCTATCTGCGCAGCTATGGCAGGTTGTCTGAAAAATTTTCTACTTACTATTCCAAAAACAAAATACAATTTTTCAAATTTAGAAAAATTAAAAAATAACAATAATTATCATTAGAAAAAATTATTGTTCTGGCCTTGAGCTCGAATCGAACCTTGAGCCACTACTCCGTTTAATTTGGATTTTTTAGCGCGAGAAGGAACCTTTTTCAGTGCTTCAAATAGTTTCATCGATTTCTTGGTGGTCCACTTCTGACTCAATGATACTAATTTTATTATTTTCATGGTTATCAATTTCAGATTCAAAGTCAGTAACTTGATAATCAGGATGGATTCGCGATCCTCATTATCAAACGCAAACACTTAGAATTCGGCGATTCCAATTTTTTTTTTGATTTTCGTATTGAAAAATACACAACTGTTTAGATCTCTTCGGAAATTTAAGGATCTCGCCAAATTAAAAACAGCTAACACTGCACTTTTCACTCAAATGGAACACTTTTAAATGTAATTTACTAATGCGTTCGTACTTAGTGCGTAACTTTTACATTAAAGAAATCAAATGGCCGCAAATTTAAATATTTCATGTTCAAATACCGGCAATTTTAAAGCTGAGATAACAGCCTTTGGCGGACGAGTAAAGTGACTAGCTTGCGATCGGAAGGTTGTGAGATCAAATCCAGAAATAGAAAGGGTTTTTTTTATTCATTTTTATTTCTTTTAACGAAACATCTGTTATGAAATTTTGTGATAAGTACACTGGATGTGTGCTATTTGTTTGTACTACAAAAACTTAAGTAGACTTAAGAACTCAAACGTGTTATACAGTAGGTGCAATAACCGCTTATCTCGATAGAGGTCCGTTATTCGCGGCATAACAAATTTACAATAAAAAATTAATTCTAGTTATCACTCCACTTTGTAAGTTTTCCATTTTGCAATAAGCGCTTACTACGACTTAAGCTATTTCTACTTTATACTAAAATGTGCCGGTTTGTTAAGAAAATATGTTTGCAATAACCTCTTATCTCGAGATAGACGTATTATGCAACACAAATAAATGTTTATAATTCTTCTTAAGAACACATAAGCTACTTTTGCAATTGCAAATTAGTACAGTTTCGAGTTCGGCGGTTATGCACTTGCCAATAACTTCTCTATTAGTTTACCTAGAATGATACTGGTTGAACACAAATATGTAGCTTTACTTCGCGTACACCATACCGCTAATAACTCAAATTGTTCTTAAGTCGACTTAAGCGGTTATTGCATGAGGCCACAGAATTATTGTTATTTTTTTAATTTTTCTAAATTTGAAAAATTGTATTTTGTTTTTGGAATAGTGAGTAGAAAATTTGTCAGGCAACCTGCCATAGCTGCACAGATAGATCCATTTCGAAGGGTGCTAAACCTTCATCATCCGTACGCTTTAGGCACGCTGCGCTAACCATTTAGCTATATAGCGGGGATTTGTTTGATTGCTACTTCTATTCCTTCTTACCAACTATATTTATTCAGTGGTGCGCCATCTGTTGCAAATCACTGATAATGCTGGATTTGTCAATTACTCTGTTTGGCATTCCCAAGTGCTCATGGTTTATTAACAATTGTTTTAAGGTTCGCTGCGAGCTCATGGCCAGAACAATAATTTTTTTCTAATGATAATTATTGTAATTTTTTTAGTTTTTCTAAAAAAACCTCCGCCTATCGACAACTCGGCAAAAACAAAATCCGTGCCCTCGTGTCGGTTGGTCGGGCTTTGGAGGGTATTTATCCGTTGGGTTTATTATTATTATTATTATGGACTTGGCAATTGCCGTAAATACCCAGTGAGAGCGTTTGGGTGATAGACCTCACGTGCATCATATCATCCACTTGCACGCATACAGTGCCGCCGAGGCTTACTCCGCTCTATCTTCAACATGGAGTTTCCACGACAACTTACTATCACGTGTTAACTACTTTGTACTTTATCCAACCGAGCTAAGGCTTAGTCCAATTCAGGACCTTATATTCTTACTTTTCCATCACCTTATTTTTTAATCATCTTCAACCAATAAAGTATCGTCAAACTTGATTAGTTTTTTGTTATCCAGAGGCTTTCGAAACAAAGCTGCTCTGATTTTGAGTTGTGAATATTTTTTCTTTGGGGTGTTTTATTTCCAATTAATTTCAATATTTTTCTAAATTAAATTGGTATGCATAACTAATTGAAATTTGCACAACCTCTTTTCCTTTCGCTTCTCATTTGACAGCGGTGGCAGTCGACGTGGTAGCATCATACAAGGACCACCCCTTACCGACCATCGAGGCAGCATACACAATCTACAACTAGACATCATGGATGGCATTGTACAGACGCGTAAACGCGCTGGTAGTGGTGTATGGACAGCGCCCGTATTGCAAGATACCGAAAATAATCTGCCAGTGCAAACATAAATTATAACAACGTCCCCCTATCCCACCAATCGACCTACGACCATCATACTTAAGACTAATAATAGCATCGACATCAATGGCATCACCACCAACAACGGCAGTAGCAACAGCAACAATAAGAATACCAAAAACAAAAATGAAATGAATGAAGAATGTCAAATTAGCACCAATACAATTAAGCAAAAACTTAAAAGAAAAAGTAGCAAAAAAATCCAAAACGAGAGTGCGAACAAATTAGATGGAATAGAAACAGCTGCTGAATCTACAACAACAGGAACAAGTACAACAACGACAACAGAAACTGGTAACGCACCAACAACATCATGGCACAGCAATTTAGTCTCGCGTGTTGGCTCATTGCTCTGTTGGCAATCGTTGGATTGTTGAACTCAATGAAAAAGCGAAAGACCAACCAAAATGTGAACTCCAACTGAGTGAAATTTGAGAAGGTATTGTGGCAAAAGCATGAAAGTGCCATTTAGTGAATGTGTGAGGTAGTAAATGTGGTGGTCTTTCACAAATTAACTAACCCACCCATGGCAATTGAAAATATCAATAGCAATAAGAGCATAGCAATTGAACAAGAGTCAATACGATTGCCGGTTGGGAATGGCATTTGGTGGCAAATATGCGAAAACAATCATAAACTTTTTCCGCTTTTTCACTGGTCATACGCATAAACATTGCCGCAGCAGCTGGAGTGATGGTAGTGTTGTGTAAATTTGCCAGCTTGGCGTATACGTAATTTTTAGTGTCGATAACAATGGTCAGTCATAGGGGGACGTTGGAAATAAAATGAGAACAAAAAATTATTTTTATTATTTTTGTTGCAAAAAAAAGTTAACTGAAAGGAGACTTGAGAAAACAGATGTGTAACTTACCAATTATAAGCAAACATATGTATATATGTAATTGGAGTGAAGAGCGTCTTTGAAAATGGTTGCAATACTCAGAAAAATTTGGGTAAGTAAATTTTTATAAAGTTAATAGCTTAGATAAGTACTTTCCACGCTGATTACTTCTCGTCCTTGCTCTAACAAACTTTGCCTTTCTTCAGTACAGTCATTGTACAGTGCAACGAATGAACATAATGTAACGAATTTTGGGAAATTCCGCTTATTTCAAACCTTCCGCTAGCTTTCGAATCCCTAAACTGTTGAATAAATCACTCTAATATTCAGTATTGCAAACTGGTCGTTATTTAGATTACTTTGGGGTAGTACGATTATACTTCATTATCACATACTACACAATAGCGTGTGTTAATCAAACTGATTACTGATTTCTCAGCTTGCGCTGCTTTTATACTCTCGGTTGTCTTGTTCACCCATTTCTCCTAAGGTCTAGTAATTTCGCGAACAGTTGCATCTCATTGGTTACCAGCTATATACATGTATATTTGTAGTTAATGATTTTCTACTAGCCATATGCGTGTGTATGTGCGAGTAACTAATTCGGCTGATGATTACATGTGTGTGTGTGTGAGATATCTCTTCGTTGCCTTGTACACAAGTGTCGCTGCTTGCTGCGTTTTGTTGGTGCGATTATTAACTAACAGCATAGTGATGTCAACTTTCGCCAGAACAATTTAGTGTAAACAACCCTGTAGCAAATCTCACTAGCTCCGAACTAGTACAAAACTATCGTATTAAGATACGATAACAGTTTTAATTCTGTCCTCTCGAAGTGCATTCAACTAACACTTTTAACACAGTTATGCTCTGCAAAATGGCAAACCCCTATTTGCACAATTTTAGAACACCTTCACTAGTTCTGAGATAGTCCCTGCCTTTGATCAATTTAAATACATACTATTTTTATAAGCACAATAACGAACACGGGGTTCTGTGATACGATGAAGTGAAACAAAATTTCCATACATTTGAATATATTTTTGGTCGAAATGTTTTTTTACATCACCGTTTCATAGATTTCCTGGGGGGCAAGGACGGACAAGACGATAAATATTTCGATTATAAAATTATTATTATTATGAGGCCTCGATGTACTGCGACTTTTATTTAGATCTATTGTTCATTGAACTTTCAACCTATTACTGTACGTGGAGGCTTTTTATGTATTTATGTACGTCTTCAGGCTTCACGCCATCTCTGCCTTACCAGAGCGACGTATTTGCAGAGAATTTTAAACGGCGTTTCATCCTCAAGCTCACCAAAGTGACAGGTTTGTGAATCGGCTAGATTTAACTTACTAAGGTGATGTCGTAGACTGAGAGAGCTCGTAGGTCGTCTGTGCTGTGGTTTTTATTGTTGTATAAGCGATAATACACTTCTCGAAGGTTTTGGGGAGTCTTATCGATATTGATGGTCCTGTGCCGAATATAGATCCGGGAACGATTATCATGACCACATTAAACCTTCTAGGCCTTGGCCCCTCCCCACCTCTCGTTCCATAAGGAACTTTGGGTCACCAGAGTCTCGCCTGCTAAATATGTGTATGATACTTTCATATTTGTAGCAGGATTCCGCTCGCGTAGATGAGGTCGACAGTTGGGTTGCGGGAGCCCTGAAGCTGCAAATATGCGCTGTCAACCGCTTGAATTCCTCTCTGGTTGGCTTAACGAGTTTTGCTGATACTTGCGTTGTTGGGAGTATACAAAATTTGGCCGGTCCTTTCTCTGGGCATGCAACCCAATGTTGTCTGAACTGCTTTGTCTTTCAGTACCTAATGGTTTCCCTAGTGTGTGGCTTTGTGAATCCACATAAGAGCTCTGGACAATAGTTGCTTCTGTAGTACCCTGTATGGCTAGATAGTCTGACTGTTTAATACCTTCATGTTCCTGGCTAGGTTGTCAGCCTTTTCATTGCCCTCATGTCCCTGAGCTCGGGAACCCATCCTAAAAAAATCTTGTTTTTGGCTCCCAGATCATTCAGAACTCCAATACATTCATCACCTAGCTTAGGAGTTATTGTATAGGCTGCATTGTACACAAGTATGCCGGGCTGTCTGACATAATGAGGATACTCCCCAAGGTTAACCCTCTTCGAAGAAATTCTTTAGCGCATTTTATTGGTATCGATTTCTTGAAGTTCGGCCCATATATTCCAGCTCCTGTTATTCCGTCAGCAAATGTTGATCCATTCGTTAACCACACTTCTAAGTCAGGGTCATAAATTTCCTGTTTCGCAAAGAGTTATGTCCACAATGGATACCTCAAAGTTCCGTGAGCTTTTGAGCGTAGGGCCGATGGCAACCCATAGCAAATGGGATTTCCTATGAATTTTCTTATGACTTTCTTATGCCCTGTCATGTTTCCGTTCCTTGGCTTAGAGATATTTTGTAGTTTTAGCGCCGCAAGTATTTACTCTTTCTATTAGAGTAGGGAAGGGAGGTATTCCCACCAACCAATACAAACTAGTTGATGCGGTTCACGGTCTTCGACCACCAAACTAAGGTAGCATAGGTGACTACCAAGTACAAAATTTTGGGAGATAGCCGCCACGTTTTGCACATAAGACTAAATATTATCTTTCATCAAGGACGGAATCAGGGCATTTGATTATTGGCAGCCCCAAATACAATGAGAACTTAGAGCACGAGTGGTTGTTAATTAGCTTTAATAGCAAAATTGCCAGCCCTGAAATCCAATCCAGTCTTAATATGTGGCTTAGAATCATGAATGCTGTTCAAACCAATTATCAATTATTAGTACCCGTAAATTGAAGACTCAACCTCACGGTGGATGATCAATAGCCCAACTATCGGCTCCATGTTGCCAACCTCAACACGTTGTAGCCGAATCATTGGCATCAAACTGGCTTGTAGTCGGGTGTTTCGATCACAAGGCCTTACCTTGGTATGATATGGAGTCTACCCAAGCTCCGTCCATTTTAAGAATAATGGCATCGTTGTAAGGCAACTCTACCTTGAATTTCATTACTATTCTATTCCAAGCACATGATGTTAAATACAGATCAAACTTTATACATACTTAAGCACCAATTAGGTATCGATCTCGGTTGTGTGATCTTCATTATTGTTTTGCTTGTAAGCTATGCTAGTGACGTGGATAGAAACATTTTTCTTTTTTTCGTCAGTTAATCTTTTGTGCTGTACATTTTTCTTTCTTTACCCTTTTACTCGGACGAACAAACGGTATTTCGAGCTAAAGGGCACGTCAGCGACAATACTGGTCTTAGGACTAAAAGTTTAGTAAAAAGTAAGTGCAGACTAGCAGATTGTTTACACATTTTTTTAAAAAAGGATCGCCATGACCACTTCGTACAAAAAAATTAATTTTTCATTTCAAAAAGAAACAGTAAACATACCCTTTGGGAAAAGAAGCCAAATAAAAGTAAGCTACGATTAGACTCACAAAGTGGTTCATATCTCTGAAGAGAGAAGACTTAAGACTTACGATGGGCATACTAACTGGACGCTGTCTTCTGTCGTCCCATTGCTTATAAGTTAGGCCTCATCAGTAACAGCAGGTGTAAGACGTGCGAGCTGCAGGAGGAAACAGATCAAGGCTCCAGCTGATAGGGGCGGCAGAGTTGCCATATATCGAGGCAAAAACTAAGCTAGTTCCTAGAAAACTTCTAGTATTTGCCCCGAGGACGGAATTATTCTATAACATAAGTCCTGGCACATTTTTGGGTTCTTCCGTTTGATCGTCAAACAAATTCTGGTAACACTATGGACGTATTCGATCTATGTGAGATCTTTATTGACCGGCCAGTTTAATCTAACCTAACCTATTAGCACCAGTTGGGATCTAGTTATTAAACATGTAGGGCGAAACTGTCGCTTTGCGTGACTTCACCGCAGGACTGTGTCATCAGAGCAATAAGTTAGCCAAATGTCATTAGTTTATCAATCCTTGTTAGTGAACTATGGAATTTTTGAAATTTTACATCTCGATTAAGAGGACATGGTTATAATTCTACTTTGCCACTTTTCGATACAAATCTACCGAATCAAGACAAACCCGCCAGATTTGGTAAAAACCTCTCAATTTCCGCCGCTGATAATTTAGGTATATATTAAAGTCTATATCTATCTCAATTTCTTTATACCATTGCAACCAAGCACTGTGCAGTTGAAGTTATAACTCTCAGCTAAATTTAAAAATCCTAAATCTCCAATCAAAAAGTTAGCAATTTTTGTAGCCGGTTACGAAATTTCCAGCAGGGGGTGCTTAATATTGCTCATACGCACCGTTGTACCATACAAATGCAATAAAAACAGTAAAGCTGATGGTCCTCTTTGGAAGCGCGTTTTACATGCATGAGTGAAATAACTTACATAAGCGCAATTTTACATACAGATGTATATGAAAATATTTTTGTATAGTCATTGCTAAAGTGAAACCTCATACATGAATTTAATAAAAAGCTCAAGTCCCTGACCTTCTACAACAGCGGCAGCAAAATAACCTCGCGTATTGTCTTTATGTTACACTAACAACTGTTTCAACTTTATGCACTATCCTTTTGCATTTTCAGTACCCATGAATAGTTTTCGTATATTATGAATGCATTGAGTCTATGGTTTTTAGGTACATTTTTTTACTCTCTTGCTGATAATTACATAATTATTTTTCAACGTCATTCAACGTACATTTGTTTACACATTTAACATTGTGGTAGTTTCCATATACAACTTGATTGAATAGCCGTGCAAAAAACAAGAATAGACACAGTACAGGTCGACCAACTTCATGTCATAAACCAAAACTGTCTGTGGTGATCCACGATCTGGATTCCCTCACTCACTCCCAGTTCCAACATCAAGGCAGAAGTTTTAATAGTCACACCTTGAAAAACAGATGTGACTCTAATAAAGGAAAAAGTGGGGCAAACCTCTTAAGTAGCCCGCATTAAAATCGCTTGAGACAAACTTATTGCAGAAAGTCGCCACACGGAGATATGAAGTCCTCTTTGAAATGTTTTGGCTCACGCTCCAAAAAATTGCGTATCCTCATACCGTAGACGTCCCAATCAGATTGTGCGAGATTTAAAGAAGGCGAGAGATGCACATGGTCGATCTACCAAGAAAGACGTGGAGCCAAGCGCGGGTTGCAGAGTGTCGACGGTCATGTGCAGTTCTTACAACCTTAGACTAAACAAGTAAAGGTGTCTAAGTTCGGGTGTAACCGAACATTATATACTCAGCGTGAGCTTTAATTGTACATTTAATTTCAGATAAATTACTTTTCTACATAACACGTGGCGCCGGCCTTTAAAAAAAAATGTCTCCCCATTTCCTCTTACAGTAAAAGTTGATAAGTGAAATATCATTGATTCAAAACTAGTTTTTGCTAAGTTATAGCTTATTTTATTCGTCCACGACCCTTTTAAACTTGTTTTATATCTAAGTTGCCGTGGTCTTTAACCGGTCCCGTCCATTTTTACTAGAAATATTTTCTGCTATAAGGAAAATATGTGTACACAATGGCATTACGATATGTTAATTTTTCTTCGAGTTATGGCTCCCGAAACATAGGAAATTGCTTAGTCATAAAAGGGGCGGCGCCACGCCCAATTTTTAAAGTTTGAAGTTTTTCCTATCTATTCTTATAAATGCACTTGAAAAACGAAATACCATTGATATAAAGCTCTTTTTTGCTAAGATATAGCTAATTTTATTCGTCCACGACCCTTTTAAAAATCTTTTATATAAAAGTGGGCGTGGTCCTTATCCGATTTCGTTAATTTTTCTTCGAAGCATTCCTTGTGGTAAAGGCAACCTCTCTGCCGAATTTTGTTACGATAGGTTTAACGATTTTTTATTTATGATTAATAATATTTGTAAAATTTATTTTATTACAAGTAGGCGGTGCCACGCCCATTTTAAAAAAAATTTCAAGTTTTTATCGAGAGTTTCAATATCAGTCCACACATCAAATTTCAACATTCTAGGTGTATTATTTACTAAATAATCTGGTTTTTGTGATTTCCAAAATGTTATATATATAAAACGTGGGCGTGGTTATCATCCGATTTCGCTCATTTTCAATACCTACCTATTCTGGATCCATATAAGCTCGTGTACCAAATTTGATGAAGTTATCTCAATATTTACTCAAGTTATCGTGCTAACGAACAGACGGACGGACGGACATGGCTCAATCAAATTTTTTTTCGATACTGATGATTTTGATATATGGAAATCTATATCTATCTCGATTCCTTTATACGTGTACAACCAACCGTTATCCAATCAAAGTTAATATACGGAATAATATATGGAAATCTATATCTATCTCGATTCCTTTATACCTGTACAACCAACCGTTATCCAATCAAAGTTAATATACTCTGTGTGCAAAGCACTCTGAGTATAAAAAGTTAGCCTTCTGGCCTCACATGCTTTTAAATAAGGCCTCGTCAGTGATTGGAGGTGTAGCAAGTGCAGGAGGAAACGATCGAGCACAAGCTATGCTCATGTCCTGCGCTCGCAAGGCCAATACTCCAGCTATAAGGAATGACACAGTTATAAGATATAGTAAATAGCATAGGTTCTAGAAATCTTCTAGTATTTTTCAAGAGCATGGAGTTATTTTAAAACATAGGTCCAGATTCTTGAGGGGTTTTTCAGTTTGTCATTCAGCAAACTTAGGGTGACATTATGGATTCGTTTAGTATAAGTGAAGTCCTCACATACTGGTTAATTCAATCTGAATTGGAATAACACGATAGAAGGAGTCAGGGCAAATGTGTTCGTTTCGAAAGATCATATAACTTGATCGCGGAGTTGCGCGGTATATAGCAGCCGCAGAAAGTCATGATGATTGTACAGGCGTGAGTACAAAGTACTCATGAAAAGCTTTTTGAGATGAGCTCCGGTAGCTTCTTATCGGTAAAAACCGAAATCGACAAGTGATTGCTTTATTATCAACTTATTATCGGAAGCGAGATATTATTGTTTAGTTATCGGTTCGCTATCGCCGAACCATGGGCTTCTTATTGGTTTCTTACCGGCTTGTTAGCAACGGGTTGCAGATGTGTCATAGATTTAATAATGAAGTTTATTGTAGCTATTTCATAACAAACCGATGAGTCGTCACTCAAAAAGAGATAATACGCCGATAACAATTTGATAATACTCCGATAAGAAATCAATAACTCTCCGAACCAATAACTTTTTGATAATGAAGCGATCACTTTTCAATAGGAAATCTATAACACTGCGATAACAAATTGGTTCCGATAACTGCGATAAATTTTCGATATTTTTTCGATAAAAAATTGATTACTTTTCGATTACAGTTTCATAACTCGTCGATACAAAATCTATATCTCATTGATAACTTTTATTATCATTAATAAATTTATAACTTATCGATAACTCCTCAATTACACGTTTATTGCCTTGCCTTTCCTTGCCTTGCTCTCTGATTCCGCTCATATCAACTCTACCAAGTACATTAGACTGGGTCGAAAAAAAGTTGCTAATGTCCGCCCCTAAATTTAAAGATTATGTTAAGAGGGTTTCGGAAAAATTGTTTTTTTATTTTTTTTGATCCTTCGAAACACAGCCGAAAAGGTTTTTTCGTTGTAACTTGGTTATTTGACGTCCGTTTTTTAAAATTGATATGTCATTATTTTGGCCTTGAGAAGCTTCACATTTCCGTCTAATGTCCTTTTAAGCTATGAAGTCGTTTTCACATTATTAGGTCAGCTAACAAAGTGGCCCCTCCTCTCCCTAAAGTATCCTTTTTCCCTTACCTAACGAAAGTACTTAGAAATTCAAGAAAATGTTGCTTTGAAACCATATTACTAAAATAATAAACAAGGAAGTTATAGCACTTTCAATATTTATTGCAACTGTTATTTTACCTGATTCTTATTATACTTACACCTGAAACTCATGATATTTTTGGAGGAAAAATTATTATTAGGGTTTGCATTGAAAAGTTAATAAAGATATGCCAAGTATCATGAATAGGGGAAGTCAAAGTAAATAAGTGAGTCAAACCTGTTGTTTCGTATTTATAATAATAACACTATGCGACAAAATCAACTTTTTTTCTGGGTATTGGACAAAACCCACTTTCTTGTAGAGATTGAGGCTTAAGTAAACAAAGTTCTATCTCCGTTTTTCGAAGTTAACCTCTAAAAAATAGATATCGGCTTTCGAAGTTCGAAATTCTACAACCCAGTCTAAAGTACATACATTGTTCTCACATTATACTAAAGCATATTGAAGAATTATGCTTACTTTCCCCTACATCATAGATATACCAAACTAAAAATGAGATTTTTCAGAACTATGGCTGCCGTACAAACTTAGGTTATTTTAAAAGCTAAAGTTTGACTGCAGAGATGAGTTTGGCTGTTATTCCTTTTGGACGTTTATTAATCTTCAGTCTATCTACATCTTCTATATCTATGTAAAATTCAAATGAAGCTTTAATAGCTAATGTAATTCCAAATATTGATTCTAACTATACAAACTATAAATGGATTCGAGAAAGGGTATAGATTAGGTTGGCTTTAGCAATGTCTATCAACAAAGCTCAAGTAAAGTCATTAGCTGTAGTACGAGTCAATCTTACCAACTCATGTTTCACCCATGGCCAATTATACGTAGCCTGCTCCAGAGTTGCCTCATCGAAAAATCTTTTTATTTATACTCCAAATAATATTACAAAAATATGGCATATCCTATGGTTTTCAGCAGTACCTAAATTCGCAAATACATAACAATAAAGTTAAAATTTGTGTTATTTATTTTGCATACTTTTATAGAAATGTGGGGTGAAACCCACGGGCATAAGTAAGTAATATCTAAAACTGAAATTTATATCCCTTTATTTGGAGGTATGTTTGTGTAATTCCTATTCCGAGTTGACTAAACTTCTATATTTGAATCACCATAATATATTTATGTGTGTATCTACATACAAATTATGACCACATGCGTAACCTACAATCATTAAAAGTAAATTTTTTTGTAGAATATTACGCCTTAGTTTATTGTATTGAGAAACTGAATGAGGCTTTACTAGTGCTTTCAGCATGTGCGAGGTCGAGGTCGTATTAAAACAAATACTACAGTTCAATATCAATTGCGGTTTTTAAGTATAAATTATATAAATTTATACTAGAGAGCCCAACACTGTCAATTTCAAAATACCGAAATTCAAACCAGCTCTTTATTTGGCAATTTCATGATTGAAAATCGCAAGAGTACACAAGCAGACGGATTGTGTTGCGATCGTTGCAAAAGATGCCAAATTTCTGCATGCCAAAGTGACCAAAATCATGTGAAACAGATAAAATAAATCAAAACGACAAATCATAAATACACCACCAATAAAATATAACGAAATATCAATATAATCAAATTTTTTTTTTTAGTTTAATAGTGAAGCTCACATTATTTGTTACCATTGAGGGATGTGCTGCAAATATGAGACGTTTAAATTCTCTAGACACGAACGAAAAGTAGATGGCATTTAAATAGCAAACTATAAATCACCTTAAGTGGCATTTAAATTTTTGATTCACGATTGGCTCATAAAATAAATTTCACACATCAAGGCAAATGCCAATTGGTGCACCATTGCGTATGAGTAATATATGAAGGCACACAGCATTAAATTAAGAAATGTTCTTGCAAGCAAACAAGCATTAGAGAAACTTCAGTCATCCCTGAATAAAATGGATAGAAGGTAACGAATAGGCCGATGAGTTGGCAAAGGAGGGTGCAGCACTCAATTTATCTACGGTAGATGTTCAAATCGGCTCGGAAGAAATCAAAAGGAGACAGGAGTTGAATATGATCACAATCAAGGCGGAAGGGCGTGGATAGAAGGGCGGTCTGCAAAGCTTAGAAGTCATGTGCAAAATCCTACGATATAAGACTGAAGGGAATATATATCCCTGAAGAGAGAAGACTTAAGGCTCACGATGAGCATACTAACTGGACACTGCCTTCTGGCGTCACATGCTTATAAACTAAGCCTCGTCAATAACAGCAGATATAGGTAGTGCGCATTTAGTCTATATGAAATCTTTATTGATTGCCCAGTTCAACCCAGCATAATCTTACATTATTTTGTTAAGTTAATCATTACGACTTCCTGAGTGTATTCCAGGCCGAGGTATGTGCCGTACACAGAGCAGCAAAGCTGTTTCAATATAGTATGGTCTCCGACACCTACGTAACAATCTTTGTTGACAACCCAGTCGCCTTAAGGGCATTAGAATTAACATGATAAAATCGGATATCGTGCGGAGGTAGAGAGCCTCGCTGACTTCTATAAGTCATCTCAACGTCTCCCTGCGGTATTGAAGGAAATGAACTCGCAGATGAGATGGCTAGGAAAGATTCCGATTTGGACAACTGTGAAGTGGACAGCTCCATCCGACTATCGCTGAGTTATCTCCTGGGGAGAAACGTGGAATATGAGAACAGGGCAACGGACTTGCTATGGACCAAAAGGGTACAAAGTCTCAAGGTTCTTATGGCCAACCTTGGATAAGAAAGGCACCAGCTTAATTCTCAAACTGAACAAATCATCCTGTAAGGGATCTATTATTAATGATTAAAGGAATAAGTTACTTTAGGGATAACAGCGTAATTTTTTTGGAGAGTTCTTATTGATAAAAAAGGTTGCGACTTCGATGTTGGATTATTCACTCGATCTACCACTTTCTCTGCCGATATCCGGGTCTTCAAAGAAGAGGGTTCAGATGTCTTTGCTTACGTTTCTGCGACAGCCTGACAGAGGTTGGGAAGGCGGACGTCTCGCTTTTTCTTGGGTTCCGCAGGGAAAGCAAGTGGTTCGTTGAGGGCCACTAGAAGGCAATTGGGTTAAAAGAATATGCCGCCACCCTGCACTTACTTAGGGCACTCACAATGGGCAAAAATGTCTCCGAGTGGAAGTGTGGGTATTACCCACGCACGCTCTCTACATAATTTTTAGAAACGAAAATCTCATGCACGAAATATATACGTAGCAGTGAACAGAAAAATAGCAGTTATACTTGTTTCGAATTTTGTCAATTAAATTCTTCCCTTTTATATTCATGATATTTTAAGAAAGGACTTCAAAGAGATTGTAACTGAAACTTTGCTAACCAATCTCTAGACCGTTTTCGAAATAAATCGAAAGTTCGAGAAAGTTTAGCGAAAAATTTCTTACTTTTCATTAGAGATTTTTTGAATTGTTTCGAGTATGCGGTTTTGCAGCCCAATCAATTTAAGTCATTTGAAGTGCAAGTGATTAGCCTTTCAAAATTCACATTTATTTCTGAAAATTTTGGTTTCGAAGGGTATTACAGCTTTTTATCTATACAAAAAATAAAGCTTTGCGTTAATCGTGTATAAGAAACTATAAAACGTCCTTCTGTTTTAAAAAAGATTGTCAAAAGTCAAAGTGAATTTTGAGAGAACTATAACTTGTACTTTGTGAGACTAAAATTAATTGGGCTACAAAACTGCATACGCAAAAAAATGAAAGGCTGTTTCATTCGACTTGCCTTTACAATATGCATGTTGTTATGCCGATAATCGCTCTTGATAGATACGAGGACGTACTTATCGGTCAAAAATTTATGGGAGATTCATGAAAGCTCTTCCGCGCCTTAAGAATCAGGTGAATTTTACCATATTCCAAGTTTTGGGAACATAGCCCAACTTCAAGCAATTTGCGTAGATAGAAGCCAGCCAGATGCAAGTAGTCCCTTAAGATCTCTAGAGTTGCGCAGAAATTATGACATTAAATATTTGATAGCCCATGCAAGCTGGTATGTGCCCAGGGAGATGACTGGCAATACTCTTAAGCAAAAATTGGGAAATTACATGTTAATGAGAAAATTTAAGGGTTTCGTGAAGCTTATTGTCCATTCGCCATCTTAATCGCCGACGTAACACACGGGAGCAGGATTTCTCACAATCAATTTTTCTGAGCCTCGCGAACTCATTGCATTGTTCGACGTGGAAGTTTCTCCAGGAGATCCGCTTGGCTCTCGTCAATTCCGACATGCAAATACTCAACCCAACCTTGTACAGTTTCCAGTTCAGCGTAGTTTCCTCCTCCTGGCCTTGTTTGAAAACTATCTATTCGAAACCCTAAGCTTGTCTAGAGCCCGTTTACTAAGGAGATTTTCGCATACTGCTGTAAGTTTTAAGCGGGCAAGAGAATTGAATTGAATTATATGCTAGAGTAAATTTGTCAGCAAGAGCATCAATGACAGTCTCAGGTATCGCTGTAACTACTAACGGCGCCACTGGCAATATTATCTTTGACTTACAATAAATGTCCCAATTTACACCGGTAGAATTCCTAAACGTGATTTTGATGGGATTCTGCTAATCGACGAGTGCACCTGTTGTCGGAGCAGAACTGCTCTGAGAAAACCTTCCCTTCCGACATCAGTGCAAACAGGTCTCCCTAGACAACCGCACTTTTCTAAAACCTCATCCGCAGCAGCAGTAACGATCGTAATGTCATCAAATCTATTACAAACACATAAACTCTCCTTTCACAAAAGAAAGAAAAGTGAATCAGCTTCCACAAACTAATTGTTGTACAAGTTGACTGTATGCCTTGAAGCATAAAACGAATATGACACTCTTTTAAAGTGCCTAAATATTTCTCACCAAAACGTATTAAACGTATTTAACATATTAGTATGGAATTCTGTACCGACCCACAAACTGTAATATATTTGAATTTAAGTCGGATGTTCAATTTGTTCTAATACCCGTCTGTGTCGGGTTACGGAAGTAGCCGTCCTTGTTTCCTCCAGGTAAGAAAATGAAATTTTTTAAATATTTTAATTTTCAAGGAAGGCAGAACCAAAGTTCTTCTACATTTCGTTTACACTACCTCTTTACTCGTGGGAATGTTCATTCAAAACTCTCCATAATCTCAAGGTTTATCCCTTTCGCAAATCACTTAGAAGCAGAACTTTGTTCAATTATGCTTTCAAAGCGCATTAAATTATGCAGAGTAAAAAAATAATGTGTTCATAATATACTGAAAGGCATTGAAATGCACATTCATGCTACATACTTCACACTTTTTTTATACTCAGCATGCTTTGCACACAAAGTACATAAACTTTGTTAATATGTTGTTGTTGTTGTTATTGTTGTTGTATTAACGATAAACACACTTCCCGAAGCCTATGGAGAGTGTTATCGATGTTGATGGTCCTTTGCCGGCTATAGATCCGGAACGTTTCGGTAACAAAGCACAATCAGGGCACTAGCCCGACCATCTCGGGAACGATTTATATGAACACAATCAACCTTCTACGCCATACCACCCTCCATATCCCCTAGTTCCATGGTGAACTTGGGATCGCCAGAGCCTCGCCTGCTAAACATGTGTATAATACATTCATATTTGTAACAGGCTTCCCATCGCGTAGGTGAGGTTGATAATTGGGTTCCGAAATCTTTGTTCCAACTTTGGTAACAAAACGGTTGGTTGTACACGTACAAAAGAATAGAGATAGATTATAGACTTCCATATATCAAAGCCATCAGTAAAATTAAATCGGATGATAGGTTAGGTTAGCTTAGGTTGAAGTGGCTGCCTTCCACATCGGCACACTCAGGCCTTTATAGGCCCATTGTGAAACCACACGGGTTTGCTTCTACTCTCCTAATCAAACCACTTCGTTGAGTTTGTGAAGCTAACTAAGCATCGTGTATTGGCCTCAGCTATATCAGTCAGATCTACAAGAAACATCTTGCCCATGAAACGTTGCCTTTTTCTACCGAGCGCTGGACTTTCGCAAAGTAGATGCCTAATAGTTTCAGGCTCTTCTTCGTTGCCGCAGCTTCTACAATAATCATTAAATGGAGCGCCAATCCTTTCCGCATGCGGTCCAATTACAACGTGACCAGTGAGAAGACCTACAACTAAGGAAATATCCCTCTTACGGAGGGTGAGAAGCTCTCGCGATCTCCTCTCTTGACTGTCTGAGAATATATATGCAGTCCACAGCGTCTTGTATGGCCGGAAGCTCTGCAGTGATCCAGAAGGCGAGCGAACTTTGTAAGTCCAATCGTTCCAAATAGACACCACCTCCGATCTTGTTATCCAGTTCAGATCCATCTGTGTAGATCTGAAGGCTGTCAGTGGGCCAATCTGGGTCATTTACCCACTGCCCCCTCTCAGGGATTAATATCTCGTATCCCTTGTTAAATTTGGTATGTGTTTTGCAGAAATCTGTCCATTCTGCTATGCAGAATCTGTCAAGAATTTCAGTATGGTTGCAGTGATGAAATCGGATGGTAACCACGCCCACTTTTTATATATATATAACATTTTGGAAAACACAAAAACCTGATTGTCTGGTAAATAATACACCTAGAATGTTGAAATTTTATGTGTGGACTGATATTAAGACTCTTGATACAAATTTTAAAAACTTTGTGAAAATGGGCGTGGCACCGCCCACTTGTGATAGACTAAATTTTTCTTTTTTACAAATAGTGTTAATCATAAATCTAAAGTCGTTAACCTATCATAACAAAACTCGGCAGAGAGCTTGCCCTTACTATAAGGAATGCTTCAAAGAAAAATTAACAAAATCGGTTAAGGACCACATCCACTTTTATGTAAGAGATTTTTAAGACGTGGACAAATAAAATTAGCTATATCTTTGCCAAAAAAAAGCTTTATATCAAATATATATATTTTCCCAAGTGGAATTATTACAAGAAATAGGAAAAAACTAAAATTTTTGAAAATGGGCGTGACACCGCAATTTTTATGATTTAGCAATTTTCTATGTTTCGGGAGCCATAACTCGAAGATAAATTACCGGATCGTGAACATATATTTTCCTTATCGCAGGAAATATTTGTAGTAAAAATGGACGGGATCGGTTTTATATAAAGATGTTTAAAAGGGTTGTAGACTAGAATAATAAACCATATCTTAGCGCAAAATAGTTTTGTATCAATGCCACCCACTTAGACACCCTTACTTGTTTAGTTTGCCATGAACTTTTTGATGTAAAAGCACATTTACACATTCCTATAAGCACGTACGCTTATGTCATACACACATACACATGCATATACAAAAGTATATAACATCTTTTTTATAATAAATTACAAAACTTACAAAGCCAAAATACGAGCATTGAATTTTATTGCGGAAAGGTGGTAAGAGGTGAAGTCTGCAATGAACACATTAACACACCCACAAATGCAACAAATGGTGAAAAAAGTACAAAACAAAAAGCATCGTAAAAAAACTGTGAACAAATTACTTGGTGGTACAAGGAAAACAAAGCATTTTCATAAAAAAAAGGACTAAAATTGTAAAATAAGAGAAAAGCAAAGTATAAGTACATCAGTAAAAACAACAAGAACTTCCCTAGTGCATTACCATTTTCCGACGCAAACGGAAGGAAACTGTTGCAAACAAGCAAGTTATAACTCTTAGATGATTGCACTGAAAGAAAGAAGCTGGTCAAATAAGCCGAATTTTAGATAAATTTAACAGAAATTTCTGTCCATTTTTATACGAAGCAAATAGTTGTTGAATGAACTTCGCACAAATTGTTGATACTGAATTGACCATTTAAGAATTCAAATCAACAACAAAATCATCACACGATGCACCAGAGACGCCATTATGAAATTCCTGTGTAAAATCACCCCCCTGATTCCGAAAATCAAGGTTATTTTTAATTCTATGGTAAAGTTTTTGGGACATTTACGAATTACCGTTTTTTTTTCAAAAAAAAAAAAAAAAAATTGGGTCCACTTAATCAAATATATCTCAAGAACGAATTGAGCAATTCCTAAACGGTTTGAAGCTTTTAAAAGGTAATAAAACTTTAAACTGCTATAAACTGTGGATACAACACTTTTTGTAGGCCCTGCAGATTCAAAAATAACGAACAATCATTACGGATTTTTTCAATTTTTTTTGTAAAAATATAAAAAATTTGTAATTTTCGAGGAAGGATCTCGAAAACTTTTAATTTTTTTGCAGATTTTTTTTCTCTCTTAGCTCTGCTTTATTACAAAAAAATACGCTTTCATTCAACAAAATCGATGAGCTAATACAAAAGTTATAAACATTCAAATAAATATATCCATATAGTAAAACTTAAGTGCCCTACAAATAATAGCATATGTACATATGATTCTGTCTTAACTTTATGATCTTATTTTATAATTGAACAAGTTATGTGTCTTGTTTTGGCGCTTATTTAGATTAGAATCGGGGTCTCTTATGAGAAACCAACAGTAGTCACCTATCATAGCGGCATCCCAGAATCCTTGATGCCGACTTTCAATCTTTTTAATTTGCTGGTGAAACCATTCGCCATGCTCGTCGCTTTCGTCGCCAAGATTTTGCGTGAAAAAAATTAAATGGGAGTGTAGAAAATGAATTTTTGAAGACATATTTACTCCTGAAAGAAAATAAGGTATATTAGATAAATGCAGAAGTGACACATTAGTATATAATTTTCTTAGGCTGGATTTATCTTTCAATTCAGAACAAATTTTTTGTTTACATTTTTCTCGTTCTTGTTTGTTCGGAACTGGACGATGAATTCAGATTTAGGGCTATATATTTTCATGTAAATTTAAAAATCTTCATACAAATTTTTTGTTTATCGGGCAGATAGGTTTTAAAGTTAACTGAGAAAACGGTCTTAAATATGTTTTTTTATTTACCCATTTCCGCATAGTTTTTGATTAAGTCGTTCACTATCATCTCGTAGTTAGGACTTTTGTGTTTGCCTAAAAAAGAAGTAACGACCTTTTCAAAAGAATCCCACGCTGCTGCCTCCACTGGTGACAATAGTTCTTTGAAATGGTTATTGATCATAATTGTCCTTATTTGCGGTCCCAAAAAAATCCCTTCCTATATTTTTGCTTCTGAAATCTCTGCAAAGATTGTCTTCAAATGATGAAAAGCTTCGCCTTCTTTGTCCAAAGCCTTGACAAAGTTTTTGATAAGGCCGAGCTTGATGTGGAGCAGGGGTAGAATTATTTTTTCCTTCTTTATAAGTGGGGAGTATTTTATGTTATCCATCCCAGCTTGAAACTCGATTCGTTCTGGCCAATCCTTTATGATGTAGTGGTATTGACGAGCTCGGCTATCCCATTTACATAGAAAGCAACAGTATTTTGTGTATCCATATTGTAGACCACATAGCATTCCAACGACTTTAAGATCGGCACTTATTTTCCAATCATGTTCTTCGTATTTGATTAATTTGTGCAATTTTTGCATTATCTTATACGTTTCCTTCATATTTACTGAATGCGCGATCGGGATAATTGGCTTTTGGTTGCCAATATGCAATAATACGGCCTTTAAACTTAATTTATTGCCGTCTATGAACAGTCGCCACTCTTTTGAATCATGTGGTTCACCAAATTGTTTGAATAGACCAGCAATGTTTTTGCAGTAACAAACACTGTCCTCCTTCGTATAGTACTTGGAAAATTGTTCGTGACGAGTTCTATAATATGTTACCTTAACATCGGATGAAACAAATTTAAATTGTTGCATACGAGAGGCGTGTAGTTCGGCCTTTTCTTTTGACAATTCCAAATCCCTTATCCAATCATTGAGTTGTGCTTGTGACAAAGAGTTTCTTTTCCGTTTGAAATCCAGTACAACATGGTGCCGCGTAATCAGATATTGCTGTTGACAATGAAACTGGAAACGGAACTAAAGTTAAATTTGATTCTGGCAATGTAGCTTCCGTTGAATTTAGTTCTGGTAATGACACTGTAGATACGCTCGCATAGGTTAATTTTCTTGACTTTCCAACCCCAAATACTTTTGTAGTACAAATATAGCAGTCCGTTGAATGGCAAGTTGGTTCCCTCCACTTCATTGGTGTAATAAATTTCATATGCATTAAAAGGGAGCAAATTCCTAATTTTTACAACGCACCCTTTTGTTCCGGTTTCCGAAAAAATCAATTCGACTCGACATGTGGTGCACACAGTATTCGGTGTCCATGGTTTTTAGGCTCAATTCAAAAATACTTATAGTATGTAACTTTCAAAGGATTTGAAAACACACGTCGCATCCTTTTAACGATAAATTGACCGCAGATGAAACAGAATTTATCTGGATCATTTGTACACTTAAACTCTCGCGCCCTTTTATTCATATTATATTTTTAAGTAAATGACGGGTTATAAACTGCAATTATAAACTGAACAGTATCCGGCGAGCCTTGCAGATATTATGAAGGAACAAGGCGCATGTACTATTATTTATACTTAGATCAAGTAAAAATTCAAGCCTACCTAGACAAAAAGGTTCCCTAGTTCTACAAAGAAAACACTACCTACCTCAAAAAAATGCTCTTGCTTGAAATGTACCTGGGTTTGAGAAAAGGTCACTAGCAGTTTTTTGTATCTAATAACCCTTCGAAAATCCACCTGCTAACTAATACTAACACATATGTACCAGTAGGGTACTTAAGTATTAAATGGGAATATTTACTTGAATGCTTATAAATTTTGTATTAGTCCATCGATTTTGTTGAATGAAAGCTTATTTTTTTTGTAATAAAACAGAGCTTAGAGAGAGAAAAAAATCTGCAAAAAAATAAAAAGTTTTCGAGATCCTTCCTCGCAAAGTACAATTTTTTTTATATTTTTACAAAAAAATTTAAAAAATCCGTAATGATTGTTCGTTATCTTTGAAACTGCAGGGCCTAGCAAAAAGTGTTGTATGCACAGTTTATAGCAAAATTTACCTTTTAAAAGCTTCAAGCCGTTTAAGAATTGCTCAATTCGTTCTTGAGATATATACGATTAATTGGACCCAAGTTTCTTTTTTTTGAAAAAACGGTAATTCGTAAATATCTCAAAAACGTTACCATAGAATTAAAAATAACCTTGATTTTCGGAATCAGGGGGTGATTTTACTTAGGAATTTCATAATGGCGTCTTTGGTGCAGAAAAAAATTGGAATTTGTGATCCAGTGTTATTACTTTCACCTCAGGTTGCATCGTAATGCTAATTAACAAAAATACAAAGCTAACCAAAAAAATCAATCGTTTCTGTTGAAAAAATTCAGATTTTTAACGTTTAGAGACGAGTTTGTAGAGCTTCGAAAAACTATTCGGTGTTCACCTACATGTCGTGTGAATGCAGCGACTGAGTTCAGTAATGGCCGCGTCACAATAAAATTCCTCATGTTTATTACTTTCGAGATAAATGCGAACATCGTCACAATCGCGAGAGATGTTGCGCTTGTAAATATAAAAGAGCTTCAGACTTAGTTACTAACATAATTGATGCCAATCGTTTAAGCGATTACGGCCGTCATACAAGGCACGCCAGTCGCTTCTTCACTGGCGCCAATTGGTCTTTCCAGTGGAGTGGTGCAGCCTACTTCTTCTGTATGCTGGTTCGGATAAAAATACTTTCTTAGCCGCAGCATCATATTTCATTTCCATAACATGACCTAGCCAGCGAGGCCGCTGCATTTTAAATCGCTAGAGTATGTTGATGTCTGCGTTGGGCTCGTACAGTTCAACTTAAAATCTTCTTCGGTACTCGCCGTCGCCAACGCATAGAATTTTTCGCATGAATACTCCCGGAGTCGCTTCAAATCTAGCAGTTGAAAATTATTTCGGCTTGTCCATTAATTTAATTAAAAAATATAACTGTTATAAACTTCCTCACTATATAAGAACTACTTATTAACATATTTTGTCTCCTTTTGTAAAATGCAGAGTGGGAAAATAATTACACTTGCAAAGTCTGAAGGCACCCATAGCCAAAACAAATGTCAACTTCATCTTCTTATGCTTTGCTTGCAACAAAAATTGAGAGTTGGCTACTTTTGGGCGTCAGATGGCGCTGGTGATGTGCTATTTGTCGCTCTCTGTGCAAATACATGTTATCTACTCATCTGTCAGCGCACGATGCTGCATCAAAAGTCTTATGTGACGGGGCCTTAAAGCAATCAATCAGTTTTTGCTTTTACTTCAAGAAGTAAACATCTTATGAGTGAATTCTATGCTCAAACATTCGCGAATGGAGATCTCCGTGTAAACACACACTAGTACAAAAAAAGGTAACGTTTGTATTCCAAGCTCTTTCGGCGTTGTTCGCAAATAGTTTAGCATGAACCAATGAGCATAATATACTGCAATATAGCTGTGTGTTGCCATATTGCTTTGTGTTCGAGAAAAAAGTAACTCTAGCAACAATTCCCTCCTACGGCATAGATATCAAGTAATTTACTTGCGTTTGTTGTTGTTATACACACGTGTTTACATATGTTTTCTTTACATTGCAACATACTGATTTCCTTCTTACGTCATTCAAGAGTTATCCCTGAGAAGCTTTTCATGGCAGCAGATGTGGCTTTGCCCGGAAATGGAACCCAGGATTTTCGGTTTGGTAGGCAACAAACAAATTGCTTCTGTATTTCTATAAATAGAACAAAGCAAATGCCAGTTTCTTTGAAACGGCTAACAACAAAGTGCATAACTTTGAGACATGATAACATACAAAGTATGTATTGTGCAAAGAATAAAATATGCAAGGAAGGCAATTGCGATGAGGCATGAAGTGGCTGAATGTGTTTTTAACAGTTCAACCATCGTAGGAGTGCGCGTTCAAATCCCACTCCCGGGAGAAAAGGATTTGAAGAGATTTACAAGGTACAATCGTAACAGCTATCGCCTTGTCCGTTCTGATGTCACGTTGTTTAAATTTTTCCCAAATAATTTAATAAATTAAAAATTTAAAATTTCTTCAAATAAATGTTATCAAACATTTAAAAGCAATAGTTCTCTTGATAAAAAAAAAACTCGGATCAATTAACTAAAATGTGATCGATTTTACCGAAAGTCTGTTAATTTCAAAACAACAAACCCGAGTTGAGTTGATTTTACTAGAGTCAATTTATTCAGTGTACTAACTTATGTCCGTTTCTCAACACGCATGCATGATCTAGATTTGTATGTAAGCATCAGACCAAGTTGGAAAGGGTTAATGAAGGACAAATACCTAGCACACTCTCGACTACAAAAAAGTAACAATCAAATGTTTATGCAACTTAACATCAAATAAATGGCCCAAATCGTGCTATAAATGACTTACGTCGTCATGCAATCAGTGAGTTTTTCAAAATTTTGTTAAGTTTTTTCTAATTTTTCAATCCCAAAATAGAAGCTTATCCTATTTAATGTATTAGAATTTTAAGACTTGAAATAAATTTTGAGGCTATAAATTTTGTAAGCGTACAAGGTATAAAAAAAAATTTTTTTTTAACAATACCGAAATGTTTCCAAAGCAGTCCCAAATATTCCCAAATCTAACCAAATTGATAATGAATTAATCCCGAATTGAAACCCGAAAACAATACCAGAGTATCCCGAAGACAATTCTGAAATGATTTCGTAACTGTACCAAAACAATTCTCGAATGTCCCCGAATTCGTCCGAAAACAATCTCGGAGTCGTTCTGAAATAGCCCAGACCTATTAATGAAAACAATATTGAAATTATGACTAAAAAAGTTTGCAGACAACTTCGAAATTGCTCTAAAATGTTACGAAAATAATACCAACAACAATACCGATATGAATATGAAATAATTCTGAAAAAATCTCAAAAACAGTTAAAAGCAGGGTAAGGCTGGCCGTTTGAACTGAATTGTAGTGGGTGGAGCCCTGAAATATAAGTTGTTGATATCAAAGAAAAAATTCAACAACAAATTCGAAGGGGAGAGTAGGTATATTTTAACCGGATCTGGGACCATTGTAGCATATGGGGAAATCCGCCAAACTTTGGTTTTTTTGGAGAAAACATTTTTTTTTTTTGAAACATGGTATCACACAAATATATTATTTTTGTTAGGAACATTGAGGGGTAAATTGGAGCTATATTGCATGCCGTTACTGGTCTTACATAATGCCTCAAAAAGATATAGTCAAAAGATCGAGCAAAGTATATATAAACTGAGGTCGCAATTTAAATATACATTTATTTCAACACTTCTGTACCGATTAACAAAATATGGAGATATATGCAGCTGTTAGCTATGTAAAATTGTTTTGATACGCGAGACCCGGTTTTGTAGATATCAGTAAAAACATAAAACCGAATAACCGCCAAATATTTTTTACTGCAACACATTTATTTTAACACCTTTCTACCGATTCTTTTGAAACTTAAAAAACATATAGATATGTGAACGAAGTATGTTTAGGTAAGTTTTAATACCCGAGATCCAGTTTTGGAGATATTGATAAAAATATAAACCCGGAAAACCTTAATTTTTTTTACTTACTTAAACACAGTCGGTTAGTGTTGAAATTTTATCAGGATGTAAATATCTATGTAGGGTATATTTAGGTAAAATTTTGTTGATACGAAAAACCCGGTTTTAGAGATATCGGCAAAAATATGAAACCGGGTAACCGTCAAATATTTCATACCCGTTTGTTAATTTTTTCTCTACACCACAGTGGTATACCATCAATTGCCTCATCTTGGAATATTCACGCTAGGAAAGTTATTCATGTTTGTACATGTGGCAAATATACGAAATTTTCGCCAAAAATTGCCAATCGTCAAAAAGTGTCGACAAACTTTTTTTTTGTTTTTTAAATTTTTGTACCAAATTTGTGTTTCTTTTCATTTACTTTTAAATAAAACCTGGTTTAAAAAAAAAAAAATTTTTGTCTACACTTCTTAACGGAATGCCAATTTTTGTCGGAAATTTCGTATATTTGCCCCATTTACAAATATGAATAACTTTCCTTGCGTGAATAGCCCAAGATGAGGCAATTGATGGTATACCACTGTGGTGTAGAGAAAAAATTAACAAACGGGTATGAAGTGATAAAAGTAAAATTGTAGCTGTGCCCACAAAAAAACATGCTCCTTGAAAAAATTTACGCAACCAAGTGCTTCCACTTTTCTGCCTCTACCTTCAAAACTGAAAGGGGCACATCGAATTTGAAGCCCCAGATATTTTAGTCCCTGGTAGGGTATTGTCGTGTATAATCCAAATTTCAATACTCAGTTGCCTCAAAAAGCTATAGGCAAAAAACTGTCAATATTGAAAATGACAAAAAAAAAAAGTATCGCTATTGATTGATGAAAGTTTTGAGTATTGGAGGGGCACATTAATTTTGCTCATACTTTTAGAATCTCTGTCTCAAAAACAACATTCAGTTTAATAAAAAAATAGCGTTTCGGCGATGCCTCAAAATTTTATCGAAAAAATTCGAAAAAAAAATCAAGGGTCTCGCTTGAGAAAGTGTAAAAATCTACGTTTTTTACGTTTCGAAGTTCTGCAAAAACTTACTATCAACTTTCTTGATTTTTAAGATCATCAGATAGGATAGTCAAAAGGTCAAACTTAATGTCCATGTACTTTTTTCTGGCCTTAAGTTTTTTGCCAGTGTGTAAAACCCGAGTATCCAAAGAAGTAAAAGTTTTGGGGATTTGCCCATATATCAAACATAAATGTTAACAATCCACAGTGCATGGAATTATTTGGCGCCTATGCCCGATGTTGGGAAAATGATATATAACTTAACAAGGGGGCAGACACACTTACTTGTAAGAATGTGCTGACACCACACTTCAACAAACACAAGCAAAGCCAACGTAGGTAATTGATCCGATATCATATTGCGTAAGCAGACAAAATGCAATCCATGGGAACTGCAGCGTAAGCGATATGATATGCGGACAAAATGCAAGCCGTGTGATTCGCCACGCAAGCGATAAAATATTATTTTGGCCAATCGTGGGAAGTGCAGTGTCAGCAATTATGAAATCACTTAGATTAATGTAGAAGCTTAGAGCTTAGTTTAAGTTAATGATAAAGTCAGTCTGTTTTTGACATTGAACGGAAATAAATGGTAAATATTGTTAAGCGGAAAAACCTATTTTTATTTGGATCTTTTCAGGTTGCAATGGGGCCGCGGGGCGGCCCCCAACTTTAACTTTTTGGAGCCCTAGTCCTTGGGCTCCTTAACTGGCGCCGAGCAGGGACCCAATGGCAAGTGGGTCCTTCAAAAAGGACCTCCTTAAATGTGAGGTCCATAGTGATTAGTGACAAAGTGATAGTGATAGTCGAGTGCTAAGAAAAAAATAATAATAGAAATTTTACCGATAAAGGAATAAAAAAATATATAGAGAGGCAAGACCTCAGCTTAGATAATTTAAGGCTTGTACAGCCAATAACGAAAATACCAAAACCGAGATTCACCTTCGAGGGGACCCTCCGGTTATGACGATAGCTTAACTCTGCGATTCCCTTCGGGACCCTCCAGGGTATAAAAGCTCCTCTCCCCAGGAGAGGTAAAACGAATAATAAAAAAAAACAAGTGAATAACAAAAAGTTGAGTGAAAAGTGATGCTACACGCAATAAATTACTACGTCCAATCCTAAAAGCCCTCAGAGGGCTATGCAGGAATAATATCAAAAGAAGCGAGCCTGTGACCCCTAAGATCCTCTGGCGCGCGAATAAAATTCAACACGAAAATTGAAACATTTTATAAGTGAATTATCCTACGGCCCCACTATTGCTATTCCAAGTGCACGTATAATTACACTGGCTGGGTGAGTCCGTATACCTATACTTCTAGGACGGACCTCACCATACCAAAGGCCGAAAAATGGTTAACGACTCCTGTGACCGTGTCATGTACACAAAATTTTTTTTTGCAATATGCAACTTGCCGCTCCCTTCAGGATACGGCAAAAATTTCCTTCTGAAAAAGTTAACCCGAGCGTACACATAAGAACACACTTGGGCCGGCTTTAAAAGTTAACCCGAGCGTACACATAAGAACACACTTGGGCCGGCTTATCCTTTTGTGGAGTTTCCAGGGTACACATAAGCACACACTGGAAACGGTCACTCGTTACTTGCGATACTTTCAGCGTACCCATAAGAACACGCTAAAGATTCGCAATATGTCCAGAGCGTTGTGGAGCAACTGTGCCTTAGTAGGTTGCCTTCAATCTGATTGTCGACGACTAAAAAGGAGTGACACAGCCTCCCCTGACCAAAACCATAATTATTTAAAGACTAATGTACTGTGAAACGCCAACTTGGTACATGTCGCCGTTGCCATAAGAACACGGTAAAAGTTTCACAAATGTAACTAAAGTCCTTTTTTTCTTTGCAGGAAACTGTCAAAGTGTAAGGACAACCTTAAAACTAAAACAAAAAACAAACAAATCGTCTGTGCTATAAGGACTATCCCGTCAGGTGATCGCGAACGCCAGTAAGTAACACAAAAAAAAAAAATATAAACAATTTTTAAAGAGCCACCGTGTGCCAAATTAAAATTTAAAAATATATTTTTTAATCTCAAACTAAATTTTTTTTTTTATCTGAAATGGACGCTTTAGCCACGAAAGTTAATGAACTTAATGGGGGCATCAATGCTCTCCTCGAGCAGATTAGGCGGCTTGAGACACGCCTTGGGGGTATAGAAAGCAACGGTGTTGCTCTGAACTCTAGGCTAGGGAAAATTGAATGCAATAACGCGAGTTTAGAACAAAATCTTGCCAGAATCGATGAGCGATTGGGAAGAGTAGAACAGGGTGGCGTAAGAACGCAGCCACAGGGGGTATTGGCAGCGGTGCGAACACCACTGTCGGAGCAAGACCTAAAGGACATTGGCAGACTTCCCGACTGCGTGAAGGAGCTGCAAGTTTGTGAAGGCAGCCCTTCTCAATACATCTCTTGGGTTCACATCGTTGAAGGAATTATGTCCGACTACGATATCGTCAAGGAAAGGCCCCTGTATCGTGCCATCCTGCAACGTATTAGGCAAAAAATCCGTGGCTTTGCCGATGCAGCACTGGTAGCGTATAATGTTTTCGATAGCGATTGGGTAGAAATAAAAAGGGTATTATCGCTGCATTACGCAGACAAAAGGGACATTAGGACTTTAGAGCACCAACTGAATCAGCTAGCTCAGAGAGGTTCAAAACTAGATGATTTCTACGCAACGGTCAATCATCAGTTGTCTCTAATAGTGAACAAAATCAAGTGCGATGACTATAGCCAGGAAACCGTGTCGGTCCTTGTGGAAACGTACCGTAACAGGGCACTCGATGTTTTCATACGGGGCCTCAGTCCAGAATTGTCGCGTATGCTTATAGTGCAGAAGCCAAAAACACTGCCAGAAGCGTACACGGCCTGCCTTGACATCCAGAACCTAACGTTAAGGAACACAATAGTCCATGCAAACACTCCAAATAGAGTAGTTGTCCCCACCAATACCCTGTCGCAAGTTACTCAGAGACCACCGTTACCTCCTCGATCACGGCCTACATACAACTGGACGAATCGGAACAATACTCAAGGGAATGGCCGGCCATCCTACAACAGATTCCAAGGCAATCAAGGGACGAACACCGCACCTCCTGCTAGACCAGCAGCCCCAAAACCTGCGGAAAGAATGGATGTCGACGACAGTGTTCAAACCAGACAGGTGAACTACATGAACCGACCGACGAATAACAACGCCTTCAAAAGGGGACCTGCATCATCGATTGAAAATATGCCCAAACAGCAGAGGCTCTACAACATGGAAGCCAACAGCGCAGATGTAGAAAGCGGACCTTCGACGTATGCTGAATCGACAGAAGACAACTTCCAGCAGGTAAATTTTATGGCGGACGGGCCACCAGCCTATTTCATATGAGGACTACCGCGCAATCCAGTATACCCTATCTCACTTGTTTGACACCAAACAAAGTAGCCCTAAAGTTCTTAGTTGACACAGGGGCAAATAAAAATTTTATAAGACCTGAATTGGCAACTAATACAGTCCCAGTCAATCCACCTTTCTCAGTAACCACCGTAGCAGGACCTGTAGTAATAAACAAAAAAATCAGTGGGAGATTTTTCCAAAATGCTGGTAACGAAGCTATGGTGACCTTTTACGCACTTCCTGGTTTAAGCTCGTTTGATGGGATAATAGGCGATGACACCCTCAAAGAACTGGGTGCCGTCATAGACAGGAAAAAACATGTCCTTACAATAGATCCCAATATAAGAATTCCGCTCAAAAACAAAGTCGTAGGAAGCCTAAATTTTTTCGAAACTGACGATATACCCGACGCAATTCTCCCAAGCCTAAAAGCCATGATAGAAAAGTATTCTCATTTATTCGGTCCACTTAACATCAAAACAAATATAAAAACCACAGTTCGAGCTGAGATAAAGACTACCACGAATGAGCCCATATACACGAAAAGTTACCCATATCCTGCAAACATGAGGGAAGAGGTAGAATAACAAATTACTGAGTTGCTTGAAGAAGGAATTATACGACCATCCAAAAGCCCGTACAATTCTCCTATTTGGGTAGTTCCGAAAAAACCCAAACCCTCTGGTGAAAAGCAGTATAGAATGGTAGTGGACTTCAAACGTCTGAATGCAGTCACCGTGCCAGACGCCTATCCTATCCCAGATATTAATGCAACGCTGGCCAGTTTAGGGAACGCAAAATATTTCACAACTATAGATCTGACCTCAGGCTTTCACCAAATCACAATGAAAGAAACAGATATACCCAAAACAGCGTTTTCAACCATGAATGGAAAGTACGAATTTCTGAGATTACCTTTTGGGTTAAAAAACGCTCCGGCTATATTCCAGCGAATGATTGATGACGTTCTTAAAGAGTATATAGGGAGGATATGCTACGTGTATATCGACGACATTATTGTCTTTGGAAAAAGTACCGACGAACATTTAGTAAATTTAGAGATAGTGTTTAAACGGCTTGCGGATGCTAATTTGAGAGTGAATTTTGAAAAAACTAAGTTTATGAGAACGGAAGTAGAATTTCTGGGATATGTAATAACATCCCACGGGATGAAGGCAGATCCTTCAAAGGTCCAAGCTGTAGAGAACCTCTCACCCCCAGAAACGCTTAAGGAACTAAAAAGCTTTTTGGGAATGACGTCGTATTACCGAAAGTTCATTCGAGATTACGCTAAGGTTGCTAAACCCTTGACCAATCTCACACGCGGTGAGAATTCGCAGGTCAAGGAAAACCAATCTAGTAGAGTGCGTATCAAAATGAATTCCGAGGCCCTTCAGGCCTTCGATACTCTAAAAAAACTACTCGTTTCCTCAGATATTCTCGCATTTCCAGATTTCGAAAAACCATTCAACCTTACCACGGACGCTTCAAACTATGCCATTGGTGGGGTGCTATCCCAAGGAGAAACAGGGAAAGATCGACCCATCGCCTACATCTCAAGATCTTTAAGCAGAACAGAGGAAAACTATGCCACAAACGAGAAGGAAATGTTGGCTATAGTTTGGGCTCTAGACAACTTGAGATCCTACCTCTATGGGGCGAAAAAGTTAGAATTTTCACTGACCACCAGCCTCTCACTTTTGCGTTAGGAAGTCGAAACTATAACGCCAAGTTGAAGAGGTGGAAGGCTAGAATAGAAGAGTATAACCACGAATTGATTTACACTCCTGGTAAATCGAATGTCGTGGCGGATGCTCTCTCCAGAATTCCATGCCAGGCAAACCATTTGACAGCACCGTCGGAACCCAACGATGCACCAACAGAAGCTAGAAGTGACGAGGGGACAGCTCACAGTGCTGAACAGGATTCTTCGGACCTTATTCCACACGTTGAAGCCCCTTTGAACGTTTGTGTTGAAAACCCACATCCAGGATTCACTCGTCATTATGTGAGACTAGATATAATTGAAAAGGCCAGCTTAACCGAAGCCTTGAAGGAACGCCTAAACCCGGCATTCATAAATGGAATAAAGATTCCAGAAAGTTACTTACAACTCCTACAAGAAGTATATATAGAAAATTTCCTTTTATACAAAATTAGGATAACTCAGAGGGTGGTCGAGGATGTGGCCAACGAGGATAGGATTTGCGGTATAATAGAGACAGAACATAGGAGGGCCCATAGAAACTCAAAAGAAAATAGGGAACAAATCTTGGAACGGCATTATTTTCCCAAAATGGCTAGTAAGATAAAAAATTTCACTTCTAACTGTGAAACCTGCCTTGCTAACAAGTATGATAGGCATCCGGCAGTACCACCGATAAAAGAGACTCCAGTGCCGAAATATCCATGCGAAATAGTGCATGTGGACATTTTTGAAATTCAAGGGGAGAAATTTTTATCTTGCATAGACAAATTTTCAAAATTTGCCAAGCTTTTTCACATTAAAAATAAAGCATCCGTCACTCTCCGCGCTAAACTAGCCAAAGTAATACACTATTTCACAACTCCTAAAATGATAGTCACCGACAATGAGAGGGGATTTATGACTCCATTGGTATGTAACTACATAAGAGGTTTGGGAATCGAACTATATCAGACTCCAATTCAAAGAAGTGAAGTAAACGGCCAGATCGAAAAATTCCACTCTACCATTATTGAGATTTATCGGTACCTCCGGAAAGAAATAAATAACGCTAGACCAAAGGAATTGGTGTATATTGCTGTCGATGGTTACAACACAACAATACACTCTGTAACGAAGAGGAAGCCTAGCGACATATTTTTCAACAGAACCGAAAGAATTAACTAACAAAGCCTAACCAACTTCAAAAGTAGGGTCCACAAGGAGATTAGGGAACAAATCAAGAGAAACCAGGAGTTAAGAAATATCCGATTGAATAAAAAAAGGAAAAGAGCTAAGGAATTTAGGCCAGTAGATGAGATTTACGTCAGGGATAAACAGATAAAATCAAAACAAAAGGCACTTTACAAAAAGGAAACGGTTGGCGCAGATAAAAAATACGCCAACATATGGTAAAAAAAAAAAAAAAAACAAAAAAAAAAAAAAGAAGATAATAAGGTCACCACGGGAAGTCAACAACAAAAAGATGTCCCAACAAGGGACCCAAAGATTTGAAATTCTATAGCACAGACGACGCCAAAAAGGCGTCAATTTCAAGATCAAAGATCTTTTCTATAACAAACCACATAAGCGATTAAAGAGGCAACATAAAATATTGCAAAAAAAAAAAAAAAAAACAACAAAAAAATAGAAAAAAAACAGAGGAAACGATTTTTCGTTTAAAAAATTTTGAATGAAGCAATATCTGCCCACAGGAATATTAATTACACGCTTAATAAAAGAGGTAAAATAAAAAATAAATTTTTTTCTTAAGAAGAAATCTGCCCACAACAAAAAACTAATTATGCGCTTACTAAAAAAGGCAAATTAGACAAATAGAAAAAATAGCAAAAATAAAAAAAAAAAAAAAAAAAACAAAAAAACATAAAAAACTTTAAAGAAGGGGGTAAAGAGGAAACATTTCAGTAATTCTTAGAAATATTATCCTCTTTCCTCAGCTTCTTTACCACAAGTTTTTGTAAGGCGGCAGGATCCAAGGGTAGTAGCCTTTAACGCTACCTTTCAAACAAAAGTAAAGAATTACAAACTACCTCCCTTTCATATCCATGCTCTCGGATCCTGTGGACCTTCCAAGTACCACGATGGGTAGCCGGGGACGGTGGTAGGATATAGGGATACATTTAAACGCAACAAAAAACACATAAATAAATTGCAGTTCAATTCAAAAAACCACACAAAAAATTTAATTTTTTTAACTCTTCCCTTAGTGTGGAAAGATTTTTTTTATTATACAATAGAATGTTCTTTAGTAGGATAATAAAAGGAAAAAATACAAAAGAAAACAAGATTTACATTATGTAACCATTTATTATTAGTTCACCGTCCCTGGGATAAATAATAAAAGTGCCTAAAAACAAAAAATGGTCAATACTAATCTTACCAACACTAATGAGTTTTTTTTCTCTCCATAATGGAACACAGTTTATTTTTAATATCTGGCGTGTACGGCCTCAACATCTACAATTATGGCTCCCCACTGGTAACTATTGAGCACGGGCGTGGTTGGATCCTGAACGGACACTTCAGTTTAGTCCATGTGGTCGACCTAAACTACTTCAACACGGCTTTGTTCAAATTGATGGAGTCAACAGAGCACGATATTACAAGCAGGGCTGTGCGGACTGTGCTACAATTCCACCTAAATCAAACTAAGCTGCGTCTCGACGAACTACAAATAAGCAAATCACGAAGGGTACGTTCCATTGACTGGATTGGTTCAGCATGGAAGTGGATAGCTGGGTCTCCAGATGCAGCGGATTGGGACTATATTCTTCGAAGCATGAATGACGTGATAATAAACAACAATCACCAGTACCGGGTCAACGAAAAACTATTCAACGGTACCCGCGAGGCAATCGAGAAAGCAAACGAAGCGATGCTCCACATTAACGCTATAAGCAAAAACATTAGCGTGGAGAATATCGAACTTCTTGACCTAAGCAAAGTCTTTATCTTGAAGGAACAGGTGTCAGAAGTCGTCCAAGCGTGCCAAATGGCGAAAACTGGCGTAATCAACACAAATCTTCTTGATCGAGACGAGATTGGAAGGCTCATAATGGAGGAAGATTCCCTACCATATCAGAACACCATTGAAGCCATAGAGTACGGGTCGGCCTCCGTGTATTCAAACGGTAGCACACTTTTGTACGTACTCTCAATGCCAAAGGTAAAACCAGATGGCTACCGACTCCTCATAACACGGGCCGCTGTTATAAAAGGACAACACGTTGACCTCAGCTATAAAAAAAATGCTAATAAACGAAGTTGAAACGTTCGGGGTGAACGAGGATTGCCCTTCGATCAGCAACACAACAATTTGTTCTCCCAAATCCCTGACTAAACTACGGGAAAACGGGTGCCTAGCTAGGCTAGTTAAAGGTGGCGATGCCAAATGCCGCTTTGAACCAGACAACACCAAAACCGTCGAGATGATCACAGACTCAACAATATTTGTTACAAACTTTGAAGGCCTATTACAAGGGAAGAACTACTCCACAACCCTAAATGGAACGTACGTCATTATTTTGAACAACGAAACAATCACGGTGTGAAATCAAACATTCACCAACAGATCAGTACGCACAGCGCAGGCCCTGCCACCGCCCTTGGTAAACATCACGAGCGAAGGACTAAAATTGAACCTTAACTACATTCACGGCCTGAGCATGGAAAATATTAATCAGCTTAAACAACTTGGCAATAATTTTCTGGAGAAAACTCACTACTACAATCAACTTTCCTAGACTAAATCAGACCACAGATCAGGACCAGCCAAGCCATGCAAAGGATCCTTCTGAAAAAGGAGGTCATCTGCGGGACGCAGATGTTTAAAGGGGGGGTACTTAACAAGGGGGCAGACAGACTTACTTGTAAGAATGTGCTGACACCACACTTCAACAAACACAAGCAAAGCCAACGTAGGTAATTGATCCGATATCATATTGCGTAAGCAGACAAAATGCAATCCATGGGAACTGCAGCGTAAGCGATATGATATGCGGACAAAATGCAAGCCGTGTGATTCGCCACGCAAGCGATAAAATATTATTTTGGCCAATCGTGGGAAGTGCAGTGTCAGCAATTATGAAATCACTTAGATTAATGTAGAAGCTTAGAGCTTAGTTTAAGTTAATGATAAAGTCAGTCTGTTTTTGACATTGAACGGAAATAAATGGTAAATATTGTTAAGCGGAAAAACCTATTTTTATTTGGATCTTTTCAGGTTGCAATGGGGCCGCGGGGCGGCCCCCAACTTTAACTTTTTGGAGCCCTAGTCCTTGGGCTCCTTAACTTATATTATAACGAATATTAGCAGCACTAAGGGATACTATCATCTCTAAGCCGATGCTAAGCAGTGACTTGATGCACATCAATAATTCAATCATTATGTCTACACTTATGTACGTACACGCAGCGGTGAAGCAACGCACAAACACATGCATATATCTTATCTGAGGTGCTCACAAGAGAGGGCAATAATTTGTGCAAGTATTACTCACGCACATATGAGAAGCTATAAACGTAGTTGTGGCTGGTGATTTTGTAGCTGATAACTACCTAGTAAGTTCTGGAATGGAAAAGCCAAGAAGTATGCGACGAGGAAACTAGGCAGTATAAAAGGCGACAACAGTAGAGGTGCGGGAATCAGTTTTGATTAAGCACGCTATCTGTCAAGCAATAGAAGCGTTATTTTGAAAGTAGTCTAATAAAGACCATTTTGCATTATCGAATATTGGAGTTATTTATTCAACAGTTTAGTGATTAGAACCATAGTAGAAGATTTGAAATAAGCGGAATGGTAGTAAATTTGTTACAATATATTGTAACGAATTTTGGGAAGTTCCTTATTATTTTGCAGCTTCTGTTGACGTTCGAATCTCTGAACTGTCGAATAAATAACTCAAATATTCAGTATAACAAAACACTCTTTATTTGACTACTTTGGGAGTAGTACTTCACAATTACAGCGTACTTTATTAAAGCGTGTTAAAATCAAAACTGATTGCTGATTACTCAGCTTGCGCCGCTTTTATACCCTCGGTTACCTCGTTCGCTCATTTCTCCTAAGGTCTAGACGTTTTCGGAAAATGCCTTCTAGAACAGTTGTATCTCATGCTTGGTTATTTAGATATATACATGTATATCTGTAGTTTATGTTTTTCTTCTAGCCATATGCGTGTGTATGTGTGAGTAACAACTCCTGCTCTTAGCTGATGATAACGTGATATGCGATTGTTTCTCTTTCTTCTTCGCGGTTACTGATGTTTATGTGTGACTGCTTGCTTTAATGTGTACATGTACATAGGGGTGACTGCTTGCTTTAATGTGTACATGCACATAAGTGTGGCTACTTGCTCTGTTGTTGTTGTGCATTTATTTAGCAGCAGCAGCATAGTGATATATAAAACTGCTAATACTCGTACTCGCCAAAATATATTCTCAGACAGCCGCAGGCACTAGACACATGTGTCGACGACATAAAGCAGATCAATGAATGCGGCAGATCTCTTAATGAGTTGTCCCACCCTTTTAGTAACAGCTTATATATGTACCGGTATACAGATATATTGAAAGCACCTGTAAAGCTCATGAGCTAGCCGGGAATAGTATGACCAAAAAATAATTCGTTGAGTAGGTCTATGGCCTCTTCTAAGGTCTGTTTGAGGACGGAACAGGAAAACAGGGAAAATTTGCTTCAGTCAGCACTTTCCACGTACACAACTGTTCTTTGTGATCCTAGATTGTAAAACTTGTAAAATATCTGTGACGCCTACTAAACCGCTATATTTACTACAGGGTGTCTTCTATTGCTCAGTTTGGCTATGGCTTTCTTTCGGGATGTTTGTATTTGTGTATAAGTAACGTGTAGAACATACTCCAGCTTATGTAAAGATATTCCAGTGTTGATGCGCTTCCATATGCACATACCTACTTATTTATTCACATGGGTGCTAGCTAAATGTACATATGTACAAAGAAACATTTCGTGATTGTGCAACAAGTACACATTTGTGGTAGGGTGAATTAAATTAAACTTAAATTTATTAGAATTTAAAAACCTGTCATACACACACATAGAAATGCATACATACATAAGATGTCGTCTGTATATGTACGTTTGTATGAAGGATTGCAGATGATGATCAAGTGAGCCTAACGACTACCTTGTGTAATAGCGTTTTAAATGGAATATGCATAAGGATTATATGCATAAGGATTGAATTAAGCAAACAGTTATTGCATCTGTTTGCGCTTATGCAATATGCGAAATAAAATTGATTATATGTGTAATGTTAGTGTAACGGCTTAGATCAACAACTAATAAACCCATTTCGATTGAGTGCTTTTTAACTAAGCAAGTGGAACAAGTAGATGTATGATGCAACACAAGCTATTTAATCCTGACATTTGCCGCAGGGAGCAAGGCGAAATTGCGATGCAAGTCTGGAAATCATAAATTATTACCTGCTGCCCCGATGCATGCCACCCTTATAAAATTACTCTACTCACTGGCGAAAACCGCATCAATTTGGGTTATTTCAATGTCCGTAACGCAAAGTGGCATTCTAACCTGCATGCATACAGCAGGTGATAGCTGTTTGTGGTAAAAGTGGACTACACGACGTTTTTGACGGTGAAAGAAAACTCCTCTACACGTGTGGTAGGAAATTATTATACTCCTACAGACATTTCGATCGTCAGCGAAGAATTTGTCAACTGGCACCCTTGTCAATACTGGCATCTCTCAACCTGCCCATACTCCTCTCGCTGAAATAGACAGCCGATTCCATCACATCTGAACGCCGCACTTTATTTAACTTCAAAAAAGCAAAGTGGGTTGACTATACAGTGGGAACATGCTTCTCGCAAGGTCATTGAGTCCGCGTCGGTTTGCTATTGGTAAGCTATGTTCAACCGCCTCTATCCAGTTAAGTTAGATTTTACCTGGCGGATACCAATCAATCAGATAGCTTCTTAGGACGAAAGTGTCAAATGACGCTTTCTGAAGGCTCGCTATCCTCCAGATAAATTGTAACTTAACTACAGATTGTGAAAGCGGCTCTTATGTGTTGTTTCCTTCGAACAGGTAGCTCCATTCTAACTTATTTTTGCATGTGGTGCGGCCCCATATGGTCTATGTAGAAATTTCGTCCTGTTTGTTATTAATCTAATTGAAATATACGTACGCATAAGTATATATATACATATTAATAAGCTTAGATAATTGAAATCATGAATTTTTCAACAGGTTTATGCTTTTATAACTTTACATTTTTTATTTCCGTTTACAGTTCACCGATCGGATTAAATGCAACAAGTGGGCGAACCAAATTATTTATGGTTAAAACTGTTACGTTAACAACAACAAAAACATATAATTCACAATTTTGATGAGAAAGTAAAAAGGATAAATTTATTTATTATTAAATCAGGAATTGATAAATTAGTGAATATATACTTACATACATAACTATGTTTACGATATGTGTATATTAAATTTTTCAAGCTGCACTCAAACATATGTATTGCCCATATGTACATATACATATGCGTACGTGCATTAGGGCGTATCGAAAATGCAAGAGTTCACCGCACAATCAATCAATCTGAACATACATACATATTATAATGCAATATAATTTACTTTTCAAGATAAATTCGTACAAACGGAATAAATTCTGGTTTTAAACTTATTTTCGTTATTTTTAATGCTATAATTATAACTATTAATTGCTTATATATAAATTTATAAATTTTGATCGGAACCGGTTAAGTAATGTCGTACAGTGGTCTAAGATCTTATTTTAATATATAGTCTTCATACCGTAATCTGAACCTGAAGCCCTGGTGTTGTCTTAACTGAATCGAATCGGGACCAAAATTTATATTGGTATGAAAAAGCGCTATATTTCCTTTGTATGTTCGTTCGAGCTCTTAAGTCGTTCTGCTAGACAAATTTTACAACCCTCGCATACCTTAAGCGTTTCAAAAAACTATAAAATGGCGACTTTTTTTAAAACAACAGCTGCTTTTAAAGACACATAAAGGCATATCAATTTTCAAAATCGGAGGTCTACTAAACAAAAATATAATAAAATACGAGGTAGTTAAAATAATCAAAAAAATATAAAAAACTTGCTTCGAAACCTTCATAAAATAAACTTGAAATATATATTTCGTATTGGGTTCGACCCTTTTTAATGTATGTACATCAATGACATTGTCACGAACGGCATATTTTGAACACAAAAGTCTATTGAACTTTCAAATATATTTTTATGAAGTTAAAAGAAGACCGAAACGATTCGTATTTATTAACGAGTGCATCGCGAAATTTTGTTGTTGTTTTTTCGTTACGCTCTAATATGCACATCCATAAATATACATACATTTGCGGAAGTAAAACAAAATATATATATATATAAAATAAGGAATTTGGAAATTAGGCACAAATTTTTATTTATCATAGTAAATAAAAAAATTATTTTAGCTTGAATGTTCCAGTCGAGCTTTCATTAAATTTAATATAAAACAACATTAAATATTAATATTTATTCAGATTAAAAATAAAAAAATTATATTGAGCATAGAAAGCAAACGAATATAAAAATAACATTAGAAAATGTTTAATATACAAATGAAAACGAAAAATAAATTGAAATTAGAGTTAATAAGCAGAGTTGGGCAAAATTTATTCGAATAACAAATAGGAGGTAAATAATTTTATGTAGGTTTTTACGAATGCATTTTATATTTTTTATTTAAAGAAATTTCATTTTTGTGATGAATAAATTATTCTCTTTGTTATTCGAATGATAAATAAATTCAAAAAAAACAGTTGTTTTCTTTCTGGGTATACAAAAGAAGGTATTTCACTATCATTATAAGGTTGTAATTTTTGATTAAAAAACAGATTATTGAAGTTTATCATTATGTCACAATTTAGCATAGCGCTGCCCAATCCAAAATATGTAGTAGAGGGTAATTTGAAAGTTAATATTTGATATTTTTTCAAAAAATATTTATATTAGAAGCATTTAGTATCTTCAGTTCTTTGTTTAAGATATTTTTGTGGTAAATTGAGAACGTCAAAGATAAAAATGATAAAAAAAGGAAAGAAACCCGTTCTAGGACCGTTACTCTACGTTGAGAAGCAAGAAGTTTCTTTTGCATTTGAAAAAAAAAACGTATGTAATTTTACAGCTTTGGAATAATTTTTTTTGTCATATCGCGATACAGAGATTTGTGCCATTGAGACCAACGTTTCACGAAGCCCTAATACTAAGCTTGGGGGGCATATTAAAAGGCACCCATATATGTATAGAGGATGTTGTCCACACTTAAAGCTCGCCAGTTGTACGCTTTTTGGATGCTTTAGTCGTTCTTGTCTTTATTCTTACCAAGTCGTATCAGCGTGGAGTTAACTTTATAGAAATCGCGGGTGTTCGGTGATGTTCACTTGATCTTTAACTCACATTTTCTGTGAATAGCTTTTCAAATAATGGGCCGAAATCGGAGAGATATCTGCTTCATCGATATTTGGCCGAATCTTACATTAACCAGCAGTTTTATGTTTAGCGGTTTCATGATACCAAAGCTGAATCTAAAGTGAAGCCGCCAACATTTTCGAGGCAAAATACGGTTATCAAGCTTCGGAGTTCCCGTTGAGTAGTGCACTCAACTCGCAGTATATATACCCTGGCGAAATAAACTACTGATAATTTCTTAAATTTTGCCTATTTTTCACGGTTAAATTTGCAAATTCTTAAGCGCACGCAAAAAATGCAATAGTTTTTCAAAATATGAAAGATTTTTTTAGTTGAGATGGTAGCACGAAGTGTCATAACTTGTTTAATGGTTAGGTGGTTAAAATCCCTGACAAAGTTGACATATCCATATCCATATAAAATAGCTGATCCAACCAACCATATGGAAATCAACGTAGGTGGTCAATGGTGACATATCATAACGCTCTAGCCATAACCATATCATAGCCAACCAATTGGTTTATGGTTTTTCGCCATATCCATAACCTAAAAATATTTTAGTTGGTGAATTTATTCACTTTTTGTATATTTTATATATTGTTTTGGATACGGTTTGACTAAGATGCTTATTATTTCTGGAATATGTTTGTAATTTTTTGACACCAATTGATATGGATAAGTAAAATATATGGTTATGACTATGGCGTTATGACTATGTCAACTTTGCCAGGCCCTTAATTTAGCGACCAACAACGGACAATGGAATTACCTTCATTCTTATACCATGATTTTCTTTCAGTTAACATACAATGTTCTTTGCCTTATATTTAAAAATACTCTGAGTTTTTGAAAAAGGTTTTCAATCGTAAAATTATTCAAAAATAAATTATCCATCAAAAAATTATTCAGAGATAATTTATTTATGAATAAATCTGCTTTGAATAATTTTCTAAGAAAATATTTTCGTTCGAATATTTATCCAAATAAAATGTATGCGAATAATGCCCAACTCTGATAATAAATTACAGCAGTTACATATAATCACATTTGTTACTGAAACATAATTTTGCACTATCGCGACTATCGATAGTTTTCTAGGGATAATCTAATTTTCTTCTTTTTTCATCTATTTTATTTTTACTTTCTAGTTACTTGTTTTTTGCATTACCGTATGTTTTTAATAAAAAAATTGTAGCTACCAAGTTATTAATGGATGTTTTCACCACCTTCAGATAAATGACTATCTATGACTTATCGAAATTCTCGTTTTCTCCAAATTAAGGGCCAGTTAGTGGTGACTTAACCATAACCAGATAAAACAGCTGATCGAACCAACCTTATAGAAATCAATGTCGTCGATTAATGGTGCCACACCATAACGCTAACGCCATAACCATACCATAGCCAACCCATTGGTTTTTGGTTTTTCGCCATATCCATAACCTAAAAATATTTAAGTTTGAGAATTTATTAACTTTTTGTAGATTTTATTTATTGTTTTGGATACGTTTTGACTAGGAGACTTATTTTTTGTGGTATGTGTTTGTAATTTTTTGCGTTTTCTTCATTTTTATGAGATTTTCACGATTTTTAGGTTAAAGCACCAATAACTGTTGCCAATTTGATATGGATAAGTAAAAATATGGTTATGACTATGGCGTTATGACTATGTCAACTTTAACTCGGGCTTTAACCTTAGCATCGACTGTCAGTTAAGTGCAGGGGAAAAGTGTAAGCAAACGTCAGCTGTTTTGTTAGTTTTGGTGTGGTCATAATCGATTGTTTTACAAAATATTCATAGTTATCGATTAAACTTTGGGTTGGTCACCCTATGTTGGTGCAAATGAAAATATCAAATGAAGCTATGTGTAGGACTGCTATATATCAGTTAAATTCTAACTCAACTATATATGGTGAAGTTGTCCCTAAACATCAGTGCAATAAAACCTTGGTTTCAGTGCAAGTTTTTACTTAATTAAGTAAAACTCAGATCAAGCCACTTCGTCCTTTACGAACTGCTTGTACCATCTCTAGTTGAGTTAGAATGTAGAATAGCTTAGTTACATGGATAATAGTCCATTTTTTTGCAAGGTAGTGGAAATAAAAAGCTAGGTAGATAAGGGAATCGCATAGAAAGCAACAACACAAGATAATATAGTGCAGTTGGCTAAGCGGTTTGAGATGAAATCGCTTAAGTAACAGTCGACCAAAAAAAGGGCACTATTGTGAACGAGCCAGTGAAATGTACATACGTATGACGAGATAAACGAAAATAACAGATTGAATGCAGAGTGGCATACATACAAACAAATACACGCATTCAATGTATGTATTTTGTTTTTGTAATTCTCCGGTTGAGTGTTAAAAACGTACTGCGCTAGAAGTAGAAATGTCAGAGCAGCTAAGAAGGACGAATTAGTTGACAAGCTTCCACCACCTGTATGGTTTCGCCGCGATGAAACTGTATATTTAGTTTGAAGCGTTTTTTTCAAGCTCGCTTCCAAAAAAAAAGCAAATAATGAATATTTTTTAGTACAAATCGCAAAAATCTATTGTGAATACACGAAAATCAACAAAACAGCTGACTTTTGTTTACATTTTTGCCTTGCACTTAACTGACAGGTGATGCCAGAATTGTTACGGAGAAATTGAGAATTTAGATAATATATATGTAGATAAGTGAGCGACTGAAGATGGGAAAAAGGTCCCGAGAGAGCATATCCCAGCTTTTTTTGTAGTTTAAACTAAAACTGCGCTACGGATTTCGGGGCCTTATTCCTGACACTAGCAAACAATCTGTAGATTTGGAAACTTTGAAAATTTTCTCATGTGGATATATATCTTTGAAAGTCATGAGAACTTAGCATGAACTCGCACTGGAAAACTAGCATTAAAGCAGTGCAATATCCATGTATTCCAGGTCGTTCGACAGGGCATCGATCAATATATATGGTCACGAACATCGCTGCCTTTTTAGCTCTAATAACCAAACAGTAATTTTGAAAGTAAAACAATCGCACACGTCGAAATGTCTATAATTTATAGACAATTTTTATTATAAAACAACTTTTGACCATTTAAAATTTATTGAAAAAAATGCTTTTATAAATTTAAAAGCCAATATTAAACTTTTATTATTATATTGATAAATCAGTTGATAAAAATTAACACCATTGTTAAAAAAGTTTAGAACTAGATTTAAGACGTGAAGTAATTAGAATAGGAAATGATTTGTGTATTTATTACTTTAATTCAAAAAGGTATAGATATTAGTAAAAATATAGTAATATTAATAAATATTCCTAACTAAATCCTCAGGTGTTGTTTGTTTGTAATTTTTCAACTAGAATAGTACCTACTCTTTATTTTTTTGTTATTTAGTACCAGATTGCGTCGGAAATAAAAATGAAAACATAAAATCTAGAATTACGAAATCCCGCTAAAAACAAAAGTTAATACTTAAATTATATATTTGTAAATTAGCAAAAAAAAAGTATTACATTGAGATGTACCACGTACCTTACCTTAAAGAAAATATTATGTACATATATTAATAAATAATTAAAATAGGACAAATTAAGGTTTAAAGGTTTAATTATTTAACATGTTTGTCATATTTAACATATTATTTATTTGTATAAAATATTTAAAAGGGACGCCTATTCGACATACATTCAACGCCTTGCCGTAATGCTATGACCAGCGGTTATACACGGTTACCGAATTGAGAATTAGTTAGTATGCACGAACGCAAAGCGAGCACGAAATCAAACTAAATGACAAGGCGAATCCATACAGGTGGCGGCAAAGCGAATTCAACCAATTTTTGCGTAGCAGGATATAGGTGCGGTTATACATAGAAGTCATCTGTGAAAGCGAAGCACTGGCCAAAGCATTTTATTCATACCCTATCTAAGGCCCCCAGCACACAACCTGTCTCGTCATCGTTTCGTACTCGTAAAATAAACGTATTGTGATGGGAAAAATATGTGTCGAACCGATGACGGAGCGAGTAATGTGGGGATTATCTTAAGAACGATTTGCATAAACGCTTCGCTTGCTTCAAAGCAAAGAATGCAGCAGATCGTGCTATAATTATATTGTCGCGATGTCAAAGCGTTAAAACGAAGTAGGTTTTGTAAATCCGTCTGTAATATTTCAAAAACGTGTTGTAGAAAATCAATTTTTAAAATTTCAATTGAGAAAAGTAAAAAGAGGAGAATTGATGTCCTTTTTATTTTTGTAATGTTTTTTAAGCAAAAATTGAAGTTAAAGTTTGACTTTTATAATTTAATTTATTCTACATCAGTATGTATTTATTGATCGGCCAGTTCAACCTAACCTAACAATAGCATTTCAAATGAAGCTTTTATTGTTTTGTCTGTGATCGTATTTCAGTTCCGGGCATTCGTTGATTAGGTTCTTTTTCCCATTGTCATTCTCCTTTTGTCGGCTGATGAGCGTAGATAAATGAGATGCTAAACAATTTTGCCTATATTCTGTTATTGGCGGGATATTACACCCCCATCACGAATCCGACATCTGTATAACCACTCTAGTAAATTTCACATATTTTACCGTTCCGATGGTGGTGATGTCAGCTTTAGCGTTCATTAGGACATTAACGTGCCGGGCATCGGCACTATACCTCATTCCCATTAGGGGGCCCAATATTCCAGTTGTATGCCCTTAAATAGGCCTTTAAATTTGTGCAAGGATCGTCATCTAAAAGCAGCGCTACTTATCCGAAGCTCATTTGTTATTTTCATTGAAATATGGCTTTATGTGTTGGCTAACAAGTTTGTAAGGCGAGCCGCTTGGTTCAAGACAGGCCCGTTTTTTTTCATTTTCGCTTCATGGTGATCATAAGATGCCAATAGAGTCCTTCAGTTAGCTCTTGAAGTCCGTCAAATAGCTGATTATGTCGGAGTAGTCTTTCGTGGGTTTTTGACTTCCAAAGGATCCTTGAAGCAGGCCGAAGTAACTAGCTGGTTGGACTGGGTACAAAAGAATCGCCCTGAAAATGCTCAAGTGAATAAAGATCAAGTGAATAAAGATCCTAGACGTCTAGATATAGCTCTTCCTAAGCTTTGCGATAATCCACGCTAATTGGAAGCACCAACTAAGATCAAGTGTTTTTCTTTCGACAGCTTCGGTCATCTGCCGGATGTTCCACTAGAATTTTCCGCCCATATTCCTTGCTTGACAGCTATTGTTATGATTTGTTTTTTTTTTTTTCAGAAGTTGAACAAAATAACATTTTAACTAGTTATTTTAATGTTAATAGGTAATTTGCAGCCTTAATTAAACGAGCTCTTAATTTTGAAGTCGCTGGACGACCATGTCTTTAATAATACGATATAAAACTAGAATAGTGAATAGTTCTTTAAAAAATATTAATGTGAATGTATTTACAGATAAATAAAGATACCAACATGCATATTTGTAAGTCAACGTATGAACAATCAATGTTAAACAATTTTATCAAATTTACAATAAAAAAGTTAACCATTTAAGCAAATTGTATAATAATAAATCTATAATAACCAGCAACACTTAATATGTTTCTAAAATCATGGACGCGTATTCATAGTTAAATAAAGTTGGTAACTAAAGTTAGTTGGAGCTTTTTGACAACTTTCTATGAGCTATCTGTCAAAAAACTGTAACTAACTTTAAGAAGTCAAAATAAAGTAGCTACTAAAGGTTAAAGGGCCAATCAATGGTGACTTATAACCTACCTTTTGGAAATCAATGTAATCGATTAATGGTGCCATACCATAACGCTAACGCCATAACCATACCATAGCCAACCAATTGGTTTTTGGTTTCTCGCCATATCCATAACCTAAAAATATTTTAGTTGATGAATTTAATAGCTTTTTGTAGATTTTGTTCATTGTTTTGGATACGTTATGACTAAGAGACTTATTTTTTGTGGAATATGTTTGTAATTTTTTGCGTTTTCTTAATTTTTGTGAAATTTTCACGATTTTTAGCTTAAGGCACCATTAATCGATCACATTGGAGATGGTTATGGATGTGGGTATGGTTACGACTATGGCGTTAGTGTTAAGGAAGTTTAATTGGCTCTTAAGTTGGACTTTTTGACATAACATTCTAAGTGCTATCTGCCAAAAAAAAAAAATTACTATGTATATAAAATTTACTATGTATATGTATTTGTGTTTTAAATATTAATCTTTTTACAGATTAGTTTAAATGAAAATGCTTTTGATAATCATTGTGAAAGAAGATAAATTTTTAGGTAGGTAATTTGAGTTAGTTGCAGCGTTTTGAACTGATTTGGTATATGCTACCTGTCAAACAAGCTGTAACTGACTATGTGTACCAACTTAATTCTGACTATGAATACGAGTCAAAATATTTCCAATACCCAAAAGGCGTTTTGAAGAATTTTCAGCGCATATATTTACCGCCATATTTATAAGAATTACTTAAAAAGCATTTTAAAATACCCTTTCCATACAAATTATGATTTTTAAGAGCTTTGGAAACCTATTTCGTTTTTTGTAATTAGGGAGACTAGATTTTATTGAGATATTTCATGGTTTTAGCATCATATTTTCAGCTGAGCATATAATAACTTTGAAAAAAAATTTCCATAGCCCAGAAAGAATATGGCTTCAAATGAACGTCAGTAAATTTAAAAATTTTGCATTTAAAAAATGGTTTTAGCTTAGTTCCACTTTGTCAAAGAAAACAAAAAAGTTGCGTGTGTGTTGCGTTAAACTAAATTAAGCTTATAATAATAAATATATAAATTTATGTACATACTTATTTGTATGTACTATTATATATATGTTCTTGTTACAATAGTGAATATATGAAAATTCTATAAGCAATTTTGTAAGGCATATACTCCAAAAAAAAGTTTGCAATATTTACGTAAAGTGCGTTATTCCTAAGCAACTTTTAAAATTGAGCTGCCCAATAAATACATTGGTATAAAAATAAGAAAAAGAACTATAAAAAAAGTGTATGAAGCATATTCATTAGGGTGGGTAAAATTTATTGTTGAAAAGGCACATCCAGTTTCTGAATCTATGGGTCATACTGAGTAATATTGTCCATTGGACCATATCGGATTGGGATATAAAATTTTCTAACAAAATTGGGGAGGCTCGAAATTCATTTCAGACATATGGTCCCATGGACAATATTACTCAGTATGACCCATTGATTCAGAAACTGGATGTGCACCTGAAGTTTTTTTCCCATACAATTTGACCCGCCCTAATATTCATAGTCAAAATTAATTAAGTACTAAAAGTTTGTAACAGCTTTTTGACTTAATTTTCAATGAGCTATCTGTCAAAAAAGCTGCATCTAACTTTAGGTACCAACTTAATTCCACCTATGAATATTTCCCTACGTACTTAAGGTAAGTAAAGCGCCAAATACACGACACGAACATTTCCGCGAACATTCCGCAATCTTGTTCGCAGCTTTGGCCATACACCATACGAACTTTTGGCTGAACATTAGTTCTCTTTCAGACAGCGATGAATACGGACAACAATTGTGGTGCAGCAATATTGCTCGCTGTGGCAATTAAGCGTAAAAAAACGAGAGAAGATCGCAAAAAAAGAATTTGGTGCAAAGAATGGTTTAAAAAACGAGCAGTTCTTGGACAAAGTGAGCTTATTAAAGAAAGAGTAGGAACATATTCATCAGCACCAGCACCAGACTTCAAACTCTCTCTCTTTTTTTTGTGATTCACGCTGGTATTGCGCCCGCAAACTACTTATTTTTTTTATAACTGTATCCTTTGTGGCATCAGGATCTACTTCTTTTAATTTTTCGATTAAAGTCGCATAATCATTATTCTTTTTAATTCTATTACAATAATTTTTGCTTTTTACTTGCCACAATGATGGCAAAGATTTATACATTTCAATAAATTAACTCAGAAATTTTTTATTGTCCATTTTACTTTTCCGCGCACGTCTGTTCCGTTCAGAAATTACTACGATTATGAGCTATTTCGCCATACACGCACGAACAGTTCGCGCAAATGTTCGCCAAAAATTAAAATATTTTGATTTTTGGCGAACATTTGCGCGAACTGGCAAACACCACCATACACGACAGAAAAGGTCGCAGAAACATGACATAACGGGAATGTTCGCGGAAATGTTCGTGTCGTGTATTTGGCGCTTTACAAATAACGTTTTACTTTGCGCTCAAAAAACAATAAAAAAAAACATGTATTAATAGACCGTAAACAAATAAAAATATTTATTAATAAACGCATTCTTTAAAAAATATTGTGTTTATTGAGCAGATAAATCTTAAAAGTTAGTTAAGAAAACGGACCTTATAATATAAATTATAAGTGAATAAAAACTTAATTAGAATGTAAAATGTAATAATTATATATATTTATATATATGTGTATATGTTTAGAAAAAAACTTTAATTAAGCATAAGAATGTCATTATGAGAGTCATTACGGGGGCACTGAACAAGCGAACGTCGAACAACAAACAAACAAAAACGAGCAAAATATATATTAATAAAAATCCATGTAAACATTAAGGCCACGTTTTTCGGTGCGATTTTAAACTTCAGTTAAAATTGACTACACAACTTTAACTGGAGTTTAAACTCGTACTGACAAACTGGACATAAGTGGTGTATTCATAGTCAAACTTAAGTAAGTGTTTACTTAAAGTTGTACGTTTTTTTAAGATACCCCACACGTGGTTACATATGTCAAAAACTGAAACTCACTTTAAGTGAGGGATTAATTTTGACTATGAATGTGCCATAAATACTTTGATCAGTATTTAGTTTTAGTGTAATTGTGAAAAAAATAAAATAATAATATTATTAATTCAATGAAAATGTGTAATTACATTTCTTTACTTAGTATTTAATTCTTTTCTCATTAACAATCCAACTTTGAATGTGAATTAAATATAAAAATAAATTACATAACTACATCTTAATGATGAACATAATTTACAATTTAATTCAATTTATGTGCTGTTAGATCGTTGATAGCATAAAAAATGCATAAATGATGTTTAAGTCAATAAAAATAAACTATTATGAAAACAAGAATGTATATTTCTTTATGCAATAGAAGATGAAATGTGGTTTTATTTATGTAATATCTTTATAATTAATAAAAGAGGCGCACTATCTTTATATCGGCTTTAAAGTAGTTTTTGGCAGCTCGAAAAGGAGTTGACTGTATGCTGCTTGGCCCGAACTTCAGCCAGGCCCTAGACCTAACAAACGCTCCGCAAGTTCGGCCTTCTCTGGATTGAATAAAGAAGCAAAAAAGAAGGAATTCGCGCCTCGGCAGCCACGTCAATGTTGATGGATATAAATTCTAGACAGTGAATTACTACGTCGATCTTAAAACGAGCATTAACAGCGGAAACACACGCCAGCTTAAAAGGTGGACCATAGGGAAGTTGGTGTTAGAGGCGTAGGTTCCACATTACAATTGAAAAGATGGTTGGTGTCATGTGTGGGCGCATCGCATGCACTACATACATTACGAAGGTATGTGGGGGTTGATTCTGGACAAGTAAGAGTTTAATCTGTTACAGTATCCAAAACGGAGTCCGGCCAGGGTCACTCGTGTCTTCCTTGCTACTGTGCTTTCTTCTGCTGTAAAGAGCTGGATAATGTATATTGATAACGGGGTTCACTAGGCGTGTCCTGGCAGATGTGTTTCTCGGAACTTATCATAGAGCTTATGGAGATGTTCCCTTGACCCTCTGTTGTTGTTGTTGTAGCAGTGCTTCGCCCTATCCAATAGGTGTGGCCGATCACAAATTGTCATCAATATCCTCTAACTGGCGTCCAAGCAAACTCGCGTTTCCCTAGGTAGTGTGCGTTCCTCTTCTGCAAGTTTAGGGTATTTTTCTTTGAGTACAGGATTCACCGGGCAATTCCTGACATAGAGGTCCGACGCTTGTTTGTGGAGTTCACTGATGACCTGCTTATGTTTTTTGACTTCATACGGCTGTGTTCTCAGGTGCCGTATTTCCTCATAGTGCTTACGGAGATGACTCCTTAAGCCCCTGGGCGGTGTTGGCTTATCAATCAGATGTTTGTTGGGATGCCCAGGTTTCTGGGTATTCAACAGGAACTGTGTGGTTAGCATTTCATTTCTCTCCCTGATGGGGAGTATTCTCGCCTCATTATGGAGATGATGTTCTGGGGACATAAGAAGACAACCCGTGGCGGTTCTGAGAGCAGTATTTTGGCAGGCCTGTAGCTTCTTCCAGTGAGTAGTTTTTAGGCTTGGCGACCATATCGGGGACGCGTAGCATGCAATCGGCTGGCCAATTGCTTTGTAAGTGGTAATGAGCGCTTCTTTATCTTTTTCCCAAGCACTGCCAGCAAGAGATTTGAGGATTTTATTACGGCTTTGAATTTTCGGTACAATTGCGGCTGCATGCTCAGCAAAATGTACATCCTGATCGAAAGTCACAGCCAAGATTTTGGGGTGTAAGACAGACGGTAGCGTAGTGCCATTGGCGTGGATGTTCAAAATGGTCGACATTTGGGACGTCCATGTTGTAAATAGATTCGCCGATGATTTAGTCGGTGATAATGTCAGGTGTCGCGAGGTGAAAAAACTGGGGAGATTAGGGAGGTAGCCGTTTATTTTGTTGCAAAGCTCATCGATCTGTGGGCCTGAGCCTGTGGCCATTATTGTGCAGTCATCGGCGTAGGAAACGATAGTAACTCCTTCTATTGGCGAAGGTAGCTTTGATATGTAGAAGTTAAACAAAAGTAGGAATACGACACCACCCTGTGGGACCCCTTCTTTAATTTTTCTTGGTTTTGATGTTACGTTTCTGAATTGCACAGATGCCTGCCGTCCACCCAGATAATTTGCGGTCCACCTTTTAAGACTTGGGGAAGGGTAGACCCTTGGCAGTACCGTGCCATGGTTGACCATATCAAAAGCTTTTGATAGGTCTAGCGGAACGAGTTCTGTTCTATGGTGGGGGTTTTAGTTTAAACCGCAATTTATCTGGGTGCTAAGGGCATTTAGCGTGGCGGTTGTGCTATGAAGTTTTCTAATTGTTTTCTAAATGTTTTCTAATTTTCACAAACCTGGGGTTAACCCCTTAACCCTCTTGGAAACGGAGCTAGATCAAGCAGTTGTTTGCTAGAGTAACCAGGCTTGTGACAATTAAGCAAAAACTGTCCGTTCAGCATTTCGTCATGTTCTTTGATATTGAGATCTTTGGCCTCGCTATGTAGGTGATATTCAGGAGTCACAAGGATACACCCCGTGGCAGTTCTAAGTTCAGCATTTTGGCAGGCCTGTATCCTTTTCTGGTGTGTGTATTTTTGAGACACCTGACTGGCGACGCGTAGCACATAAACCGCTGGCCAATTGCTTTGTAAGTCCTTAGCAGCATTTCTTTATCCGTTTCCCAAGTGCTGCCGGCAAGCGACGTGAGGATTTTGTTTGCTGTTGTTGTTTAGTTATCATCTAGCGTCTAGCTATGTCATATTATGAAAAAAAAATACTGTCCAGAAAATATTCCTATCGACAGCCGATATTGACCGCTGGGGAAGAGGAAGCTCATTTCGAGCTTTGTTCATCTATTTCAAAAAATATTGAACATATGATATATGAACAAAGATAAATGATAAATTGTACTAGTGTACCCGACAGACTTTGTTCTGCCCGAAATTGGTTTGCCTTTATTAAGAAGTGAGCCTCGCTTCCCCTCTTCCCTCTCTATATCTTTGTTGTACATCCCTTATTTCACTTTTCCAAAAAAAAGAAATGTTTAAACAACCCTTGAACCATAACGAACCACGTAACAGTCTAGGATAGGTGTCGACTGTTAATACGCGTCCAAAAAGGAAGCGTGTCAAACGAAGTGTCTTGACATCAGTAGTAATAATCCGAAGGCGGAAAATAAAAATTTGAACTCGTTCAAAAAAAAAAAGCCGATCCACCAATGGGTTGGGATCAAAATTAGATCCGTGCAAAATCCCTTTGACACAGAACTTGTTCAGGTGTACAATATTACAACAACCACATAACAATTGCCAAACTTAACTGCAAATATCTCCCGACAATTTTTCTTCTCTGCCTCCATATTATTGTTTTCGAGGTTAATACACGCCGTTTGACAACTCTCCCGATATTTTTGGACGCGTATTAGCACTCGATCCCTATTGTAGACTTTTACCAATTCATTTATATATACCAATTCATTTATATATCATATATATATACATAGTAGAGATTTACGCCGCCGATAAACGCCGCCGCCGCCGATTTTAGTCGTTTTTCGCCCGCCGCCGCCGAATGTTAAAAATATCGCCGCGGCGGCGGCGGCGGCGTCCGGCGCGGTATATATTTTCTACTCATTTAAGACAGTTTAGGCAATTTATGTTCCTGTCGAAAATTGGTCGGATATGGGCGAAAGTGGTATCAACGGATGCGCATCACTGTCAGTTATAGGAAACTAATTGCGATGTCAGCTTAACACGGACTTTGCATCACCAAATTCACCAAGTTATTAAAACAAAACACTAAAAGAAAAGTTTTATAATAAAATTATATGCTCACTTTGCTTTTTTTTTTCAAAAAATTGATAATGAACAATGAATCCAAATAAAATGACCCAAGGCGAACATGTTTTCAAATTGTCCTCAAGTTGTTAAAAAAAAGCAAATTACGCAAAAATTACCCGATTTTAAAAAAAAAGTTTACATTGCGATTGACTGAAGGAAAAAGCGAAACCAGTGATGCAAAATCCTTTAGTAGGTTCTAGGGACATAAATACTCCTTTGAAATGATTCTTACCTCATACTTAAGTTGAGGATATATATACGTAGGAGAAGGGTCTGAAAATCATTTGGGCTTACATTTAAACACATGTTGTTTATTTGCGAAAGTATACAATAGCGTCTGAAATGTTAATTTTGATTTTCTCACTTCATCCGTCAACACCCAAGTCTTCCGGTTTGACATTTCCTAAAGTTGGCGGCCCTTATGCAGAGCTAGTCCCTTGGAGTGAATCACATTGTTATAGGCTACCAACTAAGTTTAAATATAACCTACGCGTTACGTCTTCTTCTACAAATGTGAAAACGTAGGCACATATATTTACCAGGTGAGGCTTTTTCCTTCGCAAGAACACTGAAAGTGGTGAAGCAAAAGCTTTCCCATGACAGTCGAACTAATGACCGTGTGTGCTACTACCCTAACGTAGTGGACAGTCGAACTAGTCTGAAAACTGAAATTACGCGGTCATCCATTCTAAAATATCGTTTTGATTTAACGAAGACTATTGAAATAAATGTTGTGAATACAAGCGTCTGCAAACTTTGGTCTACATTTTAAAAATTGTATCCAGGGTCCTTGTAAAATTTTAATTATGTAGATGCGCCGAGGATTATACGATTTTCACCCATGAGTTTCGCAATGACGTTCACTTAGACTGCTTATTATTTCGAGGGCGGCATCTTTGGCCGAATAGTAACTCCCTAACGTTTCAAGGTGTTTCTCTGGTGTAGCTCGGCAGCATAGGGCGACAAAAACCTCCGTTAGAAAGTCTTCGGAGCTACACCTAGAGCTTCTAGGAAAGTGACGTCGAGGAAGGTATATATGAGTTCGAAGTCGCAGTCATGTAGCTTCTGTGCTGGCATATGGTGTGAGGATCAGGAGGGGCGTGGTAGCGACTGGTGGTTGGGATTGCTACTGTTCGTACATCGGGAATTGTAGCTGCTAATCATCGGGAATTGTAGCTCGAAAAAACTGGATGCATCCTGTACCACGAGAGTCATCAGTATTAATAGACCATGACTAGCAACCGTAAGTCACCTTTGTGCGTGACTGCCAAGGAGCCACAAATGATTTAAAGAAATTATGTTCGCGACGATTAATAGGAGTTAACCCCAGGTGAAACTACGCTTTGCACAAGATATACAGACAAAAGTGTTACCATTTTATGTATCTCTATTTCTTTTCAGCAGACGCTGCACCAATTCCAAAGAACGGGGTTAGGTTCGAAGCCTCCCTGGAGTAAATGAACGAGGGACAATCCCTCCGCAAAGAGCTACTACTGAGAATTTTTGAACGATCTGCGAGTTTTTGAGGCAAACACCCTGGCTTTTTTAGAAATGGCCAAAACTTTAATTTCCTTGAATACATACAAATAAAACCTCTTCTAAATACTATTTTTTTAAATAGAAAAATCAAGCTGTTTAAAGTAAGAACACCGGCGTATGCCGGCGCTCTGCCCACGCCGCCGCCGCCGGTATATAATAGAGCCTACGCCGCCGCCGCCGATAAAGTGATCGGCGTAAACCTCTAATACATAGATCAAGAAAAGTTTAAAGTAAAAAGTTGTAAATCCTACGTATAAAAAAATTCAAGCACAAATTCTTTGTTAAATAATTAATTCATTTTACCTATATGCAGGGTCGTGCGCAAGGGGGTGTAGTTTTGGGGGTTCAAACCACACCCCCCATGGGCTTACAACGACTGAATTTTTTTCATAAAAACTGGTAGATGAAAGAGGCCGTTTGTTGACTGATAACCAATAACTCTGTTATTTTTTGCTTTTTTTCATTTTAGTCAAAAGTAAAGATGTATGCAATTTTTTATCTTATATGTGTATTTTTTAATGAACTTTATGTAATTATTACTACCCTTAAAATGCCAGGTTGTTTTAATTCTTATTCTTCAATTTTTATGAGCATGGAGCTGCCGGATCGTAACTTCGCATTTTTGTTCTTGCATTGTGTAAATTCTCAATTTATTTTTTGTATCTCCGACTCAATGACACGTTACGCGAGTTTGAGGTTCCGACACTCTAGGAAGAAAAACGCTCAGGTAGTCCTTACAATATGTGTGTCTATATGCATGTTTAATTGTACTTGGCATTACGTACATACATATATCGCAAAGAAAAAAATAATGGAGCACCCTAACAAAAACGTGCAGCGAAGTGCAAACGAATATACATACATACAAATACAGTTATTTGATTTTGTTGATATCTTAGAGAAAATTTACTTACCTAACTGCAATGTAGGTATTGCATTGCTGAGCTGCTTCCGTGTTCCTATGGGTATTGCCTTAAAGCGGAGATTGCAAATGAATCCCATAGGATTCAGTGCAGCTCCCAAGTAGGCCATCTATTCGCAGCAACTCTGCATCCTAGGTGATTTTAAAAGATATTGGTCTCGGAGTGGACATGTGTGTCTGTCCACAACCCAACACTACACACTTTTCATCGATCGACGTTATTTTTTATCAATAAACACTTTTCAAAATTTCGCGTTCGCGCACTTTCAATTCACTTTCACTGATGGACTTATAGATAACAAAAACCAAAACTTTGTCTTGTGGTGGACAGGTTTGTCTGTCCACATCACAAAGCAACATATTTTTAATCGATCGGCACTATTTTTTTTAAACAAAAAGCAATTTTAAAAATTTCACGTTCGCGCACTTGCAAATTCACTTTAAAATGTTCATCCAGATAACAGGACAATTCGTTATAGTTTTTTTCTGTTTTGGCGCGCTTTTCACTTGACATTATTGGTGCGACCAGTGGGCGGAAAGCTATTTATTAGAAATTTTTCGAGGTACCCTGTACTACGTTACGATTTCATGAAAGTCAGAAAGTGGCAGTTTTGTAATGTCCGATCGATAATATTTGCCAGGGAAAAAAAAATTTCTTGTTTTCAACACAAATAAAAAATTAATGGCGCATAATCATAGTCAAAATAAAATAGGTTTTAAATTTAGTTTCAGTTTTTTTGACAGATAGCTCAAGGAAAATTATGTCAAAAAGCTGCAACTAAATTTAAAATCTATTTTATTTTGACTATAATTACGCGCCAATATGTATAAAATAAATAAAACGCTGTATTATATCGTCGGTCCAATGTCAAAGTCACGCATGTGCATATTTGATGTTTTGTGTAAAATGCGTTTCAAACCTTGAAGAAATTTGTTAAAAATAGAGATTTAATTAATAGAGATTTAATTTTGTATATTTGAAGCACTATTGGGAGGTTTACTTTTGTAAGCCCCTAAGTAATGCTAATTGAAAAATGTTTATTATTATTATTTTTTTTTTTTTTCAAAAAAATGCACATTCGATTTGCAAAATTTGACATACGTAATAATACGTCTAAACAAAAATGGCACATTCGTGACTTTGGCATTGTAACGACGATATGTTAATAGAAAATAGGGTAGTAGTGCAGTTTAGAGGCCCCACCCTAAAGTTGGACATTGATTTTCGAGTGAGATATCAAAAGACGCGTATTTACGTCTAGATTAAGAATCCGAAAGCTGACGTTAACTTTTTTCACTCGATTAAAAGTTATCCGCGAAAAACTGGTTTGTCTGGTACATATTGTTCCCGAACATTTACAATATTTTAAGCGCACAAATCATTTTACTTTTGATATTTAATATATTAATATAATCTAACTTGCACGAGTTACCGAAAAAATAATATTAAATTTCACTAATTTACTTATAAAATGTCAAAAAAAAATTTGCAAAAAATGTCTGTCGAAATGAACACATATGAATGTGAACAGTGTTGCCAGCTCAGCAGCGATGGAAATTATTTTTGTTGTTCTCTTTAGGAATACAAGGCGGTGGAGGCTCAACATAAATTCAAATAAACATACAATTATACTGCTTTTAACTCACTGAATAATTTGAATTTAATATATTGTTACGAATATTAGCAAAACTAAGGGGTGCTGCTATCTCTAAGCCGATGCTAAGCAGTGACGCGAATTCACATCAATAATTCAATCTACATAAACGAAACAATAATTGCGTCTACACATATGTACCATGTACGTATACGAGCAGCGGAGAGTCAATGCACAAACACATGCATATATCTGAGATACTCCTGAAAGTATGCAATGAGAAAAGTTATAAAATTGTGCAATTGTAGTTACAGCTGAGAAGTTTGAGAGCTGATGGACTAGTAGATTCTGGAAGCGTCTAGAAGATGCGAACGTTGAAATCAAAGAGTATAAAAGGCAACAAGTGTAGAGGCGCTGGAATTCAGTTTGATTTGAGATTTCGATTAAGACGCTATCTAGCGAGCAAGAGCAGTATTATTTTGAATAGTAGAGTTTCATTTGAGCTATCAATCAGTTTGGTTATTAAGCAAGCTATTCGTTGAAAAGTTTGATTGTTATTGTGAAGTACTTTAATAAAGGCCATTTTGCATTATTAAATATTGGAGCCATTTATTCAACAGTTTAGTGATTCGAACTTAGCAGAGGGTTGCAAATAAGAGGATTTGCAAGTAAATTCGTTACAATTGGTGTCAGAAGAGGAATTGTTGAATAAATTCCAGAGGACAACAAGGACATGTCAAAGTTCAGTGAATTGAAAATCCAGCAACTGAAGAAGGAGTTGGAGAGCCGTGGATTGAATACAACCGGCATTAAACTCGAACTTCAGGCACGGCTACGAGAGGCAATAGAAGCAGAAGGAATTGATGTGGACGAGTATGTCTTTTATCCTGATGGGGACGAGACAACAACAAAAATTGAAGAGAAAAACGAAACATCGCAGACAGTTACGAGCACAGACTTGAACATGATTTTGGCTGCAATATCTGCTCAAGCAACAATGTCATCTCAACTAGAAGAACAGAAAATGTATATGTCATCACAGATGACACAAATTCGTTGTGGCGAAGATCGTTGAAGAAGGCATATTGGGAGTAGACTTCTTGGTTGACCATGACATCAAGATCGATATGCAGAGAAGCGTGATGCGTTATGAGAACCAGGATATACCACTTAACTTCAGTTTGCGGAAAGGATTCAGTAGTAATCGAGTACTGGTGGAGAAGACTCGACAAAAACCACGGAAGTGAAAGGCAAAGGTTAATAGGTCGAATGGGCCAAATAAAGCAAAACCAAAAGTACCTGCGAGAGAAACACTGGCATTGATAAAACCTAAAAGACGCAGGAAAACGAAGCAACGAATTTCCGAGAAAGAATTCGAGGGTAGTTTCAAGCCAGAGCGCACTACTGTTGTGAAATGTGGGAACGATACTGATTATGCGAAGCCAATCCGTCAAGTGCAAACTCTACGAAGTAGTTCATTGGCCAAGCAACAGAGTGCGAGGGAACGATCCAGGATAATGAGTAGTAAGATGAAACACAGGTACGACAAGGAAAATAATTTGGAAGGTTTCCGGGAGGGAGATTTGTTACTGCTATACAACCCTCACCGGCGGAAAGGTGTTCCATCCAAATATCGGTGCAGTTGGGAAGGCCCGTACAGAGTTGTGAAGAAAATCAGTGATGTCGTCTACCGCATACAAGCAATTGGGAATCACGAAATAGAAGAGTGGTGCAATTGGCGATGCTAGCAGCGTTTAGATCGAGAGATTTGTCTGATAGGGACGATCAGACTTCGGTGGAGGGCAGTGTTACGAATATTAGCAAAACTAAGAGGTGCTGCTATCTCTAAGCCGATGCTAAGCAGCGACGCGAATTCACATCAATAATTCATTCATTATGTATCTACATAAACGAAACAATAATTGCGTCTACACATATGTACCATGTACGTATACGAGCAGCGGAGAGTCAATGCACAAACACATGCATATATCTGAGATACTCCTGAAAGTATGCAATGAGAAAAGCTATCAAATTGTGCAATTGTAGTTACAGCTGAGAAGTTTAAGAGCTGATGGACTAGTAGATTCTGGAAGCGTCTAGAAGATGCGAATGTTGAAATCAAAGAGTATAAAAGGCAACAAGTGTAGAGGCGCTGGAATTCAGATTGATTTGAGATTTCGATTAAGACGCTATCTAGCGAGCAAGAGCAGTATTGGGAAATCACGAAATAGAAGAGTGGTACATTTGGCGATGCTAGCAGCGTTTAGATCGAGATATTTGTCTGATCGGGACGATCAGACTTAGGTGGAGGGCAGTGTTACGAATATTAGCAAAACTAAGGGGTGCTGCTATCTCTAAGCCGATGCTAAGCAGCGACGTGAATTCACATCAATAATTCAATCATTATGTATCTACATAAACGAAACAATAATTGCGTCTACACATATGTACCATGTACGTATACGAGCAGCGGAGAGTCAATGCACAAACACATGCATATATCTGAGATACTCCTGAAAGTATGCAATGAGAAAAGCTATAAAATTGTGCAATTGTAGTTACAGCTGAGAAGTTTGAGAGCTGATGGACTAGTAGATTCTGGAAGCGTCTAGAAGATGCGAACGTTGAAATCAAAGAGTATAAAAGGCAACAAGTGTAGAGGCGCTGGAATTCAGTTTGATTTGAGATTTCGATTAAGACGCTATCTAGCGAGCAAGAGCAGTATTGAATAGTAGAGTTTCATTTGAGCTATCAATCAGTTTGGTTATTAAGCAAACTATTCGTTGCAAAGTTTGATTGTTATTGTGAAGTACTTTAATAAAGGCCATTTTGCATTATTAAATATTGGAGTCATTTATTCAACAGTTTAGTGATTCGAACTTAGCACAGGGTTGCAAATAAGAGGATTTGCAAGTAAATTCGTTACAATATTAAAAGAGAAGAGAATATGTTTTTAATTTATCAAAATAATGGGACGCTGGCAAATATTTGGAATTTTCATTTTTATTTAGGAGCAGTCTTCTCTCCTCCTCACTCCTCTTCTCTTCTCTGTCCTTTCCTTCTCTTCTCTTCCCTTCGCCTACATCGCACGATTTTTTATTCCAAATACTTTTTTGAAAACAAATACCAGTGCTTGAAAATGTGAAAATTTGGATTAAAAAAGCGGCGCTTTTTTGAAAACAAATACCGAAGCTTGATAAAAGGGATATTGTTTTTTTAAGATATAACAGAACTTTAAAAAAAATGAAAATAAGTAATAAAAAATCGCGCTAAGTGAAAATTTCGAATAACAAATTTCGCATGCGCCGCTTTTTTCGATAAATAAAACATATAGTTTTATTTATTTTACTTTTTGCAGTCGTAAGAGCTATACAACTTGCAATACGTTTCGTAAAATACAAAAATTTGGAATGAAAAATTGAGCGATTTCGCCCAATTATTTATTCCAAATTTGCGCCTTCGACGCTTTCGTTGGATAAAATAACAACGTATCTTCTCTTCTCTGGAAAAATATTGAACTGCTAACCGTTCAGACAATTACAAAAACAAAATACATAGAGCGTGATTGTTTATCTCTATTTATCACCTTTCATTATTCTGGCTTGAGAAAAACAAAAGTAATCTGGCAGCACTGTTCACCATCAGATGTTTTTCTTCAACAACGAATCAAGTGATTAGAGTGTATTTTCTATAATTTATTATTTATTATTGTATATTAATTAGGAAAATTAGACAAATTTTTTTCATTAATTCGTGAATATCAGATTGTACTAATCCATCGAAAAACAAAACAGGTTGTGATTTGTTCACTTAAAAAATAATAATAAATGTAACGCGCAATAACCTCCGAAGAGATCTAAGACCGAGCTGAGGGGCGCCTCGCTTAGAAAAATTTTCTTCTAATTGAAAAACCTTATTTCCGAAATTTTGATGTTACTTTGCCAGGGGTGTGAACCCAGGGCATACGGTATGGTAGGCGGAGCACGCTACCATCACACCACGGTGGATTTGTGCACTTAAAAGATTGTAAATTTGCGGGAACAATCTGTACCAGACAAACCAGTTTTTCGCGCATAACTTTTAAACGGGTGAAAAAAGTTAACTTTCGGATTCTTAATCTAGGCGTAAATACGCTTCTTTCGATAACTCACTCGAAAATTTTGGCCCAATTTTAGGGTGGGCCCCCTAAACTGCACAATTACCGAAAATATAACGTTTAACTGTTTTTAAATAGTCCAAATTTTATTTATAAACAAATATTAGAAATCTGAAAACGCCTTACATTCGTGTTTCTTATATTTCATGCTGTTTCAATTCCATGTATACCTCATAAAGATGCAACTCTGTTAAGAAAAGCGATTTATTATTTTCTGTCAAAAGTGTCGGTGTTATTAATTGCAAGTCTTGTGAAAAATTTGTATTTAGTACTAATAATAATACAATTAAATGTTAAAAATAATCGAGAAACGTTTTTCTATTAAAGTGAATTAGTAAAAAACATAATTCGTGTAAGTAAAACGAGGGAAAGTAGCAAAACTCGGGCAGAAGTGTTGTGCAATTTTTTTGCGAGGAATGTCTGCCAACATTGGAATTAAGTTCATAAAAATATGCTGATGAAAACGAATAAATTAAGCAGACAAAAGGTTTTTAAAAAGTATTCGAATATCCCTTAATGGTTAATTAACAAATATTGTCTAGCTTTAGCCATAAAGAAAGTATTGCTGCACTGTTATCAGCGATTTACATATTCATGAATGTTAGGAATTGCGCTGGTGGATACAAAAACCTGTGGCCGTATTGTTAATTCATAAATCGCCATAGTAAAAATACGCTACATACACACATACACGTTTGTTTGCAATTACATTGGAGGTATTCTGCACCCCTGACTTGCATCGAAAAAAGCCCCCTGAAACATCTAAAAACAAAAACAGGTTTTTGTCAGCCGCCATAGTTGTTGTGCTGGAAGTGAATTGTGAAAAATGCTTAAATTATTTTGTATACAAATAATGAGGGCCGCGGTCGTTGTTTGCACCATTCCCCGAACATAGAAACGGCAACAATTACGTTGCAAACGGGTGCGAGTTCCGGAGCACTGCTACAACAACAACAACAGTACAGAATCGTTGGCAATTATATGATTTTCTAGTACCGTTCGCTTTTGTTTGGGGTGTGCAGTAAAATATATATTGAACTTTTTATAATACACCAATTTGCTCGGTATAAAACCCAACAGATTACAGCCAGGCTTCTATTTCAATATGTGGTGTGCTGCTCTTTAAATTTTTCTTAAAAATTGTCGAATCCATATGCTTTATGCCGACACCAAACGGCAGCTGCTAAGTGAGATGAATATTTGCTACCACCAAAAGATGACTGCGTCTAGAAAATCTCTTTTTAAACGCTTTGTTGTAAGTTGCCACGTCACTTGAACGGATACTAATGGTAGGCTAACGTACTATCCCTCTACTGTAACAGTTGCAATAACTCTTGTACTGCTTTTTATTAGGATGCAAAAAATTATTCCAACAAATGCTTGCAATTACATAGTTTAGTTTATTAATATTGTATACATATGTTTTCTTCTCATAAGTACAGGCGTTAGATCGTTGATATAATTCTACACTTGCACTACAATTGTCAAATCCTTTGGTGTTTGTTTGTAAGATACGTATTTTTTATTTTTTTTTGATGATGGAGCAACTAAATACATAAATACTGTTTATAAGTGCTTTGTGAGAAATTAGTGATGTTGCCCACATCCGCATTTCAGAAATTCGTTATGTGTGAAATCTAGCGGATAGCTGTTGTTTTTTTCGAGTTACGGTAATAGACTAGAACAGTGGTCGACCGCTTCCCAAGGCAGTCGGTTCTATGTACCGGAGCGACTCGGAATTTTTCCCGACCAAGGACTGTCATTTCAGTGTAACCCCATTTAATTTGTTTCGTCCCTCCCACAAATTGTCATCCTCCCAGCAGCTCCTTGCAGCAGGACTGCTCCATATTCTCTTGCTCCGGGAAGGTATCGAATCCAATCCGGGTCCGTCTCCTGACCTCGGTCCTGAGAAATGGTTTTGCTGCATCTGCCGGAAAAGAATCTTTTTAGGACGGTCATACTCTGTTCAGTGTGTCTCGTGTAAGGGATGGTTGCATCGGACAGGTTGTTCTGGGCTTGATCCCAAAACCCGACGTCCACGTAACTTTTATAAATCTTTTGTGGCTCCTTGCTGTTCACGCCCAAGGGCGTCCCGTAGTCTACGTCTAAGCGCCCCCCCCCCCCCCCCATTACCTTCCAGCAGCCCCGCTGCTCAGCAAGCCACAACAAGTACCCGCTGCTGCTCGCGCCTTACGGCGCCAACAACTCAAACAGCTGCTACCACTCATAACTACAATCTTCGTAGTAGAGTCGGAAGCAATGCTGAGCAACAGCCCCTGCCCCCGTCTTCTCCCCCCCTCTTTTCCGGCAGCAATCGTGTAGGTCAGGGAAACAGACCCTTAGTCCCTACCTCCGTTTGCACCGTTTGCCAGCACAGAATATATATGTTTGCGACATCCGCCCAATGCAGCTCCTGCCTCGGGTGGTGCCACTTTCCTAGATGTTCTGGTCTCCGCGACGGCAACCCCTCGACGGGTTTCATCGCGCCATGTTGCCAGGTCGCAAACCCAAATCATCCGGGTACCCCAATGCTTGCCCAAGGACGCCCAGTCCCAGGGCCACAACAGCAATTGCGTCCTGGCCTTCCTCAACCCAGGCGTAGTCACCCGTCACTTACCCCCAGAGTGGCGACGTCTCCCCTCATGCACTTCAAAATTCTGCAGTTAAACTGTAATGGACTAACTGGGAAGATTACGGAGATAGTCAATTTCATGAAGCGGCACAACATCCGCATTGCTGCGATTCAAGAGACTAAACTCACAGCACGATCTGCATTGCAGACCTGCTCTGGGTATAATGTCCACAGAAAAGATCGCGAGAGCGGAAATGGAGGCGGTCTCGCGTTTATAATACACCACTCTGTGCAATATCACATATTTGATCCTGGCATCGACCGCAGGGACAATGTCTTAGAACGTCAAGACCTATCTGTCCGGTCAGGCGATGCAAACCTAGAAATCATCAACATCTACATCCCCCCTGCCACCTGTTGCCCCTGTGGATACCACCCTAATATTAGAGCCTTACTCACTGGAAACAATCGCATTATTTTAGGCGACTTCAATGCCCATCATGATCTATGGCATTCAAATTTGCAGGCGGACAGTAGGGGCGAGATGTTGGCGGATCAAATAGAAGAAACGACGTTCTGCACAATAAACGGAGACGCCCCCACACGTATGGTGGGAAGCTGTCACAGTTCGCCAGATATCTCAATCGTGAGCGCAGAACTCGTAAACTGCGTCAACTGGCAGCCGATGGTATCATTGGCATCCGACCACCTGCCTATACTTGTTTCGCTCGAGCGTACCGCCGACTTCATCGTCACCGAAAAACGCACTTTCATAAACTTTAAAAAAGGAAAGTGGGGAGAATATAAATCCTTTACAGACAACCTCTTTGCTGCCCTCCCTATCCCGACTGATGCCCGCCAAGGGGAGCGTGCCTTCCGCAAGGTCATTGAATCCGCCTCGGCACGTTTCATTCCCGCCGGGAGAATTCCCGAAATCCGGCCCCACTTCCCGGCGGAGGCCGCAAACTTAGCGAGAGAACGTGACCTTATAAGGCAGCTTGATCCAGGCGACCCCCAAATAAGGGATATAAACCAACGCATCAGATTGCTTGTGGATGAACACAAGCGGGCGAAATGGGAGGAGCACCTAAGAGGTTGTAACCTCTCTACCGGTGTGGGTAAACTTTGGTCCACCGTAAAGTCCCTATCGAATCCGACTAAGCACAAAGACAAAGTTTCCATCGCCTTTGGCGACAAAGTGCTGTCGGATGCGAAAAAATGCGCGAGCGCTTTCTGCCGACAATATATAATGCATTCTACGGTCGACAAAGTTAGACGGAGGGCCAACAGACACGCACATAAACACAAATTCAGCGCGTCACCAATCACCATCACCGCTAAAGAGGTTGAGGACGCCATTGGTCGCGCTAAACCATCCAAAGCAGTGGGCCCAGACGGCATAGCCATGCCGATGCTTAAAAGCCTAGGGAAAGAGGGTTTCAAATATTTAGCGCAGGTCTTCAACCTGTCTCTTTCCACCTTTGTCATACCCGAGAAATGGAGAATGGCCAAGGTGGTCCCGCTACTAAAGCCTGGTAAACCAGCTAACATAGGAGAGTCGTATCGTCCGAGGGGTCTACCCTTCCCCCATGTCTTAAAAGGTGGACCGCAAATTATCTGGGTGGTCGGCAGGCATCGGTGCTATTTAGAAACGAAACATCAAAGCCAAGGAGAATTAAACAAGGGGTGCCACAGGGTGGTGTCCTATCCCCACTTTTGTTTAATTTCTACATATCTAAACTACCTTCACCACCGGAAGGAGTCACAATCGTTTCCTACGCCGATGACTGCACAGTAATGGCCACAGGCCCAGGCCCACAGATCGATGAGCTATGCAATAAAATAAACGGCTACCTCCCTGATCTCTCCAGTTTTTTCGCCTCGCGAAACCTGGCATTATCACCGACTAAATCTTCCGCGACCTTATTTACAACATGGACGTCCCAAATGTCGACCATTTTGAACATCCACGTCGATGGCTCTACGCTACCGACTGTCCTACACCCCAAAATCTTAGGTGTGACGTTTGATCAGGATCTACATTTTGGTGAGCACGCAGCCGCAATTGTTCCGAGAATTCAGAGCCGTAACAAAATCCTCAAATCCCTTGCTGGCAGTACCTGGGGAAAAGATAAAGAAACGCTCATGACTACATACAAAGCAATTAGCCAGCCGATTACGTGCTACGCGTCACCCATATGGTCGCCAAGCCTAAAAATTACCCACTGGAAGAAGCTACAGGCCTGCCAAAATACTGCTCTCAGAATTGCCACGGGCTGTCTTCTTATGTCCCCAGAACACCATCTACATAATGAGGCGAGAATACTCCCCATCAGGGAAAGAAACGAGATGCTGACCAAACAGTTCCTGTTGAATACCCAGAAACCTGGGCATCCCAACAGACATCTGATTGACGAGCCAGCACCGCCTAGGGGCTTAAGGAGTCATCTCCGTAAGCATTTTGAGGAAATACGGCATCTGAGAACACAGCCGTATGAAGCGAAAAAACACAAGCAGGTCCTTGGTGAACTCCACAAACAGGCGTCGGACCTTTATGCCGGGAATTGCCCGGTGAACCCAGTACTCAAAGTAAAGTATCCAAAACTTGCGGAAGAGGAACGCATACTCCCCAGGGAAACGCGTGTCACTCTGGCTCAACTTCGTTCTGGATACTGTAACAGGTTAAACTCTTACCTATCCAGAATAAACCCCGACATACAAAATGTATGCCCCGCTTGCAATGTGTCCCCACATGACACCAACCATCTCTTTAATTGTAATGTGGAACCAACGCCTCTAACACCCCTTTCCCTATGGTCCACCCCTGTTGAAACAGCAAGTTTCCTTGGACTCCCGTTAGAGGATATTGATGACAGTTTGTGATCGGTCGCGTCTGTTAGGTGGGGCGAAGCACTGCTACAACAACAACAACAACAGTGGTCGACTCATGGAATTAGGGGGTGAGGAGGAGGGATGGCCTGAAGGTTTAATGTGGTCATATAAATCGTTCCCGAGGGTTGGGCTAGTACCTTAATGGTGCTTTGTTACCGGAGCATACCGGATCCATATCCGGCAAAGGACCATCAACATCGATAATACTCCCCAAAGCCTTCGGGGAGTGCCTTTATCGTTAATGCAACAACAACAACAGGGGTCGACTCCTAATACGAGTCCAAAAAAATTGTGAGAGGTGTCAAACGACTCGTCTTGACAACAGTACTAATAATCAGAAGGCTGCAAATAAAAATATTAACTTGTTCAAAATATATTAATGAAAAATTTTAAAATTACCCTGGGTCCCTCCGAAACCGGAGGTGGGATCCATAGTATTTTTGCTCAGAATACCTTTCTGCGTTAGCGGATTCCGACCGCACTTATATAAAATTACCCTGGCCGGTCCACCAATGGGGTGGAATCAAAATTAAATGCGTTCAAAATCCCTTTGTATAGAAAATTTTTTTCAGTGCACAACAACAACCGCTTGAAAATTGTCCACTTCAGCTGCAAATATCTCCGGAGAGAGATACAAATTTTCTCAGATTATTGTTGTCGAGGTCAATACGCGTCTTTGTTGTTGTAGCGATTAGGAGTCGACCCCTCTTCTAGACTTTTACCCGAATTATTCAAAATAAATGTTTATGTATGTTTAAGAAGTAGTGTGTCTTAACAAAATATTGTAGTTGCAGGCTGGTTCTTCCAGCGCTAGCCAACCAGTGTGAGCTTAGTCATCTAGGAGTAGAAGCACTGCGAATGTACATTGTCCAGTTGGCTAAAATAAACACTTAAATGTAAAAATAACATAAAACTAATGATCAGCGCGATTTACCTCTGAGGGGATGTTGGCAGAGATTCTCTTCCATTTTACGTGGTGCTCATTTAATTCTTCCTACAGATTGGATGCATGTTTTTACCGACACCGAACGTCAGCTGCAAGTCAGATACATTTTCACTCAGATGCTTTTCATAGTAAATCACTGGCGCGGGTCGACCCCGCTTGGAAAAACAATTTTCTCATTGAAAAAACTTGTTTCTAAATTTTTGATGTCGATTTGCTCTAGACTTAATCCTAGTACCTTCAATGTGTATAGTATTTATAATTCTGTATTTTAATATATATTGGCTTTCCTGCTGCGATATGGGCGAGCTTTCAAAGATCCATACACCAGAAAAATTGTATATAATTCTTTAGTACTCTCAAAGCTTGAATATGCTTCCATAATTTGGAACCCAATATATTCCTCCCATTCTCAAAGACAGGAAAGAGTACAGAAGAGTTTCACTCGATTCGCACTCCAACCGCTTAATTTTTTAGAACCATTACCTTCATACCGCGCCCGCTGTGCTCATAAAAAAAGTCGCTTGCGGCCAGACGTTCTATACTGTCTGCTGTTTGTGTATGATCTTATATGTGGTTGGGTTGCCTGCCCGGAACTACTAGGGTAAATTGGCTTCAATGTCCCGAGCAGAACCCTTCGTGCCCAATATCCGTTCCATGTGAAAGTAATCGGAGCTAATTATCACAATTTTGATCCAGTCTCTAGTGCCGTCAATGAATACAACAGGATCTTTTTTAGCCTTTAGCTTGACGTCGCACTTCTGAGAGCGTCTTTTAGCTCTAAACTTTACTCTTATTATGCATAAAATAAATTTATTAGCATTTAAGATGTTTGAATGTAAATCTATTCGTTAAGATTAATGAAATCATAGACAAATAAATGCAATGAAAATATCCAACTCTAGATAGTACCTATGTATATCAAGTCAAGTCAAGTTAATGATTTTTGTAGTGTTGGTGCGACGGTTAAGTCCAGCGAGGCAGTCAAAAGTTACATATATGTGACCTGGCCTATGAAAAGGTGGCTTATGACTCAAAAAAAAAAAAAAAACTACTACTACTAAGAACTGAAGAAATGAATTGTTTATTTTTAACAGCTGTTTCTCGCAATTTCTTTTTTGAGTCATAAGCCACCTTTTCATAGGCCAGGTCACATATATACCTATAAAAATAACCAGGGGTGGCTTTCCGTAATTCGATATCGAATAAAAACGAGTATCAAATAATCGTTTTTGCGTTCGGTAACACAAAATCTCGTCGCGTCGTATCGAACGTTCGATACAATCTGTTCGATAGCACCTTAGGTGTCGAATTGCTTTTCGTAAGCTAGAGTTTTTAATGCTTTTGCGATTATTTGAGGAATAATTTTAAGCTAAGGAGTCAGCAAACAAACACTTTTCCTTATTGAAATTATTTTGATGATTCCAATATACTTTCAAAAAACTTTTTGATACACGAGAAAAATGTACTCAAATTGAAATACGTAAACATAAACTGTGTCGTCGAGCGTTCGATATCGAATTAAAGTATCAAGCTAACGAGTGTCGACTATCGAATTATGGAAAGCCACCCCAGGTCAAAGTTGGACCAGAATGACTCAAAGTTTTGTTTTTTTGGGTGATGGCAAAAATTACACTGTCACTTGTATTACTTGTAGAAGTGGCAAGTGACAGTGCTCCGTATAATGCCCAGCGCTAGTTCCTCCTTATTCTTGTAATTTTAAAGAAACTCCTCGCAGGTTTTGGGGAGTGTTATAGATGATGATAACATGATTAATATTTATTATTTTTCTTTATTTGACGAATGATCGCAGTCGGTTCTATGTACCGGAGCGCCTCGGGATTTTTCCCGACCAAGGACTGTCATTTCAGTGTGACCCCATCTAATTTGTTTCGTCCCTCCCACAAATTGTCATCCTCCCAGCAGCTCCTTGCAGCAGGACTGCTCCATATTCTCTTACTCCGGGAAGGCATCGAATCCAATCCGGGTCCGTCTCCTGACCCCGGTCCTGAGAAATGGTTTTGCTGCATCTGCCGGAAAAGAATCTTTTTAGGACGGTCATACTCTGTTCAGTGTGTCTCGTGCAAGGGATGGTTGCATCGGACAGGTTGTTCTGGGCTTGATCCCAAAACCCGACGTCCACGTAACTTTTATAAATCTTTTGTGGCTCCTTGCTGTTCACGCCCAAGGGGTCCCGTAGTCTACGCCTTAGCGCCCCCCCCCTACCTTCCTGCAGCCCCGCTGCCCAGCAAGCCACAACAAGTACCTGCTGCTGCTCGCGCCCCACGGCGCCAACAACTCAAACAGCACCACTCATAACTACTACCTTCGTAGTAGAGTTGGTAGCAATGCTGTGCATCAGCCCCTGCCCCCGTCTTCTCCCCCACCCCCCCTTCTTTTCCGGCAGCAATCGTGCAGGTCAGGGAAGCAGACTCTTAGTCCCTACCTCCGTTTGCACCGTCTGCCAGCACAGAATATATAGGTTTGCGACATCCGCCCAATGCAGCTCCTGCCTTGGGTGGTGCCACTTTCCTAGATGTTCTGGTCTCCGCGACGGCAACCCCCCGACGGGTTTCATCGCGCAAACCCAAATCATCCGGGTACCCCAATACTTGCCCAAGGACGCCCAGTCCCAGGGCCACAACAGCAATTGCGTCCTGGCCTTCCACAACCCAGGCGTAGTCACCCGTCACTTACCCCCATAGTGGCGACGTCTCCCCTTATGCACTTCAGAATCCTGCAGTTAAACTGTAATGGACTAACTGGGAAGATTACGGAGATAGTCGATTTCATGAAGCGGCACAACATCCGCATTGCTGCGATTCAAGAGACTAAACTCACAGCAAGATCTGCATTGCAGACCTGCTCTGGGTATAACGTCCACAGGAAGACCCCGAGAGCGGAAATGGAGGCGGTATCGCGTTTATCATACACCACTCTGTGCAATATTATATATTTGATCCTGGCGTCGACCGCAGGGACAATGTTTTAGAACGTCAAGGCCTATCTGTCCGGTCAGGCGATGCAAACCTAGAAATCATCAACATCTACATCCCTCCTGCCACCTTTTGCCCCAGTGGATACCGCCCTAATATCAGGGCCTTACTCACTGGCAACAATCGCATTATCTTAGGTGATTTCAATGCCCATCATGATATATGGCATTCAAACTTGCGGGCGGACAGTAGGGGTGAGATGTTGGCGGATCAAATAGAAGAAACGACGTTCTGCACAATAAACGGAGACGCCCCCACACGTATGGTAGGAAGCTGTCACAGCTCGCCAGATATCTCAATCGTGAGCGCAGAACTCGTAAACTGCGTCAACTGGCAGCCGATGGTAACATTGGCATCCGACCACCTGCCCATACTTATTTCGCTTGAGCGTACCGCCGACTTCATCTTCACTGAAAAACGCACTTTCATAAACTTCAAAAAAGGGAAGTGGGAAGAATATAAATCCTTTACAAACAGCCGCTTTGCTGCCCTCCCTATCCCGACTGATGCCCGCCAAGGGGAGCGTGCCTTCCGTAAGGTCATTAAATCCGCCTCGGCACTTTTCATTCCCGCCGAGAGAATTGCCGAAATCCGGCCCCACTTCCCGGCGGAGGCCGCAAACTTAGCGAGAGAACGTGACCTTATAAGACAGCTTGGTCCAGGCGACCCCCAAATAAGGGATATAAACCAACGCATCAGATTGCTTGTGGATGAACACAAGCGGGCGGAATGGGAGGAGCACCTAAGGGGTTGTAACCTCTCTACCGGTGTGGGTAAACTTTGGTCCACCGTAAAGTCCCTTTCGAATCCGACTAAGCACAAAGACAAAGTTTCCATCGCCTTTGGCGACAAAGTGCTGTCGGACGCGAAAAAATGCGCGAGCGCTTTCTGCCGACAATATATAATGCATCCTACGGTCGACAAAGATAGACGGAGAGCCAATAGACATGCACATAAACACAAATTCAGTGCTTCACCAATCACCATCACCGCTAAAGAGGTTGAGGACGCCATTGGTCGTGCTAAACCATCCAAAACAGTGGGCCCAGACGGCATAGCCATGCCGATGCTTAAAAGCCTAGGGAAAGAGGGTTTCAAATATTTAGCGCATGTCCTCAATCTGTCTCTTTCCACCTTTGTCATACCTGAGAAATGGAAAATGGCCAAGGTGGTCCCGCTACTAAAGCCTGGGAAACCAGCTAAAATAGGTGAGTCGAATCGTCCGATATCTCTCCTATCGCCAGTGGCAAAGACGCTTGAAGCCATTTTGCTCCCTTATTTCCAAGCAAATTTGCAGCTAGCCCCTCATCAGCATGGCTTCAGAAAACTCCATAGCACTACCACCGCGCTAAATGCCATTAGCACCCAGATAAATTGCGGTTTAAATCAATACCCCCACCATAGAACAGTACTCGTAGCGCTAGACCTATCAAAAGCTTTCGATACGGTCACCCATGGCTCGTTACTGCAGGACCTGGAAGGTTCTACCCTTCCCCCATGTCTTAAAAGGTGGACCGCAAATTATCTGGGTGGTCGGCAGGCATCGGTGCAATTTAGAAACGAAACATCAAAACCAAGGAGAATTAAACAAGGGGTGCCACAGGGTGGTGTCCTATCCCCACTTTTGTTTAATTTCTACATATCTAAGCTACCTTCACCACCGGAAGGAGTCACAATCGTTTCCTACGCCGATGACTGCACAATAATGGCCACAGGCCCAAGCCCAAAGATCGATGCGCTATGCAATAAAATAAACGGCTACCTCCCTGATCTCTCCAGTTTTTTCGCCTCGCGTAACCTGGCATTATCGCCGACTAAATCTTCCGCGACCTTATTTACAACATGGAAGCCCCAAATGTCGACAATTTTGAACATCCACGTCGATGGCACTACGCTTCCCCCAGCGGGTTAGGGGGGTCAGAATATACCCGCGGTAGGTATGCCTGTCGTAAGAGGCGACTAAAATACCAGATTCAAGGGGCTGTGTAGCGCAACCCTGCAGGTTGCCAGCGCAACATATAGCTTCTCCAAACCCAATTGTCAACCTCACCTATCCGCGGCGAATCCTGTTTCACTAACAGACGAGGCTCTGGCGACCCTAAGCTCCTTATGGAACTTGGGGTTGGGGAGGGAGGGGATGGCCTGAAGGTTTAATGTGGCCACATAAATCGTTCCCGAGATGGTCGGGCCAGCACCTTAATGGTGCTGTGGTACCGGAGCGTACCGGATCTGTATCCGGCAAAGGACCATCACATCGATAACACTCCCCAAAGCCTTCGGGGAGCAACCTTATCGCTACAACAACAACAACAACATGGCACTACGCTACCGACTGTCCTACACCCCAAAATCTTCGGTGTGACGTTTGATCAGGATCTACATTTTGGTGAGCACGCAGCCGCAATCGTTCCGAGAATTCAGAGCCGTAACATAATCCTCAAATCCCTCGCTGGCAGTACTTGGGGAAAAAATAAAGAAACGCTCATGACTACATACAAAGCAATTAGCCAGCCGATTACGTGCTACGCGTCACCCATATGGTCGCCAAGCCTAAAAATCACCCACTGGAGGAAACTACAGGCCTACCAAAATACTGCTCTCAGAATCGGCACGGGCTGTCTTATGTCCCCAGAACACCATCTGCATAATGAGGCGAGAATACTCCCCATCAGGGAGAGAAATGAGATGCTGACCAAACAGTTCCTGTTGAATACCCAGAAACCTGGGCATCCCAACAGACATCTCCGTAAGCATTTTGAGGAAATACGGCACCTGAGAACCCAGCCGTATGAAGTGAAAAAACACAAGCAGGTCCTTGGTGAACTCCATAAACAGGCGTCGGACCTTTATGCCGGGAATTGCCCGGTGAATCCAGTGCTTAACGAAAATTATCCAAAACTTGCGGAAGAGGAACGCATACTCCCCAGGGAAACGCGTGTCACTCTTGCTCAACTTCGTTCTGGATACTGTAACAGGTTAAACTCTTACCTATCCAGAATCAACCCCGACATACAAAATGTATGCCCCGCTTGCAACGTGTCCCCACATGACACCAACCATCTCTTCAATTGCAATGTGGATCCAACGCCTCTAACACCCCTTTCCTTATGGTCCACCCCTGTTGAAACGGCAAGTTTCCTTGGACTCCCGTTAGAGGATATTGATAACAATTTGTGATCGGTCGAGGCTATTAGGTGGGCGAGCATTGCTACAACAACAACAACAATAATGTTTTAAGCGACATAATTGTAACTTTTCAGAAGAGCAAAAACGTTGATGACAATTTGTGATCGGTCACACCTATTGGATGGGGCTAAGCACTGCTACAAGAACAACAACATGAAGAAGATGATGACCTTTTAAACGTTTCTTTACGTTATCTGTACTGAAGCGATTTGTGGGGTTTACCTTGTTATGTCCTCGCTTCAACTATCTCTTAACATATTTCTCCTATTATCCTGTCAATTACCCTCATTTTCTTTTTGTTCCCTTGCATTGAACAGGTCATTGCTATATGTTTTGAAAAAATTACTGCGTAAAACGTTTGGATTGCTCTTCCTTTAAGGATTTTGATTGGAGTCTTTCAAATCGCCCATCACTTCCTCTAGGGTAGCTTTGGGGCGGCGACTGGACCCGCTGGATCTGCTAGTAACCTTCTCGGTAGGCAGTTTTCTACCGGGGGAGCTGCTAGCACGGGGGAGCAGCCCGCCGCCTGCCTCCGGCTACGCCAACGGCGTACACCCAAAAGAAGGAATTTATACTTATTATTAAGAATTCATGAGCTTAACACCGGCTTATAATAATTGAATATTCAATTACTATGTTTTTCTAAAAGAAACTGAAATGAAAGAAAGAAACATTTACTAGCATATTGCGATGGTACCATTTCGAAAACCGCCAACGTAATCATCATCAGGCAATTTCGTAATGTTATCAAAGGTTTCACCGAGATTCGAACCGCGATGAATTCGTGGCGGTTTTCGAAATGGTACCATCGCAATATGCCAGTAAATGTTTCTTTCTTTCTTTTCAGTTTTTCTTAGAAAAACATAATAATTGAATATTGAATTATTATAAGCCAGTGTTAAGCTCATGAATTCTTAATAATATTGGGCTTACTTTAAAGGTGTTTTACGACCATTTCAGAATCTGTATTAATATCTATAGTATTTTTGAATTTTAGTAGAGATATCAGGCTTAAATTATGAGAAATTAGCCTAAAATGAACTTTTAACTACTATATTATCATTTTTAACAAATTTCTTATGGACAATTTTTTTTTTTTACAGCTTCAGTTCAGAACATTTTCAACAACTTTCATTCAGACAGTTTTTTTTTTCGAATTCGTTTTAGTAGAAAAAAAAAAAAAATATATATATTTTGAAGTAATAAGCAAAAAACCCAATTTTTATAATTTTAATGTAATTTATTTAAAAAATTATTTTTTTACTTAGAATTGACCATTTACCGGATTTTTCAAAATAAAAGTAATGTTATGTTATTATTTTTAAAAATCTTTTTCGTTCTCCATTCTTGGTTGTTTTTCACGACTTTCTGCTGTAACAGCCATAACACCTTTACGTTTTTTATTCTATAACACGTTTGGAAACAGATGTTAAGAGCTATGGTCTCTTCAGCAATTTTTCTTAGAATCATCTGTAGATTACGTTTTTGCTATACTCCTGATGGAAAAAATATTTGACCCGCTCTAATAGACATACATATAGGTATGTGCGAATAACGCTGTAAAAAATATTTCTCCAAAACCGGATTTCTTGCAAATAATTGCTCTCTTTCATCAAAACTTATTATCAAATTTACAATTATAAGCGATATTCACAACTCTTGCGCTAATTCGTTAGTCGGTAGTTTGATATGACCACGTCGAACCTTCTAGCTCATACCGATTAACGAATTAACAAGCCAGATGGGATGTATGTGACTCGGTCTATGAAAGGATAGCTTATGACTCAAAAAAGAAATTGCGAGAATCAGCTGTTAAAGATAAACAATACATTTCTTCAGGACGTTTGTGCACTTCTTTTTTTTTTTTTTGAGTCATAAGCCACCTTTTCATAGACCGGGTCACATATAGTTTGTGATAAGGTGAACAAAAAAGAACCAAAAATACTGATGTACCTTTTAATACAAATTTTTTCTTTGCTTATCCTAAATTTTATGATTGGCGCTTACTACGCTATTCGCTTCATCCATTCATTTGTTTCGCTAAATAAATGAAATTTGTGAATCATGTGAAAATTTTGTATGAAGAGTAATGTAAATAATTACACAAGCTATCTCATTGTGTGATAACGTCACACAATAATAAAAAGTATTACGTTCAAGCGAGTTTAACTGTGGTTAGTTCGGGAAAAAATTATACATTATATATACAAAATTTGGGCTACTTACTTTCGTGTTTCACTTGAAAATGTTAAAAATTTGTGCAACAAACACAGACATGTTCAATATCGACTATCTAGGCGTCAATTGTAATTTTCTGAGCTTCAGTTGTAATTTTCTGACCTTAAATTGTAGTTTTCTGAACTTCACAAAACATTGCGAGTTTCGATGCAACGTTTCGGATTCCCCGAAATTGCTTTCTGAAGGACTTATACATGTTTAATATTGTACCGAATTTTGGGGAGTTCGCGATAATTATGCACCTTCTGCCAACGTTCGAATCGCTGAACTGTCGAATAAATAACTCTAATATTCAGTATTGCAAAATTGTCTTTATTTAGACTACTTTGGGAGTAGTACTTCACAATTTCAATTATACTTTACTACTAGCGTGTTTAAATCAAACTGATTAGTTATTCCTCAGCTTGTGCTGAATTTATACTCTCTGTTGCCTCTTTCGCATATTTCTCCTGAGGTCTAGAGTTTTCACGGCATTGCCTTCTGGAACAGTTGTATCTCATACTTGGATATTTAGCTATATACGTGTGTATGCGTGAGTAACAACTTCTGCTCTTAGCTGATGACTACATATGTGTATGTGAGATAATCTCTTCACTTCGAGCTGCTGGTTATGTGTGTGGAATATTTTTCGTTGCATTGTGCATAAGTATGGCTGCTTGCTTTAATGTCTACATGTACATAAGTGTAGCTGCTTGCTGTTTTTGTTGTTGTGATTATTTACTAACAGCATAGTGATGTTAATATTCGCCACAATATGAACTGACTATAAGTTGCTTGTAGTTTTCCAGTGAACTTTGATGAACGTATCGTAAAATAATTTCCTTGGTAAAACACTTTTCCAGCAAATTGCTTACCTATGTGCTATACAGTATACGTGAGGGAAAGGCTTTAAAATGTGTATTCAGAATCGGAATTTGTTGAATCTAGTAGCACCTTTTTTTGTAGACAGCATATTTCTCATTTATACATTAAATATTAAATATGAACCCCAAAGAGTCTTGAATTAGTGAAAATATAGTTACTATCGAACTAGTAATTATTTGGTCCTTTAGGTTGTTGTTGTTTTAACGATAAAGACACTCCCCGGAGGTTTTGGGGAGTGTTATCTATGTTGATGGTCCTATGCCGGATATGATTAGGTACGTTCCGGTTACAAGCACCATTATCCCGACCATCTCGGGAACGATCTACACAACCACATTAAACCTTCTAGGTTATCCCCAACCCCCCTAGTTCCATGATTAGTTTGCATATTCTTGCCAGTAGATTATTGATTTCCGGTTTAATAGTTCTTCATGATGTCTTAAATGGAGCTATCAACTGTCCATATTTATTACATTGCATAAAACTTAACGTTCCAACGCGATGTCTGCGTCATAGTGATTTGTTTGCAGTTGACCTTTGCAAAACATAGTATGCTCAGAATGAACCTATTATCAGACTATTAACTGAATTTAACTTGCTATGTAGAGAAATAAATTTATATATATTTGCTAATCGTAATGAATTCAAACAAATAATATGCATGTACTATTCATACATTTTTATACTCAGCGTGCTTTGCACACAGAATATATTAACTTTGATTGGTATAACGGTTGGTTGCACAGGTATAAAGGAATCGAGATATATATCAAAATCATCAGTATCGAAAAAAAAAATATTTGATTGAGCCATGTCTGTCCGTCTGTTAACACGATAACTTGAGTAAATATTTAGATATCTTCAAATTTGGTACACGAGCTTATCTGGGCCCAGAATAGATTGGTATTGAAAACGAGCGAAATCGGATGATAACCACGCCCACTTTTATATATATAACATTTTGCAAAAGACAAAACCTGATTATTTAGTAAATAATACGCCTAGAATGTTGAAATTTGGCGTGTGGACTCATATTGAGACTTGATAAAAATTTGAAAGTTTTTTTAAAATGGGCGTAGCACCACCCACTTGTGATAAACTCAATTTTACAAATATTATTAATCATAAATCAAAAATCGTTAAAACTATCGTAACAAAATTCGGCAGAGAGGTTGCCTTTACTATAAGGAATGCTTTGAAGAAAAATTAACGAAATCGGTTAAAGATTTATAAAAGATTTTTAATAGGGTCGTGGACGAATAAAATAAGCTATATATTAGCAAAAAAGAGCTTTATATCAATGGTATTTCATTTCCCACGTTGATTTATAACAATAAATAGGGAAAAATTCAAATTTTAAAAAATGGGCGTGGCACAGCCCCTTTTATGACTAAGCAATTTTCTATGTTTCAGGAGCCATAATTCGAAGAAAAATTAACTATCGTAATGAAATTGTGTACACATATTTTCCTTATAGCAGAAAATATTTCTAGTAAAAATGGACGGGATCGGTTAAAGACCACGGCAACTTAGATATAAAACAAGTTTAAAAGGGTCGTAGACTAGAATAATAAGGTATATCTTAGCAAAAAATAGTTCTGAATCAATGATATTTCACTTATCAAGTTTTCCTGTAAGAGGAAATGGGGAGACATTTTTCTTTTAAACGGGCGGTGCCACGTGTTATGTAGAAAAGTAGTTTAGCTGAAATGAAATGTACAATTGAACCTCACGCTGAGTATATAATGTTCGGTTGCACCCGAACTTAGGCACCTTTACTTGTTAAATATTACTTCTTAGTCTGAAAGGTTTGTAAACCATTGACTTAAATAAATAAATAAAATAAAAATGTGTCGGATATCAGAATCATTAGAGCAGCGAGATAAACGAAGTTGCTGATCGCAAATTTTTGCAATCCATTGAAATTTTTAAGTGGGCGTTATGTTTTCACTCCGCTCGCCAAAGCTGACACGTTTAGAAGAAATTCAGCCGATCGTTTTATTTTATTTGCATTCTCATATAAATTGTGTTGATTAATTGTTTACACAGAACTGCATAATAAATGTTTAATATTATTAGTAAATATGTACTTTGTTTAATTTAGTTACATTGTAATGTGAATATAAAGCGAGAAACCTTGAGGAAATCACATAACAAACAAAAACCTAAGACAAATATTTAGAAATGGAACCGAACTCTGAAGATAATCTTCTAGAAATAATGGATTTGGCGCGTACTTTGCGCCAGGAGCAGCTATTTATACAACAAGAGCAAGCTGCATTTGGGCAATTTACAGAATCGTTGTCGGAGAGCTCAAGAGCCATAACAAAGGTAATTTGAATTATACACTATCATGTATCGTTTGAAATCGTATTATTTTATATCACATCATATCATTCTATATCACGTCATATCATTATATATCACATCATATCATAGTTTATTAAACAGCTTCAATCACATCATATCATAAAGTTTCTGTCATCATATAAATAGCGTTAGTAAAAACTCCAACTTGATTACTAATCCTTATTTTTGGTATGTATAGGCTAAATAAATAAATAAATAAATTCCGAACAAAAATGGACAGCCTTAAATTAATCGTAATCGCGCAATCAATCGATTTATCATGTCATCCGCCTTCTGTTTAGCAGTGACCTACAATTGTTGGAGCTCAATTCCGAACGTTATTTTTATTTTTAATGACACATTAATTACTGAGCTGTCATAGTTAGCACTCTTCACTGTTTCTGGACTGACTCAATTTGGTTTATATGATTTTGATAACTCGAAGATCAAACACATGAGCCATAATAAAGAATAGAACATACTAACGACGTGTAAAGGATCTTGGTGAGATAAGGGTCGTCAAGCTCTTTAGCCCACCTTTTGATAAATGCGAGTACACCAAATGCTTTGTTTATAGCAGTTGAAATATGTAAGTTAAGGAGCCCAAGGACTAGGGCTCCAAAAAGTTAAAGTTGGGGGCCGCCCCGCGGCCCCATTGCAACCTGAAAAGATCCAAATAAAAATAGGTTTTTCCGCTTAACAATATTTACCATTTATTTCCGTTCAATGTCAAAAACAGACTGACTTTATCATTAACTTAAACTAAGCTCTAAGCTTCTACATTAATCTAAGTGATTTCATAATTGCTGACACTGCACTTCCCACGATTGGCCAAAATAATATTTTATCGCTTGCGTGGCGAATCACACGGCTTGCATTTTGTCCGCATATCATATCGCTTACGCTGCAGTTCCCATGGATTGCATTTTGTCTGCTTACGCAATATGATATCGGATCAATTACCTACGTTGGCTTTGCTTGTGTTTGTTGAAGTGTGGTGTCAGCACATTCTTACAAGTAAGTGTGTCTGCCCCCTTGTTGAGTACCCCCCCTTTAAACATCTGCGTCCCGCAGATGAGCTCCTTTTTCAGAAGGATCCTTTGCATGGCTTGGCTGGTCCTGATCTGTGGTCTGATTTAGTCTAGGAAAGTTGATTGTAGTAGTGAGTTTTCTCCAGATAATGTAGCATACGGCTGCTAGAATGGCCAAGCAAGAGCGTCAAAAATTAGCGAAAAGTGAAAATTATTGCCAAGTTGTTTAAGCTGATTAATATTTTCCATGCTCAGGCCGTGAATGTAGTTAAGGTTCAATTTTAGTCCTTCGCTCGTAATGTTTACCAAGGGCGGTGGCAGGGCCTGCGCTGTGCGTACTGATCTGCTGGTGAATGTTTGATTTCCCACCGTGACTGTTTCGTTGTTCAAAATAATGACGTACGTTCCATTTAGGGTTGTGGAGTAGTTCTTCCCTTGTAATAGGCCTTCAAAGTTTGTAACAAATATTGTTGAGTCTGTGATCATCTCGACGGTTTTGGTGTTTGTTGTCTGGTTCAAAGCGGCATTTGGCATCGCCACCTTTAACTAGCCTAGCTAGGCACCCGTTTTCCCGTAGTTTAGTCAGGGATTTGGGAGAAAAAATTGTTGTGTTGCTGATCGAAGGGCAATCCTCGTTCACCCCGAACGTTTCAACTTCGTTTATTAGCATTTTTTTATAGCTGAGGTCAACGTGTTGTCCTTTTATAACAGCGGCCCGTGTTATTAGGAGTCGGTAGCCATCTGGTTTTACCTTTGGCATTGAGAGTACGTACAAAAGTGTGCTACCGTTTGAATACACGGAGGCCGACCCGTACTCTATGGCTTCAATGGTGTTCTGATATGGTAGGGAATCTTCCGCCATTATGAGCCTTCCAATCTCGTCTCGATCAAGAAGATTTGTGTTGATTACGCCAGATTTCGCCATTTGGCACGCTTGGACGACTTCTGACACCTGTTCCTTCAAGATAAGGACTTTGCTTAGGTCAAGAAGTTCGATATTCTCCTCGCTAATGTTTTTGCTTATAGCGTTAATGTGGAGCATCGCTTCGTTTGCTTTCTCGATTGCCTCGCGGGTACCGTTGAATAGTTTTTCGTTGACCCGGTACTGGTGATTGTTGTTTATTATCACGTCATTCATGCTTCGAAGAATATAGTCCCAATCCGCTGCATCTGGAGACCCAGCTATCCACTTCCATGCTGAACCAATCCAGTCAATGGAACGTACCCTTCGTGATTTGCTTATTTGTAGTTCGTCGAGACGCAGCTTAGTTTGATTTAGGTGGAATTGTAGCACAGTCCGCACAGCCCTGCTTGTAATATCGTGCTCTGTTGACTCCATCAATTTGACCAAAGCCGTGTTGAAGTAGTTTAGGTCGACCACATGGACTAAACTGAAGTGTCCGTTCAGGATCCAACCACGCCCGTGCTCAATAGTTACCAGTGGGGAGCCATAATTGTAGATGTTGAGGCCGTACACGCCAGATATTAAAAATAAACTGTGTTCCATTATGGAGAGAAAAAAAACTCATTAGTGTTGGTAAGATTAGTATTGACCATTTTTTGTTTTTAGGCACTTTTATTATTTATCCCAGGGACGGTGAACTAATAATAAATGGTTACATAATGTAAATCTTGTTTTCTTTTGTATTTTTTCCTTTTATTATTAAAGAACATTTTATTGTATAATAAAAAAAATCTTTCCACACTAAGGGAAGAGTTAAAAAAATAAAATTTTGTGTGTGCTTTTTTGAATTTTATTATTTTATTTATGTGTTTTTTGTTGCGTTTAAATGTATTCCTATATCCTACCACCGTCCCCGGCTACCCATCGTGGTACTTGGAAGGTCCACAGGATCCGAGAGCATGGATATGAAAGGGAGGTAGTTTGTAATTCTTTACTTTTGTTTGAAAGGTAGCGTTAAAGGCTACTACCCTTGGATCCTGCCGCCTTACAAAAACTCGTGGTAAAGAAGCTGAGGAAAAAGGATAATATTTCTAAGGATTACTGAAATGTTTCCTCTTTACCCCCTTCTTTAAAGTTTTTTATGTTTTTTTGTTTATTTTTTTTTTCTATTTGTCTAATTTGCCTTTTTTAGTAAGCGCATAATTAGTTTTTTGTTGTGGACAGATTTCTTCTTAAGAAAAAAAATTATTTTTTATTTTGCCTCTTTTATTAAGCGTGTAATTAATATTCTTGTGGGCAGATATTGCTTCATTAAAAATTTTTTTAACGAAAAATCGTTTCCTCTGTTTTTTTTTGTATTTTTTTGTTGTTTGTTTTTTTTTTTTTTTGCAATATTTTATGTTGCCTCTTTAATCGCTTATGTTGTTGATCTTGAAATTGACGCCTTTTTGGCGTCGTCTGTGCTATAGAATTTCAAATCTTTGGGTCCCTTATTGGGACATCTTTTTGTTGTTGACTTCCCGTGGTGACCTTATTATCTTTTTTTTTTTTTTTTTTTTTTTACCTTATGTTCGCGTATTTTTTATCTGCGCTTTATGAAGCCTTTTGCCAGTGTCTGTGAGCAATGTCACTGTATTGTCCTTACCAACCGTTTCCTTTTTGTAAAGTGCCTTTTGTTTTGATTTTATTTGTTTATCCCTGACGTAAATCTCATCTCCTGGCCTAAATTCCTTAGCTCTTTTCCTTTTTTTATTCAATCGGAGATTTCTTAACTCCTGGTTTCTCTTGATTTGTTCCCTAATCTCCTTGTGGACCCTACTTTTGAAGTTGGTTAGGCCTTGGTAGTTAATTCTTTCGGTTCTGTTGAAAAATATGTCGCTAGGCTTCCTCTTCGTTACAGAGTGTATTGTTGTGTTGTAACGATCGACAGCAATATACACCAATTCCTTTGGTCTAGCGTTATTTATTTCCTTCCGGAGGCACCGATAAATCTCAATAATGGTAGAGTGGAATTTTTCGATCTGGCCGTTTACTTCACTTCTTTGAATTGGAGTCTGATATAGTTCGATTCCCAAACCTCTTATGTAGTTACATACCAATGGAGTCATAAATCCCCTCTCATTGTCGGTGACTATCTCCTATTGTGAAATAGTGTATTACTTTGGTCAGTTTAGCGCGGAGAGTGACGGATGCTTTATTTTTAATGTGAAAAAGCTTGGCAAATTTTGAAAATTTGTCTATGCAAGATAAAAATGTCTCGCCTTGAATTTCAAAAATGTCCACATGCACTATTTCGCATGGATATTTCGGCACTGGAGTCTCTTTTATCGGTGGTACTGCCGGATGCCTATCATACTTGTTAGCAAGGCAGGTTTCACAGTTAGAAGTGAAATTTTTTATCTTACTAGCCATTTTGGGAAAATAATACTTTTCCAAGATTTGTTCCCTATTTTCTTTTGAGTTTCTATGGGCCCTCCTATGTTCTGTCTCTATTATACCGCAAATCCTATCCTCGTTGGCCACATCCTCGACCACCCTCTGAGTTATCCTAATTTTGTATAAAAGGAAATGTTCTATATATACTTCTTGTAGGAGTTGCAAGTAACTTTCTGGAATCTTTATTCCATTTATGAATGCTGGGTTTAGGCGTTCCTTCAAGGCTTCGGTTAAGCTGGCCTTTTCAATTATATCTAGTCTAACATAATGACGAGTGAATCCTGGATGTGGGTTTTCAACACAAGTCATTGCATTCCCCTCCGTAAAAATTATTTGGTTTCGGAAAACGTTCAAAGGGGCTTCAACGTGTGGTCCGAAGAATCCTGTTCAGCACTGTGAACTGTCCCCTCGTCACTTCTAGCTTCTGTTGGTGCATCGTTGGGTTCCGACGGTGCTGTCAAATGGTTTGCCTGGCATGGAATTCTGGAGAGAGCATCCGCCACGACATTCGATTTACCAGGAGTGTAAATCAATTCGTGGTTATACTCTTCTATTCTAGCCTTCCACCTCTTCAACTTGGCGTTATAGTTTCGACTTCCTAACGCAAAAGTGAGAGGCTGGTGGTCAGTGAAAATTCTAACTTTTTTCGCCCCATAGAGGTAGGATCTCAAGTTGTCTAGAGCCCAAACTATAGCCAACATTTCCTTCTCGTTTGTGGCATAGTTTTCCTCTGTTCTGCTTAAAGATCTTGAGATGTAGGCGATGGGTCGATCTTTCCCTGTTTCTCCTTGGGATAGCACCCCACCAATGGCATAGTTTGAGGCGTCGGTGGTAAGGTTGAACGGTTTTTCGAAATCTGGAAATGCGAGAATATCTGAGGAAACGAGTAGTTTTTTTAGAGTATCGAAGGCCTGAAGGGCCTCGGAATTCATTTTGATACGCACTCTTCTAGATTGGTTTGCCTTGACCTGCGAATTCTCACCGCGTGTGAGATTGGTCAAGGGTTTAGCAACCTTAGCGTAATCTCGAATGAACTTTCGGTAATACGACGTCATTCCCAAAAAGCTTTTTAGTTCCTTAAGCGTTTCTGGGGGTGAGAGGTTCTCTACAGCTTGGACCTTTGAAGGATCTGCCTTCATCCCGTCGGATGTTATTACATATCCCAGAAATTCTACTTCCGTTCTCATAAACTTAGTTTTTTCCAAATTCACTCTCAAATTAGCATCCGCAAGCCGTTTAAACACTATCTCTAAATTTACTAAATGTTCGTCGGTACTTTTTCCAAAGACAATAATGTCGTCGATATACACGTAGCATATCCTCCCTATATACTCCTTAAGAACGTCATCAATCATTCGCTGGAATATAGCCGGAGCGTTTTTTAACCCAAAAGGTAATCTCAGAAATTCGTACTTTCCATTCATTGTTGAAAACGCTGTTTTGGGTATATCTGTTTCTTTCATTGTGATTTGGTGAAAGCCTGAGGTCAGATCTATAGTTGTGAAATATTTTGCGTTCCCTAAACTGGCCAGCGTTGCATTAATATCTGGGATAGGATAGGCGTCTGGTACGGTAACTGCATTCAGACGTTTGAAGCCCACTACCATTCTATACTGCTTTTCACCAGAGGGTTTGGGTTTTTTCGGAACTACCCAAATAGGAGAATTGTACGGGCTTTTGGATGGTCGTATAATTCCTTCTTCAAGCAACTCAGTAATTTGTTTTTCTACCTCTTCCCTCATGTTTGCAGGATATGGGTAACTTTTCGTGTATATGGGCTCATTCGTGGTAGTCTTTATCTCAGCTCGAACTGTGGTTTTAATATTTGATTTGATGTTAAGTGGACCGAACAAATGAGAATACTCTTCTATCATGGCTTTTAGGCTTGGGAGAATTGCGTCGGGTATATCGTCAGTTTCGAAAAAATTTAGGCTTCCTACGACTTTGTTTTTGAGCGGAATTCTTATATTGGGATCTATTGTAAGGACATGTTTTTTCCTGTCTATGACGGCACCCAGTTCTTTGAGGGTGTCATCGCCTATTATCCCATCAAACGAGCTTAAACCAGGAAGTGCGTAAAAGGTCACCATAGCTTCGTTACCAGCATTTTGGAAAAATCTCCCACTGATTTTTTTGTTTATTACTACAGGTCCTGCTACGGTGGTTACTGAGACAGGTGGATTGACTGGGACTGTATTAGTTGCTAACTCAGGTCTTATAAAATTTTTATTTGCCCCTGTGTCAACTAAGAACTTTAGGGCTACTTTGTTTGGTGTCAAACAAGTGAGATAGGGTATACTGGATTGCGCGGTAGTCCTCATATGAAATAGGCTGGTGGCTCGTCCGCCATAAAATTTACCTGCTGGAAGTTGTCTTCTGTCGATTCAGCATACGTCGAAGGTCCGCTTTCTACATCTGCGCTGTTGGCTTCCATGTTGTAGAGCCTCTGCTGTTTGGGCATCTTTTCAATCGATGATGCAGGTCCCCTTTTGAAGGCGTTGTTATTCGTCGGTCGGTTCATGTAGTTCACCTGTCCGGTTTGAACACTGTCGTCGACATCCATTCTTTCCGCAGGTTTTGGGGCTGCGGGTCTAGCAAGAGGTGCGGTGTTCGTCCCTTGATTGCCTTGGAATCTGTTGTAGGATGACCGGCCGTTCCCTTGAGTATTGTTCCGATTCGTCCAGTTGTATGTAGACCGTGATCGAGGAGGTAACGGTGGTCTCTGAGTAACTTGCGACAGGGTATTGGTGGGGACAACTACTCTATTTGGAGTGTTTGCATGGACTATTGTGTTCCTTAACGTTAGGTTCTGGATGTCAAGGCAGGCCGTGTACGCTTCTGGCAGTGTTTTTGGCTTCTGCACTATAAGCATACGCGACAATTCTGGACTGATGCCCCGTATGAAAACATCGAGTGCCCTGTTACGGTACGTTTCCACAAGGACCGACACGGTTTCCTGGCTATAGTCATCGCACTTGATTTTGTTCACTATTAGAGACAACTGATGATTGACCGTTGCGTAGAAATCATCTAGTTTTGAACCTCTCTGATCTAGCTGATTCAGTTGGTGCTCTAAAGTCCTAATGTCCCTTTTGTCTGCGTAATGCAGCGATAATACCCTTTTTATTTCTACCCAATCGCTATCGAAAACATTATACGCTACCAGTGCTGCATCGGAAAAGCCACGGATTTTTTGCCTAATATGTTGTAGGATGGCACGATACAGGGGCCTTTCCTTGACGATATCGTAGTCCGACAGAATTCCTTCAACGCTGTGAACCCAAGAGATGTATTGAGAAGGGCTGCCTTCAAAAACTTGCAGCTCCTTCACGCAGTCGGGAAGTCTGCCAATATCCTTTAGGCTCCGACAGTGGTGTTCGCACCGCTGCCAATACCCCCTGTGGCTGCGTTCTTACGCCACTCTGTTCTACTCTCCCCAATCGCTCATCGATTCTGGCAAGATTTTGTTCTAAACTCGCGTTATTGCATTCAATTTTCCCTAGCCTAGAGTTCAGAGCAACACCGTTGCTTTCTATACCCCCAAGGCGTGTCTCAAGCCGCCTAATCTGATCGAGGAGAGCATTGATGCCCCCATTAAGTTCATTAACTTTCGTGGCTAAAGCGTCCATTTCAGATAAAAAAAAATTTAGTTTGAGATTAAAAAATATATTTTTAAATTTTAATTTGGCACATGGTGGCTCTTTAAAAATTGTTTTTATTTTTTTTTTTTGTGTTACTGGCGTTCGCGATCACCTGACGGGATAGTCCTTATAGCACAGACGATTTGTTTGTTTTTTGTTTTAGTTTTAAGGTTGTCCTTACACTTTGACAGTTTCCTGCAAAGAAAAAAAGGACTTTAGTTACATTTGTGAAACTTTTACTGTGTTCTTATGGCAACGGCGACATGTACCAAGTTGGCGTTTCACAGTACATTAGTCTTTAAATAATTATGGTTTTGGTCAGGGGAGGCTGTGTCACTCCTTTTTAGTCGTCGACAATCAGATTGAAGGCAACCTACTAACGCACAGTTGCTCCACAACGCTCTGGACATATTGCGAATCTTTAGCGTGTTCTTATGGGTACGCTGAAAGCATCGCAAGTAACGAGTGACCGTTTCCAGTGTGTGCTGATGTGTACCCTGGAAACTCCACAAAAGGATAAGCCGGCCCAAGTGTGTTCTTATGTGTACGCTCGGGTTAACTTTTAAAGCCGGCCCAAGTGTGTTCTTATGTGTACGCTCGGGTTAACTTTTTCAGAAGGAAATTTTTGCCGTATCCTGAAGGGAGCGGCAAGTTGCATATTGCAAAAAAAAAAAATTTTTTGTGTACATGACACGGTCACAGGAGTCGTTAACCATGTTTCGGCCTTTGGTATGGTGAGGTCCGTCCTAGAAGTATAGGTATACGGACTCACCCAGCCAGTGTAATTATACGTGCACTTGGAATAGCAATAGTGGGGCCGTAGGATAATTCACTTATAAAATGTTTCAATTTTCGTGTTGAATTTTATTCGCGCGCCAGAGGATCTTAGGGGTCACAGGCTCGCTTCTTTTAATATTATTCCTGTATAACCCTCTGAGGGCTTTTAGGAGTGGACGTAGTAATTTATTGCGTGTAGCATCACTTTTCACTCAACTTTTTGTTATTCACTTGTTTTTTTTTTATTATTCGTTTTACCTCTCCTGGGGAGAGGAGCTTTTATACCCTGGAGGGTCCCGAAGGGAATCGTAGAGTTAAGCTATCGTTATAACCGGAGGGTCCCCTCGAAGGTGAATCTCGGTTTTGGTATTTTCGTTATTGGCTGTACAAGCCTTAAATTATCTAAGCTGAGGTCTTGCCTCTCTATATATTTTTTTATTCCTTTATCGGTAAAATTGCTATTATTATTTTTTTCTTAGCACTCCACTATCACTATCACTTTGTCACTAATCACTATGGACCTCACATTTAAGGAGGTCCTTTTTGAAGGACCCACTTGCCAGTGGGTCCCTGCTCGGGCGCCAGTTAAGGAGCCCAAGGAGTAGGGCTCCAAAAAGTTAAAGTTGGGGGCCGCCCCGCGGCCCCATTGCAACCTGAAAAGATCCAAATAAAAATAGGTTTTTCCGCTTAACAATATTTACCATTTATTTCCGTTCAATGTCAAAAACAGACTGACTTTATCATTAACTTAAACTAAGCTCTAAGCTTCTACATTAATCTAAGTGATCTCATAATTGCTGACACTGCACTTCCCACGATTGGCCAAAATAATATTTTATCGCTTGCGTGGCGAATCACACGGCTTGCATTTTGTCCGCATATCATATCGCTTACGCTGCAGTTCCCATGGATTGCATTCTGTCTGCTTACTCAATATGATATCGGATCAATTACTTACGTTGGCTTTGCTTGTGTTTGTTGAAGTGTGGTGTCAGCACATTCTTACAAGTAAGTGTGTCTGCCCCCTTCTTAAGTTGTATGTTAAAATTTAATTAGATCAAAAACACCTAGATCATTTATTTATTTATTTTTTTATTTATTAATTTAAGCCAATTAAAAAACAATCTTATAGGCTAATTATAAAAGTATGAAGTAGTTTACAATGTTAATATAAATTACCTAAAATACTCAGACAACAATCTTTCGAACAAGAAAAATCTATCTCATAAAATTTAGAAATTCTATTGAACTCAATTAAGGCTCTAGTATTTGGAGCATTCCGCGCATAAAGAGCCCTAAGAACACCAATATGAAAAAACTTAGAAGCACGAAGAGCTCTAGCCGGAATATTAATGAAAACCCTCTCAAGGAGCACAGGGCAATCAACAACCCCACGTAACAAATCGAAAACGAACGACAGCGATAAAATTGTCCTCCTGTCCTGCAATGATTTTAAGCTAATCAATAAGCAACGAGCTTTATAAGTCGGGATAGGACCCGAGAACCGCAGACTGCATAATGCAAAGTGTACGCATACTTTTTGCATTCGTTCAATTCTTGCAACATGACAGGAATAATACGGAGACCAGATGAAACCAGCGTACTCAAGTTTGGATCGCACAAACGCGGAATATAAAAGCTTTAGCGTATATGGGTCACTGAAATCCGAGCCATGACGCCTAACAAAAGCTAGCATGGCATACGACTTAGAAATGCACACATTAATATGACTTTAAAACGAAAGCTTCGAGTCAAATATTACTCCCAAGTCCTTAATTTCACTAACCCGCAACAGGGTCGAGTTTCATATTTGATACATGGTATCAATCATGTTGACACGCTTCGAAAAAGTTATTTGAAAGCACTTTTTAGGTTAAGTGATAACCGATTATTATTACACCACTTACTTATTTATCCAAAGCTTCTTGCAACAATACCGCATCATGAAGGCTATGAATAGGCAAGTATATCTTAAGGTCGTCTGCATACAGCAAGAATCTTACTTTAGAGAAGCAAGACCGGATATCATTAATAAACAAGACAAAATAAAAAGCGGACCCAGGATGCTATCTTGTGGAACACCGGAGCAAGCAACGAATGGATGAGACCTAACACCCCCAGCGGGTTAGGGGGTCAGAATATACCCGCGGTAGGTATGCCTGTCATAAGAGGCGACTAAAATACCAGATTCAAGGGGCTGTGTAGCGCAAACCTTCTGGTTGCCAGCGCAATATATAGCTTCTCCAAACCCAATTGTCAACCTCACCTATCCGCGGCGAATCCTGTTTCACCAACAGGCGAGGCTCTGGCGACCCCAAGCTCTTCATGGAACTTGGTGGTGGGGAGGGAGGGGATGGCCTGAAGGTTTAATGTGGCCATATAAATCGTTCCCGAGAAGGTCGGGCTAGCACCTTAATGGTGCTGTGGTACCGAAGCGTACCGGATCTGTATCCGGCAAAGGACCATCACATCGATAACACTCCCAAAGCCTTCGGGGAGCAACCTTATCGCTACAACAGCAACAACAACAACCTAACATCATCGTTCCCGAGATGGTCGGGCCAGCACCTTAATGGTGCTGTGTTACCGGAGCGTATCGGATATGTATCCGACAAAGGACCATCACATCGATAACACTCCCCAAAGCCTTCGGGGAGTAACCTAATCGCTACAACAACAACAACAACAACCATCGACTACAACCATGCAACGACGATTCAATAAGTAGGATTCAAACCAACTCAAAAATACTGAGTGAAAGCCCGAACAGGCTAACTTTTTAATCAAAATAACATGGGAGACCCGATCGAATGCCTTGGAAAAGTCAGTATACACAGCGTCAACCTGATATCCTGCCTGAAAAGCTGCGAGGCAGTCATCAGAGAAAATAGTCAAATTAGACACAGTTGAGCGTCCTGAAAAAAATCCATGTTGCTCTGGACACACAAAATTCTTAACACAGAAACGTAATTTATCTTGGATGATACATTCAAAGAGCTTTGCCATGGTGGAAAATTTTGAAATGGGCCTATAATTAGTCATATCATTTTTATTGCCGCCCTTGAAATTAGGTGTAGTGAACGCTAATTTCCACGCATCAATAAAAGTACCTGTAGATAACGAATTATTAAAAATTAACAACAGTGGATAGACTAGGAAATCACATTGTTTAAACAAAATTGCAGACAAACATCGATATCGGTACTCGTCGACGTCTTAAGCCGAATAAGCCCATTAAGAACATCTTCCTTAGACAGTACTAGATTACCGAAGTCAATGGAAGCCTGAATATTAAAAGTAATATTATCATGATTGTCAGAATCAGAAGTGAAATTGTTCATAAAGTATTCAGCAAAAAGATTTGCAGCGTCCTCCGTCAGCTTTTTCAGCAAGAAAAAGAGGGCGGAATATTCTAAACTGATTTCTTTGAGTTGACAAAGTTCCAAAATGATTTTGGGTTTGATTTAAGGTTTTCTTCAAAATTTATCCAGCCACGCGAATTTCTTTTTTTACATCGGTAATACGTCCTAAAGGGGTTCTATTTAGTATATAAGTTGTTAAAACTGACTTCACATAGCGAAAAGTCATTTGCTTACATTTAGAGCCATTCAAAACAAGTTAATTTGCTGTACACCACCTTTGAAATGAGTCCAAATCGGTCTGTTGATGATCAAGACAGGACGAGTCCGTGGGCAGATATGTATAACAAAGTTTAAGATAAGTGTAAGATAATATTTGGTAAGTCATATAGGAATAACGGAAACAGTAAAGAACCCAAATGGCCATCCTGAGGTACGCCAGATGTTACGGCAATTGACATTGAAAAATTTTTTTTAGCAAAACTCGGTGAGTCCTACCATTCAGATACCTCGCAATCCAATATAAAAAATGCTTAGGAAAACCACGTAGACCAAGTTTGTGATGAACAAAGTCGATTGCTTTGAAAGTCGGTATAAATGACATATGTTTTTTGCCATCCATAACTAGAGAAGTAAATTCGGCCAAACCATCTTGACAAGTTGATAATAAAGAACTACATAGATACTGAAGGCGGCATGTAATTATCTGCTAAAAAGTATTAGGAACAGCTGAGAGTTTAGCTATGCCCCTGTAATTCTCAATATCAGACCTATCTTCTATCTGAATAAGCGAATAATAAACAGTTGCTTTCAAATTGATGGGACTGATGCAATTTAATAAATAATTTTAAGATCGGCTTAGATAGATTCAGAGCACAGTACTTTAGCACGCAACTAGGAACACCATCTGGATCCGGAGAAAATATCATTTTCAATGCAAGAAGTCAATAAAAAATGGTATTTTTGTCAATGAAAAAGTTTAAAATGCAATTAGAACTTTCTAAGATATATGGACAGTGGCCTGATATGAACACAATTGGATGAACAAGTCGACTTAAAGAATTCACCAAATGAATTCGCAATGTCCAGATCTGAATTAGCGCTCTTGGAAACATTAACAAACAGCATGTTAAGTAACCTTTATAACATTGCCAGTTCAGACGTTGGAAATTGAATCGCGTAACTTAATATTTTGAAAAGTCCGTAGATATGCCAAATCGTTTAACATAAAAAAACCTTTTAATATTGTTTTGCCCGGGATGTACATAAATATCTATCACTTAATATCGCATTTAATTCAATAAAGCTCAACCTATTCTCCATTTTGTTATCATTTCATTTTATTAAACTCCATTGTATTTCATTATATTTCTTATTTCTTTGAACATTTTACTAAAAAATGTCCATTGTTTACATTTAAATTTTACAGTTGGCTTACATTTGTGCACAACAAAGGCAAAATCTGAATGATTTAATCACGTCGCGACCGGAGGTGGGCCCAATTATTTGTTGCCGTCGTGCAAAGAGCTATGAAAATGCTAAATATATTGATGCGAAGAAAGTGCTGGATTATGAGGTGAATTCGACTACTTACATACATATCGCTCATTTACTTCAATAGTGTCATAACTCAAAAAACACAATTTTCCAGCAGAGTCATTCAAAGATTTTAACTGCCAAATCGCACACTAACTACAAAAGAGTCATAACTTAAAATTTTTCAAAATCGGTTTTTTCCATAAACCAATTCACAGTACACATCTCTAACTGCCCCTTAATTTTCGTTGTCATTATTTTCTTCTTTAACTGGAAAATTACCGTTATGCCAGTTTTGGTGTTGATTGCATCGCTTGCGCTGTATCAACTAATGAGTACTATTTTTATTTGTGTCAATGTGCGTAAGAACAGGTGAACAGTTTTTTACGCATAAAGCGTATTATTTTAAATTCTGACTATCTTGTTGCAAAAAAGTTTTAACTTTGTTGTGTATTCATCAAAATTGTGTCTTTTTATACGTAAAGAGTAAGTAAATTTTTCTGTTAAAGAGGCATAATTGGATATAGTACCAAAAGTAAAATAAAAATATTTCAGTCAAATAGTCATAATTCAAAATTACTATATATTTTGTCCGTAAACAAATAATTACAACAAAATTTCGTCAATTCATTTTATAAAGAAGGTCTCCTTTGTAAAACTGGATTTCAGTATAACATTACAGACGTTTTCACATAAACCGTTTTTCTTCTCTCCTGAACATTTACATTTTTCAAGTTGTGACTCTTTTGTAGTCAGTGTGCGATATGTTTCGCATATAAAGGTATATTTTCATTTGTATAGCACGGGGTAAATTTGTAACTGATCACAAAGATTTTTTTATACAACATAGATCATGTCATTGGGTACGTTTATATGTTATTAACTCAAAAGTCATTTTTTTTGAGTTATGACACTATTGAAGTAAATGAGCGATATGGCTACTTAATTGAATAGAAGTATGGCTCATTGAAAAAATATTCGACCAATTGTTGGAATCGTACATATTCAATTTTGAGTTACTGTACAATATTTTAACATACATATTTATATTTGCTTGCTTTCAATTGTTTTTATTCAATTTGTTTAATTTCACATTTTTTCATGCTCTATTTCACTGCAGCATGCTATTGCCTATGAAGAACTCTTCAATCACCTCTATCGTTCACCTTATCTACTTGCACTTTCACTGGCCACTGGCGATCGCATTGCGGAGATAACACCACAGCACCTCAGCTATGTCATACATACAATATCGTCAGGTCTATATGGTAATGCCATCAATACAAAGGATGTGGAAATGATTTTAAAACTTTTACGTGAATTAATTGAAATACAAATTGTTGTCAATGAAAATCCACGCAATTTGTTGCGTGCAAATTCATCGGCATTTGCACGTCTCTATCATCGCTTGAATGAGTCGATGTTTTCGGCAAAAATCTTTCTCACGGCAGCATTATTCGAACCGATAATGGGTGTATTGAGTGATATTGATAGCATATTAGATGTGGATCCAAATAAAGTGGTGGAGAACTTTAGCAGTAAAGAGCGTTTAAAAAGGTAAATGAATAAAAAAAAAAATGTAAGGCCCGATAACCTCCGAAGAGATCTAAGGCCGAACTTCTCTTCCAATTTGCGTCGTGCTCCTATTGATTTTCCCTACAAATCGGCCGGACGGGACCTACAAGTTTTATGCCGACTCCGAACGGCATCTGCAAGGCAGATGAGTTTTCACTGAGAGCTTTTCATGGCAGAAATACACTCGGAGCGCTTGCCAGACACTGCCGAGGGGCGACCACGCTTATAAAAATTTTCTTCTAATTTAAAAACCTTATTTCTAAAATTTTGATGGTGCTTTGCCCGGGGTGTGAACCCAGGGCATACGGTGTGGTAGGCGGAGCACGCTACCATCACACCACGGTGGCCGCCACGTCGTTCGTCTAAGCATACCAATCTCAAAAAAAGGTCTAGAGGGCACTAAATCACTGAAACTTTCTAGAGTCTCAGTCTTACAACAGAATACACGAAGAATAATACTTTGCATTAAAAGTTTTCAGTATAATCACCCTTATTGTCATTGTCGTCACTGAACGACAACGACTCACGAGGACGTTTTAAATTCGGTATTGCCATCGTCGTTTTGATAACTATTGGCGACTATCGACGCATGTTTGGCATTGGCTTAGCAAATTTGTTGTCGTCGTCGCCCTCACACGACGCCATTTTTGTCGACGCTGTTTTTACTGACGACAGAAGACTAATTTGTAAGTAAAACATTTCTTTTTTAACTAATTAAATACACAAACATGTACCTAATATGCATTTTTTTTTTGATATTCAAAAAGAAAATAACGAGTGCGCAACAATTCGAGGTTCTTGTAGCTGAGCTAGAAAAAATCGGAGTTATTTCTGATTTTTTTTTTCTATTGAGTCTAAGCTCCTCTTTTTAATTATCGTCACTAGAGCTCGCGCTACTGTTATAACAAAACCATTTTGTAAAATCTTGAAATGAAATATTTAAAGAAATCTCAAATTGCGAAAAAAGATACAGAAATAGTAAAAAACTAACAGCTGATCCAGAAATGGCAGAAATGGTATATTTTCCTTTCGTTTTATCGATAAATTGTCGTCGTCGTCTCAATAAGCTCAGCCAATACCGTTTGGTGTCGAAGTGGCGAATACGTCGATACGATGTGACGTCAACTGAAAAACGACGACGATGTCGACGACGACAATGACAATAAGGGTGAATAATTGTCTCTCTGCTTTCTATCTGCTACCAAAAATAATATTCATGAAAACGACGAACTGCTATAGACGAATGAACTAGCAACATTTTAGCAAAAATTGACATCAGGCTGAGTCTTTCAGAATCATCCCAAAAAAATAGTTGTTCAATATTGTTGTAGCGCTTCGATGTCAAAGCACAGTTGTTGTATACTTATTTGGCGCTTGACAATTTAAATGGTTTTGGCTGTCCACAAATCTCGACACCCACTTTTATTTTTGCCACCTTGGAAATCATATCACACTTGGAATATCATATTACATGTTGCGGCTATCGCTTTTTATTTGTTAAGAGCCGTCACTCTAACGTTTGCCAATTTTCTCGATGTTTTCTCAAGATAGTCACTAGTATTTTGTAAGATACATTTATAAAAGAGATTTTAGGCCGAGCTTCTCTTCCAATTTGCGTCGTGCTCCTTTTAATTTATCGTACAAGAAATACACTCCAAGTGCTTGCCAAACACTGCCGAAGGGCGACCCACTTAGAAAAATTTTCATCTAATTGAAAAAAACTTGTTTCTAAAGTTTTGATGTTGCTTTGGCCAGGGTTCACCCCAGAATCTCCGGTGTGGTAAGCGGAGCACGCTACCATCACACCACGACGGTCGCCTAAAATCTCTTCGGAGGTTATCACACCTTACATTTTTTATACTCAGCTGAGCAGAGCTCACAGAGTATATTAATTTTGTTCGCATAACGGTACCCCGTAAAGGCATAAACTAATCGAGATAGATATAGACTTCTATATATCAAAATGATCTGGGTGAAAAAAGAAATTGATTTAGCCATGTCCGTCCGTCCGTCTGTCCGTCCATCTGTAAGCACGATAACTTGAGTAAATTTTGAGGTATCTTGATGAAATTTGGTATGTAGGTTCCTGGGCACTCATCTCAGATCGTTATTTAAAATGAACGAAATCGGACTATAACGACGCCCACTTTTTCGATATCGAAAATTTCGAAAAACCGAAAAAGTGCAATAATTCATTACCAAAGACGGATAAAGCGATAAAACTTGGTAGGTGGGTTGACCTTATGACGCAGAATATAAAATTAGTAAAATTTTGGACAATGGGTGTGGCACCGCCCACTTTTAAAATAAGGTAATTTAAAAGTTTTGCAAGCTGTAATTTGGCTGCTGACTATTTGATGTTGGGTTACACCCGAACTTAGCCTTCCTTGTTTTTATTTACATTTGCTTATTAAAATCTTTTATTGAGCTCTAGGCCACACAAATATATATAAGTATCGACAATCAAATGTTCCTAAAGATGACTTGAAACTGAGGTCGAAATATCGACAACAATAAAATCAAATATTTTATACTCAAAATCAAAACCGTTTTTTGACTTTTTGATATATATATTTGTGTGGCCTAGAGCTCGAATAATAAGCAACAACATTAAGGCCGGTAATAACTACAAAAGAAACAAGTAAGGAAGCCTAAGTTCGGGTGTAACCGAACATTACATACTCAGCTGAGAGCTTAGCTGCGTTGGTTTCGTAGATGGTTTTTAAGTGGTTTTTAATTCCATATCACATACGTTTGGGAAATATCGACCAAATTGTAGACCAAGAGTGACATTTTTGGAACGATTTTCCTTCATGCTTGGTCAAATAAGGGAAAATCACCATGTAGGAAAATGAACTTAGGGTAACCCTGGAATGTGTTTGTATGACATGGGTATCAAATGAGAGGTATTAAAGAGTATTTTAAAAGGGAGTGTGCCTTAGTTCTATAGGCGAACGCCTCTTCGAGATATCGCCATAAAAGTGGACCAGGGGTGACTCTAGAATGTAGTTTGTACGATATGAGTATCAAATTAAAAGTATTAATGATGGTTTTAAAAGGGAATCACCATGTTTCATCCCTTTTATAGTATTTGGTATAGAACTATGGCATGTTTTCATTTTTCGAAATTTTCGATATCGAAAAAGTGGGCGTGGTCATAGTCGGATTTCGCCCATTTTTAATACCAAGATAAAGTGCGTGCAGATAAGTATGTGAACTAAGTTTAGTAAAGATATATCGATTTTTGCTCAAGTTATCGTGTTAACGGCCGAGCGGAAGGACAGACGGTCGACTGTGTATAAAAGCTGGGCGTGGCTAAAACCGATGAGTTGAATGTTGACATAATTTACTTATATACTGTAAAGATATTAATTTTTTGTTAAAATTTGACTTTTAAATTTTTTTTTTTAAAGTGGGCGTGTTCGTCATCCGATTTTGCTAATTTTTATTTAGAACTGTGAGGACCAAATAAATCCTCATTAATTTGGCCCACACAAAACGACCCCACAACATATTTGACACGACATTAACACAACAAGTGGCCACAAAAGGCTCTAGCAACACGATCAACCGACCAGTCTCAGCAACACAACGAGCGGTCGCAACATTTAAGAGCAACACGGCCAACCAACAAATCTCAGCAACACAACGAGCGCTCGCAACATTCAACAGCAACACGGTGACCATGGCAACGCAACCATTTGAGCTAGCAACACCAAACACAACAGCCATAAAAGGAGCGACACAGCAGCACAGCAGTTAGTCAGCACGGAGCTGTGGTCGTGACCAGAGCTACTAGCGAAGTATATCCCTATTGCAGTTGACCTTCTCTATGCAATAGGAATCCACTTCATAGGAGCGAGTCGTGGAATGGTGATTGCGGTTGACCTTCTCTACGCATCACCCCCAGAGACCAAAGGCCCCGCCACAGTAACGCGCAGCCGCGACAGGTGACACCCGCTCACCTCCGTCAGTAGAAGTACGCCGGCAGAGGCCGCAACAGAGCGGCAACGCACGTAAACTAGCGCGGCAGCAAAGCGCAGAAGAGGTCCGCCGACGCACAACGTAACCAGGGTAAGCCAGTGCGAACCGCGGCAGCAGAGGTACGCCGACAGAGGTCACGTCAACGCGGCGACGCATAGCGCAGCAGAGGTACACCGACAGAGTAATACAAGTAAGCGCCGACGTAGGACGCGACAGAGCATCGCCTCAGCAATACAAGTAAACGCCGACGTAGGGCGCGACAGAGTATCGCCCAGCAAATACGAGTAGACGCCGACGCAAGGCGTGGCAGAGAATCACCCAGCAACCAGCAATACAAATAGACGCCGACGCAAGGCGCAGCAGAGTAATACAAGTAAACGCCGACGTAAGGCGCGTCAAGGCACCGACGCCACATACTAACGGGATCCGTCTAACGGAACACGGCGACAGAGCATCGCCTCAGCAATACAAGTAGACGCCGACGTAAGGCACGACAGAGCACCGCAGCAGAGAGAGACGCCGTCATAAGGCGCGTCAAGGCACCGACGCCACATACTAACGGGACCCAGCTAACGGAATGCGGCCGGACCGCTAAGGCCCGCCACCGCAATCAAGGATACCGCAAGATAATCCAAGTGAAATTGAAAATGAAGTATACAAACACGTTTTATTTTATATTATAGAATTTAGAACCAATAAAGAGAGTGAAGTTTTTTATATTAAATCGATTTGCAAGGTGCCCCTTTAATACAAATTTATTGTAAACGAACCCTGGGCACGGCGAGTATACCCCAGCAAATATCAAAGAAGCAACAGGGCACGAAAAAGCTTCGTTAAAGACCACATATAGTAATAGGAGTACCGTTCCTGCCAAATTTCATCATGATATCTTCAACGACTGCCAAATTACAGCATGCAAAACTTTTAAATTACATTCTTTTAGAAGTGGGCGGTGCCACGCCCATTGTCCAAAATTTTGCTAATTTTCTATTCTGTGTCATAAGGTCAACCCACCTACCAAGTTTTATCGCTTTATCCGTCTTTGGTAATGAATTATTGCACTTTTTCTGTTTTTCGAAATTTTCGATATCGAAAGAGTGGGCGTGGTTATAGTCCGATTTCGTTCATTTTAAATAGCGATCTGAGATGAGTGCTCAGGAACTTACATACAAAATTTCATCAAGATACCTCAAAATTTACTCAAGTTATCGTGTTAACGGGCGACGGACGGACATGGCTAAATGAATTTCTTTTTTCGCCCAGATCATTTTGATATATAGAAGTCTATATATGTCTCGATTAGTTTATGCCGTTACAGGGTACCGTTATGCGAACTGTCAGCTCTGCTCAGCTGAGTATAAAAAGAGTTGGTAAAATTTATTGAAATAAAGAGAAAATCAAAACGTTACAGTTTATTTATCGCTTTAATACCTGCTTGGAGGAGGAAACCCTGTTAAATTCGTGAAATTAATTTATATCGTCTTAGTAACTACAAAACATGGAATTAGTTACATTTTGGCGAAAGACGATACAATTATCAGAAAATTGCTGGCTGTATACCCCATTTTCGTGGCGTATTTGTGTTTATTTTAGTGATTGCAAATCGTATTTGTAGTCCGATTTGGCTCATATTTGGAACACATAATACATACAAGAACAGAAAGCGACCTATGAAAAAAATCACCGCCAGGTGACGCAAGGATCGAGATATTCAAAAAATCGCATTTGTGGTCCGATTTGGTCAATATTTGGAACACATAATACATACAGTCCGGTAGAAGTGACATCAAAATATTTTGTAGTACGTGGCGCAGAGTCGAGTAAAGTCTTTGGAAGCATTATGTATTGAGGACTTAGATTGTAACAAATTGTCAGGAAATAGTCCTTGTAATAATGAGTCACTAAATGAACTAAATAGAATGAGAAATAATAGGCAAATAAATAAAGACTAAAAACTTGAAAAAAAAATAAATAAAAAAAAAAATGTTTAAGCTTTATTGAAAAAATGGACGCGTCAAATTTCTATTGATAGTCATATATAAGACCAACTGAACCTTAATAAGGTTATGGTACACCTCACATTTTTAGAATTTTCACGCGCCCAACGCTTTTATTTAATTGTCTGATCAACGCCCTAGATTGATGAGGAGTGTGATGACTAGTACCTAGGACCTACCTAATTATTTTCTAGCTTATAGTATTATTATTACTTCAAGTAAATATTGTTTTCAATAAAACCGTTTAACTTAAAATTTTTTGTTTAATTATTTTATTTTGTATTTCATTGCATTAATTATAATAATTTGAATATGTTAGCGGTACCTTTATATAAATATATTAAACATATTTTTCTCTTGACCTTCCAGATTTGGCGCTGAAGACTCAAATGATTATCAAGAGAATATCAACAAATTCCATAGCGACACAATAATAAAACTTCACGCCATGGCAAAGTCATTTATTGACAGCTTAACTTTTAATTGGTCACTATTCCCTTCAACCCTCCGCTGGCTGGTGCAAACAATGTCACACCAACTGAAACAATCGCATTTTTCGGATAAAATCATCAATGAAATTATCACTGATATGGTATTCACACATTTCATTTGCCCCGCCATAGTTAGTCCAGACGTCATGGGTATCATTGATGCGCCAATACCAGAGCAAGTTCGTTTCAATCTAATACAAATTGGTCAAATCATACAAATGCTTGCATTAGCCAAACATGATGATGTTGATGCCAAATTTTCGCAAATACATGCAAAATTCGAAGCAAATATGGTTTCAAATTTAATCGATTTGTTATTGATGAGTCAATCAGGCGAAGATGTGGTAGCCATACTCTCACAGCAAAGCGATTTTGATCGTTCACATTTATTGAGCACACAAAGCGAATTAGCATATTTTGTAGAATTCTATCGTATATTGATGGCCAATAATGAATTTGAACCACCAGCAGAAGAACGAAAGAAATTGGAAAAAACTCTTTCGCATTTACCAGAATCAGCAGAAGCGTGCCAACGTTTGCAAACGAATGGTATTGGTGGAAGTGAGGCTTCAAGCGGTGCAGCGCCTGCGGTTAATGGCGAAGCCGCGAGTAGTAATAAAGAACGTGCCAAACAAGGTTTCATGGGTTTAAGTAAAGCAACTAAGAGTAAAATTGCTAAAAGTATGAGCTTTAATACAACGAATAATAATGGCGCGACGATGTCCCTCGATGGAGCAGTAGCAACCACCAATGGGCCGACGAATGGTAGTGGTGGTGGTCACACTGGATTGGGACAAGGTATTGTACTGTTTTTGTCCATTTTATATAAAGGGTATGTTTTGTATTAACTACTTTTAACTTAAATTGCTTTTCTGTTAACTTTACTTAATATTCGCAGTAATTAAAAAGAGGATTACTTTCGGCGGACGTAATAACCCATTTTAACCAACTTTTTTAGATAGTATTATAACACAACTAATTAAACGTCTTTAGTTAATTAGTAGCTAGTATATTTTATAACTATTTATGTTAGTGATTAGAATACATGCCAAGGTTATTCGCCTCTTTCATTTGTGGCTCCCGAAACTTAGGGCTTCATTCTGTATTGCGAACGATATCTCAGACGAGCAATTCGCCTCCAAACGATTTAGTCTAGGAATAGTATTCTTCAGTGGCTGATTTACAGGGGTGGGGGTTCGGGGTCAAAAAGGTCCGAAAAATACTGTAACGAATTTACTTGCAAATCCTCTTATTTGCAACCTTCTGCTAAGTTCGAATCACTAAACTGTTGAATAAATAACTCCAATATTTAATAATGCAAAATGGCCTTTATTAAAGTACTTCACAATAAATAACTCTACTATTGCCCGACAGATTGCGTGCTTAATCAAAACTGATTCTAGCGCCTCTACTATTGCTGCCTTTTATACTCATTGATTTCCTCGTTGCATCTTCTAGGCGCTTCTTTTCTGGAATCTACTAGTTGGTTATCTGTTATAATTATAACTACACATGTACGTGTATAGCTTCTCTCACAGCTCATGCGCGTGTGTTTGACACTTCCCCAATTATATTGCATAGGTAAGATATCTGCATGTGTTTGTGCATTGCTTCTCTGCTGCGTCTACGTACATATGTGTAGACATAATGATTGAATTATTGATGTGCATCAAGTCACTGCTTAGCATCGGCTTAGAGATGGCAGTACCCCTTAGTGTTGCTAATATTCGTAATAATACTTTAAATTTGCTTCAGCTTGTAAAATGGGCATCTCAAGCTTGATAATTACAAAATTGAAGAAGATGGTGTAGATGTGAAGTATTTTTCGTACCTTTTTTATGACATGAAAATTGGTCGTAGCCAGTGAAATATGGCTGTATATTCAAGCTTTAAACACATACAGCATAAAGAAACTAATTTTTCCCATAACAATTTCCCAGCAATCGCTTAGGTTTTTTGAAAAACTCTTCTAGTACTTCGTTTACAGAAAGTGGTGTATCAATATGGATATTCAATGAAGCGAGTCCATTCCAACGTTCTTGACTCATTGTACTCCGCAAGTATGATCTTTTGAGGGCAAAAAATGTGGGTTCTGGTGTTGCTGTCGAAACTGGTAGAACGGCTAATATGCGCAATATCTTATTTACATGTTCGAAAGCATTTGGATCCGCCATCTGAAGAAATAAGATAAATAAGAAATATAATAATAAGAAATTCTGTCCATCGACTCGCCTTCTCCACATTTTGACTTCCATTGCAAACTCGGTTTTGGAACAATTCACAACACTTTCATAAAATTGATGCAGTTTATTGCATTTTTCAGTGTTGTATTCCTTTTGTAGGGGGAACAAAACACCGAAATTTTCGAAAATTAGTTGATGTTTCATGTAACGGCTCTTAATATGAGTTATGAATGCATCAAGGAATGGAATATAGAATGCGGTTCTATAATAATCTTCGACGCTCTGTATCAACATTGCATCTATTTAATTGATGTTTACTGATGCTCTCTCAAGGGCTTGCCAGCGCATTATATAGCTTATCCAACCCAATTGTCAACCTCACCTACCCGTGGCGAATCGTTATTCATTAACAGCCGAGGCTCTGGCGACCGTGAACTTCTGATTGATCAAGGGGGTGGGAGGGCGGTATGGCCTAGAAGGTTTCATGTAGTCATATCAAATCGTTTCCCGAGATGGTCGGGCTGGTACCTTTATTGTGCTTGTTACCGGATCGTACCGGATCTGCATCCGGCAAAGGACCATCAACATCGCTAACACTCCCCAGGGCCTTCGGGGAGTGTCCTTATCGCTACAACAACAGCAGCGTTTGGAATTGCACGCTAGAAATAGAAGCTTGAAACTGAGAAGCTTGTGCTGAGGTCTTGTCGTTTTTCCCTTCTGCTATCTCTTCAAAGACTTCGAATATTGCTGGCTGAAGTTCAATGTAAGTGGATACCGCTTCATGACATTGGCCCCTCTTGTTGGGCAGACGCTTTACAATTTTTGTCTTCGACTTTCTTTTTATACCCAGCTGTACTTGTACACAGGTTATTATAACTTTGATTGGATAACGGTTGGTTGTACAGATATAAAGGAATCGAGATAGATATAGAATTCCATATATCAAAATCATCAGTATCGAAAAAAAATAATTTGATTGTGTCATGTCCGTCCGTCCGTGCGTCTGTCCGTCTGTTAACACGATAACTTGAGTAAATATTGAGATATCTTCTCCAAATTTGGTACACGTGCTTATCTGGGCCCAGAATAGATTGGTATTGAAAACGAGCGAAATCGGATGATAACCACGCCCACTTTTATATATATAACATTTTGCAAAAGACAAAAAACCGGATTATTTAGTAAATAATACACCTAGAATGTTGAAATTTGGCGTGTGGACTCATATTGAGACTTGCTAAAAATTTGAAAATTTTTTTTTAAATGGGCGTAGCACCGCCCACTTGTGATATACTAAATTTTAGAAATATTATATATCATAAATCAAAAATCGTTAAACCTATCGTAAAAAACTTCGGCAGAGAGGTTGTCTTTACTATAAGGAATGCTTTGAAAACAAATTAACGAAATCGGTTTAAGACCACGCCCACTTTTATATAAAAGATTTTTAAAAGGGTCGTAGACGAATAAAATAAGCTATCTTTGCAAAAAAGAGCTTTATATCAATGGTATTTCATTTCTCAAGTGGATTTATAACAATAAATAGGAAAAATTTCAAATTTAAAAAATGGGCGTGGCACCGCCCCTTTTTATGACTAAGCAATTTTCTATGGTTCGGGAGCCATAACTCGAAGAAAAATTAACATATCGTAATGAAATTGTGTACACATATTTTCCTTATAGCAGAAAATATTTCTAGTAAAAATGGACGGGGTCGGTTAAAGACCACGGCAACTTAGATATAAAACAAGTTTAAAAGGGTCGTAGACTAGAATAATAAGCTATAGCTTAGCAAAAAATTGTTTTGAATCAATGATATTTCACTTATCAAGTTTTACTGTAGGAGGAAATGGAGAGACATTTTCTTTTCAACGGGCGGTGCCACGTGTTATGTAGAAAAGTAATTTAGCTGAAATGAAATGTACAATTGAAGCTCACGCTGAGTATGTAATGTTCGGTTGCACCCGAACTTAGATACCTTTGCTTTTTTCAGTTAGTGTTTCATATTATAAAACTACACATTTCCAATGAAAAGGTGAAAACTGATTTAAAATTCTACCCCGACAGCTACTTTACATGATAATCACCACCATCACGTTAACGGCAGTGCTGGCGCCTCTTCGAATACATCCATCAGCTCAAATAGCTCTTCTCCGATACGCGCTATAACTTCGAATGATGCGCTTGACAATGAGCCTGTGCTTGTTTTCAGTATTTACAATGGCGACGAGCACAAATTACAACCGTTGACCGAAGAGGAAGTCCTGAAGATGAATTGCATTGGACAGGATATATCGAATGGTGAAGCATTATTAGTCGATACGGGAAGTGTTAATTTAGAGAATACAATTGATAAGTCCTCTTCTGTGGCCAATGGATTTGACGGCATGGACAATATGAGTGATGTTCTGCGCCCATTACATTCGAAGACGACACGTTTTTCTCTGTCACATGACGATGCATCTATAGGAAATTCAGATAACTTAGAAGCAGTTAGTGAGGCACCATCTAATCATTCGGTCACCAGTTCGCTGGAATTAGAGGAGGAAAACGATCAAAATGACAACCTCTCCGATATGGTATCGGCAAATGTATCTGGGCGCGGCACACCTAATATAAGCGGACGCGATACGCCCTCCTCACAAGTGACCGATGGTGAGTCAGTACATAATGCGCTACCAACACCCCAAATGCAGAAGTTGATATCAAAAGCGCGTTCCGATATTGAAGATAAGTTCTGTAAATTTGAAATCAAAAAATTTGAAGGTGACGAAACGGTGTCTATCATATCCGACACTTGGTCCACCGATGTATTGGCAAGCGATTCCGAAACAGTTGATGCCACCAATGAACGTGAACGTGATCGCAATTTCTCTACACCGCTTATACCATCAGCAGTTGTATTGCCTGGTGATAATAACTTTGACGTACTTGTCGGTGCTGGTGTTATGCGGCCGCACTTCTTGGATGTATCTGATCAACGTTCTGAATCTAATTGGAGCACCGATGTGTTGGCAAGTGATTCAGAAAAATTCGCCGAAGTTGATACCGATGACAATGCGAGCGTTACCGCTAAATCGGATATAACAGATGCGGGTGCCCGAGAGCAGGAGCGCGATCAGCTAGCTGCCGCTATATCAGCGCCGGCGCACACTACGCGACGCGCTGCAAGCTCACCATATTATATGGCACACAGCAACGGTAGAACATTTCGTGCTGCGAACGCGGCGAGTTACAACGGCGCGGCAAATAGTGTTGGTGGTGGCGGCAGCAAAAAAGTTGTTAATGTTCGAGAGGCTGAAAGAGCGTGTGGTGCTGGCGCAAGTATTGACGGCGCAGCAGCTGAAGATACAGGCGGCGAAATTGTTGTTGTTGGGGCTGGTGCCGGTGCCGGCAGCCATGGTGGCAGTATAAGTAGCGAACACTCACAAGAAGATTCGGCCTTTTATGAGGCGGCAAATATGTATGATGAAGCTGCAGCTAGCGTTATTAAAGTTACATCAAACCAGACAGATACTACAGACAATGCTGCACTCTACTCAGTTTTCTCTTCATTAGCACGTAGTTCAGTTCGCACCACCAATCAATTCAGTGGTGAAAATACTTTTCAGCAAGAGTACAAGAGCAGTAGTGGAAATTCTGGCGATTGTAAAGAACCATTTTTGGGTGCGCCGCGCATGTGTCGTCAAGCATCAGCCGAAAGTAGTATATCAAACCAGAGTGTGACATTCGAAGATGCAGTAGCCACAGGTGTGTTGACGAAACCACCGAAAGCGCATCACAAAAGTGGAATGAAAAAGAAGAAGCAACACAACAATAGTAATGCCACATCGAACAGCAGTCACCGAGACTTGATTGATTTTAGTGATTTTGGTGAAGTGGAAAAGCCCAGCTCATCCACAAGACAACAGCTGTGTAAACATAACACATCAGCAACAACTCCTGAGCAACCACTAGTAGATTTGTCGTGCGGTGAGGAGAACGTAGAACATCGCCACACATCAAATGAGGCACGCAATGCAAGTTTTGACGGCCGCCGCAATGGTATAATGGCATTAAAAGCAGGCGAGTCGAATGGCAGTGCACCTACCACAGCCGCCTCTTCTCTACCAGTTCTGCGTCGACATCAAAGCTTGAATTATGAAAATCATGAGATAATGATAAGTAATGTTGTATCAGCATCAAAACGTGTGACAATGATACCAAACTTATCACAAACCGATGATGATAAGAGTAAAGAGCAGCAACAACAAAAAATGATGCTCATATGCGCAAAAACCGAAAAAATTCGGTTAAGCGATACTGCGGACAATAACGGCTTGAATGAATGTACGACCATCACCACGTCACGTTCTACTCTTTCGAATACTTCTGGCGTAACAACGGGTAGTGTATCCACATCAAGCTTAAGTATTACCACTCTACCAACTGTAACTATGACAAGCTCCCCAAAACCGACCAAATCAACGGGCGCTATACCGAAAAGTATTAGTTTCGATTCATCCGCGGACAAGAATAGTCAGAATCATAATGAAAATTCCGCTGCAACAGTAGGGATTAGCTCAACGGGAATCTCACGCCATTTTTCAATGCATCGTAACGCCCGTCTGCTACCTTCGAATTTAAGTGTACACGCAACCTCCACCGCCAATAACAATTCTGGTATATTTAATAAGTTGAAACAAGGTATTTTTAAGCACAGACGTGGTAATAAATCACATTCACGTCATTCTACACATCTCTTTAATGGTGGCGACAGCGTAGCTGAACATGGTGGAGAATTGGACGGTGAATATGCGGCAGCCTCCAACCCATCCAGCAATCGTAGCGTTTCATTCAGCACGAATACTGCGGAAATATCATTAGACATGATAGGCATTGGCAGCTGTGGTTTGGGTAGTGTGCGCAATACTCCTATGGCAAACGCAGAAAGTGTTGTTGGTGCGAGTGGAAGTGGTATAACAACAAGTTACTGCGATATAAACGAAGATATATTGGCTAAGTATCGTCGCAAAGTTAGCAGTTCAAGTGAAGCAACAAACTCGGATTCACTGGGCGCAGCTGCGGCTGCTTCGTCAATGATTGGACTTAAGCATTCCGATGCAGAGGTGAAGTAAGTATCCACTAAATAATTTTTGATTTCGATTTCTATATTCTCCCGCCACAAAAGTCCATAAGTACAATGTGCACATATAACTTTAACGCAAACTTCAGGGGGCTTTATTTAGCTTCATTATTTCTTTAATTGGCGCTTTAAGTCAGACATTTCTTTTTCGCTTAATTTCTTCCAGCGCATGTCCCCATCGTACGGGAAGTATACTCACTTACTTAATTGGCGGTTAACCGTTTAAACGGTTATGGCCGTCCAACAAGGCGTCCATCTGGTCCTCTGGGCCGCCCTCTTCTTCTGCTTCATTTGATCTTGTCATCGTCCATGCTTCTCCACCATATATCAGGACGAATACGATAAGTGACTTGTAAGCATGATTTTCGTTTTCTGAGAGAGGACTTTACTTCCCAACTGCCTACCTAGTTCAAAGTAGCATTTATTGACAAGGACGCAACAAATTAAATGGGGTAACACTAAAATGACAGCCCTTTGTCGGGAAAAATCAAGAGTCGCTCCGATACATAGAACCGGCTGCTTTGGGAAGCGTCAGGTCTGCCGTTGTTGTTGTTGTTGTTGTTGTAGCAGTGCTTCGCCCCATCCAATAGGTGCGACCAATCACAAATCTGCCGCCTTATCTATTTATATCCTGCCTTGGGTGCTAGTTTCTCTAGACGTCGACGATGTATTCGCATCTTTGCCCTGATATTTTGTCGTCTCTCGGTCAGTATCTTATTGGAGAGCAGTCCTAAAAAATGTATATGTTGAAGAATACATAGTCTCCTTCTTTGCCTTGACATGCCAACTTTACCAAGCTGCTACGACTCTTCCTTAATGCGATGCAATTCATGTAATTTGTATTTACGGGGACATCAGGTGGGCTGAAAAATTCGGTACAAAATGAGCTGTATATCTGGGTGATTCATGTACTAGCATGGACATTTGGAAAATACGAAGTGCGTTGAAAGAAACTGCAAAAATCTTCAACACGCCTTTAACTTCTGCTCCTTTTGAGCGACTATTTTCCTTTGCGGGAATTATAAATGCTCCAAGGCGTCAGTCTTTGTCGGACGTTTCATTCGAAACCTTAACTTTAATGAAAGCAAATGCAAATTTGTTATAATGACTAAAACAACTTTTATATAATGAATATACATAAATACCACTTATTTTACTTTCTTTTAAGTTTTGATTTCCATCAAAATATCGTTATTTTTGGCAATGTTAATTTAATGAAACAATTTTTAATTGATGCAAATAATTATTAATTAGGTACACATTTCATAACATCACTACTTCCTTTTAAAACATCAACTTGTGCAATTTTTATGTTTACAAAAACACATATATATAAAATTAATAAAAAATAACATGATATTAGTAATGCATACATTTTCTAACTGTACCATTGAGCATGTACATTAGATTTGTATATATGTACCCATATGCCTAGATAAGCGCTCACGATATACCGGTACATCCTCCAATGTACTTGTATGTACAAAACAATCAGTGCATAGCCATAACGTAATCCAAATACTGGATATATGTGACCCGGCCTATGAAAAGGCGGCTTATGACTCAAAAAAGAAATTGCGAGAAACAGCTGTTAAAGATAAACAATGCATTTCTTCAGTTTCTTAGTAGTAGTAATTTTTTTTGAGTCAAAAGCCACCTTTTCATAGGCCGGGTCACATATATTAATTTTGTATACAAAACAAAATTGGCTTGACTTAAGGATGAACCATAGAGGAGCGTTATTATTTTATATAATGAGTGTAGCAAATTATGCACGTGTATATACTTACCGGAGAATATGTTTATATCAACGCGCATATACCATTCGCCCTATATGTTGCATGTATATATTTGCCTCGGTAAGCGGTTACGATTTAATATTGCATCCTAAAATGTACTTGTATTTAGAAATTATTCCGTGCATGCAACAAACGAGAATTTTTCTTTCAACGAAGCACAAAAATAATTAAAAATAATCAAAATAATCAAAAAAAAATCTGAAATAATCGAAAAAAAAAAGTAATAAAAAACGCCTTTTCTGATTATTTTTGCTTTCTTTTGATTTTTTTCAATAATCGGAAAAAATCATAATTTTTTTTTTTAATGGTAATCAATTAGTAATTGCTTTTTACGGAAAACAATTGAAATAATCATTGGCCATTAAAATAGGCATCTAATTAATTGATTACTAATGCTAATTCAAATTTAACAGGTCTGGTCTGTTTAGCGTCAAAATATTGGGATCTTGGATCCTTGTGACAGATTTATTTGTAAGTTTTTCGTTTGCTTGCACCCAAACAAAACCTCGCAATACATGGAACTGAAACGAATATGGTATGCTAGCCTCTCTCATTCTGCCATAGCACAAGTCTCCACGCGTATTAGTTACCGAATTTTCAAGTCGATCGCATATTGAGGATTACACTGCGACCATTGCACAAATGGGCCTCCAACCATCTCCCTCACAGCACCTCATCCAAGCTGCCTTCCTTGATGAAGTCTAGTAGTTCTCTTGGCTTGAGGGATTGAATGTTGATATGCTCTGGCCATGGTGAGCCCAAAAACATAGCCCTAAGTCTTGAGATTGCGTCGCATTCCTGGAGGATATGTTTAGCGGTATCCGCTGATCGATCACAAAATCGGCATGTGTTATTCGATTGTATGCCCAGTTTCTTCATATGGCTCTTAAGTCTACAGTGTCCTGTAAGAATAGCTGTTAGAAATCTTAGGTTATTTTTCGAGAGGCCGATAGAGGCAATAGCCCTATAGCGAACTGAGCTATAACCTCCTAACAGAAACTCTATTGTCTCAAACCTGGCGCATTGCGCCAGTGCTTTATTCTCTTTTTCCTCTCTTGTAATAACAAATACCCTCTAATTTCCTGAGAGCCGACTGGTGGAAGCGGCTCAGGACCGACGGATCGTGCAGTCGCTGCCTCTCTAGCCAGGCTGGAACCCAGGCCAAGAGTACTACGTTGTGTGCTCTTAATTGATTTAGCTTTTCCAAGGACTCAATTGTCTTGAATGCGGCCTGGCTGTCACTGTCATGTGATTGTTAAGATTTACCCAAAAGCACAGCCCGTTTCATTTCATGTTGTTGCAGCAGTGCTGATCAAACGTCACACCCAAGATTTTGGGGTGTAGGACAGTCGGTAGCGTAGTGCCATCGGCGTGGATGTTCAAAGTGGTCGACATTTGGGCTTCCATGTTCCTTTCATTTCATGCTCTGCAATGCTGATTATTTCTTCATTGCCAGTCGCCTCCGTCGTATAATAAAGGATTTGTCTATCTCTACATATATGCAAATATAATAGTACCTTTTATTCTTCTATAGATCACCAAAAACTATTTTGCATGATAAAACCCTGGCTTTCAATGTGATTAAAAGGAAGATACGTACTGTATTGTCAAAGACTGATTTACATACTGGCGATTTTCGTCATACTACGGTAAATAAAACAAATATTCATTTCTGGATATGTTTTTGCTCTTTTAACTGCAATGTGTTTTGACTAACTAACATTTTGTCCCCATATCTACAGTTCACTAACGCCTCACCATTGCTCACATATCTACAAATACAGCTTGCTCAAGCATTAAATTTACAAAATTTCCAACAAATTTCGTATGTCTCTGAAGCGATACGATGCATCTCAACTCTAGAACGTAATCAACACAATCAATTGCTTGAAGAATTACAACAAGATATACAAAAACGTCAAAACTATTTACAATATCTTATGCGTTATCGTCAAAATCTACTTTTAATGATGGAAAATATTGAGCAATATGAAACGCGTTTACGCAGCGAAAGTGCTACATGCAATCGTTATTTAATATGCGTTTGTGTGGGTTTATTTTTTGAGAAGCGTCAAGCTAAATTAGCAGAATTTCAAGAGGAATTTGCACGTCTCACTGTTTCGGATGATAAAATTGAATTGATTGAAGAATTTATTGATGGTTTGATGGATGAAATGTTATTAGCTGGTGGCATATTACATGGTATGCCAGAATGGCAGGTGCAAGAAGCGCGATTTTCTATTGAACGTATGTTATTGACGCGTCTATATCAACAAGTCATGTTCCCCAATGAAGATGCCGATTTATCACGTGATACGTAAGTTAATTTGAGAATGCTTTTTATACTCAGCGTGCTTTGCACACAGAGTATATTAACTTTGATTGGATAACGGTTGGTTGTACAGGTATAAACTAATCGAGATAGATATAGACTTCCATATATCAACATCATCAGTATCGAAAAAAAATTTGATTGAAAATTTTTTTTAAAATGGGCGTAGCACCGCCCACATGTGATAAACTCAATTTTACAAATATTATTAATCATAAATCAAAAATCGTTAAACCTATCGTTGCCTTTACTATAAGGAATGCTTTGAAGAAAAATTAACGAAATCGGTTAAGGACAACGCCCACTTTTATATATGATTTTTATGAGGGTCGTGGGCAAAAAGAGCTTTATATCAATGGTATTTTATTTCCCAAGTGGATTTATAACAATAGGAAAAACTTCAAATTAAAAAAAAAATGGGCGTGGCACCGCCCCTTTTATGACTAATTTTCTATGTTTCGGGAGCCATAACTCGAACAAAAATTTACATATCGTAACAAAATTGGGTACACATATTTTCCTTATAGCAGGAAATATTTCTAGAAAAAATGGACGAGGTCGGTTAAAGACCACGCCCACTTTTATATAAAAGATTTTTAAAAGGGTCGTAGACGAAAATAATAAGCTATATCTTAGCAAAAAAGAGCTTTGTATCAATAGAATTGTACTTTCTAAATTGAATTATAACATTAAATTGGAACACTAAAATTTTTGAAAATGCGTGTGGCACCGCCCCTTTTATGACTAAGCAATTTTCTATGTTTCGGGAGCCATAACTCGAAGAAAAATTAACATATCGTAATGAAGCTGTGTACACATGTTTTCCTTATGGCAGAGAATATTTCTAGTAAAAATGGACGGGATCGGTTAAAGACCACGGCAACTTAGATATAAAAGAAGTTTAAAAGGGTCGTAGACTAGAATAATAAGCTATAACTTAGCAAAAAACAGTTTTGATTATATGATATTTCACTTATAAAGTTTTATTATAAGAGGAAATGGGGAGACGTTTTTCTTTTAAACTGGTGGTGCCACGTGTTATTTAGCAGAGTAATTTATCTGAAATGAAATGTAAAATTGAAGCTCATGCTGAGTGTATAATGTTCGGTTACATCCGAACTTAGACACGTTTACTTGCTTTTATCTATCTCTAATAATTTTATGTTTTTGTAGCGTACTTTCAGAACATATTATCAAATTACAACGCGTTATTAGCCCATCCCATCCCGCACTTTGCATTCCACAAATGTATCTTTCCGAAGCACCATGGTCTTTTGCACAAAAGCAGCTCTCTTATATAACAGCGTATAAAACGCCACGTGAGAAATTGCAATGTGTTATAAGGTAAGTGAGATTTTAATTTCATTAAAGCTGATGTAGCCGCCGCAGAGTGCTTGCCAACCATACTGGGGCCAAATCGTAACATCCGTGATCGTATAACTCATGACGTAAAAATATGATTTTCGGATTATGACATACGTGTACGTACTACTTCGATCGTAAGTTTGGATCGCAACATACGTGACGAGTGACTGAACGTACACGTTCCGTTCCACTTTCATTCGAACACAAACTGGCCATCGTATACACACAAAGTTCATTGAAAATGTAAGAAAATTGTTAGAATTATAATTGAATAAGTAAAATATAATAACAAATTTAAAACTGCTATTATAAACAAAGGTCGAAATCAAACAAGCTTAATCCAAGCCAAAAGGAAATATTGCCGGAATTCATGGCAAGACACCCGCTTTTGTATCGGCTTGCTTCAAATTTAACTTCTCCAGAAAGTAACTAAAAGCTTCTTAAGTTAAGCGCAATCTCTCTAAGAAACTTCAATATTTTTTTGTTACAAAGGTATAATACATAAATGATATGCTTGCACTTTGTTCGATAAGTACAAAAGGTTACTGCACTCTCTTAACCGCCTTTGGAATATCCTTTCATCTCCTTCGCTATTACTGGAGCCCAAACAAAACAAAATTTGATCCATCGCAGTTATTTACTTATTTTTTATATTTTGGCAACCAATTTGACAGTTTAAAATCTATTGTGAGCTAAAAATACAATCCAACCTAATGTGTATCGTAGAATTTATTGTGAATTGAAAATAAATTACGTTCCGTTTGCTATCGTATGTTATAATCCCATTTCGTTTATACGTTTGACGTATCACGTAATTTTCTTTCCTATAGTTGCCGATCCGTGATTGTATGTTACGATTCGAGCCCTGAATTTCTCAGATTAAAGATCTTAGTAGCTTGAAGTACACTTTTCATGTCGCTATCGCCAGTGCCTTGTAATGATATACATATTGTAACGAATTTAGGGCAAATCTTATTTGCAACCTTCTACTAACGTTCGAATCACTAAACTGTTGAATAAATAACTCCACTATTCAATAATGCAAAATGGCCTTTATTAAAGTACTTCACAATAACAACTTCACAATAACACTTCTACTGCTCCAAAGATAGCTTGCTTAAGTTAAACTGATTGTCGTGCCTCAACTGTTGCTGCTTTTTATACTGTTTGGTTTCCTCGGTGACATATTTCTAGGCGCTTCTATTTCTAGAATTTACTAGTTAGTTATCAGCTATAAAATTACCAGCTATAACTACGTTTATAGCTTCTCATATGCGTTATACTTGCAAAAATTATTGGGTACTTTTGGGAGTATCTCAGATATATGCATGTGGTTCTGCGTTGCTCTCCACTGCTTGTATGGACATAATGATTAATTTGGTTATGTGCATATAAGTCACTGCTCAGTATCGGCTTAGAGATGATAGTATCCCTTAGTGTTGCTAATGTTCGTCACACTGCCCTCCCCCTAAGTCTGATCTAAACGCCGCCAGCCTTTCCAAATGAACCACTTTCATTTTGCTTCGTGGTTTGCCAATGGTTTGTATGTGGTACACTACATCGTTGATCCGTTTTACAACTTTGTATGGGCCTTCCCAATTACACTGCAATTTCGGGGACAAACCTTTTTTTCGTTGTGGGTTGCATAACAGCACCAAATCTCCTTCCTGAAAACCTTCCGAATTAATTGCTTTATCGTATCTGGCTTTCATCTTGTCACTCATAATCTTTTGCTCGTTGCCTTACAAGATCGTGTATCTCTCTCGGCTCTTCTTCCAAGATACCAGTGGATTTCTTGACATTTCTCTCCGCAACGGAATTTACGCCAAACTTTAAATCAGCTGGCAGTCGAAGGTCATTGCCAAAAATTACCTTTGCGGGAGTTTGGCCCGTTGTCTCATGCACTGCCGATCGGTAAGCCACCAAGAATAATGGTATGCGGGTATCCCACTCTTTATGGAACTTGTCCACTACTTTCCTTAAGTGCTCCTCCAATGTTCTATTGAATCGTTCCACCATACCATCGGACTGAGGATGCAATGCAGTTGTCCGTGTTTTTCGAATGCCCAATGATTTACACATTTCCTGGAACACAGCTGATTCGAAATTCCTGCCTTGGTCAGAATGTAACTCTATTGGTACACCATACCTTGCAAGCCAATTGTTTATAAACACTTCTGCTACTGTTTCCGCTTCTTGATTTGGGATTGGGTATGCCTCTGGCCATTTGCTGAAATAATCCATAACCACCAGTACATATTTGTTTCCGCAGTTGATAGTAGGAAATGGACCTGCGGCATCCATAGCAATCCTTTCAAATGGCGCACCTGAGTTATATTGCTTCATCTGGCCATGACTTCGGGTTTTGGACCCTTTCGCTCTGCTGCAAACCTCGCAGTTCGCAATCCACTCAGTGACCGACTGACGGCAACCAATCCAATAGAATCTCTGTTTAATCTTCTCGAGCGTTGATTCCAAGATGACCTCCGCTTGGACCATTATGCAGCTCGCTGAGCACGTCAGGAATCCTCTTTCTGGGAACAACTATCTGTTTCTTATTGCATTGACCATCCTCACTCTCCCATACTCGATGCAAGCAACCGGATATCAATTATAAACTGTTCCACTATGCCCAATATGACTTCGCAATGGGACTCTCTGCTGACATCTCCTCTCTATTTGGTCTTTCGTTTCGTTCGAGCCCTTGCATAACATGTGACAGATCAGTATCTTCTAGCTAACACTTCCTTAGTTGTTCCTTGTCACATTCATCCGTACATGTCATAGTCATTAGCCGGACATCTATAATGTCTTCTTTAGCCTCGGCTTTTGAACAGTGCTTGCATTCCAAACTACATGGTCTTCGTGATATTGCATCAGCATTTCCATGGGTACTACCTTTTCGATGCTCAATGGAAAAGTCATAGCTTTGTAGTCGCTCGATCCACCGTGCCAATTGCCCTTCCGGATTACGGAACTGCAGAAGCCATTTCAACGCTGCGTGATCTGTCCTGACGCGGAATCGCCGGCCGTAGAGGTATTTGTGAAAATGTTTAATGCACTCTACCAATGTCAACAGCTCTCTCCTCGTAACGCAGTAATTCCTCTCTGGTTTTCCAATTGAACGGCTGTAATATGGAACTACCTTCTCCTGTCCATCGATCAGTTATAATAAAACGCCTCCTGTAGCATATCCACTCGCATCTGTATCTAGAATAAATGTTGCTCCTGGAATCGGATATGCTAACATTGGGGCAGTGCACAAACGCTCCTTCAATGTTTGGAAAGCCACTTCTTGCTCCTTCTTCCATTCAAAAGCTTTATTTTTTCTTGTAAGCTCATGGAGGCTATGGGCTACGCTGGAAAAGTTTGGTACAAATCGGCGGTAATATGTGCACAGCCCAAGAAAACTTCGCAATTCATGTATGTTATGTGGTCTTGGCCAATCCTTTACATCCTCTATCTTTTCGTTCGCAGTGCAGATGCCCTCAGGCGTTACCTTGTGACCCAAATAATTTACTTCCTTTTTAAACAGCGCACACTTTTTGGGACTTAGTTTAAGACCAGCGCCAGTTATTATCTGGAAAACTTCCTCAAAGTTTTTAAGATGTTCATCAAAGTTCTTGCCCAATACGATGATATCGTCCAGGTACACTAAGAATGTGTTTTCAATGTAGTCCTTTTAATACCTGATCCGTGAGTCTCTTAAAAGTAGCTGGTGCATTACAAAGTTAAGGCATCACTGTAAATTGCCAAAGACCATCTCCTACGCTGAAGGCTGTTTTCTCTTTGCCTTCCTCCTTCACCTCCACTTGCCAGTAGCCACTTTTTAAGTCCAGTGTGGAAAACCATTTCGTACCAGAGAGCGAGTCCAGAGTGTCGTCAATTCTTGGCAATGTTTTCGTAACAATTCGCAAAATTTTCGTAACGTCATTCAACTTCCGGTAGTCCACGCAAAACCTCATTTTTCCATCCTTCTTCTTTACAAGTACTACCGGTGAGCTCCATGGACTAGCTGATGGTTCGATGACGCCGCTGTCGCTCATTTCTTGTATGATTTGACTCACAACTTCCCGCTTCGCCAGTGGAACACTACGTGGAGCTTGACGGATCGGCCTCGCATCTCCAGTGTCAATTTGATGTTTCACAACGTTGGTGCGGCCTGGTTTGGAGCCATCTTGGTCAAATATGTTCGCGTACTTTAGGAGCAGTTGTTTTGCATTACTCTGATAGCCTTCCTCTAGCCCCTCCGTCCATGCCATCATTTGAAAGATCAGTATTACTAGTCGAAACGTGTTCCTGGAGCTGTTCACAGTTAATAACTACTTCAGCCTCTTGGCATCTTCCCAATATAGCTCCTTTGGTCAGTTTGAGTGGTGACTTGAACTCATTGAGTACTCTTACCGGAATACGTCCATTTTGTTTTGTCATAGCCAGGGTTTTTCCTACAAGTATGTTCGGTGCTGATTTGTTTGCTGCTTCGACAACCCACCATTTGTTTGTCCCACAATCTCCATCAACCTTTGCCCAGATGACTGCTTCTGATTTTGTTGGTATTTGCTGACTCTCTTCCACCAGCACTCGTTTACTGCTGTAGCCTTTCTCGTAGCCGAAATTAAGTGGTACATCCATGTTCTTATATCGCATCGTCTTGCTTTGCATGTCGATCTTGATGCCTTGGTCGATTAAGAAGTCCACTCCAATTATGATTTCATCAACAATCTCTGCTACTATAAAATTGTGTACTACCGTGATGTTCCCAATTGCGACTTCACATGCTACTTCTCCTAGAACCGTAGTGTACAGCCACGGGACGCAATCTTGCTCCATGCAATGGTCTTATCTTCTTGTTAACTAAATCCGCTCGAACGATGGAATGAGATGCACCCGTATCTACAGTCAGTAAACGTTCCTTTCCATCCACATGTCCTCCGACAGTAAGATTGTTTGACCTTCTTCCAATTTGCGAGATAGAGATTATGGGGTATTCAATTGAGGGAGCCAGCTGTCGCCCCTTGCGGCTGACTCGCTTTAGTTTAACGATTGAGTGGACTTGGAGATTTGCTCATCTCCTTCAGCTCTGCGTTTCCGTCCACCCACATTGTTGGATTGATGATTGGGACATGATTAAGACCGGTGCTGCAATGTGGCCTGGGTTGCCGCACTTGAAACATTTCATAACTCCAGAGTTTTTCTGTTGTGACCCCTTCAGTGCTTCCAAAATTGTGTCTACCCAGTCTGGCCTTTCCCCCTCCACGCGATGAGCTTTGTACGCTGGCTTACTCAGAAGTGAGGCTGTTTCCTGAGTCAGTGCCTGCGATACCGTTTCAGCATATGTTAGTTTTGGATTCGCATATGTAATTTCGTTTCCACATCTCGTATGCCATTTATGAAGCTCTGGATTTTTAACCTTTCGGTGTATTCAACGGGTGCATCGGCATTCGCCAAATGTGCAAACCTTTCGACATCTGACGCAAACTCCTGCAAAGTCTCACTAGCTTTTTGGTAGCGGTTTTGCAACTATTTGGTATATCTGCTTCCTGTGTCCGCTTCCGTATCGTCTCTCTAGAGCGCTCATCAATGTTTCGTAGTTGTTCCGCTATCCCTCGGGAACAGTCTGTAGGATTTCAGCAGTAGATCCTTTCAATGCCACGAATAGTGCAGCAACTTTATCTTCAACACAACAGTTGTTCACTGATGCCGTCTTCTCAAACTGAATCTTAAACACCTGGAAAGGAACAGAGCCGTCAAAAGATGGGAGTTTTTACCTTCGTATTGCTTGCTGAAACCACTGGGCGATTTAGTTGCAGCTCCTGTATACGACCTTTTAATGCATCTACCTCAGCCTCGATTTTGTCCTGTCGGCCACTGAAACCTTCATGAAATTGGGTTAGTTTCTCTTCCATGCGCGCTTCCAGCTTATATGATATACGGACTTCCTGCTGTTCAAGTTGTGTAGAGATCTGAGATGATATCTGCGCCGAAATTTGTGCCGACATTTCGGATATACGTGCCTCCTGCGATTCCAGTTGGGATGCCATATATGTCTTCTGTTCTTCCAGTTGAGTTTCCATCTTGGATGTCATATATGTCTTCTGTTCTTCCAGTAGAGTTTCCATCTTGGATGTAATCTCTGTCGACATTTCTAAAATACGCGTTTCTTGTGCTTCAATCTTCGATGTTACTGTCGACGTTTGTGCAGATATTGCAGCCAATATCACATTCAAGTCTGTGCTGGTAACTGCCTGCGATGTTTCGTTTTTCTCTTCAATCTTTGTTGTTGTCTCGTCCCCATCAGGATGAAAGACATCATCGTCCACATTAATTCCTTCCGACTCCATAGCGTCTCGTAGCCGTGCTTGAAGTTCGATCTTATTGCCGGTTGTATTCAATCCACGGGCTTCCAACTCCTTTTTCAGTTCCTTAATTCACTTAACTTCGCCATGCCCTTGTTGTGCTCTGCAACTCTGGAATTTATTCAACAATTCTTCTTCTGACACGAATTGTAACGAATTTAGGGCAAATCCTCTTATTTGCAACGTTCTACTAACGTTCGAATCACTAAAATGTTAATAAATAATTCCACTATTCAATAATGCAAAATGGCTCCATCTCAGCTACCAACGAATATCGCACAGATGCATAATTAATTTTGTATTCAGATTTAATTAAATTTTTTATTTATAGGTGTATTTCAAGTATAATGAGTCTTCTGCATATGTCAAGTGGTCGTGTGCCTGCTGCTGATGATATTTTGCCCGTTCTAATCTATGTTGTTATAATGGTGGGAAACCAACAATAAGTAATAATGCTGGCGTTATAAAATCTATCTTTCTTTTACAGACAAATCCACCATTTTTGCTATCAACTGTTGAATATATTACTTGCTTTATTGGTGATAAGTTAGAAGGCGAAGAGCAATTCCATTGGACGCTTTTCGGCTCGGTAGTGAAATTTATCAAGACAATGGACTACTTGGATTAACTGAAAATACTTCCTAGCAACAATAAGGAACACATGTAGGTCTTGATAAGGTTTCTGTTAAATTAAATTGTTAAAGTTTAGTTTTTGTATTATTAACTCTCTTCTATTACTCTGCTCATTATTTACGTATTTCGATAATTAGTTTACATTATTTTGTTATTAAAAGTGTGGGAAGTTGACTGATTGAAATTATGAAAAACATATAATACAGAAAACAATAAATGTAATTTTTTGTTTTTTATATATTATTCACATGTAAAGAAAAGCGAAATATCCTATACAAATTTAATATCTTGCGTGACTTCGTTTCAATTGCATATACTCGTATAAGTGTAGTTTGTGTTAAATACCACTGGTAACTGTTTGATTAAATTAACTATGAATTATGAAAAAAATCTAAATTTGGTATGCACATCATTTTAAGGTATACATTCAAGTTTTTTAGTGGTTTCTTTGTTGTTTTTTTTTTTTTTTGTTTATGTGACTGGATACATTCACATACATATATTCATATACTGTTATGATTAAGCATAAGATAATATAGTATTGTTTCAAAAATGATATTTTTGTTGTTATGCAAATGAAATATTGAAATAAAGCTTATACATTGCATATACGCATACATTTATACATATATACATATAACAAATAATAATATTTTGCGATAATTATTAAGCATATTACGAAACATATTAAACTAATAATTGCGGTTTCTTTTTTATGTTGCGCATATGTGTTTGCCCTAAATTTTTTTTGGAGAGATAAGAGCGGATAGTGTTCTGCGCTTGTCTCTTATTAAGTTTAAGCGGTAAAAAACGTCCTATAGAATACATATATCAACTGCTTGTATTCTATACACTATCTGAAATTTTCATCAGAATTAGGTAACTTTGAACTGTGTCAGTCCTGGCATTCATACCACAAAATTATTCCCTGCTGACCATCTAAATAAGGTAAAACTTTTCTAAACACGTGAGAAAAGATTCTTCAGTCAAATCAATACAACAATACGGCCACGTATATTCGCAATATCATTTAAAATTTTCCGAGGAATTTCGATGCGCGAAGTCAGATTCATACGCGAAAATCCAATGTTTTTCTTAAATTTCTTTGCAAATCTTGGAGATATTTTCTATAACTCTTTCAATTAGGGTTATGCTAAAATGGCGGCTGCCGTGGTGTGATGGTAGCGTGCTCCGCCTACCACACCGTCTATCCTGGGTTCACGCCACGGGCAAAGCAACATCAAAATTTAAAAAAAGTTTTTCAATTAGAGGAAATTTTTTCTAAGCGTGGTCGCCGTGGCCATGGAAAGCCCCTCAGTGAAAACTCGTCTGCTTTTCAGATGCCGTTCAGAGTCGGCATAAAACAAGTAGGTCCCGTCCCGGCAATTTGTAGGAAAATTTAAAAAGAGCACGTCGCAAATTGGAAGAGAAGCTCGGCCTAAAATCTCTTCGGGGTGATCTTGCCTTACAGATAATTTATTCTTTTAAAATAGTTGAATTTGTTTTTTCTGCAAATATACATTCTTTTACCAATTGAAATACTTTTTTCTAAAAACTAAAGGACTAGATTTGTTACCCCTATGCCTAAAATGTTTTCACACTTTGAAATAGTGGTGGATGTCGGCAAGACTAACATAGTTTCGAAAAAAAGTTCAGATAGTGGATAGTGAGCGCTTGCTATGTAGTTCGATACTTATATAGCTACATAAAAATTAATCCATTAACATAAACGGGTAACACGAAGAAGCCAGTGGCTGAAAAGCTCCACTTCTATAATAATTTGGAAATGTTTTCTTATGAAGAAAACGTGTTTCTTTAGAGCGCCATATCAGCATACCGACTACAAAACGGCCTCTGTCGCTCTTTAAAACTGAATATATATATATGCGCTTAAATCAACAATGTATACATTTTCCTTATACAATTTATCTCTATTGTATTTCGAAGCTGTTTTAAATTCTTTTTACCTTGCGCTGCAATTACCAAGACTACCACACTCGCGTAGGTTTTTAGCCACTGAATTCAGTGTGTTCTCCTGTATAGTTTTTATATGTAAATAATGAAGTGGTAAAAAAACGAAGTGTGAGAAACATGAAACAATAAGAGTGAATGAAATACTTATGGCTAAGCATTTTACATATACTATGAATATAATCCTATTAACAACAATCAGAGCATTAATTGCGAGTAGTTTATTTATTTGAAAAGTGACAAAGTAGAACGTGGTTTTCTTCAAAACTCGAACATTTTTAGGTCTGGATTTCTTACACATGATCCTTCAATTTTTAGATTGGATTTGGGTGTATTTTCTAAATGTCTGCAAGTGTTGTTGTTGTTGTTACCGTGGTCCTCTGCGAATCGTCATTCACCTCAAATATTCCACTTCTGAATTTCTGTAAATTTGTTGCCAAATCTGTAATGTATCCACAAAAATTAGCACCATTCCAACATTGTATATAAAAAAAATTTATAATAAAACATCCCACATACTTTTGGATAGTTAAGTAATTCATCATTTATTGAATTTCCAAAGTAATATTAACACGATATAACGTTTATAAAAAAAACTACAACGAACTCACTGCTAACGGAGCATCGTGTATCATAAACCACACCTTATCATCTCAATTCAGCCTATTGAATTTTAATTTCATATTTAGCTGCATCGACATCATCGCCGTACATTAAATAAGAATTAATGTACATTTGTGAGTAAATCTGTATACCAAGCGATCGCAAATAGTCATAATCGACGCGATTTAGGGGCGCCTTTTTCATATCCACAAAACAGTGTGTAGCGTTTTTTACCTCACTACATGCATTAAAGGGTGATTGCACCGCTAATACTTCACCAAGCCCAGCACGTAAAACATTCTTTACTGCTTCCGAATTGCGCTCAGCAATATGAAGTATAACACGAAATCCGCTAAAAGCACCAATCTTGTTACCATCAATCGGTGAGCTCTCATGAAGCTTCTTACGCCAGCGATGTACTGCTTGAGCCAAAAGTTGTTCGTCCGGTGTTAGCTGTGGTAAATTTAGCGCTTTGCTGTTTCCCCATTCGTAAAGTTCTTCATCAACAAAAACATCTTTTGCATAACACTCTTCGATGTATTTAAGACTTAATACCCATTTGCCTGATGAAACGCATCCAAGCATTTTCTCACCACGGTTTGGACGTTCGCAAATAAAATGTGTACATTCTGGATCGAAATTTACCAGATTTTCGGACACCTGGAATGTGATCCATAGATATATTTAATAAGGAGCTATTGTAAAAAAATGTGTTTTGAGACTTACCGTACCGCCAAGTTTGTGTATCTTGTTTATGACGTCATTGCGCGTCTCTTCGTCGACGCATGATATGCTAAAACGTGGTACACCTTTATATTGCATGCTGGGTGATGCCTTCGAGCGCCTTTCCTTGTCAAACTCTACAGGATCTCGCCAGCCAACCATGTTTTCGGTACCCACACCAAACTGTTCCGATTCAAATGGTTGTACATAATTTTGAGTTTCCGTTTCGGTTGCACCATGTGTGGGCACGTCAATGTCCATATCATCGGCCAAAGTACTTGCATTATCAGAAATAGTCCCAGTAGCATTGGTCACTCCTGTCGTGCGTCGCGATTTCTTCAGGCTCTGCCTGCGCGATTCACAATTTTTAAGATATTCAGTAATCTTTTGCAGTTCTGGTGAAGATGTGGCTAGTGTAGACGAGGAGCGCGCGCCACTTAAATTTTGGATGTTATCTTTGTGCGTTGTACCATTTGTTACTGTATTCGCTTCAGTATTTTCAAAACTGATTTTATCAAAATCTAATGTTGTCTTACCAAAACTTGCTCGCTGCACCATACGAGAAACTTCACTACCTAAACTTCCTCCTCTCGTAGGCGTTTGAGTACTAGGTACAAAGGCATCAGCATCCGAAACACGTGTAGCGGCGCGTCGATCACTTGTATTTACAGTATTATTAAGATTTGTAGGGAAAATTACACGTGGCACCATATTTGTTTGTTGTGTGCGTGTTATATTTGAACTATCGTTTGGAGACTTACTACAACGTGTGGCATTTAATGGTGTCTGAGAACTGAGCCCCGCCAATGCGGACATCTCCGCTGTGGCCGCTAGGGCTTTTTTTGCTGCGTTTGCGCTAGTCGTAGGCGTTTCTTCCGCTGTTTCGTGGTATGGTATACCTAAAGCTTCACAAGTTGAGCGTAGTACACGACGACGCAGCTCATCGATAGGTGTATCCATTTTTAACTTTTTTGTTGGCAAACGCCAACGTCGTTCAAGTGCATCAGCCATTCGTTTTTGAAATTCCGGTGTTGTGCAAAAATCCGGTATACCTTTTGGTGTGGGTAACTTGCGATTGATGGGCGTGCATGCTTGACGTCGTATACGTTCCAATTCAGGTGTCTGATTATTACGCATCTCTTCGATAAGTTCACGTAGACAAATGCGTGCATCCTCGTTATCCAACTCTGCTACCACACCCTCTAAATATTCAAAGTTACACGACGATCGGCCGTAAGCGTTTGTGGGCGTGTGCGGCGAATCAGGTGTATTTGGAGAATTACTTGTTGGCGCAGTGGATATAGATGGGCGCGAGTTACGTGGAAAGGACCCTGCCAATTCAGTAACACGTTTATTACGAAGTGGTGTAAAATCAGTAGCAGAGGGTACTCCCTGAGTGCAAATATAAAATGAGACATAAATCAAAAAAATTTAAATATGTATATATTAAACTGGGTCGATTTGTATGGACGAAAGTTAACCGATATCGCGCCATCGACTTTTCGATAGCATTTGGGCTCAGGAAAAAAAGTTCCACTACGTATACCCAAAAAAATAATTTTCGAACCTGCAAAAAAAAATGACGAAAGGGTAAATTTTTCGACCAAAACACCTCCCAAAACTCAAAAAATATTTTTTTCAAAAAACTGTTACCGCCAACGTTTTTACAACAGTTTTTTGAAAAAAATATTTTTTGAGTTTTGGGAAGTGTTTTGGTCGAAAAATTTACCCTTTCGTCATTTTTTTTTGCAGGTTCGAAAATTATTTTTTTGGGTATACGTAGTGGAACTTTTTTTCCTGAGTCCAAATCCTATCGAAAAATCAATGGCCCGATATCGACCCAGTCTAGTATATATGCCATTGTATGTTAATCACCAGTTCTCTTACATCATTTTCTGCACTTTCCTGTGTCTCCATGGCAGCAGTTGTAGCAGGTGTACGCACAGTTGGATTCGGCAAATTTATTTCACGCAAAGTTGGAGATACAGGAAAATCTACTGGACTATTTCCCACTAAGTATTGTTGATATGGTAACTTTTTTCCTTCAACAGCGCATTGTACTAACCATGCAGACGTCACTATTGGGTAACCCCATTTAATAGCTCCCTCATATTTTGAACCTTCTCCACGTGGACAGATCAGTAAAGGGCGTTCTTTTTTGGCTAGTACTCGATTGACACTGGCACCCAATAGCTGGGCAACTGAATCAATAAAATCATATTCCAAAGCTGTATAAATAGAAATGACAATAGTCATCCCGGCGAGGGGTTGAGCGTTAGCCGTATGCGGTATGTGACGATGAAAATATTCTATAGGCACCAGGCTATTCTGTTTCATACAATTTTCCTAAAAATGAAAATAATTTGATAATGAAAAAAGTAAAAGATAAGACAAAAGATCATAGATCATACTGTTATAATCTTTTTGTCAATGAGATTAAATTAATAAGAGAAGAAACAGATTTCTTTAAACAAACCTTACTTATAATATGATTAATACATAATATAAAATATAAAATTATCGCACAAGCACAGTCGCAATGAAATAAAATAACGTCATTCTCAACTTACAACATACAAGTCCGTTACAATGTAACGTGCCTTTATGGGCAGATCACGTACATTCAATGTACGCTCAAATGATACAATTGCATAATCAACTAGATCTGTGCATGTAGAGGGCACTAACTTGCCATGCGCTGCTTCACATTCGATTAACATTTGTGAATAGAATTCTTCGGGGAAATGTTCACGATCGATATAGAGATTCATGCCTTTAAAGAAGTCCAGATTTTCAAAGTCAATTTCAGTGGTCATTTTAGACAAATTCTCATTTTCTGTGGCTGTTGTTGTGTTGGCCAGAGGAGCCGGAAGAGGAGGCAAAGGATTCTTATGACCTACTGGTTTTAAAGTTGATGAGGCCATGGGAGTGTGGGATTGGTCATTTAAATTTTCATTTGATACGATTTTGGGAGATGGATTGGGGACTACAGCTGCAGGTTCATTTTCTTGAGAGTATTGCGCTATGAGATGTTGTTCTTCTTCTTCAAATGGTGAGTCGGTAGGAGTTGCTGGAGCTGCTGCCGCTGATTCGGCACTATTTTCATCAGTTTCGAAGAGTTTCTTTTTCGATTTATCTGGATGTTTGAAGCTGTGATTCATCGAGCGCAGCGTTTTTTTACTTGAGGGAGAGGGTACTTCAGGTTCACGTGTAGTAGGTAAGGACATCCGATGGACAACTTCGCTGGCCGGTTGCTTCAATTTAATACTTTGAAGTAACCAATCGAGCCTTACAATATTTACAGCTTAAAATGGGAAAATAACAATGAGTGTTTATTAAATGTATATATAAACTGTGTTAATACTTACTGGTTAAAAAACCATCCCGCTTCCATGATCGCAGTTCTGCATCATCCAGTCTTCCTACTATAATATGCGTTACTTTTTCATTTACTACATCGTAACGTGTCGCTCCACCAACATTAAGAATTCTATTTAACTTCTCTCTTTCTTCTAAACGGAAGCCGCTTAAATAAATGCAACAACCATCCAAAAAATTACCAGCTTTTTTTGCTTGCTTTGGGCAAATCTCTTCGTAAGCTAAACGGTAGTGCTCTGTAGAGCCCTGCTTGCGATGCACCTCCTTTTGCAAGTCTTTCGAGGTGGATGCACGAGGAATAGGTGCTACAAACGTTCCATCGCTTTGTTGTGGCAGTGCAGCTGTTTCATTGAGACCGTTTGGTATTGTATCATTAACTGTGGTAATATCACTACGTCCACTGCGACCCACAGCACTCATCACACTTATACGTGATGTATCCGAGAGTTGAGTAAAATTAGCGATACTGCGATCACCTTTGATGGGAGTTGATACTTTCAAGGACTTCACTTGATAACCCTTTGTTGGTAGTGCAAACCCTTTTTCTGCGCTATCAAATATCCATTCAGGACATAAAATCTCTTTTTTATAACGCACAGCCGCCTTATATTTATCAGAATTTGTGTTGCTTCGTTCAGTTATGACTATATCGACCAGCGCAGAGCGAAATGCGCAATGGTATGTTCCACCGTTCTCATTTACCAGACGCATTACCTAAAAAGAGTTGTATTCATTTTAAATGAGCAACAAACAGATTTTAATTTTAAGAATTGAAGTAACCTAGCACCATTACTGGCAAAATATAAAAATTGGTCAGAACGAATTACGCTGATAACACAGGCCGACAAAATTTCCGATCCAAATAATAAGCCAATACTCTCGAATTTTTTCTACGCCCGTCATTGCTGCGGACTAAAGCAACAGTTGTAGCATACTTTTAGCCAGTTTTTCATATATTTTTTAGCTGTGTAGCAGAAATACTTGTTGTTGTTGTAAAATTCGGTATAAATCGCCTGTAGTAATTTGCAAACGCGACAAATCGCCTAACCGCATCTTTGTCTTTTGGCTTAGTATACCTTTTAATAGCGTCTATTTTCGAATCATCTGGCAGCAAACCATTTGACGTGCATTTATGGCCTAGAGAAGTTACCTCGGAACGAAGGAAATTGCACTTGCTTGGATTCAGCTTTAAATTAAACTTTCTACAGGTTTCGAAAACTTTTTCTAAATTTTTAAGGTGGTGTGTCCCACTACAACCAATGACGATAACGTCGTCAATATACATAAAAGCCTGATTTGGCGAAATGCCTGAAAATGCTATTGACATCATACGAGAAAAAGAGTTTGGTGCTATATTCAACCCGAAAGGTAAAACTTTCCAACGAAAAGCTCCTCGATCTGTACTGAAAGAAGTTAGGTCTCTAGATTTAGGGTGAAGGGGTATTTGGTGAAAACCAGAGAAAAGATCTTAAGTAGAAAAGTATTTGGCTCTGCCAAGATTATCGAGTATGTCATCAACGCGTGCTAGTGGAAATTTGTCGGCTATAAGCTTTTTATTTAAATAAATAAAGGTAAGGCGCGATAACCTCCGAAGAGATTTTAGGCCGAGCTTCTCTTCCAATTTGCGTCGTGCTCCTTTTCAATTTTTACTACAAATTGGCGGGACGGGACCTACTTGTTTTATGCCGACTCCGAACGGCATCTGCGAGGCAGATGAGTTTTCACTGAGAGCTTTTCATGGCAGAAATACACTCGGAATGCTTGCCAAACACTGCCGAGCGGCGACCCCGCTTAGAAAAATTGTCGTATAATTGAAAAACCTTATTTCTAAAATGTTGATGTTGCTTTGCCCGGGGTGTGAACCCAGAGCATTCGGTGTGGTAGGCGGAGCACGCTACCATCACACCACGGTGGCCGCTTTATATTTACTGCTCTGAAATCTACGCACATACGATACGACTTTTTGCCTGTTGGATCTTTTTCCGGTACCAAAATTAAAGGACTGTTATAATTTGAAAAACTAGGTTCGATTAAATCATTCTGTAATAGGTTTTCGACTTGTTTATTTATTTCTTCGCGTTGTGTGTATGGCAAACGGTAATTTTTAATATAGACAGGAGTTTTGCCAGTTAATCTAAGTTTTTGTTCGTAGAAATTATTAAGCGTCATTAAGTCGGTTTTTAATGCAAAAATATCAGAATATTTCAAACATAAATCAAGTAATTTCCTTTTGGCGTAAGAAGGCATTTGTTTTGCCAAAATTGATTTAAGCTCTTCTATGCGTTTTGAATCGATAGGTGTATCATTTATGCGATAGACATTGAAGTTTTTAATGTCTTCAGTTTGAATATTGAAATCTTTTACGTACTTAACCTCATCGGTGGTGTTGATAACTTTTATTATTGGGTTTTTTGTATCAACGATACATTTTGCTGTGAAAACACCGTTACAAAGTTTCTGGGAATCAACAAAAACTGGACTTGTCGTATTTTTCAAACTAAAAACATGAAAAACTTCGCATCTTGGTGGAATTACAAGAGTATTTGTTGAAGTGCTATGCAAAATTTAAATATTTACCTTTTCTGTCCCTTGTCCGAATGTAATTTTATCATTAGCATAATTGATTATGCATTTGTTCGTTTTTAGAAAGTCTTTCCCTATTATACCGTCCGAAGGAATATTAAAGTTGTCATTGACAACGTGAAGAGTCAGAGGAAAAAATGTATTCGATGCAATTATACTTGTATTAACTGTTCCTAGTGTTGTTACCGTGTCTGTTGATACGCCTGTTATATTTATTACGTTACTATCGTCTACTTCTACATCGTTTGCCAAACTGGAAATTTTTATTAGTGAAATGTCTGCCTGTGAATCTACTAGAAAAGAACATATTTTATGAGAATCGCTACAAGCGACTTCGACGAAATCGAAAAATTTTAAATTTAGACAATATATTGACTGAGAAGTATTTAGTCGAATTGCTCCTGCTCCCTCAGTGTTCGCGCCTGAGGGGCTTCGGCATTTAAAGAACGAACATTGGCTGAATTTCTAATGTTGGAATTGCTATTGCCTCTATTGTAATTGCGATTATTGCCTCTGTTATAATTGTTATTTCGGAAATTTGTATTATTTTGTTGTCTATTTGTATTACCGTTAAATCGAAAGTTACTATTGTTGTTATATTTGAAATTACTGTTACCTCTGGAATTTCCACGGAAATTATTATATCTTATCGGACGTGAACGAAACGCTAACACCTGCCGCTCTTCAACTTCCTGTTTCCGCTCTATAATCATTTTCGCTACAACGTCCTTTGAATATTTGAAGGTTGTTGACGCAAGGATTGATTTCACCATATCTGACCTACTATTTAATCTACAAACGCTAATGGTTTGTTAAACCGCCATCTCATGGGCTTTTGCCTGTGTCATACCTTCAATGATTAAACATCTCTCTAAGGAGTCAGAAAGCTCTTCTACCTGCTTTGAAAATTCTGAAAAATTGTTATTTGTTACTCTTAAGGCTACAATTTTTCCCGCGACAACTTTCGAGTTGTCTGGCCTAATTTTACTACATAGCGCTTCTTTAATTTGGCTGACTGATTCTATATGCGTTGGTAGGGCTTCGCGCGCTTTGCCTTCGAGCTTGGATTTTAAAAATGCAATAAAAGTAGGGGTTAAATTTTCGTTAGAGAATACTTCCATTAATTCAACTTTATTTATAAATGAGCCAAGTGCTAACAGGTCTCCACTGTAGTTTTCTCGCATAATCGAGGCCCAAGTACTAATAAACGATTTTTTCTCCTCGATTGTGGCCATGGTTGTAACGTTAAGAGTTGGAGTTAGAATAAAAAAACTAGAATTTGGAAGTACAGGTTGATCAGCAAATCCTAAAAGGTCTGCACTCAGGGATAATTTATAATGTTCACTTGTTAAAGTATCAGTTTACGATGCACTTGAAGCTGAATCAGAATCTGAATTATTGGAATCTAAATCTTGTTCTGCCTTTTTGAAATCTATATCTTGCTCTGATTTTTTGGAACTTGAACCTGGATGTGAATTTTTAGAAACTACCTTCCCGTTTCTTAGGTCCATACGTGTTAAAATGAACAGACGAAATATTTAAATTTTATTGGAGCAAGATATGTGGAAATTATTTATGAAGATTGAATAGAAATTGAATTCAAAGGAAATTAAATTTGAACGAGTTGAGTTGAGCTCAAAAGAAAATTATGAAAGTATTCTTAAAGGAAATTTATGAAAATATTTTAAAAGAAATTTGTGAAAGTATGTATTTTTGAAAGCTTTTAGATTTTAGTTATAATTAATTATACGATTGGTTAGCGAATACTTATTGCAAAAAACTTTAGTTACTGAAATACTAAAGTTAGTGATTAGTTAATGAAAAGAAAGATTCCAAAATATTTACTTTACGCTTTTGTTGTCCGCAAATCCAAATCCAATGATTGGAATTAGCTGAAAATTTTTCATGCAAAACGGGAAGTGGGAATTGGAATTCACATGCAATTTAAAAGATGTTGAATATGGTTTACGAGTATATTTATTGAAATGTAAGAATTTTTAATTGTACAGAATGTGGAAAAAAATTTTGAATCTCAAATGTATGGCAAAATCATAATTTTATTTGAATTTAAATGCAAAGATTATAGAATGGCAAATATTTTTGTACAGGCTTTAAACGGACGCACCGCTTTTATCAAAATTGTATTGCTTTTATTTTTATAGATACGGGCGCACCGCATCTTTCCAAATTGTAATATAAATGTCCTCGGACGCACCGGGATTTAAAAAAAATTTATGTCATATTTTTTCACGGACGCACTTAAGAAAAGCAAAAAAATTTTTCCTTTTTTGATGGAGCTCACTGTAGGGCAGAGTGGGACTAAAACCAAAAATTTTTATGATTAATTATTAATTATGGCAAATTTTGAAAAGACCAAATAAAGCTTTAAAATTTTCCGTTTTTGTCCGACCCTGTCCCACAGTGCCTACCTGTAAGCTTACGCATATACCTATATGTATGTGACAAATTATTGTTTTTTTTTTTTTTTTGTAGGAAATAATTTAGTTTAATTTACTTTGAATGTAATGAAACAAATTTTGTAATTAGTATGGTAAGTAATTTTTTTGAAAAAATTTTTAGAAAGTTGGAAAAATTGATATAATATAAAAATGCGTTTTTTTTTTTTTGTTTTTTTTTTATATAATATAGTAATTTAGTTTATGTTTATTTCTTCAATCAAAATTTGTAATTTAGTTTATATAATGATGAAAATTGAAAAGTGTAACCTATAAAATGTACATATATAATGAAAAATGTTTCGCATACCACTGCCGCTGCACCTCCTACCGCTTGCTGTTTTGCTGCTGCTGGTCTGCCGCTGCGCTTACTGTTCTGCTGCTGCTTCTGGTTTGTGCATTCACTTTTTGTTGCTATGGATTTGCCGCTATCTGTGGTTTTTTCCCGAGCCGTTATAAGTGGCGTGGCTAGTGCCGTTTTACAAAAATTTTGGTACAGTTTTCAAAAGTATTTATTTCAGTTTTTTTGTTTTTGCTATTTTTTTCCAATTATATTATTTCTTCCAAATGTCCTTATTCAACAAAAAAATTGTTTCCACTAGCCACTGCCATGCAACCACCACCACTGCCGTATTTGTGCTGATTTTTGAAAATGTTTTTTTGGTAGACTCAACGTTTTAATAATTTTATTGTAGATTTTTTGTTGAAAATGTAATTTTTTTGTAATGGTTTTTAATCTTTTGTACTTTTTTTGTAATTTTTTTTGATTTTGAACTTTTTGTGCTATTTTTTGATTATATATTTTTGTAGAATTTTTAAACTTGTATTTTTTGTAGATTTTTCAATGTTTTTTAAAATTTTTTTTTTGAAGGGTTTTTGTAAATTTTGTATTTTTTTTGTATTTTTTCCAAATTTTTATATTTTTTTTTGCAATGGTTTTTAATGCTTTAATTTTTTTTTTTGGTAATTTTTTCGATTTTAAACTTTTTTTGTAATATTTTTCGATTTTATAAATTTTGTAGAAAATTTATCTTCTTATTATTTTAATGCAATTTACACTTCTGTTGGGAGGTTTTCCTCCTTCCGGCCCCTCGCCGCATTTACAGGGCTTCGGCCCACGGTCGCCATATCGAGGATCCATTTTGTTGGATCCGCCAACAATATTCTGGGCGCACTCATTCGGCTGCCACGCGCACACACACCCTTATTTCTCCTTACTTCTTTAATTCAGTAAAAACAGCTTTTAGTTTCTATATTCTTCTTTATTTATTTAAATTTTATTTATAAATGTACACTTTAGTTCCTACTTTATAACTATATGTAACACTTACTTTTAGTCTTTTTTTAACCACTTTATAATTTCTCTACGCTTTTCTTATTTCGTGCTTATGCAGCTGCCGGTTCACTTTTAAACTGAAAACTGCCGCTAACGCAACTCTGTAGCTTGGCAGCTTTTCTTTACGTTGCTTAGCAACGAAATTAATGATGGCGTCGAGCAACGGCAGTTTCAACCAATCAGAAACTCGCCGAGTTGCTCGACTCCAATTTTAGTGATGCCAAGTGCATCTGATGTATGATTGCATCTTGCACTTTTCTAAAGAGGGTTGCCAGCTGCAATTTATTTTAATGCAATTTACAATGGCACTACAATAAGGACACACCCCAAGGGCCTTTGGGAGTGGTTTTGTTGTTGTTGTAGCAGTGCTTCGCAACACCTAATAGGTGCGACCGATCACAAATTCTCATCAATATCCTCTAACGGGAGACCAAGGAAACTTGCTGTTTCAACAGGGGTGGACCATAATGAAAGGGGTGTTAGAGGCGTTGGTTCCACATTACAATTAAAGAGACGGTTGGTTTCATTTGGGGACACATTGCAAGCGGGGCATACATTTCATATGTCGGGGTTGATTCTGGATAAGTAAGAGTTTAGCCTGTTACAGTATCCAGAACGAAGTTGAGCTAGAGTGACTCGCGTTTCCCTGGGGAGTATGCGTTCCTCTTCCGCAAGTTTTGGGTACTGGATTGGCAATTCCTGGCATAAAGGTCCGACGCCTGTTTGTGGAGTTCACCAAGGATGCTTGTGTGTTTTTGCTTCATACGGCTGAGTTCTCAGGTGCCGTATTTCCTCAAAATGCTTACGGAGATGACTCCTTAAGTCCCTAGGCGGTGTTGGCTCATCAATCAGATGTCTGTTGGGATGCCCAGGTTTCTGGGTATTCAACAGGAACTGTTTGGTCAGCATCTCATTTCTGATGGGGAGTATTCTCGCCTCATTATGTAGATGGTGTTCTGGGGATATAAGAAGCCAGCCCGTGGCGGTTCTGAGAGCAGTATTTTGGCAGGCCTGTAGCTTCTTCCACTGAGTAGTTTTTAGGCTTGGCGACCATATAGGGGGCGCTTAGCAGGCAATCGGCTGGCAAATTGCTTTGTATGTGGTAATGAGCGTTTCTTTGTCTTTTCCCCTAGTACTGCCAGCAAGGGATTTGAGGATTTTATTACGGCTCTGGATTTTCGGTACAATTGCGGCTGCATGCTCACCAAAATGTAGATCCTGATCAAACGTCACACCCAAGATTTTGGGGTGTAGGACAGTCAGTAGCGTAGTGCCATCGACGTGGATGTTCAAAATGGTCGACATTTGGGACGTCCATATTGTAAATAAGGTCGCAAAGGATTTAGTCGGTGATAATGCCACGTTTCGCGAGGCGAAAAAACTGGGGAGATTAGGGAGATAACCGTTTATTTTGTTGCAAAGCTCATCGAGCTGTGGGCCTGGGCCTGTGGCCATTATTGTGCAGTCATCGGCGTAGGAAACGATAGTAACTCCTTCTGGTGGCGAAGGTAGCTTAGATATGTAGAAATTAAACAGAAGTGGGGATAGGACACCACCCTGTGGCACCCCTTGTTTAATTCATCTTGGTTTTGATGTTTCCTTTCTAAATTGAACCGATGCCTGCCGACCACCCAGATAATTTGCGGTCCACCTTTTAAGACATGGGGAGTGTTATGGATGTTGATGGTCCTTTGCCGGATGCAGATCCGGTACGTTCCGGTACCAAGCCGGACCATCTCGGAAACGATTTGTTATGTCCACATGCGACCTTCTAGGCCATAACGCCCTCCCATCCCCTAGATCCATGAGGCGTTCGGGGTCGCCAGAGCCTCGGCTGTTAATGATACAGTATTCGTCACGGATAGGTGAGGTTGAAAATTGGGTTTGGAGACCCCTTATATTGCGCTGGCAACCGGAAAGCGTTGCGCTACACAATACCTTGAATCTATTTGGTATTTTAGTCGCCTCTTTTGAAAGGCATACCTACCGCGGGTATATTCTAACCCCGTAACCGATTTTAGCTTAAATGTTTTGTTTTATTAGTTTAAAATAATTTTATATTGAGCATTAAGGGTTTACTGAGGGCGCATGCATGCACTTATTTTGTGACTAACAAGCCTAAAACTAGACTTCAAATTCGTGAAAAAAGTTGTATGGAGAAAGTATCGCGAAGGTACTGTAAACCACAATATACACTTGAGCATTATCAACTTTTAAATAACTATGTTTGTAATTTATGTGAAATATGTTTTTATACTTTTCTCTAATATTCATTTTTGATTTTTAAAAAATATTCATTGAAAATATTTTGTAATTAGTAAAACAACTTTTAAATATTAAAATAAAATATTAAATAAGCAGAGAAGAAAGCTTTTTAACATCAGGTGTGGGGGCGATTCAACTATAATGTCATCTTTAAAAGAAAGTTACGCACAAATTTTAACTGACGCAGGCGTCGTATTCCCGTCCACTGTTACGCTATCGCAACTCAAGCGTATGACCGCTGAGATAGTTGGTGTTTCAGTTTCCAATGAAGTTCCTGCTGCTGGCGTATCTCCCGTTAATGCTATAACTGCTGATGTTTCTTCTGTTAGTACTACTGCCGAGTATACCGCTGTCGTTGATGCCGCTGCCATTGTTACTACTGCTGAATGTACCGTTATCGTTGATGCCGCTGCCGTTAATACATCTGCCTTTGGTAACTCTATTTATGATGTTTCTACTGTTGGTGTATATTCCAATAATACTTCCGCTTTGGTGTTTCTGCCAATGATATTTCCGCTCCTGGCGTCTCTGTCAATAATATTTATTGTGTTAATGGTGCTATCCCTAAAGTATCTGTTTCGAGGCACGAATTAAGTTCTAGTCGTGTGTATGGCGGTAGTTCCGCGGGAAAATTTAATAATTGTTCTAATAATAACATGAAAGCAGGCAGTTCCATTAACATTATCGTTGATCCTGTTGATCAAGAATTATCTCATTTAAGAAAACAAATTGAAATAGTTACTTTAAAAAGACATTGACGTGAATAAGAACAAGCCGCAGGTGTGCCTGAAGTATATATTAATAATAAAAACAGTTTATGTGATATAGAACATGCCATTACAAAATTCAGTGGCGATGATATTACATATTCTGTTAAATTTTTTATAAACGATTTTGAAGAAATAATGAACACGGTAAATGCCGAAGACCATTTTCGGTTTTTGAGTTTACGTCGTTCTCTTACTGGCACAGCAAGAGTATTCATTTCTACAATATCTTACTTACTTAATTTGCGCTTAACCGTCTAAACGGTTATGGCCGTCCAACAAGGCGCGCCAGTCGCTCCTCCGCTCCGCCAACCGGCGCCAATTGGTCACACCAATGCTGACCCATATAAACAGCTTTGTGAGCAACTTATTAATGAATTTGACAGAAATGTCAGCCGACAAGATGTGTACAAAATGTTGCGTCAACTACGTTGGCAGAAGAAGAATGAATCTCTCCATTGCTATATTCTGTGCATGCAATCAAATGCAAGACGTTCTGATATCACTGAATCAGAAGTGATTGAATTTATTATTGATGGTTTGGAGAATAATGTTTCCAATATAACCCTTCTTTTAAGTGCTCGAAAAATCAATGAGTTAAAGATGTTGGTGTCCCAGTATGAAAAGAAATATTTGAGCCGTGAAAGCGAAGAAATGACTAAGCTGCCGTTCAAGGAAAGCAAAGTTGAAAATAAAGTGCATACAAATATCTGTTTTAATTGCTCATAAACAGGACATATAAAGCCTAACTGTCCATACCATATGCGACCAAAAGGATCTTGTTTCCGATGCTGGGAAATGGGTCATGAGTATCGCTCATGTCCAAATCCCAAGAAAATTTTACACAAGCTAGTTAAGCAACAAGTAGCCGCAATTAACTATTTCGAAGATGTAGACCGTTATGAAGTAGTAGACGCTTTTAATGAATTATGTATTAAGTTCCATAATAATGAAAAAGCAGTTTTTAATAAGTATATTTCTCTCTTTGACACCGGTAGTCCGGTTAGTTTGATTCGTGAATCTGATGTTCCAGTTGAGCTGACAAGAGCAAGCAGACGTCCATTAAATTCAAATTTTATTGGTTTTGGAGGAAATAAATTATCAATTAAAAATGAGTTAGATTGTTTAGTAAATTTTAAAAATTAAATAAAAACAATTAAGTTTTTCATACTATCGGATGAATGTTTGCTCATGCCAGTAATTTTGGGGCGAGATTTCCTGTCTAAATTTAATATTTGTTTAAAAAAACTTAAACGAAAATATTCCAAGGAAAAATTAATACAAATAAGGAAAATTTGTGGTATTGTAAATGAAAAAAATTTAACTGATAATGTCAGCAGATACGATCTTTTAAGATCAATCAATGATAGTCCGAAGCCTACTTTATCTCTATCTTTATCTTTTTCTCTAAACGGATGTCATAATGAAAGTGCAGATACTAATGATATATTTTGCATTGATATTTTTTCAGATTTGCCAGAACCAGATATAAACCTTAAATTAGATAAAACTAAGAAATTAATTTTGCATGATATAATAACAAAATCCTACCTTAAACCAAAGGATATAACGGTTCGTCCACTCGATTATGAAATGAAAATTCATTTGACGACCGAAACCCCGTTTTATTGCACCCCGCGACGCTTATCTTATTTAGAAAAAACTGAGGTATAAACTACTATTGATGAGCTGATGAAGGAAGGGATCATTAGACCTAGTAACTCACCATATGCTTCTGCAATAGTTTTAGTTAAAATAAAAGGTAAAATGCGAATGTGTATAGATTACAGAGGTTTAAATAAATTAACCAGGCATGCTTAACCAACGAAACGATATCATTTCGTTACGATAATCAACGTTAATAAACGAAACGAAGTCATTTCGTTTCGTTTATTAACGTTAAGATCGTCAAATTAACGAAATGATTTCGTTTCGTTTTCTGCCATATCAAAACGAAATCAAATCGTTTATGTTGATTATTAATTTCAAACTATGCTGGCAAAGCTGATTGATGGCGGAGTCATTAAAGGTGAAAGCATTATCCAAGCTGATTGCAACTTTTCTCATGAATTTTGACAGTACGAACATTTCTCAGAGCATTTTTGACATTACCACCAACGAATTACACAAACAAATTACATAGAGTTTGTGTGTGTATGTGCGCTCGTTGTTGCCACCTTACGGCTTCACCATGGCTATAGCATTGCCAGCACAATTCAAACATAAAGTATCACGTTTTCGTTAACGTTTTTAACGTTAACGAAAGATTTTCGTTTCGGTTAAAAACGAGATACAATTTATCTTGATAATTTCTTTATCGATAATATTTCGAAGTGTTTCAACGGAAACGGTGGAAATTTTTTGATAAACGATTAGCTTAACGTTAAGGTGCATCCCTGAAATTAACAGTGAGGGATAACTACCCGCTACCTTTAATAGATGACTGCATTGAATATTTAGAAGGGAAAAATATATTTACAGTATTAGACTTAAAAAGTGGATTTCATTAAGTCAAGATATCTCCAGAATCTGTTCAATATATTGCTTTTGTAACGCCGAATGGGCAATATGAGTATTTAAGAATGCCATTTGGATTAAAAAATGCACCTGCCGTATTCCAAAGATTTATAAACTTCATTGATTCACAACAACTAATTATATATATGGATGATATAATAATAACTTCGCGAAATTTTGACGAACATAAATAATTATTAGATTTAGTTTTGAAACGTATTTCAGAAAAAGGCTTAAAGTTAAATCTTAACAAATGTAAATTTGGCTATCACGAGGCATTTCACTTACAGATACTCATTTGAAGACAATAAAAAATTATCCTATACCAAGAAACCAAAAAGAGTTACACTCTTGCATAGGACTTTTTTCCTTTTTTCGACGCTTCGTACCATCATTTTCTCGGATTGTGAAACCATTACAACAACTGCTTAAACAAAATATAAGCTTTGATTTTAACGAACAGTGTGTTAGTGCATTTCAGGAACTTAAAACTAAATTGACTGAAAGTCCAGTGTTAGCTATTTATAATCCTTTAAAAGAAACAGAACTACATTGTGATGCAAGTTCATTGGGGTTCGGATCAGTTTTATTGCAGCATCAAGATGATGGTAAATTTCATCCAGTTTCTTATTTTTCAAAAACTGCTACAAGTGCTGAAAGCAGATACCATAGTTTCGAACTTGAAACTCTAGCAATAATTTATGCGTTGAAAATATTTAGAGTATATCTTGAAGGTATTCCATTTAAAATTGTTACAGATTGCAATTCACTTGCATTGATTTTAGGGAAGAAACATGTGAATGCTCGTATTGCAAGATGGGCATTAGAACTTGAAAGTTTTAATTATACTATTCAACATCGAATTGGTGCATCCATGGGACATGTTGATGCATTAAGGCGATGTCAAGTTGCCAGCATAGATATTAGGGAAGCTGAAATTCAAATACAGCTAGCCCAAAATCGTGACAATGAAATACGAGCTTTAAAAGAACGCATGGAAAAAGAGGAAGTAATAGACTTTAAATTTTCAAATGGTTTAATTTATAGAGACAAAGGAGAAGGAAAAGTAGCACTTTATGTGCCAAAAGAAATGGAGGCCAATATTATAAGACTGATACATGAAAAAATAGGGCATCAATCTGTTCAAAAAACCGTGATGACGTTATGTTTACATTATTGGTTTCCAAAAATGAAACAAAAAGTTGAAAATTTTATACAAAACTGTCTCAAGTGTATTATTTATGCAGAGCCCGTTCGAGTAAATGAACGAAATTTGTTTAATATACCTAAAAAACCTGAACCATTTGACACAATTCATATTGATCATTTTTGTCCTCTCCCTTCAATTCAATCTAAACGGAAACACTTGTTAGTCGTGATTGATGCTTCTACAAAATTCGTTAAACTTTATCCGACAAATTCAACAAGTAGTAAAGAAGTTACTGCTGCTTTAGATAAATATTTTAGTTATTATAGTCGTCCAAGGCGCATTGTAAGCGACAGAGGTACATATTTTACGTCATTGGATTTTGAAAACTTTTTATTAAAGCGAACCATATTACATACTAAAGTAGCTACCACCTCTCCACAAGCAAATGAGCAAGTGGAGCGAGTAAATAGTGTTTTGAAAACCATGTTAGGTAAGCTTAGTCATCCACTTAACCAGGCAGATTGGTCCAAGAAACTTCTCCAAGTGGAATATGCCATTAATAATTCTGTTCACAGTACTACGGGAAATTCTCCGAGTAAACTTTTATTCGGCGTAGAACAGAGGGGTGAAATAGTGGATGAGTTTACAGAGTACTTAGATAATAGAATAAATGTTAATAAAACGCGTGATCTGGAACAAATTAGATTAAATGCATCTGAAGCTATTAAGAAAAAGCAGGAATATAATTTAAACTATATCTTAAAAAAAGTGTGAGGGCAAAAGAATATGAAGTGGGAGATTTTGTAGTCATAAGAAATGTAGATTCAGTTGTGGGAACAAACAAAAAACTCATACCGAGGTTTAAAGGCCCTTACGGAATACATAAGATTTTAAGAAATGATAGATATGTGGTGCGAGACGTAGAAAACTGTCAGTTGACTCAATTACCTTATGATGGCGTTGTTGAAGCTAATAAAATGAGAAAGTGACTTGGAAATAATAGTAATGGTGTCGTTTCTGCTGAAGAATTAAATGAGTTATGAAATATTAGCTTTTATCGGATTGTTATCTCAATTATAATTAAATGTTTATATATAAGGAATTTTAAAATATGTAAACAATTTTAAAATATTTGTTGGCAGCGATTTAGTTTAGTACCCCCCCCCCCCCCCCCCCCCGATTTCGGGGTTTAACTTGGTATCAAATGAAAGAGAGAGTTCTCCCGATCACAAATATACATATTTTAAAGTGCGCAAACTTATAATTTAAAAGTTATTTGTTGTTAAAATTTGCAAATTTCTATACAACTTTTATATGTGTATACGTATATATATTTTATGTCATTACAAATCTGTGCTGCCACATCTAAAAAACGGAACAAGTGCAGAATCGAAAAATAACTCATAAAAATACCTTTCATCTGATGTATATATATATTTAACTTTTCTAGTCTTTATTTACCAAAAATTTGAAAAAGCTTTTTTTTGCATTCGTGAACGAGCTGATATATACCTTATAACTCTTATGTTTATTGTTATGTTAGCCGATCCAACACCGGCTGCGCCATGCACAGTAATTCTGCGTAGAACACCTTTCTGCGTAGGCGGCCTTCGGCCGCGCTTATAAAAAATAACCCTGGGCTATGCCATACCAAGTCCGCGGAAAGGTGTTTCAACTTTTCAAAAGTAGTAAAAATATATATTTACCTCTTTCTTTATTAACTGAAAGGTGGTAAGATAATATTTATATTTGTTTTTTTTTTGTTTATGTGGCAGCAAAGCTTTGTAATGTCACCAATACAATATATATGGGGTATTCCATCCCATTTCGACCAATTTTGAACCCGACCCCTTTAGAATTGGCTGAAAGTTTTTCTTCTTTTTCTAGCTTACGAAAGACGTTTTCAGAAGTTTTTCAAATTTTTTCATCCAACTCAAAAAAAGTTATGAATTTTTAAAGAAACACCGTTTTTGTTTTCAAAATGCTATAACTTTTTCAAAAATTGACCGTTTGGGATCTTTTTTTTTTTAAATTTGTTTTTAAATGTACTTTTCGCAAAAAATTTTAAAGTTTTTTTTGTAATTTTTCAGTTTTTCGAGATTTTTCGAATTTCGCCCTTGTTTTTCTCATAAAAAACTTCAATCAATTCTGCAATCATCCCCACTAATCCCGGAGTGGGTCGAGAATTTTTTTTTTATTTAATTGAAAAAAAAAACTTTAAAATTTTTTTTGTATTTTTTCCGAAAGGTACATTTAAAAACATATTAAAAAAAAATGATCCCAAACGGTCAATTTTTGAAAAAGTTATAGCATTTTGAAAAAAACACCGTTTTCCAACTCAAAATAAGTGAAAAAAGGTGTTTTTTTCAAAATGCTATAACTTTTTCAAAAATTGACCGTTTGGGGTGTTTTTTTTAAATTTATATGTAACTTTTTTTGAGTTGGATGAAAAAATTTTAAAAACTTCTGAAAAACGTCTTTCGTAAGCTAGAAAAAGAAGAAAAACTTTCAGCCAATTCTAAAGGAGTCGGGTTCAAAATTGGTCGAAATGGGATGGAATGCCCCATATATGTATATATAAATGTGCATGTTGCTACAAAAGCGCGATTGATTTAATAAAAACATTTATAATAAGTAAAAACAATGCAAAAACGAAATGTTAAAGATACAAAAATGCAATTTAAGTTTATCGTTGCCAATTTATATAGATACGTATGTGGATTAAGGTTTTGAAAGATGTGTAAATTGTAATTTAAAGTGCTATAGAAATTTGCTAAATTTGCAAACTTTAACAAACATTCTTCGTGTGACATTTGCAGACAGTGGACTGATTTTTTAAATACGGATATAGTGTGAAAACTGTTGCCGACGCCATCTTATAAAGGAAATTTTTTTTTCTAAATTAAGATAAGTTTCAGACTTTTTTGATTTTTGTTGTCAATTTTTACTGTTCCTTGTTATTAATATCTATCTTGGTGAGTAAAAATTAATTGATTTAATTTTGTAATTCAAAATAGAGGACGCTTCGGCGTCGGATGATGTTGGTGTAGGAGATGTGGAGGGTGGAGATCCTGGTGGTGGTGAGGTTAGGATTTTGGGTGAGGGAAATGAACTTATGGATGTTCGGGCTACTGCTGGGTCTCGATTTGACGATTTCAATTTAATGGAGGAGTTGATATCTAGTCCTTCTAGGAATGAGGTTGGTAGTAGAAAGATGAAAAGGAAAAAATTAAGGCTGAAGTTAGAAGAAATGTTAAAAGGGCTGCAAAAAGTAGTAATATGCCTGCTCTTCAAGGCATGCTGGTACGGAAGGGTATGTTTCTATTGAATAAAAATGATGAAAACAACACTAATTGTTTTTCTGGTGGTCAGGGTGTTTCAACACACATAACCTCAAATCCATTTTCTGATGATAAAATGAAGGCTATGGAAAATGGTAGCGTAAATATAAATCGTCAAAGGTTTTTGGCTAAGGAAGCTAAAAAGCATATTGAAAATGAATTAATAAACATAACCTCAAAAGAAAAAATGGAAAATGGAGTATTGAATAATGATGGTGATAGTGGTGAAAATTGTTTGAATGTTGCCTTGAATTCAAATGGTGGAAATAGCGTGGCTACTCATAACCTTTTAAATAGTAATTTTGGTAGGGGTGAATTGCTTGAGACAAATGATCGTAAACGTGAGGTAAGTTACTTTCTAAGTCAAGTCTTTTTAAAAATATTAATGTTAAAAATGGACTTTATTTTTGGAATAAAATTAAGACTTTTGATATTGGTGGGGTAAAGGAGGTTATTGTTACGGGAAGAACGCTTTACAATTGTTTTTGAAAATGTAGAAATGGCCAATGCTTGTTTAGATAACAAGGGTTTGCGGGAGAATAATATAATGGCATTTATCCCTAAATCCTTTTTGCAGACGTGTGGTGTTGTAAGAAATATTCCGGAGGAGTTAACTGATGAGGAAATTTTCAAAAATATTGGTTCAGATATTAATGTAATTGGTGTTTCAAGGATTAAAAGAAGAGATAGGGATGATAAAACTAAATTTTTGCCAACAGAAACAATTAGGATTTTCTTTGAAGGGTGTAAACTTCCTTCTGAAATTACAATTTTCTATACTAATTTCAAAGTTCTACATTACTTTCCCCCAGCAAAGCAATGTTTTAACTGTGGTAGACTTGGCCATACTAAGTTAAGTTGTAGGGCTAAAACTCGTTGCATTTTATGTGGAATTGAGGGTAAGTGTGCTGAGAAATGTACAAATCCCAAGTGTATTCTCTGTGGTGATGGGAATCATGTATCTATCAACAGGAATTTATGTCCTAGGTGGCAAAAAGAGAAGGAGGTAATTGAGGTCATGACTATTAAAAAAATTAGTAAGAAAGAGGCTTTTAATACATATGCTCAATTAAACAATTCAAATAGGTTTCAGTTGTTAGAGGACTTTGATGCTAATTTTCCAGAGTTACCGAGTTCTGAACCAAAGGTTCTGAATAATGATAATGAAATTAATAACAGATTGGTGAAGAAAAAGTATAGTAAAGTGGCTAAAATGACTGTGCAAGTTGAGAAAGCGATTGAGGTCAAAAACAGTTTTCCAAAAAGTTCGTTTGTTCCTTGTTATGAAAGGGCTGGTTGGACTAAGGTTTCAGATATAGATAAGATAATAAATGCTTTATGTGAAAGATTCCAATTAAATAGAGATGATCCTCTTATTTCGGTTATTGCTAATTTAAAATATAATGATGGAGTTGAGTCACTGAAGAATGGAATGGAAAGGTTTAGAAATAATCATACTTACCATTATGATTATTTCTAAACCTTCAATATAATTGTCAAAGTTTAAAAACGAATAAATCAAATATTGAATTGTTTTTAAATCAAAATAATGTGGATATTGTAGTTTTGCAGGAGATTTTCTCCCATGATGAAAATGTAGTTGAACATAAATTAACTAATTTTAAATTAATTAAAAAAAACTAGACCGGATGGTTATGGTGGTGTTGCGATTGCTTTTAAGAAAAATTTTAAGTTTTGTAGAGTTAAATATAATACTGATTGTGATATCATTATTGCAAAAACAACAAATCTTACTCATAACTTGATGATTTGTTGTGTTTATCTTCAGCCTAATATCCCTAGTGCAGTTTTTGATTCTGAAATGTCAAAATTGATTGCCTTTTTAAACTCCCAATCAAATGTCTTATTGTTGGGGGATTTTAATGCCAGGCTAACTGGATGGGGTGACAATTTGGATTCTTCCAAAGGTAAATTGCTCGTTAAAATATTGGAAAACTCATGTTTTAGATGTCAAAATGACGGGACCAAAACATATTATGTTAGCTCAATCTTGATGGATGAAGGGTATTCTAGTGTTCTGGATCTTTCCTTTACAAACATTTTGTCTGATGTAGAATGGAGTTGTAAACGTATGTATGTTGGAAATAGTCATCACTGTCCGATTATAATTGATATTGGGGATATTTCCAAATTTCCATCTCTTTTTGTGTCTAAAAATCTACTTGTGAAAGAAGTTAATGAGATTAAAAATATAGAAAATTTAGATGATTTAACAAATAAATTTGATAAGGCTAGAGAAAAGGCGTCTATTGATTTGGATCATTTTAAGCATATACCTAAAGTTTGGTGGGATAATAAATTGGAAAGGAAATATAGGATTCTAAATGCAGCTAGGTGTAAGGCAAGAAGGGTATCAAGAAGGGAGGATCTCGATGAGGCTTGTCGATTACTTGAGGACTGGAAGCAATGTGTTAAAGAGGCAAAAAAGAAAAGTTTTTTGGAGGCTGTAGAGTCGTTGAATTCTGAACCAAATACAAAAAAGGCATGGTTTTTATTAACAATGTTAAGAATGTTGGGGCTAGTTCAGTTTCGTTGTGGCTGTCTGAAAATAATGCTCCATATTTGGAATTTTTAGGTAATCAAGTAGTTAATAAAGAAAGTCCGTCTCTTCATGTTATGTTGGATAGATTACCATTGTTACCATGTACTATGAATGTGGATTTTGATGCTAGTTTCATGGGTTTGAGTGAGATAATTGCTAAAAAAAAAGTCGACTGCTGGTGGTGAAGATAAGATAACATATAAGATGTTGAATGCACTTAATCCTGAGACATTTTCTAACGTGGCAAAGCTTTTGCAAGGTCATTTTGATCTTAATATTATTAAATACTCATGGAGGAGAATTTCAGTCGTGCCCATTCCTAAAGCTGTGGCGAATTTAAATGAGGTTGGTAACTTTAGACCAATTTCCCTAATTTCGGTTGTGATAAAGAGTATAAATTTGGTTATTAAGGAGTTGTTAACTGATTTTGTTGAGAAAAATGGCATTGTTCCTAATAGAAGTTTTGCCTATAGAAAGCATAAATCCACAACGGTATGTCTTAATGAATGCCTTCAGGTTATTGGTATTGAAAAAAATAACAAAAAAGAGGTTTTTGTATGCAGCTTAGATTTATCGAATGCATATAACTGTGTAGATATAGTGAAGTTGATCGAAATACTTAATAACTGCGGTGTTGATCGTAAAGTTTTTGGCTGGATATATAATTTTCTTCACAGAAGAACATTAATATTAGGAAAAAATCAAATAGACATTGAAAATGGTTTGCCACAGGGTAGTATTTTATCGCCTATTCTTTTTAATTTATATACTGCAAAATTACATCTTCTAAGTGATGATAGTACTCATATTTTTCAATTTGCAGATGATTTTCTTATTGTCTCGGTTGGTAGGTCTCAAGATAGGGCTTTTGAAAATTTACAGGCAAAGGTTTTAGATTTTCAACAATCTTGTAATCAGTCGTGTTTAGATATTAATGTTACTAAGACAAAGTTTATGTATATGGCTAAAGGTAACATAAATTCCCTTGCATTAAGGGTTGGAGAGTCAAATTGAACAAGTAGGTCAAATTAAATTTCGTGGCAGAGTTTTAAATTCGAGTGGTTCTTTAAATGATCAAGTTATTAAGGTTAAGAGAGAGATAGTACAGGCAAATAATCTTGTTAAATGTTTAACTTCTATAAAAGCTGGTCTTTCTCCTAAAGTTGCTATAAATATTTATAGGGCCTTTGTTAGATCCAAACTAGAGTATGGATGTACTACATGGGCAAATGCTCCAAGTGGTTACAATCTAAGGTTGTCTAGAGTTGTTAGTGATACCTTGAGAAGGTGTATAGGTGTGCCACCAAGTGCGCCGGTTCATAGTAGATTTGTGATTGCAGGTGAGCTGCCACTCTTATTTAGATCTAAATGGTTAACTGGTAAAGAGTTGGTTCAGCAGTGGATGAAAAATTCTGATCTAAGGGAATTGGTTGCTAATGGACCACAAATTAATACCAGTTACAGCATAACTTATTATAAGTTCAAAAATATTTTTGATAGAATTATTACCACTGTAGGTTTCAATAAACATCCTAATCTTGTTTTTAAAAAGCATAGTCTTGCTGGGTCAAAAAAAAAAAAAATATTCGAATGACCAGGTAAAGATGATGTATAATGAAATGAAAAATACGTTGATTGGAAATGGTTTTTATATCTTTTCTACGGATGCTTCTTGTTCTAGTGACTGTGTTGGGTGTGGTGTATATGATTTACAGAACAATGTGTCTTTTTTGTATAGATTAAATGAAAAATTTTCATCTATTACTGGGGAGCTTATAGCGATTAAGCAGGCTATAAATTTGATTGTTAGGCAGAAGAGAGAAAAAGCTATTGTTTTTTCTGATAGCTTCAGCGTTGGAGGTGTTAGATAAGGTGTGTACTGACAATTTTATTGTAGCTGAAATTCATAACCTACTGTATCAGTTGCGTGAAAATTTAGTTACAGTTCATTTTATTTGGGTACCAGGTCATATGGGCATTGAATTTAATGAGAAAGCTGATATTGCTGCTAAAACTGCTGTGTTAGCGGGTCAGAATTTTGTTATTGGGCTTCCTCCATATGAAGCGCTTTTGAGGATTAATGATGAAATTTGGAATGATTGGAATAGTGATTTCAGAAATTTAAGTCTTTCTGTAGGTAATCGTTTTGCGGAGGTTTTAAATGATGTTATCAAAATTCCGTGGTATAGAGACAAAAAGATTAATTTTAGTAGTATTGAGATTAAGCTTATTAATAGATTAATGATGGGTCATACTTATTGTAATTATTACCTTAGTAAGTTCAACACCAGGGTCTCCAGACACTGTCTTTCCTGCAATTTCCAGAAACGGCAGATCATATAATTTTTGATTGTTGTTTATTTCAATCAAATCGAATTAACTATAATATTTTTAATAAATTTAACAGTCTCACTAAGTTATTGAGATCAAGGAATATAGGTTATTATAAAGAGTTAATAGACTTTCTTAAAACTATTAACAAGTTTGAACATTTATGATAATAACTTTTGTATAAATGCATATACATCTTATTGTTGTTTAAAAAAAAAAAAAAAAAAAATTTTGAAATCTTGATAGTTTGTTAAACCTCATCTTGAGGAATGGCTAGGTGACAGTTGGATGCACTGTATACTTTGCCAGTATGGCATTTGCGGTGTTCAATGTCATGAAATGACATTAGCTTGCTGTCATTTGGCGGAATCGCAAACTGAGGGATGATCACACACACATATTTATGGATTGGAGATAAGAAACATCTAATTTGGATTACACGAAGTGAATTAATTGAAAGAAAACCTGGGAATTTTTAAATATATATTAATAATTTTGTGACTGGCGTGGTGCCAAAGGAAAAAACCAAAAAATTAACTTTATACAAATAACAAAATTGAAATATAACCTGGCAGTATAAGGGCTCTGCAAAGCACCTTGCCAACCGACGCTTGCGTTTGCGGTGTCAATTAAAACCAAAAAAAAGAAAAACTTTAACAACAAATAACTTTTAAATTATAAGTTTGCGCACTTTAAAATATATATATTTGTGATCGGGACAACTCCCTCTTTCGTTTTATATCAAGTTTTCCCCCTAACTCGGGGGGTGCTATTCTAAAAGTTTCCCCTTTTCTCTAATATTCATTTTTGATGTATAAAAAAATATTCATTGAAAATATTTTGTAATTAGTAAAACAACTTTTAAATATTGAAATAAAATATTAAATAAGCAAAGAAGAAAGCTTTTTAGTACTAAAGTTTAAAAAACAAAATCTTAAATGACAAAAGATTTTCAAAATATAAAACATCCTTTTCAAGGAAAATTGATGATTGATGTTGCTTTGTAATAAAATAAAGTTTTCGTGACGGTACATAGAACCGACTGCCTTGGGAAGCGACGTAAACGCGTAGTTAAGCCCGGTTTTTCAGAGCGAGTTTAAACTACAGTCAAAGTTGATTAGAGTTTAGCCTTGCATTTCTTTTTGATAGCAAAAAATGTTCCTGCTCATCGCAGCTTAAGCGGCCGAAGTGACAGGGTTAAAAAATCTACTCAACTTTGACTGTAGTTTGAAGTGCAAAGAAAACCGGGCCTTAGGATAGCAAAAAACGTGTCTAGTATTTTTAGGTACAAAAGCAGGACAAGTAGAACCAATTTGAAAATTCTTACAATAGATTCATCGTTCTGGAGTCCTTTGAAAAATAAAGGCCAATTTTTGGGTCTGTAATGTAAAGCTTGATGCCACCTAAAAGACTTTATTTAAATTTTTTCGCGAACCATTGGATCGATTGAGATGAGTATCCACCGGGAGAGCAAGGAAACAGTCTCAACAAGATTGGACGATAGATACATTGATGTTAGATACGTCGGTTCATTTTATATATTGCCCAACGATTCTATTTACAATAGCTGATTCAAGGATAAATACGTTTCAGAAAAAACAAAATACGGTGATGCGATTTATTTTAAAGAAGCGTTTTGATACTCCCATACAAGAGCTACTAAACAGCTTGAACTGGCTTAGTGTAAAACAGCTTGTGTTATATTATACTTTTAAATTCATACACAACATGAAATTAGGAAACCTACCAAATTATTTAAATGATCGTGTAAAATACAACAACGATGTCCATAACTATAACACAAGAAACAAAAATAATTTCCACTTGCCAATTGTAAAATCCGAATTTGATAAAAAGAGTATATATTTTGAGGGATTAAGAGAATACAATGAACTTCCTAGGGACTTAAAAGATTGTAAAAATATGAAATAGTTCAAGAGGCTATTTATTATACGAATATTGTAAAGGAGTACCTATTAGGTAAAAAAGAAATACATTTTATAACTCAAAATTAATTATGCAAAATCCAAAGACTGTATAATGTATAAATGTGATCTCATAGATTTAATCTAAGTCTAAAACCTGTAATAAATAAAATAACTAACATGCAGGATATATTTTGCGAATGTCATTGTGACCACAAAAGCGCTATCCAAAGTTTTATGGCGTATTGGACATGTGCGCAGTATGCTACGAGCTGCGACTGCTTCGGGACCCTCCTCTGTCGAAGAAATTGAATTCCCCAACCACTGAGTTGGCGAAGCCATAAATTCCGCTTACATCCCCTTGAAGGGTAATTAAACTTCTACTTACCTCATTTTTCTTATCCGTTTCCAAACCGGTGCATGTTATATTTGTTCCAAAGAATATTGGCAACTTATATTTATCAAACTCCTCATCGGTTGCTGCAACATTCTCAACACAGCTCCTTTCCCAGACACGCTGTACCCAATCTACATGCATCACCGGTATACCATTCAATGTTGCATGTTCGTATTTTGTCGATTTAATCGTATTTGAAATTAGATGTGTGACTTGCCGACCAAGATTTTGAAAATAATAACCACCCATCCATTGTATGTACTTGCGAACCTGCTCTTTTTGATCTGCTGCAATGCCAGTTGCACTTATATGTAAATCTCTCATGGCCGTGGTGTAAATCGGACTAGTGCCAAGTGGTATTGGTAGTGTACCAAGCAAACACGTTATCAAGCATCGTGGTCCTATTATAAGTGATTTTGTTAGCTGTAATTGATCAAAGAAGTCTCCATCAAAATTGTCAAATATGAAAACATCTTTCTTTGTCAATTGCCCCGAGGCTATGAGTGGGAACCCCTCGCTCGCTTTTATATGGCGAATGTTATCATCCGATATGTGCTTCCGTAAATAAGAAAATGCTAGCTCTAAATCTTTGTATTTTGTTTTGTTATCCTCCACAGTACCAGTTGTGACGAAATATGCATTTATTGTTTCGTCGAAGCTCATTTTGCAAAAACGAATTTTTAGTGCTTATTTTTTTATAGAGCTTGCGCCAAATTGAATTTGCAACTGTCACTGTCAGAGTAAACAGTGTTGCATTTTACTCGATACTTTGAGTTGATTACTTTTAATCGATAAATATTGATCTTCCTACGACAATATTTACACATATACTAGCTTACAATAGCTGTTTTTTTTACATCTATAGGCGTTTACGCTTAAACTTTATATGGACTACTAAGCGTCAAACCTTACCTCCTCTTCCGAAATTGCCGCGCATAAAATTAGTACCACTAAATTTCAATACGGATTATACTCAGATTCAAGTGAAATATTTTTCACCTCTTAAAATAGTGCGTGTCCACAATTCATCGCAACTACTCAGCTATATGTTATGCACTATGGCAATCAGATGGTTATGTCTCCGCTTTTCTGTACACCCTGTGCTGTAGCTCGTTATTTAATCACTGCCGCTAGATGAGCCTTCTAAGCATTATATCTCAGCGAGGATACGCGTTTTTACGCGCAATTTTTGCGTTTTCTTCATTTTTATGAAATTTTCACGATTTTTAGGTTAAGGCACCAATAACTGGTGCCAATTTGATATGGATAAGTAAAAATATGGTTATGACTATGGCGTTAGGGTTAATGAAATTTAATCGGCCCTTAAAGCAGCGGAATAACTTTGTTTAGACCAAATATTGATCGAAGAATAAAGATGTTGGATGCGCGAACTTCAGTGGAAAGCAGCGGAACTTCACAAAATTCAAGTAGTCACTTGCACCACACCCAAGGCGAATTCAGTAAGGTGGTGTTATCCCATCAGCTGATTGCTTCTTCGTGATAATTTTCCATACAAAGCCTTGTACAACAAAATGTCAGTAAATCGAAATCTATAAAAATTTTCTTTTGACTTGACATTCATCTGCACAGCGAATTGATTGAATTCGCTTTGCCACCACCTGGTATAGATTCGCCTTGACCACACCACAAACTTTAACACAAGTTTTGACATAATTTAAGTACACAAAATACACTGATTGTAGTTTTAGAGTGTAGAAATGTAAATTCTGACCAGATTAACTGAATAAAAAGTGTGCAAATAATTGTTAAATAACAAATGCAGACAGTGGTAGTTTAAAAAATTCTGCTGAGGTAAGTGATGAATGTGACCTACTAGAATTTTGTGAAGCTTGCTTCACACTATTTTTGGTCCCTGCAACATCTTTATTCTTCGATCAATCTTGGTTTAGACTGTCAAATTCTGCGTGTTGGCTTTAGCAAAGAGGATAAATTTAAATAAGAGCCACCAGTTTGCAACGAGTGGTGAGTAACTTGCTGATATCTACATTTATGTCGAATGTTGTCAATTTTTAAATTGCCTCCCATTTATTCATGCGATGTAGTCACCATCTGCAATTGTCATTTTTTGAAAGAGAAATAATGAATTACCCTACAAGAAACGCTGATAGTTTTACTAATACACTCACACTTGTGATTGACAATGCTGATCCTGCGATGATGTAAACATTGATACTCAAATTTATGTATGTTCCTTTGATCGCTCACGCATGTACGCATGTTCCCAACGACAGCCTATAATCATGAAAAAGGACTCAAACTGGGAAAGCTTCGGACACCTGGTACAGAACAAAAGAACATACAGCAGATACCATTATGCATGTGAGACAGATACATAATTCTCAACGGAATTTTATGTATGCGAGACTAGTTTATCCGATTTAATCGTGTTGTTACTACTGACTGTCATATGACAATCAAATGATTATCACGGTTGTTTTGTTATTTTTTAAATTCCGCCATTTTCAACTGACGAAAACCATACAAAAAATAAGTTTAAAAAATGAAAAAGGCAGCATTTCAAAGCTCCATGCTAAAAGAAAAAAAATCGAAAATAAATACCAAAAGATGTCGGAATGTATGGGGCGCACTCAAAAAATTGATACGCGAAAAATAATAGTGGTTAGTGGTCATTCATTTTTAAATGTGTTTCCGCATGAGGAAAGCGCTATTCTGTTGTTTTGTTATTTTCTGAATTTAAATTGAACATTCGGAAGTCGAATTCTTATAAAACTATTTATTTTATACAAATAAGTAACGCGTATGCTTTTATCACGTACAAAATTAAAAACGTAATGAAATAAAGTAAATAAAAATCAAAAAGCATTGTTTCATTTTTGGCGGAATATAACAATAGTCATTTATGATAGTATAACAGTCAAACCTGATATCTACAGTAAACTATTATTTATGACACTTTTTGATATTTAGAGTGTTAGCACTGATCCAGGAAAAGGAATGAGAGTAAGCAGTACGGCTATATACTTAATCAATAGACGATGTTGGTGTATAAGAAGGAGACAAAAACTCACACGTACACAGTTGTTTACATCACATTTGCGCAAGTCCCCTTAAGTTTGTGATAGAAAGTTTGTATGAGGCGCTGATCGTTAGGTTGACATTGCTGACAATCAGATGATAGTCATATGATAGTCAGTATTCTTGTAGGGTAATTAAATACAATCGTTAAAATACACAAGTACGATACGAAAATGTATAGAAGACATTCTATGCACATTTCGTAAAAAAAAAACAGCCACTACCACATAGAAAACATCGAGGCGAATGGAGTGGAGAGAGATAAAACTTTACATTTGTTGAGTGTTGTATAAAAATAATGCGCCGGGGACTGACTGCTCATGTCCAAAAACTTGGGAGATGTTTCCAACGACGCGTATTGACCTCGACAACAATAATCTGAAACATTTTAAACTTGTCCGCCGATATTTGCAATTGAAGTTGACATTTTTCATGTAGTAGTAGTAATTTTGTTGTGCACAGCAAAAAAACACTGTGCAAAGGGATTTTGCACGGAATAGTTTTGATCCTACACCATAAGTGCACCGAACAGGGTTGCTTATGATAAGCGCCGCCGAAGGCCGCCAATTCGAAAAGGTGTTCTGCGAAAAAATACAGCATTCCCCTTCCCATTGAAAGAATTAAATTTTATAATTTGTACAAAAAGTGTCTTTTGGCACCTCTACAGACATATTTGGATGCGTAATAGCAGTTGTGAGTTTGACTAATTAAAACCAAGCATAAGAAAAACATGAAAACTGGTTCCTAGGGATGGGACATATGTATATGAACTAGAGATGCGACTATTCGAATAATAAACTCTTTTATTCGCCAGGTATTCGTAATTCAAATAATATTTATTTGAATTTTTTTTCGTTCATTCGCTTTCATTTATTCGAATTCCTTTCCTTATTATTCGAATAGTGCTCACTATTCGAATAGCACTATTGGAATAGTAAAATGAAAAAATCTGTTTATCTTGCGCTCATCGCTTGTATATATGAGCATGCACATGTATGTATACGTTTTTTTTTTTTTTTTTTTTACGAGGAGGAAGCATCGAAAGCCTCATAGTCAGTGTGGGACTTTAACCGCACTAAACCTCCCACCGTCTGAGTACCATTTACCCCCCGGTACTACCGTCAAGTATTCCGTCGGGAGGTAGGTTGAGCAATAAGCTCTACCTCTGTCGGGGCACGTTGCTGTACTTAGATAGTCCCGCGGTATAGTTAACGCTGGGGCTGGCACGCCCTGCTTACTACCTGAATGTGCTTGATACATACCACTTCTACGAAGATTTCCAAGCGTAACTTAAACACTGTGCATATAGTGCTAATGGCATGCTTGTGCGTTAGACTACTTGTATTGTAGGGTTTTTTTTTTCCTTTTTTTTTGTTTTTTGTTTTTTTTTTTTTTGGTTTTTTTTTTTTTGTTATTAATTTCAATAGGTTTTTTCTGTTTTTATTTAATTTTGATAGGTTTTTTTGTTTTTTTTTCCCACAATACGTTACGAGGCTTTTCTCGTACTTCCAACGGTTGGAGAGGCCTTGTCTCCAATCCGTGTATAAACCCTGATTACATGTGAGACGTTTACACTCATACTCGTTGTTTCTACAGTTGGAGAGGCCTTGTCTCCAATCCGCAGGTTTGTCGTTGCTTGTATGTTGGCTGCTTTTGGTCGCACGGTTGAAGAGGCCGTGTCTCCAATCCGTGCTTTATTCCTTCACCAGGGGCAGTATTCGGACGGTTGAAGAGGCCTTGTCTCCAATCCGTCGCCTGGTTTACTATTACATTACCTACATATATTACGGTCTTTTCTTATTTTATCATTCTCACGCCGCTAATTGTACGGAGGCCTTGCATCCAATACGTGCTCAGCTCGACCCCCTCCACCTTTGCAGTTTGTTCTCCACCCACACAACTCGACTGTTCAATGTTCGCTGCTGCGCCGTAGCCTTTCAAGACTTCGTAAACACTTCATTATTTCCGCTATTACATCGCATGCCGGGGACCATTTTACTTTGCTTTGTAGCATACATCCAACAATTGTTTCAGGAGTGTAATCCTCTCCATATATTCTGCACAGTTTGCATCTCGAGCTATAGAACCTAGGACACTCGAAAAATACCTGGTAAACATCTTCCACTGTATCGCCACCACAGTGATCGCATATGTTGTTAGGCTCGCGATTGAATCGGTGCAAGTATTTCTTAAATCATCCGTGACCACTCAGAAACTGTGTGAGGTAGAAATCCACCTCTCCGTGCTTTCTAGATATCCATGTATTAATATATGGGATACATCGGTGTGTCCAGCGTCCCTTTGTTGAGGCATTCCACCTGAGCTGCCAGTTCTGCACGCTTAGCTCTCGTGCTCCGTCACGTGAGCTTTGATCCCGATAAATCGTCGCTGCTTCTTTTGCTAATATGTCTATAGGACACATTCCTGCGATGATTAGTGCTGCGTCGTCAGAGACAGTTTTAAAGGCGCTACAGACGCGTAGTGCACACAGGCGGTAAGTCGACTTTACCCCGCGGAAGTATGATTTATACTCCGTGGCCTGATGCCAAACAGGAGCCCCGTAAAGTATTTGGCTTTTTACAACGCCAGCCAGAAGTTGACTCCGTCGTTACTTTGGTCCTCTTGCATTTATCATTATCCTAGATAATGCTGCTACGGGTTTTGCTACCTTTCCATTGGCATACTCTAAGTGGGTTTTGAATGACAACCTCCTGTCTATCACAACCCCCAAGTATTTTATTGCAGGCAGCGTGTCGATGTCATGGCGGCCGATTCTTATAGTGACCTGCTCCACCCTTTTCCTACTTGATATGAGTACAGCCTCTGTTTTTTGTTCCGCCAGCTGTAGTCCATTTTTCGTAAGCCACGATTGAACCATCGCTATGCTTGTATTAGATTTGGCGCATATTTCGCCTAGGTGCTTGGCCGAGATTACCAACGCGATATCGTCCGCGAAGGCGATCATTTCCACCCCATTGGGTACCTTGAGGCGCAATTCTCCGTCGTACATAATGTTCCAAAGCAGTAGACCGAGCACGTAGCCTTGAGGAACACCGCCTGTGACGTGAAGCTTTTCTACTCCAGCAGCCGTTTCATATTCCAGCACTCTAACTTCAAAGTAGCTGCGTATGATCCTATGCAGGTAAAGGGATATGCCTATCTGGTCCAGCGTTTCTAGAATTTTTGCCCAATTGGCAGTGTTGAAGGCATTTTTCACATCTAAAGTAACGATAAGGCAATATTCCTTAGAGCCTTCGAGCCATCGAGTGCCACTTATGGCTTCTTGGGCCACTTCCTTTGCCATGGTCGCAGCTTGAGTGGTAGATCTTCCTTTCCTAAACCCAAACTGGTTATCGGAAATACCACCCATATCTTCAATTTCTTTTTCGAGTCGATATAGAGGACTCGCTCAAGAACTTTACCGGCGGAGTCGAGCAGGCAAATGGGACTGTAGCTAGATGGTTCCGCCGTATTTTTACCAGGCTTTGGCAGCAGTACCAGCTTTTGTCGTTTCCATATTGTAGGAAATGTCCCCTCAGCCAAGCATGCATTAAATAGTTTAGCAAATGTTGGCGTATTATAAGTGAGAGCTAGTTTGAGTGCTCTGTTTGGTACCCCGTCCGGGCCAGGAGACTTGCGGTCTTGCAGTCTCTTCACCGCTTGAAGGACCTCGACGACGGTAACCTCGTTAAATGAGTATAGTGCGGCGCCTGATGTGGGAGAAACTAGCTCCCTTTGCGTGGGAAATAAAGAATATACCACGTTTCTGAGAAAATAGGGGCATGTTGGCATCGCCTCTCCTTTGCATTTCAATTTCTTAAAAACCAATTTATAAGCTGTGCCCCAGGGGTCATTCTCGACGTCATCGCAAAACTTAAGAAAGCATTCGCGCTTACTATCCTTTATTGCTCTCTTGGCTCTGCACTCTAGAAATTCCGGTCTCCCTCTGGCTCATTGATAGCGCCTCCTAGTCTAAATACACTCTCTCCTTAGGGAATGTATGCGCTATTTCCACCAAAATGTGGAACAATGTTGTTTGCGCTTGGGCTTTCTAGTCACTGACGCATCGCATGCTGCTCTAATATCCGCCATTAATTTATTCGCCATGTCGTTAGCACTTCCTCTATGTTCGACTGTTGTTAACATTAGCTTGAATATGTCGGGGTCAAAAGTATTGATATTCCAACCTCTGTTTTTTAAGGGTGGCTGTATAGTGGGCCGCCCTCCCCCCTCGAGGTTGATGTCCACCACAATCGCTGAGTGATCGCTTTGAGTATAGCAATCACTGATTTTCCACTCAGCCAACCTGTAGAGATTGGCGCTGACGAACGTTATGTCGATTACGGAGCCGAACCCGTTTCTTAAGAAGGTGCTTTGCCCACCCACGTTAAGGAGCGCTACATCAAGGCATGCAAATGCTTCGAGCAGAGCCCTCCCTTTGGGAGATGTTCTCTGTGAGCCCCACTCTATAGCCCATGCATTAAAGTCTCCCGCGATGACAAAACGCTCCCGCAACGTCGCATCCATGGCTATTTTCCCGACGATTTCTTCGAACGCGTTCAGCGGCGTACTAGGTGGTATATAGCAACTGTAAACGTAAATGCCATCCATTTTACCGCATACGAATCCTCGTTCCTTAAGTATTAATTCCGCATATAAGGGATTATGTCTGCAGGACCAAATAGCAGCCTTGCCCAATTCGTCTTGTATCCAATTCGCAGTCTTCGCTCTGTAGGGCTCACTAAGGAGTGCTAAGTCAATCTTCAACTCCAAAACTATTTGTGCCAGAAGGTCCTGGGCTGCTTCACAATGGTTAAGATTAAGTTGCAATAATCTCATAAAGGTCTTTGTTTCTGGACCGCTTCTTTATATACTGGTCACTTATAGCCACCAGTGTGATGGTCTGTGCCGCTGAGCCTTCTTCTATTGCACAATAAGCACTTAAGCGCGTTAGTGCATGATTTCGCCACGTGCCCTTGGCCCCCGTACTTAAAGCAAACGCCTTTGAGATTGGATTCGGTGCCGCAGTTTCTTGCTATGTGTCCGAACTCGAGACAGTTAAAGCATAGTTTCGGCTGAACTTTTGCTCGGACTCGGCATATAACCCATCCGATTCGAACTTTACCACTTCTCGTAAGTTCCCGAACTAACTCAGTGGGTAAAGAAATAGTCGCAGTCTGCGTACCGCCATATGCTTTGCGCAAGGATCGCACACTAGACGGCATAGCATTGAAGCCTGCAAGCTGTGTGTTCAGCGCCTGGCAGACCTCTTCAACCGTCGTTACTTCGTCTATATCGCGTATTTCGCACAGAGTCTCCTCCTTGAGGGACTTGACATCGGCTTTCCCTGAGAGGGCTTGTCCTACAGCTGCTTCAAGTTTTGCAGTGTCATTGTCCGACTGCCTACTGAGTTGGAAGAAGAGTTCTCCCTTAGCAGTCTTGCGGATCTTACGAACCATTGTGTTCATTTCTTTCAATGACTCTTCATTTTTAACAGCTTTAAGGAAATCCGCGTATGAGAAATCGCCTGAGCTTTTGATCAGGATTGCGTCGGAGCGGGCTGGTCTCTGCTTCGGGCCCTTTTGCTTATTAACCGTCGCCCAAGCTCCTCCTTTTTCTGGTTCTTTTACTAATTCTGCTACTTCCTTCGTTGGTGCGTTCACGACTCCTGAGGTCTTTTGCGCGTTCTTATTCTTCTTTCGCCGCACGTGCGGCGATGGCGTACCCCCAGATGCGCACTCACGGCCACGTTTTATACATTTCTGTTGCACGCTTTGTGCCAGAGATGGGGTAGTCTGTGACTGCTTCACTTCCCAGCAAGACTTACTCGTCTTCTTGAGCGCATCCGTGGCTTGCTCGTAGGAGATCGCAATAGCCTTGACCAAATCCCGAAGGTTTTGGTTAATGGTGCGTTTTCCACTTCCTACAAGCTCTTTTATCTCCTTAATAAGCTTTCCGAGGCACTGGAAAGCATTTTCGTCGGCTGCTCCACACTCGGCCCCTGGCTCTGATTCGCTCAGTCTCTGCGAAGAAGCACTAATGGGTGGAGCGGAACGTGGAGGCGACTGCGCAAGTCTTGACTTCCTGGCGAATGGATCCATACTGCCGTCCTCGCTTATTTCAACAGGGACAATTGGTGGTGTTCTCATATTGCCCTTCTTATTCTTTTCAATTATATTATTATTATGTTATATTTGTACTTATATTTCTTCATTATATTTATGCTTTTAATTTCTTTAATTAAATTTTTTTTTTTATTTATTTCTTTATTTATTTATTTATTTTTTTGTTTTATTAGTTTTCGGTAAGTATTATTTTATGGTATATTTTGTTTTATTTTCGCTTTATTTTACCTAGTTTTAGTTGATTTTATTTTATTTTATTTTTATTAATTTAGTTTAATTTTAGGTAATAATAGGTGTTTATCGTATTAAAATATGTATGTATACGTACGTATATTTATTATGTATAGATGCATACGTGCATATATTTTTGTTTGTTTTGAGTTGCTTTGTAAATATTCATTTATTTAGTAACATATATTTACGTAACCAAAGTTGTGCTAGAGTCTTAAGCTAGAAATATTGGGGTCGTTTACCACTGTAAGGATCACAGAACTTTGTTTATTAGTAAACAGGTGTGTAAATGTTCATACATAATGGTACATGTACATATTTTAATAAGATTAATATGGTAGGAATTTTTGTTTCCCATATACATACATATGTATGTAAATATGTACATGTCCCATTATGTAAGAGCATTTACACACCTGTTTACTAATAAATAAAGTTCTATGATCAGTACAGTGGTAAACGACCCCCATATTTCTATCTTAAGACTCAAGTACAACATTGGTTACGTAAATATATGCTACTAAATAAATGAATATTAACAAAGCAACCCCAAACAAACAAAAATATATGCACGTATGCATCTATACACACATAAAAATATGTACGTATACATACATCTGCATGCTCATATGTACAAGCCATGGTTCAATTATACAGGTTGGCTCATCTCATCAGCTGATTTTATTTATGTCATTGCATGGTCGAAGGGATTGTCAAAAGGAGATGGCAAACTCAAAATGTAACCAACACATTGGCAACATTTTACTTACACACACAAAAACTGCTAAGTTTTATGTTTCCATTCCATACCATTCCCACCAAAACCAATACACAGATTTTGACAATTTGAATAGACATATTTTGTTACTTTACAATGAGCCAACCATGTATACTTGAAACATGGTATAAGCGATGAGCGCAAGATAAACAGATTTTTTTTAAATTTACTATTCGAATAGTACTATTCGAATAGTGCGCACTATTCAAATAACAAGGAAAGGAATTCGAATAAATAAAAGAGAATAAACGAACAAAGAATTCGAAGAAATATTATTCGAATTATTTGAAACCAATAAATTTATTCGTTTATTCGAATATAAATCGAAAATAATCCCACCAATAATATGAACTCCTATATCATCTATTGTTAATTTAACGTAGATTAGACCATGTGTAAGACCTAGTTTACATATATATCGATGTTATATTAATTTTCGGTAATTAAGCGCCAAATACACGACACGAACATTTCCGCGAACAATCCGCAATCTTGTTCGCAGCTTTGGCCATACACCATACGAACTTTTGGCCGAACATTAGTTCTCTTTCAGACAGCATCAGGATCTGCTTCTTTTAATTCTTCGATAAAAATTAAAATATTTTGATTTTTGGCGAACATTTGCGCCAACTAGCAAACACCACCATACACGACAGAAAAGGTCGCAGAAACATGACATAACGGGAATGTTCGCGGAAATAATTAGATTTCCCATATAAATATTCCACTGCGATAATTGATAATTATGAACAAGTTTTAAGCCCCCATTACTGATACTTAGCATAGACTTGACTTGACTTGGCGTAAACTTGGCAACTTAGCCACGATTATACTCCACTTGGTGCATAAAATCTGGCATCATAGTCAGCGTTGAAATTTATTTTTAAATAAATGTCAATTTGTATGACAAAATGTCAAAATGAAATGGAATCAAACAAATGGCATCTCAAAATGGAAATGTCACTTAGAACTTACATAGAAAATCAAAATTCAACAGACTTCTAAGTCAAGTTAAGTTTTGAGTAATCAGTAACATGCAATGTTCATTTAACAGAACTGTAAGTGACAGTTCGCAAGCTAAGCCAAGTATATGCTAAGTATCAGTAATGGAGCCTTTAAAGATGCGGATTTTTTTCATAAACAAAGTTCCACCTCTAGAGTGTAATCTCTAATTGGAAGCACAAAATAACAAGCCAACCTAATATAAACGCACGCAAGTCATTTTCTGTCAAAAATGTCTCATGAACATACAACTTGTATGAGAGCAACTCAAATTGAATTTGCTGCGTGAAAACCCAACGCGAATTCCAATTTTTGTTCTGCGTGACATTTAGATTTGACGTTTGCACACATGCTTTACATTGTCGCAACGCATGCTTATTTGGGTTTGGGCAAAAAACGTCGGTTCTTTGCGTGCGCTAAAAAACGCAGTGCGGTTTTATTAGGTTGGCTTGTAAAAGAGAAATGTGAAAATTTGGCAGAAAATGATTTAGTTCCTAAGGACGGAACATATGTAAACGCGTAGATTGACTATTTATTGTAGATTAGTAGGGCATGTGTAAACGTCGTCTAAGCGTGGTATAAAAAACGAATGCGGAACAATACAAGCTGGCAGCACAGTGACATACCTACAAACATAAATAAAAGTTCCATGTACTTTGTTTTTGTAAATCGATGGACTAATCTCAAAATCGTTATGCGCAGGAAGTTGAAGTGTCAAATGATATTAAAAACTACTAACCAGCTGATATCCCGCAGTAAACTATTACTGGTTCCGCCATGAAAGAAAGGAACTACTCTATTCGATAGGTATGGGTCATTTGTGAACCCACAAAGCACAGCACTTTTGACCAGCTATCGATAGTTCGATTTTCAGTCCAACTGGAAATTTCGGGTTGAAATTTTTGACATTTTCATTGTTCACTAATCTAACACGTCAGCTAGAAAAATAAAACTTTTACAAAAATCGTGTTATATTAGCTCAAAGTTCCTCCAAAGAATCCGAAAGCTCCCACCAACATGGTAAATTTATTTAATAATTTCTTAATTTTGGTGTGTGTTTAGCATTGAAAATTTTACTCTGTGTGTGCTTCCTCGCCAGGTTTTGATTGCTGCGGCGGTGTGTACAAAGAATGGAAAAGGTATGTGTAGGGCTTTCCGTAATAAAAACAAATATGTAGACATGAAGTAAAAACATGTATTTTCTTTAAACAACAGTGATTATATCACGCCAGTTTGTGGAGATGACGAAAGCGCGTATTGAGGGTTTGCTTGCCGCTTTTCCCAAACTAATGACGTCCGGGAAGCAACATACATATGTGGAAACCGAATCTGTGCGATATGTTTACCAGCCAATGGAAAAGCTTTATATGTTGCTTATCACAACAAAAGCAAGTAATATTTTAGAGGATTTGGAGACACTGCGACTATTCTCTAAAGTTGTAAGCATATATTATTATTTCTGTGTTAATTCAGAAAAGTGCTTTAATATTCTTCTTCCCAGATTCCTGAGTATTGTCATAGTTTGGATGAAAAAGAGATTCTTGAAAATGCTTTTAACTTGATTTTTGCTTTTGATGAAATTGTTGCTTTGGGATATCGCGAAAGTGTAAATTTAAAGCAAATTAAAACATTTATTGAAATGGATTCACACGAGGAGAAAGTATATCAAGCCGTTCGTCAGAGTCAGGAGCGTGAAGCACACCAAAAAATGCGTGAGAAAGCTAAGGAGTTGCAACGTCAACGTCTCGAGGCTGCCAAACGCGGTGGTAGTGCTGGATTGATGGGGCGTGGTGGCCATGGCAGTGGTAGCAGCAGTATGGATGCATTTGGCATCAATTCTAGCTCTTCAAACAGTACGGCTCCATCAATTGAGTCGGAGTTGAAACCATCAATTCCAAAAGCTGCGTGAGTACAATCGATTTTTTTACAATAAACAAGCTTTAATTATTTCAAATAACAATAACTGTCCCTTACTACACTAGGAAGCCTGTTGCACGTAATGCTTTGAAATTGGGTGGCAAAACTAAGGATGTTGACAGCTTTGTAGATCAGCTGAAGAGTGAGGGTGAAAAGATTTCCAATTTGGCACCAGGTAGTGGACAAAATAGTGCGGCTGTAGCTAAAAGTAAAATCGCTTCTGAAATACATACTGATAGGTAAGTGCACCTTTTACTGATTTTTTTTATTTCTTAAACCTAATTTGTGATTTTATTACTCAGCGTTCACCTCAAGATGGAGGACAAACTCACTGTACGTCTGGGTCGTGATGGTGGCTTACAGCAATTTGAGTTATCTGGTTTGTTGACCTTGCGTATATCTGAAGAAAATTTCGGACGCATCAAAGTGCATTTAAATAACAATGATACTCATGGTATACAATTACAAACTCACCCAAACGTGGACAAAGAACTTTTCAAAACACGTTCAATAATTGGATTGAAAAATCCAGCTAAACCATTTCCATTAAATACTGATGTTGGAGTTTTGAAGTGGCGTTTCATTACGCAGGATGAAGCTGCAATACCTTTGACAAGTAAATACATATATTCATATCATACACTTTTACTATGTTGAATCCACTTATGAGTAAATAATTTTTTCCGTTTTTGCAGTCAATTGCTGGCCATCTGAAAACGGCGAAGGTGGCTGTGATGTTAATATCGAATATGAATTAGAGGCACAACATTTGGAGCTGCAGGATGTGTCGATAACTATACCATTGCCGTAAGTATTACAGATACACGCTATACATCTTTTTTTGTATTTGTTGAAGTAAATTCTTAAGGGTAATATGTATAGCTTGCACAAAATCACTTACAAGATATATCTCAAAAACTACATTTTTTTGCTATCCTATTTCAATCTACTAAATTCTGTTTACAAACAGCATGAATGTTCAACCATCTGTTGCTGAATACGATGGCACTTATAATTACGATCAACGCAAGCACATACTTCAATGGAATATTCCTATTATTGATGCTAATAATAAATCTGGCTCGATGGAATTCAGCTGCAATTCTTCTATACCTGGCGATTTCTTTCCATTACAGGTATGTAGTAAAAATTTATATCTTAATCGATTGTCATTTGCAAACTGTTTTTATGCGTCCATATCGTAGATATGATTGTTCCTTTGTGTGCATAATTAATCTAAATTTTTTTGTGTTGTCACTACATCCTTTAGGTGTACTTTGTATCCAAAACTCCATATGCTGCGCTTAAAGCCACTGATGTATTACTTGTTGATGATGACAGTCCAGTTAAATATTCGAGCGAAACTATGCTATTTGTTGAGAAATATGAAATTGTATAAGTTTTTATATACTGTTAAATTGTATTGTCTTAGTAGTAGACGCATTACAAACAATAGCATAGACAACTTTTTGCAACAATATTTTTCATATTACTTCCCTAAAAAGCGGATTTTACCAAACTGTTATACGACATGTTAAACTATTTTTCTAACTACTCATAGTATAGAGATATTTATTTTTGTGCTAGTAAAAATGTAATTTTGGCAAAAGCAAAAGTAAGATTTGAATTAATGCGTGATCTCTTTGCTTTTAATAACACAATATGAATATCAACTAGCAATATACATAAGTATCGTCACTCCAAACATATAATTTTACATTAATCTGATTTTTACCTTCAAAAATAAATGATTGTTAGTTGTTCGAAACAATGCAATTATTGCAATAATTTGTAAAGCAAGTACATGCGTAAATACATAAATAAATATACATATAATATAGGCTATGAAAACAGGTTCTCTTTCTTCCAAACATATGTAGGTACGTTTTAGGGCGATCTTTGGCAAAGCTACTGCTTTTAAACAACTTTTGAACTTATGTATATTTTTTTTGTCTTTGGAATAAGCTTTACTTTTAATTTTAGCATCTTGTGCAATGCCACAATCATAGTTGGTTTCATAAGATGCATATAAGAGCTAAGCATATTACAATATCCAGATCGAAGTTGTGTCAGAGTAAGCGCGTCTTCTTGCGAAGTCTGCTTTCCCCAACTACGTGTTTCGTATATGAGCCTTGAGAACGAGGTTCGCTGGAAATTTTTCTGGCGTAAGATTTCACCCTACCGAGTGTGCACGAGGCTGAGGGCCTTTTTATGCCCCGTTCGTTCAGACGGCTGACTTCCTGTGTGCCGAATCTCTTTGGAGATGTCCCTTAGAGTCATAAGACTCGGAGCAGCAACCATCAGTTGTCTGTGCGGATGCCGAGATCTCTGGGAATTTAAGGGAAACTATTCAGCATTTCATTGCTTTCCCTTTGGGGCAATCCATAAATAAGTAAGGCTCATTTTGATGCTGGCCACCTTGGGCAGTGATCGATGTTGATGGTTCTTTGCCGGATATAGATCCAATAAGTTCTGATAAAAAACAACATTAACGTATTAGCCGACCATCTCAGGAACGACGGAATTTTAACACATTGAACCTTCTAAGCCACCCCGCCTTCCAATCATTAGAAACTAAATATGTGTATGATGGATTCATATTTGTAAGGGAATTCTCCTCGGGTATGCGAGGTTCACAATAGGGTTGGACAATCGGGTTAGGGGGTTAGAATATACCCGCCGTAGGTATGCCTCTGTGTGTGATTTGTGGGTACGCCTGTCGTAAGAGGCGACTAAAATACCAGATTCAATGGGTTGTGTAGCTAGGGTTTCCAGACCGAAAATGTCGAAAGGAAGAGGAGACTAAAATACCAGATTCAAGGGGTTGTGTAGCGCAACCCTTCAGGTTGCCAGCGCAATATATAGCTTCTCCAAACCCCATTGTCAACTTCACCTATCCGCGGCGAATCCTGTTTCACTAACATACGAGGCTCTGGCGACCCCAAGCTCCTCATGGAAGTTGGGGTGGGGAGGGAAGGATGGGCTGAAGGTTTAACGTGGTCATATAAATGGTTCCCGAGATGGTCGGGCTAGTATCTTAATGGTGCTGTTATCGGAGCGTACCGGAACTGTATCCGGCAAAGGACCATCACATCGATAACACTCCGCAAAGCCTTCGGGGATCAACCTTATCGCTACAACAACAACATTGATTTATTCACTCATACAACAAAAAAATAAATCATAAATAAAATTCCATGAGATAAAACAAAGATCTGCATGTGGTCATAACAATCGTTCAACTCGATAACACTGGCCAAGGCCTTCGGGGAGTGTCCTTATCGCTACAACAACAACAAGCTGTAGCTATAAAGCTTTGTATTGCTCTTATCAGCCATTTTGTGCCGTAAGTTCGTCTATAAATCCGTTGAAAATGTGTTAGAAGCTCCGCAACTAATCGGATTGTGTACTACTTATCCACAATGACTAATCGGACATTTTTTTCCTGTTTTGGGAACTGAATCTTTCAATTCCAATAAATGGCAAGAGGACTCTTAAATTGCCTCTTAAAACTCCAGGGGCCTACTCTGTATTGCGATGCGAAAGGCAGTGCGATGCGAAAATAAATTGCGATGCGAAAGGTAATTGGAATTCTGTAGCGCTATCGCATCGCTAACAATGTCCCTTTTTTATTTTTCGCTAATTTTTTGCTTGAGTATGCATCACTGACCAAACTCAAAGAAAGAGAACAAAAGAAACAAGGCGATTACAATTTCGGCAAACGATTAATTTTTGTTGAACAAATTAAAAAAAGGATTCTGTAGCATTATGGAACGATTTAAATGAAGAAAGGATTGATTTAAATGAAGAAATCCTCCCAGTTCAGAAATTGAACTGGAAGAAGTGAACGTGATAAATACAGAAAACGTGGAAAATCATAGAATGGGAAATATTGCTAGTTGTATCAGAGAACAAATAAAAAATGACATGATTTCAAATAGAAATGCTTTATAAAAAAGTGGTTTCGATTTAATCGTTATTTATTTATGTATTTTAAGTCCACTAGGATTACAAATTGTTGCTTTTGTGTTTGTTTTGTTTTTTTAGTTGTCCTATATATTTTTAAATGAATATAAAGATATCAATTTATAAAATCATCAATTAATACCTACACATTTGAACAATGCGAATGCCTATTACTTGTAGCAAGAAAAATGCGAAAATGAATGCTGTTTGACATTCGCTTTCGCTTTACAGAGTGCCGGCAATGCGAAAAGGGGGAAAAATTGCGAATGGGCTAAATGTGAATGCGAAAGTCAAAATATACATGCGAATGTCAAGATACAGAGTACCGATTTTGCGATTTCGCGTATTTTTTCTTTCGCATCGCAATACAGAGTAGGCCCCCAGGTTAACAAACGTATAAGGGTAAAATACTTGCAACATGTAGATGTGCCTAAGCAGCTAACACATGTTACAAAGTAAATAACCGTCGCACAAAAGTTTCCTTTAATAATTTCTTTTATGTAAATCCGTATTAGGAAAAAGTTGACAATTTATATAATGCGTCTTGAACTCCTTCTCTTGCGATTGAATCGTGAAGTACAACAATTACAACAATTTCCACAATTATACACGTGTACACCATCAAATAAAACAGCTGACCAATCCTTCACTAATATCAAGGCCATCCGAAAGTCAGATTATATGTATATACGTCAACAATATGCAAACATGACATGAGCACAAAATATTCAAAATGTTGATAAATAATGATATCTTAAGCGGCAATTACCGACCAACGTCTGCCGTACGTACGGACGTTTGTCGTACGAAACACGTTTGACCGAACCCTCAAGCCCGTAGGAATCAATGTGTGCGTCTGTGTACATGTACATAACATATTTATGTGTGTATTGTTTACAGATAAGCAATGTTGCCATTGACCATTTTGCATGCATGTTTATGGAATCATCAACTTTTTCCAATTTAATTTTTGATGTGGTAAAAGGCTGGAATTAATATTAAATAAATATAAATAGATTACATATTTATAATCTGCACTTTTACATAATTAATTCGAATTATTTTCACAATTTTTCAAACTTTAATTAGGTGTTTTTGCATAAAACTGCAGACGGTCAAAAATTAGCGCACAAAAGTTTACTAGGCAACTCTGTCTAGTGAGAGAGCGATCAGCTGACACGTTCTTACGGAAAAAATCAAAATTGTTTTGATTTCTACGTTCCGGGCTACGTACGTACGGGCGTTGCACGTCGGCGAGTTTTCGTTTACATTGCACACTCATAAGATAGGTCGTGTCAGCTGACACGTTTTTGGTACGTACGTTCGTCAGTAACTGCCGCATTAAACGTTGCATGGCAGGTATACAAAATCTTCCATTGGAAAGTTGTTTGATGGTCTCAAGAGTGAGCGGCATACAAATTAAATGAATATCTTTCAATCAAAGAACACAAAAAATTCAAAGATACATACTTTACATGAAAAACCCTTATATGACATAAAATAACTTTAGCTATCAAACCTATAATGAATATATATTAATTATATATATATGTATATTATTTTTATTTATTAATTTTTTTTTCCACTTTTTTTTCTGAAAATTTTATATCTTAGTATACATCCCGGATACCGGTCCACCTCCGGGAGTAACGGCGACTTGCTGCGGCATGGGGCTCTACCGCAGTCGACCGCATTGTTTCCCCTATCCCTTTAACTTCAGGCTGCCGAACGGTCTCACCTTAGTAGGCAGCTAACGAACAAGATTTGAAATGAGCAACAAAAACCTGGCCTCGGATCCCTGCCCGGGTAAAGATGCCGCCTTTGGACTAGGCATTAAAAAAGTCAACAATTCGTCGGGAACCGCACAGACGGCGCCGACCAGGCCTTCACGGCAACAAAAAAAAAAAAAATCGTCGGCCACCTGTGCAAGCTAGCGGAAGAACTAAACCCCTTGAGGGCAAGTCCAATTCCGCAGCAGCCGGCAAAGCTAGCCCCAAAGAGGGAAAGCAACGTCCGACTGAGCAAGCACAGGAGGCCCGTCCAACGCCCGTACCGGGCACCTCTTGTCAGCAGGTGGCTGGTAACAGCACTAAATCCTCCACGGACAAAAGTACTGCCTCCACCGCTGCAAAGCTACCTCGCAAGCCGGCTGAACCCCTTGAGGGTTCCAAGGCAAATAAGCGAATCCCGACATCGGTCCGCAACCAGCGGAACATTCGCAATGCCGTCAAACTCGTTGAGAAACTTGGCAACTCTCCCAGCGACAAGTTGACGGCAGAGCAAAAAAGTTCTCTGGCCTGGGCCAGGAAGATTATTGCTGCCAAGAAGAGCAGCAACAACAACCCCATCCCTTCCTCTTCTGCCTCCAAACTAACTTCTGACCCGAAGATGCCGGCCCTTAAGAGACAAAGGTCCATGGGAAATGCCTCGAGCGATCCCAAAAGGCACCGGCCTTCGACCTCTACTCCCCCTGCCCTGACCAAAACCTTCAGCGAAGCGGCTAAGGCCAACTTTACGCTGGCGGTTTTGAACCGCGGTCACCCGGATGGGAACATGACCCCGGATAACTGGAAGGATGTCCTTAACGGCCTTCTCAAGATCTTTAAGGACATCATGACCAAGCATCCGGGGCCGGCTCCCACTATCCGTGATGCCGGCTGGTACCAGGGTAGGGTCAAGCTTGTTTCCTGCGCCGATGAGCGCTCGTGCAAGCTCTACAAACTCGCCATAGCTTCGCTAGGACAGCTGTGGCCTGGGGCCAGGTTGGATGCGGTCGGTGTGGAAGAAATTCCGAACAGACCGAGAGCCTGGGCCTGAGTCCCAGACGGCATAGCGGATCCTGGCGAGATCCTGGATACTATTGCGGAGTCGAATCCGGGGCTACCTTCGAGCGATTGGAGAATAGTCCGGGTCGGCGAAACAAGGGCGAAGCAGCGTTATGTTGGTTTCATCATAAACGAGGCTTCTCTCCCTTGGCTTGACGAATGTGGTGGAGTATTAAGCTACGGCTTCTACTCCATCACGTTGAAAATTCGACGGGATGGTGCGAAGGAGGAAACACCGGACGAGGGTGAGCCTGTACCTCAGGGCGAGGGGTCAGACAGAAACACCCCGAGTGGATCTGCTGCCCATGGCACTGGGGAAGGGACCGCCACCGCGCCGGAGGATCTGGTGATCGGGGATACCGCATCGAGTGAATCCGCAACCGCCACAATGAATCTCACGGACCCATGCAACACCTTGAGTGGACATGGGGCCGATATCGAACTGGCACGCAGCACTCCGGATGCCGAGAGCGATACACTCTCGGTATCTGAGTTTGCGGGTCAGTTCTTTACGGGAATGGACGAGCAGCTTTTGCTGGAATCCGACCCGTCCACCTTGAGTGGACATGGGGCCGATATCGAACTGGCACGCATCACTCAGGATGCCGAGAGCGATACACTCTCGGTATCTGAGTTTGCGGGCCAGTTCTTTACGGGCATGGACGAGCAGCTTTTGCTGGAATCCGACCCGTCGGATGCCGAATTCGACGATACTATCGTAGAGGAGGCATCTGACGATGCGGATCAGCAGAGGATGGACGTCGATGCCGCAAACGAACCGTAACGGGCGCGCAGGTACTGCAGATAAACCTGCACCATTCTAAGGCAACCTCGGCTGCCCTAATCTTATGCCTCAGCACTACGTATGAGGACGTCGTTCTAGTCCAGGAGCCTTGGGTCGTTGGCAGCAAGGTCTGTGGACTCTTTTCTAAGGATTACCGGCTGGTGACACCGCCCGTGACAGGTAGAATCAGATCTTGTATTCTAGTAAAGAAAAATCTAGTATTTATTTTAATATCTCTTTTTAGCGACGAGGACTTTACCTGTATTAGCCTCGAGCTACAGGGCAAACAATCTGGCTGATGTCCGCATATCTATCGCACGATCGCCCAACTTCTGTGCAGGACCGGCTCTGCAAAGCGGTACGGGAGGCCCACAGTAAAGGGTTCCCGATAATAATTGGGGCCGATGCCAATGCACATCACATTGCTTGGGGCTCTACCGACATTAACAGTAGGGGTAGGTCTCTTTTTGATTCTATTATAAGTAACAATCTAAGTATATGCAACTCTGGATACAAACCAACTTTCATCACCTCAAACAGGAAGGAGGTTCTAGATGTTACTCTAGTTTCTGGGGCATTCTCTGACCTTGTCAAAAATTGGAGAGTTTCCAACGAAAACTCCCACTCTGATCATATGTATATCATTTTCACTCTGCTCTTGCGTACACCGCCTAGGGTGGCTTACAGGAATGGGAGACGTACGGACTGGAACCTTTATAAAAAAGTCCTGTCCCTTACTCTCCTAAAGAACGCTTCTCACGGTAGGCCGAGCCTACCGCTAACAACTGATGAAGCGCCTCCTTTAAGCTGGAGACATTGGTGCTTTATCGGTAACCGTATCGGGAACCTTTTAACAGCTGATTCGACCAACCTTATGAGAATCAATGCAATCGATTATTGGTGCCGCTAAGGTCGTAACCGTATCGTAGCCAACCAATTGGGTTTTGGTCTACCATCGTAACGATAAACAGCTGATTACGTTAGGGATACGGATACAGCGATACGACATACGGCACCAATGACTCCGGCTTTAGACACAACATTTGCGTCAAAAATAGAAGAAGCAGTAGATCTTATCACCAAATCTTGTAACGCTGCCTTCACAGTGGCCTGCCCGGAGATTAAGGTGAGGGGTAAAAAGAAACCCTATTGGTGGAACCAGGAAATCTCCGAGCAGAGGAAAAACAGCAGAAAACTCTTTAACTAGGCTAAGCGCACGGGAATCTGGTCCCATTATAGGGAAGCCTTAAGATCTTTTAAGAAGTTAATCCAGAAGGCCAAAAGGGACTCCTGGAAGAACTTCACTAATGACATCGAAGAAGTCTCAGAGGCCAATCGCCACTTCTAGTACGGAAATTCTCGAAACCCTGATCAGCACTCACTTTCCGGGCTGCAGATCTCAACCATACATCTTAAACACGCAATCTAACCCAGTGCCATTTCAACCCCAGGACCACATTGTAAGCGAAAAAGGAGTTATCTGGGCACTCAAGTCCTTTAAACCCTTCAAATCTCCGGGAACGGATGGAATATTTCCCGCTGAATTGCAAGCTGCAAGCGATCTTATAAGCCCGCTGCTAGCTAAAATCTACAAGGCTTGCCTCAACCTGGTCTATATCCCCACGGAATGGACCAAGGCAAAGGTAGTCTTCATACCCAAAGGAGGCAGGATATCGGGCAACAGTCCAAAAGATTTCAGACCAATAAGTCTGACCTCATTCCTCCTAAAAGTTCTAGAACGATTGCTGAACGCCTACATTAGACGATCGGCAAATAAGGCACTAATCTCCAACAACCAACACGCCTACTCTAAGAGCAAATCCGTAGAGACAGCTCTACATACATGCTATCACTACTAAGATAGAGAAGGGTCCTGCCTTTAAAGAATTTACGCTGGGTATCTTTCTCGACATAGAAGGAGCCTTCAACAACGTTCTCCCAGCAGCGGTCACAAAATCTCTACGTTCTTTAGGGGTGGAAGAGCCTCTTGTGAAATTCGTGGAGCTCCTTCTAAACAAGAGAATCATTATCTCTGAGCTGGGCAGCTCATCGTTAATAAGGTATACCAACAGAGGAACCCCCCAGGGGGGCGTTCTTTCTCCTCTACTGTGGAACCTGACGGTGAACGCTCTGTTATCTATACTACAGCCCATCGGATGCCAAGTCATTGCATATGCCGACGACATAGCCTTGACAGTTACCGGCAAACACCTTCCGGTGCTTGGCGAACTCTTGCAAAATGCTCTTAATCTAACAAACACATGGTCTATGGAATGCGGACTCAGCATCAGCAGTGAAAAAACTGAGATGGTGCTTTTTACCCGCAAACGCAGTATACCGGAATTTACCCTCCCGTCCCTAAACGGGAAGGAAATCAAAATCTCTACCGAGGTTAAATATCTCGGAGTTATTCTAGACAGCAAGCTTGACTGGAAGCGAAATGTGGAGGAACGATCCAGGAAAGCCACAATGGATCTACGCTTGTAAGTCGGCAATCGGAAAAAGGTGGGTCTCCAGCCACGCATAGTCCATTGGATCTATACGGCGGTGGTGAGACCCATACTCTTCTACGCCGTCACCGTATGGTGGACGGCACTCGATATCGAATCTAACAAGAGTAAAGTAACGAGAGTGCAGAGGATGGCGGCAATGCTCACCAGCGGTGCCCTTCCCTCCACTCCCACCAAAGCTCTTGAAACCATATTTATTCCTTCTCCCAACTGATCTATATGGTAGATACTGTGCCTCCTGCAACGCGGCGAGGCTCAACGCTATCGAACCATGGAGGGATTGCAGGTTTGGTCACACCCGGATCCTGAAGCAAGTCCCCGAAACCTTCTTGAAATTGGACCATACAACATCGCCCCCTTGCTGGGACAACAAATTTTCCACAAGAATCCCAGAGAGGAACGAGTGGACAAACGGCGTGGAGCCGGGATCACACGAAATCTCCGTTTTTACAGATGGCTCTAAACTAAACAACAGAGTCGGCAGCGGGATATTCTCGGAGAAGCTCAATCTAAGCGAGAGCTTTCGCCTACCTGATCACTGCAGTGTTTTTCAGGCTGAACTCATAGCTATCTGGGAAGCAGCCCGCTATCTTGCTAACCTGCAGGTAACCAATTCTATTTCAATTTTCTCTGACAGCCAAGCTGCCATAAAATCCCTGCAATGCAGTAACACCTCGTCACTAGTGGCATTGAAGTGCAGAGAAACCCTCAACAAACTAGCTGAAAATTGCAACCTAAGCATAATATGGGTTCCTGGCCACTGTGACATCTCAGGAAACTGCGCTGCGGATGAGCTAGCTAGGGAAGACACCAACTTGCAAACAACAACCTCCGCTAGTTGGGCCAGCCCTCCTCTAAACACTTGCAAATACCGCCTGCGATCTCTTTTCACGGATCAGGCAAACGCCAGATGGGCGAGGGAACCTACATGTAGTATATCCAAGCAAATCTGGCCTAAGCTGGATGAAAAGAGATCGCGATCGGTGATATTGTTAAACCGTATCTCTATAAGCCCACTAGTGGGCCTTCTTACAGGTCACTGTCTCATGGGCACTCACGGTGCCTATATGGGCCTGCAGACAAATGACTTCTGCCGCAGCTGTAGGGACGAGGAGGAGATAGAAAGCGTTGATCACTATCTGTGCCACTGTCCCGCACTGTCAAAAACCAGGTACCAATGCCTCCACAGACACTCTTGGGTGCCTTGCGGAGCTTGAATCTATAAACCCAAACGATATCTTGCGTTTCATTAGGCAAACGCGCTGGTTTAGCCTCACTGGGGTCTGAACTCTCCTCTTCTTCGAAAGTAGGGTAATAGGAAATAGGGGCCCCCCGCGTGGTAGCACAACGGGCCACAACGGCCTACGTGAGTCTCCGCTCGGACAGCGGAGGCAGCCACTCTAACCTAACCTAACCTAGTATACATTTTTACTTTAATATATAATAGTTATATATATTTTTTTAAAATGTAAATTTTTCTTTTCCAATTTTTTTTTTTAACTATTTATTGACTTTTTGATTATACATTTTTTTTTATTTATTTTTTTTTTTCCTTTTTAAACATTTACTTATTAGTTTAAAGTTTAATACATATTTAACATATGCCGCGAAATAAAAGTAACACATACAAAAAGTTAAAACAAATTCGAACAAAGTAAAATGCTTACAAGCAAAGCAATAAACCAATTATTTAATATCTTCTTACTTATATTTCTTTGAGTAATTTTCTTATATATATTTCAACATAAAATAATAACTATAGAACCTTGTCTAACCTTGTCTCATGTAAAAAGGATAATAAATCATTGTAATTATCCACATTCTTCATATAAAATAATTCACTTAATGTATTAAATTTATTGAAAATGTTATATTTGTTTCTCACTCCATCAAACTTGGAAATGGAAAACAAGACGTTCAGCAGTTTCTATAGTATTACATACATTACACTGATCTGAAATATTTGCTTTAAATTTGCTAAGATAATCTCTTCCATATGTACGTCCAATTAATAGTCTGTTCAATAGTTTAGTGTCATAAGTATTAAAATTAAACTTTTTAGATTTGAACCATGGATTTCTTTCTTTAATAGATACAAAATTTATTATATCAACTTCCCAATCTTTACATGAACCTAAATTTTCCTCTTTCAGCTCATACCAGAGAGCTTTGCTTATTCTCATGAGTGCTTCATTGGGTGTAAGATCAGTATTCAGAGTAGTACCAGTTGTTACAGCAGTTTTAGCTGCCAAATCGGCTTTTTTATTACAATACCCACATGGCTAGGTACCCAAATAACTACAATATCCTCAATATTTGAATTACTAATGATATAATGGATTTCAGCATTTAAAAATTGGTGGTTACATTACAGTTCAGAGCTTTTATGGCTTGTAAACTATCGCAAAATATACATACTTTTTTTAAATGATATTTAATTGAAATTATAATCGCTTGCCTAATGGCAACAAGTTCACCAAACATAGATGCATAATTGTCATTGAGATTATATAAATAAGAAATATTAAGTTCAGTATCATATACCGCACAACCTACTTTACTTTCTGTGACCGACGCATCAGTGGCCAATATCCGAAAACCTAAATTTTGATAGAAATTATATTTTTCCAAGAAAAAAGACTTAAGTTCAGTATTAGAGAATTGAGATTTAGAGCTGTGTAGCTCAGACGCAATGAATTTAATATTTGAATGTTTTTCAAAACTTATATTAGTATTAATTTGATTGAAAATATCAATAAATTTATAATATGTATTACTATAGCTTGACTTATTGAGTATGTTATTCTGTATATTTAATTTCAAATTCGGATTAATGAACCATTGTTTTACAAGCTCCTTTGCAGTAAGCCATATGGCCCTTTTAGCAGGTGAAAGTTCACAGGCTAACGCCTATCTCATGTAAATTGGAGTGTTGGGTGGAACCCCCAAACACCTTCGAAGGGTATCATTTTGTACAGTCTGAAGTTGCTTATTATATGTTTTAGGAAGATTCTCAAAAGTAGTATATGCATATTCCGCTTTAGATCTAACATAAGTTTTATATAAATTTAAAGCTGTTGAAGGTTTAATGCCATTGTTAATAGTAGTAAGTTTTTTAATCAGATTTTTAGCAGAAATATTATTTTTTTTTTATATAGGCTACCTGATCCTTGATAGTTGAATTAGAACTAACAGTTCTACCCAACCATTTAATGCTTACTACTTGTTCAATATGAGTACCATTGATTGATATATTAAAATTCTTCTTTATTTTTGACTTATACATAATTTTGGTTTTACTAATATTGAAACTAAGATGCAGTGAGTTACAAAGGCTACTTAATTTTTCTATCTTATTTTTCAAATTATATAAAATATTTTTTTCCTTATTTCCATAACAAACAATTGCAAGATCATCAGCATATTGAAAAAGCAAAGTATTATCATCATTAATGCTATGTAATTTAGCTGTATAAATATTAAAAAGTGTAGGCGATAAACAGCTACCTTGAGGAAGTCCATTATTTATTTCTACTGATTGCTTACCAAGAGCCAAGAGTAAGTACACGTTTCGAAAAAAAATTTTAAATCCAATTACATATTTTTAAATCGATATTACTATTTAGTAAAATAGAATGCAGTGTGTTAAGATTTACACAGTTATATGCATTAGATATATCAATAAAGCATATAATTACTTTTTCTTTATTCTGTTTTTTGTCCGCAATGAAATGAAGCATTTCATTTATACACATTGTGGCCGATTTTAATTTACGATATGCAAAACTTTTTTGTGGTATAATTTCATATTTATCAGATATCTTAACTATTTCTTCTTTCAGTAACATGTTTAAACTTTTAGCAACTACAGATATTAAAGAAATAGGACGAAAATTTCTATTATCCTCTAGATTTTTATTTGGTTTAGGAATATGTATAATTTTAATAATCCGCCAGCTATCTCTATATATATTATTTTAAAAATGAAGTTCAAGCTGTTTAAAAAGTTTATGTTTAGCTTCAGTTGAAATTTTTTTTATATTATCATATGTAATTTTATCAGCCCCACCTGCCGTGGATTTCTTTTTCTCCAAATGTGTAATAAATTTCTCAAACGATAACTCTAATTGATCATTAGAGATTTGTGTATCAATTAATGGAGCAATATCATTCATACACTGAACCGATTGATTTTTCAACAAGCGTAAATAATTGTAATTATTTTCATCATTCCAAATATCAAATTTATTTCCTTCTCTGCCATTAATATTCGATATAAATTTCCACGATTCTTTACTATTTGGGTTAGAATTTACTTCCTCAATTTTGCTTTAAAATTTTTTTTTTTCTCCTCTTTAACAGCAACTTTCCATTCATCAATTGCCTTTACTGCATCTTGTATATCAACTATTCTTTTAGTAAGATTCGCTTTTTTCCTTTTAGATAACAAAACTCTATATAAAGTACTAAGCTTTTCACACCACCATGTTTTCGGGGTTCGTTTTACTTTATTCAAATCAATAGTACATTTTTTCCTAGCACCACAAAAGGCTTTTTCAAAAGACTCCAAATCAGCGAAGGTTAATTCATTTAATGCTTTTTTAAATTTATGTTGAGATATAAAGTAGTTAGGTTTTCTTTCCATATTAGGTATTTCTACTACAATGGGAAGATGCCTACTTCCTCCAACATAAGCCTGATGACAATACCACTTTACATATCTATTCATATTGGTGAATGATAGATCCAGAACCGATCCACCACTGGGAAAAGTCTTAGATCCATCATTCAAACATCGTAAGTTAACCCTATCAACTTCATTGGCCAAAATTTTACCCTTTGGATATGTAAAATTATCACCCCATCTAGAGTTACGCGCATTAAAATCACCTATTAAAAATACATTTTCGTACCTACTTAGAAAATTCAGTAACTTACTAATTTCATGGTACATATGGTTATATTTTCTTTTAAATTTATAGTTTTGGCAATAATAATATCCAACTGCGTTCTATAACTAACTCTTTTATATTTAATGTTCTTTTTAAAACCAATAGCCACACCTGCATATCCATCAGATCTTGTTTTTTTAATCAAATTAAAATTTATAAGATTATGATTGATAATTTGTTCATCATGCGAGAAAATCTCTTGCAGACAAACAATGTCTATGTCATACTTGTTGTTAAATATATCTACATAACTTTTATTAGCTTTAAGACTTTGAATATTATACTGGAGAATCTTTATCATGACTGCCATTATTAACAAAAGAAGAAAAAGAAAGTCTACTATTAACATCCTGCTTACACATATTTGAAATTAGCTTAACCAATGGTTCATCTTCATTTATTTTGAATTTTTTAATTAGCAAAGTTATAAGTTTCTCAATTTCGCCAACTCTGTTCCAATTAGTTGTTTTGAACACAGTTTGAGATGACTATTTTCTTACTATCTGCGGTTTCTAATCTTTGTACATTTTGTTGCATTCTATTAGATAATTCTATATATTTCTTATTTATTAAGGATGTTTTAAAAAGTTCCATCAAAATTTTGAATATTAGAATCCATATATTTAAGATCCTCTAATACTGGAAGTTGACTGATATTTTTTATTGCATGTCCATATGTTTCATTGACTTCTCTCCTGAAAATTTTTTTCCAAGTCTTTATTTTCGTAATTTTCTTCTAATTAAGCCATTTTTGACAATTTCTGTTATTTAACGAAATGTGTCCCTCCACTCCACATAATATGCATTTATTTGTATCATTGCATCTGTTTTCACATCCTCCTATCTTCCCACAAATGATGCATCTCTTCTGAGATTTACACGCTAACTTTGTGTGCCCCAACCCACCACAATTATAGCATTGGCGCACTTTCGGAATATAATGTTTAACCTTCAGCATAACACAAAAAATTTTAATGAATTCCGGCAACTCGCTGCATTCAAAAATGATCTTTACAGCATACGTTGGTAAAAATTGCTCAGAATTATTTGGATCTCTTCTTGTAATTCTGGCAGTTTCCATAACTTTAACTTCTGATTCAATATTTTCCATGATATCAGTATTCGAAAATTCCAATGGAATTTGAGTAACTACTCCCACAGTTTGTAACATATTTCTTGATATAAAAGCTCTAATTTCCTTTTCTTTCAGGTCTTTATTCTCTAAGCACTGATTAGCTCTCTGATATGAGCTGAAAGAAGCTTTATATAAAAAACGTCCAACTGCAATTATGTCTTTAATACCTATTATATTAAAATTTAAAATCTTTTAATAAAAAAAAGACCATTTTTCACCGTTTCATTATTGAACAAAGAACTTTTTGAAGTATCAAAAAGTACCAAAAACTCCCCTTTATGATTTTCCTTATACATAACTGTATCTAACTGCACAACTGTATTCATTTCATTATCATTCATCCCTATATTTTGCATATTAGAATCTTCAACAGTTACGGCTAACTGTACATTCGGTACAGTACCCTCTGATAGACTTGCATTTTCCACAAAATCTTTATTCAACTCATCTTTAGTATTTTTGTTGTAATTGTCTATACTTTTTTTTGTCCATATTTTTGTGCACATTTTTATTCTCTATAGTTTGATTTTGATGCGTTTTAGGTACACCTTTCGGTACAATTGTACCTTAAAACGGTATCTTGATCTGCTCTGTCCTAGTTTTTTTTTTTTAATAAGTCTTTTACCACTACCGTTATCTGTGTCACCACTGGCAATCTCACTATCTAAATTTTTTCCACTTTTTTGCCTATTTCACCTTTTAACCCAACTACGCACCTTTCTCTGAGTCCTCCCCTCCCAAAACCATTTTACAGAAGGATTGAACCCAGAAAAAAGCCCGTCTAGAGGTACGCGCACATTACGCTGCGCGACACGTAGCGGCAGCGGCGCCTCACAGAGCGACATATTTTGGCAATTCACATTAAGCGCCAATCGAGCGACACATTGCGGCAAAAGTTTGTGTTTATTTTTGTTTGCAAAATGGACGACACAGTTTTTGAAACTGTAATTATTTCATTTTTGTGCGAAGAAGAGGAAAGGAAAAGAAAAAGGTTGTGGCTCTAGGTCCAAGACATCTCATCCTCAAGATATGAGGAAGGAGAGTTCCACACTCTTTTGCCCAGATTGAAAAAAGATGGTGCAAAATTCTTTGCATGTATTCTTATGAGGCAATTCACACCTAGCGGCAGCAGCACTGCGCGACACTTCCCAACGCGGCTTTTTTGCCTAGTTGATCAAATGTGCCGCGCTGTGCCGGGTCGCGCAGTGCTGCTGACGCTAGGTGTGAATTGCCTCATAAGAATACATGCAAAGAATATTTTGTAGTGCTGCGTAGTGCAGCCTAATGTGGCCTTACCTTAATTCATCAGACACCGAAGTGTCATCCATTACACCAACTCAAATATAATTATAATAAATGCAAAAAGAGACTTACCCGTTAGACAAGGAATACAAACTTCCTTCTCATAAAATAACTTTTAACACACTTAAAGTTAATTTTATATACCAAAAACTAGCCGCTTCACTCGACACAAACAACTTTAAGTAATCCTTATCTTGATGATGATTTTCCTCATATATAAATGTTACTCCTTTATTATATGTTTTCTGTTCTGCGTCTTTCACTCTTGAACTCAATTTATTATTTCAACTATACGTGAATATTTAATCGATGTAAAATTTTTCAATCATTTGACCGCCATTTTGTATATTCTTAAAGCCAAGCAACAAAGACTTCCAAATTTTAAACTTTACACATTGACGAATAGAATTGAAGTGATCCCCGCAAGTATACCGCCGAAGCAGGAACATCGTTTTGTTAAAAATGTCGCCATAATTACACATTCGTTTAAGTGTAAAACGGTTTTGTGAAAAAGAAATGTGCTATGTAGAGTAAAATTTATAGATTTTGTTCAATTAAAATTAACTTTTTGTCTAATTAAAAAGGCATTCGTGTATAAAAAACATTAATAATATGTAACATTAAAATTGAATTTGTAGAAGATAATGGAGCTACAAAACAAGACTTTAAACTTTGTATAATGGAAGAAAAATGCTGTATGAAATAACGGAGCTACGAAACTGTAAAAAGAACAGTAATGCTACTTTCCTTCATCAATTGCCTTTACTGCATGTTCGATTAGTTCGATGTAACATTAAAATCGAAAATACTACTAAAAAAAATTAGTAATCTAGATAAATAAAACAGTTTAATACAAAATCTTCGCATGAAGCTACATGGATAATCAAAAGAGATATATCTATTACTCTGGATCTTTTTAAATTGTGTATGAATACAACTTGACATGAGACATTAACTGTAAATTGGAAAAAAATAAACTAAATTGGACAAAAGTACAAAGATTGGATACGATAAAAGTTTAATTTATTATAAGAACTATTCATATAACGGGGTAGAGATTATACCTTACATATAAATTGTGATAACATATAACTCCACAAAGGACAAAAAGTACAAGTAACGGGATTGAAAATACCCTTATCTATCTATTACACTGGAACTTTTTAATACTGTTTTCACACAGAAACTTAATGATCTCATTTCACCTGCTAATGAAATTGTAATTTTTTTGCTCACACAGAAGTAACTGCTCGATTAGTATGAAGGATTAGACACAATCATGGCGGAACGATACAAGGTGGGAGCATGGTGACATACCTACAAACAAAAAAAATTCCATGTACTTGTAAATTCGATGGACAAATGTCAAAATCGTACTGCGCTGGTAGTTGATGTATCAAATCAAATAAAAAAGGTTATAATCAGCTGTTCGATACGGCCACCTTGTATCGTTCCGCCATGCAGACAATGACATTTTTAAGCACTGAACACACCAAAAACTAAGAAGCGGAACGCTGCCAACAGAGTTGCATTGTGCTTTTGACTTCATTGGGCATTCGATTAGCTACTAATGAAATAATAATAGATTCCAATTTTGTAGGGAAGATTGAGCTCAATAAGCGTCTTAATGTAGAAAATTGCCTTTATTATTCAATAAGCCGTCTGTGTGAAAATACTATAAATTGTATATGAATACAACTTTGTATGAGACATTAACTATAAATTGGAAAAATATAAATTAAATTGGACAAAAGTATAAAGAGTGGATACGATAAAATTTTGTGACAATATATACATACAAGTTTTTTTGTTTTTGATGGGAATTACACAAAATGTTCGACTCAACATTTAGTATGAAATCTAATACAAATAAATTAAACATGTTATAAAAATTTAATAATCACATGAATAAAATAAATTATCACATATGGTACCAGCTGGATTATTTAATAAATCAACACGACCCATGAGTAACCACAAAAATGAGCAGTTATGAATACATACATATGCATTATTCACATGGTCAAACTTAATGTGACATTAAATTTTTTTTAATTCATCTACATAAAGTGACTAAATTAATTTAACAAATCAACACAACACATGATGACTATTAATATTTTTTACAATGGGAGGATTCCTGAGGCTGCTGGCTTGGGCATGATGGGGGTACCACTTGCTGGATGCGAGTGAAATTATTATGCATACATAAAAAGATAATTCATGATGAATTGCAAATGTTGAAAAAGCACATGGCAACAAGCCATATATTTAGCAATTATAAGGAGAAAATTTGTGCTACGGGTTTTTACTTTGCGAAATATGTTAGTTGCTTATGCTCGTCTAAATGTTGCAAGTATATTACCCTTATACGTTTGTTAACCTGGCGATATAAGAGGCAATTTAAAAGTCCTCTTGCCATTTATTGGAATTGGAACATACAATTCCCAAAACTGGAAAAAAAGAAGTGACCCTTATAATTAGAAAATTAACGATGTAGTCCCGAAACTTTCTTTGTGTACAACTAATATATCGATTGTTACTCACTTATCGATAATGTTTTGCCCGTGTGTTATCCGTCAAATAAACCAACTCACAGCTGATTTGTAAATTGCAATTTGCATTCAACTAAACAGCAAATTAACAATAAAATATGGAACAACAATTAGAAAAAGTGCTTAACGAATTGTAAGTATTTATTCAAAATGCATATTTACATGTTTCCTAATATGTGCTCCACATGCAAATATGAATGCAGTGCCTCACAGCCGGAGACAGTTGGTGTATTGCTGGCTAATCGTCAGGGACTATGTTTGGGCGGTAAGCATTTCTTTCTTTAGTTTACAAGTTAAAACTGACAAACTACAATTTTTCGGAATCAGCAAATGGTAAAATAAACCCAAATATGTCTGGTATCGCGATGGCTATCTCAGAACAAGCATGCAAGTTGGAACCCAATTTAAATCCACCAACAATTTGCCTGTACAGCGGCAACAAGTAAGAAAGAAACATTTGTTTTATATGGTACAATGAAGTTTGCATTTATAACTCGAATCATTCGTTTATTTTTTTGTAGGCGTTGCATCATAAAAAAAGATGGCGAACTGACTGGTGTTATTTATAAACAAAAACCTAATTAAGTGCGCAATACTTGGTGCTGTGCCGTTTTTATACATTCATATATATCATTCGAATCCATGCGAATCGTCAAATCTGTATATTTTGTAATCGAAAGCCAATTTTTGAGTCGTAATCTTGCAACATAAGGAGTAAGTCTACACAACAGTCAGACACAATATTTTACAACTTTTACGGTGTAGAACATCGTACTAACAATGAGGCCCATGTGTTAGGTCTTCTAATTTAGTGCAAATATTAGCATAATAAACATAAATACATATATTAGTACATAACAAAATATATATTTTTTTCTGAAATGTCTTATCATCCCGTTTCTGCGTTAGCCACGTAATAACCTTTTATGAAAAAAACACGTTATTTTTTTTTTTTTTTTTGTAAAAACGCCCACAAGAAGGCAAAGCACAAATCATATCACAAATCAAATCAAAAGGTGATTTGATAAGGAAAAGCTCCGTAAGGAACAAGAGGGTGGGGCATGGCTCAATTATATGGTTGGCTCATCTCATGAGCTGATTTTATTTTTTTCATTTCATTGGCATAGGGATTGTGAAAGGAGATGTCAAACACAAAATGTAAAATAAAATAAAAATAGTTTCACATCACTAAGTTATTTTTATAGTAAATGCATCTAATTTAGCGCATTATTTTCCCACAACACACAAGAATTGCAAAGTTTTTTATGTTTTCTCCATTTCATCCGCTTAACACAAACACGCAGTTTTGGACAATCTGAATAAAGGTATGTTGTTGCTGTAGAGATTAGTCAACCATATAATAGTTGATAGCGTGATGCCAACCTGGTCATATTAAATCGTTCTCGAGAGAGATAGATTTTGAGGTGCATACCTATGTCATATATATGGCCGGCCTAGTTGTTGTTGTTGTAGCGATAAGGTTAATCCCCGAAGGCTTTGGGGAGTGATCGATGTGATGGTCCTTTGCCGGATACAGATCCGGTACGCTCCGGTACCAGCTCCATTAAGGTGCTAGCCCGAACATCTCGGGAACGATTTATATGGCGACACTAAACCTTCAGGCCATCCCTCCCTCTCCACCCCAAAGTTCCATGAGGAGCTTGGGGGTCGCCAGAGCCTCGTCTGTTAGTGAAACGTGCTTCGCCGCTCGAAGGTGAGGTTGACAGTTGGGTTGGAGAAGCTATATATTGCGCTACACAACTTGAAACCCAAGGTCGGCCTAGTGTACCTGAATGGTACATCTTACCGGAACGTAAGGGATCAATATCGGGCAAAGGACCATCAACATCGGAAGACCTTAAAATCTTGGGGAGGGCCCCTATCGCTACAAGAAGGAGAAGCACATTTATCTTTTGTAGATACGTAGGTAATGCAGAAACGAGACGCTATGCATTCCTACTTACTACGAATGCTAGCTCAAACGTTAAGGGTTAAACACGCATACATATTTACGTAGATAGTCTAATAATGTTTTAAAAAATCTAACAGTGATATTATTCTCCAGCTTCAACTTACCCATGCTGATAACGACCTAGTTCCAGACTTCAAAAGAAGGTGAGACATTCGAAGCCACAGTCATTTTCGCAACAATGAGTCACCAAGGTAAGATACTATCCCAAGTAAAGTTTTATCAGCAGCAATAAATCTATATCTGGAACACTTCGCTAACGTATTTTGTTCTTTAAAAAAATGTATTTTCGACAACATATCGGTTGCAGAGTGCAATACCAACCCATCTCTTATGCAGTTTCAAAAATGCCCTATATCATAAGGCCTTTGAAAAATGTCCTATTCCAGAATTTGTTTGAAAAACGCTCTAACTCATAATTTTTTCTCAATGACTTTATTTGAAGCCAGGGGCGTTAAGGTGTTTTTGAAAAAAAATCGTGAGATAGGGCGGCTTTCAACCAAATTCTGAGGTAAGGTGGCTTTTCAACAAATCCTGAAAAAAAAAGATTTTTTCATGAGTTTTCTGAGATAGGACGTTTATGAATCCCCAGTCGAGATAGAGTGTTGTTCCACTCATCTTCAATGCGGTCATACTAAATCGTTCCCGAGATGTTCGGGCTAGTACCTTAATGATGCTTGTTACCGGATCTATATCCGGCAAAGGACCATCAACATCGATAACACCTCCCAAAACTTTTGGGGAGTGTCTATCGGTACAACAACAACAACAGCTTGGCTAGATGGCTGCCTTTATCTCTGTGATGCTGATATTGTTTTTGTTGTTTGAGCCAAAAAACACTCCCCGAAGGCTTAAGGAGTATTGCGGTGTGAGTTCTTTGTCGAACTGTACGGGCTACACTGCGGCACACATTGGCTCAGAAGTGGAAAAACGTATATATATAAGAATTGTCAAACCTATTTGTTTCATATTTCAATTGGTGTTTCGAAAAAGGTTTCCGATTGCACTGTATATAATATTCAGAAAATATATGAGAAGTTATATATATTGCTTGTAGTGGGTTGTTGTTGTTGTAGCAGTGCTTCACCCCATCGAATATGTGCGGTCAGTCACAAATTGACATCGACCCTCTAACGGAAACCCAAGAAAACTCAGTTTCATAAGTAAGAGTTTAACCTACATACTGCAGTATCCGGACTGAAATTGTGCCAGAATAATGCGTGTCTCCCCGGGAAGTCTGCTTTCTGCAACTGCGAATTTCTGCTATTTGAGTCTGAGAAAGGGGTTCCCCGGGCATTTATCGGCAGACTTCTTCGACTCTTCGTGGACGTGGCTGAGGGCCTGACTGAAGTTGTGCCAGAATAATGCGTGTCTCTCCGGGAAGTCTGCTTTCTTCAACTGCAACTTTCTGCTTTTTGGGTCTGAAATAGGGGTTCTCCGGGCATTTATTGGGAAAGGACTTTTTCGACTCTTCGTGGACGTGGCTGAGGTCCTGTTTATGCTCATCAGGTCAAACAGCTGATTTATTATTCGCCGGATATCTTCGTAGTGCTTGCGAGACACAAGAAGACATCCCACGGCTGCCCTGAGCGCTGTGTTTTGAGAGGGCCCTCGAACCTGGGGGTATGTAAATTTTAATTATCGGAAATGCCCATCGAGTTAGCTATTCCAAGCCGTTAATCCGTTGGGCCCGAGTGATTCGAAAACGAAAATAAATTGATCGATGGCATGCATATCACATACTATGTTCTGAGTGTGACAACTCTTCGGACATAAGAAAAATATGTCGCTGAAAACCTGCTAACGAAACAGAAGGCTAATGATCTCACCCTTTGGCTCTCGCAGCCCGAGTACAATTTCCGACCTAATGATTTATCAGAGGTGAGAGAAAGGAAGGAAATTGTAAGTGTAAGGAGTTTCAGATAATGCTCGATAACAATGGCCACGTGCAGAGGGCGCTTGTGTTATGCTTGATAGCAAGGAAGATGACGGACGGGTTAGCGGGTTAGAATATACCCGCGGTAGGTATGCCTGTCGTAAGAGGCGACTAAAACACCAGATTCAAAGGGGTTATGTAGTACAACCTTTTTAGGTTGCCAGCGCAATATATAGCTTCTCCAACCCGATTGTCAAACTCACCGTGGCGAATCCTGTTTCATTAACAGCCGAGGCTCTGGCGACGCTGAACTCCTGATGGATCTAGGAGGTGGGAGGGCAGTATGGCCTAGAAGGTTTTATGTGGTCATACCAAATCGTTCCCGAGATGGTGGGGCTAGTACCTTTATGGCGCTTGTTACCGGAACATACCGGATCTGCATCCGACAAAGGACCATCAACATCGATAACACTCCCCAAGGCCTTCGGTGAGTGTCCTTATCGCTACAAAAACAACAACAACATCAGATAAGCGGCTCTGGGAGTGTTCGAGAGCGACGGCGAGTACCGAAGAAGATTTAATTATGAGCTGTACGAGAGATCAACATAGTCCAGCGAACTAAGTGTCTACGCTGGCTAGGCCATGTTATGCAAATGAAAGATGATGCTCCGGCTAAGAAAGTACTTTTATCGGAACCCGCCTACGGAGGCTGAGGAAAAGGGCGTCCCCCACTCCGCTGGAAGGACCAGGTGGAAAATGATTTAAATTCCCTTGGCGACCAATTGGCGCCAGTTAACCCTGCGAAGAAGCGACTTGTTGGATGGCCATTACCGTTTAAACGGCGAAGCGCCAATTAAGTAAGTAAAGTTACATCGACATACACCTCGTCGGCACCCTAAAGTACTAGGTGTGACGTTCGATAATGACCTACATTTCAATGAGCATGCAGACGCAATCGCACCTAAAGCTAACAGCCGCAAAAGACCGTAAAGACTCGCTGGTAGCATATGTGGCAAAGACAAAAAACCTTGATAGTTACTTATAATGCAATAAGTCATCCGATTATGTGCTACGCGTCCCCGATATGGTCACCGAGCTTTAAACAAATAAACTGAAGGAATATGCAGGCCTGTCACAGCACCGCGCTCAGAACTGCCATATGATGCATTCTTATAACCTCAAAACACGGAGCCAGGAATACTCCTCCTTGCTGTTAAATTTCTAGAAACCTGGGAATCCGGACAACTGATCGGAGAGGCCCCGACTTCTAGGGATGTAAGGGGACATCTCCGTTCGATATTCGGCACACAGGAAATAAGCCGTTTCAGACCCGACAAATGACCCAGGAACCAAGTTCTCAGAGTCCAGTACCCGAAACTCGCAGTAGAGGAGAGCAGACTGTCCAGGGAGACGCACGGCACTCTGGTACAACTTGGGTATAGAAACTGTAATAGGTTAAACTTCGACATACGCACTTTTGACCTGCACTATTTAAATTGGAATTTTCAATATGAAAGAAAGATAGAATGCGTAACGTTTGTAAAGTAAACTAAATGAGACACAACACCATCAACCAAACGGACATCCAACCAAGACTTCTCCCCTTCGTGCGTTTACTTTAGTACGATGCTGGAGAAGATAATTCTGGGCTTCGCTGGCTACGTCATGTCAAAAGTATAGAACTTCAGCTCAGAAAACATTCCAATCAGCAACAGTATAAGGAAGCACAGGAAGGGGGAGAGCTTCACTATATTGGCAGAGACGGGTATGAGAAGATTTGAAACCACCCTGTTGCACCCAGTTGGCGTCAGTTCACGCTAGGCTGGAATGATTGGTGTGATTTACTACGAGGAACGTTAATACAGTTAAACGGCAGGCGGGGCTAAGTTAGTATTTCATTTAAACTTGTCAGAGTCAAATTTGTGCCTCGTGAAACCACTATATTATTAAGTACTCCTTACTGCATCTATTATTACGCAACTGAAAGTGCCCTTATCGCAGGTGTCTGAATAAGAATTTTAATGTACTTCAGACAACAAAAGCGCCAAAAAGGTGGTTGAGTGAAAAATAAGTTGAAGAGCTGAAAAACTAAAAGTAGTCAAAAACGCAAATGCTTATGAAATTTCACCGATTCCTGTACATATAAGATGTCTAGTGGACATGAAAATATAAATTTAAGGGAGACGTCCGAATTTGAATGTGTGCTTGTGTTTAGCAAAGGAGTGCTCTAGCCCGATTAAGGGAGACGTCCGAATTTGAATGTGTGCTTGTGTTTAGCAAAGGAGTGCTCTAGCCCGATTAAAGGGCTAATTAAAGGTGACTTATAACCATAAAACCATAACCAGATAAAACAGCTGATCGAACCTACCTTATGGAAATCAATGTAATCGATTAATGGTGCCATACCATAACGCCCTAGCCACAACCATACCATAGCCAACCAATTGTTTGTTTTTTCGCCATATCCATAACCTAAAACAAGTAAAGGTGTCTTAAGTTCGGGTGTAACCGAACATTATATACTCAGCGGGAGCTTCAATTTCACATTTCATTTCAGAGAAATTACTTTTCTACATAACATGTGGCACTTTAAGGTTGGCCTTTTGACGCCAACCATTTTTTTTGGTATTGGGATATACTCACGCTTGGTCGTGGGTATGCAGCCCACTGTGCACACACACACACCACACTTACGCTAAACTTTTATTCTTTTCGGTTCTTCGCTTTTTGTTAAATAAATGAAATCGTTTTTTTAATTTTTTTAACACATAGTTTTTCTTTTATTCACAACTTAGTTCGATCAGTAAACCCTTTTAATTATAAACTAGTTTCCTTTTTGTACAACCTTATTTAAAACAAACTTTTAGTTATTCACGTATTTTATGTTCTCTGTCGACTGTCCTTTTAACTATACACAACTTATAACTTTTTCTTTTTCCTGATTTTTAATTTCGCGTCTGATGTGTGTGCCGGTATACTAGAAACTATTTTTTCAATCCGCCGGCTCAATTCAAAAAACGGTAAAATGTACCCACGCTGCGTTGCCATTTTTCCTATCGCTGAATGCCATTGCCACTGCTGAGTACAATTGGCATTGCTGTTCAGCAACAGCTGACGGCGATGCCACTTGCACGCAGGGGTGTGTTTTGTTGTGTAAAGGCGGGTAATACGTCAATTACACGGTTCAAGTATCCTTGTGCCAATTACCAATTTGCACAAGAATTTGCCCGGTGTATGCACTGGTTGCGCTATTTGCGCAGAGAACTGCGCTAAAATCAAAACGATTTGATATTTACGCATGTCTGCAAATATTGCACATGCTTTTTTCTTCGTGTGTGGTGAATCTTACACAGTTTACCTGTGGTTCCTGATAATATAACATCAGTAATTGTTGCTTAAAAATGTTAATATCGAAGGCGTAAGGACCATCTCTGGCTTGTAACTGGAATTCACACAAATTCAATAATACATACAATTTTTTTATACAATCAGAAGACATGTTTCATTTGTTGCGCTAGTTGAAATATGAATATTGCGCAGTGCTGCAATGAGTTGAGCTGGTCTTGCAACTAAAATATATATGTATACTATAAATACAATGGAAAATAAACGCTTTTGGTGCGAGTTTTTCGACTTATACTGTAAATTACCAGCACTGTGGAAAATAAATAGTGTTTGTTTATATAATTAGTGCCTCTTTTATACAATTAAAACACATGTTTCATTTGTTGCGCTACATTAAAAATGAATATTGCGCAGTGTTTTTGAGCCATGTGTGTCAAAATTTTCATTTGCACAAATTCCGTCGTTTTATATTTGCGCATGGCTTTTGTGTCATGTATGGGCCGTATAACGCAGTGCGGTTATACCACCCTTCCTTAGAAAAGAAGAATCTGACAAGTTGATCAGATTTTGTCATATTCTTCTTGTTCCTATGACTTTTAAATTGTTTTGGTTGAATGAATGTATGATATTAGGGTGTTCCTCCCCTTTTTTCTCATTCGTTCAATCAGAGCAATTTTTTCCTTTTACATATGAAATTTTGTTAATAATAATTCAATTACTTACATGTAATTTGTTTTCTAATTTCTATTGCACTAAATTAACATATTATATTCATTACAAATAGTGCGTGCATATTAACATTTGGTTTTATTGACATGCAAATTGAAATTTTTGTTTTCGTATATTAATATAAATTTTAATTTGAGATTTCATGATTCAATAACGGAGTAATGCAAATTTAAAATTAGTTACAAGCTAGTTTGTAAATTTGTATGAGAAAAAAATTTTCAGTTTACCTTGTTGATTCGGTTTTTGTGAACGGTTTTTTCCTTTTTATTTATTTCATCTAAAACCGTGACATTAACTCCATCAATTTTTGTGACTATATATGGTCCTTGGTAAATGCTTTCATGTTTATTTCTAGGTTCTTTTTGTATTACTACCTTATCGTTTATATTAATTGCTAACAGACGCGCCCTCTTATCATAAAGATCCCTATTTTTAATTTTATGTTTATTAATTAAATCTTTTGCTAATTTATGCGTTTTTTTAGTCTATATTTTACTTCTTTTGCATAATTTTCAACATTGTAAATTGGATCGATTTGTTCCTTTTGAACTTCATTTGGTAAGGTAACATTTCTACCGAATACTAATTCGTATGGAGTAAATCCATTATCAAAAACTGTACTAGGAGTTGTATTATGCAAAAATGTAAAATATTTCAAATAAACGTCCCATTCGGGGAAGTTATCATTTAGAAAAGCTCGTAAATATTAATTAAACACCCGATGGTTTCTTTCAATTGTACCTAGGGTTTCATGATGGTAAGCTGTGGAAAAATTATGTTCGATTTTTAGGAGTTTAGTTAATTCAGAGAAAATTTCATTTTTATATTCGGTTCCTAAATCGGTTTTAATTGATTTCATTATGCCATAAATGAGGATGAAGCCTTCAAAAATGGCTGTTGCGATTGTTTTTGCCGTCTTATCAGGGATTGATATTGTAACTAGGTATTTGCTTAAGTCGCACATAATGGTAACCGCGAACCTATTCCCATTATTCGACTCAGGCAAAGGTCCTATTGTATCTATAACTACGACATCGAAAGGTTTGCAGGGTGTTGGTGTAAGCACCAAATTTTCTTTGGTTTTTGGCTTGACTTTATTCAAAAGGCATTTTTTGCAATTTTTGACGTATGTGGCAATATCACGGGTCATACCTTTCCAATAATATTTTGTACGTATTTTTGCGTAAAGCTTTTTATTTCCGCAGTGACCTCCTGATATCGGGTCATTGTGGTAAATTTCCCTTAGTTTAAGTTTTTTGTCGTTGTCCATAACTGTTTCGACAGGTTCTATTAATAGTATTTGTAAATTTTTTAAAATTGAATTCCCTGTACTTTTAAAATTTGAAATAGAAAAATATTTAAATAACTGATCATCTTTTTGCCATTCTGCCTGCTTAATACTGTGTTTACCAGCTTCTTTTTCAAGCTTCAAAAGTAATTCATCTAATTGCATTATTTTGTTAGTACACACAATATTAAGTAACTCGAGTTTTTTATGTTTTAAATGCGCATATATTTTTAAATTGATTTTATCATTATCGTTGTCATGACATATTTGGCTTTTTATCATATGAATTTTCTTGGAAAAATTATATGAAAATTTGTCGAATACCTGTAATTTGACATTTTCTTCGTTTATGTCTTCAGCCGATTGTTGTAATTGTTCGTGAAATTTTCGTCATAGACCTCGTCTGTACTGCTAAAATTTGATTATTGGAATTTTTAAGTTCTTGAATTGAAATTCGCGATAATGCGTCTGCACCTACGTTAGATTTTCCTTTAATATATTCTATGGTAAAATTATATTCGGACAATTCCAAACGGATTCTGGAAAGTTTCGACGACGGATCTTTCATATTAAATAGATAAACTAGTGGACGATGATCTGATTTAACTTTGTGCCATAAATATATGCACGAAATTGCTTTATTGCAAAATATATTGCCAAAAGTTCTAATTCTATTATTGCTTTATTTTGTTCCGATTTGCTAAAGGATTTTGAAGCAAAAGAAATTGGCAAGTCGTTACCATTATGATTTTGATTCAGTATCGCACCACAACCTAACTTTGAAGCATCAACCGTAATTAAAAATTCTTTGGTGAAATCTGGATATTGTAAAAGTTTTGGAGAAATCAGACTTTTTCTTAGTTTTTCGAAAGCTAACTCACTTGCCGTATCCCAATTAAATTCAACCTTTTTTCTACTCAAATGATTCAGTGGAGCTGCTAAAGAAGCGAAATTTGGAATAAATCTCCTATAATAATTTGCAAATGCCACGAATCTTCGGACAACATCTTTATCGCGTGGCTTAGGATACCTTTTAATTATACTCAGTTGAGCAGAGCTCACAGAGTATATTAAGTTTGATTGGATAACGGTTGGTTGTACATATATAAAGGAATCGAGATAGATATAGACTTCCATATATCAAAATAATCAGGATCGAAAAAAAATTTGATTGAGCCATGTCCGTCCGTCCGTCCGTCCGTCCGTCCGTTAACACGATAACTTGAGTAAATTTTGAGGTAACTTGATGAAATTTGGTACGTAGGTTCCTGAGCACTCATCTCAGATCGCTATTTAAAATGAACGATATCGGACTATAACCACGCCCACTTTTTCGATATCGAAAATTTCGTAAAACCGAAAAAGTGCGATAATTCATTACCAAAGACAGATAAAGCGACGAAACTTGGTAGATGAGTTGAATTTATGACGCAGAATAGAAAATTAGTAAAACTTTGGACAATGGGCGTGGCACCGCCCACTTTTAAAAGAAGGTAATTTATAATTTTTGCAAGCTGTAATTTGTCAGTCGTTGAAGATATCATGATGAAATTTGGCAGGGACGTTACTCCTATTACTATTGGTACGCCTAATAAAAATTAGCAAAATCGGAGAAGGACCACGCCCACTTTTAAAAAAATTTGTTTTTTAAAGTAAAATTTTAACAAAAAATTTAATATCTTTACAGTATATAAGTAAATTTTGTCAACATTCAACTCCAGTAATGACATGGTGCAACAAAATACAAAAATAAAAGAAAATTTCAAAATGGGCGTGGCTCCGCCCTTTTTCATTTAATTTGTCTAGGATACTTTTAACGCCATAAGTCGAACAAAAATTAACCAATCCTTTTGAAATTTGGTAGGGGCATAGATTTTATGATGTTAACTATTTTCTGTGAAAACGGGCGAAATCGGTTGATGCCACGCCCAGTTTTTATACACAGTCGTCCGTCTGTCCTTCCGCATGGCCGTTAACACGATAACTTGAGTAAATTTTGAGGTAACATGATGAAATTTGGTGTGTAGATTCCTGAGCACTCATCTCAGATCACTATTTAAAATGAACAATATCGGACTATAACCACGCCCTCTTTTTCGATATCGAAAATTTCGTAAAACCGATAAAGTGCGATAATTCATTACCAAAGACAGATAAAGCGACGAAACTTGGTAGATGAGTTGAATTTATGACGCAGAATGGAAAATTAGTAAAATTTTGGACAATGGGCGTGGCACCGCCCACTTTTAAAAGAAGGTAATTTATAATTTTTGCAATTACTATATGTACGCCTAATAAAAATTAGCAAAATCGGAGAAGGACCACGCCCACTAAAAAAAAAATTTTTTTTAAAGTAAAATTTTAACAAAAAATTTAATATCTTTACAGTATATAAGTAAATTATGTCAAAATTCAACTCCAGTAATGACACGGTGCAACAAAATACAAAAATAAAAGAAAACTTCAAAATGGGCGTGGCTCAGCCCTTTTTCATTTAATTTGTCTAGGATAATTTTAACGCCATAAGTCGAACAAAAATTAACCAATCCTTTTGAAATTTGGTAGGGGCATAGATTTTATGATGCTAACTATTTTCTGTGAAAACGGGCGAAATCGGTTTATGCCACGCCCAGTTTTTATACACAGTCGTTCGTCTGTCCTTCCGCATGGCCGTTAACACGATAACTTGAGCAAAAATCGACATATCTTTAATGAACTTAGTTCACGTACTTAATTGAACTCACTTTATTTTGGTATGAAAAATGAACGAAATCCGATAATGACCACGCCCACTTTTTCGATATCGAAAATTACTAAAAATGAAAAAAATGCCATAATTCTATACCAAATACGAAAAAAGGGATGAAACATGGTGAGGTAATTGGATTGGTTTATTGACACGAAATACAACTTTAGAAAAAACTTTATAAAATGGTTGTGACACCTACCATATTAAGTAGAAGAAAATGAAAAAATTCCGCAGGGCGAAATAAAAAACCCTTAAAATCTTGGCAGGTATTACATATATAAATAAATTAGCGGTATCCAACAGATGATGTTCTGTGTCACCCTGGTCCACATTTTGGTCGCGATTTGGAAAACGCCTTCACATATAAAACTACCACCACTCCCTTTTAAAACTCTCATTAATACCTTTAATTTGATACCCATATCGTACAAACACATTCTGGAGTCACCCTGGTCCACCTTTATGGCGATATTTCGAAACGGCGTCCACCTATAGAACTAAGGCCCACTCCCTTTTAAAATACTCATTAACACCTTTCTTTTAATACCCATATTGTACAAACAAATTCTAGGGTCACCCCTGGTCCACCTTTATGGCGATATCTCGAAACGGCGTCCACCTATGGAACTAAGGATTACTCCCTTTTAAAATACTCATTAACACCTTTCTTTTGATACCCATATTGTACAAACAAATTCTAGGGTCACCCCTGGTCCACCTTTATGGCGGTATCTTACTAAGGATAACTCCCTTTTAAAATACTCATTAACACCTTTCTTTTGATACCCATATTGTACAAACAAATTCAAGGGTCACCCCTGGTCCACCTTTATGGCGATATCTCGAAACGGCGTCCACCTATGGAACTAAGGATTACTCCCTTTTAAAATACTCATTAACATCTTTCATTTGATACCCATATCGTACAAACGCATTCTAGGGTCACACCTGGTCCACCTTTGTGGCGATATCTCGAAACGGCGTCCACCTATGGAACTAACGATTACTCCCTTTTAAAATACTCATTAACACCTTTCTTTTGATACCCATATTGTACAAACAAATTCTAGGGTCACCGCTGGTCCACCTTTATGGCGGTATCTTACTAAGGATAACTCCCTTTTAAAATACTCATTAACACCTTTCTTTTGATACCCATATTGTACAAACAAATTCAAGGGTCACCCCTGGTCCACCTTTATGGCGATATCTCGAAACGGCGTCCACCTATGGAACTAAGGATTACTCCCTTTTAAAATACTCATTAACACCTTTCTTTTGATACCCATATTGTACAAACAAATTCTAGGGTCACCCCTGGTCCACCTTTATGGCGATATCTCGAAACTGCGTCCACCTATGGAACTAAGGATAACTCCCTTTTAAAATACTCATTAACACCTTTCATTTGATACCCATATCGTACAAACGCATTCTAGAGTCACCCCTGGTCCACCTTTATGGCGATATCTCGAAAAGGCGACCACCTATACAACTACCACCTCTCCCTTTTAAAACCCTCATTAATACCTTTAATTTGATACCCATATCGTACAAATAAATTCTAGGGTCACACCTGGTCCACCTTTATGGCGATATCTCGAAACGGTGTCCACCTCTGGAACTAAGCATCACTCCCTTTTAAAATACTCATTAACACCTTTCCTTTGATACCCATATTGTACAAACAAATTCTAGGGTCACCCCTGGTCCACCTTTATGGCGATATTTTGAAACGGCGTCCACCTACGGAACTAAGGATTACTCCCTTTTAAAATACTCATTAACATCTTTCGTTTGATACCCATATTGTACAAACGCATTCTAGGGTCACACCTGGTCCACCTTTGTGGCGATATCTCGAAACGGCGTCTACCTGTGGAACTAAGGATTACTCCCTTTTAAAATACTCATTAATACCTTTCATTTGATACCCATATCGTACAAACGCATTCTAGAGTCACCCCTGGTCCACCTTTATGGCGATATCTCGAAAAGGCGACCCCATATCGTACAAACAAATTCTAGGGTCACACCTGGTCCACCTTTATGGCGATATCTCGAAACGGCGTCCACCTGTGGAACTAAGCATCACTCGCTTTTAAAATACTCATTAACACCTTTCTTTTGATACCCATATTGTACAAACAAATTCTAGGGTCACCCCTAGTCCACCTTTATGGCGATATCTCGAAACGGCGTCCACCTATGGAACTAAGGATTACTCCCTTTTAAAATACTCGTTAACACCTTTCTTTTGATACCCATATTGTACAAACAAATTCTAGGGTCACCCCTGGTCCACCTTTATGGCGGTATCTCGAAACGGCGTCCACCTATGGAACTAAGGATTACTCCCTTTTAAAATACTCATTAACACCTTTCATTTGATACCCATATCGTACAAACGCATTCTAGAGTCAACCTGATCCACCTTTATGGCTATATCCCTAAATGGCGTCCACCTATAGAACTATGGCCCACTCCCTCATAAAATACTCTTTAATGCCTTTCATTTGATACACATGTCATACAAACACATTCCAGGGTTTCCCTCGGTTCATTTTCCTACATGGTTATTTTCCCTTATGTTGTCACCATAGCTCTCAACTGAGTATGTAATGTTCGGTTACACCCGAACTTAACCTTCCTTACTTGTTGCTTCAATTTTTGAATCGTCTGGTAGCAAACCATTTGCTGAGCATTTATGCCCTAAGAAAGTTACTTCAGGTCTAAGAAAATTACACTTTTTTGGGTTAAGTCGCAAGTTGAACTTCCTACAGGAGATTATTGAGATGATGTGCTTCGCTACATCCAATTACTATAATATCGTCTACATACATAAAGGCTTGGTTGGGTGAAATACCAGAAAATGCAATTGACATCATTCTTGAAAATGAATTTGGAGCTACGTTTAGACCTAATGGTTAAACCTTCCATCGAAAAGCTCCGCGGTCAGTACTAAAAGATGTTATGTCTCTTGAATCTTTGTGAAGTGGGATTTGGTGAAAACCCGAAAAAAGATCTAAAGTAGAAAAGAATTTCGCACGGCCAAGGTTATCCAAAATATCGTCTACACGTGCCAAAGGAAATTTATCGGCAATTAACTTTTTATTCACAGCCCTAAAGTCAACGCACATTCTATACGATTTTTGGCCATTTAGGTCTTTTTCGGTACCAAAATCAAGGGACTGTTATAATTCGAACAACTATTTTCGATCAGATCGTTTTCCAATAATTTATTAACTTGTTTATTTATTTCTTCGCGTTGAGAATACGGTAGGCGATAATTTTTATACTCAGTTGAGCAGAGCTCACAGAGTATATTAAGTTTGATTGGATAACGGTTGGTTGTACATATATAAAGGAATCGAGATAGATATAGACTTCCATATATCAAAATAATCAGGATCGAAAAAAAATTTGATTGAGCCATGTCCGTCCGTCCGTCCGTTAACACGATAACTTGAGTAAATTTTGAGGTATCTTGATGAAATTTGGTGTGTAGGTTCCTGAGCACTCATCTCAGATCGCTATTTAAAATGAACGATATCGGACTATAACCACGCCCACTTTTTCGATATCGAAAATTTCGAAAAACCGAAAAAGTGCGATAATTCATTACAAAAGGCAGATAAAACGACGAAACTTGGTAGATGGGTTGAACTTATGACGCAGAATAGAAAATAAGTAAAATTTTGGACAATGGGCGTGGCACCGCCCACTTTTAAATGAAGGTAGTTTAAAACTTTTGCAAGCTGTAATTTGGCAGTCGTTGAAGATATCATGATGAAATTTGGCAGGAACGTTACTCCTATTACTATATGTACGCTTAATAAAAATTAGCGAAATCGGAGAAGGACCACGCCTACTTTTAAAAAAAAAATTTTTTTTAAAGTAATATTTTAACAAAAAATGTAATATCTTTACAGTATATAAGTAAATTATGTCAACATTCAACTCAAGTAATGATATGGTGCAACAAAATACAAAAATAAAAGAAAATTTCAAAATGGGCGTGGCTCCGCCCTTTTTCATTTAATTTGTCTAGGATACTTTTAACGCCATAAGTCGAACAAAAATTAACCAATCCTTTTGAAATTTGGTGGGGGCATAGATTTTATGACGTTAACTGTTTTCTGCGAAAATGGGCGAAATCAGTTGATGCCACGCCCAGTTTTTATACACAGTCGTTCGTCTGTCCTTCCGCTCGGCCGTTAACACGATAACTTGAGCAAAAATCAATATATCTTTACTAAACTCAGTTCACGTACTTATCTGAACACACTTTGTATTGGTATAAAAAATGGCCGAAATCCGACTATGACCACGCCCACTTTTTCGATATCGAAAATTACCAAAAATGAAAAAAATGTCATAATTCTATACCAAATACGAAAAAAAGGATGAAACATGGTAAGGTAATTGGATTGTTTTATTGACGCGAAATATAACTTTAGAAAAAACTTTATAAAATGGTTGTAACACCTACCATATTAAGTAGAAGAAAATGAAAAAGTTCTGCAGGGCGAAATAAAAAACCATTAAAATCTTGGCAGATATTACATATATAAATAAATTAGCAGTATCCAACAGAAGATGTTCTGTGTCACCCTGGTCCACATTTTGGTCGATATCTGGAAAACCCCTTCACATATACAACTACCACCACTCCCTTTTAAAACTCTCATTAATACCTTTAATTTTATACCCATATCGTACAAACTCATTCTAGAGTCACCCCTGGTCCACCTTTATGGTGATATCTCGTAAAGGCGTCCACCTATAGAACTAAGCCCCACGCCCTTTTAAAATACTCATTAACACCTTTCATTTGATACCCATATCGTACAAACATATTCTAAAGTCACCCCTGGTCCATCTTTATGCCGATATCTCGAAAAGGCGAACACCTATAGAACGAAGGCCCACTCCCTTTTAAAAATACTCATTAGCATTTCGTTTGATATCCATATCATACAAACAAAGTCTAGAGTCACCCCTGATCCACCTTTATTGCGATACCTCGAAAAGGCGTCCACCTATAGAACTAAGGCCCACTCCCTTTTAAAATACTCATTAACTCCTTTCGTTTGATACCCATATTGCACAAACGAATTCTAGAGTCACCCCTGGCCCACCTTTATGGCGATATCTCGAAACGGCGTCCACCTATGGAACTAAAGATTACTCCCTTTTAAAATACTCATTAACACATTTCTTTTGATACCCATATTGTACAATCAAGTTCTAGGGTCACCCCTGGTCCACCTTTATGGCGATATCTCGAAACGGCGACCACCTATACAACAACCACCACTCCCTTTTAAAACCCTCATTAATACCTTTAATTTGATACCCATATCGTACAAACACATTCTAGAGTCACCCCTGGTCCACCTTTATGGCGATATCTCGAAAAGGCGACCACCTATACAACAACCACCACTCCCTTTTAAAACCCTCATTAATACCTTTAATTTGATACCCATATCGTACAAACACATTCTAGAGTCACCCCTGGTCCACCTTTATGGCGATATTTCGAAACGGCATCCACCTATAGAACTAAGGCCCACTCCTTTTTAAAATACTCACTAACACCATTCGTTTGATGCCCATATTGTACAAACAAATTCTAGGGTCACCCCTGGTCCACCTTTGTGGCAATATCTCGAAACGGCGTCCACCTATGGAACTAAGGATTATTCCCTTTGAAAATACTCATTAACACCTTTCTTTTGATAACCATATTGTACAAACAAATTCTAGGGTCACCCCTGGTCCACCTTTATGGCGATATCTCGAAACGGCGTCCACCTATGGAACTAAGGATTAATCCCTTTTAAAATACTCATTAACTCCTTTCGTTTGATACCCATATTGCACAAACGCATCCTAGAGTCACCCCTGGTCCACCTTTATGGCGATATCTCGAAAAGGCGACCACCTATACAACAACCACCACTCCCTTTTAAAACCCTCATTAATACCTTTAATTTGATACCCATATCGTACAAACACATTCTAGACTCACCCCTGGTCCACCTTTATGGCGATATTTCGAAACGGCATCCACCTATAGAACTAAGGCCCACTCCTTTTTAAAATACTCATTAACTCCTTTCGTTTGATACCCATATTGCACAAACGCATTCTAGAGTCACCCCTGGTCCACCTTTATGGCGATATCTCGAAAAGGCGTCCACCTATAGAACTAAGCCCCACGCCCTTTTAAAATACTCATTAACAGCTTTCATTTGATACCAATATCGTACAAACGCATTCTAGAGTCAACCCTGATCCACCTTTATGGCTATATCCCTAAATGGCGTCCACCTATAGAACTATGGCCCACTCCCTCATAAAATACTCTTTAATGCCTTTCATTTGATACACATGTCATATAAACACATTCCAGGGTTTCCCTCGGTTCATTTTCCTACATGGTTATTTTCCCTTGTGTTGTCACCATAGCTCTCAACTGAGTATGTAATGTTCGGTTACACCCGAACTTAACCTTCCTTACTTGTTAATGTATACTGGCGTCGTATCGTTTAGTCTTAGTTTTTGTTCATAAAAATTGTTTATTGTCATTTTATCATTGTCTAGCGCAAAAATATCGGAATATTGTAAACATAAGTTAATAAGCTTATTTTCAGCATAATTAGGTATTTGTTTTTTTAAAATGCTTTTAAGTTCTTTCATACGACTATCTTGTTTTACTGGGTTATTGATTTTATAAACGTTATAATTAGAAAGTTTTTCGGTTTGAATGTTGCAGTTGTTTACGTATTTTACGCTATTTGTGGTGTTTATTACTTTAATGATCGGATTACTAGTATCAACTATACATTTCGCTGTGAAAACACCGTCAGAAATCTCTTGAGAATCCACGAAAAGTGGTTCTGAGTCTTTTTCCACGGCGAAAATTCTATAGACTTCGCAACGAGGCGGTATAACAAATGTATCGCTTTCCATTCCGTGAAGGATGGGAAGTGCGATCTTTTCATTGCCTATCCAGAACGAAATGCAATTTGTTGCATAGCTGATATCGCATTTATTTGTTTTTAGGAAATCCTTACCAAGTATTCCATCTGATGGAATGTTGAAATCATTGTCTACCACGTGCAACGTATGTTTGATATAAAAATTTGAAAAGTGTAAGTTGGTTGTAAAAGTACCTAATGTAGAAACTGTATCTGTAGTTACTCCAGTAATATTAATTGTATCATTACTATTAATTGACAAATTTTTATTAAGAGAAGAAATTTTAATTAACGAAATGTCGGCTTGTGTATCGACTAGAAATGTACAAAATTTGTTAGAGCCAGTAATATTTATTTGTATAAAATCGGAATAATTTAAGTTAAGACAATAAACATTTTTAGAAGAAAAACTGTGAGCTGAATTAGTTAGTAATTTGTCTCGTCCTCCCTCAGTGTTCGCTCCTGAGGGGCTTCCCTGTTTAAAGCCCGGACGCTTGCATTTCTACCTCTATTATTGGAAGTGTTAGAACCGTTATTATTGCTAGTACGTCTATTGTTGCTATTATTATTATTATTAGGCTGATTCCGATTTCCGCCGCCGGAACGGAAATTTTGCCTTTTATTGCCGCGATTGAAGTTGTTGCCATAGCTACTGTTACTAAAAGATGGTCTATTTTGGCTATAATTGTTAAAGTTACGACTTTGATTTTGAAAATTTCGACCTCTAAAATTGTTATTGTTCCGAGCTCTAAATGCTAGAACTTGACGTTCTTTTATTTCATTTGATTGCTCTACAATCAGTTCAGCTACTACGTCCTTGGAATCAGAAAAGTTGGTTGAAGCAAGGATTGATTTGACTAAACTGGTTTTTGCGTTCAATCGGCAAACGTTAACTGTTTGCTCGATGGCCATTTCACGGGCTTTGGTCTGAGTAATCCCTTCGATAATGAGCGAACTCTCTAAAGCATCAGACAATTCCTCGACGCGTTTTGCAAAATCGGTGTAATTATTATTATTAACTTGCAAAGCTGCAACTTTGGAGTTGTCGGGTTTTATACGGTTACGTAGTGCTATTCTTATATCGTTAACTGAAAGTACTTGAGTTGGTATCGAGCTTTACCATCGAGTTTGGATTTAATATATGAAATACAAATGCCAGTTAAATTTTCGTCGACAAATTGTTCGATTAACTCAATTTTAGTAATGAAAGATTCGAGGCCTAGGGGCTCACCGCTATAATTTTCACGCATAATACCAGCACATATGCCGATAAACGTCCTTTTTTCTTCAGGAGTCGCCATATTTGTATCGGAATTAGGAGGATTTGAAATATTTGTTTCGGGCAATTCCTCAAATCCGTGAAATTCTCCGGACAAAGAAAGTCTAACAACAAGGTTTTTGATTGTACTGGGCGAATATGTGGTTGAGCCTTCGGAAACTGGGATTTTAAAATCAAGATTATCGGAATCGGAACTTTCGGAATTATAATTTTTGGAATTAGAATCTGAATTTTTGGAATTTTCGGAATCTGAGTCTTGTTCTGAAATTCTGGGAACTACTTTTTGGTTTCTAAGGAACATATGTAGTAGGAAGCAAAGAAGAAATATTTAAACTGATTAAAGTCGAATTTGTAGAAATTGCTTAGGAAAATTTAACAGAAATTGAAATTGAATTGAATGTTGATGTGAAATTGAAAGAATTATTCGGCAATTTAATGAAAGACTGAATATTTAATGATAAATTGAATGTATATTGAAGTAATTTAATTTAAATTGATTTCAAAGGAAAATATTTTATTTTGGTAAAAGGACTTGGCTGTTGATAACGGACGCACCGCTTTATTAAAAAGATCTCAATGTGGTTGTGTTATTACGGACGCACCGTTTTTATTAAAATTGTATGGTTTTATTTTTATAGATACGGGTGCACCGCATCTTTTCAAATTTGTAATATGAATATCCTCGGACGCACCGGGATTAAAAAAAATTTCATTGGTTGTTTACGGGACCACCGTTTACGCAAAAAAAATCCTTTTGGTTAATTACGGAACCACCACTGTATGTTAAAAAAATATTTTTTCATGTTATTTTTCCTCTTTGATGGAGCCCACTGTAGGGCAGAGTGGGACTAAAACTGAAAAAAAAAACGTTTATTGAGTTTTGGCAATTGTTTTAATAATCACAACGTTGAGACAATGCAATAATGGAAAAAAAAATGTTTCTGTTTTTGTCCGACCCTGTCCCACAGTGCCTACCTTTAATCCTACACATATAAAAATATGTATGAATATAATACAAGAAAATTTTTTTGTAATAAGTATTGTGAGTAACTCAATTTAATTAATTTAATTTTTATTTGTATTTTGCAATGAGTTTGCAAAAATAATATTTGAAAATTTAAGAGAAAAAAGATATGAGTATAATATAAAATATTACATTTTAATGACTATGAAGAGCTAGTGTCAAAAATGAAAATGTGAATATAATATGAAATGTGTTTTCATTTGTTGGCTGGGTTGGAGCTGTTTTGGTCGATATGTATAAAGAAAAAACCAAGAGTTTTTACTTTTCTCTTCTATGCATTTCGACGCATCCGCGTCATCATCAGGAAGTCTATTTTATTTTCAAACAAACAACATGAAAATACAAAAGGAATCATTATTTTCAATAAACATTACAAATTCAACATTAAAACAATAACTCACAATAATTTAATTAGTTGTTATTAAAGAAAATTGAAAAATATTAAATATTAAGAGAATTGAAAATATTAAGCTAATTTTAATAATGTAAAATTTTTGCACACCATACCAGTTACTGCTTGGCTCGATTTACCGCTTGCTGTACCTGTTGTTCTACTGCTGCGCTGCGCGTTCTGCCACTGCGTGTACTGTACTGCCAGAAACGATATAATAGAGAGACATTGCATAGACGAAAAATAGCAGGCATGCTTAACCAACGAACCGATATCATTTCGTTACGATAAATAACGTTAATAAACGAAACAAAGTCATTTCGCTTCGTTTATTAACGTTAAGAACGTTAAATTAACGAAATGATTTTGTTTCGTTTTCTGCCATATCAAAACGAAATCAAATCGTTTATGTTGATTATTAATTTCAAACTATGCTGGCAAAGCTGATTGATGGCGGAGTCATTAAAGGTGAAAGCATTAGCCAAGCTGATTGCAACTTTTCTCATGAATTTTGACAGTACGAACATTTCTCACAGTATTTTTGACATTACCACCAACGAATTACACAAACAAATTACATTGAGTTTGTGTGTGTATGTCCGCTCGCTGTTACCACCTTACGGCTTCACCATGGCTATAGCATTGCCAGCACAATTCAAACATAAAGTATCACGTTTTTGTTAACGTTTTTAACGTTAACGAAGGCTTTTCGTTTCGGTTAAAAACGAGATACAATTTATCTTGCTAATTTCTTTATCGATAATATTTTGAAGTGTTTCAACGGAAACGATGGAAATTTTTTGATAAACGATTAGCTTAACGTTAAGGTGCATCCCTGAAAAATAGTGTGAGGCAAGCTTCACAAAATTCTAGTAGGTCACATTCACCACTTACCACAGCAGAATTTGTTAAACTACCACTGTCTGTATTTGTCATTTAATAATTATTTGTACACTTTTTATTCAGCTAATGTGTTCAGAATTTTAACTCTTACTCACTAAAACTCCAATCAGTGTATTTCTGTGCTTAAATTATGTTAAAAATTGTGTTAAAGTTTTTGGTGTGGTGAAAGTGACCTACTAGAATTTTGTTACGCTCCGCTGCTTTCCACCGAAGTTCGCGCATACAATATCTTTATATTCCAAAATTTTTGGTAGTGCTGATGCTGCTGCTCTTGGATGGCGCCACTTATTTTTTCCGCTATTAAGTTCGTACGGTGGTTTGCCGTTATTGATGTGGCGTGGCTAGTGTCGTTTGTTTTTTCACCAAGAATTTGGTACAGTTTCACTGAATTTTAGTTTTTGTTGTTTTAAGTGAAAATGTTAAATTATGTATTATTTCTGCTGCCGTTTAGTTTCTTTTATTATTAGTAAAAACAATTTCTTATTATTTCCGTTTTTTAATTAATAGTAACCTAATCGCTACAACAACAACAACAACCAACACTGCCTTTTCTTGTAAATTTTAATAATTTTTCGTTGTTGACTTAAATGTTCGTATTTTTTTTGTAATTTTTTTTTTATTTTGTATTTTTTTTTTTTGTAGATTCTTTTTTTTTATGTTTTGTAATTTTTTTGTAATGGTTTTTCAAATTTTTGTATTTTTTTTTTGTAATTTTTTAAAGTTTTCGAAAGAACGTTTTTTTGTAAAAATTTTTCTGAATTTTATAATTTTTTTGTAATTTTTTAAACGTTTTTGTTTTTTTTTGTAATTTTTTTGCTCATATTTGTAGGGTTTTTCTTAGTTTCTGTAAATTATTTTGTAGGTTTTACAGTTTTGTTTTTAAAGAACATTTTTTTTTGCAAGTTTTTAGTTTTTAAATTTTTTTTTGTAAGTTTTTGCATTTTTTTTTATCTTTATTTTTTTTGTAGGGTTTTTGAATTTTGTATTTTTTTTGGATTTTTATTTGATTTTATGTTTTTTTTTTGTGGTTTTGTAAATTAAATTTTAATTCAAGAAAAAATTTTTTTTTGTAATATTGATACTTTTTTTTTTTTTTTGTTGGGATTTTAAATTTTTAGGGTTTTTTTTTTGATTTTTCGTGCCTCTTCGCCACTATGGCCGCCATGCCGAGGCCCGGCGTCACGGTCGCCATTTAAGGTTGGCCTTTTGACGTCAACCATTTTTTTGGTATTGGGATATACTCACGCTTGGTCGTGGGTATGCAGCCCACTGTGCACACACACACACCACACTTACGCTAAACTTTTATTCTTTTCGGTTCTTCCCTTTTTGTTAAATAAATGAAATCGTTTTTTTTTAAATTTTTTTAACACATAGTTTTTCTTTTATTCACAACTTAGTTCGATCAGTAAACCCTTTTAATTATAAACTAGTTTCCTTTTTGTACAACCTTATTTAAAACAAACTTTTCGTTATTCACGTATTTTATGTTCTCTGTCGACTGTCCTTTTAACTATACACAACTTATAACTTTTTCTTTTTCCTGATTTTTAATTTCGCGTCTGATGTGTGTGCCGGTATACTAGAAACTATTTTTTCAATCCGCCGGCTCAATTCAAAAAACGGTAAAATGTACCCACGCTACGTTGCCATTTTTCCTATCGCTGAATGCCATTGCCACTGCTGAGTACAATTGGCATTGCTGTTCAGCAACAGCTGACTGCGATGCCACTTGCACGCAGGGGTGTGTTTTGTTGCGTAAAGGCGGGTAACGCAGTGCGGTTATAGCACCACCCGTTTAAAAAAAAAATGTCTCCCCATTTCCTCTTACAATAATACTTGATAAGTGGAATATCATTGATTCAAAACTATTTTTTGCTAAGTTATAGGTTATGGTTTATCATTTATTATTCCAGTCTGCGACCCTTTATACTTGTTTTATATCTAAGCTGCCGTGGTCTTTAACCGATCCCGTCCATTTTTACTAGAAATATTTTCTGCTATAAGGAAGATATGTGTACCCAATTTTGTAACGATATGTAAAATTTTCTTCGAGTTACGGCCCCCGAAACAGAAATTTGCTTAGTCATAAAAGGGGCGGTGCCACACCCATTTTCAAAAATTTTAGTGTTTTCCAATTTAATGTTGTAAGCCAATTTAGAAAGTAAAATTCTATTGATACAAAGCTCTTTTTCGCTAAGATATAGCTCATTATTTTCGTCTACGACCCCTTTAAAAATCTTTTATATAAAAGTGGGCGTGGTCTTTAACCGATCTCGTCCATTTTCCACATTTCATTTCAGATAAATTACTTTTCCACATAACATGTGGCACCGCCCGTTAAAAAAAAACTGTCTCCCCATTTCCTCTTACAATAAAACTTGATAAGTTAAATATCATTGATTCAAAACTATTTTTTGCTAAGTTATAGGTTATTATTCTAGTCTACGACCCTTTATACTTGTTTTATATCTAAGTTGCCGTGGTCTTTAACCGATCCCGTCCATTTTAACTAGAAATATTTCTTGCTATAGGGAAAATTTGTGTACCCAATTTTATTAAGATCCGCTAATTTTTCTTCGAGTTATGGCTCTCGAAACATAGAAAATTGCTTAGTCATAAAAGGGGCGGTGCCACGCCCATTTTTTAAAATTTGAAGTTTTTCCTATTTGTTGTTGTAAATCCACTTGGGAAATGAAATACCATTGATATAAAGCTCTTTTTTACAAAGATATAGCTTATTTTATTCGTCCACGACCCTTTTAAAAATCTTTTATATAAAAGTGGGCGTGGTCCTTAACCGATTTCGTTAATTTTTCTTCAAAGCATTCCTTATAGTAAAGGCTACCTCTCTGCCGAATTTTGTTACGATAGGTTTAACGATTTTTGATTTATGATTAATAATATTTGTAAAATTGATTTTATCACAAGTGGGCGGTGCCACGCCCATTTTAAATATTGTTTTCAAATTTTTATCAAGAGTCTCAATATCAGTACACATGTCAAATTTCAACGTTCTAAGTGTATTATTTACTAAATAACCAGGTTTTTTGTGTTTTCCAAAATGTTATATATATAAAAAGTGGGCGTGGTTATCATCCCATTTCGCTCATTTTCAATACCAATATATTCTGGGTACAGATAAGCTCGTGTACCAAGTTTGGTGAAGATATCTCAATATTTACTCAAGTTATCGTGTTAACGGACAGACGGACGGACATGGCTCAATCAAATTTTTTTTCGATACTGATGATTTTGATATATGGAAGTCTATATCTATCTCGATTCCTTTATACCTGCACAACCAACCGTTATCCAATCAAAGTTGTGTGCAAAGCACGCTGAGTATAAATATTTGAGTTGGTGAATTTATTAACTTTTTGTATATTATATTTATTGTTTTGGATACGTTTTGACTAAGAGACTTATTTTTTGTGGAATATGTTTGTAATTTTTTGCGTTTTCTTCATTTTTATGATATTTTCACGATTTTTAGGTTAAGGCACCATTAATCGATCACATTGGAGATGGTTATGGATATGGGTATGGTTACGACTATGGCGTTAGGGTTAGGGAAGTTTAATTTGCCCTTAAAGAGTCTGCTATTATGAGTGATACAGCTATCAGATATGAAAGTCGCAAGTAGGCTAGGACCTAGAAAACTTATTTCTTATATAAATTCTATTTCCTCATTACACTTTTTAGTTTACTCGCTAATTTTCTCGTGAAAAGTTTCTCCCCACACATAATGAGTATTTGCGGTGCATTTTCAAATTCGGTGGGACGGTGTGGACCCCTTTCAACCGCCATTTCAACTCAATAACTATTTGACATGGAAGTTTAGTTCGATGTGTTTGCTGCACGTTCCATTGATTTTTAATCAGCTCTTGGCTCGTTTCCTCCCAACATTTTTGCTGCTTAATTATTGGTCGTCATGATCTTTCGTTTCTCTTGCCGTCTTCGGATTTTCGCTCGCTATAAATTCCTTATATAGAGGCCATTCCAATTGGAGGTAGATCTATTCGGATTTTTTAAGATTTGATAAAGATCGCATGGACAAACACCGTCCCATTATCACTTTATACTCGTATAGTCGTTAGTCAGTAGACAGCTGACACATACCCGTGTCATACTCTCTGCTAATTATAGCAGCTTTTCTTCTCACCACTCGGAAGTGCTTTTTGGAAGTTAGATTTTAGCCAACGTATAATCGTGAAGTAGGCTTTTGATTCGATCAGATCCAGCCTCTTGGCAAGTACTACACTTGCAATGTCATCTGCGTAGCCGAGAAGTTGTTTGTCTCTTGGTAAAACGAACTATAGCTAAACACCATACCTGTCGATACATAACGTTGGCCCGAGAAAAGATCCTCGAGCGATCTGAGCGAACCTATTATTTAATAAGCCATTTGGGTTATATGGGTTGGCGTTTCGGAGCTTCGTAATAATATCTCTTCTAATGAATCTGGCATACAAAGTGTCATGTATGACGATGACTGCTTAGCATCGCGTCCTCGTGAGCGAGGGAAGACAATTCATTGAATACAGGCATTGTCATCTTGTAAATATTAGTTTCCCAACTCTAATCGCCGGATTTCAGCATAATGTTTGACACTCCGCTGAGTCCTGGATGTTTGTTATTAGCAACTCTGTTTGCAGCATTTTGCATCTATTTATATATTTATTTCGCAAAATTTCCTGCAGATCCTCTTTGATAAATCGACATATTTTGTATGGCAAAAAATAGTTTCTAGAGTACCGCTCATCTGTATAGGGCACGTAAAAAGCTTAGATATTTGTACGTTGATTTTCGTTAACAGCGTTCTGTAAACTAATTCTCAATGATCTTGCTTTACTGATGTCCTATTTCTTCGTCGAGCATTTTTGCTACTAGTGAACAAGAGACCTTCAAGGGCGTGTCTCTTGCCTTTATCGAAGGCGCATTTTAAAGAATTTCTAGTCTCAAAGATGTAAGGCCTTGGAACTCTTCTCCTTTTGTTGATTCGACTACTACCCCATAAAGATAGCAATACTTTGAGTCCCCACATATGTATTGGAAACTGGTGTTTAGTCTATGCTTCAATGGTGCTTCCGAGACTAATGTCCTCTAATTCGACCATAGTCATGCTCGAAGGGACGTTACAACTCAAAACGTCCAATCCGAGGTCACCATTAAATAAGTCAAGTGAAAAGTACAATGCAAATATCTTAGCAAATTTAATGGAGTTCAAGCGACTACAGCAAAAACTAAAAAAACTTTCATCCAAACCGACGCACTTGACATTGATGTTTGTACTTAACTGATTCACACTCAAGAATATCTTTAAGAACGCAATGCGACAACAAAAGTTACATCCTCGGGCAAAAAGAAAAAAGCAAAAGAGCTAATAGCATTAAGTATCAGACAGATTTGTATACTTTCCACTTCCCCCCTCAATTTAGAATGCCAAGCTGATTTTTGCTTCAGAAATGGCTTTTATTTTCTTCTTTTATTTTTGTCTTAGATATCATTTGATTTTTTTGTGCATAACCACTTTCTCAAATTGCTGCCGGCTTTTTTTCCAAAGCTTAAAGTGATACCGATATGCGTACTTATATGTATATAAGTATATATGTATGTAATAAATATGAATATTAGATTTAGTGATGCATAGACATGAGCAACCAGTTTCGAATAAGAGGGATCTTAATAGAGTCGTAAGCTCCCGCACTCATACGAATATTATTATTATTAGGCATTCATGCACTACGACCTTTATTTAGATCCATTATGTTTGACCTTTAAGTGTACCTCTTCAGGCGTTTTACAACATATCACAAAGGGATTAAGAGTCACGCCACCTGTTGTAGTTGTTGTTGTAGCGATAAGGACAGGGTTTGTGTAGCGCAGCCCTTTCAGGTTGCCAGCGCAATACATAGCTTCTCCAAACCCAATTGTCAACCTCACCGATCTGTGGCGAATCCTGTTCCATTAGCAACCGAGGCTCTGGCGACCCCGAACTTCTCATGGATCTAGGGGGTGGGAGGGCGGTATGGCCTAGAAGGTCGCATGTGGTCATAACAAATCGTACCCGAGTTGGTCGGGCTGGGTAACCGAACGCACCGGATCTGCATCCGGCAAAGGGCCATCAACTCGATAACACTCCCCAAGGCCTTCGGGGAGTGTCCTTACCGCTACAACAAAAAACAACAACAGTCGCGCCACCTAGATGTGAGGGGATCACAAACGCGACAAGTTTGTGTTTCGGCTAGATTTAACTTACTTAGCTTATATCGTAGATCTGTATAGTATTCAATGAGAGTTAGCAGGTCCTCTCTGCTTAGACTAATGAGTTGGGCTGATACTCTCGTTGCTGAAAGTATAAACAATTCGGCCTTGGCATTCAATCCAGTATTGTCTGAACTGCTTTCCTTCCCAGTGCTTGTGTGTGACTTTGTAAGTTCACAGAAGGGCTCTTGACCACAGAACGCTGCTATAGCACCGTCCTTGGCTATATAGCTTGGTTTTGCATTACCTTCATTCACCCTGATCCCCGAGAATGCATTATATCAACGCCTTATTTATGGCTCACAGATCATTTAGGCCTCCAATGAATTAATCCACACGCTTAGAAGTAATTGTGTAGAACTGCAGGACACGCAAGGCTGTCTGACATAATGAAGATACTCCTCGAGTATAAGCCTCTTCGTAGACATCCTCTACCGCAAACTTCTCTTGAATGAATTTCTGCCTAAAAAAATCTTAAATTTTTTGAAGCTCGTCCCATAGATACCCGTTTCCGTTTTTGTGTCATTAAACTTCATTCCATCTTTGAACCAAACGGATTCCCAGTTTACCAAAGAGTTCTGTCCACAATGGATACCTCAAAGTTATGTGGGATTCTCAGTGTATAAGCCATTGCATCACTTAGCTGCAATATGGGATTTCCTGTGAATTTTCTTTCATGCGAATAAAAAAATTGTTTTAAAGAAAGCGAAACTCGGTGGCAATAACGCCAGGCTCCCTTTTCACATGCCGCTACTTTCTATGCCGGACGCATTCTTTTACTCGCATAACATGACTTAGCCAGGGAAGCCGTAGTTCATATATCCGCCTCATTACTTTCCAATGAACCCCTTTCATACTATCCGTTGGCGTTCCACAATTGCCAACAAACTTTTCCTTACCATACTCGAAAGATCATCTCCTCTGACAACGTACATTAATAAGCTTCATGTGTTATTTAGGATAAGATACTTATAATATGTATTCACTTCTCAATGGAAGTCTCAGTCCAAACTACTTTTTGTTACAAATACTGATGTAAACACTGGATCTTAAATAACCAAAGTCCTCCACAGTTTTAAACTTGTAAACATTAAGAGTTGTTTCTGATGAGGTCGCTTGGTCGTTCTTATAAAATTAAAAAATAAATACAAGGCGCGATATACCTCCGAAGAGGCAGAGCTTCTCTTCCAATTTGCGTAGTCTTTCTTTTATTTTTCCCACAAATTTCTAGGACAGGACCTACATATTTTACGCCAACTGTGACCGACATCTGCAAGACAGATGAGTTTTCACTGCGAAGCTTTTCAAGGCAGAAATACACTCCCAACGTTTGCCAAATCACTGCCGAGGTGAGACCCCGCTTAGAAAAACTTTTTTTCTAATTGAAAAACCTGGTTTCTAAAGGTTTGATGTTGCTTTGTCCTTGACTTGAACACAGGATATTCTGTGTGGTAGTCGGAGCACGCTACCACCGCACCGCTGCAGTCGTTCTCATAAGTCCCAATAATCTTTATGAATATGGGATCCATTTTTTAGACAGCACCCAAGTAAGAACCATAGGGCGGGTCGATTTAAAAATCGCTCATTGCTCTGTGAAAATCGTATTCTAGGGATCAAAATAAGAAACTTTGCCGAAGGAACCATACCTCTAAAACGAATTCTGATGTCCCCCCCTTTGAGTCGAACTTTTGGGTAGGGGCAATTTCAATTATACCTGCAATTATACCTACACAAGCAATTTTACGATCTGCAATTGTGTCACAGTGATGCCTTGGTTTTAAAAGGGGGTTGTAAAAACGCTAATTTCTAATAATTTTTTTTAATTTCTTTTCTATTACTAAGTTACATTCATTTTTTCATTTACATATGTTCTGACTAAATAAATTTCTAAAGAGAAAAATAAACTCCAAAAAGAAAAAACATAGGCATTTCAAAGTGGGATTTTTCAAAATTTGCCCCTACCACCCAAAGGGGGGGGGGGGGCATCAGAATTCGTTTTAGAGGTATGGTTCCTTCGGCAAAGTTTTTTATTTTGATTCCTAGAATATGATTTTCACAGAGCAATGGGCGATTTTTTTGCCTCCCCACAAATCGACCCGACCTAAAGAACCACCTTTTAAGCGATATTGAGGAACCCGATTCTGCGGTAATTTGCGCTGCATAAGCATCGTCCTACTTCATGATTGAATGGCTCGAACGTAATATAACATTCCTGCTATTGGTTTTTATTATACCAGCATATGGCTAACTTTAATTCGTTATAGTCTGGTAATTCGACATATGTAGAATCCAAATCATTACTCTGGTTCCTACCGCCACTTGCCCCAGTATTGGAAACTTTCTTCACCATAGAACTTTGTGGTAAAAATATCGGACTTTACCTCAATTGTCAAATATCTCCAGCTTCTCGTACTTGGTGTTTCAGTGAAAGTTTTATCAGAGAGGATTCTCTTCTCTCCTCTTTTCAACTGCACCTTGCAACTGCGATGTAAAGTGCCCATGTGGACATTGTTCTTTGTTTTGAGACAGTCTGACGTTCCTCATCGAATAATAAGTTCTTCTGAACCCACTGAAATCATATCGTATACTCTGTAGAGGTACAGCGTGGGTGAGAACTACACTCCCACTAATCGCTTTCATAGTCGAATATTGTTCTCAGAGATCAGTTGTGACAACCTAGTGGGAAATCCGACAGCTGAAGTTACTGCTTCTCGATTAAAAGTGTCTTAGTGTCAAAGGCAAACCTTGATTTTTTTGAAAAAATGAGCCCAGGGGTCATGCCGGATATGTATACCGCATATCAAATGGATGCAATATTCGCGGAAATATGGAAAAAACAGTAGTTCGTGTTAATTGGCAAGGCCAAGTCACCATCAGCACACCGACCGTAATGCATGCTCGACAACCCCAGGAAAACTTTTTAAAGGCTCCTTAAACCACGTATAGCAGGCGCAATAGAAGAAGCTGAATGACTATCACCTGCCAAAGGCCAGGAAAATGGGCTTCAGACCAGCATAATCCACTTAAGGACACATGAAGACGTCTTTAGTAGGAAAAATAAGCACAGCGAGGTTAAGCCAAATCAAACCGAGTTGTTCTTGTTACAACCTTAGTCGTAGGAAACGTTTTCAACAGTGTTAGAGGGCCATTAAAGTCACATACGGAGCAGGACAGAGATAAATTATCGGTGTGAACCTATGAAAGAAATTTTCAATCACGAAATGCCCGACGATTCAATCTAGGATACACAGACTATTCGCGAGGACTCCAGCTAGCAGCAGTAAAAGCAGAGCTGATACTCTTGACAAAAAAGCCCATACCTATAGAAGTTGGCTTTTTTTAGGTAGCTAACTATATAGGTGAAATATTAGACTTCCAACTAACATAATGGGCGCGAATTCAACATTTGACTGACCTCTAAATAGGTATTCTTGCTAAGCACGCTCATGGCAAACATCGGAAGACCAACATAAAGAACAAGGAAGTTGCCGATAGATTTCACCCTATCCTCGTTACTGTATGGCTCCAAACTATGGACAAACACACTTCAGAGAGGAACCGCTGTAAACTTCTTCTTCTAAGTGCAGAAGGTTATGGAAAGCAAAAAATTAGGAGGATCTAGAGCGAATGACAGTCTTTGGCCAAGAATGCGGGGAGAAACGTTAAGGCTGTGGCAAGAACGATGGGAAATAAAAATGAGGCGTATGGACAACATGTTAAAGCCTGGAGCATCGGAAGCTCTGGCATGGTAAATTACTAACGTGACACAAATGAATCGAAGGACAAACCGAGAGCAAAAGGAAGCTGCTGATGGACTTTAACCTATCATCGTTACTGTATGGCTCCAAATTGTGGGCAATTACACTTCAGAAGAAGAACCGTTTTAAACATATTGTAACGAATTTATTTGCAAATCCTCTTATTTGCAACCCTCTGCTAGTTCGAATCACTAAACTGTTGAATAAATAACTCCAATATTGAATAATGGTAAAATGACCTTTATTAAAGTACTTCACAATAACACTTATACTTTGCAACTAGCTTGCTTAACAACCAAACTGATTGATAGCTCAAATGAAACTGATTACTGATTCAAAATAATACTGCTCTTGCTCGCTAGATAGCGTCTTAGTCGAAACTGCTTGACAACTCAAATCAAACTGAATTCCAGCGCCTCTACAATTGCCGCCTTTTATACTCTTTGATTTCAACCTTCGCATCTTCTAGGCGCTTCCAGAATCTACTAGTCCAGCAGTTCTCAAACTTCTCAGCTGTAACTACAATTGCACAATTTTATAGTTTTTCTCATTGCATACATATAGGAGTATCTCAGATATATGCATGTGTTTGTGCATTGACTCTCCGCTGCTCGTATACGTACATGGTACATATGTGTAGACGCAATTATTGTTTCTTTTATGTAGATACATAATGATTGATCTATGGATGTGAATTCACGTCACTGCTTAGCATCGGCTTAGAAAGGATAGCATCGCTCAGTGCTGCTAACAATCGTTACAATATTCTTCTTTTAAGTGCAAGTCTGAGAGTAGCCTCCGCTAAACGCACTAATACCAAAATTTGCAGGATGTGCGTAAATGGATGTATCAGCACAAAGCAAAAACCTGTCTAAGAGATTTGAGGGACCAAAAAATGCGCCAGCGCTGCTAAGCCAATAACACCGCGGTGGTATAAAAAGAGGGACTAACTTAAAGTTCAACCAATATCAAAAATGTCTAAAACTTTGTGGGCTTTCAGCAGTATTGAGGCAAGCTCTTCGAGTTTATTCCTGCTTTGGAAAGCTTTTCAGCAAAAAAAGAAAAAAAGTTTACCTGCTTTGACCGAAGCAATTCGGAGTTGCACGGAAACTGAAAAAGCAGCACAGTACAAATGGGAAGAGAAGCTTGACCTTCTTATTATATGAGTACCGCCGCCCCATCAACTATATCTAATATACAAGTAATAGTGTATACAGAACTCAATTGCTACCCATAGCATTTCTGCTATAGTGTAACCTAATCGGACCGTCCGTAAAACTTCGGGTTAAATATTGTAACGAATTTAGGGAAATTCCGCTTATTTGAAACCATCTGCTATCGTTCGAATCGCTAAACTGTTGAATAAATCACTCCAATATTCTGTATTGCAAAATGGTCTTTATTAGACTACTTTGGGAGTATATACTTCACAAATATACTTCACTTCGCAACTGATAGCGTGTTTAAATCAAACTGATTACTAACTACTCAGCTTGCGCTGCTTTTATAGTCTCCGTTGCTTCATTCACATATTTCTACTAAAGTCTAGACGTTTCGCCTTCTAGAACTGCTGTATCTCCTGCTTGGTAATTGAGCTACATATATGCGTGTGCATGTGTGAGTAACAACTTCGGCTGATGACAACATCTGTGTGTGAGTTGCCTTGTATGTGTGTAAATGATGATTGCTTTGATCATGCACACAACAGTGGCAGCTTGCTTTATTGTTGTTGTGCCTTTATTTACTAATAAAATAGTGATGCTAAAATTCGCCTCAGTATCTATGTAAGTGCCGAATGTCACTGCTGTGCCTACCGATATGTTCCATTTGTTCACCTGGATGCTGACAACGCCGAACAAACTGACCGTTAAGCATATCTTGATGTTCAGGTTTCTTAAGGAGGTATTCGTGGCAGTTTCTAGGCAAGTCTGAAATTTCTTCCAATTTGGATCCTTTAAACGTAGCGACCATGTTGGGGGCGCGTAGCTTATGAACGCCGGACAGATTACCATTATTGCCGGCAATGAAGTTCTTTGCGTTTCCCCAAGTACTTCCGGAAAGTGATTTGAGTTATTGCGGATTTATAATTTAGTAGCTGTAGCGGTTACAATATGCGACAATTGTGAGAACCATTGCTATAGCTATTTGTTCCTTCTACTTCTGCGCTTTGTCGAACAAACTGTCAAACGGAGAATCACTACTGCGAAAAATGTCTCTCTATAATATCTTGCTATAAAAGTCTCTCATGGTACCTATCCTGAAGTATGGCTGGGAATCCTGAACTCTGTCAAGAAACGATGATGGCTCTCGGGGTGTCGAGAAAAAATTTCCCCACAGTATTTTTGGTAGCGAGGTCGACTGCGAGTAGCGAAGGAGCTATAATGATATGCTATAAGAGCTTTAAGCAAATATGTAAATATGAAGATAGTGCAACAAGTAAGGCTTTGCTGGCTAGGTCACGTTTTGCGAATGGATGAAGACGCTCCGGACCAAAAAAGCATTCCTATTTGGTCGCAGAGGAAGAAGAAACCCTTCACTGAGTTGGTAAAGTCAGATGGAGGAATACTTGATCTCAGTTGGTGTTCCTTCTTGGAGTGATGATGTTTTGGTGCCATGATAAAAAAGTAGGGATCGGCAAGCAACCAAGGCATCATATAAGGTGCAAATAAGTGCAAACGAAATGTGAATTTCCTGGTGGGTTACCAACAATCTTCCACATCCGCTGGTCCGGTTGCGTTTTTTTGCTGAATATGTCACTGATTTCATGTGAGGACTGTTTACTTGTTCCCAAACTTATCCATAATGTGATATTTTATTTGAAATTCGATTCCAATGGTGCAATGAGTGCAACTTGACGGCGGGGAAGCAATCAAAAGTAACTGGGAAATAAATATGGAAATGAAAATGCAAATAAAAATAAAACTGTAATATTTATATTAGGAAGATAATAGCAAAAGGAATTAGGAAGGGAAATGAAAGTGACGTAAAGGGTTGTGAGCGCGACTCTTTAAAGGTATTGTAAGCGCAATTCATAGCTTCTCCAGCTCAATTTTCAACCTCACCAAGCTCTGGCGAATCCGGATTATTTAGTAGGGGAGGTTAGAAGAAGGGGGTTGGATGACCTAGAAGACTCAACATGTTCATTAAGAATCATTCCCGAGACAGGTAATTGCAGTGCTATTTTCCGGAATGTACCGGATCAATATCCGGCAAAGGACCATCAACATCGATAAAACAGCACAAAACCTTGTTTGAGTCTCATTATCGCTGCAACAATAAGAGATGGGGAAATAGAGAAAGGGCTAGAAGAAAAAAGGAACAGCTAGAGAAAGAAAGACAATTGTGAAGATATGTTAATGATGACCAAGATGAAATCCAAACGAATAATGATAATGATAATTTTGGATGAGGACTTTTTCAATAAGAAACAAGAAAAAACTTACGATGGTTGCCCACGCCATCATATTAAAACCGTGCGACTGTGAAGCAGTGTGGCCAAAAAAGAGTCGGAAAATCCCGCCTAAACGATATAACATCTTGCAAAGGGAAGAGGTTGATTGACTTCACTGCAGCTGGAAATTTGGTCATCGGCTACTACTTCGAAATAGCGCATCCTAGCAATTTCTTGTATCAGCAAAGATACAAAAACGATTTTTTGCATCGGAGAATCTGTTCAAGAAACAGACATCTGTTTTTTACTTCACTCGGTTCTCACACCTGGTCATTTGGAGCATTGTTGGATCTAATGGTTTACCTGAAAATTGGGAAAACATTTCTTACTCATAATGTACCGCCGGTACGTTGAATTTCCATTAGGAAAAAGCAAGCATCAGGTCCTATACAAAATATGGTCGGTAAAGTGCTCGTCCCATCTACTTTATATTGCATACAAGTTTTTGTCTAGCGTATTGTACGAAAAACTGAAGGCCAAAGCCAGCGAGTCGATATGCCCTTATCAGTGCAGATTCAGAGTAAATCTAATTTCTACCAAATTTTCAAGATTTGCCAAATGCTTGAAAAGAATCACCTTAAGAGAATCGATATCACCACCTCTTTGTCGACTTCAAAGCAGCTGCCAGTACCATCAGTTCCGCCATCACTGGGAAGAATTCTCCGAAACTTGTCCGGAAAGCAACCAAGGCTTCAGATTCAGCAATTGCTTATCATGCGGTTTCTTTCATATGATTATGGAAAAACTAATTATTGAATCAGATCTAGCCCGCGATAGTTAGGTTGAAGTGAGAACAAATAACAGCAACGATAGCTCTTGGTCAAAAGAGTGCTAGTTCGTCCTTTATCATAGGAATGCCAAACCAACTTTAATTGGTGATCATTTCCTCCATTCTTCCAACTTCCGATTTCTCTATTGCAGGTTGCTTTCATTAAGCGCTCTGCTATGTATATTTTTACTCCAGAGTAGTAGTAAAAACCATTAAGTTTTTCAGGGTTGACCCCGAGTCCCACAACTCTTACTCAACGCGCAGTTACATATTGGTGATAATGCTGTCTCTATTCGATTGCACAGAGTTTGAGGGAATTTCCCTTGCAAAATAATACAATTACTGTAATACAAGTATCGCATAGGCAACCACATTTTGGCCGCCCAACTCCATCAGGGTGGAGATGGAAAAAAAGCCATCCTAGATACCCAGAGCGTAAGAGCGCACAATTACAGCCTTATGTTGAGTATTGTGAGCTCTGCCTTCTCTGGGTTAGATTAATAAGATAAAATGTAAGGCGCGATAAGCTCCGAAGAGATTTTAGGCCGAGCTTCTCTTCCAATTTGAGTCGTGTTCCTTTTAATTTTTCCTACAAATTGGATTGACAGCCACGTCACTATAGACGGTTGTTAACGGGAGACTGAGGGATTTCGTCTATTTAAAACCAGCATTAACAGCAAAACCAATGTCAGCTAAGAAATCAAACGGAGAATAACTCTTGCCAACAAATGCTACCTTGGACTGAGTAGGCAATTTAAAAGTAAAGTTCTCTATCGACAAATAAAAATCACGTTCTACAAGGCGTTCATCATACCTGTCCTGATGTTTGGCTCGGAATCATGGACGGTGTTGAGAGAAGATGAGATGGCTCTTGGAGTGTTCAAGTGAAAATATACCCGGAAGATTTATGGTCCTTTCCTTGATGCTGACGGCAAGTATGGAATAAGGTATAATAATGATGTGTATGAGTTAAGTAGATGGAGGAAGACTTCACCTCCCTTGGTGCTCCAAATTATAATAAATAAGTGTAAGGCGCGACAACCTCCGAAGAGATTTAAGGCCGAGCTTCTCTTCCAATTTGCGTCGTGATACTTTTTTTAATTTTTTGTATAAAATGGCGGGAAGGGACCGTCATGTTTTATACCGACCCCAAACAGCATCTACAAGGCAGATGACTTTTCACTGAGAAGCTTTTCATGGTATCTTCGGTGTGGTAAACGGTAGGCTTCCAATTGGCATCAGTTATTGTGAAACAGAGATAGCTGGTGTGACTTATTACGAAACGGCCAAAATCGCTTAGGCGGTCAAGCGTCAATCTACAATGATCATGAGACACCCAACGGAGAACCACTCTTGCCAACAAATCCTACTTTTAACTAAATAGATAAACATAAATCACACTTTATAAATCTCTCTTCATACCTATTCTGAGGCATGGTTAGGAATCATAAACAGGTGTCGAAAGAAGATATGATGTATGGAATACAAACGAATTGTAACCGTTTCAACCGTTTCATTTTGCGCAACCGAAACCAAAGCCGCTATTTTATAACGTAAAAGAACGAAACCGGGAGCCATGACTCCAAGAAAAATTACCGGATCGTAACAAAATTGGGCACACATATTTTCCTTATAGCAGGAAATATTTCTAGTAAAAATGGACGGGATCGGTTAAAGACAACCTTCACTTTTATATAAAAGAAGTTTAAAAGGGTCGTAGACTAGAATAGTAAGCTATATCTTAGCGAAAAATAGTTTTGAATCAATGATATTTCACGTACCAAGTTTTATTGTAAAACGAAATTGGGGAGAAATTTTTTTCAAATGGGCAGTGCCACGTGTTATGTAGTAAAGTAATTTATCTAAAATGAAGTGTCCAATTGAAGCTCACGCTGAGTATATAATGTTCGGTTACACCCGAACTTATACACCCTTACTTGTTTAAGTCAGACCTGTTAAATTTCCATTAACATTAATAATCATTAACTTCGTTTCCCTTTTTAATTTTAATGATTAATTAATTTTTTGCACAGCATCAAGCAATTAATAATTAATTAATTAAAAAAATAATTAAAAATAATCGTGATTATTGGCCATTAAAAAAATTATCAAAAATAATTAAAAAATATACACATTGTTTTAAATTAAAGACAACCATATGATTAAGAACAATTAAGTAATTAAAAATAATCAAACAATTAAAATTAATCAAAAAATTAAAATTAATCAAACAATTAATAATTAAATTTAATTATTTGATTAATTTCAATTACTTAATTATTTCTAATTATATAATTATTTCCAATTATATGATTATTTTGAATTATTAACATAAAAGAGAAAATGTTTGAAGTAAGAAATAAGTGGCTGAAACCAAATGTACTATTGTATGTACATACTTGTGCTAACTCAAGAAATATAAGATACATATTTATTCTTACTGATATTGTCAAGGGTCGCTGCTTTTTGTGGAAACTTCTAAAAACCAAATTAGAGAGCGTAAATTTTGGCTTATTACACCACAGTCGTAAGTACATATATATCTGTATAAATTTGTTTACAATTCAATAAGCCTACATATTATGGAATTATTTGTAGAAAAAATGTATGTCGAAAACATGGTTGGAGAAGAAAATATGGCTGATTTCTCTGCGGACGATGTTATTATGATCAAACTTATTTACCCAAACGGATCAAAAGAAAAAGCAAGCTCGAAAGCTCCGCATCAATTTCAAATAAATCGTCCTGTAATTTGATATTCGGGTATTCACAATTATATATCTGTATAATGCAAATCAAACGTCATCGCGATCGAAATACTTCCATTTCGAGGATGATGGTAAATAACTTTGTTTACATTCAAAAATTATTCAAAAAATAATGAAAGTTAATTGTATATAATGAAAATGACCCAAATGCTGCGCAAGTTTCACCTTCTAAAGAAATTTTTTAGGATCCTTGCTCAAAGTCAACTTTACAGCTACCTACGCGATTGTTCCATACATGCGGAAATTTGAAAAAACCACCAAATACTTAAAGAGCGCCAATATTATTTAACACTCTACTGCCGTCGTCTGCCCAGTTGAGAGGCTTTTCCCTTTTGCAAGCATTATAAATTCTCCAAGGCTTCAATCTTTGATGGATTTTTCTTTTGAAAAACTAGTTTTATTTAAAGCAAATGCAAACAGCACTTAATCGTTTAATAATCATTTAATTGTATTAATTAGATCAAGCACTTTTCTTTTTAATGCCTCGCCTAAATTATCTCCTTGGTGAAATGTCATTGTTCTGCTATATTTTATTGACTGAGCAATTTTTGTTGTAAGAATTCCATGCAAGTAAATTGAAAATTATATTTGGGCTAATGAAAGTGTGGCAAATGTTGTGGGCAGTGTTGTGAATTTTTTTCTCAGTAAAAAATAAAGAAAAGTACCAAAATCTTAGCTACTGTCTAAAAAGGACTTACTTACTTACTTAATTGGCGCTTAACAGTCTAAACGCCAGGCCGCCCTCTACCTCTGCTTCCATAGGCGGGTTCCGATAGAAACACCTTGGCCGGAGCATCATTTTTCATTCGCATAACATGGCCTAGCCAGCGCAGCCGCTGCGTTTTAATTCGCTGGACTATGTTGATGTCTGCGTATAGCTCGTACAGCTCATCATTAAATCTTCTTCGGTACTCGCCATCGCCAACGCGTAGAGGTCCATAAATCTTTCGAAGAACTTTTCTCTCGAACACTCCCAAAGCCGCTTCATCTGCTGCTGCCATGGTCCATGCTTCTGCCCCATATAGCAGGACGGGTACGATAAGTGACTTGTAGAGTATGATTTTCGTTCGCCGAGAGAGGACTTTACTTTTCAATTGCCTACCTTGTTCAAAGTAGATTAGATTATTAATTATTTCATTATTCTCATAAGTGTATGTACATATTCGATAGCTTAATTTTACATGTCTACAATATCATTACTTGGAGAATAGTTAGTGACATCTTTATTTTATATAATAAAAATAGTGTTGTATGTCACATCATGTTTTAACAAATTCAATTTGATGAATAGTAGAAGTGGGGTGAACAAAAAAAATACAAGATATATTTTAAAAAATTTATTTAAAATGAGAATAAAATATTTCAAAAATAAATTGACTAAATTAAGTCATGAAACAATTTGAAGAAAGAGATAAAAGCTAAGTTTACACAATTCCTCATAATAAAACAGAAAAAAGAAAATTCAAAACTATACAATGCTTATATAAAAGTAAAGACTGTATTATATAACGTAGTGCATCAAAATTTCTATCTGGTTGGTATCAAACTCAAGAAGCCAAGTTGTTATTTTTTTTGAAAACACAGATCTGGATCTAATGTCTCGTATGTTTTCTGGAAGGGAATTAAAAAGTTTGCAGGATAAGACAGTGTAGGAATTTCTAAACAATGTTGTTCGAAAAACTGGCAAAGAAACAAGTGTGCTATTGTTACTACGCAGGCTGTACATACCTCCTGTTGGATTTTGCAAATAGCCACCTCTCATGTCAAAATTTTTTAAAACTTTGTAATAGAACAAATGCCGAACTGGGAATATATTTGATCTTCTAAATAAGTCAAAGGAGTGAGTCCGACGTGGACAATTAAACATTTTTCTTAACGCACACTTTTGCAGTACAGTTAATTGATTTATTTTATTGGAGTGAGCACCACCCCAGCAACTTATTCCATATTCTAATTTTGAATGAAATATACCATAATAAACTGTTTTCAGTGTATGGCTTGGAACGTATTTTCTGAGACGGTAAAGTATACGATTGGTTGAAAGTAAGTATTTTCTTAGAGTTGCGATTTGCTTCTTCCAGTTTAGATTACAGTCAACTGTGACTCCTAGGTATTTGAAACTATTCACTTTTTCAATTTCAAAGCAGTTAGAGTCACATGCTCTATTATTATGAAAAGAACACTCATAACAATGGTTGGAGCACTTATTACTATATAGGATATTACGTTTGCATATTGCACTGTGAAAAGTTATATTAAGATCTTGTGCTTCTTGAAGTTTTGGACTAAAGCACATTAATTTGGTTTTATTGCTGACAACCAGTTTATGTTCCGCAAACCATGACCCAAGTATGTGTATATCGTGGTTAAGATCCGCTATCAAATTTAAAGGATCCGTTGAGTTATATGCAATTCCTAGGTCATCCGCAAATGCTTCGACTTTGCCCTTAAAATGTTGAATAAATAGTGAGTTCACATAGATAAGGAATAATATGGGACCAAGAACCGATCCTTGTGGTACACCAGAGTTTATGACTTTGGTCTCACTAAGAGTGTTGCCTATTTTCACTCTTTGGGTTCGATTTCCTAAATAAGAAACAAACCAATTGTATAACAAGCCACGAATTCCCAAATTATAAAGCTTATTTAAAAGACGGCCATAATCAACCATATCGAATGCTTTTGTAATGTCCACAAAAAGCCCAGCACAAGTAGCATTTATTGGCAAGATTGCTTCTTCGCTGGATTTCAGTGCTGATGTTGTTGCTAGTGTTGATGCTGGTTCCCAAATAAACGAAGTCTTTTACTATTTCGAAATTATGGCTGCCAACAGTAGCGTGGTTGCCAAGGCGCGTATGCGCTGACTCTTTGCTCGATGACAGCAGGTACTTCGTTTTGTCCTCATTCACCATCAAACCCATCTTTACCGCTTCTTTTTCCAGTTTGGAGTAAGCAGAACTAACAGCGCGGGTGTTTAGGCCGATGATATCCATGTCATCAGCATATGCCAATAATTGCACGCTTTTATAGTTTATTGTTCCAGTGCGGTTAAGTTCTGCAGCTAGTATAATTTTCTCCAGCATCAAATTAAAGAAATCGCACGATAGGAGGTCACCCTGTCTGAAACCTCGTTTAGTTTCGAACGGCTCGGAGAGGTCCTTCCCAATTCTGACTGAGCTAATGTGTTGCTCAACGTCATTTTGCACAGCCGTATAAGTTTTTCGGGTAAACCAAATTCAGACATAGCGGCTATAGGCAGCTCATTTTCGTGCTGTCGAAGGTGGCTTTAAAATCGCCGAAGAGGTGATGTGTGTCGATGCGATTTGGCGCATTGTGAAAATCTTGTGGACTGAGCAAAGAACACTTCGATTCCAATCGTCGGGCATGCACTCGTCCGTCCATATTTTGCTAAGAAGTTGCTGCATGCGCCTTACCAACACCTCGCCGCCGTACTTGAATAGCTCCGCAGACAATCCATCAGCGCCCACGGCCTTGTTGTTTTTCAATCTGGTTATTGCTATTCTAACTTCGTCATAATCGGACGGGGGGACATATATTCCATCATCAGCGATTGCGGGATCGGGTTCGTCATCTCTGCGCGGTGAGTCGCTGCCTCCATTTAGGAGAGCAGAGACGTGTTCCCTCCATAATCTAAGCACTTTCTGGACATCAGTTACGAGGTCGCCGTTTTCGTTCCTACAGGAGTTTGCCCCGGTCTTAAAACCTTCCATCCGTCGCCGTATTTTTTGGTAAAATTTTCGGGCGTTATTCCTGGTGGCTAGCAGCTCAATCTCCTCGCACTCACGCCTTTCTGCTTCTGCTTTTTTCTTCCTGGAAAGGCGTCTCGCTTCCCTTTTCAACTCACGATATCGTTCACACACTCCTCTTGTTGCGCTCGCTTTTAACGTAGCTCTGTAAGCAGCGTCTTTTCTTTCGGCTACAACGTGGCATTCTTCATCATACCATTTGTTTTTTCGTCGGTCGCCGGTAACCAATTTTTTCCTCGCGGCAGTACGAAGTGCTTTAGAGATATGCTCCCACTGCTCCTGTATTCCTTCAGGATGAGTTGTGCTCTCAGAGAGCAGGTGGGAGAGTCGAGTTGCGAAATCATTGGCAGTCTGTTGTGATTGAAGCTTTTCGACGTCTAGCTTTCCTTGTGTTTTTAAAAGGACTAAATTGGTAAAATTGGGACCAGCGGACAGAATGGTGTTGAAAGAGACCATTTTTAGTTCAAAAGGACGAAAGTGGCAACCGTACCTATATATCCCAATTAAAGTTTTATCATTTTAGATAGTTTAATTCGGCGGCTAATTTCTAGGGCACTGAAAGAGTTACGCCAATTTAAAAGGTTCTAAGATAAACTTCAGTTAATAGGTTAATATATTGTTAAAAAAAATGCATTATGGGAGTTCAGGATTTTGTCCATATGGTCTAACATCATTGTATTTGCAAGCTGGTCAAAGATTATTTATTTTTTTTCAATTTTGAATGGCAAATGAACAACTGTCAAAACTAAACAAACAACACAAAGAAAAAATTGAAAATAAAAAAAGTTTTTCACGATCCGTTGCTTTCATTTGCTATAGCAACGTTTCCAAGATCAAATACACAAAATTCTGAACCACCTTATTGGTATTACATATTTTGAAATATTCGCTTTATTTTTGCTTTGCATTTTCGTTTAAAGTTCATTCACTTTACTATAAAAAAATTATTCAGCCAAACACAACTGTCATAGTAAATTCATACAGAGTATTTCTAAATACATCAGTGTAGTATATAAAATCGAAAAAATAAACTTTGTATTGTGGAATACAGATTTATTTCGTCTTAATTCACTTTAAATATATATAAAAAGAAGTGTACATTTTGATTGTCACTCCATAACTCGAGAACGGATAGAAAGATTGCCATGAAATTTTTAGGAAAGATACAGGAAGGATTTTGAATCCCAAATCGGTTTAGCCATTCTTGAGTTATGATTTTTTTTATAGAAAAAATTCAAAATTTGAAAAAAAGAAAAGTTTACATTTCGGTCCGACCTAACGAAAAAATCGATCTAACCTATTACAAGTTAATTTCATTGACAGCATACAAATGTTAAACAGATAAACCTGTCCAAATGCAAATGTTTATCAATCACTTTCTTCTGATGGTAACTATTGTTCACGCCTGCCTTTCCAACATATCTTCGTTAAGTTAATAATTTGCATACATACAAACACACACTCCCACTCATCGCACGCATTCATGCGATGGCAAAAGTTTTGCAACAAGCAGCAATTATTCTATTGGACGAATGTACAATGATGCATAAAAAATCGCTGGAAGCATTACACCGTACAATGCAAGATCTACGTCAGAATCAAGAAATTTTTGGTGGTGCATTAATATTATTGTCAGGGGATTTTCGACAAATATTGCCTGTGGTTCCACGATCAACACCGGCGGATGAGATCAACGCATGTTTAAAGTCTTCTCTTCTGTGGCGACATGTGCAAAAATTGACATTGAACATAAATAAGCGCGTTCAATTCCACAACGACCAATCTGCAGATCGGTTCTCGAAGCAATTGTTAGATATTGGCAATGGAAAAGTTCGAGTCGATAATACAAATGGATTGATTACATTGCCGAACAATTTTCCATTCTCCAATCAACAGAAGAGTTGATTGAAAGTATGTTTCCAAATATTGTTCAAAATTACAGGAATCAAAATTGGTTGAGAGAACGCGCAATACTGGCACCAAAAAATTTACATGTCAATGCAATCAATTATCAGATTCAAGAAAAATTGCCAGGTGCAGTGACATCATATAAATCTGTTGATAGCGCAATGAATGCAGATGATGCAGTGAATTATCCAATTGAATTTTTGAATTCATTGGAACCACCTGGTATGCCACCGCATTATTTGAATTTAAAGGCTGGCTCATCAATTATTTTACTGCGGAATTTAAATGCACCAAAACTGTGCAATGGCACAAGATTAGTAGTAAAAAAATTGATGCCGAATTTAATTGAAGCGACAATATTGACCGGAACAGCGAAAAATGAAATTTTACTCATACCACGTATTCCACTGATTCCAACAGACATGCCATTTGAATTTAAGCGTTTGCAATTCCCAGTGCGTCTATCATTTGTCATGTCCATCAATAAGGCACAAGGACAAACGCTTCAAATATGCGGATTAAATTTGGAGGAGCCGTGCTTTTCACATGGACAGCTATATGTGGCGTACTCAAGAGTTGGAACTCCAAATTGTTTGTTTGTGCTCGCTTCCAATCGGCAAACTAAAAATATTGTATATCCAAATGTTTTGGATTGACATTAATAATTTTGAAATACAATGCATTCATTTCATAAAAAAAATTTATAATCTTTCATTTATTTTTTTGGTTGGTTGCTCCGAAGTGCAACGGGGCCGCTAGTTCACTTTAAATTCAAAAATCAAAGCATTTTCAGTGACCAAAATTTATAAAATAAGATACAAAGACGTATATTTCCGCTATTTTGATCTCATTGACTTTAATATGAGACTGAACATAATGTCGTCAGTACGTATTAAAATATAGCATAATATCTAAAAAAATCAAAAATTTCCGTTACATCAGTTAACAATAAAACGTGCGATATGTATACTCACAAACATCAGAGTGCCGATGTCAAAGTGAATTTAACAAAGTTTGATTGACAGTTGAATACGATTTTCTTGTAAAGCACTATTATGTCATACAAATGTAAACAACTGAATTAACCCAGTGTGGTAGCATTTTATCAATTATGTTTTTTTTTTGCTATATCTGTGACTACATAGAAAAGAACTTCAAAAGCCTACTGTACTTATATTTCAATAAAATTAAACCCACAAGTGACAGTTGTCTATACGACATTATATTAGAGGGAATTTTGCTTAAAAGAAAACATATCTGTTTACAAAACTGTTTTGTCGTACGAAACACGTTTGACCGAACCCTCAAGCCCGTAGGAATCAATGTGTGCGTCTGTGTACATGTACATAACATATTTGTGTGTGTATTGTTTACAGCAAAGCACTGTTGCCATTGACCAGTTTGCGTGCATGCTTATGCAAGCATCAACTTTTGGAATTACAATTTTTCATTGTGCAAATGGCAGAAACAAATACTGAATAAGAATTTCTAGTTCATTTATTTGTAACCTCCAATTTTATATAATAATTTTAGGATAATTCAACAAAATTTTAAGCAATCATTAGACCTTTTTGTATAATAACTGCAATTGGTCCAAACATAGCACACAAAATGTTTAATAGGCAACTCTGTCTTGTGAGAGAGCGATCAGCTGACACGTTCTTACGGAAAAAATCAAAATTGTTTTGATTTCTACGTTTCGGGCTACGTACGTACGTGCGTTGACCGTCGGTGAGTTTTCGTTTACATTGCACACTCATAAGATAGGTCGTGTCAGCTGACACGTTTTTGGTACGTACGTTCGTGAGTAACTGCTGCTTTATGAGTAGATTGCACGTATTTTTATGGAGAGTAGATTAAGCGACGCTGGCGCCATCTGAGATGAAAAAGTAGCCAACTTGCAACTTTTGTTCCAAGCAAAGCATAAGAAGAGGAATTTGACAGTTGCTTTGGCTAATGATGCTGACATACTTTCCAAGTGAAATTATTTTTTGTACTCGTTGGTATCTTTTCAAACATTTTCACAGTTAAAAACTGCAATTTAACAAATGAATAGGACACAAAATATGTTAGCAAGTATCTGTTTCTTGTATAGTGAAGATGCTTATAATAGTGATTCCGAAAATTTCCCACCCATTCCAATACCACTCACCATGCCCAGCATACACATTCTGTAGGACCATATACAATATACCAAAACCACACCCCACAAATGAAAGTTTGTTAGTAGGTTACATAGGCTATTGTTAAAGCATTAAAATGAAAATTCATTAAGGACACACCTTCCGCTGCTGTTCCATTCATTTGCACTAAGGCGCTGAAATTATTTATTGACAAATATTAAATTTAATATTTTGTTTAAGATCCGCATACACGTTAACACACACATATCTTTATGTATGTATGTACATACGAATGAAGCCACTTATATACCCAGTACATATATCTTATATATATATATATTGTATGTATGCATACATATAAATATTCAAACCGATGTGCTTTCCCAATAAACATTTTTATTTAATTCCAATTTGAGATGCTTTTGAGAACCTAACCTCATTTTCTAAAGCCAATTTTTAGTTCTCAAATAAATAAGCGTTGATAGCGTTTTAAAATCAATTTATAATAAGGGATTTTCTTTGGTTCTTAAATAAAAAATTTTCTATTTATATGAATTAAGCGGGGGTTGCCCTTATTGATTTTAAATATATGAAAATATTTATTTGAAGCAATTTTTCATTTATAATTTATTTAAGAGATTTACAAGGTATAATCGAAACCGCTGTCGCCTTGTCCGTCCTGATGTCACTTTCTTTAAATTTTTCCCAAATTATTAAAAAAAAATTTCATTTACCCAACCGCATTTCAAACACGAAATCAATAACACTCAGAAATAGAAGGCTCGATATGGGGAACATATAGGTTTATCACAGAAACAGTGTTGATGGTATTGCGCTTATCAATATAATAAAAGAACTTAGTATCTTTCAGCATAACTATTTCATTCATTGCTTACATGAAACTAAAAATAATTTGCCGATCCTCTACTCGTGCTATTGGGACTACGAAGATTGAACAGGCGATTGGTGTCGGCGTTGACGAATTGCTGGATCGATTCACAAGTAGCCGGTGGTTGATGAAATCGATATCCGGCGAGTCGTAGATGACGAATCGGTGCATTTATGCCCAGGTTATTTGTATTGTGGCCTGGCTTTGAAGGTACGGGGCGGTGGACACACCTGTGTCTGAGAGAAGGAGGCGCTAGAAACTAGGTTCTTTCACGCAAAATATTCGGACACACCAAAAATTAGTGGGCGACCGAGGAATTACATCTGTTTACACAAAGTGTTTGCGGTACAGACTTCCTTTATCGTAGGGCGCGTCTTCGATCCCTATTCAAATGCAAATTGTTTCTACTTAACTATTACACAATATAAACAGTTTGAAAAGTTTGCGCATTCTTGGTTAGGCGACTGGCGCTCGAATGAAATGCTAGTAGTGATTACTTGAATTTTGTCTGTGCATTCTCATTCGTTTGCTGATCGATGTTATGGTGGGGATGTATGTATGTAGTGGTAGCTGTATGAATGTGGGGTGCTGATGGTACCGAATACTTGTGATGCTACTGAAAGCTCCTTTACAAAAAAAAAAACAGCATAAAAAACTTTGAGAATATTCGTTCCATTGTTTATTGGGTGTAGTGTTGTCAGCATAAAATTCAAAATATATAAGTACATAAATGGGACGTGTCAAATACGGATATTCCCGGAAGCAATTTTTCACACGCATTGGACTTGAATGTGATAAGCGACATAAATATGCGTGAAAAAGAAAAATATTCGACAATGTAGATCTGTGCGTGACATGTGGCTATATATGCTTATAAACATATATAAACAAGTAAAGGTATCTAAGTTCGGGTGTAACCGTACATTATGTACTCAGCGTGATCTTCAATTGTACATTTCATTTCAGATAAATTACTTTTCTACAGGGGCTGAAACTGTTATTCCATTTATAATATAACTAGCCTTTACCCGCGGCCCCGTCCGCAAGGAGAAATTTAAATATATGGGCTATTCGCGTTAGCCTGCTTATTATCTGTTTAAAATTTTGTTTTCTGTCTAATGCATTTTATTTTTGTAATTGAGTAAAAAAAAGAACTAAATGAGCTGATAACCTGATAGGATCCCAAATGATCCCGAAATTATCCAGAAAAAGCTATGAAATTACCCCCACGCTATCGCGGACGGATCCCGAAAACCATCCAGAAATGCCCCGAAAGGGTCTCCAAAAGTTCCCCGAATAGTCCCAAAAAAACCCGAAATGACAGCGACACGATTCTAGACGTATCCAGAGAACCACACAGAAATGATCCCTGAAGGTGTTCCAAAATGATCCCGAAAAGGTTCCGAAATGACCCTGACGGGCTCCCGGGCGGATCTCAAAAACCATCCAGAAAATATCCAGGAAGGGTCCCTAAATTATCCCGACATACTCCAGAAAAAGTTCCGAAATGGCTCCCAGGGGATCCACGACGGATCGCGAAAACCATACAGAAATGATTCCGGAAGGATCCCAAAATGGTCCCGAAATAGTCCGGAAATGACCCAGATGGGATCCCGCACAGATCCAGAAATGATCCCGGAAGGGTGCAAAAACTATCCCGGAAAAGTAACAAAAAATCCGGAAATGGCTCCTACGGCATCCCGGACGGATCCAGAAATGATCTGGAAAGTTCCCCAAATGTTCTGGAAAGTTCCCGAAATGACCCTGATGGATCCGTCAAACCATCAAGAAATTATGCCGAAAGGGTCCTAAAATGATCCCGAAATAATACAGAAAAAGTCACGAAACGACCCCTACAGGATCCCCAAATGATCCCGTATTAGCCCCGAAAAGGTCCCGAAATAACCCCGACGGGATCCCGGACAAATCCCGAAAACCATCCAGAAATGATGCCGGAAGAAATCCCAAATGATTCCGAAAAAGTCCCGCATTGATTCCGACGGGATCCCGAACGGATACCGAAAATCATCCAGAAGTGATGCTAGAAAGGTCCTCAAATGATCACCTAATAGTCCCGAAATTACCCTTAAGGGGTCATGGACGGATCCCATAAACCATCCAGAAATGATCCCGATATAGTCCCGAAGAAGTCCCGAAATGACCCTGACGGGATCTCGAACGCACCCCTAAATGACCCCGACCGGATCCTGAAAGCCATCTCTAAATTATCCCGAAAAAGTCCCGAAATGACCCTGACTGGACCCCGAAAGGATCCCGAAAACTTTCCAGAAATGATGCCGGAAAGGTCCTCAAATGATCTCCTAATAGTTCCGAAAAGACCCTGACGGGATCCCGAACGGATCCCGACAACTATCTAGAAATGATGTCGAAAGGGCCCGCAAATGATCCCGTATTAGTCGAGAAAAAGTCCCGAAATGACCCCGACGGGATGCCGAACGAATCCCAAAAACCATCCAGAAATGATGCCGGAAGGGACACCAAATGATCCCGAAAAAGTCCCGCAATTACTCCGACGGGATCCTGAACGGATACCGAAAACCATCCAGAAGTGATGCCGGAAAGGTCCTCAAATGATCACCTAATAGTCCCAAAATGACCCTGACGGCATCCCGGACGAATCCTGAAAACCAATCTTAAATGATGCCGAAAAAGTCCCGAAATGACCCTGATGGGACACGGAAAGGATCCCGAAAACTAACCAGAAATGATGCCGGAAAGGTCCTCAAATGATCTCCCAATTGTTCCGAAAAGACCCTGACGGGATCCCGAACAGATCCCGACAACTATCCAGAAATTATACCGAAAGGGCCCGCAAATGATCCCGTATTAGTAGAGAAAAAGTCCCGAAATGACCCCGACGGGATGCCGGACGAATCCCAAAAACCATCCAGAAATGATGTCGGAAGGGACCCCAATGATCCCGAAAAAATCCCGCAATTATTCCGACGGGATCCTGAACGGATACCGAAAACCATCCAGAAGTAATGCCGGAAAGGTCCTCAAATGCAAACCTAATAGCCCCAAAATTACCATGACGGCATCCCGGACAAATCCCGAAATCCATCCAGAAATGATCTTGGGAAGGTCCCAAAATGATCCCGAAATAGTCTCGGAAAAGTCCAGAAATTACCCTGACGGGTTCCCGGACGAATCCTGAAAGGCATCCTTAAATGATCCCGAAAAAACCCCGAAATGACCTTGACGGGATCCCGAAAGGATTCCGAAAACTATCCAGAAATGATGCCGGAAAGATTCTCAAATGACCCCCTAATAGTCCCGAAATGACCGTGTCGGGATCCCGGCAACTATCCAGACATGATGCCGAAAGGGTCCGCAAATGATCCCGTATTAGTCGAGAAAAAGTCCCGAAATAACCCCGACGGGATCCCGGACGAATCCCAAAATCCATCCAGAAATGATGCCGGTAGGTATCCCAAATGATCCCGAAATAATCCCGAAACGACCTCCTCGGCATCCCGGACGGATACCGAAAATTATCCAGAAATGATGCCGGAAAGGTCCACAAATGAGCCCTAATATATCCGAAATTACCCTGATGGGATCCCGGACGGATCCCGAAAACCATCCAGAAATGATGCCGAAGGGGTTCCCAAATGATCCCGTATTAGTCGCGAAAAAGTCCCGAAATGACCCCGACGGCATCGCAGACGGATCCCGAAAACCATCCAGAAATGATGCCGGAAGAGCCCCAAATGATCCCGAAAAGGTCCCCAAATGACCCGACGAGATCCCGGACGGATGCCGAAAACCATCCAGAAATGATGCCGGTAGGTGTCCCAAATGATCCCGAAATAGTCCCGAAATGACCCCGTCCGGATCCCGGACGGATCCCGAAAACTATCCAGAAATGATGTCGAAAGGGTCCCCAAATGATCCCGCATTAGTCGAGAAAAAGTCCCGAAATGACCCCGACGGGATCCCGGACGGATCCCGAAAACCATACAGAAATGATGCCGGAAGAGCCCACAAATGATCCCGAAAAAGTCCCCAAATGACCCCGACATACTCCAGAAAAAGTTCCGAAATGGCTCCGAGGGAATCAACGACGGATCGCGAAAACCATACAGAAATGATTCCGGAAGGATCCCAAAATGATCCCGAAATAGTCGGGAAATGACCCAGATGGGATCCCGCACAGATCCAGAAATGATCCCGGAAGGATCCCCAAATGATCCCAAAATGGTCCCGAAATGACCCTGATGGATCCGGCAAACCATCAAGAAATTATGCCGGAAGGGTCCCCAAATGATCCCGAAATAAAACAGAAAAAGTCACGAAACGACCCCTAGGGGATCCCCAAATGATCCCGTATTAGCCCCGAAATAGTCCCAAAATAACCCTGACGGGATCCCGAAAGGATTCCGAAAACAATCCAGAAATGATGCCGGAAAGGTCCTCAAATGATCCCCTAATAGTCCCGAAATGACCGTGACGGGATCCCGACAACTATCCAGAAATGATGCCGAAAGGTTCCGCAAATGATCCCGAGAAAAAGTCCCGAAATGACCACGACGGGATCCCGGACGAATCCCAAAAACCATCTAGAAATGATGCCGGTAGGTATCCCAAATGATCCCGAAATAGTCCCGAAATGACCTCGTCGGCATCCCGGACGGATCCCGAAAATGATCCAGAAATGATGCCGGAAAGGTTACCAAATGATCCCCTAATAGTCCCGAAATTACCCTGATGGGATCCCGGACGGATCCCGAAAACCATCCAGAAATGATGCCGAAAGGGTTCCAAAATGATCCCGTATTAGTCGCGAAAAAGTCCCGAAATGACCCCGACTGGATCCCGGACGGATCCCGAAAACTATCCAGAAATGATGCCGGAAGAGCCCCAAAATGATCCCGAAAAAGTCCCGAAATGACCCCGACGGGATCCCGGACGGATCCCGAAAACCATCCAGAAATGATGCCGGAAGAGCCCCAAAATGACCCCGAAAAAGTCCCCAAATGACCCCGACGAGATCCCGGACGGATCCCGAAAACCATCCAGAAATGATGCCGGAAGAGCCCCCAAATGATCCCGAAAAAGTCCCCAAATGACCCCGTCGAGATCCCGGACGGATCCCGAAAACCATCCAGAAATGATGCCGAATGATCCCGTATTAGTCGCGAAAAATTCCCGAAATGACCCCGACGGGATGCCGGACGAATACCGAGGACCATCCAGAAATGATGTCTAAAGGGACCCAAAATAACCCCGAAAAACTCCCGTAATGATCCCGGAAACCATCAAGAATTTATCTCTCGAAGGTACGCAAATGATCCCGAAAGTACCCCGACGGGATCCCGGACGGATCCCGAAAACCATCCAGAAATGATGCCGGAAGGGTCCCCAAATGATCGCGAAATAGTCCCAAAAATGTCCCAAAATAACCCCGACGGGATCCCGGACGGATCCCGAAAACTATACAGAAATGATCCCGGAAGGGTCCCAAAATGATCCCGAAATAGTCCTGAAAAAGTCCCGAAATTACCCCGGCGTAATCCCGGACCGATCCCGAAAACCATCCAGAAATGATCCCGGAAGGGTCTCGATATGACCCTTACGGGATTACAAATAAGGTGAAGCTAATTATAAAACCATGTTAATAAGGCAGCAGGCGCATTGGAGCGAATAAAAAGTTACATAGAAACATACAGGTAAAGCTAATAAAAGCGGGCTAATAAAAACAATTGATGGAGGGCGGATGGCGGGAGTAGAGGAGAGGACCACTGATCGTTCCTCCAAAATTGTCTAGATCTCGTTCTGTATGTACCAGATACCAAAAACTATTGATTTAGAAGAAAATTTATATTGAGTTATAACAATTTATAGATTTTACACCAGAGGGGGTGATAGATGGGGGGCGGGCGGAGGGTGTCACTGCTTACTTTGTAAGCCCTCGACTTATTTGACCCCTTGAGTCTGTGATATTGGTGAAGGCCAGTATACTTAAAGTTATAATGTGTAAAAATTATTGAAAAATTATTTCTCGAAGGGGTCGTGGGACCCCCACCCCTCTTTCCATGTTCGAAAAAAAATTCGCTAGTAGACCACTGTCTGTGTCCCAAATTTCATCAAAATCCGTGTAGCCATTCTGGCGTGATTCAGTCGCAAAGACGAAAAAATATAATAATTAAATTATAACTGTTCCTAGGGGGCGGAGACCACGCCCCTTTTGAAAAATTTATAGCTAGTAGATCCTTCTAGAATATTGGCTATATGTGTGCAAAATTTCATCCAAATCGGTCCAGCCGTTCTTGCGTTATTGAGTCACAAAGACAAACGTCTGGACAAACATCCAAACATCCAAACATCTTCACATCCAAACTTTGCCATTTATAATATACTAGCCTTTACCCGCGGCCCCGTCCGCAAGGAGAAAATGAAATATGTGGGCTATTCACGTTAGCCTGCTTATAAAGTTATCTGTTTAAAATTTTTTTTCTGTCTAATGCATTTTATTTTTGTAATTGAGTAAAAAAAAGAACTTTATGAGCTGATAACCTGATAGGATCCCAAAATGATAACGAAATTATCCAGAAAAAGCCACGAAATGACCCCGACGCTATCGCGGACGGATCCCGAAAACCATCCAGAAACGCCCCGGAAGTGTTTCCAAAAGTTCCCGAAGTAGTCCCAAAAAAAACCCGAAATGACAACGACACGATTCTAGACTTATCCAGATAACCACACAGAAATGATGCCTGAAGGGTACCAAATTGATCCCGAAATAGTCCCGAAAAAGTTCCGAAATTACCCTGACGGGCTCCCGGACGGATCTCAGAAACCATCCAGAAAATATCCAGGAAGGGTCCCTAAATTATCCCGACTAACTCCAGAAAAAGTTCCGAAATGGCTCCGAGGGGATCCACGATGGATCGCGAAAACCATACAGAAATGATTCCGGAAGGATTCCAAAATGATCCCGAAATAGTCCGGAATTGACCCAGATGGGATCCCGCACAGATCCAGAAATGATCCCGGAAGGGTGCAAAAACTATCCCGGAAAAGTAACAAAAAATTCCGAAATGGTTCCTACGGCATCCCGGACGGATCCAGAAATGATCTCGGAAGGGTCCCCAAATGATCCCAAAATGGTCCCGAAATGACCCTGATGGATCCGGCAAACCATGAAGAAATTATGCCGAAAGGGTCCCAAAATGATCCCGAAATAATACAGAAAAAGTCACGAAACGACCCCTAGAGGATCCCCAAATGATCCCGTATTAGCCCCGAAAAGTTCCCGAAATAACCACGACGGGATCCCGGACAAATCCCGAAAACCATCCAGAAATGATGCCGAAAGGGATCCCAAATGATTCCGTAAAAGTCCCGCATTGATTCCGACGGGATCCCGAACGGATACCGAAAATCATCCAGAAGTGACGCCGGAAAGGTCCTCAAATGATCACCTAATAGTCCCGAAATGACCCTTAAGGGGTCATGGACGGATCCCATAAACCATCCAGAAATGATGCCGAAAGGGTTCCCAAATGATCCCGTATTAGTCGCGAAGAAGTCCCGAAATGACCCTGACGGGATCTCGAACGCACCCCTAAATGACCCGGACGGGATCCCGGACAGATCCCGAAATCCATCCAGAAATGATCTTGGGAGGGACCCCAAATGATCCCGAAAAAGTCCCGCAATGATTCCGAGGGGATCCTGATCGGACACCGATAACCATCCAGAAGTGATGCCGGAAAGGTCCTCAAATGATCACCTAATACCAAAATGACCCTGACGGCATCCCGGACTGATCCCAAAATCCATCCAGAAATGATCTTGGGAAGGTCCCAAAATTATCCCGAAATAGTCTCGGAAAAGTTCACAAATTACCCTGACGGGTTCCCGGACGAATCCTGAAAGCCATCTCTAAATGATCCTGAAAAAGTCCCGAAATGACCCTGACTGGACCCCGAAAGGATCCCGAAAACTATCCAGAAATGATGCCGGAAATGTCCTCAAATGATCACCTAATAGTTCCGAAAAGACCCTGCGGGATCCCGAACGGATCCCGACAATTATCTAGAAATGATGCCGAAAGGGCCCGCAAATGATCCCGTATTAGTCGAGAAAAAGTCCCGAAATGAACCCGACGGGATGCCGGACGAATCCCAAAAACCAGGTAGAAATGATGCCGGAAGGGGCACCAAATGATCCCGAAAAAGTCCCGAAATAATTCCGACGGGATCCTGAGCGGATACCGAAAACCATCCAGAAGTGATGCCGAAAAGGTCTTCAAATGATCACCTAATAGTCCCAAAATGACCTTACGGCATCCCGGACAGATCCCGAAATCCATCCAGAAATGATCTTGGGCGGGTCCCAAAATTATCCCGAAATAGTCCGGGAAAAGTCCAGAAATTACCCTGACGGATACCGGACGAATCCTGAAAACCAATCTTAAATGATGCCGAAAAAGTCCCGAAATGACCCTGATGGGACCCGGAAAGGATCCCGAAAACTAACCAGAAATGATGCCGGAAAGGTCCTCAAATGATCTCCCAATAGTTCCGAAAAGACCCTGACGGGATCCCGAACGGATCCCGACAACTATCCAGAAATGATACCGAAAGGGCCCGCAAATGATCCCGTATTAGTCGAGAAAAAGTCCCGAAATTACCTCGACGGGATGCCGGACGAATCCCAAAAACCATCCAGAAATGATTTTGGAAGGGACCCCAATGATCCCGAAAAAGTCCCGCAATTATTCCGACGGGAATCTGAACGGATACCGAAAACCATCCAGAAGTGATGCCGGAACGGTCCTCAAATGCTCACCTAATAGGCCCAAAATGACCCTGAGGGCATCCCGGACAAATCCCGAAATCCATCCAGAAATGATCTTGGGAAGGTCCCAAAATGATCCCGAAATAGTCTCGGAAAAGTCCAGAAATTACCCTGACGGGTTCCCGGACGAATCCTGAAAGCCATCCTTAAATGATCCCGAAAAAGCCCCGAAATGACCCTGACGGGATCCCGAAAGGATTCCAAAAACTATCCAGAAATGATGCCGGAAAGGTCCTCAAATGATCCCCTAATAGTTCCGAAATGACCGTGACGGGATCCCGAACGGATCCCGACAACTATCCAGAAATTATGCCGAAAGGGTCCGCAAATGATCCCGTATTAGTCGAGAAAAAGTCCCGAAATGACCCCGACGGGATCCCGGACGAATCCCAAAAACCATCCAGAAATGATGCCGGTAGGTATCCTAAATGATCCCGAAATAATCCCGAAATGACCTCGTCGGCATCCCGGACGGATACCGAAAATTATCCAGAAATGATGCCGGAAAGGTTCCCAAATGATCCCCTAATAGTCCCGAAATTACCCTAATGGGATCCCGGACGGATCCCGAAAACCATCCAGAAATGATGCCGAAAGGGTTCCCAAATGATCCCGTATTATTCGCGAAAAAGTCCCGAAATGACCTCGACGGGATCCCGGACGGATCCCGAAAACCATCCAGAAATGATGCCGAAAGGGTTCCCAAATGATCCCGTATTAGTCGCGAAAAAGTCCCGAAATTACCCTGACGGGATCCCGGACGGATCCCGAAAACCATCCAGAAATGATGCCGGATGAGCCCCAAAATGATCCCGAAAAAGTCCCCAAATGACCCCGACGAGATCCCGGACGGATCCCGAAAACCATCCAGAAATGGTGCCGGAAGAGCCCCCAAATGATCACGAAAAAGTCCCCAAATGACCCCGACGATATCCCGGACAGATCCTGAAAACCATCCAGAAATGATGCCGGAAGAGCCCTCAAATGATCCCGAAAAAGTCCCCATATGACCCCGACGAGATCCCGCACGGATCCCGAAAACCATCCAGAAATGATGCCGGAAGGGTCCCCAAATGATCGCGAAATAGTCCCGAAATGATTCCGGAATAGTCCCGAAAATGTTCCAAAATAACCCCGACGGGATCCCGGACGGATCCCGTAAACTATACAGAAATGATCCCGGAAGGGTCCCAAAATGATCCCGAAATAGTCCCGAAAAAGTCCCGAAATTACCCCGGCGTAATCCCGGACTGATCCAGAAAACCATCCAGAAATGATCCCGGAAGGGTCTCGATATGACCCTTACGGGATTACAAATAAGGTGAAGCTAATTATAAAACCATGTTAATAAGGCAGCAGGCGCATTGGAGCGAATAAAAAGTTAGATAGAAACATACAGGTAAAGCTAATAAAAGCGTGCTAATAAAAACAATTGATGGAGGGCGGATGGCGGGAGTAGAGGAGAGGACCACTGATCGTTCCTTCAAAATTGTCTAGATCTCGTTCTGTATGTACCAGATACCAAAAACTATTGACTTAGGAGAAAATTTAGATTGAGTTATAACAATTTATGGATTTTACACCAGAGGGGGAGATAAAGGGGGGCAGGCGGAGGGTGTCACTGCTTACTTTGTAAGCCCTCGACTTATTTTACCCCTTGAGTCTGTGATATTGGTGAAGGCCAGTATACGTAAAGTTATAATGTGTAAAAATTATGAAAAATAATTTCTCGAAGGTCGTGGGACCCCCACCCCTCTTTCCATGTTCGAAAAAAGTTTCGCTAGTAGACTACTGTCTGTGTCCCAAATTTCATCAAAATCCGTGTAGCCATTCTGGCGTGATTCAGTCGCAAAGACGAAAAAATATAATAATTAAATTATAACTGTTCCTAGGGGGCGGGGACCACGCCCCTTTTGAAAAATATATAGCTAGTAGATCCTTCTAGACTATTGGCTATATGTGTGCAAAATTTCATCCAAATCGGTCCAGCCGTTCTTGCGTTATTGAGTCACAAAGACAAACGTCTGGACAAACATCCAAACATCCAAACATCCAAACATCCAAACATCTAAACATCCAAACATCCAAACATCTTAACATCCAAACTTTCCCATTTATAATATATATTAGATATATTAGATAACTGTTCCTAGGGGGCGGAGACCACGCCCCTTTTGAAAAATATATAGCTAGTAGATCCTTCTAGAATATTGGCTATATGTGTGCAAAATTTCATCCAAATCGGTCCAGCCGTTCTTGCGTTATTGAGTCACAAAGACAAACGTCTGGACAAACATCCAAACATCCAAACATCCAAACATCTTCACATCCAAACTTTGCCATTTATAATATACTAGCCTTTACCCGCGGCCCCGTCCGCAAGGAAAATTTTAAATATATGGGCTATTCGCGTTAGCCTGCTTATTATCTGTTTAAAATTTTGTTTTCTGTCTAATGCATTTTATTTTTGTAATTGAGTAAAAAAAAGAACTAAATGAGCTGATAACCTGATAGGATCCAAAATGATCCCGAAATTATCCAGAAAAAGCTACGAAATGACCCCAACGCTATCGCGGACGGATCCCGAAAACCATCCAGAAATGCCCCGAAAGGGTCTCCAAAAGTTCCCCGAATAGTCCCAAAAAAACCCGAAATGAGAGCGACACGATTCTAGACGTATCCAGAGAACCACACAGAAATGATCCCTGAAGGTGTTCCAAAATGATCCCGAAAAGGTTCCGAAATGACCCTGACGGGCTCCCGGGGGATCTCAAAAACCATCCAGAAAATATCCAGGAAGGGTCCCTAAATTATCCCGACTAACTCCAGAAAAAGTTCCGAAATGGCTCCGAGGGGATCCACGATGGATCGCGAAAATCATACAGAAATGATTCCGGAAGGATTCCAAAATGATCCCGAAATAGTCCGGAATTGACCCAGATGGGATCCCGCACAGATCCAGAAATGATCCCGGAAGGGTGCAAAAACTATCCCGGAAAAGTAACAAAAAATCCCGAAATGGCTCCTACGGCATCCCGGACGGATCCAGAAATGATCTCGGAAGGGTCCCCAAATGATCCCAAAATGGTCCCGAAATGGCCCTGATGGATCCGGCAAACCATCAAGAAATTATGCCGAAAGGGTCCCAAAATGATCCCGAAATAATACAGAAAAAGTCACGAAACGACCCCTAGAGGATCCCCAAATGATCCCGTATTAGCCCCGAAAAGGTCCCGAAATAACCCCGACGGGATCCGGGACAAATCCCGAAAACCATCCAGAAATGATGCCGGAAGGAATCCCAAATGATTCCGTAAAAGTCCCGCATTGATTCATCCGGAAGTGATGCCGGAAAGGTCCTCAAATGATCACCTAATAGTCCCGAAATGACCCTTAAGGGGTCATGGACGGATCCGATAAACCATCCAGAAATGATCCCAATATAGTCCCGAAGAAGTCCCGAAATGACCCTGACGGGATCTCAAACGCACCCCTAAATGACCCTGACGGGATCCCGGACAGATCCCGAAATCCATCCAGAAATGATCTTGGGAGGGACCCCAAATGATCCCGAAAAAGTCCCGTAATGATTCCGAGGGGATCCTGATCGGATACCGAAAACCATCCAGAAGTGATGCCAGAAAGGTCCTCAAATGATCACCTAATACCAAAATGACCCTGACGGCATCCCGGACTGATCCCAAAATCCATCCAGAAATGATCTTGGGAAGGTCCCAAAATTATCCCGAAATAGTCTCGGAAAAGTTCAGAAATTACCCTGACGGGTTCCCGGACGAATCCTGAAAGCCATCTCTAAATGATCCCGAAAAAGTCCCGAAATGACCCTGACTGGACCTCGAAAGGATCACGAAAACTATCCAGAAATGATGCCGAAAATGTCCTCAAATGATCACCTAATAGTTCCGAAAAGACCCTGACGGGATCCCGAACGGATCCTGACAACTATCTAGAAATGATGCCGAAAGGGCCCGCAAATGATCCCGTATTAGTCGAGAAAAAGTCCCGAAATGAACCCGACGGGATGCCGGACGAATCCCAAAAACCATCCAGAAATGATGTCGGAAGGGACCCCAATGATCCCGAAAAAGTCCCGCAATAATTCCGACGGGATCCTGAGCGGATACCGAAAACCATCCAGAAGTGATGCCGAAAAGGTCCTCAAATGATCACCTAATAGTCCCAAAATGACCCTGACGGCATCCCGGACAGATCCCGAAATCTATCCAGAAATGATCTTGGGAGGGTCCCAAAATTATCCCGAAATAGTCTGGGAAAAGTCCAGAAATTACCCTGACGGATCCCGGACGAATCCTGAAAACCAATCTTAAATGATGCCGAAAAAATCCCGAAATGACCCTGATGGGACCCGGAAAGGATCCCGAAAACTAACCAGAAATGATGCCGGAAAGGTCCTCAAATGATCTCCCAATAGTTCCGAAAAGCCCTGACGGGATCCCGAACGGATCCCGACAACTATCCAGAAATGATACCGAAAGGGCCCGCAAATGATCCCGTATTAGTCGAGAAAAAGTCCCGAAATGACCCCGACGGGATGCCGGACGAATCCCAAAAACCATCCAGAAATGATGTCGGAAGGGACCCCAATGATCCCGAAAAAGTCCCGCAATTATTCCGACGGGAATCTGAACGGATACCGAAAACCATCCAGAAGTGATGCCGGAACGGTCCTCAAATGCTCACCTAATAGTCTCAAAATGACCATGAGGGCATCCCGGACAAATCCCGAAATCCATCCAGAAATGATCTTGGGAAGGTCCCGAAATGATCCCGAAATAGTCTCGGAAAAGTCCAGAAATTACCCTGACGGGTTCGCGGACGAATCCTGAAAGCCATCCTTAAATGATCCCGAAAAAGCCCCGAAATGACCCTGACGGGATCCCGAAAGGATTCCAAAAACTATCCAGAAATGATGCCGGAAAGGTCCTCAAATAATCCCCTAATAGTTCCGAAATGACCGTGACGGGATCCCGAACGGATCCCGACAACTATCCAGAAATTATGCCGAAAGGGTCCGCAAATGATCCCGTATTAGTCGAGAAAAAGTCCCGAAATGACCCCGACGGGATCCCGGACGAATCCCAAAAACCATCCAGAAATGATGTCGGTAGGTATCCCAACTGATCCCGAAATAATCCCGAAACGACCTCGTCGGCATCCCGGACGGATACCGAAAATTATCCAGAAATGATGCCGGAAAGGTCCACAAATGATCCCCTAATAGTCCCGAAATTACCCTGATGGGATCCCGGACGGATCCCGAAAACCATCCAGAAATGATGCCGGAAGAGCCCCCAAATGATCCCGAAAAAGTCCCCAAATGACCCCGACGATATCCCGGACGGATCCCGAAAACCATCCAGAAATGATGCCGGAAGAGCCCCCAAATGATCCCGAAAAAGTCCCCAAATGACCCCGACGAGATCCCGCACGGATCCCGAAAACCATCCAGAAATGATGCCGGAAGAGCCCCAAATGATCCCGAAAAAGTCCCCAAATGACCCCGACATACTCCAGAAAAGGTTCCGAAATTGCTCCGAGGGAATCAACGACGGATCGCGAAAACCATACAGAAATGATTCCGGAAGAATCCCAAAATGATCCCGAAATAGTCCGGAAATGACCCAGATGGGATCCCGCACAGATCCAGAAATGATCCCGGAAGGGTCCAAAAACTATCCCGGAAAAGTAACAAAAAATCCCGAAATGGCTCCTACGGCATCCCGGACGGATCCAGAAATGATCTCGGAAGGGTCCCCAAATGATCCCAAAATGGTCCCGAAATGACCCTGATGGATCCGGCAAACAATCAAGAAATTATGCCGGAAGGGTCCCCAAATGATCCCTAAATAAAACAGAAAAAGTCACGAAACGACCCCTAGAGGATCCCCAAATGATCCCGTATTAGCCCCGAAAAAGTCCCAAAATGACCCTGACGGGATCCCGAAAGGATTCCGAAAACAATACAGAAATGATGCCGGAAAGGTCCTCAAATGATCCCCTAATAGTCCCGAAATGACCGTGACGGGATCCCGACAACTATCCAGAAATGATGCCGAAAGGGTCCGCAAATGATCCCGTATTAGTCGAAAAAAAGTCCCGAAAGGACCACGACGGGATCCCGGACGAATCCCAAAAACCATCCAGAAATGATGCCGGTAGGTATCCCAAATGATCCCGAAATAGTCCCGAAATGACCTCGTCGGCATCCCGGACGGATCCCGAAAATTATCCAGAAATGATGCCGGAAAGGTTCCCAAATGATCCCCTAATAGTCCCGAAATTACCCTAATGAGTCGAAAAAGTCCCGAAATGACCCCGACGGGATCCCGGACGGATCCCGAAAACCGTCCAGAAATGATGCCGGATGAGCCCCAAAATGATCCCGAAAAAGTCCCCAAATTACCCCGACGAGATCCCGGACGGATCCCGAAAACCATCCAGAAATGATGCCGGAAGAGCCCCCAAATGATCCCGAGGATCCCGAAAACCATCCAGAAATGATGCCGGAAGAGCCCCCAAATGATCCCGAAAAAGTCCTCAAATGACCCCGACGATATCCCGGACGGATCCCGAAAATCATCCAGAAATGAAGCCGGAAGAGCCCCCAAATGATCCCGAAAAAGTCCCCATATGACCCCGACGAGATCCCGCACGGATCCCGAAAACCATCCAGAAATGACGCCGGAAGGGTCCCCAAATGATAGCGAAATAGTCCCGAAATGATTCCGGAATAGTCCCGAAAATGTTCCAAAATAACCCCGACGGGATCCCGGACGGATCCCGTAAACTATACAGAAATGATCCCGGAAGGGTCCCAAAATGATCCCGAAATAGTCCCGAAATTACCCCGGCGTAATCCCGGACCGATCCCGAAAACCATCCAGAAATGATCCCGGAAGGGTCTCGATATGACCCTTACGGGATTACAAATAAGGTGAAGCTAATTATAAAACCATGTTAATAAGGCAGCAGGCGCATTGGAGCGAATAAAAAGTTAGATAGAAACATACAGGTAAAGCTAATAAAAGCGTGCTAATAAAAACAATTGATGGAGGGCGGATGGCGGGAGTAGAGGAGAGGACCACTGATCGTTCCTCCAAAAATGTCTAGATCTCGTTCTGTATGTGCCAGATACCAAAAACTATTGATTTAGGAGAAAATTTAGATTGAGTTATAACAATTTATGGATTTTACACCAGAGGGGAGATAAGGGGGGCGGGCGGAGGGTGGCACTGCTTACTTTGTAAGCCCTCGACTTATTTGACCCCTTGAGTCTGTGATATTGGTGAAGGCCAGTATACGTAAAGTTATAATGTGTAAAAATTATGAAAAATAATTTCTCGAAGGGGTCGTGGGACCCCCCACCCCTCTTTCCATGTTCGAAAAAAATTTCGCTAGTAGACTACTGTCTGTGTCCCAAATTTCATCAAAATCCGTGTAGCCATTCTGGCGTGATTCAGTCGCAAAGACGAAAAAATATAATAATTAAATTATAACTGTTCCTAGGGGGCGGGGACCACGCCCCTTTTGAAAAATATATAGCTAGTAGATCCTTCTAGACTATTGGCTATATGTGTGCAAAATTTCATACAAATCGGTCCAGCCGTTCTTGCGTTATTGAGTCACAAAGACACACGTCTGGACAAACATCCAAACATCCAAACATCTAAACATCCAAACATCTTAACATCCAAACTTTCCCATTTATAATATATATTAGACTAGCCTTTACCCGCGGCCCCGTCCGCAAGGAGAAAATGAAATATGTGGGCTATTCACGTTAGCCTGCTTATAAAGTTATCTGTTTAAAATTTTTTTTCTGTCTAATGCATTTTATTTTTGTAATTGAGTAAAAAAAAGAACTTTATGAGCTGATAACCTGATAGGATCCCAAAATGATAACGAAATTATCCAGAAAAAGCCACGAAATGACCCCGACGCTATCGCGGACGGATCCCGAAAACCATCCAGAAACGCCCCGGAAGTGTTTCCAAAAGTTCCCGAAGTAGTTCCAAAAAAACCCGAAATGACAACGACACGATTCTAGACTTATCCAGATAACCACACAGAAATGATGCCTGAAGGGTACCAAATTGATCCCGAATATTCCCGAAAAAGTTCCGAAATTACCCTGACGGGCTCCCGGACGGATCTCAGAAACCATCCAGAAAATATCCAGTAAGGGTCCCTAAATTATCCCGACTAACTCCAGAAAAAGTTCCGAAATGGCTCCGAGGGGATCCACGATGGATCGCGAAAACCATACAGAAATGATTCCGGAAGGATTCCAAAATGATCCCGAAATAGTCCGGAATTGACCCAGATGGGATCCCGCACAGATCCAGAAATGATCCCGGAAGGGTGCAAAAACTATCCCGGAAAAGTAACAAAAAATCCCGAAATGGCTCCTACGGCATCCCGGACGGATCCAGAAATGATCTCGGAAGGGTCCCCAAAATGGTCCCGAAATGACCCTGATGGATCCGCCAACCATCAAGAAATTATGCCGAAAGGGTCCCAAATGATCCCGAAATAATACAGAAAAAGTCACGAAACGACCCCTAGAGGATCCCCAAATGATCCCGTATTAGCCCCGAAAAGGTCCCGAAATAACACCGACGGGATCCCGGACAAATCCCGAAAACCATCCAGAAATGATGCCGGAAGGAATCCCAAATGATTCCGTAAAAGTCCCGCATTGATTCCGACGGGATCCCGAACGGATACCGAAAATCATCCAGAAGTGATGCCGGAAAGGTCCTCAAATGATCACCTAATAGTGCCGAAATGACCCTTAAGGGGTCATGTACGGATCCCATCAACCATCCAGAAATGATCCCGATATATTCCCGAAGAAGTCACGAAATGACCCTGACGGGATCTCGAACGCACCCCTAAATGACCCTGGCGGGATCCCGGACAGATCCCGAAATCCATCCAGAAATGATCTTGGGAGGGAGCCCAAATGATCCCGAAAAAGTCCCGCAATGGTTCCGAGGGGATCCTGATCGGATACCGATAAACATCCAGAAGTGATGCCGGAAAGGTCCTCAAATGATCACCTAATACCAAAATGACCCTGACGGCATCCCGGACTGATCCCAAAATCCATCCAGAAATGATCTTGGGAAGGTCCCAAAATTATCCCGAAATAGTCTAGGAAAAGTTCAGAAATTACCCTGACGGGTTCCCGGACGAATCCTGAAAGCCATCTCTAAATGATCCCGAAAAAGTCCCGAAATGACCCTGACTGGACCCCGAAAGGATCCCGAAAACTATCCAGAAATGATGCCGGAAATGTCCTCAAATGATCACCTAATAGTTCCGAAAAGACCCTGACAGGATCCCGAACGGATCCCGACAACTATCTAGAAATGATGCCGAAAGAGCCCGCAAATGATCCCGTATTAGTCGAGAAAAAGTCCCGAAATGAACCCGACGGGATGCCGGACGACACCAAATGATCCCGAAAAAGTCCCGCAATAATTCCGACGGGATCCTGAGCGGATACCGAAAACCATCCAGAAGTGATGCCGAAAAGGTCCTCAAATGATCACCTAATAGTCCCAAAATTACCCTGACGGCATCCCGGACAGATCCCGAAATCCATCCAGAAATGATCTTGGGAGGGTCCCAAAATTATCCCGAAATAGTCTGGGAAAAGTCCAGAAATTACCCTGACGGATACCGGACGAATCCTGAAAACCAATCTTAAATGATGCCGAAAATGTCCCGAAATGACCCTGATGGGACCCGGAAAGGATCCCGAAAACTAACCTGAAATGATGCCGGAAAGGTCCTCAAATGATCTCCCAATAGTTCCGAAAAGACCCTGACAACTATCCAGAAATGATACCGAAAGGGCCCGCAAACGATCCCGTATTATTCGAGAAAAAGTCCCGAAATGACCCCGACGGGATGCCGGACGAATCCCAAAAACCATCCAGAAATGATTTTGGAAGGGACCCCAATGATCCCGAAAAAGTCCCGCAATTATTCCGACGGGAATCTGAACGGATACCGAAAACCATCCAGAAGTGATGCCGGAACGGTCCTCAAATGCTCACCTAATAGTCCCAAAATGACCCTGAGGGCATCCCGGACAAATCCCGAAATCCATCCAGAAATGATCTTGGGAAGGTCCCAAAATGATCCCGAAATAGTCTCGGAAAAGTCCAGAAATTACCCTGACGGGTTCCCGGACGAATCCTGAAAGCCATCCTTAAATGATCCCGAAAAAGCCCCGAAATGACCCTGACGGGATCCCGAAAGGTATCCAAAAACTATCCAGAAATGATGCCGGAAAGGTCCTCAAATGATCTCCCAATAGTTCCGAAAAGACCCTGACAACTATCCAGAAATTATGCCGAAAGGGTCCGCAAATGATCCCGTATTAGTCGAGAAAAAGTCCCGAAATGACCCCGACGGGATCCCGGACGAATCCCAAAAACCATCCAGAAATGATGCCGGTAGGTATCCCAAATGATCCCGAAATAATCCCGAAATGACCTCGTCGGCATCCCGGACGGATACCGAAAATTATCCAGAAATGATGCCGGAAAGGTCCACAAATGATCCCCTAATAGTCCCGAAATTACCCTGATGGGATCCCGGACGGATCCCGAAAACCATCCAGAAATGATGCCGGAAGAGCCCCCAAATGATCCCGAAAAAGTCCCCAAATGACCCCGACGATATCCCGGACGGATCCCGAAAACCATCCAGAAATGATGCCGGAAGAGCCCCCAAATGATCCCGAAAAAGTCCCCAAATGACCCCGACATACTCCAGAAAAGGTTCCGAAATGGCTCCGAGGGAATCAACGACGGATCGCGAAAACCATACAGAAATGATTCCGGAAGGATCCCAAAATGATCCCGAAATAGTCCGGAAATGACCCAGATGGGATCCCGCACAGATCCAGAAATGATCCCGGAAGGGTCCAAAAACTATCCCGGAAAAGTAACAAAAAATCCCGAAATGGCTCCTACGGTATCCCGGACGGATCCAGAAATGATCTCGGAAGGGTCCCCAAATGATCCCAAAATGGTCCCGAAATGACCCTGATGGATCCGGCAAACCATCAAGAAATTATGCCGGAAGGGTCCCCAAATGATCCCGAAATAAAACAGAAAAAGTCACGAAACGACCCCTAGAGGATCCCCAAATGATCCCGTATTAGCCCCAAAAAAGTCCCAAAATGACCCTGACGGGATCCCGAAAGGATTCCGAAAACAATAGAGAAATGATGCCGGAAAGGTCCTCAAATGATCCCCTAATAGTCCCGAAATGATCGTGACGGGATCCCGACAACTATCCAGAAATGATGCCGAAAGGGTCCGCAAATGATCCCGTATTAGTCGAAAAAAAGTCCCGAAAGGACCACGACGGGATCCCGGACGAATCCCAAAAACCATCCAGAAATGATGCCGGTAGGTATCCCAAATGATCCCGAAATAGTCCCGAAATGACCTCGTCAAATTTCATCAAAATCCGTGTAGCCATTCTGGCGTGATTCAGTCGCAAAGACGAAAAAATATAATAATTAAATTATAACTGTTCCTAGGGGGCGGAGGCCACGCCCCTTTTGAAAAATATATAGCTAGTAGATCCTTCTAGACTATTGGCTATATGTGTGCAAAATTTCATCCAAATCGGTCCAGCCGTTCTTGCGTTATTGAGTCACAAAGACAAACGTCTGGACAAACATCCAAACATCCAAACATCCAAACATCCAAACATCTAAACATCCAAACATCCAAACATCTTAACATCCAAACTTTCCCATTTATAATATATATTAGATTAGATTAGATTAGATTCCTTGCAAAACTATTAATTTTGGACTTTAAATATATTTGGATCAAGATAAAAATTATTTTCGAATTTTTATTTTTTGAGTCCGATAGAACTAGTCAAACTCGGACTATTAAAAATAAAAGTAAAATAAATAAAACTAAAAAAAAAACTTGTTAGTTTCGGATAAGCCGTTTCTTTGTTATCAAGCGGAACTTTTATTTTGGCCTTAAAAAATAAGTCCGGATTTAACTTTTATTTCCGGACTTTTGTTTTTAAAAGTCCGAGTTTAACTAGTTCTATCGGACTCAAAAAATAAAATATAGATTTTACTTTTATATGTGGACTTTTATGGAAAAAGTTCGAAAAATAAAAAGGATGCATGATTCGACATGATATTGCTATAGCGATACCTGGGAAATCAAACATTTTCACCTAGGATAATTTTTTGACCAGGACTTTTTCGACTCCGAAATAAAAAAAACAATTATTATTTTCCGTCCCTGCTTTTCTACATAACACGTGGTACCGCCCGTTTAAAAGAAAAATGTTTCCCCATTTCTTCTTACAATAAAACTTGATAACTGTTATCTCTGATTCAAAACTATTTTTTGCTAAGTTATAGGTTATTATTCTGGTCTATGACCCTTTAAAATTTGTTTTATATCTACACGGGGCGCAAACGTTCATAAATTCAATGAATTTGTACATTGATTTCAATGAAAAATTCATTAAAAACGTGCCAACGAACAAAATCATAATAATTTAATGATCGATATTGTCGATTGTAAAATTTATGACCGTTATTTATGATTATGAAAGAAATTAACGAACGGTGTTCATAAAAATTTTATGAAAAATTTTATGAACGGGTTTATAAAATTTAATAATGTTTTTCATAGATTTTTTGAATTTATCCGTAGATTTTAATGAACATATTCATAGTGTATATGAACTAATACGTAGATTTTAATGTATTTTTTCATAGACTTTAATGAAAAGATTCATAAGCTTTATGAATCTTTTCAATAATTTTCACTACCCTAAAAACCATCAAAATCTTTTATTTGTTAACAAATTCATTTGATTAACCCTTAACTACATTCGTGGGGTACCTTTTACCTATCTTAAACTTTTTCATTTATTCCTTTAAGTGGTATCGTTTCAATATTTTTAGAACCTCAACCGCTACATTTTGATCTATAAAGAGTTTTTGAAAAAAATTAATAATTGTACTAAAGCCAAAAATATAATATGAAACCAACCTTTTAAATAATCATACATGATTTCAACTTTCCATGATTCAAGTAAAATTTTCAAACTGTAAGTCAAGCTGTTGGTGTTTTCACACAAGTCGTAAACTAGCTCCATGCCTTCTTCCATTGCATCATCTAAATAACACTGTAATTGCTTATTTAATCCGGACGAAGTAAAGCCGTCTTGTTGATTTTATTAGCGTAGCTGGGGGCTCAATCAGTTCTGCGGGGAAAAGTGAAATATTCCCCAAGAAGACATGGATCGATTTCAAAAGCCATTTAGTGTTTGTTGTATAAATCGTTTCTTACTTGCTGGCAAAACAAAATGATCTGATTATTATGCATTATTAGGGTCTTTATAACATATATGCTGTAGTCATTTGAGCATTTTCCCACGTAAAAACCTTTTTTGTGCTTAATATTTCCAATGATAGCTGATTCAAATAATTTAAGGCTGTCAATAGGAATTTCGGTTTTTAAACTTTTAGTATTTTTAAGGCTGTCCTCGGAAACTTCGTTTTACGCACTAAAAAAATGTTATTTTCCAGAAAAAGTTAAGACGAAAATCAGCAAAATAAAATTGATACTTTTTTGCAATTGATCTTTTCTAGAAAAATTACTATGCCCAAGTCATAAACTTTAGATAATAATCTTGCAATTTTTTTTAACTCTTCTTCAATGTGTAAGTCTTCTATAATATGGCTTCTATCCGCTGTAAAATCATTTACAACTTCGGAATCTCCCTCCCCAACTGGATTGCATATATCGACAGAATGTGTACTAATATTGGATACGCCGGCCCCATGGGCTCTGGTGGCAATTGAACCCGCCGAAACATCGACATTAAACTTCAACACATTGCTATTTGTACCGCCTTCAGAATCACAAAACAAAATGAAATGCTTGCGCTGTAAATGCCTTTTATAAATATTAACACTACCAAATAATTGTTGGCAAAATTGGCACCGTAGTCTGTCGCTGTAAAGAAACGTAATGTCGAACAAAACCGTCAATACTTTCATATTCCTTCTTACACAAAGCACAGATCATTTTATTTCACGAACAAAAACAGATTTTGTTTCACAAACAAAACACAGATTTTATTTCACAAACAAATTAATGCAGTTTTATTTTACCTTTTTTCACTCAACAACTTACTTACTTACTTAATTGGCGCTTAACCGTCTAAACGGTTACGGCCGTCCAACAAGGCGCGCCCGTCGCTCCTTCGCTCCGCCCATGCCTCTGCCACATATAGCAGGACGGGTACTATAAGTGACTTGTAGAGTATGATTTTCGTTCGCCGAGAGAGGACTTTACTTTTCAATTGCCTACCTAGTCCAAAGTAGCATTTGTTGGCAAGATTGATTCTTCGCTGGATTTCAGTGCTGATGTTGTTGCTAGTGTTGATGCTGGTTCCCAAATAAACGAAGTCTTTTACTATTTCGAAATTATGGCTGCCAACAGTAGCGTGGTTGCCAAGGCGCGTATGCGCTGACTCTTTGCTCGATGACAGCAGGTACTTCGTTTTGTCCTCATTCACCATCAAACCCATCTTTACCGCTTCTTTTTCCAGTTTGGAGTAAGCAGAACTAACAGCGCGGGTGTTTAGGCCGATGATATCAATGTCGAACTCAACAAATGATGATGGGAATTTCAGTGGTGTCAACTTTTGAAAAGTTTCCCTATTTTGTGTAGTTTTGCAGCCTAAGCACGGCGGGATTTGCAACTTTACCCCGATTATTTGCACAAAAGAATTGATTGGCAATACTAACACCATCAGTGGTATGAATAAATTCTTTGATTTTATGATATGTTTCATAAACTCAATGAATAAATTTCCATAAAATTATTCATTTAATTTATGAAAAAATCATTAAAATCAATGAACTTATACATAAAACCATGGCCAGAATGTTTATGAACGCCGTTCATGGAAAATTGGTGATTTATTTTTATCCGTGTAAGTTGCCGTAGTCTTTAACCGATCCCGTCCATTTTTACTAGAAATATTTTCTGCTATAAGGAAAATATGTGTCCAAAATTACATTAAGATATGTTAATTTTTCTTCGAGTTATGGCTCCCGAAACATAGAAAATTGCTTAGTCATAAAAGGGGCGGTGCCACGCCCATTTTTTAAAATGTGAAGTTTTTCCTATTTATTGTTACAAGTCTACAAGGAAAATGAATTACCATTGATATAACGCTCTTTTTTGCAAAGATATAGCTTATTTTATTCGTCGACGACCCTTCTAAAAATCTTTTATATAAAAGTGGGCGTGGTCCTTAACCGAATTCGTTAATTTTTCTTCAAAGCATTCCTTATAGTAAAGGCAACCTCTCTGCCGAATTTTGTTACGATATGTTTAACGATTTTTGATTTATGATTAATAATATTTGTAAAATTGATTTTAACACAAGTGGGCGGTGCCACGCCCATTAAAAAAAATTTTTTCAAATATTTATCAAGAGTCTCAATATCAGTCCACATGTCAAATTTCACATTTACTAAATAATCATGTTTTTTGTGTTTTCCAAAATGTTATATATATAAAAAGTGGGCGTGGTTATCATCCGATTTCGCTCATTTACAATACCAATCTATTCTGGGCCCAGATAAACCCGTGTACTAAACTTGGTGAAGATATCTCAATATTTACTCAAGTTATTGTGTTAACGGACAGACGGACGGACGGACATGGCTCAATCAAATTTTTTTTCGATACTGATGATTTTGATATATGGAAGTCTATATCTATCTCGATTCCTTTATACCTGTACAACCAACCGTTATCCAATCATAGTTAATATACTCTGTGTGCAAAGCACGCTGAGTATAAAAAGTTACGGCTGTGAAGTTTGTGTAGATAACCTACTCTCTTTCTGCAAACCCTTCGGGGTTTCGATTTTCGGCTAGGATTATCTCTTCCATCATTGGGTTGAACAAATCGGTCTATTATTGCTTTTCAGGTACGTCAAATTCTGTCATATATAGTCACCTGGGTTTCGCCTTTTCTTTCTTCTCTGGAGTGTATCGATTCTGGATTTAATATAAGAACACACAGTTTGATATGCCCATCACACCAAAGACCCTGAGTTCAGAAACATCAAAATTTAGAATAAAATGTTTTCTCAATTGGTAAAAAGTTTTTCTAAGCGGGTTGCCGCACGGCAGTAATTTGGCAATCATTCCAAGTGCATTTCTTCCATGAAGAGCTTCACAGTAAAAACTCATCTGCTTTGCAGTTGCCGTTCAGAGTCGGCGTAAAACAAAGTCCAATTTGTGTAGGGAAAATTAAAAAGGAGGTATATCGCGCCTTGATTTTATTAATTTTTTTAAATTTTATTTTATTTTTTTTGTAACATGATCCAGGAGGTAATTCTTCTTCTGTGTCTCATTACATTTGCTTTTCGAGAACAGACGCCATTCAAACTGTTGTACAGAATGTCCGAAATTCCTCTGGGTTGCCTCAGGATAATTTTTGGGCTTTTTTGAGGTGATTTTCGGGATCATATCGGTACTATATCCAACCATTTCGTGAATGTGCTCGGAATTATTTTTAGATTACTTCACGACTATTTCGGAAACGTTTCGGGATATTTAGTGGTCATTTGGGATTACTTGTGGACTATTTCGGGCAACAGTATCTTGTTTATTTCGAAATAAAAGCGCAATCGTTTCGAGGATATTTCGGTACAGTCTTAGGATAATTACTATTTCTGACCAGTTAGGGATTTTGCTCGAAGTGTTTTCGGAACATTTTCGAGGCTGTTTAAAAATAATACAGGAACCATTGCAGAAGAATGTCGGGATTGTTTACACATATGCTGAATGTGTCCTTAGGGTTGCCAGAAATTGTTTGACGACCAAATGGAAGAACCCCAATCAGGTGCCAGGCGTTATGTTATAGAATAACTACGTCCTCTTGGCAAATAGTGGAAGTTTTCTAGGACCTGGCTTAATTGCTGCCTCGAGATCTGGCAACTCTGCCGCCCCCAATAGCTATAGCATTGACCTGGCGATCGCAGGACACGAACAAAGAACATGCTCAACCGTTTCTTCCTGCAGATCACACTTCCTACGCCTGCTGTTACTGACGAGGCCTAACTTATAAGCATGTGATGTCGGAAGGAAGTGTCCAGTTCGTATGCCCATCGTAAGCCTTGTCTCTTCAGAGATATGAGTAGGATTTGCACCTGATCTTAGAAATTTTACAGCCCCGCGCTTTTGTCCACGGCTTTCATGATTGATGCACCATATGCAACTCTTGTCTTCTTTTGATTCGTCCCAAATGGATTGGGACGTCTATCGTCGGTTCATCGTGGTTTGCATCGTTCTTTGCCAACTGATCGCCCTTTCGTTACCTTGTATCCCTGAGCTAAGTTTGTCTAATGCTTCTTAGCATTCAAGAACACTTCCTAATGAAGTACTGTGTGAAAATATTGGCCTAATCGCCGCCTGACTAGTAATATATACATTGACGCGGCTGCAGCTTAACCACACTTCCTCCAGAATTTCTGCTGCTTTCTTCATATAATTTCCGCCTGAAAAACACTGCAGTAACCTAAAAGGCTGTTCTACTTATTTCTGGATCGATTAATTTGGAACCATCCTTCCAGTACAGTATGTTCTGCCACTTCTGCACCCTGGCACCAAACTTCTGGCTCAATTGTGGCCCCAAGATCTCTTTCAAAGCTCAGGTATGGGACCAAGTGTTCCGTTGGCCCGAAATTATATGGCGCTATACTGCCATGACCATAAGGACTGCACTCAAGCTTCCCCGAGGCTTTAAGCTTTATTGAAGTTGCTAACGCGATGTTCTTGGCCATAAGGTCTACAGGCGGGATGTGTAAAATGGCATACAATGCTGCTGTCGGGGTAGTTTTTAGGGTTCCCGTTATGCTAATCATTGATAATATGCATACCACTTTTTTGTATACCTACATTTTTGTGTGGCTGTCCACCAAAAAAGAACCTCATAGTAAAGTATGGCTTTGACAATTACTGTAAATACCCAATGAGGGAGTTTGGGTGATAGGCCCCACGTGCATTCCAGCATGCTCGTGCATGCATACAGTGCCGCTGAGGCTTTCTTTGCTCTCTCTTCCGTATGTTGATTCCACGACACCTTACTATCTAGTATAACTCCTAGATACTTTATGCTTTATGGAGGGTTACCCGTCCAAGCTTAGGCTTAGTTCAATTAGGGACCTTATATTTCCTAGTTAATAATACTAGATCGGGTTTGTACCTCCCGATGTGCCTGATGCATCAGAAAGCTGATTGTTGTTAGGCATCTGCTGCTTATGATGACTGAGACGTCATCTGCGAAAGTGAGGTATTCTGTTACGAAAATATTTAAGTAAATATCTTTAAATATATATAGTATATGTATCTATGCTCACGTACGTAATTCGATAAACTCGAAAGTAAATGCCAGAAAAATGCGTAAAAACTTGCAAAGAAATAAAAAAAGAAAAATTATAAGCCAATTGATAAGAAAAACTTCATGTTTTATGCCACGTAAAGTTTATGGTGTGAGGACAAAAAAATTGTCAGACATAGGGGCAGGGGCGGAACCAGGATTTGGGGGGGGGGGGGGGGGGGGAAACGCACAGAACGAACCCGCAAAAAAGTTAACAACAACTTATATAAATATTAAGAAGTAGCATACCTTCAAATTTATTTATAGAGGTTCAAGTATATACATACATATATAGGAAGGACTATAAAAGTGTCAAAATAATAAAAAATTATGCGTACAGTAAAGACATTTTTCTTTTATATTTCCTGCTGAAAATGTCCAGCACTTCATTAGGGTCCATTTTTTCCGCAATATCTTTACGGATATCCATTAAAGCCAATCCATTCAAACGCTCTCCTGTCATCCTGTTGCGAAGATACGACTTTAATCGGCGTAAGGTGGAGAAAGATCGCTCCTCAGTGCTGGTAGTCACTGGAAACGTACACAGCAATTGACAAAGATTTCTAATATTTGGCAACGCCTTAATTGCCTTAGCCTGGTTGAAAAGTTTTTTAAAAGAGTCAGTGCTAGTTTCACATTGTCTCTGTAAACTTGATGTGGTCGTATCAATAAGCTTAACGGGATAAGGGCAGCGTGATTCCTAAAATATCCGAGAGTATTACCAAGCTTATGAGAAATTCCGACGAGGTTACAGATTGGAACAACGCAAATGGAGGTAAAGCACATTTACATTTACTCAAACGTCTTTATTCGGCCATTTTAGCGCTTCTTTGATGTTTCGATGTGTTGTTTATAACTCAAATTTTCTATTTTAAAATTATGGAGAAGTGTGAAAATAAATTTAAAAGTACATTTCCTTAAAATTAAATTCGAATATTATGTACGTATGTAAATAAAAATACAGTTCACAAGAGAAATTTTCATTAAACGTAGATATTTCTGTAGAATTTCAAAATCTATAAGAATTATGATTTTGATTTATTTGAGTTATTGTTTACAATTAAAACAAAAAAGGGTAAAAACCGCAAAATTAGGCCACTTAAAACGTTATTTCCTACATAGTTATAAAACTTTTAATTAACTAGATTTTTTTGTGTGTCGCACTCTGATAAAATCTCAACAGTACAAAAAAAGTCCGGTCGGAAGCGGGGGGGGGGGGGGGGGGAAGGACCCGCCACTGCATAGAGGTTGTAAGAGGGAGGGATGAAATGATGTTTCTCGAACTAAAATAGGATTTCTCATTGAGTTGGCATACAAGACAATTTGATTACTTACTTTCGCTGGCTTCATTCCTCTCTTTATGTTGATAGGAAAAGTAAAAGTTTCAACAAGTTTTATTTCTCTTTAATCCAAACATTTTTTTATATTCCAAAAATTTATTTTCACATAATTTGTTCTGTTGGTAATTTCAAATGATACGATTTCTATTAAGGCGTGTTGCTGAAACGACTACCGTTAATGAGCAGACTAGATCTTTGTAGTACGACTAAGGCCTGATTTACCATTAGAAGCTGCTTGGATACCTATCCGCTTTAGCGAGTAAGCGTCGATATGCTATGACATGTGTCTCTGACTCTTTTTTTTAATTAAAGGCCACCGAAAGGATGTATGTGGCAACCAGCGAAACCCATGTTAGATTAGAAATCAAACGAAGAACAACTCCCGCTCACAATTGATACTTTAGACTGATTAGGCAATACACGGCGTCGAGAGACGACAGGCTATCCCCTAGGCTAAGCGGGAGAGGCAGACCTCCATTGAGTTGGCAGAGGCAGGTGGAAGAATACCTGATCTCGTTTGGAGCTCCAATTAGCGTAAGCTATCGCGTAACAAGGATGGCTGGCGCATACAATTAGTACTCCTAAATTTCAATATGTATTATACTCAGATGCAACTGAAATATGTGTCTATGTTTCACCTCTACACTAATTCTATATATCACCTCAACAAATGGTGTGTGTCCACTATTCATCGCAACCGATTCAGCTATATGTTATACACTATGGCCACCAGAGGTTTGTGTCTGCGCTTTGAGGTACAACGTTTTCTGTAGCTAGTTGCCGCTAGATGGGTCTCTTAAGCATTATCTAAGCGAGGATAAAAGTTTTTTTTTACGCGCAAACGTGTAAAAAAACACGGCTAATGATGATTAAAGGTCAGGTGTGAGTATAAAAATTCAAACTGCATCGACAGCGTCGAGAATGCTTTACCGAAAGCACCCCCAAATATATATTTGGTCCAATTGGTGCGGTGGTGTGACTAAAGCCAAAAGGGTTAAGTCCACGCGCAGTGAAAAGGACAAGCCTCTCCAGAGAAAGACTGAATGAAACTGTCTTTGCGGAGAAAGTGGCGGATGCAGAAGTTGCCAAGTTCTCTACGTAAATGACGTAGGATCATAAGCACTAATTAGAATTGACCAATCGAGCTCGCTGTTAGATTCAAGAGCGCAGAAAAAGGGAAAGCGATAAGTACGGCAAAAATCTGGGTCAAAGGCACTTGCTCTTAGGAGTTAGTGTTGTTAGGAAAACACTCCGTTTAATTGTGGGTTAAACCGAGGTCTACTGCAGCACCAGAAGTCTCTTTGCAGCTTCTTCTTATCTTTGCAGTCGTAAATACACTCTCCAAAAATGTTAGCGACGCCAGAGCCTCGTCTGCTAAATATGTGCATAATCATTCAGACTTGAGCGGGATTCGCCTCGGTTGAGGCTCGGACGAAGCTATAAAGCTTTGAATTGCGTTTAACAACCCCTCAAATCCCACTTTCATCTCTTTCATATTTTTTTCCTTATTTGTTTTTCTTGTTAATTTTTAATATACTCCTCATGCTTTGCACACAGAGTATATACACTTTGGTAACATAACGGTTGATCGTAACGGCATAAACGAATCGAGATAGATATAGACTTCCATACATGAAAGAAGGAATTAATTCATCCATGTCCGCTCGTCCGTTTGTTTGTGGCCACGATAACTTGAGTAAATATTGAGATATCTTATTGAAATTTAAAATGACCGAAATCGGGTGATAACCACGCTCACTTTTTATATACATATATAACATTTTGGAAAACTTGGAAAACACAAAAAACCTGATTACTTACTAAATAATACACCAAGAATGTTGAGATTCGAAGTGTGGATTGATATATAGACTATTGATAGAAGTTTTGAAAAAATTGTTGAAAATGGGCGTGGCTACGCCCCTTTTTTGATTAAGCAGAAAAATTAACATATCGGAATAAAGTATGTATTTATAGCAGGAAATATTTTTAGTAAAAGTGGACGGGATCGGTTAAAGACCAAACCCACTTATATATAAAAGATGTTTAAAAGGGTCGTAAGCTAGAATAACAAGACATATCTTAGCGAAAAATAGTTTTGTATCAATGGTATTTCCCTTACCAAGTTTTATTGTAAGAGGAAATTTTGAGGAATTTTTCTTTAAATAGGCGGTGCCACGCCCTTATTTCGATCAAGCAGTACACAACATTCCTAGACACATGTTCGGTTTATAACAAGAAATATTTCTAGTAAAAATGGCCTAGATCGGTTAAAGACCACGCCCACTTTTATTAAAGAGATTTTGGAATAGTTCGTAGATGAATTTAATATGCAAAGTCTATGCGAAACATTGTTTTATATCTGTGATTTCTTACTTTCAAAGTGTCATTATAACAAGAAAAAGGAAAATTAAATAAAAAAACTAAATAGGCGTGGCACCACCCCTTTTTTGTCCAAGCAATATCAAACGTTTTGGAGCCATAGTTCGAAGAAGAGTTGACGTGTACATATGTTGATATATTTCCCTTATAATGAAATATATAAGTTAATAACGACACACTCTTTTAATATTATATATTGTCAAAAATGTGCCTCATTAAGATTAGAAAAGTAATTTATGAACTGTACAATTGAAACTCACGCTGAGTATTAATGTCCAATTACACCCGAACTTACACACGTCTACGTGTTTTCCTTTTCGTAACGACAACCATAAACATTCTTTACTTTTACTTCTCCTTGCTTATCCTTATTCTGTGATTTTATTTCTGTATTTTTGTTCTTCATTTGGTTTTACTGATTTGAATGTCTGATTGCGCTTATGTCAACTCAATTAAAGCCCCGTCGCATAAGCAGTTTTCCATATAGATACGTTTAACTAAATATTTTGCGTTATGAGTGGATTGCACGTATTTCTATGGTGAACTGTAGATTGAGCGACACTGGCGCCATCTAACATGAAATAGTAGCCAACTTGCAAGCTTTTGTTGCACGCAAAGCATAAGAAGAAGAATTTTACATTTGCTTTGGCCAAGGGTGCTGGCACACTTTGCAAGTGAAATTATTTTGCCCACTCGTTGGTAACTTTTCTAACAGTTTTCGCAATTAAAAACAGCAATTTAACAGATGAATAGGACGCAAAATATGTTAGAAAGTACATTTCTTATATAGTGAGAATGTTTATAGTAGGGAATAAACTTAAATTGTCAAGTCAGAAGTTCCTTCACATTTATAAACGCAACATCTTGGATGATTGTGGCGATGTTACTGGAATGCATAAGCTTGTGTTAAACGCATCTATATGAAAAATTTCATTGTGCCGCGGCCTTTATGTAGACTAGCAGTCTACGAGAGAATGTGAATACTCGCGCAATTGGCGTGTATTCCTCAATTTCGTCATAGCGTGGTCAAAAATGTTTACCCATCAAAAATATATCGTCAGTATGGATTAATATATTAATATTGTAACGAATTTAGGGAAATTCCGCTTATTTGAAACCCTTTGCTAACGTTCGAATCGCTGAATTGTCGGATAAATAACTCCAATATTATGTATTGCGAAATTCTCTTTATTAGCCTAATTTGGGAGTAGTACCATTATACTTCACTTCCCAACTACCTACCCAGAATTTTTTGAAATTATTAATCATATTAGAGTCTTTTTCGAGTCTCCAGCATGATCAAAATAAGCATATATGCGCTCATTTTCTGATCAGAAAAGACTCCCTCGTCGGGAGAAAATGGTACCCTACGCGCGACTACACTTGGTGAGCCTCTTTTAACCTATATTTCTAATCAGTATTTAGTCTTTTTCGAGTCATATTTACCATCATTTATGAGTCTTGTGGGAATAATTTTTAAGTGTGTTTTAAAGCTTTTGCGATTCTTTCTCGAGACATTTAAGAGTCTATTTGGAATCTTATTTTAATAATTTTATAATTTTTTGTGATCGCTTTACATTTTGTTGTTGCTTTTTCAATAAATCATATTTCACTCATAAGAGGGAGTCGATTTCGAGCCTTCTTTTGATCGCAGAATTGATTGAACAGTTTTTAGTCGTCAAAAGGAGTCGAAAATGTCTCAATGTGGTGATTTATACTTTAATCAATCTTCCATATGCTATGTGGGTAATAGCGTGTTTAAATCAAACTGTTTCGTTATTACTCAGCATGCGTTGCTTTTATACTCTCGGTTTCCTCATTCAGCAATTTCGCCTAAGGTCTAGGAATTTCCCGAACAGTTATACATCATGCTTGCGTGTGTATGTGAGAGTAACTACTTGGGCTGATGATTACATCTGTGTGTGTGAGATAGCTCTTCGTCGCCTTCTACATAAGTGTTGTTAGCTTTAATGTACATGTACATAAGAGTGGATAAGAGATTCGTCACATTTACATTAAGTTTTTATCTTTTATCTTGCAAATAATCATTTGATGCGAGTATATTAATCGAGTAATATTTTCTTTGTTATACTCACGTGCTGTTTTCCCACCAGTAGAGACCAACGAAGTTTATTGTGTCGTGAAAAATAATAAATTAATATATCTGTGGGTCTCTTCCTTAATAAAATAAAAAAATATACCATCACATATTCAAATTATTTCATTACCGCATATTTCGCTTCACCATTGCTTAAACATAAAAAATCATGCAATAATAAACTCGCTGCTAAAATAAATAAATAAACATCTTTCACGTATTGGACCATGAGGCTAAAAAGCATTTCTAAAGAAAATATTCACGGCTACAACTGACATCTGGCCAAGTGTTTCTTATCTGCCAATTAAGCAGTTTTCCAACACTTTACAATATAAATAAACACCAGCGTTAACTTGTGCACATTCGGTGTATTTATATTAATGTACATTAGGGTGTTTCATTTTTCCTGTCATATTAAGATTTTTCGCATTTTGAATATTTTTTAATAAAATAATTGAAAAAAATTTCAATTTAAACGATTTTGTTGAAAAAAATACTTACATTAAGTAATAATAATACTAAAAGATAGAAAATAATTAGGTAGGTCCTAGCTACTAGTCATCACACTCCTCACCAATCTAGGGCGTTGATCAGACAAATGAATAAAAGCGTGTGCCGCGTCAAATTTCTGTTGATAGTCAACCGCTTTCTTTACAATCCGCAAGCTTTACAAATGATATTTCATATATGTAGAAGTAAGACTAGCCGAACATTAATCAGGTTATGCTACGCCTCACATTTTTAAAAATTTCACGCGCCCAACGCTTTTATTTAATTGTCTGATAAGCGCCCTAGATTGATGAGGAGTGTGATGACTAGTAGCTAGGACCTACCTAATTATTTTCTATCTTTTAGTATTATTATTACTTAATGTAAGTATTGTTTTCAACAAAATCGTTTAACTTGAAATTATTTTATTAACTTATTGATATTAGAGAAAAAATGCAAAGTTTACAAACGTCGATGGTTACTAGGACATGTTTCTGAATTTCACCTCTTCATCAGCCAGCTCCTCATACTTTATAATAGTGTAAAGGCAGATGCTCTTAACCACTCAGCCATATGAATGCCCCGCTGCTCGCTTTGCAATTGGTCTGTAGATGTTGGCTTTTTGTTGCTATTCTTTTTATTCACAATTTAGGTACATACCAATTCTGTATGCTATTTAATCCTAATTGTGTAGAATTGGATTTTTACAGTGTTGCTTCTATTAGCAGCACTTCCGCTGTTCAGTATTATATCGAGTGAGTGCAGTGAAATTTGGCGGCTGTCAAAAAGGATAATAAAATAACGCTTAAAAATTTGAGCATAGATCTGAACCACTTTTGTACTACATATATGGTTGTTTGGTTGCTGTGCCGCCCGGACACCGAAGGTCCAAGCCCAAGTAGCGCACGGGCGCCGTTTTGATGAACATTTCTACTGGAACCAATTGCTGCTGTTTTATTATGGCTAGTCGTTATTACTTTCGAACCCTTTGGTACAGACAATGAAACTGCTGATATTTTTTAGAGAAACATTTAGCTACTTGTTTAAGTTCCGGCAGTATATAAGTGCCATTCGTTAGAAACCTCGTGTGCGCTAAAACTGGGCATTCACAAAAATAGTGCGCGACTGTTTCTTCTCTGCCCTCATCGCCACAGTTCCTGCAAATGCAGTTAAAGGGAATCCCCATTATCTCGACATACACGCCAGCGGCCAGTGTCCTGTGATTGTGCAAGTGATCATAAAGATTGCTTTCCTTGACCTATTAAGTAAGTCCCCTGTTCTTTTGCTATTTTAGTTCGCGCAAGATTTGCTTGGTTATCTTGCAGGAGTCTAAGGATTACCCGTCGAAGACTGCTAACTCCTTGAATCTGCTATGTATGTATGTTTCTTTTGATTGGTTTTAGTGGGTGATGCATCTCGACCGCCTCCGTTGACTTCAGCAGTGCCCCTGTCCTTTTTGCGAAATTAGCTGCAACTTGAGGCGACCTCTCGCAGCTGCTGATGTCCTAAGAATAAGTAATGTGGGAGTTAAGCACCATAAGCGCTGCCTGGCTATCGCAGTGGACGCTCACCTTACAGTTTCACGTATGTAAAGTGCAGAGGTAGCTGGCTTAGGAGCACATTTAGTGTCTCAGTTGAACATGATCCTTGTGAACCTGTTACCTCTTCGAGTGCTGCCCGCTGTATTCTATTAAACTATTTAGTGTGGTACTGTTTACCCAGGTTCGGCCATCATGCTATAGCTCCATATGTTAGTATGGGTCGGACGACGGTCGTAGTTAGCCACATCAGGAGTTATTGTTTTAAACAGTAGCTTCTGCTTTCGCAAAGGAGTCTATGACTTGCAGCACTTTTCATAAGTAAATTCTTTAATTTTTAGATTTTCAGCACCAAACTTAAACTATGTGGTTTTTTCTATTAAACCTGAATCTATACAAGTTTCTATTTTAAGGTTTTTTAATCTCTTTGATTTTGTCTTAAAACCAGAAGCGTTTACAAGTTTCTATTTTTAGATTTTTAAAGTTTTTGGGTTTGGTTTTAAAACAATTTTGAGGTTTGTATTGTTATTTGATTAACCCACCGATTAGCGGCGAATAAATTCAACACATCTTAGCGTTGTCGTCTGGCCAGACGAAATTTTACACTTTGAAATTTATCCACAAATATTTGAATTTTTATTAAAATTTTGAAAAAAACTCGTCGCACACTGTGATAAGTTTGAATTTTTATTGATAAATTTTGAAATGAAATCGATCTGTGAGGTTTTATAGGCCTAAAAATATGTTCGTCTAGCCAGACATCAACGCTAAAATGTGACATAATCAACTTTGGTACAAAAAAACAAATAAAATAAAAAGAAAAAAATATCGATTTCGGAATTATTATAAAGAACGCCTCTAAACTTAAAAAGTCACTAAAGCTTTTCATGATCGGGTGGGTAGCAGTAAAGTTATTCACGAAAATAAAGCCTTTTCGTCTGGCCAGACGCCACAATCTATCGGGGGGTTAAGTTTCAAATTCAAACCCAATAAAGTTAGAAAAAAAGTTCGAAATTTGTATGTTTTGAATTTAATAGAAAACAGTTTGAAAAATTGCTAATATCCGGTGAATGGTTTAAATCTTAGACTTACTGAAATTTCTAATTTTGTAATAGAAAATTCAAATAAATTGTTCGTGTAGACCTAGAATCCAATGTCAATATCGGAAAATCGTCCTTAAAACTTTTAGAATACTTCTGAGTTGAAGCCACATCGGGATAGTAGCAGAAGTATTGAAACTTTATAGCTTAGAGTTTAAGTTTTTGTGACAGATAAAGCTTTTGAGCATTTATTCGAACTACATATTGTCCTGTTGTAATGAAAGACTGGTGATCAGATGGATCAAGTAGTAATGAAAAAGGCGCATCGATTTCAGCTCCGGACAAAGCTATGGGTATATCATTTGACGGCTTATCAATGGCGCATGTACAAAAACAAGAATTTCAACGAAGATAAGACGGAACGTGATGGCGAATCACGTTTCTGATATTTCAGTTGTGCAGGAGCCTCTCCCTGCATTGACATCGACAGGGATATAAGCTAACTTGTGTGTGATATTAATTATTTCAAGCTCTACAAGTCGATGGGGCAGACAAAAGTCCTTTGAGGCCTTCCCACCGCTGGCTGGCTACAACTTCATCAAATTGGGATACTAGCGGAATCGGGTTTAATTCAATAACAAGCTTCAGTGCAACGCATCACTTGCAGCGAAGTGGAGTGGGACCAAAATCAAAGCCGCTGACTTCGCTGCTATCGGGCCATAGAAAAGAGGAGTGTCATCTCACTATGATACCTACACATTGGCTTAACGGGATGGTTGTCTAGCCGATATTACTCTACGGGGTGCTGATTTGGTGGAACGCGCTGAACATGGTATGCATTATCAGAATATTGTAGTCTGATTTACTGTTTGCCCTATTGAACCTCAGTCGCTGCGCTCGCACCATATGTAGGTCATTTTCGGCGCTCTACTAAGCTCTTCTGGGCACCTTTAAATTAGAACAAATGTCTTCAGCTGGTGAAATTATTATACGCACTCACTTCACACATATTTCGTTTTCTCTTTTGTTTAGTAGCCGTTGAACTAGCAATATGGCAAAGCAGGAGAGGCAATTTTTTATTTGCGCATTTAAGAAAAATTTAAAGCAAATGCTCATTTGCAGAATGTTGTAATTGTATAATATTAGCACTATATTTTGTTAAAATGGTTTTGTTGGACTTATAAATAGTAAAATATTATTCTAAAAGCATATTTGCTAATTTTTTTGTTGTGTGTTCACGAACATGCGTCTTGCCCCGTTGCTGGTTGAACAACGACTAAACCTCTACCACTACGAAGATCTCACTTTTACCAATACAGCGACCACATATCTTTGCAACTCGGTTACAAAAGATTGTGGGTTTTGACTTTCCTTCTAACTTGGATATTCCTGTTTATTTTGTGTTGCATATTTGAAGCCAATTAAAGACTTTTCAGTCACTGTCATTACCACGTCGGCAACTAATTTAAAGGCGATAATCATATCCATTAAATAAATATAATTAAAGTGCCATAAAAAACATATTTACTCATACTTCGTGAATATATTTGTAGCCACATCTATTGCCTTAGCTTTACAAACGTACGCAGATAACTAATTATACTCCTGAGCCACAGGTAGCCCATGAGCTGGCACTAATAGGTGTACCAAAAAATAATATAAATTACAAATAAAATTATAGTTAGTTTAACATAAACAATTTTAGAAATTTTCATACACAAGCGAACATTTTATCGTATTTATAAATACCTTCATACAAGTTTAAGTGCCAAATACGTAAATAGCCAATTGGATATATTTATGTACAAGGTTTGTTTAATATGAATTGTCTATTTTCAAAACCGGCCATCTCCACTCAAGTCGTTTGTGAGAAAAATGCAAAAAACTGCTCTTAAGAAACCAATGGCTAAAACGATTTGTGTTTATTATAACGGTCGGTTGTACAGGTATAAAGGAATCGATATAGATATAGACTTCCATATATCAAAATCATCAGGATCGAAAAAAAATTTGATTGAGCCATGTCCGTCCGTCCATTAACACGATAACTTGAGTAAATTTTGAGGTATCTTGATGAAATTTGGTATGTACGTTCCTGAGCACTCATCTCACATCGCTATTTAAAATGAACGATATCGGACTATAACCACGCCCACTTTTTCGATATCGAAAATTTCGAAAAACCGAAAAAGTGCAATAATTCATTACCAAAGGCAGATAAAGCGATGAAATTTGGTAGGTGAGTTGAACTTATGACGCAGAATGGAAAATTAGTAAAATTTTGGACAATGGGCGTGGCACCGCCCACTTTTAAAAGAAGGTAATTTAAAACTTTTGCAAGCTGTAATTTGGCAGTCGTTGAAGATATCATATATAGATATTACGTACGCTTAATAAAAATTAGCAAAATCTGAGAAGGACCACGCCCACTTTAAAAAAAAATTTTTTTTAAGTAAAATTTTAACAAAAAATTTAATATCTTTACAGTATATAAGTAAATTATGTCAACATTCAACTCCAGTAATGATATGGTGCAACAAAATACAAAAATAAAATAAAATTTCAAAATGGGCATGGCTCCGCCCTTTTTCATTTGATTTGTCTAGGATACTTTTAATGCCATAAGTCGAACAAATCCTTTTGAAATTTGGTAGGGGCATAGATTTTATGACGTTAACTGTTTTCTGTGAAAATGGGCGAAATCGGTTGAAGCCACGCCGAGTTTTTATACACAGTCGTCCGTCTGTCCTTCCGCATGGCCCTTAACACGATAACTTGAGCAAAAATCGACATATCTTTACTGAACTTAGTTCACGTACCTACCTGAACTCACTTTATCTTGGTATAAAAAATGAATGAAATCCGACTATGACCACGCCCACTTTTTCGATATCGAAAATTACGAAAAATGAAAAAAATGCCATTATTCTATACCAAATACGAAAAAAGGGATGAAACATGGTAATTGGATTGGTTTATTGACGCGAAATATAACTTTAGAAAAAACTTTGTAAAATGGTTGTGACACCTACCATATTAAGTAGAAGAAAATGAAAAAGTTCTGCAGAGCGAAATAAAAAACCCTTGAAATATTGGCGGGTATTACATATATAAATAAATTAGCGGTATCCAACAGATGATGTTGTGGGTCACCCTGGTCCACATTTTGGTCGATATCTGGAAAACTCCTTCACATATACAACTACCACCACTCCCTTTTAAAACTCCCATAAATACCTTTAATTTGATACCAATATCGTACAAACACATTCTAGAGTCACACGTGGTCCACCTTTATGGCGATATCTCGAAAAGGCGACCACCTATACAACTACCACCACTCTCTTTTAAAACCCCCATTAATACCTTTAATTTTGTACCCATATCGTACAAACAAATTCTAGGGTCACCCCTGGTCCACCTTTATGGTGATATCTCGAAACGGCGTCCACCTATGGAACTAAGGATCACTCCCTTTATAATACTCATTAACACCTTTCTTTTGATACCCATATTGTACAAACAAATTCTAGGGTCACCCCTGGTCCACCTTTATGGTGATATCTCGAAACGGCGTCCACCTATAGAACAAAGACCCACTCCCTTTTAAAAATACTCACTAACACCTTTCATTTGATACCCATCTTGTACAAACGCATTCTAGAGTCACCCCTGGTCCACCTTTATGGCGATATCTCGAAAAGGCGACCACCTATACAACTACCACCACTCTCTTTTAAAACCCCCATTAATACCTTTAATTTTATACCCATATCGTACAAACAAATTCTAGGGTCACCCCTGGTCCACCTTTATGGTGATATCTCGAAACGGCGTCCACCTATGGAACTAAGGATTACTCCCTTTTAAAATACTCATTAACACCTTTCATTTGATACCCATATCGTGCAAACAAATTCTAGAGTCAACCTTGATCCAACTTTATGGCGTTATCCCTAAATGGCCCACTCCCTCATAAAATAATCTTTAGTGCCTTTCATTTGATAGACATGTCATACAAACACATTCCAGGGTTTCCCTCGGTTCATTTTCCTACATGGTTATTTTCCCTTATGTTGTCACCATAAATCTCAGCTGAGTATGTAATGTTCGGTTACACCCGAACTTAACCGTCTTTACTTGTTTTTATGTTTGTGATCTATAAATCTTATAAAATAAAGTCGCTAAATGCCATGTATGCACATAACTTCACACAGAATGCTCCGATTTTAAAACGGTTTTTGCGTTTGAAAGCTTAGCTACGTGAGATGGTACAGTTAATATAATTTGAAGATATATATTATAGGGGCGTGGCAAATTGCCAAAATGTAGTAAAAAATCATAAAATCATAAATAAACTCATAAACGGATGGATGGATTTAAAAAATTCTACTTTTCAGTAAAACTTTGAAATATTTACCTTCGATCTGCATCAAAAAAATACTTGATTCCTTTCTTATATCAGCCAAATTGTTTAAACAAAAGTAACATTTTTTCCAAAAAATGTGTTTGTGTGGTTGTTCGCTGTGAACTGTGCGTGCTAATTGCTTTTGAGTGAGGCATGATGTGACACATACATACGTACAAATATAGCATTCGCTGCGTTATTTAACTTCGGGCCTAGGTTTATAGGTATGTATGGATGTACATCACTACATAGTATAAAACAAAGTAGCTTTTTCTCTCCCTATATCCCTTTGAATGCTTAAACCTTTAAAAATAAGCAACGGATTTTGATGCGCTTTTTTTATAGATAAATAGTGATTGAAGAGGAAGGAACGGATGAACATATTTCGCTGAAAATTGGTGGAGGGGTAGCTTAGAACCAGGAGACAGACATAGGATAATTTTTATCCCGTTCTGGATAGGGTCTTGAGATCAAAACGTGGACCTGGGTAATCCTGGGATATGTTTGCACAATATGGGTATCAAATGGAAGCTGTTTATGAGTACTTGGATAGGGGTATTTTTCGTACCCGCTGGTAACTAGGGTCTCGAGATATAAGCGAAAACGTGGACACGGGTACCCCTAGAATGTGTTTATAGAATATGGATAACAAATGAAAGCTGTTGATGAGTACTTTAATACAGGGTAGTTTTCATACCTATTTGTGAAAGGTCTCGAGATATAGGCCAAAACGTGGATAACGGTAACACTAGAATGTGTTTTTACATTATGGTTATCAAATTGAAGCTGTTGATGAGTGCTTTAGTATAGAGTAATTTTTATACGGCTGGGTGACTAGAATCTCAAGATATAGGCCAAAACCTGGACCCGGATACCCCTAGAATGTGTGTTTAATAGGGATATCAAATGGAAGCGGTTGCTGAGAGCTTTAAAGTAATTTTCATTGTGATATTCGATTTAGTCGCATCAACCAGGCAAAACTGATAAATATGCATACGAAGCCGAAATTAAAACATGAATTAATAATATCCACATACCTATTTACATACGTCCTATTCGATTTGCCTGGCAATAAGGGATGAAGAAGAATGGGAAACGCTTGAGAGAAGAGAAAAAAAGGAAGGAGATGGAGACTGAGAAAGAGATAGAGTGAGACAAAGATAGAGATAGATGAAGCGAAAGACGGAGGAAGGAGTAAAGTGAGGGGGGGGGGGGGGGGGGTGGGGGAGCACAGTTAGACGAAAAAAGCTTATTAAAACTTATGTAGATAGACCAAATTTAGGGCAGAACAACGTCTGACGGGTCTGCTAGTAAATCTTATAAAATAAAGTCGCTAAATATTGGTACAAATCGGATGCAGAGCGCGACAGTTGGTAGCCAAACTTGTACCAGCAGCGCTGAAGTCTGAGCTGCATTTAAGTTAATTAATCAAGGGCCTACGACTGCATTTATCAGTCTTGGTACTACGACTGAACTAGTTAAGAATGCGTGCTAAAGGTCTGCAAAATGGGGTAATTGCCATTTTGTAGCACATTTAGACAATGTTAAAAGTGTGAGTTGAAAGCACTATGATTATCCCAACTTGCTGCTCTTGGCCTGCGCCTTCTCACATCCCCTTCTCGTCTCTTTAACTAAGCCTGTTATCTTACGCCAATCGTTGGATTCTTTTCCGCTCCTGTGACCTTCTCTTCCTCGAGTCCATTGCGGTATAGAGGGTTACTCACTGCAAAATCTCTTTCGTTGAGTTATCTTAGACCTGCTTCCACCGCTTATCGTGGTAATTTTTTCTAGGTTTAATATACAAATTTCGAAAAATGGGCATGGCATCTCCAAATAAAAGTTATATTATTTTCTGAATGTTGCAAATCCCTGCTGGCAAAATATAAATTTGCATACAAATTGTGTAAATAAGTTTCACTCATCCAAGCTGAAAGCTTAAATATTTCCAATTTGAACAGCAAACCGCATGTTTCCTATCATTAATAGCAATTTCATTTGAAACCCCGTAAGCTACTATAAGCATTAAAAAGAAATAAAAATACAATTGAAATGTCATCAAGACACATTTTTTGAAGAAATAATAATCCTCAGTATTTCCCTTAATATTTAAGGTATTGACTTAATGCGCTTAAATATACAAATATATGTACAAGCATACATTTATGGAAAGCATATCGTTAGCTTAATGTGAAAATGTGCTAAGTCACTTTTTACGAATTTTACAGGAAACGAAAAAAAAATGAATAATTTTTGAAATAACCATTTTTTTCAAAACTGTGAATGAGGATACCTTAGTTGCAATACTTTTGAGTGTAGAAGCTTTGATAAAGATAAATAAAAATCATGTATGCTAACCCAGCAGCTATTTTATGACTTAGCACAATTTCCGCACTCAAAACAAATTTTTTCTCCCGACTTAGCACTTTTTACTCAATATGTTTCCGCATCACTCCTCCCCTTTAATGATTGAAAGATAACACTAAAACTATATATTTCACAAAATATACTATTTATTTGTCAAACTATTTCTAACGGTTTTGATCTGGACTCTTTTGCCGGATGGTGCGCAGACAATAATTTATTTTTAAACTCAACCAAATGCTGTGTTGGGTCTTATTCCAAAAAGACAACTGCCATATACTTTATCTACAAACTAAATGATAAATCTATTAATCGTTGTCAAGAGAGTAGGGACTTGGGTGTAATTTTTGACCCCAAACTCTCTTTTTCTAGTCACATTGACTTCATTGTTTCAAAATTTGTTGCAATGGTTGGGTTCAGTAGACGTAACACCAGTGACTTTAAGGACCCTATGACGTTGAAGGCACTTTATATATCCTTGGTCAGAAGTGGTATTGAATATTGCTCAATAATATGGAATCCTTTCTATGAATCTAACTCCTATAAAATTGAGAAGGTTAAAAAAATGTTTACAAAATTGCTTTACGTATGCTTCACTGGCCAGACGGCCTTCCATCATATACCAGCAGGCACAAATTGTTTGGTCTTCAAGCTTTGCATGACAGAAGAACTTTTATCTCACTCATGCTTGCCTATAATGTAATAAACTTAAGCACGAATTGCTCTGATTTATCTAATTTGTTCATTCCATATACTCCACTGCGTGAACATCGGCATAATAGATTATTTATCGAAATAACTCATAAAACGAATTATGCTATGAATGAACCTATAACTAGGACTATACATCTGGCAAATCGATTCAGTAGTGTTATTAATTTTAATAACAGCTTATATAAGTTAAAGTTGAATTGTTTTCTATTTTTAACTAGTCTTTAAGAAAGCATGTAGTTATCGGCATGTAAGAATTGAAGTAGATTATGGTCAGCGCAAAGCATTTATCAAACACCAAAGGCATGTCTCAATTGGATGAATCCAATTTCAAGGGGTTGTGTTCGCAACCCTCTCAAGGGTTTGCCAGCGCAATATAGATATAGCTTCTCCAACCCAATTGTCAACATCACCTAACCGTGGCGAATCCTGTTTCATTGACAGCCGAGGCTCTGGCGAGCCCAAGTTCCTCATGGAACTAGGGGGTGGGGATGGCGGGATGGTCTAGAAAGTTTAATGTGGTCATATAAATCGTTCCCCAGATGGTCGGGTTAGTACCTTAATAGTGCTTTGTTACCGGAACGCACCGGATCTATATCCGGCAAAGGACCATCAACATCGGTGACACTCCCCAAAGCCTTCGGGGAGTTTCTTTATAGCTAATACAACAACAACAACGCATGTACTTTTAGACTGAATGAATTAAATAAATAAATAAAATGCGCGCACAAAGAAATGACTAGTAATTCAGATTGATATTATTGACAGGTTGACTTAGCACATTTACACATCATTGCCCACAGCACGTAAAAATGAAAAATGAAAATATTTTTTTTCGTGATTGATGTATTTTGAATTCATTTTTAAAACTGCATTAAAATAAAATTTTTCAAAAAAAGTGATTTAGCACATTTTCACATTAAGCTAAAGATATATGTATATTTAAATGAGCAATATTTGCTTTTATTATAACTGTTTGCACATATTCACACCACGCCTTCAGGCATGAATACGTTTACACCTTAAAAGTGCAAATTTATTTGTGATGTAAACACATGCACATGCACAAGTATGTATGTCTTTGGAAACGATTTTCAATTTAGTAGGTGCATCTGTACCTCAAATATCAGATATTTTTTATTGGCCGGAGTTTTCAGTGCGATACAGTACTTCATCAAGAAGTGTTCTGGAATGCAAGGAAGCATTGAAAAAACTTCGCTTAGGCCGGACCATACATCTTTATTGGGTTCCAAGGCATAAAGGGATAGAAGATAACGAAAAGGCGGATGAGTTGCCAAATGAGGGCGCAACACTCACTGAATCGACGATAGACGTCCCAATCTGCTTGGGAGAAATCAAAAGGAGACAAGAAATGCATATGATCCACCAAGCATGAAAGGCGTGAACAAAAGCGCGGGGCTGCACAATTTCTAAGGTCATGTGCAAAGTCTACGATAATAGACTCACAAAGTGGCTCATATCTCTGAAGAGAAAACACTTAAGGCTCACGATGGTCATACTGACTCGACACTGCCTCCTGGCGTCACATGCCTACAAGTTAGGCCTCGGCAGTAACAGCAAGTTTAGGAAGTGTGAGCTGCAGGAAGAAACGGTTGAGCACGTTCTGCGTTCGTGTACTGCGTTCGCCAGGTCAAGACTCCAGCTATGAGAGGCGGCAGAGTTGCCAGATTTCGAGGCAGCAATTAAGCTGAGTCCTAGAAAATTGCTAGTATTTCCACGAGGGCGGAGTTATTCTATAACTTATGTCCTGACACCTAATTGGGGTTCTTCCGTTTGGTTGTCAAAAAAAGTCTGGTAACACTATGGACACAATCAGTCTATGTGACCTAACCAGCTTAAGCGGTCGAAGTAGCAGGGTATAACTCTTGTCAAATTTAATTGGAGTTTATACTCGAGTGTATACCAACGCATAGCTTTACCACATGATGCCATACGAGGTATGGACTGTGACTAAAGAAAAATATGCAAAGAAGGCAATTGGGATATGGTTTACAACAACTAAGGCATGACGTGGCTGAATGCGTTTGTAACACTTCAACCATCGTAGGAGTTTGGGTTCAAATCCCACCCCCGGGAGAAAAGGCTTTGAAAAGCTTTACAGCGTATAATCGAAACAGCTGTCGCCTTGTCCGTCCTGATGTCACGTTGTTTAAAATTTTCCCAAATAATTAAATAAATTATAAAATTAAAAATTGCTTCAAATAAATGTTTTCATACATTTAAAGCAATAAAGGTAATCCCCGCTTAAAACTCATACAAGCTAGTTAAGTTGGCTAAGCGGTTTGAAATGAAATTGCTTAAGAACAGTCCACAAAAAAAAGCCCTATTGTGAACGAGCAAATGAAATGTACATACCATTCTGCATATATAAAATATCCAGGTGACAGCAAGGTGACATACATACATACAAACAAAGCCTGGGTTTTCAGTACAAATTAAACTCAGTCAACTTTAACTAAAAGCCCCGTCACATAAACAGTTTTTCATATAGATGCTTTTAACTCAATCTTATGCATTACAAGTACATTGGACGTATTTTTATGGAGAACGGCAGATTAAGTAACACTGACACCATCTGACATGAAAAAGTAGTCAACTTTCAACTTTTATTGTAACCAAAGCATAAGAAGGAGAACTTGACATTTGCTTTGGTTAAGGGTGCTTTCACACTTTGCAAGTGAAATTATTTTTCCCACTAACTTTTCTAACATATTTCACTGTTAAAAACTGCAATTTAACATTCATCTATTAGACACAAAAGAATACTGTAGGACACAAAATATGTTAGAAAGTATATTTCTTGTATATATAGCAATGATTCGCAAGGCTAAATAAACTTCAATTGCCAAGTCTGAAGTTCCTTCATATTTACAAACGCAACATCTTGCGTGATTGTGGCGATGTTACAGAAATGCATAAGATTGCTTTAAAAGAAATCTATATGAAAAGGTTTTAGTTCCCCGTAAGTTGTCAATCTGGCAGGGTTAAACTATCATTAACTTATTTGCGTTCTTTCAAAACATGGCGGAACCATACAATATGGCAGCACGGTGACATACATACAAACATAAAAAAATGTAATCTACTTTATTTTTGTAAATCGATTGACTAATGTCAAAATCGTACTGCGCACATACGAAGCTAAAGTGTCAAATAATATTGTACCGAATTTTGTGGAATTCCGCTTATTTGAAACCTTCTGCTAACGTTCGAATCGCTGAACTGTCGAATAAATAACTCCAATATTCTGTGTTGCAAAATGGTCTTTATTATACTACTTTGGGAGTAGTACAATTATACTGCAAAACGATACTGCACTTCGGAACTAATAGCGTGTTTACATCAAACTTATTCGTTAATACTCTGCATGCGCTGCTTTTATACTCTCTGTGTCTCGTCCGCATATTTCTCCAAAATCTAGACGTTTCACCTTCTAGAACTCGTGTAGCTCATGCTTGGTTACGAGCTATATACGTGTATATTTGTAGTTTATAGCCATATGCGTGTGTATGGGTGAGTAACTACTTCGGCTACATGTGTGTGTGAGAGATATCTCTTCGTCGCCTTGTACATAAGTGTTGGTAGCTTTAATGTGGACTCGCATATAAGAGTGGCTGCTTCATGTTTTTGTTGTTGCGTGGTTAGTTACTAACAGCTCAGTGATGTGAACATTCCCCACAATATGAAAAAATTACCAATCAGCAGATTTCCGGTCGTCACCTGTTCCTGGTTCCGCCATGGTTCAATATGGCGTCGAATGTACCCAAGAAGCATTTGGGCCTAGCTACCGTTAAGGCCATTAGAGGCGCATGAAACTACCTTTACTTATTTGAGACTACACACTTTTAAAACATATCACCACTAACTAAATCCGAAATGTTTCCAAAATACTTGTAGTATTGAATTGTCAAACTACGGCGTATACAAAGCTTGTATGTTCATATGTAGACATCTACGTAGTTGTTTGGTTACAAATATCAATGGATAGGCTAACCGATTTTGTTAGCAATGAATTTGGTTGTTGTTTTTCCATATCCCCAAAAAATTTTGTTGCAGGCTTTGAAAAGCAATTATCCGACAGAAGTAAAATAAAACAAGTAAGGGTCTCTATGTTCGGGTGTAACCGAGCATTATATATTCAGCGTGAGTTTCAGTTGTACAGTTCATATCAGATAAATATCTTTTCGAATTTTGTTATGAGGGATATATACTTTTTTGAGGCTCTACAAATATTGTGTCATCCTTGATCGGAAGAGGGGCGTGACACAGCCCTTTAAAATAAATGTCTCCCAATTTCCTCTTACAATAAAATTTGGTAAGTGAAATATCATTGCTACAAAACTATTTTTCGCTAAGATATAGCTTACTATTCTAGTCTAAGACCCTTTTAAATATCTTTTTTATAAAAGTGGGTGGTATTTAACCGATCTCGTCCATATTTACTAGAAATATTTCCTGCTATAAGAAAAATATCCAATCTTATTATTATTCGTTAAATTTCTTCGAGTTATGTCTCCCGAAACATAGAAAATTGCTTAGTCATGCGGTGCCACGCCCATTTCCAAAATTTAAAATTTTTACCTTTTCACAGTTGGGAAAAGAAATACTATATAAAGCGCATTTTGCAAAGATATAGCGCCCACGACTCTCATAAGAATCTTTTATATAAAGTGGGCGTGGTCCTTAACTGATTTTGTAAATTTTTCTTCGAAACATTCTTTTTAGGAAAGGCCTCTATTGAATTTTGTTATGATAGGTAAAACGGTTTTTGATTTATGATTAACAATATTTGTAAAATTCATTTTATCACAAGTGGACGGTGTCACGCCCATTTTAAAATTATATTTCACATTTTTATCAAGAGTCTATGTCAGTCTATACATCAAGTTTCAAAATTCTAGATATATGATTTACTTCATAATCAGGTGTTTGTGTTTGTCAAAGTTCATTTCAAATAGCGATGGAATGAATGTCAAGGAGCCCATATACCAAACTTCAATAAGATATCTCAATATTTACTCAAGTTATCGTGTGCATAGACAGACGGACGTACAGACGGACGGACTGACATGGTTAAATCAATTTCTTTCTTCATCCTGAGCATTTTGATATATGGAAGTATATATTTATCTAGATTCGTTTATGCCTTTACGATCAACCGTTATATTACCAAAGTTAATATAATCTGTGCGAAAAGCACGCTGAGTATAAAAAAATGTGTCACCGAAGCATTTTTTGCAGATAGTTTTATTGCTAAAAGTTGTTGTTAGAGAAACTAAATGTTTGGTTTTATAAATTTATAGGCCACGTGGTGAGCTGTGAAGCCTTTGTAGAAGTGACGTTTCAATAAAAGCGGCAATAAAATATATATGGTATTCAGCAGAAAATGTAAACACAGTTATCATGTGGGCGTTTGGTACAACTCATAAGAGCTTCAGCTACACCAAATATGGAATAGAATTTTTCGAATTTAGTTCATAGAAGTAGAAATCGAAATCTTCTTTTTCTTGCCGGATATTGATACATCGGTCACTCCGGAAAAGAGAATGTTGAACCTACTAGGTAATCTAGTCCGTGTGGAACTTAGGGTCGCAAGAGCCTTGCCCGATAGATAAAACGGATTGGCCGGGTAGATGAGGTAGACAATTGCGTTCGAGAAGCTATAAATCGCACTGGCAATCCCTTGAACGTGTTGCACTCCCTAACGCCTTGAATTCTCAGGAATCGGAATCGATTGCCATGGTATGAAGGTAGCTAGATCGCCTACCATATTGATGGTCCTGGGCTCAATTTTTGGAGAATCAGCATTAAAATATTTTTAGAAAACTTCTAAGCGAAAACTAATTTATCTCGCAGATACCGTCGGAGAAGGCATCCCAATTCGCCAATTTGTAGACATGGAATTAACGTCAATTGACATTATTTCTCTTTTGAAATTGAATTTAAATCAATGACATTAATTCTCAACCGGAAAGAGAAACATTTAAATCCGATTTTAAACTTTCAAATCGTATCTATATAGTATGCACTTAGATATATAAAAATGAATTGCTGTTCGTTAGTCTTACTAAAACTCAAAAACGTCTCGACTGATTTCGATAATTTTAGTTCGTTTTGTTCGTTAGGCATGGTACAAGGATGGTTTAGGAATAAACATTTTGAGAAAAATAGGTGATTCGGTTTATTTCCGCAATTATTTAAACAAGGTATCAACCATTTTTTATAGAGGGTCCATATATGAGTGGCGGTGGAGTGGGAGTGAGATTTGGAGTGGTAGTGAGAGTGGCAGTCAGAAGATAACAATGTGGTCACGTGATTAAGACTGAAATTATATAAGGAAAACGCCTCTTGACACGCTGGGTGATAAACTGGTGACTTGAAAGCACAAAACACTCCACGACTTTTGACACACCAACTTGCGGATTGATCATAAAGGACTGTTAACACAACAACAACAGCCTTGTAAGTTGGCATACAACCCTTCATGAACTGCCAACTCTTTCAACACCGGGGTTAGAGTAGTTACTGTAGGCCAGCGTACTCTCAAAATCCAATTTAGTGGTCCTCAACTATCTTTGAAAACTGACTTAAATTATCTATATTGATTGCTATATTTTCCTGCATATATTGAGTGATTGGTTCATTGGTTCCGGCTGCAAACTTTCAACTTTTGTCGCAGTTATATTCATACAAGGCCGAAAAGAACAGTTGAACACTTAGTTCCTAGAGATGCCTCTAAAACTGGTGGTTCACAGTGTAACCTTTGAAAATTGTCTCCTTATTTTCGTACAACATTCGAATTTTTTGTTAAACCCTAGTCGCTCAGTTGAGCGCTTGGAGTCCGCAAAGAGCCAAAAAGACCTCTACACACGGTAAGAGTTGCGGTCAGCGCAGCAATGTCCAGCTGTCCACCAACAAAGAGCAAGTAGTAAGCGGAATACTAAAGTCTTCAGTTGTAGTTCAGTTCTTCAGTGCATTCCGGGCTAAGATACGAGTCTGAGAGTCGCCAGAGACATCCCTGAAACCCAGAAAATGTTTATCAAAACGTAGTTTGATGCCATTAAAAGTGTGGTCAAGCAACCCTTCACATTCCTCGGATGGTCTATATTCAATAATCTTGTACCTCCCTGTAAAAAACGAGCTCCGTTCTGCTGGAATACTAAGCTAATCTGCATGATTCGGGCCATCTGGTCACGACACCCAGGTAACTCTGTTAAACGTCCCTCAGTGAATTCAGAAATTTACACCCGACAATAATTGCCGTATGCCACCACTTGGCAGCTCCTATCCTTGCGACCTTCAAGCAGGTCGTTTAACGCCACGACCCAAAGCAGGGGAAAAAGAAGCCCCTTGTGGCGCGCCCTTTTTTCTGCCCCGTCGTTCCTCTCCACTCCGCCGCTATAGTTCTGCATTAAACAGTTTGAATTCTACCACAGTGGATTCAACTTGCAGTGTTGAGAAGACCGCTGGTAGCGAATGGATAAAGGCCTCTTAAATGTCAAGAAACGCATTTAGCACAATTTCTTTGCTCTGGAGAGACACCTATACCACTTGAATGATGAGCTGTTTCCATAGATCTGCCCTTGCAATAAACGTGTTGAAACGTCAAAAACCATGCTCTAAGAATCCCGCTCCTTAGGTAAAAATCAATCAGGCGTTCCAGCATTTGTAAAATAAATGAGACTAAGCTGATTGGTCTCAAGTCTTTGGGAGAAGCGTGAGAGCTTTTCGCCACCTTTGACTTGAAGGGAACTTTGACCAATTTCCAAGACTTGGGAACAGAATCCGACCGCAGAGAGTTGATGTAAATCAGAGCTAGCCAGCTGCAAGAAACCTCCAAAATAAAAAAAAACTTAAGTAAGTAAGAACTACATTAAGATGGACCTTAATGGAAAACGTTAATTCTATGAAAAATTCTTTCACTCGCCCGTAGCATTCAATACTTAAGTAGATATACGTGCATTTGCCTTAAAAATAGAGCTCTTGTTCAAATTATGTTTATACACAAATAGCTACTTTGATTACCTAATTGAGTTTTTTCCTTCGTAATTTTGCTTGTGTTCGAACGGTTGCCTACTTCTTTCTTTGTACATTATCTTGCTGAAGTATTAGAATCGCATTTTTACATCTTCGTTTACATACATAAATGCTAGAGACGCTGCAAACTCTTGATTGTGCGACGGAAGTTTCGATGTAAAGACTAAGACGTAAATACATTGCTTTATGCCTCGTGGAAGCTCGAAGGCAGATTATATGGCCAGGGTGAACCGGCTACATAGTATTGTGCCTGGACTCCGAAAGTGATCATGAAGGTACTCGAAAGTGGAGGGGTGGCGAAAGTGTGCTGAAATGTCAGTAGATACTATACACGCATATATAGCGATGGATCAAAATAAACGAAATTGGTAGGGTTTGTGACATACTGTGCCGATCCAGATATAAGTAGATCCTACAGACTGCAATGACACTACAATGTCTTTCAGGCGCGCATTGTAGTCATGGCAAAAGCGGCAGAGATTCTGGAGGGAGAGTGCTAAAGCTTTACTCGTGTTAGGAAGAATTATCAGACCTCGAGGCAGCAATTTATATGGGTTTTTGACTATGGAAGCAGCGGTATGTTAATCTTAACCTGACCTTTGGACTTTGTCCTGACGCGTGCACATGAGTCCAATTTACCAGATTCATAATTTTTTTTCGATGGTTTAGAACACACCTCACCAATAGCAGTTACGAGTATAAAAACAGAAATACACTATAATAGACTCAGCTCACGGGTTCACTGTAGTTTGTAACACTTGCTCAAGTAAATCTGTGCATGCAAGGGGAAGTCTGTTTTGGATCAAGAGGCACACCATACAAACATGCAGCTTTTTTGTGCGCTGAGTTTCCGAGAAGGCACATTAAAATCTCTTACAATAAAAAGGAGGTTTCGCAACCAAGAATAGGTTCTTCACCATAACGTTTACATCGAGAGATAGACCTCGCCGATAAAAATTCCTTCTATGATAAACTAGAATAGGTGTATGAACATAGCCAACTTGAGAAAAGTTTCTGCCTGATAAAGAAACGTTTAACTTAATTAATCACATCTTCAGCGACGGCAGACACAGCTCCAGTCTACTGAAGCAACGGTTTGCCGAAAAAAACGGAGACGAAGTGTTGATAAGGAACATACATCAATTTTGTACAATATGACCGATGAGCGATGCCTCTACATTGTTCTTGTTGTTGTTGTAGCGATATAGACACTCCCGATGGTTTTGGGTAGTGTTATCGATGATGATGGTTCTTTACCGTTAGGGTACTAGCCCGACCATTTCGGGAGCTATTTAATATTACCACATGGAACCTTCTAGGCCATCTCGCAGTTATAAATATAGTTCCACAAATAATATTCCAAAAAGCTGCGCTGGCTAGGTCATATTTTTCGAAAGGATAGAAGACTCCGCTCCGGAAATCATTAATATTAAAACCCAAATTCGGCACCACACGAAGGATGTGTCATGCAATGAGAAGGGGCATGTTTACCTGAGAAGCTGTCAAAACCGACTTGCCGGTTAAGCTCCAATGAAAGTGATAAACACTTACAAAGAAGCAAAAGATATTGGTTTCGAAGCCTTCTACGGTAGGAAGCCTCAAACAAGCTAATTAACTATTTGGGTGTAAATGTACCTTAATGATTGAAATACTGCCCATAAATTCAACATGTTTCAAAGAAGGTATCTAATCACATTCACTGATAGCATACATCAGCGAAAGCCTGGTTAGGCCAAGCTGCACTGGCCGGTCCCTGAAGACCGCACAATTACTGAATGTGTCCATAGTTTTACCAGAACTACCCATTGGAAAACTCCATCAAAAACCAGAAGCTAAATTATAAAATCACTCCGGCAAATACGACAAGCTTTCTAGAACCTGTGCTACTTGCCCCTTATAGATCTGATAGCTGTATCACTCCTAATAGCTGGTGTGATGATCCTACAGTCTTTTCAATGAAAAGAGTAACTTTGTTAGTCTAGGATAGTAGGACCTGCATATGATCTTCGACACTTTGCAGCACGCGCTTTTTTCTACGCCTTTCCTGCTTAGTCTATCGTGTTCAACAGTCGAATTCTTTTAATGCGCCTTTTTTAGCTAGCTCATCCGCTTTTCCACTCCCATACGCAATATGGATGTAAACTTCTCCATATCCCGATCATTTCTTAATTGCTGCTTGCCTCAATTGCTGGTTGACTACAAAGCAGCCTGTTGTTGTTGTTGTTATTGTAGCAGATGATACAAGCTGCTTGACGTGTAATACACGTCTAAAACTACAAGTCAAGCGGTTTGTATGATCTATTTGTTTCCCGATCAGCACTCTATAATACAGATCCTACCTCTATAATGCAAGGCAAACTTGCGTCGGAATCACAGGTGCCCTTGCACCAATCTTCTACTTCTATAGTTGCTCTAAGAGCCCCACCGAGGATCAGGTAGTATGTTCGTCCAATATTTGATGATGCTACTATGGCCGTATGGTATATGCTCAAGCTCCCCCGAGGCAGTGAGACTCGTTACTGTTTGTTAACGCTATGTTCTTCGCCACCATCTTCAGTGGGGATGTGCAGATGGGGATACAGTGCAGCCTCCCGGGATGTTTCCAGGGCCCCCACTATGCGAAGCATTGATAGAAAGCAGAATTAAATTGGTAACTGCTATTGCCTTGCAAAGAGCATTGACAGTCTTTTCCTCTTATTGAATCGTAACAACCCCAGATGTCCAGATAATAACGAGAACAGTGACCATAGACATACTAGCGCTGCTAAGAAGGCTAGAGTGGAAAAACGACCAAAAAGGATTATCAAAGGAAAAATATATAACGCCATTCTCAAAAAAACCCTAAGTAATCCTTGTGATGAGCGACGATTACAAAACTGGAGGAAGGTCTTTAGTCTTCGATGACAGCATTCATTGGTATTTTTTCATGCCCGAATGCACAAAACAACATAGTGTATTTCTTGACATTATATGACGATAAAACTGGTGACGCTTCCCAAGGCAGCCGGTTCTATGTACCAGAGGGACTCGGGATTTTTCCCGACTAAGGACTGTACTTTCAGTGTAAACTGCTACAACAACAACAACATAAAACTTGTGATGTTAAGGGACCCGATATCTCTATTAAAGCCAATGTAGTAATAACAATGAAAAGCAACCTCTCCACTCTGATCCGATTCATGAAGTACTGCTAGCACTATTGGCAAAATAGCGGTGTGAGTAATGACAAAGGATAAATATATATCACTTGATATACATATATCAGTTGTAAATTTAATTCCGGGTAAAGGTCAAGTGATATATATTTATCCTTTGTGTGCTTTTTGATAGATTCCATTGATAAACTACAGAAAGATTAGTAAAATGTCATGCAGAACAACTTTTCTTTTGCAAATAACCATAAATATGCAAATACAGGTATACAGCATAGTCCCGGCTTACACAATACCGAACTACAGAATACCGATATACTTATTCCAGACACATCGCCTGCCTACAGTCTTGACACAACGAAATCTCCAATAAATATGATCATTTTAAAAATTTGCTTTAATTTTCACCCCTTCGAACTATGTATGTTCTGTTATTACGGAAAATTTGTCTAGATCGTGTCCGTCGGAATTTCAAAGTAATGTCGGGCTAATATCTTCTCGGGATACTAAAAATCTTCTTCATTTATTCTTTCAACATTAATCCAAAAACCAGCTTTTCGAGAATTTCGCAGATATATCATTATCTCTTTGTGTTATATTTTCTTTGAAAAGTGTAATTAAATGAACTTTTTATCTGTTTTAAGTAAGAACAATTTCTGCATACATTCTCCATACATATATGTCAACGCATATGTTTGTGTGTCTCTCATGTAAAATATTTATTTTGCACATTCAATATTTGCTTCAGGCATTCTATCGAAGTATGGAACGTAGAATGGAGAAACTTGTGAAAATTTATTACATAAAAACAGTGAAGTTGAAATGTTAAATGCACCAAAATCGCCCATTTACATGGTTGGTGCATCAATTTATATGTAAACATGCTAAAGACTAAATTTATTGGAAAACGCAAACAAGTGCAGTGTTACTTCTGATAATATGATATGCAAAGCAGGTGAGTGAGAGAATAAGGGTTTTTAAGTTGTTCCATTCTTAGCCCAAGAATCTGAACCATCGAAACTATTAAACTTGCTCAGTGATAGATGTGACATATTTTAAACTCTTGTTACAATAGCTCATTAAGCGTAAACATATGAATCGACCTTTGCGTAGCATGTTACGTCACTCTAGCTTACGTTAACTACGCCAATTGCTGCATATGTTTTCCCAACTCAAGGTGGGACCTCTAATCATATTCCATATTCGGTTGTAAAATACACTCTGCTATGGTTAACGAATTTTTACACCGTTGAGCCCTACAGGCATCTCACTCTGCCCATTGGCCCTCCAAAACAATGCTTGGAGCTCGCCGAGTTACTTACATGAAAAAGCAGCAAATTGATAGTGGAGGTCAAGGCGTCATATGGCTGCTTCATTGAAATACTTCTATTTCGTTTGCGCTTTCTTCTGCTATTTCCATTTCTATTCCTATTTCTATTCCTATTGCTATTCTTTTTCCTACACCTTTTATTACTCCTATATCTATTCCTTTTCCTGTTCCTATTCTTTTTCCTATTCCTAATTCTGTCCCTATTCTTACTCCTATTCCTTTTTCTATTTCAGTTCCTATTCCTATTCTACACTATTGACCCATTCAGTTTTTATGAGGTCTTCACGGCCGCCCAGTTAAATCTATTTCCGTTCCCTTTTCTATTCCAAACCTCTTTCCAATTCCCATTCAAATTCCTATTCTTATTCGCATTCATAATTATATTCCTATTTCTTTTCCTATTCCTACTGCTATTCCTATTCCTAATCTATACCTATTCCTATTACTATTCCTATTCCTAATCCTATTCCTATTCCCATTCCTGTTCCTATTCCTATTCCCAACCCTATTCCTACTACCATTACTTATCCTATTCCTATTTCCTAAACCTTTTCCTATTCCTATTACCCAAACCTTTTCATATTCCTATTCCTGTTCCTCGGTTCCTATTCCCATTCATATTCCCATTTCTATTCCTAATCCTATTCCTATTCCTATTACTATTCCCATTCCTATTACTATTCCCATTCCCATTCCTATTCCTATTACTATTCCTATTTCTATTCCTATTCCTATTCCTAATCCTATTCCTATTCTTATTCCTATTCCTATTCCTATTCCTATTCCTATTACTATTCCTATTACTATTCCTATTCCTATTCCTAGTCGTATTCTTATTTTTATTCCTAGATCTATTGTTTTTCTATGGCTATTCCTATTCTCTCCCTATCCCTCTACCTCCTCTCTCCCTCTCCTCTCCCTCCTCCTTCTCCCTCTCCTCGAAAAAACTAAATGATAGCTCATAAAAGGCGAAAAATAATGTTCGACTTATCGGTTTGCAATCGGCTTCTTATTGGTTTCTTATCGACTTGTCATAGAAGGGTTACACATTTGTCATCGATTTTATATTCAAGTTTTATAGCAACTTCATCAGAACAAGCCGATGAGTCGTCGTTAACAAATCGACAACATGCCGATAGCAAACTGGTAACACTCCGATAAGAAACCGATAACTCTTCTATAATACGTTTTTGATAATAAAATCAATAACTTTCCCTTAACATGCGAACAAAAAATTGGTAACACTCCGATGGCAAAACAATAAGTTTCCTAAAACAAATTGATATCGTTTTCATAATATCCTTATAGGGTACCCGGCGTTTCTCGAGTTGAGCAGATACTAATCTAAATAAGAAGGTGTATTTTAACGCATTCCTTCCCGTTACTCAAAATCAAGCAATCAGTATATAAGATTTTATTGATCTTCTTCAAAATGTATCTCCCAATGTTTCTCATTCTTACCTTTTATAATTTCCTAATCTCTCCCTCTTCTTTTTTTACACCCTCTACCTCTCTTCTTCTTTTTTCTTAGATCGCTCGTTCCTCTAATTTATCATTCTTTGCTTTATTTTTGAAATTTTATTTTGTCACACACATACTCAAAATCTCATAACTGAATCAAAATATTTTAGCTGCACAATTTCATCTCATATAGACAGCTATTTTTACGATGGAATGCTTAAATAAAAACTTTTATATTACTCAATGTAATCGCTTTAACTTTTTGTGAATTCAATGCTATGACCAAACAAGAGGTCTGCACTTAAGAACGTACATTGCGTATGAGTAACTTTTGCTGACATACAAAATTTGTAGCACCACCCAGTGGCGCACGTAAAATTGAAAAAAAAATAAAATAAATTTTATTCAAAATTCTTAGTTCTGAAATATGAAAATCCTTCGTCTTGACCGATGGAACCTATAGCCAAAATTTGATGATGATTGGAGTGTGGAAAATACGTTTGCATAGGGAACACATACATACACACACACACGCACATAATTTGATTTTTATATATATAGATCGATAACTTTTTGATAGCAAATAGATAAGTTTTCTATAACACTCCGTCAAGAAATTGGTAACAATCTGATAAAAAAAATAAATGTAAGGCTCAATAATCTCCGAAGAGATTTTAAGCCGAGCTTCTGTTCCAATTTGCATCGTGCTCCTTTTAATTTTTCCTACAAATTGGCTGGACGGGACCTACTTGTTTTATGTCGACAGCACAGCGAACGGCATCTGCAAGGCAGATAAGTATTCACTGAGATCTTTTCATGGCAGAAATACACTCGGAGTGCTCTCCCAACACTGCCGAGGGGCGATCTCGCTTAGAAAAACTTTCTTCTAAATAAAAAAACTTGCTTCTAAAATTTTGATGTTGCTTTGCCCGGGGCGTGAACCCAGGATCTTCGGTGTGGTAGGCGGAGCACGCTATCATCACACCATGACGGCCGCCGAAATCCAAAACTTTTCGATATTTTAATTTATTTAATTTATTTTTTTATCTGATTTTATAGTATTTTATTTGATTTTATTTTTTGAGTTTAATTAAATTAAATTTAATATAATTAAATTAAATTAATTATTTAAGTTTTTTCTTTCACGCATTTGCGCAAAACTTGCTTTTTATTTCCAACACAACGGCGGTGCATACACCTTTTCGGGCACTTCCATGCACAAAAATTGTGTATTCTCAGAAACTTTTATGAGATATAAATGTAGGTGACATGTTTTTCTTGAGTTGCTGTGTGATTTCGCTCATATCAACCTTACCACGTAACTTGCTCCGAAATTACGTTACAGTGCAGTGTCTCTAGTACTTTATACGGTACCTATACCAATAGTGTGTAACTACGCCTGAATTTACAATCTGCATGTATCCCCCATATGGCACAACTCTTACAAAACTTACGCTTACATTTAAATCTAATGCTTACAATCAGCATTCCTCCATGCGCATTACGCATCAAAAAAATGTAAATAGTGCAATAAAAGAGCCACCCTACTAAGCATTCCCCAGGTGCAATATAACCTTTTGTAAGTTCCTCTGATATGTTATATAAACTACAGTTAAATAAATGGACTCAAGTAACAGCAGATAAAGTTGCAGCTTAAAAAAGTTCAAAAGGTTAAAGCAAAATAAGTAAAATATGTACATATGTGGTTAGTTATGTTCACATAAGACGTGGCATGTTTCTACATTCACTATGATGCATGCTTTGGTTAGATTGAAAAAATAGTAGAAATTGTCGAAATAAGCGCAAAAGTTTTTGTCTACATGAGTGAGCGTGAATGTGTTGGTAATGCCATGTTGCGCTTATCGGTTCGCTAATAAATCGAATTGCATATATACAATAGCGTTTTTTGTGAGAAAACTGCATGCCATCACTAATACATACCACATTACAAACACATGTGCCCTGCAAAAATCGTTGCATCATGTGGTCCACCTGTGTTATAGTGGAGTACTTACCATTATACTCCACTGTAATGTAGCAATGGACCAAGTCACGAACATATTATAAGCCGATCATTGATCGTTTTTAACGATTGTAATCTCTACACGATGTTGATTGGACTGTGTTGCAATGCGAGAAAAATCAAATAATTAATTACAAAATTAATATTAATAATAAAATAAAACTGTATATATCTTTTTGAAAACTAATAAAACCAGTTTCACTAGTTCCCCGAAGTTACTCCATGGAGTAGATTCGAGAGTAATTCCATGTGGCTACTCCATGGATTACTCGGATGTAATGCTGAGCTGGAGTATATGGTCCAGTTCTAGGACATCGCAATGTTAATTGGACCATATTTTTGTATGAATTGTGGTTAATTTTGGAGCATTCGCTTGGTCCATAGCGAGTACTCCATACATGCATACATGGAGTACTCGCGATTTTTGCAGGGTGGTAGTATGTACAGCAGTGCACAAGTAAATAGAAATATGACTTGCATATCGTACCTAATTGTTTGTTTGTGACAAAAATTTTAAGATTTCCTTTATTGATATTAGAGAAATATTACAAAATTTACAAACGGCGATGGTTAGTAAGACATATTTCTGAATTTCATTTCTACATCAGTTAGCTTCTCGGGAGCTGAGTATTGAACTCGAAAGCTCCGCCATTCATACTTCATACTAGTGTAAAGGCAGCTGCCGTTATCCACTCAGCCATATTAAAGCCCCGCTGCACGCTTTGCAATTGGTCCCTAAGTATTACCTTTTATGTTGCTATTCCTTTAGACACCATTAGGTACATAAGTACTAATATATTAATCACAATTGTGTGGAATACTTATAGGCGTGCTTCAAGAGCTTAGTAACATACAAAACTGCACTATTTTTTTTAAACGGTTTTATTTAGCTTGACTCTGCGTAGCGGCCAGCCGTTGTTTACGGATTTTGTAATTAAAATTTAAGTAACTTCCCGATAAGCCAAAAGCTTGAAACTTGGAATATAGTTCAGAACTCGATGAAAATGCAATAATAAGAAAAAAATCCGATAGGTGGCGCATGGATCGAAATATTTCAAAAAATCGTATTTGTAGTCCGATTTGGCTCGTATTTGGAACACATAATACATACCTGAATAGAAAACGACATATGAAACAAATCGCCGCCAGGTGGCGCAAGGATCGAGATATTAAAAAATATCTTATTTGTGGTCCGATCTGGCTCATATTTGGAACACATACTACATACGGAAATAGAAATCGATTTATGGCTCATATTTGGAACAAATAGAAGTAACATCAAAATACTTTGAAGTTCGTGGAAGGACAAGCATATGTGGGCTGAGTCGAGTAAAGTCTTTGGAAGGATTATGTATTGAGGACTTAGATTGTAACAAATCGTCAGGAAAGAGTGCTTGTAATAATGAGTCACGGCGGCCACCGTGGTGTGATGGTAGCGTGCTCCGCCTACCACACCTTATGCCCTGGGTTCACACCCCGGGCAAAGCAACATCAAAATTTTAGAAATAAGGTTTTTTAATCAGAAGAAAATTTTTCTAAGCGGGGTCGCCCCTCGGTAGTGTTTGGCAAGCGCTCCGGGTGTATTTCTGCCATGAAAAGCTCTCATTGAAAACTCATCTACCATGCAGATGCCGTTCGGAGTCGGCATAAAACATGTAGGTCCCGTCCGGCCAATTTGTAGGCAAAATCAACAGGAGCACGACGCAAATTGGAAGAGAAGCTCGGCCTTAGATCTCTTCGGAGGTTATCGCGCCTTACATTTGTTTTTATTTATTTATAAATGAACTAAATAGAATGAGAAATAATAGGCAATTAAATAAAGACTAAAAACTTAAAAAAAAAAAATAATTTAAAAAAATCTTAACAATACTTACATTAAGTAATAATAATACTAAAAGCTAGAAAATAATTACGAAGGTCCTAGGTACTAGTCATCACACTCCTCATCAATCTAGGGCGTTGATCAGACAGTTAAATAAAACCGTTGGACGCGTCAAATTTCTATTGATAGTCATAAGTAAGACCAACTGAACCTTAATCAGGTTATGCTACGCCTCACATTTTTAGAAACTCTACGCGTCCAACGCTTTTATTTAATTGTCTGATCAACGCCCTTGATTGATGAGGAGTGTGATGACTAGTACCTAGGACCTACCTTATTATTTTTTGCTTTTAGTATTATTATTACTTAATGTAAGTATGGTTTTCAATAAAACCGTTTAACTTAAACATTTTTTTTAAATTATTTTATTTTATAATACATATCGTGCAACTGATGAAATTTCATTCCTTTATTGACCTTAAGGTTCTCAATTGAAGGTTTCTAAAGTGTGCTCCAGATCTTTGCCTCTAGTTAGGACGATTAAAAAAAGCCAGTTGAGTTTATACCGTTCGGCCCCAAATGGACAAAGAAATATTTTTTAAACCGCTCTATAAACTTATTGTAATAGCAAATTTAAAGCATAATATTCCGAACAAAGCAACATGCTGCATTTCTTACTTTTTGATCCAAATCTGTATGTCTGCTAAAGTCCTAAACATAAAATATTTTCAAATCTTTTTTCAAAAATCAACAAAAGAAGTGCACAGAGCAAATACACTGCTAAATCAAAGCTTTATTGAATTCTTTGACGATAGATATCCTCATGCAAACATATACCAACTTACATACATCAGTATGTACAAATACGCAGAATTGTTACAATGAATACTCAGAACGTGATGTGACTTTCTATGGATTTTAAAGTATATACGTATTCATGTACACAAATCCTTATAAAGACACAGACTCAAATCAATAATTTACATTTTACTTTATTTCCGTTTTTTGTTTTATCTATATATATAAAAAGAAGTGTACATTTTGATTGTCACTCCATAACTCGAGAACGGCTCGACAGATTGCCATGAAATTTTTAGGAAAGATACAGGAAGGAGAGATGATGGTAAGTTGATTTTGAAATCCCAAATCGGTTTAGCCATTCTTGTGTTATGTTGTTTTTTTTTTTATTCAAAATTTGAAAAAAAAGTGTACATTTCGGTCCGACCTAACGAAAAAAATCGATCCAACCTATTACAAGTTAATTTTATTGACAGCATACAAATGTTAGACAGATGAACCTGTCCAAATGCAAATGTTTATCAATCACTTTCTTCTGATGGTAACTATTGTTCACGCCTGCCTTTCCAACATGTCTTCGTTAAGTTAATATAATTTGCATACATACAAACACACACTCCCACTCATCGCACGCATTCATGCTTTTGTTGTACAACGTAACGTCACTGTCTTCGCTTTTTTTTATCATTTTGCTATTATCGCATATTCCTCAATGCACGGCACTCCCACTCACTCCCACTCCCACTCCCACTACAGCAACGTAATGCACACTCACCTGCACTAATATTACTTTGCCTATATACTGTAACGAATTTGCTGCAAATCCTCTTATTTGCAATCCTCTGCTAAGTTCGAATCACTAAACTGTTGAATAAATAACTCCAATTTGTAATAATGCAAAATGGCCTTTATTAAAGTACTTCACAATACACTCAAACTGTGCAACGAATAGCTTGCTTAATAACCACACTGATTGATAGCTCAATGAAACTCTACTATACTGCTATTGCTCGCTAGATATCGTCTTAATCGCAACTGCTTGACAACTCAAATCAAACTGAATTACATTTTACTCGCTTGTGCCGCTTTTATAGTTTACGCTGCATACATCTAGGCTCTTCTATTTCCAGAACTTACCAACTATTTCGAGTGTTTATAGTTCTCATATAGTTTCTACTTGTTTACAATTTTCTACTTTTCAGCGTCTCTCAGATGTATGTGAGTTTGTAGTTTACAGTCTCTCGCACACACATAGGCGTATAAGTAAATGCATCTGTGTGTGACATCTCTCGGCTGCCTTATATATGTGTATACATGATTTGATTATTGACGTGAACATCGCTTAGCATCGCCTTAGTGATGGTATAGCTTAGGGATGCTAATATCCGTGACACTGCCCTCCACCTAAGTCTGATCGTCCCGATCAGACAAATCTCTCGATCTAAACGCTGCTAGCATCGCCAAATGTACCACTCTTCTACTCCGTGGTTTCTCAATGCTTTGTATGCGGTAGATGATATCACTGATCTTCTTCACAACCTTGTACGGGCCTTCCCAACTGCACCGAAATTTGGATGGAACACCTTTCCGCCGGTGAGGGTTGTATAACAGTACCAAATCTCCCGCCAAGAAACCTTTCGAATTATTTTCCTTGTCGTACCTGTGTTTCATCTTACTACTCATTATCCTGGATCGTTCCCTCGCACTCTGTTGCTCGGCCAATGAAGAACTACTTCGCAGAGCTTGCGCTGGACGGATTTGCTTTGCATAATCAGTATCGTTCCGACGCTTCACAACAGTAGTGTGCCTTGGCTTGAAACCACCCTTGCATTCTTTCTTCGTTTTAGTACGTCCGTTAGGGCTTTTCAATGCCAGTGTTTCTCTCACAGGTACCTTCGGTTTTGATTTGTTTGGCCCATTTGTTCCATCAACCTTTACCTTTGAATTTCGTGGCCTTCGTCGAGTCTTTTCCACCAGTACCCGATTACTGCTGAACCCTTTTTCCAAAGTAAAGTTAAGTGGCACATCTTGGTTCTCATAATGCATCACCCTTCTCTGCATATCGATCTTGATGTCATGGTCAACCAAGAAATCCACTCCCAATAAAACTTCATCAATAATCTCCGCCACAACAAATTTGTGTAGAACCATGACCTTCCCAATCAATACTTCACATATCACTTCTCCCTGAACTTGGTTATACTCGCCAGTGACCGTACGCAACTTTGCTCCAGGTAACGGTTTTACTCTCCTGTTGACCAAGTCAGATCGGATCAAGGAATGAGATGCGCCCGTATCTACAGTCAGTACACGTTCTTTACCATCCACATTCCCTCTGACGGTAAGACTGCTTGATTTCCTTCCAATTTGCGACACAGATATCACGGGACATTCAATAGCCGGGGCAAGTTTCCATTCTTTACATTCGACACGCTCTTGCTCATTTCCGCCAGCTTTGCGTTTACGGCCACCCACATTGTTGGAACTATTAGGACCAAGATCGCAATGACGTGCAATGTGACCTGGGTTGCCGCACTTGAAACATTTAATAACTCTGGCATTTTTCTGTTGTGATCCCTTCAGAGCTTCCAAAATAGTATCTACCCACTCTGGCCTTTCTACTTCCACACGGCGTGCTTTGAAAACTGGCTTACACAGAAGCGACGCTGTTTCCTGAATCAGAGCTTGTGACACCGTTTCTGCGAATGTTTCGTTCTTCTCTTCAATTTTTGTTGTCTCGTCGCCATCAAGATGAAAGACATGCTCTTCCACATCAATTCCTTCTGCTTCCATTGCTTCTCGTAGCCGTGCTTGAAGTTCGAGTTTAACGCCGCTTGTATTCAATCCACGGCTCTCCAACTCCTTCTTCAGTTGCGGGATCTTCAATTCACTTAACTTTGCCATGTCCTTGTTGTCCTCTAGAATTTATTCAACAATTCCTCTTCTGACACCAATTGTAACGAATTTGCTGCAAATCCTCTTATTTGCAATCCTCTGCTAAGTTCGAATCACTAAACTGTTGAATAAATAACTCCAATTTGTAATAATGCAAAATGGCCTTTATTAAAGTACTTCACAATACACTCAAACTGTGCAACGAATAGCTTGCTTAATAACCACACTGATTGATAGCTCAATGAAACTCTACTATACTGCTATTGCTCGCTAGATATCGTCTTAATCGCAACTGCTTGACAACTCAAATCAAACTGAATTACATTTTACTCGCTTGTGCCGCTTTTATAGTTTACGCTGCATACATCTAGGCTCTTCTATTTCCAGAACTTACCAACTATTTCGAGTGTTTATAGTTCTCATATAGTTTCTACTTGTTTACAATTTTCTACTTTTCAGCGTCTCTCAGATGTATGTGAGTTTGTAGTTTACAGTCTCTCGCACACACATAGGCGTATAAGTAAATGCATCTGTGTGTGACATCTCTCGGCTGCCTTATATATGTGTATACATGATTTGATTATTGACGTGAACATCGCTTAGCATCGCCTTAGTGATGGTATAGCTTAGGGATGCTAATATCCGTGACAATACTCTTCGCACTCATCGCTTATTTTGCCAACATTAAATAGCAGGACTTTTCCATGGAAAATTCCTAAACATAAATTCGGCTGCCTAAATTGAATTTTTCTTAGCATGTAAGATCATTGAATTTGTAATCGTCAAAGAGTTACGACAAAATAAATTCATATAAAAACCAAATTTCGTTTGCCTATTGATTTGGCATATACATAGATGTAGAAAACGCTCTACATTTCTCCAACTATTATTAATTTAAAAAGTGATTTTAATTGTGTTCAGTGCAAGAAAACATAGTTAAAAAAGTGTTTTTCCATAATTTCATCATATGCATCAAAATGCCACCAACAAGACGATCAACTATAGGTCGACGTACGCGTAATTCTACCTATAGATTTAATGAAAGGAGAGCGCAAGGTGTAGAGGAACGCTCACAACAAAACCAAGTACAACAATTACGAAACGCACGTCGTCATAGATCGAGATCAACGCATGTTTAAAATCTTCTCTTCTGTGGCGACATGTGCAAAAATTGACATTGAACATAAATATGCGCGTTCAATTCCACAACGACCAATCTCCAGATCGGTTCTCGAAGCAATTGTTAGATATTGGCAATGGAAAAGTTCGAGTCGATAATACAAATGGATTGATTACATTGCCGAACAATTTCTGTACCATTCTCCAATCAACAGAAGAGTTGATTGAAAGTGTGTTTCCAAATATTGCTCAAAATTACAGGAATCACAATTGGTTGAGAGAACGCGCAATACTGGCACCAAAACATTTACACGTCAATCCAATCAATTATCAGATTCAAGAAAAATTGCCAGGTGCAGTGACATCATATAAATCTGTTGATAGCGCAATGAATGCAGATGATGCAGTGAATTATCCAATTGAATTTTTGAATTCATTGGAACCACCTGGTATGCCACCGCATTATTTGAATTTAAAGGTTGGCTCATCAATTATTTTACTGCGGAATTTAAATGCACCAAAACTGTGCAATGGCATAAGATTAGTAGTAAAAAATTGATGCCGAATTTAATTGAAGCGACAATATTGACCGGAACAGCGAAAAATGAAATTGTACTCATACCACGTATTCCACTGATTCCAACAGACATGCCATTTGAATTTAGGCGTTTGCAATTCCCAGTGCGTCTATCATTTGTCATGTCAATCAATAAGGCACAAGGACAAACGTTTCAAATATGCGGATTAAATTTGGAGGAGCCGTGTTTTTCACATGGACAGCTATACGTGGCCTGCTCAAGAGTTGGAACTCCAAATTGTTTGCTTGTGCTCGCTCCCAATGGGCAAACTAAAAATATTGTATATCCAAATGTTTTGGATTGACATTAATAATTTTGAAATACAATGCATTCATTTCATAAAAAAAATTTATAATCTTTCATTTCTTTTTTTGGTTGGTTTCTACGAAGTGCAACGGGGTCCCCTAGTTTTTAATATATAAATCATTTCTTTAGTCTTTTGGTTCAATTCGTATTTGAAAGAGGATAAAACCAGTTTACATATTCCATTTTCATTGTTGAATATAAGCTTTAAATGCCATTATCATATGTAGGCATGTCTGCTTGTATCTAAAAAATATTTTTATCACACAAGTATCTCAAAGTAATTTAACTCGTTATTTCAGCTCTCTTCTTTAAAATGTTTTATGCCAGGATTGATGCTATTACATACACATATATGCTAGACAAAACTATGATTCGATATATTGGTGATTCAATAATAGATATCTTATGTAAGTACAACCTTAAATAACAAAAGTTCTTCTATCATAAAATTTTACAGAAAAAACGTTCAGGTCGACATGATTTCATATACAAAAAAACAAAAAACACTAATCGAGTTTGTATACATATATCAGGGCTCGTAAAAATTGTCGATAACTCAACTTATCAGTTAACATATTTTGCGGTTTAATGACTACATAGTCGGTTAAATTTAATCCAATAGTCCCGAGGGTTACCAATAAAATTTCAATAACGACACACAAATATCCCAATTAGCAGAATACTGCTGGCAGATTGTTGTATGTGCCGACACCCTTATATTTAAAATAAAACAAGTAAGGAAGGCTAAGTTCGGGTGTAACCGAACATTACATACTCAGTTGAGAGCTATGGAGACAAGATAAGGAAAATCACCATGTAGGAAAATGAATCTAGGGTAACCCTGGAATGTGGTTGTATGACATGTGTATAAAATGGAAGGTATTAAAGAGTATTTTAAGAGAGAGTAGGCCATAGTTCTATGGATGGACGCCATTTAGGGATATCGCCATAAAGGTGGACCAGGGCTGACTCTAGAATGTGTTTGTACGATATGGGTATCAAATGAAAGGTGATAATGAGTACTTTAAAAGGGAATGGGCTTTAGTTCTATAGGTGAACGCCTTTTCGAGAAATCGCCATAAAGGTGGACCAGGGGTGACTCTAGAATATGTTTGTACGATATGGGTATCAAATGAAAGCTGTTAATGAATATTTTGAAAAGCAGTGATCCTTAGTTCCATAGGTGGACGCCGTTTCGAGATATCGCCATAAAGGTGGACCAGGGGTGTCTCTAGTTGTACGATATGGGAATCAAATGAAAGGTGTTACTGAGCATTTTAAGAGGGAGTGGGCATTAGGTCTATAGGTGCACGCCTTTTCGAAATGTCGACATTAGGGTGGGCCAGGGGTGACTCTAGAATGTGTTTGTATGATATGGGTATCAAATGAAAGATGGTAATGAGTATTTTAAAAGGGAGTAATCCTTAGTTCTATAGGTGGACGCCTTTTCGAGATATCGCCATAAAGGTGGACCAGGGGTGACTCTAGAATATGTTTGTACGATATGGGTATCAAATGAAAGCTGTTAATGAATATTTTGAAAAGCAGTGATCCTTAGTTCCATAGGTGGACGCCTTTTTGAGATATCGCCATAAAGGTGGACCAATGGTGACTCTAGAATGTTTGTACGATATGGGTATCAAACGAAAGGTGCTACTGAGCATTTTAAGAGGAAGTGGGCATGAGGTCTATAGGTGGACGCCTTTTCGAGGTATCGTCATTAGGGTGGGCCAGGGGTGACTCTAGAATGTGTTTGTACGATATGGGTATCAAACGAAAGGTGTTACTGATCATTTTAAGATGGAGTGGGCATTAGGTCTATAGGTGGACGCCTTTTCGAGATATCGCCATTAGGGTGAGCCAGGGGTGACTCTAGAATGTTTGTACGATATGGGTATCAAACGAAAGGTATTACTGAGCATTTTAAGAGGGAGTGGGCATTAGGTCTATAGGTGGACGCCTTTTCGAGATATCGCCATTAGGGTGGGAAAGGGGTGACTCTAGAATGTTTTTGTACGATACGGGTATCAAATGAAAGGTGGTAATGAGTATTTTAAAAGGGAGTAATCCTTAGTTCTATAGGTGGACGCCTTTTCGAGATATCGCCATAAACGTGGACCAAGGGTGACTCTAGAATGTTTGTACGATATGGATATCAAACGAAAGGTGTTACTGAGCATTTTAAGAGGGAGTGGGCATTAGGTCTATAGGTGGACGCCTTTTCGAGATATCGCCATTAGGGTGGGCCAGGGGTGACTCTAGAATGTTTGTACGATATGGGTATCAAACGAAAGGTGTTACTGAGCATTTTAAGAGGGAGTGGGCATTAGGTCTATAGGTGGACGCCTTTTCGAGATATCGCCATTAGGGTGGGCCAGGGTGACTCTAGAATGTGTTTGTACGATATGGGTATCAAATGAAAGGTGGTAATGAGTATTTTAAAAGGGAGTAATCCTTAGTTCTATAGGTGGACGCCTTTTCGAGATATCGCCATAAAGGTGGACCAAGGGTGACTCTACAATGTTTGTACGATATGGGTATCAAACGAAAGGTGTTACTGAGCATTTTAAGAGGGAGTGGGCATTAGGTCTATATGTGGACGCCTTTTCGAGATATCGCCATTAGGGTGGGCCAGGGGTGACTCTAGAATGTTTGTACGATATGGGTATCAAACGAAAGGTGTTACTGAGCATTTTAAGAGGGAGTGGGCATTAGGTCTATAGGTGGACGCCTTTTCGAGATATCGCCATTAGGGTGGGCCAGGGGTGACTCTAGAATGTTTGTACGATATGGGTATCAAACGAAAGGTATTACTGAGCATTTTAAGAGGGAGTGGACATTAGGTATATAGGTGGTCGCCTTTTCGAGATATCGCCATTAGGGTGGGCCAGGGGTGACTCTAGAATGTTTGTACGATATGGGTATCAAACGAAAGGTATTACTGAGCATTTTAAGAGGGAGTGGGCATTAGGTCTATAGGTGGACGCCTTTTCGAGATATCGCCATTAGGGTGGGCCAGGGTGATTCTAGAATGTGTTTGTACGATATGGATATCAAATTAAAAGTATTAATGAGGGTTTTAAAAGCGAGTGGCCCTTAGATGTATATGTGAAGGCGTTCTCGCGATATCGACCAAAATGTGGACCAGGTGATCCAGAAAATCATCTGTCGGGTACTGCTAATTTATTTATATATGCAATACCACTAACAGTATTCCTGCCAAGATTCCAAGGGCTGTTGATTTCGCCTTGTAGAACTTTTTCATTTTCTTCTACTTAATATGGTAGGTGTCACACCCATTTTACAAAGTTTTTTCCAAAGTTATATTTTGCGTCAATAAACCAATCCAGTTACCATGTTTCATCCCTTTTTTCGTAGTTGGTATAGAATTATGGCATTTTTTTCATTTTTCGTAATTTTCGATATCGATAAAGTGGGCGTGGTTATGGTCGGATTTCGGCCATTTTTTATACCAAGATAAAGTGAGTTCAGATAAGTACGTGGGCTAAGTTTAGTAAAGATATATCGGTTTTTGCTCAAGTTATTGTGTTAACGGCCGAGCGGAAGGACAGACGGTGGACTGTGTATAAAAACTGGGCGTGGCTTCGACCGATTTCGCCCATTTTCACAGAGAACAGTTACCGTCACAGAATCTATGCTCCTACCAAATTTGAGAAGGATTGGTAAATTTTTGTTCGACTTATGGCATTAAAAGTATTCTAGACAAACTAAATGAAAATGGGCGGAGCCACGCCCATTTTGAAATTTTCTTTTATTTTTGGATTTTGTTGCATCATATCATTACTGGAGTTGAATTTTGACTTAATTTACTTATATACAGTAAAGATATTAACTTTTTTGTTAAAATTTGAATTTAAAAAAAATTTTTTTTAAAAAGTGGGCGTGTTCTTCATCCAATTTTGCAAATTTTTATTTAGCACATATATAGTAATAGTAGTAACGTTCCTGCCAAATTTCATCATGATATCTTCAACGACTGCCAAATTACAGCTTGCAAAACTTTTAAATTATAACTTCAACCCATCTACCAAGTTTCATCGCTTTAACCGCCTTTGGCAATGAATTATCGCATTTTTTCGGTTTTTCGAAATTTTCGATATCGAAAAAGTGGGCGTGGTTATAGTCCGATATCGTTCATTTTAAATAGCGATCTGAGATGAGTGCTCAGGAACCTACATACCAAATTTCATCAAGATACCTCAAAATTTACTCAAGTTATCGTGTTAACGGACGGACGGACGGACGGACGGACGGACATGGCTCAATCAAATTTTTTTTCGATCCTGATTATTTTGATATATGGAAGTCTATATCTATCTCGATTCCTTTATATATGTACAACCAACCGTTATCCAATCAAACTTAATATACTCTGTGAGCTCTGCTCAACTGAGTATAAAAAAAATTCCACTTGACAGCTAAGTTCATGATCGATTTTGTACAATGCCTAACCTGGCGTGGTAGTTATTCATTCCATTCTATTGATATGATATACTAAATCATAATGTGATCATGTGATGTAAAGTCTTATAATTGGCGTTGCGACTTGTCATACAGTGTGCTGCTTGTGATGCGGCTTTTTTATTAATTATATATACAATTGCACATAGGGATTTCTTTATTCTAACGTTTCTTAAATTTTCTGCTTGTTTGGAAAAAATTTCAATTGGAAAACAAAAACAAACTAAATGCGCCGAACCATGGCAGACGAATGAGGGTAATTCCATTGTCAGCTGTCGGTCGCCATGTTGACTACCTGAAAATTAAACAGATAATGATATTTCGTGCTATCATCTTAACTAAAAAAAATCCCCGAAGTTTACTATTGGGGCTTCGTGAAATGGCTGTCACAAAGCTCTGTATCACGATGTGACAGGAAAAACGATTCTAAAGTTGTAAATTTTTCGCATGCGAATGAAAGTTCTTTCTTCTCGATACAGGGAAATGGCTCTAGAACTGTATTCATAAATATAAATCTCATTGAGATTCTATGTACCTTTTTTGAAGGTTTTATAAAAATATTTCAATTTCAAAAATTGAGAATCCAGAAATGTGTTTTATTTCCTTCAATTCCCATTTTTATCTTTTACGTCCTCATTTTACTATAAAAATCTCTAGAACAAAATACTAGTATAAACAAGTACGTTGCTTTATTTGTTTTTGATTTTCAATTAAAACTTTTTTTATGCGAGTAGAAAAAATTTTGAAGCGATAGAATAAAAAAGGGCATGATGAATTTTTTTTGTACAATAATTTAAAAAAGATAATTTTTCTATAATATAAAAATTTGATAATTTGAGTTGTGATTTGTTCGTAAGATGTGATGTTGCAAATTTTGAGAATATTGTTTTTCCTGGAGTATAAGTACCTAAATGTATAACTTAACTGACCGGGTATGTGCAATGTAAACAATTTGTTTCATTTGTGATATAATATTTACGTAGGATGTAATGTGTCTTAATGTGACACTTAATGACGTGATGTTTCAAAAAGCGATGTTTCATGATGTGACGTTTATATTAAGTAAGCGCATTTTGCACTTCACACCACGCAGAATATAGTCTTATTTGATATGTGATGATTTTGTGCTGCAATATAAATTATAAGTGGTGTGAAAACACTTGATGTGATATGACGATTCAAAGAGTGACAATGTGATATAGAGTTTATAAGCTATCCTGTCTGATGCGCTTGTGTGGTAGTTAAAATTATGATTTAGTTAATAAATACGCACATAAAGTAGTGAGCTGGTTGACTGGTATTTACTTGTTGTGTTGATATGTAATAGTCATGTGATGTGAGAGTTTGTGATGTTGTGTTGAAAATGTGATCAATGTCATAGATTGTTTGTCGATATGATACAATGTTTTAAATTACTTACTTCTTTCGATGCAGAATATATAGGGTATTTATGTGATCCTTCTTTACAGAAAAAATGGATACAGTTGCGCAAAGCGACAGTTTCGCACGATGGTTTAACTTCTACCTCGAAACTGGTACTAATCGATGGCAGAACGGGACAGGTGCTAGTCACACCTGTACCCATTAGACTTAATACCGAGCTGTGGATGTGTATTTCGATTACTTAATAAAAGGAAGCAACTATTTCACAACCACTTACGAATGCTTTGAAAAGGCCTACAAACGACAGAATTAGAACTCAAATCGTCTCCAAATGTAATTGATCTGCGCTAGCTCGAAACTAATGCGATTCGCTTCTGGGTGGTTATCGGCAAATCTGTTTATGTGATTATATATTTTCAGGATATGAATAATCATACTAATACTACACAATCTTGATCTGATATTTGAACCTGTGATATATATCACACCATTAATATATTTGTGATGTGGTAATGCTTCAAGGCACTGTTTCAAGCAGCTATCCCATTGCTGCAGCCCCAAAAATGAAATAATCCGGTTTGAAAAGCAAGGCGTGTACTGATTCTAACCACACTTTTTACTTTCAGCCAGTAACCAGTAATTGTGGCGGTAATTATCCGCCATCTTTTTGTGATCCACAACGTTTCCTTAATATTATTACAGCATCCTGCGGCGTATCAGCTGCAAACTGATATTTGCTTGTACCTGCTGCACAAAAGTACCTCAGTTCGTGGGAGAGTACTGTGATATCATTAGTAGCATACAACGACGCCGCTGATAAAATGAGTTGTGTTGTATTTTAGAAGTACTTCACTAAGCCTTTTCTGTCTTTTTCATATAAGCTGGACTTACGAACTACTCCACAAACTATTAGAGCTTATAACAGCTTTTTCCAGGGTTTTAATTTAGTCCAACAATGTTGCGGCAAAAGAGCCAATGCTTCTGAACATTGTAAAATCCATTTAATATATTGTAACGAGTTTTGGGAAATTCCTGACTGTTTTGCAGCTTCTATTAACGTTCGAATCTCTAAACTGTTGAATAAATTACTCAAATATTCAGTATGATAAAAAGTTCTTTATTTAGACTACTTTGGGAGTAGTACTTCACTAAAACGCGTTAAAATCAAACTGAGTCCTCATTCCTCAGCTTGCGCTGCTTTTATACTCTCGGTTACCTCGTTCGTCAATTTTTCCTAAGTTCTAGACGTTTCACGAACATGCCTTCTAAGACAGTTGTATCTCATGCTTGGTTATTTAACTATATACATGTATATCTGTAGTTTATGTAAGGCCATATGTTTTCCGTCTATGTGTGTAAAATATTCTATCCAATGTTAGCTGTCATATATATTTTTTGTGAAAACCTACTGTTTAGGCTCGAAGCCTGAATTTCTATTAACTCGCGCCACCCTAATGTCACATGTTTATAGCCATCAATATATTTCATACCAAATTAACGAGACGCGTGCAAATTGAGAAAGAATTCTACCTGTCAAGTTTTGGGACAATCACTTCTTCAATCTCGCAAAGAAACTGAACAAATGTCAATGACCAAAAAAAAGCGTTCATACACACGATATTATTAAAGGGAAAATATATGAAAGAAATAATCGAAAATAATAATAAAAGCGTGCTAATATTTTGCAAAAACAAAAAAGAATGGAATAAACAAAGTAACATAGACAACCATTTTTTCAACGGCGGAAAAGTTCACTAACTTCAAAATAACAACAAAAAAAATAAAAAATCTGGGGCCGAACTTTGTTTAGCTATGGCGAAGACTGTTTACCTTTCAACAAGTAAACAATCAGCTTCAACCTAATTTTTTAAGAAGCAAATTGTCAAAAGAATGGATTTATGTATGTAAATAGATTGGAAAGAATTTCTGTCATACCTCTCCAAATTTTGTTCAAAAACGAATTGGGTTCGGTGTTGTGCCAACTCGAGTGTCACTCTTCCTTCTCCAAAGAATGCTCTTCATACAGGAAGAATCAATTATTTTTTTCTTAATCCTTCCCAAAAGGATGGGGTGAGGGGTGCAGAGTTGTTAAGGAATGTAATCCATGCATTCCCATTCCTGGTCTAACACTTTTGGATTGCAGCATTATTTATTCCTTTTTATGAAATAATGAATAAATTAGTTTGTAGTCCTATGACTTTTTGTTAGTCTGGACTAGATATTCCTTTTTTCATTCCTCATGTGGAAAAACAAAATTCAAAAGCATACCGCAAGTGTAAAATAGTATTTAAAAGCAAAAGGCAAGCAAAGGGTTGCGGAATGCATTCTTCCACGTTTTGCAGTCCAATGAATGCAAACCATGGAATAAAAAAGATTAATTAGTCCGGAATGCAAAATGGAATAATGACTAACATTTTTTACTCATTATTCCGGACTAAGAAAAAAGTATGGAAATCCTCTGGAGCAGCGATCAAATAAGATGCATTCCATAAAAACGTTGGAGGGGGAGGGGCGTGAATTCTTTCTCTGTGGAACTATGAAGAGAGAAAAGCTTTCAAACATTCGAATAAATGTTTGTTTGATATTTTTTTTGTTTCATCACTTCACAGAACAGGAATTATTTCCCCCGTGCCACTGGAGGGCACATTTTGTAGTTTTCAGGGTATATGTACATCTAATGTTCATATAGCCATATTACTGTGAGAACACAAAAGGATAGGATATTAGGAAACGCGGCAGATTTCATCCTTTACTAATTTTTACCTATATAGATTGAAGAAACTTTCAAGAAGTTTTAATCATTCGCTGTACCATTTCCTTTTCTTTTTCTTCCCATCGACCCATTTATGAATCTTCTTCCTCCTTCTATTAGTCGTTCCCCTTCGATTTCCCTTCCTCTTTTTCATTCTAATACTTTCAAGAAGTTTTTAGCTTTCACTGTACCGCTTCCTTTCCTTTTTCCTCCCATCGACCCATATATGAATCTTGTTCTTCCTTATCTTCCCCTTCCTCTTCCTCCTGCTCAACCTCATACTCGTATTCTATTATGTTAAAACTTTGAACTCTTTCTTCTATTATGCTAAAACTTTGAAAACGGCTCTGCAGCTCTAGGTGTATTTGCTTCCTACGCTCGGTCCAGTAGTATAATTCCACAGCTGACATCAACGCCTCAATATTTCTACGTTGTCAACCGTGAAATTTATGTAAGATCTCAATGAAAAGTGCAGCACTCTATTTGTTTGCTGCCGTTGTTTGGTCAACTTGCAGCTTAGAGATCTCGTATTCGTATTATTATTTTATTATACTCAGTTGAGCATAGCTCACAGAGTATATTAACTTTGATTTGATAACGGTTGGTTGTACATGTATAAAGGAATCGAGATAGATATTGACTTCCATATATCAAAATCATCAGTATCGAAAAAAAATTTGATTGAGCCATGTCCGTCCGTCCGTCTGTCCGTTAACACGATAACTTGAGTAAATTTTGAGGTATCTTGATGAAATTTGGTATGTAGGTTCCTGGGCAGTCATCTCAGATCGCTATTTAAAATGAACGATATCGGACTATAACCACGCCCTCTTTTTCGATATCGAAAATTTCGAAACACCGAAAAAGTGCGATAATTCATTACCGAAGACGGATAAAGCGATGAAACTTGGTAGGTGAGTTGAACTTATGACGCAGAATAGAAAATTAGTAAAATCTTGGACGCCCACTTTAAAAAAAATTGTTTTAAATTCAAATTTTAACAAAAAATTTAATATCTTTACAGTATATAAATAAATTATGTCAACATTCAACTCCAGTAATGATATGGTGCAACAAAATACAAAAATAAAAGAAAATTTCAAAATGCGCGTGGCTCCGCCCTTTTTCATTTAATTTGTCTAGGATACTTTTAATGTCATAAGTCGAACAAAAATTAACCAATCCTTGTGAAATTTGGTAGGGGCTTAGATTCTAGGACGATAACTGTTTTCTGTGAAAAAAGGCGAAATCGTTTGAAGCCACGCCCAGTTTTTATACACAGTCGACCGTCTGTCCTTCCGCTCGGCCGTTAACACGATAACTTGAGCAAAAATCGATATATCTTTACTTAACTCAGTTCACGCACTTATTTGAACTCACTTCGTATTGGTATAAAAAATGGTCGAAATCCGACTATGGCCACGCCGACTTTTTCGATATCGAAAATTACCAAATACGAAAAAAGGGATGAAACATGGTAATTGGATTGGGTTATTGACGTAGAATATAAATTTAGAAAAAAACTTTGTTAAATGGGTGTGACACCTACCATATTAAGTAGAAAAAAATGAAAAAGTTCTGCAGGGCAAAATCAAAAGCCCTTGGAATCTTGGCATGAATACTGTTCGTGGTATTACACATATAAATAAATTAGCGGTATCCGACAGATGATGTTCTGGGTCACCTTGGTCCACATTTTGGTCGATATCTCGAAAACGCCTTCACATATACTCCCTTTTAAAACCCTCATTAATACCTTTAATTTGATACCCATATCGTACAATCAAATTCTATAGTAACCCCTGGCCCTAACCCTAATTTATGGCCATTTCTCGAAAAGGCGTCCACCTATAGAACCAAGGCCACTCCCTTTTAAAATACTCATTAACTCCTTTCGTTTGATACCCATATTGTACAAGCGCCTTCAAGAGTGAACCCTGGTCCACCTTTATGGCGATATCTCGAAAAGGCGTCCGCCTATAGAACTAAGGCCCACGTCCTTTTAAAGTACTCATTAACACCTTTCATTTGATACCCATATCGTACAAACAAATTCTAGAGTCACCACTGGTCCACCTTTATGGCGATATCTTGAAAAGGCGTCCGCCTATAGAACTAAGGCCCACGTCCTTTTAAAGTACTCATTAACACCTTTCATTTGATACCCATATCGTACAAACAAATTCTAGAGTCACCACTGGTCCACCTTTATGGCGATATCTCGAAAAGGCGTCCGCCTATAGAACTAAGGCCCACTCCCTCTTAAAATACTCTTTAATACCTTCCATTTGATACCCATGTCATACAAACACATTCCAGGGTTACCCTAGGTTCATTTTCCTAAATGGTGATTTTCCCGTATTTTGTCTCCATAGCTCTCAGCTGAGTATGGTTACAGCCGAACTTAGTCTTCCTTACTGGTTTCGTATTACTTTCAATAGGATCTGGGAAAGAAAAGGAATATATGTACATGGAGTTTTTACTTACATTTCGATTGCTGATGTAGTTGGCCGATTTAGTTGCAACATCTTGGATAATATATTCAAAAGCACCAGTTTTGGTCTCTGTTTTATCCTGTCAACCAGTGAATTTTCGTCCATATGCGTTTCCTGCTTCGATGATGTACGCATCTTGGGAGATTTCATTACGTGGTTATAGAGCTTCCAGTTGTTTTAAAATTTTCCCAATTTAGATACCAAATAGCACGAATTCTCTTTCTTCAATTGCGTCTCCAACATAAATGATGCCCCTACATTAGGAAACTCTAGTTTTTCCTTGATCTTTGGTGTGATCTCATGCGCTTAAAAACGTATTCGCCAATGTTAGTTTTCTTTGCTTCCATAAACTTTCGCGATCATAGTCGTAGTTCGGATGGTTGCATATTATCCACCTTTTTCAAACTCCCGGAGTTTATTCAACAATTCCTGGCATAATTTTAACGAATTTGATCATGGCTATTGGTTAATATCAAATACTTAGTACACTGAATTACCGCTGTTCCCCACTAGCAAACAGAACAACATCAAAGTTTAGTGCATTTTACGGTAATGCTCTAACAGCGGGTCAAAATACACATGATTATGTTGGCTTCTTGAAGTAGGTTTTATTGTCTGCCAGTGCTATTGTTTCCACACCTTGCTGCTTCTTAACGCCTCTGTATTATTGTGCTTCCGTATAACATTCTCGAATACTCTCTGCTGCAGCGGTATTTTCTTTTTATAACGCTAATATTAGCTTCACTTGTATGTTTGTTTGTGAGTATGCAACTCTCATTATTTATTCTGAGAGCCATGCTGTACTAAAGGCGCTTGGATCGCTCACCTGTAGGTCCTGGACAGAAAAGAAGTGCCGCAAATCTCTTAACAAAGTTGCTGAGCAAATTTCCCTTATTCTCGTATGGGTGCCTGGACACTCGGATATACCTGGCAATGAGATGGCTGACACACTGACAAGAAGAACACATAAGTTACGCTTTCGTCGTCCAGGAAGGGATTGAGCATGCCGCTCGCTACCTGTAAGCTCATTATGAAGGAGACTTTCCTTAGAAAAGTGGATGTGTGATGAAGGAATCTTGAATCTTGGTACCACACAAAACTCGTGCGTCCTGTATGGGATGCAACACGCCTGAGAAGTCCGATTTTCTTCTGGTGGTCGAACTTACAAACCATCGCATAGCAATCAGGAGGCATGCATATCGGCGGGTGCCCACTATATGGACTACTGCAGGAGCTCTAGAGATAAGGAGCAGTTAGAAACAGTTAAGTACTTCCTGTGCGATTTTCCTTCGCTTTGGCACAAGAGAACGATATTTCTGTGATATCCCTGCTTTGGTGATCCTTGTGATCTGGCTAGTTTGGAACCAAAGAAATTCCTTAAATTTGCCAAATCAACCTGTAGGCTTGAGTAGGGGAGTGATCGACGTTGCATCACAACGGGACCTTTATTGGCCTGAGTGCTCAGGTGCTCGCACCGGAGGCCACTCTATCCTAACCTAACCATGTAACTCTCCTTTGTACTAAGAGCTAGTAACTTATTTCTGTTAACACTTTAAGTGCATTCATACGCGGTTTCCAAAAAGTACACGGCCCTAAAAAGTACCCGCTTCTATTTTTTTTAATTTTTTTTCCCGAAAATGTATTGCTTCTGAAAAAGTACCCGCATCCGAAGAAGTATCTGAATCTGTATACGAAAAAATGCGTATTCTGAAAAACTACACGCCAATTGTAAAAGTACCCGATTCTGTTTTAGTATATTTACTAAACAAATAAAAATCTCTCGCATGCGATAAAAATATTGCTGCAGCCATAATGTTGTATGTAATTTTCATTGCGAGACGATAAACAAATTTGCTTAGACAACACACATTCAATTAAGCACTTTCATATCTTAACATACAAACAAATATACATTTTGTTTACATACTTCAATGAGGCATGCCAGACGTATGCGGGTGGATTTGCATACAAACACATGTTGAATCGAAAATTTTACGAAGCTCCTCCTCACTCAGCTACAGTAAAAAGAATGAGCGTGAAGGACGAGATGGAAATCAGCTTATTTGCTAACTGTTCTCACTTCGTTTCAAACAATTAAGCCGCAGTTATCCACCGACGTGTGTAACGTACGTATACGTATGTCGTACGTACACACATTTGAGCGAAATTTATGCCCGTAGTGGTAACCAAAAAAATGTTGCCATTGACCTGTTTGAATGCATGCTTATGGAAACATCAACTTTTTCTATTTTAATTTTTGTTGTTGTAAAAGGCTAGTTTTAGTATTGAAGAAGTATAAATAGATTATAATCTGCACTTTTAAATAATTATTTCGAATTATTTTCACAATTTTTCAAAACTTTTTGCATACAACTGTAAACGGTCAAAAATTAGCGCACGAAAGTTTACTAGGCAAATCTGTCTAGTGAGAGAGCGATTAGCTGACACGTTCTTACGGAGAAATCAAAATTGTTTTGATTTCTACGTTCCGGGATACGTACGTGCGTGCGTGGAACGTCGGTGAGTTTTCGTTTACATTGCACATTCATTAAATAGGTCGTGTCAGCTGACACGTTTTTTGTACGTACGTTCGTGGATAACTGCATCTTTATGCTAATTGTGTTGGAGAAATTTTTATCCGATATGAAGAGAAAATGAGCATAGTTTGTAACTCTTCATATATGCGCAGTTGTAAGTATGTAAGTATACCCAACCAGTCGTTTGAGGGGTTGTTAACAAAAACTGGAAACACTTAAGCGAACAGCTGTTACTTGCATATAGGAAGCCATGAGGGGCATGAGCACAGTTAGTAGAAAGTGTTCCCAAAGAAGCAAACACACTCCTTTTCTTGTTGCAGGGGTGTTAAAATAAAACTGGGAATACTTATAGCAAACAGCTGTTATTTGCACTCATAAACCGTTAAGTGTGTGATAAGAAACTGTTACCAAACACTAACACAAACAAACCATACGTTCGGCACATATTAGTTTTGCACTTTGCACTTTGGCACAACATCGCAAAGCATTGAACACTTTTCGGCTTTTGCCACAATTTTTACTGCGTACAATAAAATCAACGGAATGTGATTGTTTTGATTCAGTTGAAGCGTGTTTCTGGCGGCATTCGGTCGCATCTAGCAAGAATTTACGAAAACGTAGAAAAAGCGAAAAACTAAGAAAGTGTTTTGTGTTATAGTGTATTGAGCAAAAGTACTTAAGTACACACATACATACAGTGCAATTTGTAATAAGCAATGAGGGATTTGCACGTTAAACCCGGTGGCCTAGCATTGAATGCGTGTTTGCGTGTGTGTGTGTGAAAATCAAATTATTGGTTGCATTTGAAAAAGGATATGAAATATTAAAAGGAATTTAGTTACTGACTCAAATCAGAAAAAAAAGTTGTGAAATATACTTAAGCTTAATTAAATTTAATGTAAAAAAGTTGATTTGGTGTTACTTATTACATAAAAAAAACAAAAGTTATAACTTTAAAAAAAAATTGCGTGATTATTACATAACTTTTTTTTAAGTTTGTCATTACAAATTTCCTTGCAAATAAATAAAAGCATACACTCATACAATTGCGGATAAATTCTACATTTTACAACGGTAAGCCAGATAACTATTATAATAATTTCACCAAAAGACGAATATATGAAAAAGATTTAAGAAAGTTTAAGTTCTGGTGGAAGCAAACGTTATATAACCAGCTGTAAAATTTCAATTAAAAAACTACAATTAAATTTTTTAGTTGCAAGAACGGCGATAAAAAATGTACTTATTCTAAGGGTGAATAAAAGCGAATCTTTTGTTTTTAAAAGGGAATCCTAAAAGTAAAAAAGGCATTAAAATTAAATGGTATATTAAGTTTTGTTAAAGATCTTAAAATTGTAAGTCGTTAAAGGAGAAGAGATAAACACACAAATAAGTATAGCGAAATAGTCAGGATGACTGACGATCTGACTGTATTTAGCCATGACCGTTTGTCCGCCTGTCTCACAGTGGTGTGAAGGGCTTCGCTAGCGCGAATTAAATCACTAGCTTTAATATAGTCGAAGTTTTGTAGGTATACCAGTTAATTTATTATGTAGAAACGCATTCTGCATAAAATGAATAAGATTTAAGTGGTTTTTATAAAAAACTTCTGGAAAAAAATGGTAAATTAGTGTGGGTCAAAAAAAATATTTTTTTTTTTTTCATATAGTGAAAATATTGTTTTGGACGCCGATAGTTTGGCCAGTAAGAAGTTCAGCTATTAATTGTAATACAAAAAGGGAGGTGCGTGCAAGGCGTTACTTGAACCCCAGTAATCAATAAAGTCATTTTTCTGTAACAGAACTTATTAGTTATTTACTTTTATTGGATCTGGCTGGTCATCGAGCAGCGGCAATGTCAGCCCTGCGTCTAAGGGAGTTGTCGTGTTGGAACAACAGGACCACAGGACACTCAAGTATACTAAACAAATACAGTTTTCTCCCTCCTAGCACGGATCGCTGTGCGACCACAACAATTGCGGAAACCACCTTTAAGATAAACATACCCAGCAGGGATGACTGGACGGAGTCGGATAAGTGCCTTCCTATAAGCAACAGCATTCCCATATACACGGACGGCTCCAAGCTAAACGGTAGAGTTGGTGGTGGAGTATACTCAAGGGACCTTGACCTCCAGCTCTCATTCAGATCACCCGACCACTGCAGTGTATTCCAGGCAGAAGTTGCAGCCATAATGGAAGCCGCAGCTAGGATAGGGACATACATTGTCGGCAAATAAATTTTTATCTTCAGCGACAGCCAAGCTACCATAAAATCTCTGGGCTCCCGCTCGTTCAATTCTGAACTAGCACTAAACTGTCGCCGATCTCTTCAAGAGATGGCTCAACAGAACCGTGTACACCTCACATGGGTCCCTGGACATAGGGATATCGAGGGAAACTGCATTGCAGATGAACTCGCTAGGCAGGGTACAACCAAGCAGGTTCTTCCTAGACAAGAACGCTTAAGTATGCCCCTGTCCACATGCAAGCTAATGCTAAAAGAGCACTTCTACCGTCAAGCCGACGAAAGATGGCTACAAACACCGGGGTGTCGAACATCGAAAGAAACCTGGCCAAAATGGGATCCTAAAAGGTCCGGCCACGTGTACAACCTAAGAAGGGATACAATTTCCACACTTGTGGGGACACTAACGGGTCATTGCCTTATAGGTAGGCATGCAGAAAGGCCGTCGTTGCTGTAGGAGTTGTAAAGAGGATGAGGAGGAGGAAACGGTGGTTCACCTCATTTGCAACTGCCCAGCACTAAGCGGAGCACGGCAGCGCTTTCTGGGAGCTCCATTTCTTGATACTATGAGTCAGGTTGTGGAGCATGACGTCAAGGACCTGGTAGCTTTCATCAGGTCCTCAAAATGGTTCGAAGAGGAAAGGAAACGGTGTTTTTCGTGGTATCACAACGGGCCTAGTACTACTGGCCTAAGTGTGCCCTCGGGCAGCCACCCTAACCTAACCTAACCTAATTTTATTGAAATTCATGAAAGAGATATGTACATTGAAAACACATGTTTAAAATTGTATAAGAGTTTTATTCTGCATCGGAATCCGGCATAATATTACATACAGGCGATTTGAGCAAATCTATGGCATCACTCTCGAGGCTAATATTTTGTTTAGTTCTTTTCTCTTTCAGCGAAATACCCGAAATAATAGGATCGGAAGATAGCAAAAAGTAATTAAATAAATCTTCATTAGTATGGGTTGCAGAATCTTTCCTGGTTCTGTGCTCTCTAATAAATTTAAAGTCTTTATTTTTTGCTTCTTGTGCTTCTTCTCCTAGCTGTCCGATTGGCAAAATTGCATATTTGATAATTTCAGCTCCTTGAACTAGCACTTTATGTATTGTAGGAGGCATATACAACCATGGGTAATTAGAAACAAACTTTTTAGCAGTGTCCATGGCATGTTTGCTGAATCTTTCGATATCTACTTCATGGCCACAAGATATTACCTGGAGGGTTATGTAAAACCTATAGATCAGCTCTTCTGGAGTTGACCTCCAGTAATTTCTGCCGATTTTTCCCAATTCCGAAAGAATACTCGGGTAGTATTGCCCGCGTTAGTTGATCCATATCCAGATTTCGGTAGCTCGGCCCTAAGCTTATCCTGAATAATCTTCTTCCTTTCCTCTATTTATAATTTATCTTCTCCTCTTGCCTGCCAGCGCTTTATTTCCAATCTATAGGCCAGGTGCAAGCAACACTCGAAAAATCTGATCCATGAATGGAGAGTTGATAAACCAAATTTGTAATGATCGGCATTTGCTGGCATTTGCTCGATCATGTCTAGACAGTTCATATTTTTAGGGGTTGCATCACATACATAACAGCTTTGCGTAGATTCCGTGTCAGTTAACGTATTGCAAATCTTGCCGTCTACCATCGTTGAAACTAGCTTGAAATTTATAGTAATTCCGTTATAAAAAAAACTGTCTAGCGCGTGTATTTGTGCCTGAATCTTTTCGGTAATGTTCTTCATCAACTCCGGTGTTTCTTTGGCAAAAACAAACTTAATGGCTCTGCAAAAGCGAGTAGATGAAGGCACTCGATTTTTTCATATTATGTTGGTTTCATCATAACAATCACGCATTTGTAAAGGAACAAGCGACACAATTACTACAGATGAATCGGTTTTGTCTGCGCTTGTCATTTGTTTAAAGTTGCTTTGTCCAAAACTTCCGTCTATACCCCACTTACATACCAAAGTGATTCCAGAGCCAGTAAAGGATTCAAGAGTTTCTTCCTGGAGCTTACATAGCCGTTTGGCTGTTAAGTGCAAAAGATCGTTGAGTCTTATTTCAACTCCTGTATCTTTTACCGTCACTGCACCAGGCTCTGCATAACATTCAGCTTTCGCTGCTAGGACTTTTCCCCAAGATGAATACACATCAGCACCGCAACTTTTAGCAGCCTTTCTGTAAGATAGATATGTCGATTTACTGGATTTTGTATTAACAATTAACGACAGAGCTTCTTCTGGACTTAAACCAACACGTTAGGATAACTTTGTGGAGCTTTTTGGCATCTTGTAAATTTTTTTGTGAAATTTCGGAGAACTAGAAGCAGTAAATTTTTCAACAATTTTGGCCGCATTTCGTTGTCCTCTTTTTCGTAGGCTCGTCTGCACAGCGAAAGAAAGCTCTTCAGTGTTACAGTTTGAGGTGAGTGCACTTGCTTTTTTTTTGTTTCGCCCTAGTTTCACTTTCACTAAAACTTTTAAGGTCTGCCACGCTTTGAAGGCCCGGGCCGAAAATTTTCATTTTCTGTTGCCCCACGGCACCCTGAAAAAAAAAATTCTCAAAATTAGGGGGACATGGAAGTACATACTTTTTTTGTTGATAAGTATAGCTAAAAGGTTAAGTTATTTTTTTTTGACATTTGCAACACGTGCAAACGCGTGCGTTTTTTTATAACCTTAAAAATGTTCGGAAACTTGATCGTTTATAAAGTAAGCCTTTCCAAAACCCAATATTTATGTTATTCAATAAAAACTTATAAAGCTTACCTTGTGATGATTTTTCCATGGATTACACTTCAAAAATATACAGTTTTAAAAGAAGAACACATGTAATTACGACCGATTATATATAAACTACGCGCCTGGTGACTTTACGGAAACACAACTTTTGAGCGCAATTTTTATTCATATAATGACACTTTAATCAAACAATTTTTATGATTTATATTGCAGCGTATGCTTGACTATTAGTGGAGTTTACCAAAAAATTCACATTCCACTTTTCAATTTTTGATTAAATTCGCGCTAGCGAAGCCCTTCACACCACTGTGTGTCTGTTTGAACGCAAGCTAGTCCCTCAATTTTTGAGATAACTTGATAAAATTGGGTGAGTGGGTATAGTTATTTAGGTGTCCGATTAGACATTTATCGGGACCGGACGGATCGGACCACTATAGCATATATACCACATACAACCGATTTCTCAGAAAAGTGGATTTTTGTCATATCTTCCCCAATTTATCAGATGGAAGCTTGAAATGTGGTTTTTGTATATCTCACATATTATTGTCTGAAAAAATCGTGGAGATCGGTCGTATATAAAGCATATATCCCATACATCTGATTGTTCACATAAGAAGCTTTTCGTAATTTCTGTCTAATTTTAATAGCTTGAAGCTTCAAATTTTACAAAGCGATTACACATATGGCATATTTTGCTGTCTGGAAAACTCATAAAAATAGGTATATGTAGAATATATCACATACAACCTTTTACTCAAATAAGAGACTCATTGTCACAGCTTTTTCATGCGGATGGCAAGAAACGTGAAACTTCATCTATTCTCTATATATTAACCGTTTTTTAATGTATATACATCTACATTTGCGTGTAAAATAACACGCTTATCATCACTAAGATTGAAGACTCGCGGCAGTTGTAAGTAACTCGCTACAAAACGTGTCGTACTGAATAGCGGATACACGCACCTCTACTGGTCATGGTGTATAATATATAGCTGAATCGGTTGCGATGAATCGGGGGCACACACACTTTAAGCCCCGACACATAAGCACTTTTTCATATAGATGAGCTTAGGGGGGGGGGGGGGGGGGGGTGGTGAGGTTCCACATTTAGATTAGACTGTTCTGAAACTGTTCCGAATCTTTCGCGTCTACTGCGACAGTATGCCCCACATTAATTCAAAATATTCGTTTTATTTATGAAAACTTCTATCTGAATTGCCTAAAACCAATTCCTTGTTTTGAGATTCCAAAATCATTCCTCTAGAATGCAGTGAAAGGAGTTACGTTTCTTTATTTTGGATCCTGACTATACTTTTTTCTGATCGTTTTAGGAAATTTTATTGGAGTCTTCGGGAACTTTTTTATACTAATCTTATTCTAATCCTTATCCAAATTTTGTGTGAGTTTTTATTTAATTCATATCTGTGACTATTGGACTGTGTATACCCTTTATTTATGGTATGCTTCCATAAAGTATATTTCTTAATTGGAATAGATGAAAATGAAAAAGCGAATAACCTAGCCAAGCAAGAAAGGCGTGTGGCCAAGCGCGGGGTTGTAAACTGTCGAAGATCATTTCTTACATTTTTTTGTTATATAAATAAAATTGATAAAAAAAATTGTATTTTTGAAATTTTTTTTTCAATTCAATAAAAAAAATATAAAAAAAATCGGCCCACTCCGGGATTAGTGGGGATGATTGCAGAATTGATGGAAGTTTTTTATGAGAAAAAAAAAATGGCGAAATTCGAAAAATCCCGAAAAACTGAAAAATTAAAAAAAAAAAACTTTAAAATATTTTTGTATTTTTTCCGAAAAGTACATTTAAAAACAAATTAAAAAAAAAATCCCAAATGGTCAATTTTTGAAAAAGTTATAGCATTTTGAAAACAAAAACGGTGTTTTTTTTTTAAATTCATAACTTTTTTTGAGTTGGATGAAAAAATTTGAAAAAATTCTGAAAAATGTCTTTCGTAAGCTAGAAAAAGAAGAAAAACTTTCAGCCAATTCTAAAGGGGTCGGGTTCAAAATTGGTCGAAATGGGATGGAATACCCCATATATAGTTTGTGTTATAGTTAGGACGATATTTTAAATTGGAACTATTAAAAACTAATAAATAAACATAATTTGGGAACAATACCGTTTTAAAGAGATTCCTCTCTGCGGTTGAACGCAAAAACTAATTTCAAAAAATACTATCCCCAATGCCATTGACGTTCCCTCTGGCGTCCAGCAGGGTAGATATCTTGGTCCAATTCGGTTACTGCTATTTATTAATGATATTTGGCCAACAATAAAATATTCCAAAATCTTAATGTATGCCGATGATGTAAAACTTTTTAGGTCTTATCCGTCTATTGAAGAACGTCCCCTGCTTCAAACGGATCTAAACTCCTTACTTGCTTGGTGCAATCTAAATTCAATGCCGCCGAACCTCAATCAATGTAAATGCATGTGCCTCTCTCATCTTTGCCAGCAGCCTCTTACGTAATTAATAATTTTTGTCTTGTATCAGTAAATTATTTGGTAGACCTGGGAGTAACGATGGATGTTAAACTAAGTTTCAACTTTCATATTAATGCTACTATCAATAAGGCTAGAGGTGTTCTATCATTCGTGTAACGATGGTCCAAAGAATTTGGTGACTCTTGTGTAACTAAAGCCCTCTTTATTACATTAGTTAGACCGATACTAGAATATGGATCAATAGTCTGAAATCCGCGATATCGAGCTCATGAAGATGGATTAGAATCAATGAAAAAGCAATTTTTACTCTTCTTTTTAACGAAATTTCAGTGTTACTTTGTGCATAATCTTCCAACTTGTACTAGTCAGTTGAAGCTTATCAATCTTCCAACTCTCGCAAGTCGTAGAGAAAAGCTAGGCGTAATATTTATGGCTAAGCGACTGAATTGATTTCTAGCCCCTTTCTTTTAAACGCAGTACACTTCAACGTCCCATCACGAGCATCAAGACATTACAAACCTCTTCTTCTGAGGCAGTGCAGAACTAATTTCGAATTAAATGAACCTTTTCGTTGTTTGCTTTACGATTTTAACTCTCATTCGAGTTCATTTGATAAAACGGATTCACTTTTTACTATAAAGAAAGCTGTCCTAACTATCTTAACTCGTAACAATATAAAAAGTAAAAATAAAATTCTTTACGTACTAAAAATGCTCATTTATTTAACAATGTAGTATACGTATAACTAAGGCCCGGTTTTTCAGTAGTCGGTTAAGCTAAGCTTAAACTAAGTTTGCTTAAACTCTAGTCAAATTTAAACTCCAGTTAAACTTCTGAACAGTTTGTTAGACAGTTTAAGGCCGCCTTGGGGAAGGCTTTTTGTACGGCAACATTGGTTTTTTATTATCTAGATAATTTGTAGATACGACAGCAGCTGGATTTTACTTACCCAACAAACATTTAAAATTTATTTCTCCAGCGAAATATATACCTAGTTTCGGAGTTGATATCCAACATCGCTATCTAGTTATTCTTAAACCAGATAGTTCTCAAGTTGATATCCAACTTCATTTTCCAATCACTAACAACATTTTAGAAATTTTGTAAAATTTATAGTTCTCGAGTTGATCTCCAACGTCATTAGCATTTTCAAATTATTAGCCAACCATTGAGTTATTTTGAGAAATGTACAGTTCTCAAACAGGGGTCGATTGCCCCTCCTCCCGCGCTCTGATCTGGAACTTATAAAAATTATAAAAGTTTGTTTTAATTACATATACAATTTTTAGCTTTTATGTATATATAATCTATAAGATCGTCCTAATCGCCTCCCCTTCCAAATCGTGCTGGATCCGCCCCTGTTCTCAAATGAGTATTCAACACGTTTCTCCAGTTGATATCCTACATTGGATATCGAGTTGAGGTGAAGTTGAAAAAAATCTGCAAGGTGGTACCACAAAAGCCAACAGCTATTCATTGTGAGAAACAACCACCTGATTGATAGCAGTAATGAAGCGTAATTTATCAAAAATAAACTATATGTATATATTTTTTTTTCGTGAAAATACTGTAGTATTGGAATCTTACACTTGAGTCCAGTGAAAGAACCACAAGTTGGGAACTATAATTTTTTCAACTTAAGTAATATCTCTTTTCGATTTATAAAAATTCCCTCGTTTCCTATGACTCTCAAGTTGAGCCACTGTTTCGTAATAACTCTTGAGGTTATAGAGGTATGCTAGTTATCAACATGAGCTCTAATGGTATTCAAATGCTTGTTGGGTATATTCTACGCCATTTCGAACGAACGCAAATCACCGATAGGTTAACTACAATTTCACCCTGCCAGATCGGCCGCTTAAGCTCAGCCTAAACTTCAGTTAAAGTAAATTGAAAAACTGCATAATAAGTTTAAGCGTAGTTTAACTGACGAATTGAGTTGAACTTGTACTGAAAAACGGGCCTAACTGTTATGTATAATACTCAGCTGATGAATTTTATTCTGTAGCTGAGCAGTTTTAGATCTCGACGCCTAACACATATCCGCTTATCAACAAGTCAGTAAATACCAAATCCGTGCGTCATGCGGATGCGCCCCTCGTGTCGGTTGGGCGGGTTTTGGAGGGTTGGAGCGTCCGTTGGGTTTATTATTTAAGTAAAATCTTATGATCTAAAAATATTAGACATCATTGTTATACTGGATCCCTGATTAGTTATGCGCGTTAATGAAGTACTTATAGTGCGAAATCTATAAAAATTATTAGAGTTATTGAATGCGCTGAGTTGCCACTTCATAGTTTGTAATGGAATGCATATGTATATGTAAGTAATTTATCATCAAGTTTAATGAAACTAATTAAGCCTGCGATAGAACAAAAGCAGTTGGATACAAAAACTTCAACAAAACATAGTAGATTGTCAAGCAAAAGTAGCGTAGGCCTAACCATACCATTTTATTTATTGATTATTTTTATAGATTTTCTATTTAGGTTCCAATTAGTGCACAGATCTCCTAAGAAACAAATATTGTGGAAGGAGTACTAAGTTTGTTAAAAACAATTAGGATATTAATGAGTATTTGCTTGTATTGAAGTAGTGTGGGAAAAATTCAATTTAATTATAATGCCTGCTGAGAGCAAAATGTTGTTAAATCCGTTTTATAAGTGTATGTATTTATAGATTATTCAGGTTGTTAATTCTGGATTACACTCATACGTATGCTCCCTCTCGATTAATCGGTCAATTATTTGTTTGATTAATCGTAATAAGAAATACTTGTAAAATGCGAATGCCAAGCACGTGCTTGCCAAACTGGATTACGTCATAAGCTGGTAAATTTTGCAATTGTCGGAAATCGTCTTAATATTTGATAATGGGCAAATCAAACTACAACAACACCAATTTAATGTTTTACTAAGTAAGTCAGGTTATGATTAATTGCGTTTCTGAGTACTCAAATTAGTTAGATCATGATTGATTGAAGTTTTATTAATCACCAATCGACAAATTAATGAAATTGAAAATGTTCATTGCATAATCAATTCATTCATTCAGTTTCAAATAAACAGCAGATTCGAAAATGATTTAGACGAATAACTTTTATGCTGATGAACTCTTTTTATTCTGAAATTCTTTCCAAGAATTTGTGAGAAAGTTTCATGTAAGGAAACAATTTATTTTTAATTTTTCCCAATTCTTAATACTCATTAATTGAAAGTTATTATAACTAAATACAGTTTTTTCAAGTTGACGCATCATTTCAGCCCCGGCTTTCAACATCATCATCATTATCATAAATTGGCGCTTACCAGCCTAGTCGCTTTTGGCCGTTGCCCAACAAGTTACATCAGCAATCCCTGTTTTGCGTTAACTGATGCCAACCGGGAGCTTCCTCCTACTGCCCCTCCTATCTCAATTGGGGTTTCTCCCTTCTACTGTTTCCAAATATGAGTGCCAACAGGATTACTTACTTTCTGATCCGTAGCGTCTTCTTTCATTCTCATAACATCACCAAATCTTTAGGATTTTATGCATTGCACTTTGCCCATGTCTGCACAAAGCTCATTTGAATCAAAATTCAATCTTATTCGATACACACCGTTGTTATGAAAAATATGACTATAAATTTGATTAGAACTTTTATCCCGAACCATCCCATTTTCTTTCGACATGATTATGATGATATGCTGGTTCCAAGATAGCTAAAGTCCCTCACAGGCTCGAATGTATATTCGGCAACTGTGATATAGCAGCTAATTTTGCCTCTCTAAATAATCCAAATGAAGAAAAACTTATGTCGCATTTGTTTAAGCCAATGATATCAATATCATAAAAATACGGCAGCAGCTCTAAGCTCGTATAATAGACTTGAACATCGAGGTTAAGATCTGAATTTGTATCATTTTCTTCAGCATTGGGTTTACTGGTCTGAACTTAGGCCTCGTTTGTTTGCGAATGGCTCGGAGAGGCCCTTCCCAATCATTACGGGGCTGGTGGTATTTACAGGCAGCAGTTTTAGACAGCAGCATCGGCAAAAAATGGTGCATTTCGATTCCACTATCGTGAACTTTCTGCACGATTTGACGTATTGTAAAGATCTCGTCGATTTAACGAGTCTGAAGCTGAACTGTTAAGGTCTAATCAGTTCGTTGACTTTGGGCTTCAGAACTTCGTATAGTACGCGAGTTTGATAGTACCTTATACGCGATATTAAGCAGAGATTCCACGGCGATTAGCGCTTTTGCAGGTTCGTCTTTCTTGTGAACTGGGTAGAGCATACTTAGATTCTAGTTAGGAGGTGTGCCATATATTGCATAAGAGTTGAATCATGTTCTTTAACAGCTTTTCTCCTTCGCCTTTGAACACCTCCGCGGATAATCTATCGCTACCCGTTGCCTTCTTATTCTTTTGACGAAATATTGACATTCTCTCTTCGTCTTAGTAGGGTGCCAGAAAGTGTTTTGTGTCATTAGTAAATATGGTATCTGATTCGTTTTCTCCCATGCGATCTAGCAATGAGTGCTCCCTCCACAGCTTAAGGCACTCTCCGTGTCAGCTACCGGATCACCATTATCATTCCTCTTCTGGTCTTAAAGCCTTCCGTCATTCGCCGGATTTTTTTTATAATATTGTGAATATTATTTCTATCAGCCAACACCTGAAGCTGTTCGCACTCACGTCGATTTTCCACACGTTTCTTCTTTTCTTGGAGCTTGGCCGTATTGGCAGCGTCCATTTTCCCGAACCAGCATGACATAACTTATCGTATCAGTTGTGTTTGCGCGCTCGCTGGAAACCTATAGTGTCAGCAGCAGCGTTACGTAATAAGAGAGAAATATGCTCCCACTGCTCGGTTGTTACGGTCTGCTGTTATGGTCTACGGTTACAGTCCACTTGGGAGCGTTTTCGTACTAACACACCTAGTGACTGGTGATGGGGCGAAAGTTGCGATACAAAAGTATCGAAAAACAAGAAAGAAAGACCGGTGATCACTAGCGAAAAAAAATGCCATGAGTTTCCGGCGAACGAAAAACCAATTTAGACATTGAGAGAAGAAAAAAAGAAAGAAAAACTCTCAAAGAAGCCGTTATACAAACGAGAAGGTCATTTGAAAGTCACTAAATTTATGAAAGCTTAGAATAACAGAACGTGTGTTTCTTCCGTTAATTCTTGGAATTTGGTGGAAAGATTTGTGATTTGCTTTAGCCTAATTTTTGGCGGCCCTGCGATTATACAAAAGGATCGTGCAACATCTATTGGCACAACTTCTGCAGCAAAGGCGTCAAGCACCGATACTGCTTCATTAACTTTATTGCTTACATCAACTGCACATCCCCAACTATATTCAACTAATCGCAAAACACCCTCGCCGGCTGTGCACGTATTCAAGCGAGTATTGTTGAAGAACCAAAAGACTACAATGAGGAATTGCAGGCCGATTCCTTAACCCAACTACTAAAAGAACAAACAGGTAAATGCCCAGAAACTAGGAAGAGTCGATAGCGCAAAGTACCGACACAGTCCATTCCGACAAACCTCTTTTCTACTCGTCTATTTTGGGTGGTAATAAACCTTACAACGGTGGTGTTGTGTGGACACAAACCGTATAGAATATCCAGTTGAAGTAGGTCGGCGTTTCACAGTCACACCTAGTGAGGAAAGTACTAGTGATTCCGATTCGGATTCAGACGGCACTAAACTAATTGTGATGAGAACCCTTGGTATCCGAAGATAAACCCCTTTCTCTACGTTTACGAAGTACACTACCACCTTTGGAACAGCGTCCGGCACCACCTCCGCCTCCAGGGCCAGCAGTACGCTGCAGCGTAATACAACGAACGCCCAATTAGCACCAAGTCATCCAGGTCGTAAAAGTCAACACGAACTTTCATTGTCACCAGGTTCACTCGATCACCTCGGACCAGAGCGCAACAACCACCAACAGTACCAACAGAGCGCCCAAGACCACGCACCACAACCAACAACAGCGTAACAGTAACCACGCCGGCAGAGGCCCATGGTACGTACTCTGGCGGCCATGTAAGTATCAGCCTTGTATAGACTTAAAAATAGTTACCCTACAAAAAAATTTAGTCATAAAGCTTACCCACGGCCATACAAATGTGACTATGAATATAACCAATGACTGTAAAATGACTAGTCCAATGACGTGGAATGACGAGCGTGTTTTTTGCAGGGTAGTTAAGGAAACTTCTAAGTAATACTTAGAGGGTTTTATACAGTCCGGTTGAACCATTTAACAAGGGTCGATTTTTCTCGTCAAATTTTATTATTGAATACTTGAAATTGTTAGCTTTACAACAAAGGGCATACATCCTTTTTTTTATATCATTTTAATAATATATTTTGTCGCTTTAAAATGTTTGAAGTTAGCTCTATAAATTTTATTGATAATAAGCCGTCCTTATCACGTGAGACGTTTTAGCGATCCATTTTTGGAGCTCAACCATAAATTGTTAGAAAAAAAAAAAATTTGTTTATGCACGAATTGGCTAGAAGATTTAAACTCTCTTTTCTTATATCATTTAAATACAATATATATATATATATATATATATATATATATATCTATACATATGAATCACTATTGCTAGCAATATCGTTCGAACAACCAGAAGAAAATAATATACGTGCATATAATACATAGCGCTATACAAATTTAATCTTTATTGCTTTTATAACAAATTTTCTTGGTACATATTACATGTTAGTGTCATTATACTATGCGTTATACCAAATTGATATTTTGTTACACTCAAAAATAAGTTCTACTACAACAACATAATAATTTTGTAAGAGAGCCCCAATTATCGGAATTTGTATCCCAACTTTATAGCTTAAAATATGTTTTGTGAATGGAAAACAGAAAAGGGGTACTCGACCAAATTCTTACGTTGTATGTATTATATTTACTATACATAAGTACATTTAATAACAAATTTTTTTTTTTCACACAAAGCGTTATAACGATTGTCAAAAAATAAAAAAAAGGGGGAGACATAAATATATGTATAACTCGAAATATTACGAGCAAAAGTAAGAGAAAAGAAAAGAACCCCCAACAGAACAAACTTAGCCAGACTTAAGTATTCATATTAGATTTCGTTTTCGATTTCGGCCCAATAAAGTGTGAACTGTTGGATAATTTTTTTTCTCTCACTTTATACACTACACACACTTACCTACATTTTCATAGTGCGAATAGCTATTCGTAGTTCAACAATGCTGTAGCCCTGGTTAAGAAACCTGCACTATCGTATTTTTTTTTTGTAGCATACATACGTTAATAGAAATGAGTATTGAATAAACTTTGTAAATAAAATGGGAATGCTGGTGTTCTGGGTCATTTAGAAGGCACGTAGGGTTACCAGGTAAGGGGCCACCGAAAAATAGGTGCGTCGGTGGCCATGGATTTGAGGGTGGGTATAAGCACCGGGCGTCGCAACAACACCCTCGGCGCCCCCAAGTTATATTCGGCCCTTTTCCTTTTTGTATTTTAACTTTTCAGCGTTTTTTTTTTGAACTTCAGCGTTAGTAACCGGCCATGTCCGGTTCGGTAAATTTTTTTGCGTTTAGTTTTTTTTGAATTTTGAATTGAATTTAAGGGTCTGTCCGTGGCATCCGGTTCGACCGGATGTCGTTTTGTTGAGAATTTCCAGCGTTTTGAATTAGTTCTGCGCTGTGTCAGTTTTTTTAAAGGCATGATAGGAACTTTTTTTCTGATTATGGCGCAGGAACAGTAAGGTTGGCAAGGACCCGCCCCAGCCGCCAATGACTAGCCAATGTGCACCACCACATCATGCCGACCGCCTTCCTTACTGCTTCCACCGAAAATGCGATACCATAACACGGTCACATCGTCAGATCGAAGATTGTTTACATTGCGTATATGTGAGAGTCGAGTAATAATCATCTGCCAAAGATAACTTGATACGAAACTCTCATTTTTTGCGCTCTCACGAGGGATTTATCTCAAATTTGAACTGGCAACAATCACAGATAAATCCCTCGCGCCAGTTGAAGCGGCTGCCAGAAGAAAAAATGTGCCAGCTAGAATGAAAAACGGGCCAAAAATTTCGGTAAATTTTAGTTTGACCTGCAACTGTAGAAATACGTTAAAAATTGTGGGAAAAAGATAAAAATACTTGTTTTAGTGCAAATATTATTAGTTCGAAGGCGGAGGGTAAATATTATTTCCTATTCAAAAGTTATCGCTAAAAACAGGTTTTGTAAATATGAAGTCCCGATGCAACCAGTACATTTTGATCACAGAACCTGAAACGTCAGACATATAGGATAAGCCCTATCCATTAAATGATGTTAACTATTATATCATAGGTCCGATTTACTGAAATTTCAAAAGAATATATGGTTTTCACTGTGAGTTAAATGCGTTACAATATTTGACTAATTAATTTAATCCAAATGTAAATTTTACTTAGATTTGCTTATATTTGACTCTAACTAGTCGCATTATTGCAAAATAAGTTTAAAGAAATGAATATGTTACGACTATCATTTTATTAAATGATTGAAACTATAATCGCCGAAATGTATGTCAAAAATCCCCATATTCAGATCTATTCATTTTTGTTTGGAGTGGCATCATTGACAAATGTTATAAAAAATGTGCATTTTGACAGCGCTCTCTCGAAACAAAGAGTTGCAAATCCATTCATTTATGTCATCTGCTGTCTGTTTCGTGAGCAGCATATCGACAGCAAAATTTCCTTGTGTCACTACGCGCACGTTCTTTGCTGCACAGATATTTGTACGTACTTCGGTTGCCAGAAGATAGCAGTCCGAGTCGATATATGGACGTCTTAGAGTGCGCACAACGAGGCAGGCATGCTTAACCAACGAACCAATATGAAATGACTTTGTTTCTTTTATTAACGTTGATTACCGTAACGAAATGATATCGGTTCGTTGCTTAAGCATGCCTGGAACGAGGACACTTGAAACTTGCTTGCTGTGGATAACGAAGTGTTCGATTTGGTTTCGTGTTCGTGTTTCGATCAGGCGACAATAAATTAGATTTATGTATGGTGTTATGCTTGAACCTGGTACTGCAGATGACTATATTTCAAGCTACGGCAGAGTCAATCAACCCGTTTAGAGATGTTACTTCCTGTAGGATAAGTTTTTCGACTCTAGGACCAAACCCATTTCCTTGCCCTCTTTGGCGTTACAGGCGTTGAGCATGTTTTTGATATCATGGCAGAGGCAGTTATCGGATGTATTTTCTAGTTTCTAGAACGAGTCTTCATTTATTCGCCTTTTACGACGCCACTAATTTGAGACAATGACATATAATTTCAAAAATTTGATACCAATTTGATTTGAAGTTGCAATTGAAGGATAAAAGCAAGTTTTTTCTGAGACCTTCTTAACATTAAACACAGTCTTTTGCAACTTTTTTATTTAGAGCCTGTGAACGCACCGCTACCATGACATTCGTTTTATGTAAGTAGGTTAAATCTATTCAACTTCCGAAAACACTTAATTTCTATGTATTCGCCAGTTTATTGCGCAAGCTTGTAGATTGGAAACTCTGATATGGTTCACATGAAAAATGCCGAATATTTATGTATCTATGATTTTCCACAACCACCTAAAGACTGACTAATTGTGACAGCATATGCGTATTGTTCGCCATCACGCTTATAAAGAATCGCAATCACAGAACCAATCTAAGATTCCGTCGCAGGAACAATTAAATGCAAAAATATTAACCAATTTACTTTGTGAACTGTGTTGTATGTATTTAGCCGACTGTAGAAACGGCCTTGCACGCTGCTATCAAACTTTCATGTTTGATTCAAAGCCTGTTGTTCCAGTGACGAGAGCTGTGGTTGCGATTACGGATAAACGTGATAGTAAACTGCGACTTGGGGTCGTTTGCATCATCTTCAGTTAGTCATTCGATAGTAAGTTATCGAAGTTCTCATTTTCTCTATACTAACCAAAGCAGCGACCGTCAGCTAAGTTTAAAGCAAAAGAGTAACCAAAGGCAACTGTGTTGGCGAAAACGAGAATGTCTAATGAAGCTATTAGAAGTTTCGCTGTCCTCCGGTGCAACTCTAACTTAGCTAGAAATAATGAAAACGGTCCTTAGATAATATTGCCCTTCTTTCACTGTTAGATTAGGTTAGGTTACAATGGCTGTCTCCAGCAAGGTTTACTCAGGCCAGCTGGCCCACTGAATGAGCCAATGGTCTTCTTTCTTTATATGTTTAAGAAGTCGTTTGTACGCGCTTATTTCAGCGGATCCAACCTCCGCTAAACAGCCAATGATGTACTTATTCAGAAATTCTGCGTGCTCTGGTTAGAGACGCCCATCTGTAGAGGAAATGTTCAACACATTCTATCTCCTCCACGTTCCTACAGCTTCGACAAAAGTCATTGCCATGTGATCGCCGTGTACTCCCATCAGACAGTGTCCCGTTGATTACCCGATTAGTGGAGCTGAGGACAAACGACTGAGATTCATAAGGAACCTAGTTCGGTTCTCATTTTTGCGTCGAGTTGGTCGAGACACCTCACAGGTGGGTTCTAATGCCCATCTTACATTGGCTTTCTCGGTAAATGTAGTCATTAGGATTACAGCAACACAGTTCTCAGGAACACCACTGTACCAGCCTGTATTTTATGGCAACCTTTGATGAAGTCCTCTTGCTTTGAAGAGCTTTGCACACGGCTTGGCTGTCAGAGTAAATTACAATTGACGTGAGATTTTTAGACAGTTGCCATTGAGCAGCGTCTTATGGTTTTCAGTTCAGCCGAAAAGGCTTAAAGAGAGCGGAAAATCTTTTGAATAGATAACATTGCCCATATTGTCATTCAGTTTGGTGTCATACGTAAGAGGAAGACTCGGAGTAGTATAATCAAGATGACTAAATTTTACGCAATGGTTTCCAGAATAGTGTTATGGCCAAATATAATATCGCTCTAAGGCAGGATTGCATTCAGTCTTACCGAATGACAACTCGTATCGAGCTTACCATATATGTCTACTGGGAGTAGGTTAAAATAATCTCTTGAGACTTTTGGATGTGGAGGATAGTGTCAATTATATACGCATTTCGGCTGCCCGATGCACCCTAGTCAACCTACTGAGTGTGCTGTATCATTCGAATGTCCGCCACCAAACCGTAGTGTTATAGAATAAGATGGTCCTAACGACCGCGGTGTAAAACAAATGTAATGGCCTTTCTGAACCTATCCTCGCCATGCTTATTCCAGTTCAATTTGCTATCTATAATAACGTCGAGGTACTTAACCCCTGATGAGAGTTCGAGGTTTGAAAGGTGTTATTTTGTAGCGCCATTTTAGTCTGCGCAGAGTTCACTTGGCTCACCTAAGCTCTGAAAATATTTTCTGGTTGCCGTTAGAGCTATGTCATCGGCGTAAACGACAATTTGGCAACCGGTTGTTTCTAACTTCAACAATAGTCACCATTAGGGGGCAGCACACCTTCTTGGGGAGTTCTCCTGGACTCGTACCGTATTATAAACATAATGGGATAGTTCTCCTCGTTAGTAGGTGCTCCACGAATTTCACAAGTGGCAGGTCCAGAACCATGTGCAATAAAGAGTCGACTACGGCTTGCGGATAGACATTGTTAAATGCTCCTTCTATGACAAGAAAGATGCCAAGACTAAAGTCCTTAAAGCAAAACCTTTTCTCTATCCTACAGGTGACAGCGTGGAGTGCTATCTCTATGGATTTGCCTTTGGGTAGCATGTTGAGAGTTGGAAAGTTTTTCTGTGTGCATGCTACTCCAGCAATCTTTTCAGGATTTTGAGGAGAAAGGACGTAAGACTTATCGGTCTGAAATCGGTCTAGAGACAGTTAAGTAACAGTTGTTGATAAAAAACGCTTCGACTCCAACGTTTTTATTCAAAAAATCTCTTAGGCTGACTATAGTGTGGAAGCAAGGATCGGTGCTGTAGTATAAAGACAGAATGCTAGAAGGAACGTTGTCATAGCTTCAAGCATAGTGTGATATCTTATACGTCAAACTGGCTGACTGGAATGTTCAAGATGGCTTTTTGATGTATAAACATCTTTGCTCACGGTATGGGGAATCTCGAATGTAAGGGTAAAGTGTAAATGCAAGCGTAAGGTTACTCGAAAAATAAAACAAAGGAAAGGAACGGAAAGATTAGAAAAGGAATGTAAACGAAAGGAAAGGTTATCAACTATTGGTTTGTTATCGAAAAGGTATCGATTTATTACCGAAACGGTATCAATTTTTTATAGAAAAGTTAGAGATTTGCTCACGGTATGGAGAATCCTGTACGTAAGCGTTAAGTGTAAAGTGCAAGTAAGGTTAGTCGGAAAAGAAAAGAAAGGAAAGGAACGGAAATAAGAGGAAAGGAAAAGAAACGAAAGGTTATCAATTAGATGCTGTCTGTACATCGATAAGTTAAGGGTTTGTTGTCAAAAATTTATCGATTAATCGGAGAGATCGATTTTTTATCGAAAAGTTAAAAAACTTTTAAACTTAACTTTTATATTGGCAGCCAATCAGCAATTAAGGAAATAGTCTCGCATAGCACAGCATCTAAAAGTGTGAGCAATCCCTGGAAAGAATCGGGACGGGGAAAACAATATAGCTACATTGGGCCCCAGGGCATATGGGAATAGATGGGATTGAAAACGCGGATGAACTAGCTAAGAAAGGCGTATCCCTTGAAACTTGCTCCGTAGATATCCAAATTAGATTTGGGTGAGATTGAGAGAAGGCGAGAGGTGCCCACGATCGGCCAAGCAGGAAAGGGGTGTGGGTCCAAGCGCGGGACTGTAAAGTGTCGAAGATTATATGTAGGTCTTACAACTTTAGACTAACAAAGTTGCTGCCATCACTAAAAAGCGCGGACTGTACACTAATGATAGGTAATCTGATTGGAGACTATTGTCTGGCGTTACATGCCTCTAAGTTAAACTTGGTTAGTGATAGCAGATGTAGGAAATGCGCGTTAAAGGAGGAAACGATCCAGCACGTTTTGTGCGCCTGCCCTGCGCTTGCCAGGCTGAGATTCCAGCTATTAGGAGTGATACAGCTGTCAGATCTAAAAGCAGCAAGTGGATTAAGCCATAGGAAAATTCTAGTATTTGCCAAGAGGACGGAGTTATTTTATAACATAGGTCCTGGTTTTCGATAGGGTTTTTCAGTTCGGTCGTTAAAAAAAACATCTGGTAACACTACGTACTCATTCAGTTTATGTGAGGTAATCATGGACCGGCCAGTTCAACATAACCTAACCTTATCGAAAAGTTATCGATACCAAAAATATTATCGATTCACTATCAGAGTATTACCAATTGTGACCGGTGTATTATAGAAAAGTTATCGATATAGGCGGCCGCCGTGGTGTGATGGTAGCGTGATCCGCCTACCACACCGAAGATTCTGGGTTCACGCACCGGGAAAAGTAACATCAAAAATTTTAGAAACAAGTTTTTTCAATTAGAAGGAAATTTTTCTAAGCGGGGTCGCCCCTCGGCAGTGTTTGGCAAGCACTCCGAGTGTGTTTCTGCCATGAAAAGCTGCTCAGTGAAAACTCATCTGCCTTGCAGATGCCGTTCGGCGCCGGCATAAAACAAGTAGGTCCCGTCCAGCCAATTTGTAGGAAAAAGCTAAAAGGAGCACGATGCAAGTTGGAAGAAAAACTCGGCCTAAAATCTCTTCGAAGTTTAGCGCGCCTTATATTTATTTTATTTAATCAAAAACTTATCGTTGTTTTTGTAAGTTTCTGGGTTACTATAAAACAGTTATAGACATGCTATTGGCGTATGAGCGATTTTTTTAAAGTTATCGATTTGTTATAAAACAGATAGCAATAAATTTTAACATGAAATACCTGATACATCTGTAACCCGTCGACAACAAGCCGATAACTAAACAAATAAGAACAATTATCGCTCCTCGCTTACCTTACTTCGGGTACAATAGAACCTTTTTCAGATAAATTTTAGTCTTTGACGATTTGACATGCGTGATCCACGCATTTTGATTAATTGAACATTACCACAATAGGCACATGATTGTTCTCATAGTAACAGCTCTGACATGCACCTTAGATGTCAATACATACATAATAACCTTAAGATAAAACAAGTAAGGACGAGACTTCATTCCTTTCATGAATGTGGCTGAACAATAATCTTATCGTATTCGTAATATCCAAATAATCGGCTGTATAAGATAAGAAATATATAGTGAACAGATGTACAAACCTAAGCGATTTTTAAGATAAATATAAAATAAAAAAATATGTAGGCACTTTGTGTGAGGATGCAAAGTTTCACGTCTTTTGTGGTTTGCATGTAAAAACTATGACTACAAATCACTTATTTCAACAATATATGACGTAAGCGTAAGTATTTGATGAAATTTTGAGCTTCTAGCCGTAAAAAAGGAGCAAAAATTACAGTTAAATGGGGTATATAATACATATATATACCACCGAGCATTTGGTGAAATTTGAAGCTTCTAGCTATTAAAATAGGGTAGAAATCACGAAAAGTTTCCTATCTGAACAATCGGCTGTACGGGACATATGTATACTACATATACCACCTATCTATACAATATTTTCAGACAACAGTGAATGCTCTATACGTAAGCAGTCGGTGCAATTTGAAACCTCTGTTAAAATGGGGCAGTAATTACCAAAAGCTTCTTATCTAAACAATCGGTTGTGGGGGTTATATACTCTATATACGAGCGATCTCATCCATTTTTTCAGACAACAGTATGTACAATATACGAAAGCATATGGGTTGAAGCTTCAATCTGTTAAATTGAGGAAGATATGACAAGGATCCTCTTTTCTGAAAAATCGGTTATATGGGGAATATATGCTTCTAGCTTTACCCGGCGTACGTTGTAACGCCCGAGATCGAATGAATGTTCCGTTATTTTTCTATTTTGTTTGTTGATAATTTAGTTCATTGTTCTCTAAATTGAATTGAATTTTGTACGCATATTTGGTGAAATTTTCGTTTAAAACATTTTATTATTGTATGTTATTGTAATGCAAAGATCGGTGCAAAGATAAACAAATTTTTTGGCGTTGCAACTCTAGAGCAAGCAACATATAGCTGGCCACGGGAAAAGCACGGACTCTCTAAATTTAATCCTGCAACAGTAAGCGATTGTCCTTGTACTTTGTTGATTTTAATTGCAAAAGCAACAGAAAACCGTAAGAGCTTACAATTGAACGGAAAATCTGTAGAAATCATTGGGATCCGTGGTATGAGCACACCTTCACCTTAGCTTTTACCGCTGATGATTGTTTTTTTCGATTACATTCGGCATTAATTTCTTAACGCAAAGTCTGGTTCCATTGCACAAGTTTGGTGGTCTAAATTCCGAAGAAGCATGATTGGTGAGCCAATTTTCAAAGTTAATATATGAGCAGGCGTTCCATGTGGTTCTAAAGAGTTTAGAAATTCAATTGGACAATTCAAAATTTGATCTTCATCTTTAACTGTGTCGATCTATTTATATTTCGTCACTTCACCAGGAATTTGGTTTTGAATGCGATAATTGATTTGACCATTTTTGGGAGCTAATATGGCTCGTTCGCATAGCTAAAAAAAATATTAACTTTAAAATTTTGAATTCTAAAATATGAAAAACCTTCGTCTTGATCGAAGGAACCAACAGCCACAATTTGGTGATGAATGAAGTGTGGGAAATACGTTTCCATAGGGAACACACACACAGAATTTGATTTTTATCGAAGATGTAGATAGACTGAAGCTAACAAACGGCGGCAGATTACTAAACGTCCAAAAGGAATAACAACCAAACTCAACAATGCCGTCAAACCTTAGGTGTTAAAACCTAAGATTGTACGGTAGCCATAGTTCTGAAAAATCCCATTTGTAGGGAAAGTGCCACGCCCCTTCTTTCCCAATTCCAAATTTTACTGGAGGTGTTAGGACTTAACGTCATATAGCTCCTTACCAATTTTAATTATCCTACCATTACTATATCCAGAGATATGCAGTATGATATATTCCATTTGTATGGGAGGTGCCGCGCCCCCTTTTTCCCAATTCCATATTTTATTGGTGGTCTTAGGGATTGACCTCATATAACGTCTCACTGAATTTCAATGTTCTGGCATGTATACCTTCAGAGTTATGCAGTACCAAAATTTCATTTGTATGGGAGGTGGGGTGTCGTGGGTGGGTATATCGAAACCTTCGTGTTGATCGAAGGAACCTACGGCCAAAATTTGGTGATGATTGAAGTGTGAAATACGTTTCCATAGCGAACACACACACACACATAATTTGATTTTTATATATATGGATAGTGCTCCAATCCGGCCGGTTCCGAAAAATGTCTAATTGGACACCTAAATACATCTGCTCACCAAATTTTATCAATATATCTCAAAAATTGGGGGCTAGTTTGCATACAAACAGACAGACGGACAGACTGACATGGCTATATCAACTCTGCTCTTGATCCTGATCATTTCGGTATAATTATTGGTGGGTTTATTTATTTGCCTTTAAGGACTTACAATTTTGAGATTCGTGACAAAGTTAATATACCATATCATTTTCATGAAAGGTATAAACACTCAGGTGCTAAAATGTATTGAACATTTTTTTAATGAAATATTTGATAAATAAGCGTTGGTGTTAAGCTCTTAACGCCCACCAATCTATTCGTAGGTCAATGCTTTCTTTATTGTTTATGTCCTCTGAGCTGTCATTAATTCTTGTTTTCAAATCAACGACACCATTGAATTTATACATTAAGTTGTTATTGTTGTGATTGTTATGTTTCGCCTTCGTTCTTTGTTGTATTAACGTATTCTTTACAAGTAAAATTATTAAAAGCCATTTGTCGTTGTTCTTCAATCTGCTATGTTATTATCCTTAACAGTCTAGCAATTCATGAATAAAAATAACAAGTAAGGAAGTCTAAGTTCGGGTGAAACCGAACATTGCATACCCAGCTGTACACTTGAAATGCTGTTGTTGTTTGTTTTGTGCTTCATAGTGTTACAAGGCTGCGCAATAATACATATACATATGGTTCTATTCTGAACTAATTTTTCTTCGAGTTATGGCTCTCGAAACATAGACAATTTCTTAGTCATAAAAGGGGCGGTGCCACGCCCATTTTTTAAAATTTGAAGTTTTCCCTATTTATTGTTTTATATCCACTTGGGAAATGAAATACCATTGATATAAAGCTCTTTTTGGCAAAGATATAGCTTATTTAATTTGTCCACGACCCTTTTAAAAGTCTTCTATATAAAAGTGGGCGTGGTCCTTAACCGATTTCGTTAATTTTTCTTCAAAGCATTCCTTATAGTAAAGGCAACCTCTCTGCCGAATTTTGTTACGATAGGTTTAACGATTTTTGATTTATGATTAATAATATTTGTAAAATTGATTATATCACAAGTGGGAGGTGCCACGCCCATTTAAAATTTTTTTTCTAATTATTATCAAGAGTCTCTCAATATCAGTCCACACGTCAAATTTCAACATCTAGGTGTATTATTTACTAAATAATCAGGTTGTGTTTTCCAAAGTGTTATACATATATATATAAAGTGGGCGTGGTTATCATCCGATTTCTCTCATTTTCAATACCAATCAATTCTGGGCCCAGATAAGCTCGCGTACCAAATTTGGTGAAGATATATCAATATTTACTCAAGTTATCGTGGTAACGGATGGACGGACGGACGGACATGGCCCAGTAAAATTTTTTTTCGATTCACTGATTTGATATATGGAAGTCCATCTCGATTCCTTTATACCTGTACAACCGACCGTTATCCAATCGAAGTTATAATACCCTGTGTACAAGTACAGCTGGGTTTAAAAACATTACAGGATTTTGTGCAGACTCACAGCTACTTTTATATATTTTTCCTTCACTTAATGTACATATGTGTGTGTTTGTGTTGTTGTTGAGTGTTGGTTGGCATGTTTTATATTAAATAATTCGTCACATTTGGTTAAATCTTTTTGTGTAAATTTTTTTTTATACTTCACTTACTTTTGTCTTGGTCGCTATTTACTCAAATTCGAAAAGAGCACAATGGCGCCACATATACAACAACACTCAATCACAAGTCACAAAGGACATTTTTTATGAATGATTTGGGCGACAAAGACCATGCTATTAGGATACGCTAGACTTATTCTTATGCGATTTTCTTGAAAGTTGCTGAGTCCATATCAGCAAGTCACAAATCACGGGTACTTTTAAGGGCAACGTAATCCTGGGCTTAAATTTAATTTGTCTGTATTGTAATATGCGTATCATGAAAATATCTACCAACAATTTATCAACGCAGAGTGAGAATTCAATATGCTTAAGCTTGTTGTGTGCAATGGTGTGCAATAGTGTGGGTCGATTTATTAACCGATATCGCGCCATCGATTTTTCGATAGGATTTGGGCTCAGGAAAAAAAAGTTCCAATACGCATAGGCAAAAAAATAATTTTCGAGCCTGCGAAATTTATTTTTTTTAATTTTTTTACTTTGATTTTTAAGCTTTTTTTTCATGATGTACTAAAAAAATTTCCATTTGAATGTAAAATTTTCATGTATACCCTGTCCGACCCAAAAATGTCCGCTAAAAACGTTGTCGATATTTGTTTTTCAAAAAACTGTTATCGACAACTTTTTAGCGGAAATTTTTGGGTCGGACAGGGTATACATATTAGAGATATACGCCGCCGATAAACGCCGCCGCCGCCGCCGATTTTCGTCGTTTTTCGCACGCCGCCGCCGAATGTCAAAAATATCGGCGTCGCGGCGCGGCGTCGGGCGCGTACTATATTTTCTACTCGTTTAAGACTGTTTAGGCCATTTTATGTTCATGTCGAAAATTGTTCGGATATGGTCGAAAGTGGTATCAACGGATGCGCATCACTGCCAGTTATAAGAAACTAATTGCGAAATTTAACTCTTTATAACTATTCAAAAGTTATTTAAAATAACAGGCGCTTTCGATGCCAGCTTAACACGGACTTTCCATCACCCAATTCACCAAGTTATTAAAACAAAATACTAAAAGAAAATTTATATAATAAATTTATATGCTCACTTTGCGTTTTTGAAAAAATTAGTAATGAACAATTAATTCAAATAAAATGACTCAAGGCGAACATGTTTATAAGCTGTCCTCAAGAATAAGCGAAATCAGTGATGCAAAATCCTTTAGTAGGTTCTAGGGGCATAAACACTCCTTTGAAATTATTCTTACCTCATACTTAAGTTGAGGATATATGTACTTATGAGAAGGGTTTGAAAAATCACTTGGGTTTACATTCAAACATCTGTTGTTTATTTGCGAAACTATACAATAGCGTCTGAAATGTTAATTTTGATTTTCACACTTCATCCTTCAACACCCAAGTCTCCCGGTTTGACATTTCCTAAAGTTGGCGGCCCTACCCAAAACTAGTCCCTTGGAGTGAATCACATTGATTATAGCCTATCAACCAAGTTTAAATATCACCTACACGTTACGGCTGCTTTTACAATTGTGAATACGTAGGCACATATATTTACCAGGTGAAGCTTTGTCCTTCGCAAGAACACTCAAAGTGGTGAAGCAAAATCTTTGCCAAGACAGTGGAACTAATGACCGTGTGTGATATTACCCTAACGCAGCGGACAGTCGAACTTGTCTGAAAACTGAAGCTACGCGGTCATCCATAATGAGCTCCTATATCATAAGGCCGGAAAACAGTAGTTAACAACTTTCAACTTAAAATCCGTCGACTTTCATTCTAAATTAGATTTAACGAAGACTATTGAAATCAATGTTGTGAACACAAACGTCTGCAATCTTTGGTCTACATTTTTAAAATTTTATCCAGGGTCCTTGTAAAATTTTAATTATGTAGATGCGCCGAGGATTATACGGATTTTCACCCATGACGCAATGACATCCACTTAGACTGCTTATGATTTCGAGGGCGGCATCTTTGGCCGAATAGTCACTTCCTAACGTTTCAAAGTGTAGCTCGGCAGCATAGCGCGACAAAAGCATCCGTTGGAAAGTCTTTGGAGCTACACCTGGAGCTTCTAGGAAAGTGACGTCGACGAAGGTATGAGTTCGAAGTCGCAATCCTATAGCTTCTGTACTGGCATATGGTGTGAGGCTCAGGAGGCGTGGTAGCGACTGGTGGTAGGGATTTCTACTGTTCGCACATCGGAAATTTTAGCTCTTAAAAACAGCCGAAAAAACTGGAGGCGCCCTGTGCACGATAGTCATGAGTATTAATAGACCATTCATAGCAACCCTAAGTCGCCTTTATGCGTGACCCCCAAGGAGCGACAAATGATTTAAAGAAATTGTGTTCGCGACGATTATTAGGAGTTAACCCTAGGTGAAACTACGCTTTGCACGAGATATACAGGCAAAAGTGTGACTATTTAATGTATCTCTATTTCTTTTCAGCAGACGCAGCAGTAACAATTCCAAAGACCGGGGTTAGGTTCGAAGCCTCTCTGGAGCATGCGAACGAGGGACAATCCCTTCGCAAGGAGCTACTCCTGAAAATTTTTGAACGGTCTGCGAGATTTTGATGCAAAAACCCCGGATCTTTCCGAAATGGCCAACACGTTGATTTCCTTAAATACATATAAACAAAACCTTTCCTAAATATTATTTTTTTAAATAGAAAATTCAAGCTTTTAAAGTAAGAACACCGGCGTACGTCGGCGCGCCGCCTACGCCGCCGCCGCCTATAAAGTGATCGGCGTAAACCTCTAATACATATGAAACTTTTTTTAGTAGTTCATGAAAAAAACCTTAAAAATCAAAGTCGAAAAACATTTAAAAAAATTCAATTTCGAAGGCTCGAAATTTATTTTTTTGGGTATGCGTAGTGGAACTTTTTTCCTGAGCCCAAGTCCTATCGCATAATCGATGGCGTGATATCGGTTAACTTTCGTCTATACAAATCGACCCGCCCTAGTGTGCAAGTTGGCCATTTGGGTTAACTTGGTTTTTGTTTTCTTAGTATAACAGGAAATAAGGTGGGATTGAGTGTTGTGTATGGCATTTATTTAAGTTTGTTATCTATTCAATTAAGGGTTGAGTGCTGTAGATTTGAGGTGTTTGCTTTTAGTAGCCACTGCGCTTTTATGAAACTGCCCACTGCCATTTGCAGGTTTATGAGTGCAAAATGTAAATAAAGTAGGCACTTAAGTACTAGCGATTTCAAAGGAAGGGCGAATGTGAAACTTATTGTGTAAAATTTACTCTACACAACTTGCATACTTTCTTTTTGTTCAAAATATTGTCGCACCTAAGCAAATAAATCCTCTAAATACATTTAGCTCCATTTGATAACAAATAGATAGCTCTCATATAGCATTTTCAGGTCAAATGAAACTTTTTTCATTTCAAATGAAACTTTTTTCAAGTCAAATGAAACTTTTTTCATTTCAAATGAAACCATACTACTAAGGTAATTGTCAGTATATTTATATCATACTTTATAACGCTATTTATCAAATTTTTCTTTAAGACAACTATTTCTAATTAGCCACATTGAAGGCAAAATTTTTGCTTACATTTTCTTTGTGAATTTAAGCTGCAGTTAAGGTCGACTTAGTTTAACCTTGCCTTTTGGTCGTTTAAATTTTTTAATAGATAAAGTAGCAGGGTTATACCTACTAAAAAAATTTTCGGAGATTAAGTTTCCTTTAAACTATTCTGATCTATTTCGTTGTAGTGCGAATTAAAACAAAGTTTATTCCACCTTACGGCCCAACGTTTCGCCAAATTTCCTTGGCATCATCAGGGGCGTAATATTTTTAGATGTGGCGGTTGACAAAATTACAAATGAAAAATAAATAAAATTTACAAAAATTACACCATTAATTAGATAGAAAATCGGTACCATCGATTTGTGGTACACTTTGTCACATTAAACACTATGAACACTATAAAATTTTAATTTGATTTTAAAATTTTCATGTATACCAACGTTTTTAGCGGACGTTTTTGGGTCGGACAGGGTATACATATGAACATTTTTTTAGTAGGTCATGAAAAAACCCTTAAAAATAAAGTCAAAAAAGTAAAAAAAAATGAAATTTCGCAGGCTCGAAAATTATTTTTTTGGGTATGCGTAGTGACCCCAAATCCTATCGAAAAATCGATGGCGCGATGAATCTACCCATTCTAATATATATAAGAAACTGATAAGAATTCGATAAAAAACACAGGTCAACACAAAATTTGACTTTGACTTCAAAGCATTAAATTTCAATTCTTTAGGTCGGAATTTGACGAAAAAAAATATATGGCTTGAAAAAGTTTGCTTTCCTATTTAGGAAACCGCTTGAATGGAATTTTTCAAAATATGCGGTTTTAATTTTTACTTGAAAATGAAACAATTTAAATAAATATTTTTATTGAGTTTTAATATCGAAATAACTTAAAAGACGTGGAAAATTATGTGTATACTTTTACTTTTTCTTTTACGTTCATAGGTACTATCCCTCAATAAACCCCAAATATAGTCTCCCATCATGTTTTCAGTATATTGGCCTCGATAACGCTGTTCGAAGAAGAGCCTAAAAGATCTGCTTTACCTTTTTGGTAAATTTAAATCTCTATTCATGTCATTAAAATCTTTAGTAGTGATGAAATGATGTTTTGGTTGTTCTGGTGTCGGTAAAAACTCCTTATGGGCATTGCTTTTATAAGAACTAAGAGATGATCCAATTCTCTGCGATAATTTTTTCGGTGGCTCTGGTACTGGTCGTGTCAGATCGTGTGCGACTGGAGCAAAAGAAGATTCAATATCAGGATATTCGATAGGTTTTGCATTTTTACCTCTACGTCTTTTACTCGGATTCACAATGCAAAAGTAGCAGTTTTTAACGTGGTCTTTTGTACTCGCCAAATTCTTGGTGTTGCAATTTCATAGATCTTTTCTCACCTCGATACCAACCTAAAATATAGAAAGAGAAATCAATATGTCTAATTTATTTAATTTACTATTTAAATAAAATTTGCTTACTTTCTAAACATCTATTACAAAAACTACAAGCAACATGTGGAGCCTATGTCTGGTATTGATTCCAAACAGGACAGCCAAAATATGCTTCGTTGGCTTCACAGAGGATGAGACATGTATTTAATTCATATTTTATATCTCAAACTTTAATAAATTGCCCAACACAACAAAACACCTGTAGTGCCATGAGTATTGCTACTATAACTATTACGAAAGCAAACTTTATACCGAAAAAAGGGTAATATCTTTTCGTTTTTGTTTATAATAAAACAAAAAAGCATGAAGTAAGCTTTAGGACAAAGAACAAATTTTTTTGTAGAGTCGTGAAATTGTTAACATATTAATACTGTAGCGATAATTTTTCGATGATTAATTTAAAACTTTTCGATGACAAACGAATAACTCGTCGGTTAAAAATCGTTTATTTTTAATTTTATCTAATTGAGTTTAATTTAATTTTGTTTGACTTAATTTTGATTAATTTAATTAAATTTTAATTTATTTTATTGCAGTTCATTTTGTAATTTTTTTATTAATTTAATTTATTTTATTAACTATCTTTATTTTACTTAGTTATTATTTTTTTATTTTATTTCATTTAATTGTATTTTATTTTTTGTTATTCCATTTTATGTTGTTTTATTTTATATTAATATACTTTACGTTATTTCATTTTGTTTTATTCAATTCTTTTATTATATTTTATTTTATATTTTTTAAATTTTATTTAATTTTTTTTATATCACTTTATTTTGTTTTATTTTATTTTCTTTTATTTTATTTCCATTTATTTATTTTTTATTTAATTTAATTTTTATAAATTTTATTCTATTGTACTTTATTTTTTTTCATTTCACTTTATTTTATTACATTTTTTTATTTGATTTTATCTTAAATTGTTTTATCTTAATTGCTAATTGTTTTGTTTTATTTTATTTTGTTTTGTTTTATTTTATTTATTTTGTTTTACTTTACTTCATTTTAAATTATTATTATTTTATTTTATTTTGTTTTACTTAACTTCATTTTAAATTATTGTTTTTTTATTTCTTTATTTAATTTAATTTAATTTTACTTTATTTTATTTTATTTTATATTGATTTGCGTTGTTTTATTTAATTTTATTTAACATTATTTTATTTAATGTTATTTTATTTTATTTTATTTTTTTAACTTTATTTTATTTTATGTTATTTTATTTTAATTGATTTTATTTTATTTTATTTTGTTTTAATCACTTTTTTTCTAGCTGGCTTTGAGGTCTGAATTGAAATAAAAACACAAGGGTTTTTTATATATTACCAATATATTTCGATTACACACGGTAATCGTCTTCAGGGTGAACAATTTTTTACACGTGTGTATCACTTGACGTGGAGTTTATCACAAAAAGAAAAAAGTGATTAGTTAACAAAAAGGTCGCCAAAATCAAAATTTATTTTGTTTTATTTTATTTGGTTTTGTTTACTTTTTTTGTTCAAATATGTTTCATTTTATTAAAATTATTTTTTTTCTCTGCTTTATTTAATATAAATCCCCCCAAATAATGTACAATGATGTTACAACCAAAAAAACCCAAAACAGAAGCAAATTTCAAGCTAAGCCTGAACATCTGTTTCGTATATCAGTAATAAAAATCACGAATTACTCATAGCTCTTTATTTCCCACAAAATAGCAGTGTAAGAATCTCTTCTTGCACTTGCATACATAACAATTGTGTTTCTGGTCAGAGAATGTAATTTATATCTAAGGGAAGTGTTTGCCTTTAATTGTTGTGTGATTTCGCTCATTTAAACTCTCATTCTCTAGTACTACATACAATATACAAATCACCACGCCCTACGCCGACGCTTGCACATTCCTTAGTACTTCATACAGTATACCACTGAACCACACTATGCTTTCATTTAAAATAAAAAAAAATAAAAAATAAATAAATGTAAGGCGCGATAACCTCCGAAGAGATCCAAGGCCGAGCATCTCTTCCAATTTGCGTCGTGCTCCTCTTGATTTTCCCTACAAATTGGCCGGACGGAACCTACATGTTTTATGCCGACTCCGAACGGTATCTGCAAGGCAGATGAGTTTTCACTGAGAGCTTTTCATGGCAGAAATACACTCGAAGCGCTTGCCAAACACTGCCGAAGCGCGACTTCGCTTAGAAAACTTTTCTTCTAATTGAAAAACCTTATTTCTAAAAATTTGATGTTGCTTTGCCCGGGGTGCGAACCCAGGGCATACGGTGTGGTAGGTGGAGCATGCTACCATCACACCACGGTGGCCGCCATTCTTTCATTTACTTTCTAAATATATCGCTCGTATAGCTTAGCAGTTACAAAGACTACGATTACGCTTACGCTCACGCTTACATTACTAATTTCTACATACCGTGAGCAAAGATGTTTGCACATACAAAATTATGATACATATTTGACTATTCCTCTGGTTCATAACTACATTCTTTTATTAAAAATCAACCTTTTATACGTAGACATATCCATACCAAATGAAAAGACCGGTACAGATGCATTAGTTTAACACTTTTTGTTTTAATATTTGGTATAAAAAGGAGTTAAAATAGTACAATTTAGAATAAATATTATAATGAGATTTTGCAAAAAGGACCAAAGGTTAAAAGATAAAGGCTATGAAAGCCAGGGAACACTAAAAAGAAACATGAATATATTTTGCTTGTCTACATACATATGTACATATATATATATGTATATAAGTGTGTACATTTTCAGTTAAGTTTATTGAGTGCAAATTGCACATTCGACAAACAGAAAATAACCAAAGGCATCATTTGTGTTGATGGAATTGTGAACTTCGAAAATTTTATGATGCTTGTGAACTTGAGATAATTTCCTTTTTACACAAGTTGATGACAACGAACCGGTAGTTGGACAGTTATTTATTTTATAATGGTCACAAAAATGGCTATAGCATGCTTATATGGGGATATTTTCATGTGCAATTGTGATAGCTGCATAACGAGTAAGATGTCATAAATATTGAGTGAGCGATTAATTTTAATGAAATGAGAAATTAGAAATATTTTTACAGGAGTATGCAGAATAATCATATGCTATATACGCGTTTATGTGTCTTTATATATGTATATACAGGGCCGTAGAGAGAAAATCCGGGCCCGGGACGAAACAATTTACGGGTCCCCTATAAAAAATCCAATAATACATTTGATTAACTTGAATTAATGACGTGTCATTCATGAATCATTATTGATGGATTACATCAAAAAATTTTTTTTTTCACATCAACTAAATGAGTTTTTTACTAAGCTAACAATAAAATTAACACAAAATATTTACTATTTTATTGTAACATAGAACTAAAATTCTCTTTTAACAGCCACATATTGTTTCAGGTAATCTTTTTTAATTATTTGGTAACGTTTTAATACATTTCTGATAAATTTAATGATGAATATAAATTTTAATTGTTCAATATAGAAAGTTCGGATATCAAAGAGTGGCTTTACTTGCTTCTTTCGCTGCAAAATTTTTATAATAATATCAAAATTTAACTGTCTTGCCAAAACGGATCCCTCACTAGGGTAGGCACCTTGTCGTTGGTGTGAGGGCTTAGCCGAACTCCATAGCGCCCGACTATGAGGCGGAGCTGGTTAGGACTGACATCTACGCCGTTTCGCCTCATATGAGGGCGGCGGGATGTCGGTTACCAAGAACTGCCAACGCCCTAATCCAGGGTGTTATGCGGACCGTGCCTATTGGACGATTTGCAGCCGGGGGATAAATTCGGGTGTATTCGAACGGAGCCTTCCCGATACCGGGCCACCTCGGGAAGTATTTATGGCCTTAGCACAGTAAGGGGCGCTGCTGTGGCGGATGGTTCTTTCTCCGTATATAATACTGGACCGCTGAGCCCGCCTTGTCGGGCAGGTGGTAGTACGACCAAGATCAACGACTCATTACCTGATTGTAATAAGGACGATGTAAAGAGGAGGACTGAGTCGCAATCCAAGGACGACAAATACGAATTAAGCGATGCGTCGGACTCGGGGAGCGAGAGTAGTGCTGATTCAATGAACTCCGTGTTGGAGAAGCACACAAATGAAAACGGAGTAGAAGAGTGGAGAAGGATACGGAGCAGAGGAAGTAAAAGAGCTCTCCCGCAGTACCGTGCAGCACTAAGAATTTTACAACGCTTGGGAGCAGTGGTCGACCCAACAGAAGTGGAGATCGAGCGCTTGGAATGGGCCCATGAAGCGGTAGAAGTAGGTCGAAGGCAGTTCAAAAGGTTTGCTGCGAGAAACCCTCGGTTTTGCAACCGGTACGAGGAGGAAGAAGCGTCGAATGGCAGAATGAAGAGGCAACGTTCGGCGGAAGGCGCAAAGCCTGCTTTGAAGAGGCAGAAAGGACCCAGTCCTAGAGCCGCGAGGCAGGGCAGTCGCATAGACAAGACAAGTAGGCCCAAAGCTGTAAGACAGATGGGCTCCAATAGCGAGGTAGCAACTACCGCGAAAGCTGCGAGTCAGAGGGAAGTTCCAATTAAGGAAGTAGGAGATAAGCCAAAGGGAGATAACGCTAAGACTCCGGCTTTCTCGGAGGCGCTAAAGGGAGTTAACGCTAAGACTCCGGCTTTCTCGGAGGTGCCAAAGGGAGATAACACTAAGACTCCTGCTTTTCCCGAGAAGATGAGTGATGTGGCAAAGCAGTCACTGACTGTGGCGCTGGTTGATCGTAGCAGTCCTTTCGGACAAATGACTACTGAAAGGTGGAGATCTGTGGAAAGGGAGCTTATTAGCTTAATGCTTAAGATGATGCGGGAACAACCAAGTAAGCCCCTTCCAACCTTTGATTCGGGGGGATGGTATAACGGTGTGAAGATGATAGCGTGCAACAACATCGCGAGCTTGCAGTGTCTGGAGGAAGTGGTTCCAAACCTCCAAAGGCAAGGCACGAACGCGCGGTTTGAGGTGGTGGATAAAGCGCAAATCCCCACGGTACCAAAAGTTAAGGTATGGATACCATGCGTGATGAAGTCGGAGGATACACTGCGACTTCTGCAGAATCAGAATCCGAACATACCGACACAGGATTGGAAGGTACTTACTGTATCTCGGCCTACCGAGGATGGTCAGTTCTACATCTTCCAAATAAACAAGCAGGCGGAGGATATTTTGTACACGCAGCTTGGTAAAATGTCCTTTGGCACTGGCAAAATTTACATGCGACTCAGGAAAAGAAGTCCCGAGGATAAAAACCCTAACACGCTAGAGGTGGTCGAAGTCGAAAAGGACCTCAAAAGCGTAAGGGAAAAAAGACAGGTGGAGGTCCCCGACGTCACCACGAACGTGCTAGAAGAGGACCAACCGCTAAATGGTGCTGTGACTCGCACAGAGGAACACCCTGCACAACAGTCACGAGAGGCTGAAGGGGGCCTCGAATACTCTAAACCAAAAGGGCAAGGGGAGGACGACGACGTCAAGACGAAGGTGCTGGAGGGGGACAAACAGCCCAATGGTGTTGCGAGTCCTACAGATAAACCTCCAACACAGTAAAGTGGCGTCGAGCGAACTCCTCCTAACCCTTGAGGAGGGTTCGTTTGACGTGGCGCTGATCCAGGAGCCGTGGCTCTCATTGGGAGGAAAAGTTTCTGGACTTAGCGCGCGCGGGTTTGGCGTTTACTACGCGCAAACGGAAGGACGGGTGCGAGCTGTAGTAATGGTAAGGAAACAGCTGCATTCATATATGCTGCCTAATTACACCACTGAGGATCTCGTAGCGGTGGCCGTTGAGCAAAAGAATAAGCAGGCATTTATCCTGGCGTCCTGCTACATGGCCCATGCTGCGGAGGTCCCACCGATGGAGTGCAAAAGGCTAGTACAGGAGGAAGGGCGCAAAGGGCGGTTGGTCATAGGCGCAGATGCAAATGCGCACCACAATGCGTGGGGAAGAGCAGATACGAACGAGAGAGGCGAATCTCTGTTTTGTTACATCCTGCAAACCAATTTGCAGATAGCCAACAGGGGAAATGTCCCTACATACATTGGTCCAACATCCAGCAATGTTCTGGATATTATATTGAGCTCCGAGCGTGATATATCAAGGTATGATTGGATGGTTCTTGATAGACCATCCTTCTCCGACCATGCGTATATCAGCTTCAACATCCCCCTAAAGAGGGTAGAGAAGGGAGGAACCTTTAGAAACCCTAGGTCAACGAACTGGACTAAATTCCAGAAACATGTAGAAACAAAACTGGGACAACCCAAAGAGGTTGCTAATGTAGGGGAACTGGAGGAGTCGAATGAATTCCTAACAAGGACGCTTGTGACTGCGTATAACAAAGCTTGCCCTCTAAGAAGATTCAGAGGAAAAGCAAAGCCGCCATGGTGAAGCAATGAGCTGAGTCTTCTAAGAAGACAGGTTAAAGAAATGTTTAAGCTCGCAAAGACCGCGGAAAGCGAAGCGTGTCGGGACGAGTACAGGGATCTACTGAGGATCTACAAGCGTGAAATTACCAGGGCGAAGAGAAACTCATGGAAAAGTTTCTGTACGGACATAGAGTGCTCCAGCGAAACAGCACGGTTGAAGAAAGTCCTAGCAAAGGGAAACATAGTCCAGGGACTAATAAAGAAAGAGAACGGGGAATGGTCACGTAATAGTGAGGAATCCCTTGAGGTGCTTCTCGATACACACTTCCCATCGGGAGGCGGTTTAGAGGAGCCAGCAGACATCACTCACACTCCGATCACGGAGCTAGTAGTGCCGGGATTGGTGACCGATACCAAGATCGAGTGGGCAGTGAAGACGTTTTCTAAGTTTAAATCGCCGGGCGCAGATGGCATATTCCCGGCCATGCTACAAGTCTCAAGTAGGGCGGTCGTGGAATGGCTTAAAATAATATTCGATGGATGCATACGACTGAATCATGTACCGCACTCTTGGAGAACTGCTCGTGCAGCTTTTCTACCAAAGGCGGGGAAGATCGGTCACATGTATTCCAAAGACACTAGACCCATTAGCTTAACATCATTTCTGCTCAAAACCTTTGAGAGGCTGATAGATGTGTACATAAAGTCCAACGTGGATGAAAGCTGCTCTCCACAACACAGCATGCGTACACCAAAGGCAAGTCGGTAGACACCACATTGCATAGGGTGGTAATAAGCATAGAGAAATCCCTGGAATATAAGGAGTATGCTCTAGGAGTCTTCTTGGACATTGCCGGGGCTTTCAATAATGTTGCAAAATGGGCGATTATGCATGGTCTTAATTACATTAAAGTACATCCTGCCTTAATCAGATGGATCGGCTGCATGTTAAATTGCAGAAAGATTACATCACAATGGGGATTGTACGAGGCCACGAAATCAGTGGACAGGGGCACGCCGCAGGGAGGGGTGCTATCACCTCTGCTGTGGACGCTGGTCATCAACCAACTGCTCAGGCAATTCGATGAGGGACCCGTAAAACTTACGGCTTACGCAGATGACGTTGCAATTGTCATAAGTGGAAAGTGCCTTCCAACGATTAGTTCTTTGATGGATCGGGCGCTTCGCGATATTCATACCTGGGCATCTAATGTCGGGTTGAAAGTCAATGCGAAGAAGACGGATATGGTCTTGTTTACAAAGAGGTACAAGGTCCCAATTGGACCAGGCCTAAGTTAGAAGGGGTGACCTTACAGGAGAAACCTTGCACAAAATATTTAGGAATCATCCTAGACAGTAAGCTGTCATGGAAGCTCAACGTGGAGGAGAGGGTCAAGAAGGCCTCAACGGCACTCTACGCATGTAAAAGAATGCTGGGGTGTACATGGGGCCTATCGCCCTCTCTTTCTCATTGGGTTTTTACAGCGATTGTAAGCCCTATTCTATACTATGGAGTTCTTGTTTGGTGGAAAGCCACACAAAAAACAACATACCTAAAAAAATTAGAGGGGGTATGCAGACTAGCGATGCTTAGCATTACGGGAGCCCTGAAAACAACCCCGACGGCTGCACTGTATGCCATTTTGCACATCCCACCTGTAGACCTGGTAGCAAAGAACAAAGCGTTAACGACCGCAACCAGGCTCGGTGCTTCGGGGCAGCTTGAGCGCCGACCATATGGCCCTAGTAGTATAGCGTCATCAATCACAAGACGAACAGACTACATGATTCCCTATCTGCGCTTCGAGGGAGATCTTAAGGCCACAATAGAGGTGGACGGTTGGCGCAAGGGTGCGCAAATGGCGGACGAGGCGATACATGTGTACACCGATGGTTCCAAAGTAGTGGAAGGAGTAGGGTCTGTGGCATACTGCGCTGATCCGGAAATAAGTAGATCCTACAGGCTGCCGGATTACTGTAGCGTTTTCCAAGCGGAAATATTAGCCGTAACCAAAGCAGTGGAAACCCTGGAAGAGAATAGCTTAAGCTGCAACCATGTTAACTTTTATATTGACAGTCAAACAGCAATTAAGGCAATAATCTCGCATAGCACAGCATCTAAATGCGTGTTAAAGTGTAAGCAGTCTCTGGAGAGAATCGGGACAGGGAGAAGCATACATCTATATTGGGTCACAGGGCATATGGAAATAGATGGGAATGAAAAAGCGGATGAACTAGCTAAAAAGGGCGCATCCCTTGAAGCTTGCTCCGTAGATGTCCCAATTAGATTGGGCGAGATTAAGCGAAGGCGAGAGGTGCACATGATCGACCAAGCGGGAAAGGCGTGGGTTCAAGCGCGGGGCTGTAAAGTGTCGAAGATTATGTGTAGGTCTTACAACCTTAGACTAACACAGTTACTCCTATCATTAAAAAGAGAGGACTGTAGACTCATGCCGGGTATTCTGACTGGACACTGCCTTCTGGCGTCACATGCCTTTAAACTAGGCTTGGTCAGTGATAGCAGATGTAGGAAGTGCGGGTTGGAGGAGGAAACGATCGAGCACGTTCTGTGCTCGTGCCCTGCACTTGCCAGGCTAAGACTCCAGCTATTAGGAGTGATACAGCTGTCAGATCTAGAAGCAGCAAGTGGCTTAAGTCCTAGGAAGCTTCTAGTATTTGCCAAGAGGACGGAGTTATTTTATAATATAGGTCCTGGTTTTTGATAGGGTTTTTCAGTTTGGTCGTTAAAACAAACTTCTGGTAACACTACGGACTCAATCAGTCTATGTGAGGTCCTCATGGACCGGCCAGTTCAACCTACCTACCTGCCAAAACGGATCCAACACAAGGCGTGGCAAGTCCTGAAACTCGCTCTTGAGATGAACACTATCTATGAAAGTTTTTGATTCTTGAAAGGACGCTGAAGAACCGTTCTCCACTAGCTACAGTGACAGGTATAGTGCAAAAGATACGTAAAGCAACAAAAATGTTTGGGAAAATCGTATACAGATTTTGAACATATGTAGATGGCATTTAGCATTTCCAATGGTGACAGACCTTAATCAAAATTTGCTTCGTAAATGTGTTTCAAGTGAATTATTTCGCATTCTAAGCTTTGAAAAATGTCTGACTTGTATTTTTCTACAAATTTTGCTGCGCTCGCCCGAACCGTAATCCATGTCTTCAAATTGCCACAAAAAGGAAAACGTTTCGCTCAAATTTCTCATAGCTGCAAATCGTTCAGTAATGACAGGAATTACCGAATCAACGATCACCAGGAATGTATTGTTTTTAAAATCAGACTCTGAATCATCCGTAATCATCTCATGTAAATTATCTTCAGAACGTCTTTTGGGTTTTCTCTTTCGAATGTCCGGAAACTTTGGCGAGATGTGCAATTGAATAGCAAATGTTTTGCATTCGTTTCCCATTGGTTCCTGATCAACTTCAAATCTGCTAATAAGGCATCTAGATGTCGGACCTCAACATCTATGGTGGCGTCTCTAGCGTGGAAGACCACGTTTCTTTCATTAATGGTAGTCAGTATTTTGAACCAAATTGAGGACAGCAAGATACATTCGAACTTGTTGATGTACTTGAGAATGCCGGTAACATCGCCGTATGTTTGCGTAGTCAAATTTGGCTTTTGCCTGAAAGACTATGAAGAGACCTCGGTACATTTTTTTTGAGGATGTCCTATCGTTGTGGAGTGCTGCTGAAAATAGTAAAACATTTTTGTACAACTCCGAAGAAAGTAATTGCAGCCGTACAACATTATGCAGCATCAACACCACATAAATTGAGACTGTGGGTTGCACAGGGCACTCGCACTCAGCATTTGAATTTTTGTCGAGAATGTGACGTGGTGCTCCGTTGTAAGCTCCTTTCATATTGGCGCCGTTATCGTACCCTTGTGCAAGACAATCTTCAATCAAGTATGGCAAATTAGATCCGCGATTTTCTGACCAGTTTTTTTTGGTTACAATTCACGAAAGCCAAAAACCGTTCTTGAATTGTAAAATTTGTTGCTTTCGAATTGAAATGGAGTTAGCGCAAAATGAACGTAGTCAACGTGACTAGCATCAGACATAGCATCAACGATAATAGAAAATACTTGACTTTCTTGCCTTGATCTAATATGGTTCGCTCACGTGCTGTGCACAAATTTCTATAAATTCGATAGTGAATTTGTAAGCGTATGTGCTGCTGTTGTGAAATCCTAACTTTCTCCAAATGATCTCTAAGTATGGGATCATATTGGCTTATGAGCTCTTAGATGCCCAAAAAATGTCTATCGTTTCGTTCACCAAGATATATACTTTCGCCTTTGAAAGCTAGGCCTCTTTCACCCAAAAATAAAATAGTGTCCAAAATTCTATATAAAATTTCTTTTTACTTTTGAGTTTCAGTGATTAGCTGGTCATTGATAAGTGTATCAATTTTAGCCTCCTTTTGAATTAGATTTTGTAGAGATCGCCATTGAATATAACATTTACGCCCCGATTCTAAGCGTTACCGGTAAAATAGTTCCCAGAACATTATGTAACCGAATATCGTTACCAGTTCTTTTATTCGCGATTCTGGCCCAAGTGGTAACGCTGTCATCACCGAAAAACTCACCAGTGTCTGTGGAGAAATTTGAAAGGTAGTTTTCTTCGCTTTCACGGTTGCCACTTTGGTCCATTTGGACCGTTGGGCCTTTTCTCAATTTTGGTCCTTTTTAGGCAGAAGCCACGATTGGTATGTTTCTTTCTGTTTCACTCAGGCAAAAATGCACAATATTGCCCAAAAATTCGCCACACTTTCGTTAGACTCATATAATTTTCAATTTACTTCAATGGAACTCTCACCATAAAAAATTGCTCAGTCCATAAAATGTACCAGAACAATAACATTTTACCTAGGATATAATTTATGCCAGGCATTAAAAAGAAAAGTGTTGCCAAACACATTGTCGTTAAGTGTTGATGAAATAACCGACTAAAAAAAAGACTCCTAATATTAATAACGGCTAGATATTTCGATCGGTTATACAACACCATATAAAATATATGAAAATAAAAATTGCTTCTCGCCTAGCATAGCTTATAGCGAGCACTCTGCCGTGAGCCTAACACTTTCAAAACTTTTACAAAGAAATTCTATGCATTACTTCTCCTTCGGCACTTTGATATTTAAATCATTCTCACCCAGCTCAATGAGTTCAAGGAATTCCAGGGCTATTGTGGTGTTAAACTACGCAAGGTAATTGAAAACTAAGTATCTTGGCACAAGAAATATTTTAACTCGAAGACAGAAGGAAGCAAATGCAAAATAGATCTGATTTCGGAAGAAATGTTTTGTATAAAATTATTCCCGTAGGTGCTAGCAGAACCCCTGAGGCCTGGGATCAAAACTCACACTTACTGAATCTAGGCTCTGATATGAAGTTTAAACGTTAAGGGAAAAAGTAGGCATCTATAAAAATAGCACTAACAAAATTGCCTAGTTTCATTTATGATTTACTGAGTTTTCCTCATACATAGTTCGGCAACACCAGAAGGCAAATTTTGAACCGTTTCTTACTATAACCTAACTGCACTATACATTTTATTTCATTGCAATCAACAACATAATGCTAGAACCAAGAGCTTTGTGACCAAAACTAGGTTCACAACGTTTGGTTGGTGGAAGACATAGACTTATCCTATGTCAAAATATAGTATCATTTTTGGTTGCATGCACATATATATGTTTGTTATGCTTGATTTAAAGGAAAGTCTTCACTATGTTTAGTAAAATGGTATATGAAGACATCCTAAAATTTTGTATTTTATACTAATAAAATAAAACAAAACATTTGGTCCTTTTTTTCGATGAATTTTTGTCCCAAATGAAAACATGGTGTGGCAACCATATTCGCTTTACCGAAAATGTCTCACTTGTAGATACGAGGTTAACGAATAAACGGGACGATGTATATGCATATTATGCATGATAAGTTTCTACATAGGTACATAGGTAATTTATTCTGTGAAAGTACATAATGTAGACAAATATGTATAGCAAGAGGCAACACTTTTTTACTATTATCTTTTCTTATTTGCGCTTACAATTCTTTATTTTTCAGTTTTGCCTTTTTCTAAACAACAGCTGTTGTGTGGTTATTTCGATGTAACCACCTACTTTTGTGGGTAAAAATTTATCCGGCTACTTTCGCGGGTAGAATACCAAAAGGGTGTAAAAGTTGCCACATGATTTCGTTACCGTGGTGAAGAATGTTCACTAGAATCGGGGAGTTAATGTGATCTTGAGTATTTTCGTGTTATGGCAGTTTATCGTATAGCTTCTTCCATACCTGGTATTTCCAATATCCGCAGAACAAATTTTAGGTCGATTTAAAGTATTGGTGCTTAATAGACGACATGGAGGCAATAAAAAGCATTGCTACTGGCACTCCACACTAACCAGCCACGCTACATTTTCTCTCCATTTGGCAAGATTCTGTTTAACAACGAGGTAGGAAATGCCTCGTCATGACAATCACGTGGAAAAATAACAGGACACTTTTGATGACCTCGACGAATTATTTCGTTGACTTCTTCAGATCGCAAAAACTTATTATTCACGGTACCGATATCGAAGTCGTTCAAATAATCTGGACTTTGATACAGAGTTGGTGGTATTGTTGGAAGATTTTTTGAAGATGAGCCTTCATGAGTGTCACCACGAAAACTTTACGATTTCGGATTCCTTGTTCGAAGGCCCAGGCAAAAAATCATATTATCAATATTCGTTGCCTTTGAAATTCGTCTTAAAATTTGCACATGGAACAACTAAAGATTCTCCTGAATAAAAAAAAATATCTTAGTACCTCTAACTCGCGGGCCCCCTGAGAAATCCCGGGCCCGGGGGAATACCTCCCCCTCTCTCTCTTCGGGCCTGTGTATATATATACATATATATACATTAAAGCGGGTCAAATTTATTGTTGAAAAGGCACATCCAGTTTCTGATTAGGGAGGCTCGAAATTCATTTCAGACCTATGGTCCCATGGACAATATTACTCAGTATGACCCATAGATTCAGAAACTCGATATGCACCTCAAGTTTTTTTTCCCATACAATTTGACCCGCCCTAATATACATATATGTATATATATATATTTATTCGGGTTTTCAATTAGGAACAAATTTTTCTAATCGGGGTCGCCACTCGCAAGTAATTTGGCAGACACTTCGAGTGTATTTTTGCCATGAAAGGCTTCTCAGTGAAAGTTCATCTGCCTTGCAGAGGCCGAAATGGGTATGAAACACGTAATTGCCGTCCCACCAATATGTAGGTAAAATTAAGTTAAATTGGGAGGTTATCGCGGACCGTGATAGGGTAGCTCAAGTAATACATGTGTCCACATTGCTCCTTTTCGAGTTATCACCACTCAGGATTGGGGAGCCATTCGAGTTATAGTCACCTATACCAGTTGTATAAACACCTGGGGCATATTTAACTAACCATTACAAGTTGCTAGATAGCAAGAGAGTAGACGAAACCGATACCCCAATGGTTGATGATATGGTTGATGATGGAATATATGTGCCACCACCCGACCGTGACAAAGCGAGCTGTTGAAACAGGGAAGCGAAAAGTAGCTAAAGGCCATGGTTTAGCTTCTATGCCAAATATGATCAGACGAGCGCATGGGATTAAAGTGCGCCCTATGCAATAATGGAGCCATCACCTTGTTTGATATCGTGTATAAGCTGATTAGACCATGTCAGTGCGGGTTCGGATCAGGTAAATTTACTATCGACTAGATAATCATGAATGATACCCCAAACCCTCGAGAAGACTCACTACTAGCGAATTGACAAGCACCATCTTTTTGCCGACTTCTAAGTAAAATATGACAGCGCGAAAAGGAGTTGCTGCTATATCTGAATTTAAGTTTCTTGCAAGGCTTATAAGGCTTTGCTAAATGACGTTGAGAAATACCACCAGTTCCGTAAGAGTTGCGAAGGGTCCTCTTTGAGCTGTTTAAAACCAAACGAGGTTTCATACAAAGCGACTCTCTAACCTGCGGTTTTTATACTCAGCTGAGCAGCGCTCACAGATTATATTAACTTTGTTGGCATAACGGTAATCCGTAACGGCATAAACAAATCGAGATAGATATAGACTTCTATATATCAAAATGGTTTGGGTGAAAAAAGAAATTCATTTAGCCATGTCCGTCCGTCCATCTGTAAACACGATAACTTGAGTAAATTTTGAGGTATTTTGATGAAATTTGGTATGTTGGTTCCTGGGCGCTCATCTCAGATCGCTATTTAAAATCAACAAAATCGGACTACAACCACGCTCACTTTTTCGATATCGAAAATTTCGAAAAACCGAAAAAGTGCGATAATTCATTACCAAAGACGGATAAAGCGATGAAACTTGGTAGGTGCGTTGACCTTTTGACGCAAAATAGAAAATTAGAAAAATTTTGGACAATGGGCGCGGCACCGCCCACTTTTAAAAGAAGGTAATTTAAAAGTTTTGCAAGCTGTAATTTGGCAGTCGTTGAAGATATCATGATGAAATTTGGTAGGCACGCTACACCTATTACTATATGTATGCTAAATAAAACTTAGCGAAATCGGATGACGAACACGAACAAATTTTTTTTAAAGTCAAATTTTAACAAAAAATTTAGTATCTTTACAGTATAAAAGTAAATTATGTCAACATTCCACTCCAGTAATGATATGGTGCAACAAAATACATAGATAAAGGAAATTTCAAAATGGGCGTAACTCCGCCCTTATTCGTTTAATTCGTCTAGAATACTTTTAATGTCATAAGTCGAACAAAAATTTACCAATCCTTGTGAAACTTGGTAGGGACATACATTCTATGACGATAACTGTTTTCTGTGAAAATGTGCGAAATCGGTTGAAACCACGCCCAGTTTTTATACACAGTCGACCGTCTGTGCTTCCGCTCGGCCGTTAACACGATAACTTGCGCAAAAAACGATATATCTTAACTAAACTTAGTTCACGTACTTATTGGAACTCACTTTATCTTGGTATAAAATATGGCCGAAATCCGACTATGACCACGCCCACTTTTCCGATATAGAAAATTACGAAAAATGAAAAAATGCCATAATTCTGTACCATATATGAAAAAAGAGATGAAACATGGTAATTGGATTGGTTTATTGACGCAAAATATAATTTTAGAAAAAACTTTGTAAAATGGTTGTGACACCTACCATATTAAGTAGAAGAAAATGAAAAAGTTCTGCAGGGCGAAATCAAGAGCCCTTGGAATCTTGGCAGGAATACTGTTCGTAGTATGACATATATAAATAAATTAGCGGTACCCAACAGAAGATGTTCTGGGTCACCCTGGCCCACATTTTGGTCGATATCTCGAAAACGCCTTCACATATACAACTATGGGCCACTCCCTTTTAAAACCCTCATTAATACTTTTAATTTGATACCCATATCGTCCAAACACATTCTAGAGTCACCCCTGGTCCACCCTTATTGCGATATCTCGAAAAGGCGTCCACTACGTTTTAAATAATCATTAACACCTTTCATTTGAAACCCATGTCATACAAACATTCCAGGGTTACCCTAGGTTCATTTTGCTAAATGGTGATTTTCCCTTATTTTGTCTCCAAAGCTCTCAGCTGAGGACGTAATGTTCGGTTACACCCGAACTTAGCTTTCCTTACTTGTTTAACTTTCAGTTGGACTGAGTTTCAATTTTTTTTATAAAATTTTTTGAAAAAATTACTTGTCTATATCAGGGGAATCGTTTCTATGGCGCAAAATCCATCCCATTTTTTCTTCATTTTCAAGAATCGGTAGGAAGAATATGGTGATAACCCAGCTGCTGATGTACTGCTAAAGTAGATATCTTTTTTCTGACTTCTCCTCTTTCGCCTCAGCCTTTGTTCTGGGCAATGACTTCGCAACTGTTATATATGCCAATAAGTAAAATTCGTTCAAAACTTGATTCTCAAGTATTTTGTTGTATAAAATTCAATTTCGTTTTAGAAGGTTTGCTAGTACTTAAAATTAAAATAAATTGTTGATCTAAAAATATTGCATTCGTCATTGAAATAAAAAGAATTACATGCATTAACTCGTTTTCCCTCTAAAAACACATTTGAGCTAGCGAACTCTATAACAAAAATAGAACACATTAGAGACGAAAAACAGACATTTCAACAGCAGCAACGTGACAAGAAAAGCGAAGAAAAGTGACTGATGATGAAAGCATAAAAAGATACACAATTTTGGCTTAAATTACGTAATGTTGCCACTCATTGCACCTAAAGAGTTTTTTTTTGCTTGTTTGCTTGCTAATACAAATTTATGTACATTTCCTGCAGTGATGTTACCCTCACTAGGGTAGGCACCTTGTCGTTGGTATGAGGGCTTAGCCGAACTCCGTAGCGCCCGACTATGAGGCGGAGCTGTTTAGGACTGACATCTACGCCGTTTCGACTCATATGAGGGCGGCGGGATGTCGGTTACCAAGAACTGCCAACGCCCTAATCCAGGGTGTTATGCGGACCGTGCCTATTGGACGATTTGCAGCCGGGGGATAAATTCGGGTGTATTCGAACGGAGCCTTCCCGATACCGGGCCACCTCGGGAAGTATTTATGGCCTTAGCACAGTAAGGGGCGCTGCTGTGGCGGATGGTTCTTTCTCCGTATATAATACTGGACCGCTGAGCCCGCCTTGTTGGGCAGGTGGTAGTACGACCAAGATCAACGACTCATTACCTGATTGTAATAAGGACGATGTAAAGAGGAGGACTGAGTCGCAATCCAAGGACGACAAATACGAATTAAGCGATGCGTCGGACTCGGGGAGCGAGAGTAGTGCTGATTCAATGAACTCCGTGTTGGAGAAGCACACAAATGAAAACGGAGTAGAAGAGTGGAGAAGGATACGGAGCAGAGGAAGTAAAAGAGCTCTCCCGCAGTACCGTGCAGCACTAAGAATTTTACAACGCTTGGGAGCAGTGGTCGACCCAACAGAAGTGGAGATCGAGCGCTTGGAATGGGCCCATGAAGCGGTAGAAGTAGGTCGAAGGCAGTTCAAAAGGTTTGCTGCGAGAAACCCTCGGTTTTGCAACCGGTACGAGGAGGAAGAAGCGTCGAATGGCAGAATGAAGAGGCAACGTTCGGCGGAAGGCGCAAAGCCTGCTTTGAAGAGGCAGAAAGGACCCAGTCCTAGAGCCGCGAGGCAGGGCAGTCGCATAGACAAGACAAGTAGCCCCAAAGCTGTAAGACAGATGGGCTCCAATAGCGAGGTAGCAACTACCTCGAAAGCTGCGAGTCAAAGGGAAGTTCCAACTACGGAAGTAGGAGATAAGCCAAAGGAAGATAACGCTAAGACTCCGGCTTTCTCGGAGGCGTTAAAGGGAGTTAACGCTAAGACTCCGGCTTCTCGAATGTGCCAAAGGAAGATAACACTAAGACTCCTGCTTTTCCCGAGAAAACGAGTGATATGACAAAGCAGTCACTGACTGTGGCGCTGGTTGATCGTAGCAGTCGTTTCGGACAAATGACTACTGAAAGGTGGAGATCTGTGGAAAGGGAGCTTATTAGCTTAATGCTCAAGATGATGCGGGAACAACCAAGTAAGCCCCTTCAAACCTTTGATTCGGGGGGATGGTATAACGGTGTGAAGATGATAGCGTGCGACAACATCGCGAGCTTGCGGTGGCTGGAGAAAGTGGTTCGAAACCTGCAAAGGCAAGGCACGAACGCGCGGTTTGAGGTGGTGGATAAAGCGCAAATCCCCAACGGTACCAAAAGTTAAGGTATGGATACCATGCGGGATGAAGTCGGAGGATACACTACGACTTCTGCAGAATCAGAATCCGAACATACCGACACTGAATTGGAAGGTACTTACTGTATCTCGGCCTACCGAGGGTGCCTCTTGCGCTTCCAGTTGAGATGCCAAGTATGTCTTCTGTTCTTCCAATTGTGATGTTATACGGGTTTCCTGCGATTCTAGTTGGGATACCATATACGTCTTCTGTTCTTCCAGTTGTGAAGAAATTTGTGTTTCCTGTGCTTCAATCTTCGATGTTATTCGTGTCTCTTGGGATTCCATCTGTGATGACATATACGTTTTCTGTTCTTCTAGTTGATATGACATATACGTTTTCTGTTCTTCTAGTTGAGATGACATGTTGGTGGATATTTGCGATGACATTTCTGTTATACGTGCCTCTTGCGCTTCTAGTTCGGATGCCAATTGCGACGACATTGATGCTACTGTCGATGTTTGTGCAGATATTGCAGCCAATATCATGTTCAAGTCTGTGCTGGTAACCGTCTGCGATGTTTCGTTTTTCTCTTCAATTTTTGTTGTCTCCTCGCCATCAAGGTGAAAGACATACTCTTCCACATCAATTCCTTCTGCTTCCATTGCCTCTCGTAGCCGTGCCTGAAGTTCGAGTTTAACGCCGCTTGTATTCAATCCACGGCTCTCCAACTCCTTCAGTTGCTGGATCTTCAATTCACTGAACTTTGCCATATCCTTGTTGCCTTCTGAAATATATTCAACAATTCCTCTTCTGACACCAATTGTAACGATTTTACTTGCAAATCCCCTTATTTACAATCCTCTGCTAAGTTCGAATCACTAAACTGTTGAATAAATAACTGCAATATTGAATAATGGAAAAATGGCCTTTATTAAAGTACTTCACAATACACTTATACTTTGCTACTCGATGGCTTAATAACCAAACTGATTGATAACTCAAATGAAACTCTACTATTGGCCGCCAGATCGCGTGCTTAATTAAACTGAATTACTTCTTACTCGCCTGCCCCGCTTTTATAGTTTACGCTGCATACTTCTAGGCTCTTCGATTTCCAGAACTTACTAGTTTGTTTCGGCTACAAAATCGCCAGCCACAACTACGTGCACAAATTATTGCTCTCTCTTGTGACAACTAAGATAAGATATATGCATGCGTTTGTGCATTGCCGCTCCGCTGCTCGTATACGTACATATGTGTAGACGCAATTATTTATTCGTTTATGTAGATACATAATGATTGAATTATTGATGTGAATGTTTGTAGTTTACAGTCTCTCGCGCATACATAGGCGTATAAGTAAATGCATCTGTGTGCGACTTATTTCGGCTGCTTTATATAGGTGTATACATGATTTGATTATTGACGTAAATACTGCTTATCGTGGCCTTAGCATCGCCTTAGTGATGGGATAACTTAGTGATGCTAATATCCGTGACAATACGTTAATGTTTGCCAACCAATTACACGGTCGGTTTTTAATATTGTTAGCATTAAAACAACCTTTTTCATGCACCATTTTAGAAATATCCTTATAATAAGAGTGCTAACGATTAGACAACTGCCTGCAGTTACTTTATTTAAACAAAATTTTCTAGAAGTTTAAATTCACCGAAGTATGAAACACATTAAGGCATCACGTCTTCTAATCAACAAAATTGCTGCATTTTCTATCTAACAACATTTTTGTCATAAAAGTTGGTTATAAATCTGTTGACGTTACTTTATTCAAGTTTTTAGTCTTTATTTAATTGCCTATTATTTCTCATTCTATTTAGTTCATTTAGTAACTCAGTACAAGGACTCCCTCCTGACATGTTACAATCTAAGTCCTCAATACATAATCCTTCCAAAGACTTTACTCGACTCTGCGCTACGTATGCTTGCTTGTCCCTCCTCCAACTCCAAAATATTTTGATGTTACTTCTACCGGACTGTATGTAATATTTGTTCCAAATATGGGCCAAATCGGACCACAAATACGATTCTTTTGAATATCTCGATCTTTGCGCCACCTAGCGGCGTTTTTTTATAGATCGCTTTCTATTCTTGTATGTATTATGTGTTCCAAATATGAGCCAAATCGGACCACAAATACGATTTTTGTGAATATCTCGATCCTTGCGCCACCTAGCTACGATTTTTTTCATAGGTCGCTTTCTATTCTTGTATGTATTATGTGTTCCAAATATGAACCAAATCGGACCACAAATACGATTTTTGTGAATATCTCGATCCTTGCGCCACCTAGCGGCTATTTTTTTCATAGATCACTTTCTATTCTTGTATGTATTAAAAACAAAAATAAATGTAAGGCGCGATAACCTCCGAAGAGATCTAAGGCCGAGCTTCTCTTCCAATTTGTGTCGTGCTCCTCTTGATTTTCCCTACAAATTTTCCGGACGGGACCTACATGTTTTATGCCGACTCCGAACGGCATCTGCAAGGCAGATGAGTTTTCACTGAAAGTTTTTCATGGCAGAAATACACCCGGAGCGCTTTCCAAACACTGCCGAGGGGCGACCCCGCTTAGAAAAGTTTGTTTCTAATTGAAAAACCTTAATTCTAAAATTTTGATGTTGCTTTGCCCGCCTTAGGCGGAGCACGCTACCATCACACCACGCTGGCCGTCTTGTATGTATTATGTGTTCCAAATATGAGCCAAATCAACCACAAATACGATTTTTGTGAATATCTGGATCCTTGCGCCACCTAGCGGCGATTTTTTTCTTATTATTGCATTGTGATCGGGTTCGGAACTATATTCCAAGTTTCAGCTTATCTGGAAGTTACTTAAATTTTAATTACAAAATTCGTGCCAGCCAACCGTTTAAAAATCAAATTCTGTGTGTGTGTGTTCACTATGGAAACGTATTCCCCACACTTCAATCAGCACCAAATTTTGGCCATAGGTTCCTTCGATCAACACGAAGATTTTAGGCTAAAAATAATTTCGATATTTAAAAGGGGCGTGGCACCTCCCATACAAATGGAATCTTTGGTACTGCATAACTCTGAAGGTATACATGCCAGAACATTGAAATTCAGTAAGGAGTTATATGAAGTCAATCCCCAACACCACCAAAAAAATGTGGAATTTGGAGAGAGGGGGCGTGGCACCTCCCATACAAATGGAGTATATCATACTGCGTATCTCTGGATGTAGTAATGGTAGGATAATGAAAATTGGGAAGGAGCTATATGACGTAAAGTCCTAACACCTCCAGTAAAATGTGGAATTGGGAAAAAAGGGGCGTGGCATCTTCCCTACAAATGGGATTTTTCAGAACTGTGGGTGCTGTACAAACCCAGATTATTTTAACACCTAAAGTTTGACTGTATTGTTGAGTTTGGCTGTTATTCCTTTTGGACGCTTAGTAATCTGCCTCCGTTAAGAAAATTTGTTAGCTTCAGTCTATCTACATCTTCTATAAAAATCTAATTCTGTGTGTGTGTTCACTATAGAAACGTATTTCCCACACTTCAATCATCACCAAATTTTGGCTATAGGTTCCTTCGATCAAGACGAAGGTTTTTCATATTTCACAATTAAGAATTTTGAATAAAATTTTTTTTCTGCTGTGTGAACGAGCAACCTTAGCTCCCAAAAATGATCATGTTAACAAAATCAATGATCGCATCCAAAAACAAATTCCTAAATATAAATCGATCGACACAGTTACAGATGAAGATGAAATTGTGAATTATTCAATTGAATTTCTAAACTCTTTAGAACCACCTGGAACGCCTGCGCATATATTAGCTTTGAAAATTGGCTCACCAATCTTGCTTCTTCGGAATTTAGATCCACCAAAATTGTGCAATGGAACCAGACTTTGCGTTAAGAAATTAATGCTGAATGTAATCGAAGCAACAATCATCAGCGATAAGAGCAAAGGTGAAGATGTGCTCATACCACGGATCCCAATGATTCCTGCAGATTTGCCATTCAATTTTAAGCCTTTACAGTTTCCTGTACGCCTTGCTTTAACAATTACAATCAGCAAAGCACAATCGCTTACTTGTGCAGGATTAAATTTAGAGAGTCCATGCTTTTCCCATGGCCAGCTACATGTTGCTTGCTCTAGAATTGGAACGCCAAAAAATTTTTTTATCTTTGCAACGAACGAAAAAACCAAAAATATTGTGTACCCACTTGCATTACAATAAGACACAATAACTAAATGTTTTAAACGAAAATTTCACCAAATATGCGTACATAATTCAATTCAAGTTACAGAAAAATAAACTAAATTATCAACAAACAAAACAGAAAAAATAACGCAACATTCATTCGATCTTGGACGTTACAACGTACGCCGGGAAAAGCTAGTATGTTATAAAAGGGAGTTACGTACAAATAATACAAATATAAAGTTCTTCAGTTGTAGAAGACGACGTTAATGCTCTAACTTTGATTTGCTTGGCCCTACTTCCACTTTCACTAAAACTTTTCCTAGGTCTTCCACGTTTTGACGGATCGGGCTGAAATTCCTTACTTTCCACGTAAAACGATATAGTAGGCAATAACCAATTCTTATTATTTTTAAGAAAATGGGTTACATTTTTCTTTCTATTTTTCCACCGAATTTCCACATTTTTAATAAACTTTTCCAGCAAATCGTAACGATTATGTCCAATAATATTATGTTTTTCAAAAACATAGTGTTGTAGGCCACTCATAAAAAGCTCTATGCGGTAATTGCGTGAGGGTAACCTGCAAAAAAATACGTGAAATGTTTAGGCTATCGCTGTAGGACTTTATTTATATTGACACGTGTAGCTAAATAGTTCAGCTATTTTTCTTTTCATCATTTTTCATACATGCAAACACCTGTAATTTTTTAAAAGATTGCAAATGTTCGCAATTTAATTTTAGAATTTGATTGTTTATAAGCTATGTTAAAAAAATTAGAAATTTGTTCCTTGTAATAGAAAACTATATAGCTTACCTTCAGATACTTGTTCCATGACATAGACTAAAAAAATACACGGTCATTTAAGAAATATATTGTAACGAATTTAAGTAAATTCCACTTATTTGAAACCTCCTGCTAACGTTCGAATCGCTAAACTGTTGAATAAATCACTTCAATATTTAGTATTGCAAACTGGTCTTTATTTAGATTACTTTGGGAGTAGTACTTCACAATTATACTTAACAACCAATAGCATGTTTAAATCAAACTGATTAGTTATTACTCAGCTTGCGCTGCTTTTATACTCTCGGTTTCCTCGTGCATCCATTTCTCCTAAGGTCTAGTAATTTCGCGAACACTTGTACCTCATGCTTGGTAATTGAGCTATATGCGTTTGTAACGTGAGTAACTACTTCAGCTGATGACTACATGTGCGTGTGTGAGATGAGATATATCACTTCTCGTTGCCTTCCATGTATGTTGGTGTGTAAATGATGATTGAAGTGTTCATGTATACAAGTGTGGTTTTTGTTGTTGCGTGGTTATTTACTAACAGCCTAGTGATGTCAACATTCGCCACAATATATGATATTACGAAAAATTGCATAAGACATCTAAACGATACGCGCGCTGACTTTGCTGATATATACTTTTCGAGCACGTCTGTTAGTAGCACAAAAACAGCTTTTATATAAAATATTTTCTGTTTTATAATGTGTCCCGTTTTGATTATTAGTAACACAAATAAAAATTAAATACAGGACTAATAAATTTTTGAATAAATTCGAGCTAGATATGCTCCCTAGAGCACTGTGCGACATGTTCTGAACTTGGTTCAACATAAATGCTACATCCAAAAATCGAACGCTTCCTTTCCTGTGCAAAAACCTCTATCAAAAAAGATCTATCTGACTTTTCAGCTAAATGTGACTGAGTTTAAAACAAAAGCTAGTGGAGTATTCCAGAGTGACGGTTGGGACCTTTTTAGTTTATTCTGACACATAGTTTAAGTTAAGTTTTTCTCTTTTACTAATAATTTAAGAAGTTTTGAGATACATCCGTCACTTAAAGGCGATTATTGATTTGATACGAGGCTAATAAAATATAAAACTTAGATGTGTAATTTAAATGTCGAGATTACCAATTTCTATAAGTGATGGGCGGGACTACGAAATCATACTTTTCAGAGTTTCAGAAATACTGTAAAAATGTTTTTAAAAAAAATTTAAAATTTATAAAAGCGAAAACATTGAAACTTTTTAAATTTGGCGTGGCACCGTCTTCTATTTTACAAAGGAATATCCGTCCTTTCGGGAACAAAGCTCGAAGAAAAATTTACCTAACGTGAGAAAATGCGAATTGAGCCCAAGGAATTTGTTGGGCTGATAGATAAAAACATTGCCAGTATAGGAATTTCTCTAGACTGCTATCGAGATGCTTTTTTTACTCTTCTTGTAAACCTTTGTATCATCATTAATTGGCGCTTAACTCCCTAAGCGATTTTGACCGTTCCGTAACAAGTCACACTAGCTATCCCTGTTTCGCGATAATTGACGCCAATTCAGAAAACCAAGTGAGGTCAAGTCTTCCTTCACCTGGCCTTACCAACTCAGTAGTCGTCTCCAACTTTCCATGCTTCCAAACTGCGGTGTCGACTGAAATACTTTCTTCACCGAAGTGATTTCGTCCATTCGCATAACACGACCTTTGGGGTTTTATTCGCTGCACTATATTCATATCTGCGTAAAGCTCATATAGCTCATCATTATGCCTACTTCGAAACTAACTGTCACCATCATGGACAGTACCATAAATCTTTCGGAGAACTCTTCTCTCGAAAGCCCAAAAGAGCCATCGCCATCTTCTCTTTACGCCGTCCATGATAACGAGCCATATATTAGAACAGGTATAATGATCGACTTGTAGATCGCTGGAAATCTATCATTTCAGCAGTGCTAGTCAGGTCTAAGATTGCTCTCGGTGAGCAGATATGAAAACAGAGTGCAGTAATCGCCAGCACAAAAAGCAGAAATCATGGTAAGATACTAAAACTGCCAAAATGCATTGAATCCAAAGCTTCAAATGAAATAATAAAATGTGGAACACTTAACAGTGTTGATTTATTCTCGCTTATAATATTCAATTGATTATACACTCAGAAAGCTTCATCAGATCATGGTAAATGGGATTAATTTATCGACAAAGAAATGTTTACTTCTGTTCCGGTATTATTAATCTAAGTTACAAACAAAAAATGGATTAGATTTAGTCTTGTTAAATTCTAATTAATCATTACCATGTAACCTTGCTATAATAGACCGTTGCATTATACATGAGAGAGGCACATGCCTAAACCAGGGATGATAAATGGATTTTTTCATTTTGTGCCAAACGAGGAAAAAATGTACCAAATCATCCAAAAATGTAACAAAAGTCTTCGGATGTGAATTTGAACCAAACTAGAGCTATATTGTGCTTCTTTATCAAAAACTGTTTTTAGTCAAGAAACTTTCTAACACAAATTAAAGGTAGTATAAGAGGGAAATATGATTTATGAAGAAATACTTTTCCAGTAAAAATAATAAAAGAAATTTATCGATTGAAGCGTACAATTATGTACATATAGAAATACATTTCTTTATTGAGTACCAGTTAGGAACACAAAATTAATACTAAAAAAAAAAAACAACTGCATTCAATGCAAAAACATTTCATAAAAACATTTTAGGTACAAAAGTTCTTTAAATACCTCAGTTGCCAAAAGCTTTTTTTCGTATCTATATTATGACAACTACTTTTAGTTGATTTCATCAAGTCTTTAGTTTTTATTAGATTCGAAACTGTGTTTATATGAAGTCTATTTCTACATTTAGTTTTAATTAAATTTTGTATAGAAAATATCCTTTCTACGTTTGTGGATGAATGTGGAATCGACAATATGCCTTGAACTATTCTATAAATATTGGAAAACATTTGCGCATTTAATTTATTTTTAACTGATCTTAATTGTTCCCAAAAGCCGCATATGTGACCCGGTCTGTGAAAAGGTGGCTTATGACTCAAAAAAGAAATTACGAGAAACAGCTGCTATTTTTGCGAGAAAAAGCTGTAAACAGCTGTTTTTTTTTAGTCATAAGCCACCTTTTCATAGACCGGGTCACATATATTTAAATTCTTGAATTTTTAAGGCTCTCATACTCTACTAAACCTCTAAATTCAGAATTAATTTTCTGTATTTTATCAAATTCAGATTTCGGAAACAAGTCCATAACTAAAGGCACAATACTATTTGTTTCACCCCTTAAAATACTTTCTGGTTAAAGCTTTGCAGCCCACAACAAAGTTTTATCATTCAAATTTACTTTCTTTAATAAAATACTTCAAAATTGTATATAAAATTGTTAAATAAGATTTTTTTAAAAACTTTTTAAGAAGTAACTGTATGCGAATATCTTCAGATTGCATTTCTATATTCACATTATTTATTTCATTTAAAATATAAGAAAGAAATGTTAAATATACTTTATAAATAGAACTTTGAAAAAGTTCATATAAGATTAATATTTTGATTACTGCTTTTATTTTCAAATACGTAAAGATTAAAATAATACTTGAGGCCATCCCATTGCTCAAGAATTCTATCTATGACTGCTTGTCTAGAAAGCCACCTTGTGGGGGCATACTTTAGAATAACATGCATTTCTGTACCGAAATGTTCTTGAAAGCTCTGAAAGTCTACCCTCCTAAGGGGGCTGTTACAAAAATGATAGCTTACGTCTTTTAAAAATTTATCTATTTTGTTGGGAAATACATCACAAGCGGCCATTGGAGCTAAATTTAAAATGTGACAAACACATCCATTAACATGCAGATGGAACAACTTGCTTCAGCCTTGCTTGCATTCCGCTTTTTGCTCCCATCATAACCGAGCAACTGTCGGCAGTGAAACCAATAATTTTTTGAAGTGGTATTGAATGGTCTTTCAAAGATTTAATAATGACGTTAAAAATACCCTCCGTGCTACTATCGGTCAAAGGTATCAAATCTAAAAATCTGTCAATGCACTTTTTATCAAAAATTCGAATCGAAACTGCAAAATTTTTTGATATACATATATCAGTCGTTTCATCTATTATTAGAGAGTAAAATTCTTCTGACAAAATGCAATTATGGATTTTAAATTTTCTGGCCCTGTTATTTGAGTTATTATTTTCTGTGCTTTAATTCTGTTGATGCAAAATTTGTTCACAATTTTAGAATCAGTTATGCAATTTTCCATAAGCATATTTAAATGATCCATAATTGCAAATGGCAAATTGTACTCGGCAACAAAACAACTTAACTATATATTTTCTTCGAAAAGTTTAAAAATTGTTTGTACATTCAGAGCTGCTTTGCAAATGACTTGAAGTGTAGTGCTGTATTTTACAAAAATGTGCAAAATATGTCAATGTAGTACCAACGTACTTCCGGGAAGCGAAATGTACCAAAAAATGTACAAATGTACCATGATTATCATCACTGGCATAAACCAGTAAAACATCGCAAATAGCTCACGATAATATATACATCAGAGAACAGCAAAAATCGAACACAACAACGTTCGATTACATTCGGCAACATAATCGTGTTCAATGATCCAACTTGCTTAAACCAACATAATCGACATTGATTTAAAATCAACCAACTTATTGCATGCGTGAATATAATCAATTCAGGCGTTCGCTCGTTTGCCTCAACAGCGAATACACTCATCGGAATGAAATGGCAACTATGAAAACTCTATGCGTCTGAATATTTGCATGATTCTTCTGCCCTTACGTCACGGCGATAAGCTACATATAAACATACATATAAACATTGCTTACGATTCTGTTTGTTTGCCGAACTAAACGATACTAATTCTCGTGCTTTGATTTTATTCTCCGCTTGCCTTCGTTTGATCAACACAATCGTACGCAAAACCTGTTCGGTCATTCGATCGCAATCATGCTAACGGAGTCTAGTAAAGACCACAGTGTTGTCACTTCTAAAATCTATTTAGTGGTAGATTTTCAAAAAAAAAAGGGTGGTAGATCTCCTAAAAATAGTGGTAGAATTTTCAAAAACATTAAAACCAATTTTTTACAAATTATTATTATTCAACGATTAAAACGAACATAACAACTTTAAGTGCACTAACAACATACATATAAACATCTGTATGAAGAGTATGTGTATACTGTATAGGCTTTAGACCTTATAAAATAAAGAAATATAATTAAATAATAGTGGGACTCTCACCTAGTTTTTAAATCTTAGTAGTTAGTAGTCGGTAGTTTTTAGGCGTTTTTTAATAAACTACTTGAATTAGTATCAAAGAACTCGTCTTAAAAGTTTGATAATTTTTTTACTACAAAGCCTTAACAGCTGAAATTGATAATCAAATGCGAACTACCGACCAAGAACTTTAACAAACCATGTGTGGATACGACTTAAGTTAATTTACAGTCTCCAAATATTCCATTTTTCATAACACATAGTTCAAACATATAATAATACTACTAAGAAACCTTAAAATAACAAATTACTTCAACCAGTAGCCCGAATCTAATGAAATAGACTTGTGCTTTAAAACAATTTATTTTTTAAATCTTACAACTTACATCCGTGACATCGAAGGCATCCATCGGATACTGCAATCGACGGCTGAGTGGAATATCGCTCGTATCTCGGCTGCCAGTTCGAGAACGCCTTATCTGAGAATGTTTTTCAAAAACACCATATTTTAGTTTTTCTTTTGAAAACGACCTATCTCAGAACTCGATTGAAGAAGGCCCAAAATGTTTTTCATAAACGTCCCAGCTTATGTTACAAATTTATTAAATGTAAGCTGGGATAGAGCGTTTTTGAAACAAGTTCTGAAATAGGGCGTTATTCCAAAGTTTTCTGGGATAGGGCGTTTTCGAAACGGCGGCAGAGATAGGCGATATTCCACTCAGCAGTCGAAAAATCAGATTATTACAAAGTTTTTGGCACGAATTTCCCATCAATAACGTTAAATTCTACATAAAATTGTATAAGTTCTTTCGAAGGTACGTAAATGTTATAAAAATCACACGTTTCTTTAGGGAAAATTTGAAAAACTTATACAGAGTGTGCTTTACGTTTAATTTTCAACATACCTAAAAACCATTATTTTAGGTAATTGTGAGCAACTTAAAGAACATAGTCAAATGCAGGCAAATAAAAAAGTGGTAGATTTTTAAAAAAAGTGGTAGGAGTGGTAGATCCGGATTTTAGCCTAAATAGTGGTAGATCTACCACTATAGTGGTAGAGTGACAACGCTGAAAGACCAATGAACTGCAAAAATCGAACACAACAACCTTCGATTACATTCGGCAACATGATCGTGTTCAATGATCCAACTTCATTTCGGGTTGCTACTTTAGTCAGTTCAGTTATATTAAGGTGAAGTAAGTTACCAATTGCCAAAACTTAAAATCTCTATTAAATATTTGTTCAAGTAGCAGTATCATAACGAAAACACGTCGAGGTTGCAGTCCCTAAACGTGTTTCAAACAACTTTTGTATGCTCACTTCCTAAAGAGTTTTGTCACTTCCACATTCATTACAAATTACTATCGGAAAACGTTTTTCAGTTGAAATTCGAGCAAATAAAAGGAGGCAAACATTTTCCGTCCCCTTGAAATACTATCAGCCTAATTCTAAACAAAAATTCCTTGCGAATTTTTCCCCTTATTTCCTCTTATTCTGAACAATGTTCGAAAAAGGGAAAACCGGTTAATGGAGAAAAGTAGGTATTATGAACGTGATTGAAAGGGAGATTTCTCTGTAATTTTTAAGGAGTTTTTGCACTTGTTAATTTAAAGGGAATACATCAAAATAGTTTAAGTTTACTTTTTCATATACGAAAAAACACTAATTTGTACAAATTTGCGCTAAAATACCTAACTAACTCTTTGTTACAGTCCAAAAGTATATAAATAAGCCACGACAGAGAGTTCTGAGCAAATTTGATGCAGTCATCCACAAATTGAGCAAAGATTTTTTAAGAAGGCTTTAATCGATTTTGGCGTATACGAAAGAGGAGTTCAACTCGTCTTGGCCGCCAGAATATAGTTTTTTGAATGGAAGCAGGCAACTCCAGCGGATTTGCGTTATCGCGCAGTCTTCTTCTTATGCTCCTCTTTTGGTGTTGCTATGACACCGATTCGTTACTAATTTCAGTCAATACCATATGAAATGCAATACTGTGCTTTGTTTATATTTTATTTCTCAATTTTAAACAAATTCGCAACAATGGCTAAACTTTCAATTTGTTAAACAAAAATGGAAATTCGCAATAAAATTTCCATTGGTAAATCAGCTGACTTCGAAAGTTCGAAATTCCTATTCCCCAATTATTGTTCTACCTAGGAGAAAAGAATAAACTGAATTTTTCCGCGGGAATAAAAGAATCAGCGAGAACAAAATTCCGAGGGAATATTTAGAATTGATATGTATAACATCTGGTACTACGTTTTGAAAATATTGATATTTTATGTACAACCTAATGCCATACAGACATCCCTCATATTTCACCGCAAATTTATAATATCAAATCTTGCCTCTCAACACTGTTACATTCTATGGCTACCTGTAACCATACATACACACATAAGCAGCTGGAAAAAAATTTCAAAAAGTTCACTATAAATTTCAGTGTAATTTTTCATGACCCGAAATTAATGTGTGGACACTTTGTCCATTTATTCACACGTACATAAAGTTTTATTTGTAGAAGTTTTTCAATGAAACTCATCAAAAATTTGCTTTTAACTTTTTCTTATTTTTGCTTTTCTATTTTTTTCTTGTTCTAATTGATTTCGCACGATATATATATTAATTATTTAATACGAAGAACAGATTCACTACCTCCATTTGAAGTTATTTTCGAAATTTATTTACTCTATTACGGGTTAATGCATATCGGTGATTCAATGTCGTTTAGTTTTAGGACAAAAAGTTTCGTAAGCAATTTTCAGCAACATTTTTGGTTAGCTCGTACACTAATGTTTGGAATATTCCACGTTAATTTAGCCATTTATTTTGATGAATTGTATAAAATGCTGTATTCGTAAAAACATCTATTGACACTTAAAGTTCTTTGATCAGTGTATTGGTGAACTCAGTGGATTGGGTATGCTGAATTGTGGGCATCCGCTGAAGCTAATGCGAACAGATGTTTCCTTGATCTATCGATTCAATATCTTCTTGTTACTTGAAATGGCACCGGCAACTTTGTACGCTTCCTAAAAACTTGTTACCAGAGAACTTACTCGACCGTACTCGGCCGTATCCTGATGAATAGACTCCAAGATATACGTTTTTGATTTCTGTGCGGCGGTTTATTTTATTTTTTCTACACCTCCCAAATTAACGAAAGGTGTCGGGTCTGCTGTTTACTATGTCGATCCTTACTGCAGCGGAAATTATAGCCGTGATAAAAGCAGCAGATATTCTGTAAGAAGCGTGCTTAAGCTGCAGTCGCGACAGCATATATATTGATAGTCAGGCCGTGATTAAGGCAATAATTTCACACAGTACTTCAATAAAAAGTATACTGGAATGCAAATAAGCATTAGAGAGAATTCGCTTCGGCCGTACCACACATATATACTGGGTTACCGGTACTAAAATGGATAGAAGATAATGAAAAGACCGATGAGTTGCCAAAGGAGGATGCAGCACTCGCTGAATCGACGGTAGACTTGCCAATCCGTTTAGGAGAAATCAAAAGGAGAGAGGTGTTGTATATGATCCATCAAGCAGAAAAGGCGTGAAAAAGAAGGACGGGGCTGCAAAATTTTCTAAAATTATGTTAAAATCCTACAATATTAAGCTATCAAAGTGGCTCATATCTTTGAAGAGCGTAGACTTTAAACTCACGCTAGGCATAGTAACTGGACACTGCCTTCTGGCGTAGCATGCTTATAAGTTAAGTCTCGTCAGTAACAGCAGAATTAGGAAGTGTGAGCTGCAAGAAGAAACGGTTGAGCACGTTCTGTGTTCGTGTCCTGCGCTCGCCAGGCCAAGGCTCCAGCTATGAGGGACGTCAGAGTTGCCAGATCCTGAGGCAGCAACTAAGCTAGGTCCTTCAAAAACATCTAGTATTTTCCAAAAGGACGTAGTTATTCTATAACAAGTCTCGGCACCTGATAGGAGTTCTGCTATTGTTTACATATCAAACAATGTCATTCTTCGGCATCTACTTATGAGAGCAGAGAAAGAATAAATACCCTCCATAAGATAGGAAATTTCTAAAAATGTGAGTCGTAGCATGAGCTGATTAAGGTTCCGTTGGTCTTATATATGACTATCAATAGAAATTTAACGCGTCCAACGCTTTTATTTAATTGTCTGATAAACGACCTAGATTGATGAGGAGTGTGATGACTAGTATCTAGGACCTACCTAATTATTTTCTAGCTTTTAGTATTATTAATACTTCATGTAAGTATTGTTTTCAATATAACCGTTTAACTTAAACATTTTTTTTAATTATTTTATTTTCAAGTTTTTAGTCTTTATTTAATTGCCTATTATTTCTCATTCTATTAAGTTCATTTAGTGACTGATTTTTACAAGGACTCTTTCCTGACAATTTGTTACAATCTAAGTCCTCAATACATAATCCTTCCAAAGACTTTACTCGACTCTGCGCCACGTATGCTTGTCCCTCCTCCAACTCCAAAATATTTTGATGTCTCTTCTACCGGACTGTATGTAATATTTGTCCCAAATATGAGGCAAATCGGACATCATAGATCACTTTCTATTCATGTATGTATTATGTGTTCCAACTATGAACCAAATCGGACCACAAATACGAGTTTTTTGAATATCTCGATCTTTGCGTCACCTAGCGGCGATTTTTTTCGTAGGTCGCTTTCTATTTTTGTATGTATTATGTGTTCCAAATATAAGTCAAATCGGACCACAAATACGATTTTTGTGAATATCTCGATCCTTGCGCCACCTAGCGGAGATTTTTTTCTTATTATTGCATTGTAATCGGGTTCTGAACTATATTCCAAGTTTCAAGCTTGTAGCTTATCGGGGAGTTACTTAAATTTCAATTACAAAATCGTTCACAACGTTTAAATAGAAAAACATCGTGTTAGAGGAAGAAACAGCTTATACGGAAAAGCGCCCATTATGTAAGAAATTTAGTTTTTGAATAACTTTTTAGTAAATAAAACAAGTAAGGGTGTCTAAGTTCGGGTGTAACCGAACATTATATACTCAGCGTGAGCTTCAATTTATTTTAGATAAATTACTTTTCTACATAAAACGTGGCACCGCGCGTTTAAAAGAAAAATATCTCCCCATTTCCTCTTACAGTAAAACTTGATAAGTGAAATATCATTGATTCAAAACTATTTTGCTAAATTATAGCTTATTGTTCTAGTCTACGACCCTTTAAAATTTGTTTTATATCTAAGTTGCCGTGGTCTTTAACCGATCCCGTCTATTTTTACTAGAAATATTTCTGCTGTAAGGAAAATATGTGTACACAATTTCATTACGATATGTTAATTTTTCCTCGAGTTATGGCTCCCGAAACATAGAAAATTGCTTAGTCATAAATGGGGTGGTGCCACGCCCATTTTTTAAAATGTGAAGTTTTTCCTATTTATTGTTACAAATCTACATGGGAAATGAAATACCATTGATATAAAACTCTTTTTTGCAAAGATATAACTTATTTTATTCGTCCACAACCTTTTTAAAAATCTTTTAAATAAAAGTGGGCGTGGTCCTTAACCGATTTCGTTAATTTTTCTTCAAACCATTCCTTATAGTAAAGGCAACCTCTCCGCCGAATTTTGTTACGACTGGTTTAACGATTTTTGATTTATGATTATATGATTTATGATATTTGTAAAATTGATTTTATCATAAGTGGGCGGTGCCATGCCCATTTTAAAAACAAATTTTCAAATTTTTATCAAGAGACACGTCAAATTTCAACATTCTAGGTGTATTATTTACTAAATAATCAGGTTTTTTGTGTTTTCCAAATTTGTATATATATAAAAAGTGGGCGTGGTTATCACCCGATTTCGTTCATTTTCAATACCAATATATTCTTGGTCCTGATAAGCCCGTGGTGAAGATGTCTCAATATTTACTCAATTTATCGTGTTAACGGACATACGGACGGACATGGCTCAATCAATTTTTTTTTTCAATACTGTTGATTTTGATATATAGAAGTCTATATCTATCTCGATTTCTTTATTCCTGTACAACCAACCGTTTTCCAATCAAAGTTAATATACTCTGTGTGCAAAGCACGCTGAGTATAAAAATTATAATTTTGAGTAATTGAATTGAGATATCTATCGAATATCTAACTTAGGGCAACTATAAGCTCTCATGCCGTATATTCTTCTTAAGGGATCCAAGGTTTGTTTACAATTGATCTCTACATCAAAAAGCCCAAAAAAAGTCAATCTTGGTTAAGTTTGATTATGTGCTGACTACTTTTGCGTCACCTTGTAATTTTTTTGATAAAATTTCATTAGGCTAAAAAAATTTCATAACACAAGAATAATTTGAGTTTCATTTCATTTATTTGAGTCTATGGTTACATCGACCTTACAGACTAGATGCCAATATTGACTTAGTACAGTAAAGACTAACTAACTTAAAATTGGGGAACTTAGTATCAGAGATGTTTTTACGTTAAGACGGTTTTACGTGAAATTAAGTTAAAAATCAAACGCTAGCTTTTATATGTTGTTTACTGTTGATCTTAGCAGAAACACGCTACTCAATATGTCACGGCCCAACACTTACATTAGTGTGCGTATTCAAACATACCCAGCAAACATTTTTAAACATATATAAGGCTTATTTCATATCACCAAAAGGCTTATCTCATCAGGCCTTAATTCTATAAAAAATATTAGTTGTATAGCAAATCCCTTTGAAGCTCCTTATTTTTCTGTACTTATGCCTTCACGTATAAGGTTTATCTGCAAGATAACGTTATGCATAACTCTTATAATGAGTAAATAAATGTAAGGCACAATAACCTCCGAAGAGATTTTAGGCCGAGCTTCTCTTCCAATTTGCATCGTGCTCCCTTTAGTTTTTCCTACAAATTGGTGGGACGGGATCTACGTGTATTATGCCGCCTCCGAACGGCCTCTGCAAGTCAGATGAGTTTTCACTGAGATGGTTTTCATGGCAGAAAAACGCTCGGAGTGTTTGTCAAATCACTGCCGAAAGGCGACGGCACTTAGGAAAACTTTCTTCTAAAAATTTTGGTGTTGCTTTGCCCGGGCCGTGAACCCAGGATCTTCGGTGTGGTAGGCGGAGTATGCTACTACCACCCCACGACAGTACAAAAAAGCTTGAAATCAGCAGTGAATTTTGGTAGGTTAAAAATAAGGTAACATTTTTGACCATGCAATACCAAAAAACCTAGAAGCATTATAAGTATCCAAATGATTACTCAAAAGCCAATACAATCTAGCGGTTTAAAATACATTTCCCCTTCCCACTCTCGTAAAGCAAAACATTTTAATGGTAATGGCAAAATAATTAATTTTAGTAATTTCATCAAATCATGTCATAGATTTTCATGAAGCTGGCTGTAACCGTAAGGGCATCTTCTGGAGGTTATGTATTTAAAATCTTGTTTATACTAACCTTAATTGATAACAATATTTATTGAGAAAATGAAGTCAATTTTTATAAGCTTTTATTTACTTTCACTTTTGTTGTCTGTAATGGAAACTTGCAAGTTAAATTTGATACACTTCCCGGTGTCCGATTGAGCTGAAATTTTGCACACATGTATAACTCCGATGACAATGCAATATTACTTTGTTAGAATTCGATAAATTAATCGATAACACAGTTATCGGTAAAGATTTGTATTTACTTTGGCATAACAGCCTAAGTCCCATACAAACACGCCGGTACCTATCCGTGGATTGTGATATTTGGACGTGGTGAATCACGTGTCACGCGTGGTGAATCTCATCGCTTGCGAAAAGCCCTCCTCGCGTTACATTGCGATAGCAAGAAAAGGAGATCCTAAATGTTCTTAATTATACCATCAAAATTTAACACGTTTTTTATTAGAACAATTAGGACTGTGATATAAACTGTAAGATTTAAAAATTTAGGTGTAAAGTTTTAATGTTAAAAATATATAATTATGTACAATATAGAATTTTTTTGTCGCAGACGAAAAAGCCTAATTATCGTTTAAGCTTACAATGAACTTATAAAGTGTTATATTTCTTTAGAGTCAATTTATTGTTTACTTTTTAGTTAATTTTATTAACCAAAATAATAAAAGCTTATTTTTAAAAAAGTTTTTTTTTCTTTAATTTTATTTGTAGTATTTCTCTAACAAACAGACATTTGTGCTACCGTTGCAGCTGCTGTTGTGGCTCACAGAGTATATTAAGTTTGATTGGATAACGGTTGGTTGTACATATATAAAGGAATCGAGATAGATATAGACTTCCATATATCAAAATAATCAGGATCGAAAAAAAATTTGATTGAGCCATGTCCGTCCGTCCGTCCGCCCGTTAACACGATAACTTGAGTAAATTTTGAGGTATCTTGATGACATTTGGTATATAGGTTCCTGAGCACTCATCTCAGATCGCTATTTAAAATGAACGATATCGGACTATAACCACGCCCACTTTTTCGATATCGAAAATTTCGAAAAACCGAAAAAGTGCGATAATTCAGTACAAAAGACAGATAAAGCGACGAAACTTGGTAGATGAGTTGAACTTATGACGCAGAATAGAAAATTAGTAAAATTTTGGACAATGGGCGTGGCACCGCCCACTTTTAAAAGAAGGTAATTTAAAACTTTTGCAAGCTGTAATTTGGCAGTCGTTGAAGATATCATAATGAAATTTGGCAGGAATGTTACTCCTATTACTATATGTACGCTTAATAAAAGTTAGCAAAACCGGAGAAGGACCACGCCCACTTTAAAAAAAAAAATTTTTTTTAAAGTAAAATTTTAACAAAAAATTTAATATCTTTACAGTATATAAGTAAATTATGTCAACATTCAACTCCAGTAATGATGTGGTGCAACAAAATACAAAAATAAAAGAAAATTTCAAAATGGGCGTGGCTCCGCCCTTTTTCATTTAATTTGTCTAGGATACTTTTAACGCCATAAGTCGAACAAAAATTAACCAATCCTTTTGAAATTTGGTAGGGGCATAGATTTTATGACGTTAACTGTTTTCCGTGAAAATGGGGGGAATCGGTTGATGCCACGCCCAGTTTTTATACACAGTCGTCCGTCTGTCCTTCCGCATGGCCGTTAACACGATAACTTGAGCAAAAATCGACATATCTTTAATGAACTTAGTTCACGTGCTTACTTGAACTCACTTTATCTTGGTATGAAAAATGAACGAAATCTGACTATGACCACGCCCACTGTTTCGATATCGAAAATTACGAAAAATGAAAAAAATGCCATAATTCTATACCAAATACGAAAAAAGGGATGAAACATGGTAAGGTAATTGGATTGTTTTATTGACGCGAAATATAACTTTAGAAAAAACTTTATAAAATGGTTGTGACACCTACCATATTAAGTAGAATAAAATGAAAAAGTTCTGCAGGGCGAAATAAAAAACCCTTAAAATCTTGGCAGGTATTACATATATAAATAAATTAGCGGTATCCAACAGATAATGTTCTGGGTCACCCTGGTCCACATTTTGGTCGTTATCTGGAAAACGCCTTCACATATACAACTACCACCACTCCCTTTTAAAACTCTCATTTATACCTTTAATTTGAAACCCATATCGTACAAACTCATTCCAGAGTCACCCCAGGTCCACCTTTATGGCGATATCTCGAAAAGGCGTCCACCTATAGAACTAAGCCCCACACCCTTTTAAAATACTCATTAACACCTTTCATTTGATACCCATATCGTACAAACATATTCTAAAGTCACCCCTGGTCCACCTTTATTGCGATACCTCGAAAAGGCGTCCACCTATAGAACTAAGGCCCACTCCCTTTTAAAATACTCATTAACTCCTTTCGTTTGATACCCATATTGCACAAACGAATTCTAGAGTCACCCCTGGCCCACCTTTATGGCGATATCTCGAAACGGCGTCCACCTATGGAACTAAGGATTACTCCCTTTTTAAAAACTCATTAGCACCTTTCTTTTGATACCCATATTGTACAAACAAATTCTAGGGTCACCCCTGGTCCACCTTTATGGCGATATCTTGAAAATGCGACCACCTATACAACAACCACCACTCGCTATTAAAACCCTCATTAATACCTTTAATTTGATACCCATATCGTACAAATACATTCTAGAGTCACCCCTGGTCCACCTTTGTGGCGATATTTCGAAACGGCGTCCACCTATAGAACTAAGGCCCACTCGCTTTTAAAATACTCATTAACACCTTTCATTTGATGCCCATATTGTACAAACAAATTCTAGGGTCACCCCTGGTCCACCTTTATGGCGATATCTCGAAACGGCGTCCACCTATGGAACTAAGGATTACTCCCTTTTAAAATACTCATTAACACCTTTCTTTTGATACCCATATCGTACAAACGCATTCTAGAGTCAACCCTGATCCACCTTTATGGCTATATCCCTAAATGGCGTCCACCTATAGAACTATGGCCCACTCCCTCATAAAATACTCTTTAATGCCTTTCATTTGATACGCATGTCATACAAACACATTCCAGGGTTTCCCTCGGTTCATTTTCCTACATGGTTATTTTCCCTTATGTTGTCACCATAGCTCTCAACTGAGTATGTAATGTTCGGTTACACCCGAACTTAACCTTCCTTACTTGTTTTATTTTATGCGTTTAAAAGATAAATTTGCTGATAAAAAAGTTCTATCCAGGGGAGTAATAAATACAAGCATCTTTTGCTTGCGATGTTATGCAAAGTTTTGTGACATGGCAACACAGATTCCCTGGTGATATTAATCACTCTGCTATAGCAAGAAAGATGGAAACAAATTTTTTTCCTTCCAGCAGTTTGATGTTATTGCAGAAGTTGCACCTCGTTATTCTTAAATTTAATGTGCTACTGATATAAACTTATATTTGTGTTGAATAAATGTAAATTTGAACGCTATTAAAGCAAATAAGACAGTCTAAATTTTATTATGTACCCAGCTGTGTGCTCTCACATATATATTAAAGAAAAATTTAACAAGTAAGAAAGTCTAAGTTCGTGTGAAACCGAGCATTGCATACCCAGCTGTATACTTAAAAGGCTGTTGTTGTTTGCTTTGTGTGATAAATAGTGTTATAAGGTTGGGCAATAATACACATATGGTGAACTCATTTTCGTTAAAAAGTAGCAAAAAAGATACAGAGGCTATAACTAATGAACTTGAGCGGGTAAAAATGCAGTTTTCCTTCAGATATGAAGATTTCCCTACACAAACTCTTATTTTAAAATAAAGATATAACAGAACAATAAACATAAAAACACAAGTACCATTGTACCGTTGTACTAAAACGCGTTATTGCCCGTTAAGGGTTGTTTTTTTTTTTACCTAGCTATGCAATACAGGCAGGTTCTGTAATTCACTTTCGAGTGAATATCAAGCAAAATCATTTTGAATTCGACTAAAGGTGTTCTGTGTTTCACTTCCACTGTTTTATTTTCACATTTTTTTCAAAATGAACGCCCTGTGATTTGGCATGTTCTAGAAAACGAATTCACAAGATAACATTCGGTTAGCATTCGCTTCAATTTGAATTGGTGAATTTGGCAAGAGAAAACATGTAAGTTAACTAAATCGCAATAAACACACGCCAATTTAATAAATTAACGTTGAATACTTTAGGGCTAAGCATAAAAATATACGCCAAGAAACAGTTTTACTGCAATTTATGGAGAAGCACCCACATATTGCAAAGGGTTTCATTAAAGGTGACAAGTTGAAAGTGGATGCACTATGGGCGGAGGTGGTAGTGGAATTGAACGAGCATGGCCCACCTCATAAGGATATTTCTGGCTGGAAAAAGGTGCAAAATTAAATTTTTTCTGTATAATTTGTGTATTTTCTTATACTTATTTAAATTTGTACAATTGGCAGGTTTGGATAGATTGGAAAGCCTTTATAAAAAGGAAACTCGTTCATAACAGCAAAGAAGCTAGGGCAACTGGAGGTGGACCATACAACAAATATGTACTAACCCCAACAGAAGATGCAATTGCCCGTTTATGTAACTTGATTACTTCTGTGAAAGGTGTTCCAAACACAAAAGACTACGGGGCTGCAGAAAGCGAGACACCTTCAGATTCATCAAGTGATGATGACCAGCCATCTACAAGTAGAGCATTATCTAACATATGAAAAACATTGTAAATGGTTTAAAAGGATGTATTGAGGCAACTGTGTATGTGAGCGGAGCAGTTGAAACTCTCTGTGAAGCAGTAAAGGCAACGACGACTGCTATACGTGAAGGCAATTCCGAAAGAAAGAGACACCATCTTGAAATGGAAAGACAGCGGCAAACGGAAAATGAGCTAAAACAAAAGGAAAATGAACTGACTGAACTTAAAATACATTTAAAATATAACAAAAGCGGAAACAATAATTAGATTCTTAGTTTGTAATTTATGTAATGAAGTATCAAATTTTAATTTATTAACTGACACCTGAAATGTGATTAATTTTGTGTACCTGAAATGTGATTTTAATATAATAATTAAAGTATTTGCTTTGTGTTTTCTACTTTCACGAATTTCTATGAAGGTGACTGGCTATGTTTTCTCTAATTAATGCAGCTCCTCATAAAGTATAGAATCGTTAAATATTTCTTCGGCAAGAGCATCTTCCTGATTTTCTATGTCAACATCTACGATTTCCTGGACTTTGTAGTGTATACAAATGTTGTGTAAAGCACAACAAACATTAATTATTTGTACAACCTTTTCCGGTTGGTATTGAAGAGTACGAGCTAAACATCTAAATCGGCTTTTTAACACCCCTATAGTTCTTTCAACTATATTGCGTCCTGAACAATGTTTTTGGTTAAACGTATGCTCTGCTGTGTTAGCTTGTGGATTTCTGAACGGTGTTAGCAGAAATGGCTGAAGTGGATATCCGGCATCACCCAAAAGCCAAGAACCACGTTCTCCATTCTCATAACGGCGTTGGAAGGAGTCATTTGCTTTACTTACACTCCATATCAAAGCATCGTGACTTGACCCAGGGTGACGACCATCAGCACTTCTAATAACCATATTGTAACCACATATCTGTAATAATTTACTTATTTAAATTATTTTATATTTTTTGATTTTATATTTGTATACTCACAATCATTGCATTCATGCTAAAATAACCCTTACGGTTATAAAATATGCTGTGATATTTATTGGGTTTAGTTATTTGTATGTGCGTCCCGTCTATGCAGCCAATTACTCCAGGAATCCCAAAGTGTTGCTGAAAATGTTGCTTCGATTGAATCAGTTCGCTTTCTGTCATTCGCAACTTAATCTACCGGGGACACAAGTATTTTTCCAAAATACGCAGCACTTCTTTTAACACCTTTGATACCGCGCTTCGCCCCATAGCGATGTACCTATCCTTACCCACAGCTTTTTGGAAGCCACCTTCGGCTAAAAATCGCAATGTTGCAGCCATTTGCAGTGTCGTTGGAAGCGAAGTGTGCTTTATATGTGGCGCAGCAATATTTAAGAGCATAATGAATGCTTCTTTGCTAACACGATAGCTGGACACGAAACTATTATGAGAATTACTATGTAAAAAGCAGAATACACCGCATGCCCTACAAACTTACGCAGATTCCGGCACATCTAATGGATTTGAGTGGTCACGGAGTATCTTTCTATGAAGAGCTTCTTCTCCATTTCACTCATTTTCCAAAATAATAAACGAAAGCGTTGTTATAGCACTCATTTTTTATTTTAAGTTTTATTTTTCCCTAAAATGTATTATTTTTTCTTTATTAATTGACAACTGTCAAATGCTAAGTTCATTTTAAGGGTGAATTTAAAACGAGCTCTAAAATGAACGAAACATTCGTTTTTCAGAACACCAAATTTAAATTCACTCGTTTTAAGATTCATTTTCATATTCACTTTCACTCGAATTTCAGAACCTGCCTGATAACCAAAAACACATCGCTGCAATGTTACTGTGTGGTACATAGTAGCTAGTAGTTAATTATTTAGGATTTTGTTAACTGTGGAATTGGGCTTTCCGCCTTTCAAAATTTTAGGTAACCGTAGGACAATGGTTAGATGAAAAGTAATATTTTAGTTTAGGATTGTTTGGTCGCTGTATAGTTCGGAAATATTAAAAACTGCCGTGCTGCGGTGGTAGCGTGCTCCGTCTACCACACCGAGGATCATGAGTTCATGGCCCTTGCAAAGTAACATCAACATTTTAGAAACAAGTTTTTTAATTGGAAGAAAGTTTTTCTAAGTGCGGTCGCCCCTCGGCATTGATTTGGCAAGCGCTTCGAGCGTTTTTCTGCCATGAAAAGCATTTTAAGTGAAAACTCATCTGCCTTACAGATGGCATTGGGAGTCTGCATTAAAAAAGTAGGTCCCGTCCCGTAAATTTGTAGGAGAAATTAATAGGAACACGACGCAGCTTTACATTTATTTATTTTATTAAAAAAAAAGTAAGTTAAACGGTTTTTTTTTCAATATGTTTATAAAAACTAAAAAAGTAAAATAAAAATAAAATAAAAAAATTTTAAGCACTTTCTTTATATAAATGGAGAAAAATCAGCGAAAAATGTCTCCTTACATAGAGACATATTCTTGCTAAACTTTGATTTTTAAATTTTGACATAGAAATTGCAAAAATATTTATAAGAAGTAAAAATATAAAGGTGGAGCGCAATTGATTGACTAATAATATCACCTTTCCTACCAAATTTCCAATCCAAGTAATGTGCGCTTTACTTTTGTATTTTTACTTCTCATAAATATTTTTGCAATTTCTATGTCAAAATTTAAAAATCATAGCTTAGCAAGAATATGGGTTTATACAAATAGGAATTTTTCGCTGATTTTTGTCCATTTATATAAAGGAAGTGCTTACAGTTTTTATACTCAGTTGAGCAGAGCTCACAGAGTATATTAAGTTTGATTGGATAACGGTTGGTTGTACATATATAAAGGAATCGAGATAGATATAGACTTCCATATATCAAAATAATCAGGATCGAAAAAAAATTTGATAGAGCCATGTCCGTCCGTCCGTCCGTCCGTCCGTCCGTCCGTCCGTTAACACGATAACTTGAGTAAATTTTGAGGTATCTTGATGAAATTTGGTATGTAGGTTCCTGAGCACTCATCTCAGATCGCTATTTAAAATGAACGATATTGGACTATAACCACGCCCACTTTTTCGATATCGAATATTTCGAAAAATCGAAAAAGTGCGATAATTCATTACAAAAGACAGATAAAGCGACGAAACTTGGTAGATGAGTTGAACTTATGACGCAAAATATAAAATTAGTAAAATTTTGGACAATGGGCGTGGCACCGCCCACTTTTTAAAGAAGGTAATTTAAAACTTTTGCAAGCTGTAATTTGGCAGTCGTTGAAGATATTATGATGTAATTTGGCAGGAACGTTACTCTTATTACTGTATGTACGCTTAATAAAAATTAGCAAAATCGGAGAAGGACCACGCCCACTTTTAAAAAAAAAATTTTTTTAAAGTAAAATTTTAACAAAAAATTTAATATCTTTACAGTATATAAGTAAATTATGTCAAGATTCAACTCCAGTAATGATATGGTGCAACAAAATACAAAAATAAAAGAAAATTTAAAAATGGGCGTGGCTCCTCCCTTTTTCATTTAATTTGTCTAGGATACTTTTAATGCCATAAATCGAACAAAAATTAACCAATCCTTTTGAAATTTGGTAGGGGCATAGATTTTATGGCTTTAACTGTTTTCTGTGAAAATGGGCGAAATCGGTTGATGCCACGCCCAGTTTTTATACACAGTCGTCCGTCTGTCCTTCCGCATGGCCGTTAACACGATAACTTGAGCAAAAATCGATATATCTTTACTAAACTCAGTTCACGTACTTATCTGAACCCACTTTACCTTGGTATGAAAAATGAACGATATCGGACTATGACCACGCCCACTTTTTCGATATCGAAAATTGCGAAAAATGAAAAAAATGCCATAATTCTATACCAAATACGAAAAAAGGGATGAAACATGGTAAGGTAATTGGATTGTTTTATTGACGCGAAATATAACTTTAGAAAAAACTTTATAAAATGGTTGTGACACCTACCATATTAAGTAGAAGAAAATGAAAAAGTTCTGCAGGGCGAAATAAAACACCCTTAAAATCTTGCCAGGTATTACATATATAAATAAATTAGCGGTATCCAACCGATAATGTTCTGGGTCACCCTAGTCCACATTTTGGTCGATATCTGGAAAACGTCTTCACATATACAACTACCACCACTCCCTTTTAAAACTCTCATTAATACCTTTATTTGATACCCATATCGTACAAACTCATTCTAGAGTCACCCCTGGTCCACCTTTATGGCGATATCTCGAAAAGGCGTCCACCTATAGAACTATGCCCCACACCCTTTTAAAATACTCATTAACACCTTTCTTTTGATACCCATATTGTACAAACAAATTCTAGGGTCACCCCTGCTCCACCTTTATGGCGATATCTCGAAACGGCGTCCACCTATGGAACTAAGGAATACTCCCTTTTAAAATACTCATTATCACCTTTTTTTGATGCCCATATTGTACAAACAAATTCTAGGGTCACCCCTGGTCCACCTTTATGGCAATATCTCGAAAATGCGACCACCTATACAACAACCACCACTCCCTTTTAAAACCCTCATTAATACCTTTAATTTGATACCCATATCGTACAAACACATTCTAGAGTCACCCCTGGTCCACCTTTGTGGCGATATTCCGAAAAGGTGTCCACCTATAGAACTAAGCCCCACACCCTTTTAAAATACTCATTAACACCTTTCTTTTGATACCCATATTGTACAAACAAATTCTAGGGTCACCCTTGGTGCACCTTTATGGCGATATCTCGAAACGGCGTCCACCTATGGAACTAAGGATTACTCCCTTTTAAAATACTCATTAACACCTTTCATTTGATACCCATATCATACAAACGCATTCTAGAGTCACCCCTGGTCCACCTTTATGACGATATCTCGAAACGGCGTCCACCTATAGAACTACGGCCCACTCCCTTCTAAAATACTCATTAACACCTTTCGTTTGATGCCCATATTGTGCAAACGCATTCTAGAGTCACCCCTGGTCCATCTTTACGGCGATATCTCGAAAAGGCGTCCATCTATAGAACTTAGGTCCACGCCATTTTAAAATACTCATTAATACCTTTCATTTGATACCCATATCGTACAAACGCATTCTAGAGTCAACCCTGATCCACCTTTATGGCTATATCCCTAAATGGCGTCCACCTATGGAACTATGGCCCACTCCCTCATAAAATACTCTTTAATGCCTTTCATTTGATACACATGTCATACAAACACATTCCAGGGTTTCCCTCGGTTCATTTTCCTACATGGTTATTTTCCCTTATGTTGTCACCATAGCTCTCAACTGAATATGTAATGTTCGGTTACACCCGAACTTAACCTTCCTTACTTGTTTAATTTTATTTGTATTATTTTCTCCTTTTTTAACATTTTCTCGGTGTCTTAACCTATCTGTTAAGTTTTACGCTTGTAGCTCAGTGAGAACTTACATAAAAATCAATCCCAAATTTCCCTCCGTTCCGTTTGATTTTTATACTCCGTTGAGCAGAGCTCACAGAGTATATTAAGTTTGATTGGATAACGGTTGGTTGTACATATATAAAGGAATCGAGATAGATATAGACTTCCATAAATCAAAATAATCAGGATCGAAAAAAAATTTGATTGAGCCATGTCCGTCCGTCCGTTAACACGATAACTTGAGTAAATTTTGAGGTATCTTGATGAAATTTGGTATGTAGATTCCTGGGCACTCATCTCAGATCGCTATTTAAAATGAACGATATCGGACTATAACCACGCCCACTTTTTCGATATCGAAAATTTCGAAAAACCGAAAAAATGCGATAATTCATTGCCAAAAGCGGTTAAAGCGATGAAGCTTGGCAGATGGGTTGACGTTATGACACAGAATAGAAAATTAGTAAGATTTTGGACAATGGGCGTGGCACCGCCCACTTTTACAAGAAGGTAATTTAAAAGTTTTGCAAGCTGTAATTTGGCAGTCGTTGAAGATATCATGATGAAATTTGGCAGGAACGCTACTACTATTACTATATATGTGCTAAAAAAAAATTAGCAAAATTGGATGAAGAACACGCCCACTTTTTAAAAAAATTTTTTTTTAAATTCAAATTTTAACAAAAAATTTAATATCTTTACTGTATATAAGTAAATTAAGTCAAAATTCAACTCCTGTAATGATATGATGCAACAAAATACAAAAATAAAAGAAAATTTCAAAATGGGCGTGGCTCCGCCCAGTTTCATTTAGTTTGTCTAGAATACTTTTAATGCCATAAGTCGAACAAAAATTTACCAATCCTTCTCAAATTTGATAGTGACATAGATTCTATGACGGTAACTGTTCTCTGTGAAAATGGGCGAAATCGGTGGAAGCCACGCCCAGTTTTTATACACAGTCCACCGTCAGTCCCTCCGCTCGGCCGTTAACACAATAACTTGAGCAAACAACGATATATCTTTACTAAACTTAGCCCACCTACTTATCTGAACTCACTTTATCTTGGTATAAAAAATGGCCGAAATCCGACCATAACCACGCCCACTTTATCGATATCGAAAATTACGAAAAATGAAAAAAATGCCATAATTCTATACCAAATACGAAAAAAGGGAGGAAACATGGTAGCTGGATTGGTTTATTGACGCAAAATATAACTTTGGAAAAAACTTTGTAAAATGGGTGTGACACCTACCATATTAAGTAGAAGAAAATGAAAAAGTTCTACAAGGCGAAATCAACAGCCCTTGGAATCTTGGCAGGAATACTGTTAGTGATATTGCATATATAAATAAATTAGCAGTACCCGACAGATGATTTTCTGGATCACCTGGTCCACATTTTGGTCGATATCGCGAGAACACCTTCACATATACATCTAAGGGCCACTCGCTTTTAAAACCCTCATTAATACCTTTAATTTGATATCCATATCGTACAAACACATTCTAGAGTCACCCCTGGCCCACCCTAATGGCGATATCTCGAAAAGGCGTCCACCTATAGACCTAATACCCACTCCCTCTTAAAATGCTCAGTAACACCTTTCGTTTGATACCCATATCGTACAAACATTCTAGAGTCACCTCTGGCCCACCCTAATGGCGATATCTCGAAAAGGCGTCCACCTATAGACCTAATGCCCACTCCCTCTTAAAATGCTCAGTAACACCTTTCGTTTGATACCCATATCGTACAAACATTCTAGAGTCACCCCTGGCCCACCCTATTGGCGATGTCTCGAAAAGGCCTCCACCTATAGACCTAATGCCCACTCCCTCTTAAAATGCTCAGTAACACATTTCGTTTGATACCCATATCTTACAAACATTCTAGAGTCACCCCTGGCCCGCCCTAATGGCGATATCTCGAAAAGGCGTCCACCTATAGACCTAATGCCCACTCCCTCTTAAAATGCTCAGCAACACCTTTCGTTTGATACCCATATCGTACAAACATTCTAGAGTCACCCTTGGTCCACCTTTATGGCGATATCTCGAAAAGGCGTCCACCTATAGAACTAAGGATTACTCCCTTTTAAAATACTCATTACCACCTTTCATTTAATACCCATATCGTACAAACACATTCTAGAGTCACCCTGGCCCACCCTAATGGCGATATCTCTAAAAGGCGTCCACCTATAGACCTAATGCCCACTCCCTCTTAAAATGCCCAGTAACACCTTTCGTTTGATACCCATATCGTACAAACATTCTAGAGTCACCCTTGGTACACCTTTATGGCGATATCTCGAAAAGGCGTCCACATATAGAACTAAGGATTACTCCCTTTTAAAATACTCATTACCACCTTTCATTTGATACCCATATCGTACAAACACATTCTAGAGTCTCCCCTGGCCCACCCTAATGGCGATATCTCGAAAAGGCGTCCACCTATAGACCTAATGCCCACTCACTCTTAAAATGCTCAGTAACACCTTTCGTTTGATACCCATATCGTACAAACATTCTAGAATCACCCCTGGCCCACCCTAATGGCGATATCTCGAAAAGACGTCCACCAATAGACCTAATGCCCACTCCCTCTTAAAATGCTCAGTAACACCTTTCGTTTGATACCCATATCGTACAAACACATTCTAGAGTCACCCCTGGCCCACCCTAATGACGATATCTCGAAAAGGCGTCCACTTATAGACCTAATGCCCACTCCCTCTTAAAATGCTCAGTAACACCTTTCGTTTGATACCCATATCGTACAAACATTCTAGAGTCACCCTTGGTCCACCTTTATGGCGATATCTCGAAAAGGCGTCCACCTATAGAACTAAGGATTACTCCCTTTTAAAATACTCATTACCATCTTTCATTTGATACCCATATTATACAAACACATTCTAGAGTCACCCCTGGCCCACCCTAATGGCGACATTTAGAAAAGGCGTCCACCTATAGACCTATTGCCCACTCCCTCTTAAAATGCTCAGTAACACTTTTCGTTTGATACCCATATCGTACAAACAAATTCTAGAGTCAGCCCTGGTCCACCTTTATGGCGATATCCCTAAATGGCGTCCATCCATAGAACTATGGCCTACTCTCTCTTAAAATACTCTTTAATACCTTCCATTTGATACACATGTCATACAACCACATTCCAGGGTTCCCTAGGTTCATTTTCCTACATGGTGATTTTCCTTATTTTGTCTCCATAGCTCTCAACTGAGTATGTAATGTTCGGTTGCACCCGAACTTAGCCTTCCCTACTTGTTCTAAATATCTCAGTCCGTGCGCCCCCTAGCGAAACTTTTTTTATTGTGTCATCGGCTGTCATCGACCTCTGAATTAAGCTCTAAATTTTTAGCCTCTAGCTCTTCGAGAAGTTATTTAAAACCCGTTTTCAAATTTCCAAATTATTATCTAATTTTTTCGATCCGGGGGCCACCTAACGGAATGTTTTCTCCTTTTGTTCCTTTGTCACGGTGTCTTAACCTGTCTCTGAGGTTTCATATTTGTAGCTCAATGAGAAGTTACTTTAAATTCGATCTCAAAACACCAAATTTCCAAATTCTTATCTAAATATTTCGATCCGTGCGCCACCTAACGGAATTTTTTCTCCTTCGTTTAAGTTTACTCGGCTTTTTATCCTATATGTGAAGTTTTACAGTTGTAGCTCAATGAGAACTTACATAAAAATCGATTGCAAGATTTGTATGGAAAGCGGACAAACATTCAACCGACCTAATATAAAGGAAGTAAAAAAACATTTTCAGAGCTTTTAAAAAAATGTAGGAGTGGCTTTCAGGAGACTTTGCTGATTTTCAGAGCAAATAGTTGTAGCTATGAAATAAATTTTGTGCCGAATTGCGTTGGGATTGGGATATTTTTGTTCGACTTATGGCATTAAAAGTATTTTGAAAAGAGTAACAAAAAAAGGGGCGGGTCACGTCCATTTTCAAAATTTTTTTAAGTTTTGTTCTTAGCTCAACCGAACCACTACTGGGGAGGAATATCCTTTAAGTATAGTTAAACAGCATAGAGTTATTTCAGACTTTGTTAAGGTAAGACCTTTAGGAAAAGTGGGCGCGGCTTTAGCCGTCTATATATTTTGGCAAGGATAGTGTCTCTCAATGTCAATGTAATATCTTTAACGGCTTTTGATTAACGGCTTCTTAAACTTCCAAATTTTCTTCTTCTATAAGTGGGTGGTGCCACTTCCATATTCCAATTTTTTTTTGGAATTTATGTTTTGCGCCATAAAACAAATCCACCTACCAAATTTCATTAGCTTAGCGGTGTTCGTTTTTGAATTAACTCATATTTTCCATTTTTTAAAACCTTCGGCATTGAAAAAGTGGGCGTGGTTATCATCCAACTTCGCTCACATTCAATACCAATCTATTCTGGGTCCAGGTAAGCCCGTGTACCGAATTTGGTGAAGATATCTCAATATTTGCTCAAGTTATCGTGTTAAGGGACGAACAGACGGACGGGCATGGCTTAATCAAATTTGTTTTTTGATACTGATGATTTTAATATATGGAAGTCTATATCTATCTCGATTCCTTTATACCTGTACAACAAACCGTTATGCAATCAAAGTTATAATACCCTGTGTACAAGTGCAGCTGGCAATAAAAAGAAATGTTACTTACTTACTTACTTAAATTGGCGCTTAACCGTCTAAACGGTTATGGCCGTCCAACAAGGCGCGCCAGTCGCTCCTTCGCTCCGCCAACCGGCGCCAATTGGTCACACCAAGGGAGTTTAAATCGTTTCCCACCTGGTCCTTCCAACGGAGTGGGGGCCGCCCTCTACCTCTGCTTCCATAGGCGGGTTCCGATAGAAACACTTTCTTGGCGGAGCATCATCTTTCATTCGCATAACATGGCCTAGCCAGCGCAGCCGCTGCGTTTTAATTCGCTGGACTATGTTGATGTCTGCGTATAGCTCGTACAGCTCATCATTAAATTTTCTTTGGTACTCGCCATCGCCAACGCGCAGAGGTCCATAAATCTTTGACAGAACTTTTCTCTCGAACACTCCCAAAGCCGCTTCATCTGCTGTTGTCATGGTCATTGCTTCTGCCCCATATAGCAGGACGGGTACGATAAGTGACTTGTAGAGTATGATTTTCGTTCGACGAGAGAGGACTTTACTTTTCAATTGCCTACCTAGTCCAAAGTAGCATTTATTGGCAAGATTGATTCTTCGCAGGATTTCAGTGCTGATGTTGTTGCTAATGTTGATGCTGGTTCCCAAATAAACGAAGTCTTTTACTATTTCGAAATTATGGCTGCCAACAGTAGCGTGGTTGCCAAGGCGCATATGCGCTGACTCTTTGCTCGATGACAGCAGGTACTTCGTTTTGTCCTCATTCACCATCAAACCCATCTTTACCGGTTCTTTTTCCAGTTTGGAGTAAGCAGAACTAACAGCGCGGGTGTTTAGGCCGATGATATTAATGTCATCAGCATATGCCAGTAATTGCACGCTTTTATAGTTTATTGTTCCAGTGCGGTTAAGTTCTGCAGCTAGTATAATTTTCTCCGGCATCAAATTAAAGAAATCGCACGATAGGGGGTCATCCTGTCTGAAACCTCGTTTAGTTTCGAACGGCTCGGAGAGGTCCTTCCAAATTTTGACTGAGCTGATTTTGTTGCTCAACGTTATTTTGCACAGCCGTATAAGTTTTGCGGGGAAACTAAATTCAGACATAGCGGCATATAGGCAGCTTCTTTTCGTGCTGTCGAAGGCGGCTTTAAAGACGACGAAGAGGTGATATGTGTCGATTCTCTTTTCTCCGATTTTTTCCAAGATTTGGCGCATAGAAATGTTACGAATATCAAATGATATGAAATCTGAATAATACTACTGGAAATTTTTATAGCCTTATACGTTTATGTTATGTTAATTTAATGAGCTTCGTCGATCGCCGATCAAGCATGATCACATGTTCCTGAAGATGACGTCAGATTGAAGCCAAAATATCAACAAATTAAAAACCAATGCAATTTTAAATATTGTGTTTTCTTTAACCACGGCCTTTAAGCTCATAAAATTAACATAACATGAAAAATATTACTATACATACATACGCAAATATCGTGAAATTAAACTTGTTTATGCGCCATAAAGTCATCACACTCAATAGGTTTCGTCAATTTATCGATTATGGGCAATGAGTTATCGCATTTTTTTCCATTATTCAAAATTTTGAATGTACTTATGTAACTCTTGTATACCAAATTCTAAAATACAAAGTGTTACGTATACGAACTGGTACCCGTCTTTTCAGGCGGTACGGATTTTTTTTGCGTGTAATTTTTTGATTTTCAATAAAACAACAACATGTTATTTGTTTTTGTCGATATTTCGATCCCACTACGAAGTTATCTTCAGCAATAATCAAAATTTGACTACCTGAAAAGCATTTTTCATATTTTTACTTTCTCAGTATATCTACGGCAGTTTACAAGTCGAATGACAAGTTAAGAAAAAATTGATGTTTACTAAAAAAGTCGTTAAGGGTATCATATTTACCATGTCGCTCGTAGCAAAAGTCAATTAATGAAATTCATCAAAATTTCTTACGTATGCTAAGAATTCTTAAGCAAACATACATACATATGTATATACTACATACACGAACACCACTATGTCAACACCAAAAGTTGAACGCAACAAAAGCATATACATATAACAGAGATCTTGTCAAATCGTTAAAAGTAAAGAAGAAATTGCTATTAGCAACAACGAGCTCAATGTTGATAAAAACTGCAACAACAATAGAAATTTAATTAATTAATTAATAATAGGGAATTTAAGTAATAGTAGTGGTAATGTAAATGTGTGAGAGAAAGGTTCTCCACCTGGAAAATGTATCCGATTTTCTTTTGTTGTCTGGTAGTAAAAGCAGAATTTGCTCAATAATAATGATTATAGCACATTCAATACACCCAAGCATATCCTTTATTGAACCCAGAAAAAACATTTTTATTCAAGCTTAACTTGAGATGCATTTATGAACTCAGACGCATCTAAAATATCTATTGATAGAGTCCCCAGACCAAAATCATAATTACTCCACTTGCGGCCCGTATGCTTGTGCCTCCTTGAACTCCAAAATATTTTAATGTCACTTCTACCGGACTGTATGTAATATTTGTTCCAAATATGAGCCAAATCGGATATCATAGGTCGTTTTCTATTCATGTATCTATTATGCGTTCCAAATATGAGCCAAATCGGACCACAAATACGATTTTTTTAAATATTCGGATCCATGCGCCACCTATCGGAGTTTTTTTCTTATTATTGCTTTGTCATCGGGTTCTGAACTATATTCCAAGTTTCAAGCTTGTAGCTTATCGGCAGGTCTGACAAGTCAAGCTAAAAAAAGCGTTTAAAAAACGGGTTGAGGTCCCTAATAGATTTTTTCCTCAGAATTCCGAAAATTTATAGCAAGACAAATCGCGCAAGTACGAGTTACCTGCCTCTGTTCTATCACGGGAGAAATGTTCTATTAATGAAAACAATGTTCTTAAATTAAGTAAAAAAAAAAAAACAAGTAAGGAAGGCTAAGTTCGGGTGTAGCCGAACATAACATACTCAGCTGAGAGCTTTGGAGACAAAATACGGGAAAATCACCACGTAGGAAAATTAACCTAATAACCCTGCAACGTGTTTGTATGACATGGGTATAAAATGGAAGGTATTAAATAGTATTTTAAAAGGGAGTGGGCCATAGTTCTATAGGTGGACGCCATTTCGGGATATCGCCATAAAGGTGGACCAGGGGTGACTCTAGAATGTGTTTGTACGATATGGGTATCAAATTAAAGGTATTAATGAGGGTTTTAAAAGGGAGTGGCCCTTAGTTGTATATGTGAAGGCGTTTTCGAGATATCGACCAAAATGTGGGCCAGGGTGACCCAGAACATCATCTGTCGGGTACCACTAATTTATTTTATATGTAATACCACGAACAGTATTCCTGCCAAGATTCCAAGGGCTTTTGATTTCGCCCTGCAAATCTTTTTCATTTTGTTCTACTTAATATGGTAGGTGTAACACCCATTTTACAAAGTTTTTTCTAAAGTTATATTTTGGGTCAATAAACCAATCCAATTGCATGTTTCATCTCTTTTTTCATATTTGGTATAGAATTATGGCATTTTTTCATTTTTCATAATTTTCGATATCGAAAAAGTGGGCGTGGTCATAGTCGGATTTCGGCCATTTTTTATACCGAGATAAAGTGAGTTCAGATAAGTACGTGAACTAAGTTTAGTAAAGATATATCGATTTTGGCTCAAGTTATCGTGTTAACGGCCGAGCGGAAGGACAGACGGTCGACTGTGTATAAAAACTGGGCGTGTCTTCAACCCATTTCGCCCATTTTCACAGAAAACAGTAATCGTCATAAAATCTATGCACACACCAAATTTCACAAGGATTAGTAAATTTTAGTTTGACTTATGGCCTTAGAAGTATTCTAGACCAATTAAATGAAAAAGGGCGGAGCCACGCCCATTTTGAAATTTTCTTTTATTTTTGTATTTTGTTGCACCGTATTATTGTTGGAGTTGAATGTTGACATAATTTACTTATATACTGTAAAGATATTAATTTTTTTATTAAAATTTGACTATTAAAAATTTTTTTTTTAAAAAGTGGGCGTGTTCGTCATCCGATTTTGTCAATTTTTATTTAGCACACATATAGTAATAGGAGTAACGTTCCTCACAAATTTCATCATGATATCTTCAACGACTGACAAATTTCAGTTTGCAAAACTTTTAAATTACCTTCTTTAAAAAGTGGGCGATGCCACGACCATTGTCCAAAATTTTACTAATTTTCTCTTTTGCGTCATAACGTGAACCCGTCTACCAAGTTTCATCGCTTTATCCGTGTAATCGTTGGTCCTTAATTTTGCAAATTTAACGCGTACAATAAAAACTCCGTTTTCAATGGATATGCGTCGTGTACGCTGAGCGTTTATTTTGCTGTGTCTTCTCTGGTTGCTGACCAACGATTAATTCGAATTAGTCATGTACAAACAGAGCAAGCTCACAACGTCAAAAATTGTATATTATATTTTCACATGAATTCAAAGTAACGGGAAAGTACATATGTGTATGTTTTTCTGAGTTCAATTTTACATTGTGGAAACAAATAGAATATAATAGAATAAGCGAATTATGTATTTACATAAACGGATATATGAATGTATGAGTAAACTTCAAATGAATTATAAATATATACGTGCTATGTTCATGTATGTATAGGTACGTTGATACCACATAAAGCGAATGATGGAATGTAAGAATGCAAAATGATAGGTCGCAATAGATTATAGAGCGTGTGAGCGTATTGTGGTATAGGGTAGATGAGACGTTCTGCGACAATCCATCTTTGGTAATGAATTATAGCACTTTTTCGGTTTTTCGAAATTTTCTATATCGAAATATGGGCGTGGTTGTAGTCCGATTTCGTTCATTTTAAATAGCGATCTGAGATGAGTGCCCAGGAACCTACATACCAAATTTCATTAAGATACCTCAAAATTTACTCAAGTTATCGTATTAACGGACAGACGACGGACGGACGGACATGGCTCAATCAGATTTTTTTTCGATACTGATGATTTTGCTATATGGAAGTCCATATCTATCTCGATAATAAAGTATAAAAAGAAACGTTACAATTCGTTTGCACTCAAATTTTTGATAGAACATTTGGCACAAGCTATCAAACAGTCGTCGTGGCGGAGCGGTTATGATGTTGCGGTTGCGATCGCGTGGCGCGAGTTCGATCATCGTCAATGTCTGAAATTTTTAAAATAGTTTTTCTATCTTTTATGCTTTTTGAACTCACATTTTGCGTTACATTCGATTTCCATTCACATATGCACATCTAATTTTAAAATTTTTAATTTTTTATGGAATTTTTTAAGAATATATGCAGATTACATAAAATAGTAAATAAATGAGGAGAATTTCTTAATAAGAAAATGTATGTAAAAGGGCATAATAGTAAATTTTTTGTTATTAATATTTTTAATTAATGAAAAAAAAATGGTAATAAAAAAACAAAAAAAAATATGATAACAAAATTTTAAGGACTACCTTTATAATGGACCAAAAAATAGTAGGCAATTTTTGCTTTAATACAGACATAGTCTTGTTGAATTTTGACTAAAAAACTTTAACAATAGCTCTTGTAAAAGAATTTTGGGATTTAAAATTATAAATATCTCGACCCATGCCCACCTAGCGTATTTTTTTGATAAAATATTGCATTATCACCGGGTTCTGACTTACGGCCCAAGTTTTATGTCTCTGGATCATCGGGAAGTTACTCGAAAATCGATCGCAAGATTCCCCCCGTTGTAGCGGGCCACCTAGCGGAACTTTGTTTTCCATAAATTGTATTGTCACCAGGCCTCTAACTAAGTGCCAAGGTTGAAGTCTCTAGGTAAGCGGGAAGTTACTCAAAAATCGATTGCAAGATTCCCCTCGTTTTTCAAGGATTTGTAGTTATCTCATTCAGCGCGCCACCTAGCGGAATTTTGTTTTCTCTAAATTGTATTGTCACCAAACCTGGAACTGTGTGCCAAGTTTCAAGTTTCTAGGTCACCGGGCAGTTAGTTAAAAATGGATTGAAAGATTCCTAAATCAAAACTAATTTTCTTAATATCTCGATACATGCGCCACCTAGCGAATTTTTTTTTGATCAAATGTTGCACTGTCACCGGGTTCTGACCCACGGCCCAAGTTTCAAGTCTCTAGCTCACCGGCGAGTAACTCAAAAATCGATCGCAAGAGTCCCCTTGTTTTTCAGGGATTTGTAGTTATCTCAATTAGCACGCCACCTAACGGAACTTTGTTATCTACAAATTGTATTTTTACCGGGTATCGAACTATGTGCTAAGTTACAAATCTCTAGGTAACCAGGAAGTTAGTTAAAAATGGATTTAAAGATTCACAAATTAAAATTAATTTTCCTAATATCTCGATCCATGCGCCATCTAGCGGATTTTTTTTGATAAAATATTGCACTGTCACGGTATTCTGACTTACTGCTCAAGTTTTATATCTCCAGCTCACCGGGAAGTTACTCAAAAATCGATTGCAAGATTCCCCTCGTTTTTCAAGGATTTGTAGTTATCTCATTCAGCGCGCCATCTGGGGGAATTTTGTTTTCTGCAAATTGTATTGTAACCAAGCCTCGAACTGTGTGCCAAGTTTCAAGTCTCTAGGTCACAGAAAGCTAGTTAAAAATGGATTGAAAAATTCCCAAATCAAAACTAATTTTCTTAATATCTCGATACATGCGCCACCTAGCGAAATTTTTTAGATCAAATATTGCATTGTCACCGGGTTCTGACTCACGGCCCAAGTTTCAAGTCTCTAGCTCACCGGGAAGTTACTTAAAACTCGCTCACAAGATTCTCTGCGTTTTCGTTTATCTCGATTCGTCGGCCACCTGGCGGCATTTTGTCGATCGCAAAATTTCCATTTTAAAATTAAGTTTCTGTATATCTCGATCCGTGCGCCACCTCGGGGATTTTTTTTTTAATTGCATTGTAATGCCCCCAGATCTGAACTATGTTCTAAGTATCGGGAAGTTACCGAAAAAGACTTTTGCGTGGGTCAAAAATTCGTGTGGAAAGGAGGGGACAAACATGAAAGGGACTTAATGTAAAGGTTGTAAAAAAAGGGTACCTATTAAAAAAATTACCTTCCCGCTTCCACCAATGATCAAGCACAAACCGTTACTGTATTGCGAACGGAAACTGTTTAATCGACCACAAATCGTTTTCGAAGCGTGAGAACGAAAAATCTTAAATGAAGCGCAGATAGTGCTCGAAATGAGCACAGAATGTTCACACATCAATACCAAACTCGTCATAAAATACGAATGGTTTGTTCTTACATCAAGCCCATTATGAATTCATACAAGTGGCGAATGGTTGAAAAACAAAAAAAAAACGTTAACAATAGTAAACAGCCTCAATCACCTGTTCAATCCCTGGTCGATTACTTAAATCATTTGCTCAAAAGTGTTTTTCGAACATATTTGTAAACGACTGGTATATTGCATTGTTTACATATTTTAAAATTTTTATTTAACTGGCTGCTCATATTTTATCTTTTAACTAGATATTAGAAATGAATATTAAAAAGCAAACCTTTATTCCGTTACCTGGCCATTCGCTACAGCCATTCTCCATGTCACCTATTATTTGACAGGTAGGTATGGCAACGGAGGTATAGAAAGAGTTTTCAGTTGTATGAATGCACAATGTACAAGCCAATCAGTCACGAACCGTGTTGCCACTTCGGTCCATTTAAACCAAAAAATCCTCCCCCCCTTTGGTCCGCTGGTCTCTTTTTTTTAATAATGTTCCTTTTTAGGCAGTGACTACGATTTTGGAATTTTTTTTTTATTTTTCTTTTCACTAGTCGAGCTAAGAGAATTTTTTTTCAAATGCACGTGTGCTTCCACCAAAATCGTCCCTTTCAACCCCATTTGGTCCGCTGGTCCCTTTTTTCAATAATGTTCCTTTTTAGGCAATGACTACGATTTTGCTACTTTTTTATTTTTATTTTTCACTAGTCGAGCTAAGAGAATGTTTTTTCAAATGCACGTATGCCTCCACCAAAATGGTCCCTTTCAACCCCATTTGGTCCGCTGGTCCCTTTTTTCAATAATGTTCCTTTTTAGGCAATGACTACGATTTTGCTACTTTTTTATTTTTATTTTTCACTAGTCGAGCTAAGAGAATGTTTTTCAAATGCACGTGTACCTCCACCAAAATGGTCCCTTTCAACCCTATTTGATCCTCTGGTCCCTTTTTTCAATAATGTTCCTTTTTAGGCAATGACTACGATTGTGCTACTTTTTTATTTTTATTTGTCACTAGTCGAGCTAAGAGAATGTTTTTTCAAATGCACGTGTGCCTCCACCAAAATGGTCCCTTTCAACCCCATTTGGTCCGCTGGTCCCTTTTTTCAATAATGTTCCTTTCTAGGCAATGACTACGATTTTGCTACTTTTTTATTTTTATTTTTCACTAGTCGAGCTAAGAGAATGTTTTTTCAAATGCACGTGTGCCTCCACCAAAATGGTCCCTTTCAACCCCATTTGGTCCGCTGGTCCCTTTTTTCAATAATGTTCCTTTTTAGGCAATGTCTACGATTTTGCTACTTTTTTATTTTTATTTTGCACTAGGTAAGCTAAGAGAATGTTTTTTCAAATGCACGTGTGCCTCCGCCAAAATGGTCCCTTTCAACCCCATTTGGTCCTCTGGTCCCTTTTTTCAATAATGTTCCTTTTTAGGCAATGACTACGATTTTGCTACTTTTTTATTTTTATTTTTCACTAGTCGAGCTAAGAGAATGTTTTTTCAAATGCACGTGTGCCTCCACCAAAATGGTCCCTTTCAACCCCATTTGGTCCTCTGGTCCCTTTTTTCAATAATGTTCCTTTTTAGGCAATGACTACGATTTTGCTACTTTTTTATTTTTATTTTTCACTAGTCGAGCTAAGAGAATGTTTTTTCAAATGCACGTGTGCCTCCACCAAAATGGTCCCTTGCAACCCCATTTGGTCCGCTGGTCCCTTTTTTCAATAATGTTCCTTTTTAGGCAATGACTACGATTTTGCTACTTTTTTATTTTTATTTTTCACTAGTCGAGCTAAGAGAATGTTTTTTCAAATGCACGTGTGCCTCCACCAAAATGGTCCCTTTCAACCCCATTTGGTCCGCTGGTCCCTTTTTTCAATAATGTTCCTTTTTAGGCAATGACTACGATTTTGCTACTTTTTTATTTTTATTTTTCACTAGTCGAGCTAAGAGAATGTTTTTTCAAATGCACGTGTGCCTCCGCCAAAATGGTCCCTTTCAACCCCATTTGGTCCTCTGGTCCCTTTTTTCAATAATGTTCCTTTTTAGGCAATGACTACGATTTTGCTACTTTTTTATTTTTATTTTTCACTAGTCGAGCTAAGAGAATGTTTTTTCAAATGCGTGTGCCTCCACCAAAATGGTCCCTTTCAACCCCATTTGGTCCGCTGGTCCCTTTTTTCAATAATGTTCCTTTTTAGGCAATGACTACGATTTTGCTACTTTTTTATTTTTATTTTTCACTAGTCGAGCTAAGAGAATGTTTTTTCAAATGCACGTGTGCCTCCGCCAAAATGGTCCCTTTCAACCCCATTTGGTCCTCTGGTCCCTTTTTTCAATAATGTTCCTTTTTAGGCAATGACTACGATTTTGCTACTTTTTTATTTTTATTTTTCACTAGTCGAGCTAAGAGAATGTTTTTTCAAATGCACGTGTGCCTCCACCAAAATCGTCCCTTTCAACCCCATTTGGTCCGCTGGTCTCTTTTTTCAATAATGTTCCTTTTTAGGCAATGACTACGATTTTGCTACTTTTTTATTTTTATTTTTCACTAGTCGATCTAAGAGAATGTTTTTCAAATGCACGTGTACCTCCACCAAAATGGTCCCTTTCAACCCTATTTGGTCCTCTGGTCCCTTTTTTCAATAATGTTCCTTTTTAGGCAGTGACTACGATTTTGCTACTTTTTTATTTTTATTTTTCACTAGTCGATCTAAGAGAATGTTTTTCAAATGCACGTGTACCTCCAGCAAAATGGGCCCTTTCAACCCTATTTGGTCCTCTGGTCCCTTTTTTCATTAATGTTCCTTTTTAGGCAATGACTACGATTTTGCTACTTTTTTATTTTTATTTTTCACTAGTCGAGCTAAGAGAATGTTTTTTCAAATGCACGTGTGCCTCCACCAAAATGGTCCCTTTCAACCCCATTTGGTCCGCTGGTCCCTTTTTTCAATAATGTTCCTTTTTAGGCAATGACTACGATTTTGCTACTTTTTTATTTTTATTTTTCACTAGTCGAGCTAAGAGAATGTTTTTTCAAATGCACGTGTGCCTCCGCCAAAATGGTCCCTTTCAACCCCATTTGGTCCTCTGGTCCCTTTTTTCAATAATGTTCCTTTTTAGGCAATGACTACGATTTTGCTACTTTTTTATTTTTATTTTTCACTAGTCGAGCTAAGAGAATGTTTTTTCAAATGCGTGTGCCTCCACCAAAATGGTCCCTTTCAACCCCATTTGGTCCGCTGGTCCCTTTTTTCAATAATGTTCCTTTTTAGGCAATGACTACGATTTTGCTACTTTTTTATTTTTATTTTTCACTAGTCGAGCTAAGAGAATGTTTTTTCAAATGCACGTGTGCCTCCGCCAAAATGGTCCCTTTCAACCCCATTTGGTCCTCTGGTCCCTTTTTTCAATAATGTTCCTTTTTAGGCAATGACTACGATTTTGCTACTTTTTTATTTTTATTTTTCACTAGTCGAGCTAAGAGAATGTTTTTTCAAATGCACGTGTGCCTCCACCAAAATCGTCCCTTTCAACCCCATTTGGTCCGCTGGTCTCTTTTTTCAATAATGTTCCTTTTTAGGCAATGACTACGATTTTGCTACTTTTTTATTTTTATTTTTCACTAGTCGATCTAAGAGAATGTTTTTCAAATGCACGTGTACCTCCACCAAAATGGTCCCTTTCAACCCTATTTGGTCCTCTGGTCCCTTTTTTCAATAATGTTCCTTTTTAGGCAATGACTACGATTTTGCTACTTTTTTATTTTTATTTTTCACTAGTCGATCTAAGAGAATGTTTTTCAAATGCACGTGTACCTCCAGCAAAATGGGCCCTTTCAACCCTATTTGGTCCTCTGGTCCCTTTTTTCAATAATGTTCCTTTTTAGGCAATGACTACGATTTTGCTACTTTTTTATTTTTATTTTTCACTAGTCGAGCTAAGAGAATGTTTTTTCAAATGCACGTGTGCCTCTAAGACATTTGGCAGGGCTTGCCAATTATGGAGGCATTACGATCACCGTCGAGTTAAATTAATTAAAAACTAAGTAAAAGAATGAAACTAATTGGTTTTGTGTGGTGTACTTGCCACTCATTTAATTTATGTTCAAGCATACCGAGAGATATTGAGATTATGTCAAGGAATATATCAACGTGCGAATCAAAAAACAATACTTTCGTAATTTTTTACAAAGAAATTCTATGTAAAAATTGCACGCCGATATTTAAAAATTTCTCACACAGCTCAAAGTAGCTGAATGAGCTCAAGAAATTCCAGGAGTATTGTGGTGTTAAAGCACGCATGATACTTGAAAACTGAGTAGCTTGGTATAAAAAATATTTTAACTGGAAATAAGGCAGAAATACTTGTCGCAAGCGATAACTTTATAAATGAAAAACGAATCGCGATAAAAATATTATTTCTATATTCAGTTCCTGGTAGTATGTACAGAACCCTATAAACTTCAATAAAAACACTGTTTACTAATTTCCTAATAAATGTAATCAGGTTCCGTTATTGCACAGTTGAAACTTTTAAAACGTTTTATTTTTAATCTGAGGTCTGGGGATGGATTCAGGCTCTGGTATAAAGTTTCAGCGTTAGGGGAAAAAGTAAGCATCTATAAAAATAGCATTATCAAAACTGCTTCGAAGAACCGCTTGATTTCATTTGTGATTTACTTAGTTTGCCACATAGTTCGGCTACTCCAGAACGCAAATTTTTGAGCCGTTTCTTACTAAAATTTAACTGCGCTATACATTTTATTTTATTGCAATCAACAACATAAGAGCTTTGTCAGCAAAACTATGTTCGAAACGTTTGTTGCTGAAAGACTTAGATTTATCCTACAAATTTGAAAATGTAATACCTACAAGGCCACTTTATTTTTGTTTGTTCAGTTTGAATTAAAGCAAAGTATCCTATTCACTATGTTTAGTAAACATTTGTACAGGAAAGCAGAAACATCGTAAAATTTTAAATTTAACAACGACTACGACAATTTTGTGAATTGCCGAATTGCTTGTATCATAATAAAATACAACAGAAAATCGGTCCTTTTTTCGATGAATTTTGATCCCAAATGGAAGAATGGTGTAGCAACTGTGGTCACGAACTAAGAAAAAACGTACTTAACAGACCTTTGTCCACGAATTTTCTTAATTTTGAACTTGTTTTGTTCGATTTAGAACGATAGTGTAGAGTTTGCAGTTTAGTCCAGCTAAGCTGCCCATAATTTTAGTAAAGCCGTTTTCGGTTAGTCTTAATTCAAACGGCAATGAAAAACTTTTCATATACGCAAGGCAAATAAAGCAAACTACCAAATTGAACGAGAAAACCCCGTTCCATGAAATGGTAAACTCGAGTATAAAGGTAAAGGTTTAGCATCCAATATATTTGGCCAACTGTATACATAGAATACATCTAACAAAGTTTTGGTTTTTTAAAAGTAATTCATAATTAATTAAACTTAATAAACTTGATGGGCATGGATGGATTGCTCTCAGTAGTGCATCCGTTTTTTGAAGAATTTATTAATACCACTTAATAAACTTGGTGGGAATGGATGGATTGCTCTTGCACTGCAACCATTTTTTTTTAAGATTTAATCAGTGTTGAAGATCTGTGATTGACTTTCTTTTCAAGCGCGTAAAATTAGTTGGTCTTGCTGACAGGGCTAGAATGAATGGGTTGGGGTGAGTTAGAAGCATACTTTTTGATTGCTTCAACTATTGTTGGAACCTTTAGATCCCGGTGTAGCTGGTTGTTAGTCACATAGTAGGGTGCGTTTACAATCATTCTAAGGGGTTTCGATTGGAATCTTTGAAGAATTTCTATGTTTGAGTTTGCTGCAGTTCCCCACAGTTGTATTTATGGAATGGGTTTTATGATGGCTGAGTAAAGCAGGACTTTGTTATCAACTGATAATTGTGAATTTCGGTTCATAAGCCAGTACAGATTTCTTAGTTTGATACCAAGGGCTTTTCTTTTGTTGAATATGTGGGTCCTCCAAGTTAATTTTCTGTCGAGGTGCATAACAAGGTACTTTGTTTCATCGCTTTGTAAAGGTAAAGGTAATGTTACAGTTTTCACATAAAGTAATGACAATATTGGCAAATAACACAAATATTATTTAACAAAGACCACACGGTGTTACTGCTGGCTAAGGCCCGGTTTTTCAGTACAAGTTCAACTCAGTTTATCAGTTAAATTACGCTTAACCTTATTCTGCAGTTTTGCAGTCTACTTTAACTGAAGTTTAAGGTCGATCTGGCAGAGTTAAACTGTAGTTAACCTATCAGTGATTTGCGTTCGTTCGAAATTAGAGCTCATGTTGATAACTAGGCATACTTCTAAAATCTCAAGAGTTGTTTCGAAACAGTGGCTCAACTCGAGAATCATAGCGTACTTAGCAAAAGCGGGGATTTTTTTATAAAACAAAAATGATATTACTTAAGTTGAAAAAATTTAATTCCCAACATGCTTTTCTCTAGCTGGACTCGAATGTAAGATTCCATACCACAGTGTTTTCACGAAAATAAATTAAAAAATATATAAATTAGTTTTGATTAATTACGCTTCATTACTGCCATCAACCAGGTGTTTATTTCTCAAAATAAACAGTTGGTGGTTTTGGTGGTACCTCCTTTGAGATTTTGTTTTTAACTCCACATCAACTCGATATCCAATGTAGGATGTCAAATGGAGAAATGTGTTGAAATTTATTTGAGAACTGTACATTTCACAAAATCTCTCAAGCAAGCAGCCACACTTATGTACAAGGCAACAAAGAATATTCCACACACATAACCCTCAGCTCGAAATGAAGAGGTATCTCACATACACACATGTAGTCACTCAGCATTTAGGTGATTAAATTTTGAATTTCCCTACATATAAATACAATGTGATTACTCTTTCTGACTAAATAATGAGTGATCATACAATTGAACAAAAGAAATTATCAAGTATTAATAGTTTTGATGATCAAAAACTGAATATAGTTTTTCAATCACATTTTGGAATCATATTTGAATCAAAAATTTTTATAATTTTAAAATTTTAATAATTTTTCATTCAGCTTTCTGAATCTTTTCTGATAACCTTTGTTGATTGAATAATGAATTTTATACTTGTTAAAATTTTACTTTTCATTGAAGATCTTATTTTTTTCACATACACACATTTTTTCAATCATGAAGTTCAGAAAAAATATATTAAAATTTTATTCTTCAAGACAAGAAATAATGTATATACTGCTCCTAACAAAAGATGCCCCAACCATTTCTGCACACTCGGCTTCCCAGAAAATACAAATTATGAAACTCTCTTGACATATGTACCTGGATATGGCTTCAACATCCCGCACCATATCGTATTTTAAGATGTTGACGATCATAGCTGATGGTGGATGTTGTAGTCGCAGGTGTATATTGGTCTAGTTTGTTTGCGAATTACCTTTCGTTCAGTAGCTCACATCCGCATGCTTTCTCCCCCTGATGAAATAAGACTACTATTTAGTGTCTTATTTTGTATGAGACATGAAGAATAAATGTATGCTAATCGCATTCCAAAAATTATTCAAAAATCTCAAACAAAATGATTGAAATATGTTCACGAATATTATCAGAAAATGGCTGTGAAAAACATTCAAATATTACTCTAAAACAAATAAAGCCCAATTTTACAATGATATCAAATATGAACAAAAAGCGTTTCGAAATATGAATTATAAATGATTATTCAAGAATAATCACATTTATGGTACATTTTTCTCCCAACGATACGTTAATTTTCGAACAGAAAATGCTTTTAAATTTGAACGTTTTTAATCATCTTGGGGTATGATATTTGAATATTATTTGATCAAAATTTTCAAAAAATGCTGGCTGGGTAAGAGCAGAAGTTGTTACTCACACATACACACGCATATAGCTAAATAACCAAGTATGCGATACAACTGTTCCATGTTCGTGAAAAGTCTAGACTTTAGGAGAAATATGCGAACGAGAGTATAAAAGCAGCGCAAGCTGAGGAATGACTTATCAGTTTGATTTAAACACGTTAGTTGTGAAGTACGTGATAGTGATGTATAATTGTACTACGCCCAAAGTAGTCTAAATAAAGACCATTTTGCAATACTGAATATTGAATTTATTTATTCCACAATTCAGAGATTCGAACGTTAGCAGAAGAGATATAAATATTGGAATTTCCCAAAAGTCGTTACAGTATGTATTCGAAAAAAAAAACAGTATTCGCTAGAGTTATTAAACTTCGGGTGTATGTATGGATTAGTGTACTCGTATGTATGTATTTTCATTTCATATCAGCTTGTGGTGTAATGTCGTTAATGGTTAAGAATGCATACCCAGCGGGTTAGGGGGCTAAGAATATACCTGCGACAGCTTTGCCTGTCGTAAGAGGTGACGAAAATACCAAATTGATTCAAGAGGTTGTGCAGTTCAACCTTTCAATGGGTTCCCAGCGCTATTTATAGCTTCTCCAACCCAATTGTCAACCTGACCTAACGATGGAGAGGCCTGTTTCTTTAACCGCTGAGGCTCTGGCGACCCAACGTTCCTTATGGATCTAGGGAGTGCGAGGGCGGGATGGCCTAGAAAGTTTCATGCGGTCATACCAAATCGTTCCCGAGATGGTCGGGTTAGTACCATAATGGTGCTTGTTACCCCAGAACTTACTGGATCTGCATCCGACAAAGGAACATCAACATCGATAACACTCTCAAAAACCTTCGGGAAGTGACTCTATCCAACAACCTTATGACCTTGAATATCACTTACATAGAGAGGCCAAAGAGCTTAACATTTAAGATCATAACGAAATGCCGAACAGGCAGTTTTTGCTAAATTGTCACAAACCGGGACACCCTAGCAAACAACGACGTGATCTAACCCCGCCTCGAAGGGGGTTAAGGGGACATCTCCATAAGCACTATGATGATGAGATCCGGCACCTTTCAACAAAGGCGTTTGATCCAGACAAGCATAATGATACACATTTGCCAGGACGCGCACGATAAACCCGTTATCAATATATACTATCCTACCCTTGCAGAAAAAGCAATTACCCTACCAAGGGAGGTACGATACTCTAGCTCAACTTCGTTCTGGATACTATAAAAGTTATGTATATATGTATGTCCTGCATGCGATGTACCCCCATATGACACCAATAATATTTTCAATTGTAATATGGAACCTACGTTTCTAACACCAATCTTTCTATCATCCGGTTCTGTTTAAACTCGCAGTTTCATCGGAATTCCGTTAGAGGACTTTGATGCAAATTTGTGAGTGTCGCACCCATTGAATGGGGCGAAGCACTGGCAGCACAACAACAACAATTCGTACATCTCTTAAGAAATACTCTTTCGTTGAAATTTTTGAACTTTTCGTTATAATTCGTAAAAAGAAAGTTATATTTTTTGGTATCTTTGTATGTATGTATGTATATCTATGCAATTTTTTGTATATATAAAGAAATATGTACATTTGTCTACATACAAAAAAGGGACACCGAAAACACTTTGCTGCTTTTATTCAAACTTGCAGGATAGCTTCACAAAAACACTAAAAGTGTTCCTTTAAAGTTTTTTCCTGGCAGTGATGGACGATGGAGCGATCTATTCAACAATTTGTACTCACGGTTCGATTTGCCTGAAATTCGGTGTTTCGGTATGCCTATGTCTAGATTAGTATTCACGATGCTATTGGCCGTCATTTCGGGATGTTTTTGAGGACTCTCTCCTGGTCCTCTAGATGTCATTTGAGGGTGATTTTTGGACTCCTTGGGACATTCCGGGCGTTAATTTGGGGGTACTTTGAGGATATACGTAGGAAACCTCTTGAAATTATTTCGAGATAATTTTTCGGACTCTCTCAGGATCCTCCAGGGGCCCTCCCAGGGTCATTTGGGGTCACTTGAGTGTCATTCCAAGAAAACTTTATGAACTCTGTCAGAATCCTCCCGGGGTCATTTGGGGATCACTTCGGGGCCGTTATGAGGTCATTTCAGGGCTCTCTCGGGGTTCAACCGGGTTAATTTGGTGGTAATTCCGGGGACTTGTCAGGATCCTCCCGGGGTCATGCTATCATTATGACATGTTTAGTTCCTATCGCAATCTGTTCTCTTCTGCATATTACTTTTAGAAAACTTTGTACATAGATTACAGCTGCCAGGAAACCCATGGCGGCTCCCATTTTAAATGATGCTTAAGAATTATAACTTCTCACGCACGCTCAAAAGTTCACACACACTTTTTTTATTGCTGTTGTAGCTACGAATACAGAAATATCCTATGAAATGGAGCCAGCCACCTTCAAAATGATTTAAAAGAGGAGTCTCGGTAACGAGCAGGTCTGCCCGAAATGCATTTGTTTATGTTAGATAAATAATAAAGTTTGTTGTTTTACGGTTTAACCATAAACGTCCATTGTTTTTATTTGACAAAATAGTTTTGTAGTCAATAAGGAAAATAACTAATTAATTAATTTAATAAATAACGCCCTATATCAGTTTAAATTAAATATATTTAGACGTGGGCTGAGACGTTTATGCAATAAATCTGAAATGGAACGCTTTCTAGATTTTTTATTATCAGTCAATTTTCTTATCAAAATCAGAACTTCTGGATCAGATGCATTTACATAAAGTTGCGGAATACCGCTGTGCAAATCATGCGAATACTTCACCGCACAAAGTTTTCCATCCACGACGCCCGGTGCTCCAGTAAGTCCAATAGAGTTGTGATTGCCACCTCTAGCACAATACATATTTGTTCCTGTGGGGTAATTCACACATTTCTGTGGTGCTACTATATTTACTTCACGTGTTACGAGGTTATATGTTTCTATTTTATTTATTGTTAATACAGTCCATCCACTTAATAGCATCTTTGTGTCCACCAAAAGTTGATTTTCGCAAAGTGGTATTTGCTTCACTTTATCATAATTTTCAAAGGGTTTATTCAGTTTAATTCCAGCTATATACCTCAAACTGGATCTTGAATTAGATTGATAAGATACTTTCTCCACGTTGCGACGTGGTCCGCAGGAAGGTTCTGCATTAGATGCACTAGCTACAACGTTGATTAAATTTGTTTTTAACCCTGCCAGACATTTGGCAGATGTGATCACTATTTGCATAGTAACCAATGAACCCGTGCAATAATATTGTTCTTTATGAAGTAATGCTACCAAATAACGCCGATCATCAGCTTTCGAATTTATATGGGTCAAAACACTGCAAAGCATGATAACCAGGATTGCGATATGAATGTTTAAATTCATTTTTCTTTCTGAGTTTTATCTCTGCTTGTTAAGTATAAAGAAGTATAAAGTAACTAAAGCAAGAAAAGTTTTGTGGGCACTATTATATACAGCTTGATGAAATTTTCGGGTGCAAGTGCACGGCAAGAAATCTGAGCCTAAATTTCTAATCATTCATCGGTTTAAACACTTTTTGAAACATTTTGCTACTAAATTGGAAACCCCTCAGTTTCCGTTTGTCTTTTTTTTTTTAATTTTATTCGATTTAAAACTTGTTTAAACAATACGTTTAAAATATTAAAATTGTTTTAAAACAAAAGCAAAAAAGTTTCAAAAAATGCAAAAATACAAACTTGTAGTCACTTCTGGGTTTGAAATAAGATCAAAAGGTATCAAAAATCCAAAAATAGAAACAAGAATAGAAACATCTGGTTTTAAAACTTATCCTTAGAGCTTATATTTGTTTCTGAAAATTCAAAAATAATATATTTTGTTTGTGAAAAGTGCTGCAAGTTATCGAATGTTTTACCAACATTTTTTTGCACATATAAGGTGTTATGAAATGATTTCTGACACTGTAAGTAGAGCAACGTTGTAGGAAAAATCTCTAGTTCAAAACAGGTGCGTTTCTAGTACATTTGGAACCTATACTAGTTCGCCCTCTATATCTTTTACATTCTTCCAACCGGCGAATTTAACATGGCGATGTCCTAGTTTGTTCTAGTTGCATTAACTTATCTCTAGTTCCGAACTAAATACATATTTCCAATTTGGAACTAGTTGGTTTATTGGAACTATTTCGATAGTTCCAAACTTGTATTAAACAGTTTACTTGTTTTCTTGGTACTATTTCGTTGGTTCCGAGCCGAAGAGAAGTTCTAAATGCTGTTTCTAGTACGATATTAGAGCATTTATCGATACCTCCGCAAGTGGGAAAGTTTGGGAAAGGAAATCATAGCCAAACTGTCGATTTTATAACTGGGTAAAATCCTGTTAGTACCGAACTTGCACTTATTTCGCAATTTAGGTATAGTTCCGAGGCAGAAGTGTGTATCACACTTGCTGACTGAAAGGATTCCAGAGAACTGGCCACTTTTTTTATAAATCTAAGTGTAAACATCTCCAGTTTCAAATTGAAACCCAGTTCTATGCACTCGTTTTCAAGAAGATCGGTATAATCCTTATTTTAAACAACATTTGCTTTGGTCATATGTATGTCCAAAATATTTCAGATTATGGGTCAAATTTTTAACTGTGTGCATGTCAAAATCTCAAACCCCTTATTGATAAAAAGCGGCCGCCGGAGCGTGGTGGGTGCTTCGCAATCACACCGAAGGTCCTGAATTCAAGTTCCGGCCAAAGTAACATCAAAAATTCAAAACAAGTTTTTCAATTGGAAAAAAGTTTGTCTAAGCGCGGTCGCCCCTTCGACAGTGATTTGGAGTGATTTGGCGTACACTCAAAGCGTATTTCTACTTTGAAAAGCTTTTCAGTGAAAATGCCTCTTCCTTGCACCAATTTCTGCTTGGAATCGGCATAAAACATGTAGGTCCCGTCTGCCAATTTGTAGGGGAAATCAAAAGGGAACAAGGCACAAATTCGAAGAGAAGTTCGGCCCAAATATTCTCGGAGATAAATCGTGTCAGGCATTAATTCATTTTTTATACCTTTCATGGTATATTAAATTAATAATGGTATATTAACTTAGGTCCGATGTTTGTAACGTTGAGAAATATATAAGATAGACTCACCATTAAGTATAACGAATTGATCAGGGCGCCGAACTGAGTTGATATAGCCATGTCCGTCTGTCCGTCCGTCCGTCTGTCTGTTTGAACGCAAACTAGTCCCTCACATTTTGAGATATCTCAATGAAATTTGGCACAATGACGTATTTTTGTATTATATTAGACATTTGTCGGATCCGGTAGGATCGGAGGACTATAACATATATCTCCCATACAACCGATCGTTTAGATAAGACGATTTTGGTCATTCCTGCCGCAATTTAGAAAGTATAAACGTGAAACTCGGTGATGTATATTCTAATATATCATAGAAGATATCCTGAAAAAATCACTTTGATCGGAGCTATATATAGTTATATCCCATACAACCGATCCTTCAGATAAGACGATTTTGGTCATTCCTGCCGCAATTAAGAAAGTATAAACGTGAAACTCGGTGATATATATTCTAATATATCAGAAGATATCCTAAAAAAATCACTTTGAGCGGAGCTATATATAGTTATATCCCATACAACCGATCGTTCAGATAGAAATATTTTTAGCCATTTCTCCCTTAATTTAGAAAGTATAAACGTGAAACTCGGTGATATATATTCTAACACATTATAGAAGATTTTCTGAAAAAATCACTTTAATCGGAGCTATACATAGTATATACTTATCCTATACAACCGATCGTTCAGATAGAAAGATTTTTGGCAATTTCTCCCTTGGTTTCCAATATAAAAACGTGAAACTTGGTGATATATATTCTAATATATCATAGAAGATTTTCTGAAAAAATCACTTTAATCGGATCTATATATAGTATATATCCCATACAACCGATCGTTCAGATAAGGGGGATTTTGCCATTTTATATTTTATATTTATCTTAAAAATCGTTTGGGTATGTACATCTGTTCACTATATATTTCTTATCTTATACATCCGATTATTTGGAGATTACGAACGGGATAAGATTATTGTTCAGCCCCATTCATGAAAGGTATGAAGTATTAAAATCAACCAAACAAGATAAGTATGAAGTATTCGGCACAGCCGAAGACAGTCCCGTCCTTACTCGTTTCTTTTTAATTTTTTATAGTTCATGCGTCAAGGGTAATACAAATTCAAAATCAGTTGATCAAACAGCTTTTGATCTACCAAAATAACAAATTCAAGGTTGTTATGTTTATTCTAACAAAATTGTAAAATATTTTGATATTCTTTCTCAAACGAAAATTTGTTTGTACTTAATTGCTCGTTTCTATATTTGTACAGTTGAAATGTGGTATTCAGTTCACATAGGCTAAGTGATACGTGATACAATATGACCGTATTTTTAACCCTTTCACGCTTATGGGACACCGGTGTCTCAAAAATATTTCCTTGTATAGCAAGAAGGATAGCAATATTTTACTAGTTTTTTGGTTATAAGTTACTTATCTGAACATATACAAAGAACCGATTTTCATTTAAAGTGTTTATTATAATAACAAAACGAAAGCTCATGGCAATTTATTATAGGAAAATTACCAGTGAAATACCATTTCGAAGAGTCCTTTATATTACGAGTTTAAACTAGATAGGGACCCGGTTTCTTATTGGATCTGTAAGATATATAATTAGACCTTTAGGTTTTTTAAGCTGAAGTATTTCATTCAAGGATTGGTACAAAAAGTTCTGCAAATTTAGAACTCCCTATAAATTTTTTAGTAATGACATAGTAGGCTTTGAATTAATTATTTCTCAATTGGTGTTTTACAGTATTTTTGTACCCAGCTGCTCTAGAGATATAAACGCCTACGCCCTCGATTTTCGTCGTTTTTCTCACACCGCCGCCGAATATCAAAAATATAGGTGCGGCAATGGCACAGTGGTGTGGATTTGGCTTTCAGTGGACTTAGGGAAATGAAAAAAATATTAGTTAATAACACAACAATTTTGCAGGGGATCGATTTTAAGTCTCATTACATGACGTTTTTATATATGAGTATTTTTTCATAAAGTCTTAAACAAAAAAGTTATAGCAAATAAAAAAATTTAATGTATGGGAAAAATCACATTTTTACCGTTAATTCATTTTCCTCACATTTCCTCAAAACTTGATAATTTATTTATATAGTTAGGGTTATATACCATGCAGTGTATTCGGTTTCATGGTTCGAAAAGGTTCGCTTTGTTTTTTTTTTATGTTTGTTTGTTTTAATGGTGTGTTCAATTTATACTTATTATTAGGAACTCAAGAGCTTAACACCGGCTTATAATAATTGAATACTGCATATTGCGATAGTACTATTTCGAAAACCGCCACGAATTCATCGTCAGGCAATTTCATAATGTTATCAAAGGTTTCACCGAGGTTCGAACCGCGAATCAGACGGTGAAACTGCAGTTGCCTTAACCACTAGGCTATCCTGCTTATACTTGTCTCCTTGCTTAATTCAGTTTTTCTTATTTCTACACTAACAACACAACTGAGACATTCTGCCTCTATTAATTTGTGTGTATGCAGATTTTCTTTTTGTAAAGTTTCTGTTTTTTTTGTTTTTTTTTTTTTAATGTTAGTATTGCGAATAACTTTTTAATTCTGGGTAATATTTAAAAACAAATATATTTGATAATTCATATTATACATTTCGTTAGCTTAATGTGAAAATGTGCTAAGTCACTTTTTTTGAAAAATAGTTTTCTAATGCAGTTTTAAACATGAATTCAAAATACGTCGATCACAAAAAAAAATTTTCATTTTTCAATCTGAATTACTAGTAATTTCTTTTTGCGCGCATGCTTATTGCTGTTGTATTAACGATAAAGATACTACCCGAAGGCTTTGTGGAGTGTTATCGATGTTGATGGCCCTTCGCTGGATATAGATCTGGTACGTTCCGGTAACAAAGCACTATTAAGGTACTAGCCCGACCATCTCGGAAACGATTTATATGACCACATTAAACCTTCTAGGCCATCCCGCCCTCCCCACCCCCTAGTTCCATGAGGAACTTGGGGTCGCCAGAGCCTCAGCAGTCAATGAAATAGGATTCGCCACGGTTACGTGAGGTTAACAATTGGGTTGGAGAAGCTATATATTGCGTTGGCAACCCCTTGAGAGGGTTGCGAACACAACCCCTTGAAATTGCATTCACCCAATTGAGACATGCCTTTGGTGTTTGATAAATGCTTTGCTCTGACCTTAATATACTTCAATTCTTACATGTCGATAACTACATGCTTTCTTACAGACTCGTTAAAATGGAAAACAATTCACGCTTAAACTTACATATTTATTAAAATTAATAGTAGTGTTATTTCGATGAATCGACTTGCTAGATGTAGAGTCCTAGTTATAGGTTCATTCATAGCATAATTCGTTTTATGAGTTATTTCGATACATAATCTATTATGCCGAAGATTACGCAGTGGAATATATGGAATGAACAAATTAGATAAATCAGAGTAATTCGTACTAAAGTTTATTACATTATAGGCAAGCATGAGTGAGATAAAAGTTCTTCTGTCATGCAAAGCCTGAAGACCAAGCAATTTGTGCCTGCTGGTATATGATGGGAGGCCGTCTGGCCAGTGAAACATACGTAAAGCAATTTTTGTAAAATTTTTTTGAACTTTCTCAATTTTATACGAGTTAGATTCATAAAAATGATTCCATATTATTGATCAATATGCAAGACCTCTTCTGACCAACGATATATAAAGTGCCTTCAACGTCATAGGGTCCTTAAAGTCACTGGTGTTACGTCTACTGAACCCAACCATTGCAACAAATTTTGAAACAATGAAGTCAATGTGACTAGAAAAAGAGAGTTTGGAGTCAAAAATTACACCCAAGTCCCTACTCTCTAGAAAACGATTAATAGATTTGTCATTTAGTTTGTAGATAAAGTATGTGGCAGTTGTCTTTTTGGAATAAGACCCAACACAGCATTTGTTTGAATTTAAAAATAAATTATTGTCTGCGCACCATCCGGCAAAAGAGTCCAGATCAGAACCGTTAGAAATAGTTTGACAAATAAATAGTATATTTTGTGAAATATATAGTTTTAGTGTTATCTTTTAATCATTGAAGGGGAGGAGTGATGGGAAAACATATTCAGACCAATTCTAAATATTCTCGCGGATTTTTTTATTCCCGCGGAAAAATTCCTCCAATTCTGTTCTCCTAGGGAGAACAATAATTGGGGAATAGGAATTTCGAATTTTCGTTGCACATTTCTTATTTTGTTTAAAAAATTGAAAAGTTTAATTATTGTTGCAAATTTGTTGGAAATTAAGAAATAAAATATAAACATTGCACAGTATTTATTGCATTTCATGTGGTATTCACTGAAATGAGTAATGAATTGGTGCCACAGTAACATCAACAGCGGAACATAAGAAGAAGACGGCCGCATAACACAAATCTGCCGGAGTTGCCTGCTTTCATTCAGCAAAGCAATTTTCTGGCGGCCAAGTTGAGTTGAATTCGTCCTTCATCATATGCCAAAATCTATTTAAGCCTTACTAAAAAATCCTTGCGCAATTTCTGGATGGCTGCATCAAATTTGTATACCAAGAGCTCTACCGTTGATTATGATATACTTTTCAACTTAAAATAAAGAATATTGTGGTTGTAGTTGTTGTTGTATTAGAAGTGAGAATATTGTGGTAGAATATAAATACATATTTTAGCACAAATTTGTACAAATAAGTGTTCTTTCTTAAAATAACCAATTTCCTTTAACTATTTTGATGCATTCCCTTTAATTTAACAAGTGAAAAAACTCCTATGAAATGGCAGAGAAATCTCCCTCTCCCTCACATTCATAATACCTACTTTTCTCCCATAACCGGTTTCCGCTTTTTCGAACATTGTTCAGAATAGGAGGAAAGGGAGAAGTGAAAAAACTCACAAGGAATTTTTATTTAGAATACGAGGAATGGGAGAAGGGAGAAATTTCGCACGGAATTTTAGTTTAGAATTGGGGTGATTGAGTCTCCTGTAAAATTTGTAAAAAGTGTCTTAGCACATTTTCACATTAAGCTAACGATTTAATTGTTTTATATTGAATTTACCCTTGACAATCCAAAAAAGGTTCAAATCAAAAATTTAGGTATTCCAGCTTGTTCGTTACTTTTATTTTTTTTTGTTTGTTTATATGATGCTTACTACTCCAGCTTTTCGAAAATTGGTCCGATATGGTCGAAAGGGGTATCAAGGAATGCGCATGACTGCCAGTTATAAAAACATAATTCATAATTTTGACAAAAAATTAATAAAGAAAAATGAGTTTAAATAAAATTGTCCTCAAGTTGTTAAAGAAGCAAGTTACCCGATTGTGGCATTAAGGCACGCATGATACTTGTCGCAAGTGATAACTATTTAAATGAAGAACGTGTCGCTATTAAAAATATTATCTTTTATATTCAGATCCTGGTAGTAGGGACAGAACCCCATAAACTTCAATAAAAAACACTGTTTACTCATTTCTAGCGCCTAATTAAATGTAATCAGGTTCCGTTATGACACAGTTGAAACTTCTAAAATGTTTTATTTTTAATCTGAGGCCTGGGGATGGATTCAGGCTCTGGTATAAAGTTTCAGCGTTTAGGGGAAAAAGTAAACATCTATAAAAATAGCATTAACAAAACTGCTTCGAAGAATCGCTTGATTTCATTTATGATTTCCTGAGTTTGCCTCATAATACGGGGAAATCATAACGAAAATTTTTGAACCGTTTCTTACTAAAATTTGACTGCGCTATACATTTTATTTCATTGCAATCGACAACATAATACTGAAACTAAGATCTTTGTCAGCAAAACTAGGCTCAAAACGTTTGTTAGTCAAAGACATAGATTTATCCTAGACATTTGAAAATGTAATACCTAAATGGTCACTTTATTTTTGTTGAATTTGATGAATTTTGATCCCAAATGAAAGCCGGGTGCAGCAACCGTGGCACTATGCAAAATCCTAGAGCAACTGCTGGTTAAAAATGGTTTTTTCAACACCGCTACTGGCATGCTTTTTTATTTTAATCAATAGTTTAAGTTTAAGGGAGGGTGGGGCCGTGTGTAGAAGTAAAGCTTCTGACCGCCATTCACCTGGGAATGGCCAGAGCGATTCTTTTGCATGCGGTTCAAGCAGCTCACTACTGCCGGTCGCTTGCGGCCAAGTATCCTCTGGGTAGCCGCTAAACACCCGTTTAGCGGTGAGCTAATGTGAGAAGGCGACAACCTGGCTAGGCCACTCTGACATAATCGGTTTAAGGGCTAGCCGGGGGAGATTTCATCGGCAGCGTCTGTACACCTCTAGGTGCGGCTGCAAGCAGGCGTCTGTCTTGGAGCAAGCGGCTCGCTATATAAACGTGCCAAGTAATATTTTCACCCCCGCTGAGCGGGTTGTGCGCTGGGCTTGGGACCCGCCACGTAAAACCATACTCCAATGAAATATAACAACAAGCCTCGGATAAATACACTCTCTATTGATGACGACCATGGCAAACGTTTGAAGGACAATGAATTGAAGGCATGCACCTGGAACGTCCGCTCCCTGAATGGGATTGGTGCAGATGCCCGGCTGGTTGATGTCCTCGTCAAAGCAAAATCTGACATCACCGCCATCCAAGAAATGCGTTGGACGAAGCAAGGAAGAAAGAAGATCAAAAATTGTGACATATATTGGAGTGGCCATGCGAATAAGCGCAGTTTCGGCGTCGGATTCGTGGTGGGAGAGAGACTTTGTCGCCAAGTGCTGGCGTTCACGCCTGTGAACGAGCGTCTCGCCACTATTCGAATAAAAGCAAAATTTTTTAATATATCATTCATCTGCGCCCATGCGCCGACAGAGGAGAAAGACGATGAGGTGAAAGACACTTTTTATGAACAATTAGAACGCACATACGAGCGCTGCCCCCGTCATGATATAAAAGTCGTGCTTGGCGACTTTAACGCCAGGGTGGGCAAAGAAGGTGTTTTTGGCCCTACAGTCGGAAAGTTCAGCCTACACAGTGAAACTTCTCCTAACGGACTGAGGCTGATTGACTTTGCCGGTGCTCGAAACATGGTCATATCAAGCACGAGGTTCATGCATAAAAAGATACATCAAGCTACATGGCTGTTTCCTGATCGAAATACTCGCAATCAGATCGACCACGTTGTGATAGACGGACGGCATGCCTCCAGTGTTTTAGATGTGCGAACGATCCGAGGACCTAACATTGATTCGGACCATTATCTCGTTGCAGCCAAAATACGCACCCGCCTCAACGCGGCTAAAAACAAGGAACAAAAAACACAAGGAAAGCTAGACGTCGAAAAGCTTCAATCACAACAGACTGCCAATGATTTCGCAACTCGACTCTCACACCTGCTCTCTGAGGGCACAACTCATCCTGAAGGAATACAGGAGCAGTGGGAGCATATCTCCAAAGCACTTCATACTGCCGCCGAGGAAAAAATTGGTTACCGGCGGCCACGAAAAAACAACTGGTATGATGAAGAATGCCGCGTTGCAACCGAAAGAAAAGACGCTGCCTACAGGGCTACGTTAAAAGCGAGCGCGACAAGAGGAGTGTGTGAACGCTATCGTGAGTTGAAAAGGGAAGCGAGACGCCTTTTCAGGAAGAAAAAAGCAGAAGCAGAAAGGCGTGAGTGCGAGGAGCTTGAGCTGCTAGCCACCAGGAATAACGCCCGAAAATTCTACCAAAAAATACGGCGACAGACGGAAGGTTTTAAGACCGGGGCAAACTCCTGTAGGAATGAAAACGGCGACCTTGTAACTGATGTCCAGAGAGTGCTTAGATTATGGAGGGAACACTTCTCTGCTCTCCTAAATGGAGGCAGCAATTCACCGCGCAGAGATGAAGAACCCGATCCCGCAATCGATGATGATGGAATATATGTCCCCCCGCCCGATTATGACGAAGTTAGAATAGCAATAACCAAATTGAAAAACAACAAGGCCGTGGGCGCTGATGGATTGCCTGCGGAGCTATTCAAGTTCGGCGGCGAGGAGTTGGTAAGGCGCATGCAGCAGCTTCTTAGCAAAATATGGGCGGACGAAAGCATGCCCGACGGTTGGAATCTAAGTGTTCTTTGCCCAGTCCACAAGAAGGGGGATATTGCAAAATGCACCAACTATCGTGGAATCAGCCTTCTTAATATCGCATATAAGGTCCTTTCAAGTGTATTGTGCGAAAGATTGAAGCCCACCGTGAACCGGCTGATTGGACCTTATCAGTGCGGCTTCAGACCTAGTAAATCTACCATCGACCAGATTTTCACAATTCGCCAAATCTTGGAAAAAACCCGTGAAAAGAGAATCGACACACATCACCTCTTCGTCGACTTTAAAGCCGCCTTCGACAGCACGAAAAGGAGCTGCCTATATGCCGCTATGTCTGAATTTGGTTTCCCTGCAAAACTTATACGGCTGTGCAAAATGACGTTGAGCAACACCATCAGCTCAGTCAGAATTGGGAAGGACCTCTCCGAGCCGTTCGAAACTAAACGAGGTTTCAGACAGGGTGACCCCCTATCGTGCGATTTCTTTAATTTGATGCAGGAGAAAATTATACTAGCTGCAGAACTTAACCGCACTGGAACAATATACTATAAAAGCGTGCAATTACTGGCATATGCTGATGACATTGATATCATCGGCCTAAACACCCGTGCTGTTAGTTCTGCTTACTCCAAGCTGGAAAAAGAAGCGGTAAAGATGGGTTTGATGGTGAATGAGGACAAAACGAAGTACCTGCTGTCATCGAGCAAAGAGTCAGCGCATATGCGCCTTGGCAACCACGCTACTGTTGGCAGCCATAATTTCGAAATAGTAAAAGACTTCGTTTATTTGGGAACCAGCATCAACATTAGCAACAACATCAGCACTGAAATCCAGCGAAGAATCAATCTTGCCAATAAATGCTACTTTGGACTAGGTAGGCAATTGAAAAGTAAAGTCCTCTCTCGGCGAACGAAAATCATACTCTACAAGTCACTTATCGTACCCGTCCTGCTATATGGGGCAGAAGCATGGACCATGACAACAGCAGATGAAGCGGCTTTGGGAGTGTTCGAGAGAAAAGTTCTTCGAAAGATTTATGGACCTCAACATAGTCCAGCGAATTAAAACGCAGCGGCTGCGCTGGCTAGGCCATGTTATGCGAATGAAAGATGATGCTCCGGCCAAGAAAGTGTTTCTATCGGAACCCGCCTATGGAAGCAGAGGTAGAGGGCGGCCCCCACTCCGTTGGAAGGACCAGGTGGAAAACGATTTAAACTCCCTTGATGTGACCAATTGGCGCCGGTTGGCGGAGCGAAGGAGCGACTGGCGCGCCTTGTTGGACGGCCATAACCGTTTAGACGGTTAAGCGCCAATTAAGTAAGTAAGTAAGTTTAAGGACCAAACTAGACTATAATATCAAAAAATTATACATATTATATGAAATGATTTTTTTACAACATCACAAACTTTATAGTTTTGACGGACGTCCATGTTAAGCCCGTTCCCTTCATCACTTTCAAATTGATTTTAATGATATACGTTACAGGAAAAGGTATGATGTATTATATATTTCTGGAAACCTCGTTTTTGAAGAATATGAAACAACTAATATGTTTTTAATATTATATTAATGTGTACCTTAAAATAACTGCAAAATAAAATATGGTGAAAAAAAGTTTTTTTAAAGTTCATCGAGACTTTTGTCAGTTGCCCACGTTTACCCACGCTTTACATTTTATGTTGATTTGTAGCCTAGCTATCCATAAACATAATCAAATAAAAAAAAAGCTGCGGAAATTTGCGACTTTCGGAGTAAATAGTAAAAATGTGATAAAAGTCAGAGAACGAAAAGCCGCTCGCTATCTATTGGGGTTTTAAATGTTGCTGTTTACATCAACAGCTTGCGGCAAGTTTTGTAATTTTTCATTGATATTAGGACGTTTATCTTTTTTGCACTCATGTTGCGTGTGAAAATATTAATAAACAAGTTGCACACCAGAGAACAGCGCTGAATGATTCTTCTTTCTTCTCAATAAAAATCCCAGTTTTCAGTGACCGTGAGGGTTGAGTACAGGTTTAAACACTACAAAAAAGTAAAGTATTATCTTTTCAAACATCATAACAAAAACAATAAATGCAGTTTTGCCAAAATTTTTGAATTTCAGTGGACGGAAATATATTATTACTATGTATTATTCCTATTATTTATCAATAAAAATCCAGTTCTCCCGTGTGATATTGAGCGTTGAATCCTATTTTAAACAATATAAAGGTAAAGCATTAAGTGCAGTTTTGCTTAATATATGTACCTACAATTCGAAACTTTGTGGGCAGATAAACATTAAACCAAGAATTTTTAGTTTTTTTAAATTTTATTAGGTAGACTGAATGAGTGTGAAGTATGTGCATGGGACATTTGGTTTCTACCTACTTGCGCAAGGAACTTAGGTATATGTTTAGGAGTACTTATGAATGTAGACCTTAGGTAGGAAACTAAGGAGGCTAAAAGCGATTATAACAGAATTTCCAAAATACCCTTTGTTTTAACGCACTACCCTCATATTTCATATTAGTATATAAACAGAACAAAATATTGGTAAATTAACAGAAGTGTAATTGTTACTAATGCAAATAACTACGTGTTTTGTCGTCCCTTCAAAATGTCTACTTTCAAGGGCTTTAAACGTGAAATAATACTTTCGTGAAGCAAACACATAAACAAAATGAGTTTAGTTATGTTGAATTCGCATCTGACAATAAGAAGTGGTCTTAAACGGCTGAATAAATGCTGTCATGACTTTGAAATAAACAACGATCTCTTAAAATTAATGAACACAAAAAATATTTGGGAGTGTAGCAGAAATAATGATTCATCTTCTGAAGACGAAATCATAGATTTTGAAGTCAAACACCCTTTAAATATATCTCGTCCCAACATAAACTTGAATATCGCCCACGTGTATTTTAATGGTGATTCGTACATACGTAGGACGTTAAAAATCGAATAAAAAAAAAAAACATTGGAAACAATTTAAATTAATTTTCATCGGCCAACATTTTGGCAAGTCGTATTTTTGGCGAACCTATAGCCGTGCCGTCATTGTAGTAGTGTGAAAAATACTTCTTACTTTTTAACGATACATTACCGTCAAATGGCAAAAAAAAGTTAAAAAAAAACATATTGTAACGAATTTACTTGCAAATCCTCTTATTTGCAATCCTCTGCTAAGTTCGAATAAATAACTCCAATATTGAATAATGGAAAAATGGCCTTTATTAAAGTACTTCACAATGACACTTATACTTTGCTACTCGCTGGCTTAATAACCAAACTGATTGATAATTCAAATTGAACTCTACTATTGGCCGCCAGATCGCGTGCTTAATCAATAACTGATTGATTGCTCAACTCAAACTGAATTACAGCGCCTCTTCATCTGTTGCCTTTTATACCCTTTGGTTTCCTCGTTCGCATTTTTCCAGAATGTACTAGCATTGTCCATGAGCTCTCAAACTTCTCAGCTATAACTAAAATTGAACAATTTTATACATCTTTTAGGCGCTTCCAGAATCTACTAGTCCATTAGCTCTCAAACTTCTCAGATATATGCAGGTGTTTGCGCATTGACTCTCCGCTGCTCGTATTCGTACATGGTACATATGTGTAGACGCAATTATTTATTCGTTTATGTAGATACATAAAGATTGAATTGATGTGAATGTTTGTAGTTTACAGTCTCTCGCGCGCATATAGGCGTATAAGTAAATGCATCTTTGTGTGACATCTCTCTGGGCTGCCTTATATATGTGTATACTTGATTTGATTATTAACGTAAATACTGCTTGGCATGGCCTTGGCATCGCCTTAGTGATGGGATAATTTAGTGATGCTAATATCCGTGACACTGCCCTCCACCTAAGTCTGATCGTCCCGATCAGACAAATCTCTCGATCTAAACGTTGCCAGCCTTTCCAAATGGACCACTTTCATTTTGGTTCGTGGTTTACCGATGGTTTGTATGCGGCACACTACATCGTTGATCCGTTTTACAACTTTGTATGGGCCTTCCCAATTACACTGCAATTTCGGGGACAAACCTTTTTTACGTTGTGGGTTGTATAACAGCACCAAATCTCCTTCCTGAAAACATTCTGAATTAATTGCTTTATCATATCTGGCTTTCATCTTGTCACTCATAATCTTTGTTCGTTGCCTTATCAGATCATGTATTTCTCTTAGCTCTTCTTCCAAATCACTAGTGGATTTCCTGACATTTCTATCCGCATTGGCATCTATCCCAAACTTCAAATCAGCTGGCAGTCTAAGGTCATTTCCAAAAATTACTTTTGCAGGGGTTTGGCCCGTTGTCTCATGCACTGCTGATCGGTAAGCCATCAAGAATAATGGTATGCGGGTATCCCATTCTTTATGGTACTTGTCTACTACTTTCCTTAAGTGCTCCTCCAATGTTCTATTGAATCGTTCTACCATACCATCGGATTGAGGATGCAATGCAGTTGTCCTTGTTTTTCGAATGCCCAATGACTTACACATTTCCTGGAACACAGCTGATTCGAAATTCCTGCCTTGGTCAGAATGTAACTCCATTGGTACACCATACCTTGCAACCCATTCGTTTTTAACCACTTCTGCTACTGTTTCTGCTTCTTGGTTTGGGATTGGGTATACCTCTGGCCATTTACTGAAATAATCCATAACCACCAGTACGTATTTGTTTCCGCGGTTGCTAGTAAGAAATGGACCTGCGACATCCATGGCGATCCTTTCAAATGGCGCACCTGAGTTATATTGCTTCATCTGGCCATGACTTCGTGTTCTGGGCCCTTTCGCTCTGCTGCAAACCTCGCAGTTCGCAATCCACTCAGTGACCGACTGACGGCAACCAACCCAATAGAATCTCTGTTTAATCTTCTCGAGCGTCTTCGTGATTCCAAGATGACCTCCGCTTGGACCATTATGCAGCTCGCTGAGCACGTCAGGAATCCTCTTTCTGGGAACAACTATCAGTTTATTCTTGTATTTACCATCTTCACTCTCCCATACTCGATTAAGGCAACCGGATATCAATTCTAAACTGTTCCACTGTGCCCAATATGACTTCGCAATGGGACTCTCTGTTGACATCTCTTCTCTGTTTGGTCTTTCATTTCGTTCGAGCCCTTGCATAACACGTGACAGATCTGCATCTTCTAGCTGGCACTTTCTTAGCTGTTCCTTGTCCCATTCATCTGTACATGTTATATTCATTAGCCGGACATCTATAATGTCTTCTTTAGCCTCGGCTTTTGAACAGTGCTTGCATCCCAAACTACATGGTCTTCGTGACATTGCATCAGCATTTCCATGGTACTACCTTTTCGATGCTCAATGGAAAAGTCGTAGCTTTGTAGTCGCTAGATCCACCGTGCCAATTGTCCTTCCGGATTACGGAACTGCAGAAGCCATTTCAACGCTGCGTGATCTGTCCTGACACGGAATCGCTGGCCGTAGAGGTATTTGTGAAAATGTTTAATGCACTCTACCAATGCCAACAGCTCTCTCCGCGTAACACAGTAGTTCCTCTCTGGTTTTCCAATCGAACGGCTGTAATATGCAACTACCTTCTCCTGTCCATCGACCAGTTGTGATAAAACGCCTCCTATAGCATATCCACTCGCATCTGTATCTAGAATAAATGTTGCTCCTGGAATCGGATATGCTAACATTGGGGCAGTGCACAAACGCTCCTTCAATGTTTGGAAAGCCACTTCTTGCTCCTTTTTCTATTCAAAAGCTTTATTTTTTCTTGTAAGCTCATGGAGGCTATAGGCTACGCTGGAAAAATTTGGTACAAATCGGCGGTAATATGTGCACAGCCCAAGAAAACTTCTCAATTCATGTAGGTTCTGTGGTCTTGGCCAATCCTTTACAACCTCTATTTTTTCGTTCGCAGTGCAGATGCCCTCTGTCGTTACCTTGTGACCCAAATAATTGACTTCCTTTTTAAACAGCGCACACTTTTTGGGACTTAACTTCAGACCAGCGCCAGCTATTCTCTGGAAAACTTCCTCCAAGTTCTTAAGATGTTCAGCAAAGTTCTTGCCCAATACGATGATGTCGTCCAGGTACACCAAGCATGTTTTCCAATGTAGTCCTTTCAGTACCTGGTCCATGAGTCTCTCAAAAGTAGCTGGTGCATTACAAAGTCCAAAAGGCATCACTGTAAATTGCCAAAGACCATCACCGACACTGAAGGCTGTTTTCTCTCTATCTTCCTCCTTCACCTCCACCTGCCAGTAGCCGCTTTTCAAGTCCAGCGTGGAAAACCATTTCGTACCAGATAGCGAGTCCAGAGTGTCGTCAATTCTTGGCAATGGGTAGCTATCCTTGTTCGTTACGTCATTCAACTTCCGGTAGTCCACGCAAAACCTAATTTTTCCATCCTTCTTTTTTACAAGTACTGCCGGTGAGCTCCACGGACTTGCTGATGGTTCGATGACGCCGCTGTCGCTCATTTCTTGAATGATTTGACTCACAATTTCCCGCTTCGCCAGTGGAACACTACGTGGAGCTTGACGGATCGGCCTCGCATCTCCAGTGTCAATTTGGTGTTTCACAACGTTGGTGCGGCCTGGTTTAGAATCATCCTGGTCAAATATGTTCGCGTACTTTAGGAGCAGTTGTTTTGCCTTACTCTGATAGGCTTCCTCTAGCCCATGCGTCCATGCCGTGATATCATTTGAAAGATTAGTATTACTAGATGAAACGTATTCCTGGAGCTGTTCACAGTTAATAACTACTTCGGCCTCTTGGCATCTTCCCAAAATAGCTCCTTTGGTCAAATTGAATGGTGACTTGAACTCATTGAGTACTCTTACCGGAATACGTCCATCTTGTTTTGTCATAGCCAGGGTTTTTCCTACAAGTATGTTCAGTGCTGATTTATTTGCTGCTTCGACAACCCACAATTTGTTTGTCCCACAATCTCCATCTACCTTTGCCCAGATGACTGCTTCTGATTTTGGTGGTATTTGCTGACTCTCTTCCACCAGCACTCGTTTACTGCTGTAGCCTCTCTCGTAGCCGAAATTAAGTGGCACATCCATGTTCTTATATCGCATCGTCTTGCTTTGCATATCGATCTTGATGCCTTGGTTGATTAAGAAGTCCACTCCAATTATGATTTCATCAACAATACCTGCCACTACAAAATTGTGAAGTACCGTGACGTTCCCAATTGCTACTTCACATGATACTTCTCCTAGAACCGTGCTGTCTTCTCCAGTGGCTGTACGCAATCTTGCTCCATGCAATGGTGTTATCCTCTTGTTGACTAAATCCGCTCGAATGATGGAATGAGATGCACCCGTATCTACAGTCAGTAAACGTTCCTTTCCATCCACATGTGCTCCGACAGTAAGATTGTTTGACCTTCTTCCAATTTGTGAGATAGAGATTATGGGACATTCAATTGAGGGAGCCAGCTGTCGCCCCTTGCGGCTGACTCGCTTTAGTTTAACGATTGAGTGGACTTGGAGATTTGCTCATCTCCTTCAACTCTGCGTTTACGGCCACCCACATTGTTGGAGCTATTGGGACCGGTGCTGCAATGTCGTGCAATATGACCTGGGTTGCCGCACTTGAAACATTTAATAACTCCGGCATTTTTCTGTTGTGATCCCTTCAGTGCTTCCAAATTTGTGTCTACCCATTCTGGCCTTTCTACTTCTACACGATGAGCCTTATATGCTGGTTTACTTAATAGGGAAGCAGTTTCCTGAGTCAATGCATGTGATACCGTTTCAGCAAATGTCAGTTTTGGGTTCGCGTATGTAGCTCGCTTCGTTTCCACGTCTCGTATGCCATTTATAAAACTCTGGATTTTTACCCTCTCGGTGTATTCCACGGGTGCGTCCGCATTTGCGAGATGAGCCAACCTTTCAACATCTGAAGCAAACTCCTGCAATGTCTCATTTGCTTTTTGGTAGCGGTTTTGCAACTCAATTTGGAATATCTGTTTTCTATGCTCGCTTCCGTAACGTCGTTCTACAGCAGCCATCAATGCGTCATAACTGTTCCGTTCGTACTCTGGAATAGTCTGTAAGATTTCGGCAGCTGGTCCTTTTAATGCTACGAAGAGCGCGGCAACTTTATCTTCCACATTCCAGTTGTTCACTGCTGCGGTCTTCTCAAACTGTAGCTTAAAGACCTGAAAAGGAACAGAACCGTCAAAGGATGGTGTTTTTACCTTTGGATTACTCGCTGAAACTGCTGGACGATTTAATTGTAACTGCTCCATACGACCCTTCAAATCATCGACTTCTGCCTGAAATTGAGCGATTTTTGCATCCTGCGCTTCCAGCTTTGATGTTACCCTTGCTTTCTGTGCTTCTAACTGTGAAGACATTTGTGCCACCTGTAATGATAAGCGCTCTTCTTGTTCTTCCATCTTTGATGTTATGCGTGTCTCCTGGGATTCTAGTTGAGATGCCAGTTGAGATGTTATATCTGTCTTTTGCGATTCCAGTTGAGAAGCCACTGTCGATGTTTGAGCAGATATTGCAGCCAAAATAATGTTCAAGTCTGTGCTCGTAACTGTCTGCGATGTTTCGTTTTTCTCTTAAATTTTTGTTACTTCCTCGCCATCAAGATGAAAGTCATACTCTTCCACATCAATTCCTTCCGCTTCCATTGCCTCTCGTAGCCGTGCCTGAAGTTCAAGTTTAACGCCGCTTGTATTCAATCCACGGCTCTCCAACTCCTTCTTTAGTTGCTGGATCTTCAATTCACTGAACTTTGCCATGTCCTTGTTGTCCTCCGGAATTTATTCAACAATTCCTCTTCTGACACCAATTGTAACGATTTTGCTGCAAATCCTCTTATATGCCCCTTTTGCTAGGTTCGTATCGCAAAACTGTTGAATAAATAACTCCAATATTGAATAATGGAAAAATGGCCTTTATTAAAATGCTTCACAATAACACTCAAACTGTGCAACGAATAGCTTAATAACCAAACTGATAGCTCAAATGAAACTCCAATAATCAAAATAATACTGGTATTGCTCGCTAGATATCTTCTTAGTCGTAACTGCTGATCAACTCAAATCAAACTGAATTACTTCTTACTCGCCTGCACCGCTTTTATAGTTTACGCTGCATACTTCTAGGCTCTTCGATTTCCAGAAGTTACTAGTTGTTTCGGCTACAAAATCGCCAGCCACAACTACGTGCACAAATTATTGCCCTCTCTTGTGACCACTGAGATAAGATATATGCATGTGTTTGTGCATTGCCGCTCCGCTGCTCGTATACGTACATATGTGTAGACGCAATTATTTATTCGTTTATGTAAACACATAAAGATTGAATTATTGATGTGAATGTTTGTAGTTTACAGTCTCTCGCGCGCACATAGCCGTATAAGTAAATGCATCTGTGTGTGACATCTCTCTGGGCTGCCTTATATATGTGTATACTTGATTTGATTATTAACGTAAATACTGCTTGGCATGGCCTTAGCATCGCCTTAGTGATGGGATAACTTAGGGGTGGTAATATCCGTGACAATATTTTTCTTATTAAAAAATACAAAACGAACTATAAAAATGGTATTATTTATGTACCTCTCTTGTACCTTATTGTTTTTAAGCTAGATATATTATATTATATTATAGATTTTATCGCGGGCTTGGCGACTAAATAAAAAAAAAACCGTAACGGATATTTGTCAAAAAAGTTTCGAAAAGGTTCGAAAAAGGTTCGTTGTTATCAACAGGCAAAATACATAAAATTTGATCTCTATCATAAAGTTAAAGTTAAAGTTAAAGTGAATGTTAAAGTTAAAGTGAAAGTTAAAGTTAAAGTTAAAGTTAACAAGTAAGGAAGGTTAAGTTCGGGTGTAACCGAACATTACATACTCAGTTGAGAGCTATGGTGACAACATAAGGGAAAATAACCATGTAGGAAAATGAACCGAGGGAAATCCTGGAATGTGTTTGTATGACAAGTGTATCAAATGAAAGTCATTAAAGAGTATTTTATGAGGGAGTGGGCCATAGTTCTATAGGTGGACGCCATTTAGGGATATAGCCATAAAGGTGGACCAGGGGTGACTCTAGAATGCGTTTGTACGATATGGGTATCAAATGAAAGGTGTTAATGAGTATTTTAAAAAGGAGTGGGCCTTAGTTCTATAGGTGGACGCCTTTTCGAGATATCTCCATAAAGGTAGACCAGGGGTGACTCTAGAATTTGTTTGTACGATATGGGTATCAAATGAAAGGTGTTAATGAGTATTTTAAAAGGGAGTGGGCCTTAGTTCTATAGGTGGAACCCGTTTCGAAATATCGCCATAAAGGTGAACCAGGGGTGACTCTAGAATGCGTTTGTACAATATGGGTATGAAAAGAAAGGTGTTAATGAGTATTTTAAAAGGGAGTAATCCTTAGTTCCATACGTGGACGCCGTTTCGAGATATCCCCACAAAGGTGGACCAGGGGTGACCCTAGAATTTGTTTGTACAATATGGGCATCAAACGAAAGGTGTTAATGAGTATTTTAAAAGGGAGTGGGCTTTAGTTATATAGGTGGACCCTGTTTCGAAATATCGCCATAAAGGTGGACCAGGGGTGACTCTAGAATGTGTTTGTACGATATGGGTATCAAATTAAAGGTATTAATGAGGGTTTTAAAAGGGAGTGGTGGTTGTTGAATAGGTGGTCGCATTTTCGAGATAACGCCATAAAGGTGGACCAGGGGTGACCCTAGAATTTGTTTGTACAATATGGGTATCAAAAGAAAGGTGTTAATGAGTGTTTTAAAAGGGAGTAATCCTTAGTTCCATAGGTGGACGCCGTTTCGAGATATCGCCATAAAGGTGGAGAAGGGGTGACCCTAGAATTTGTTTGTACAATATGGGTATCAAAAGAAAGGTGCTAATGAGTATTTAAAAAGGGAGTAATCCTTAGTTCCATAGGTGGAAGCCGTTTCGAGATATCGCCATAAAGGTTGGCCAGGGGTGACTCTAGACTTTGTACGATATGGGTATCAAATTAAAGGTATTAATGATAGTTTTAAAAGGGAGTGGTGGTAGTTGTATATGTGAAGGCGTTTTCCAGATATCGACCAAAATGTGGACCAGGGTGACCCAGAACATCATCTGTTGGATACCGCTAATTTATTTATATATGTAATACCTGCCAAGATTTTAAGGGTTTTTTATTTCGCCCTGCAGAACTTTTTCATTTTCTTCTACTTAATATGGTAGGTGTCACAACCATTTTATTTTTACCTTACCATGTTTCATCCCTTTTTTCGTATTTGGTATAGAATTGTGGCACTTTTTCATTTTTCGTAATTCTCGATATCGAAAAAGTGGGCGTGGTCATAGTCGGATTTCGTTCATTTTTCATACCAAGATAAAGTGAGTTCAAGTAAGCACGGGAACTAAGTTCATTAAAGATATGTCGATTTTTGCTCAAGTTATCGTGTTAACGGCCATGCGGAAGGACAGACGGACGACTGTGTATAAAAACTGGGCGTGGCATCAACCGATTTCGCCCATTTTTACAGAAAACAGTTATCGTCATAAAATCTATGCCCCTACCAAATTTCAAAAGGATTGGTTAATTTTTGTTCGACTTATGGCGTTAAAAGTGTCCTAGACAAATTGAATGAAAAAGGGCGGAGCCACGCCCATTTTGAAATTTTCTTTTATTTTTGTATTTTGTTGCACCATATCATTACTGGTGTTGAATGTTGACATAATTTACTTATATACTGTAAAGATATTAAATTTTTTGTTAAAATTTTACTTTACCTTCTCCGATTTTGCTAATTTTTATTAAGCGTACATATAGTAATAGGAGTAACGTTCCTGCCAACTTTTATCATGATATCTTCAACGAGTGCCAAATTACAGCTTGCAAAAGTTTTAAATTACCTTCTTTTAAAAGTGGGCGGTGCCACGCCCATTGTCCAAAATTTTACCAATTTTCTATTCTACGTCATAAGTTCAACTCATCTACCAAGTTTCGTCGCTTTATCTGTCTTTTGTAATGAATTATCGCACTTTTTCGGTTTTTCGAAATTTTCGATATCGAAAAAGTGGGCGTGGTTATAGTCCGATATCGTTCATTTTAAATAGCGATCTGAGATGAGTGCTCAGGAACCTACATACCAAATTTCATCAAGATAGCTCAAAATTTACTCAAGTTAACGGACGGACGGACGGACGGACGGACATGGCTCAATCAAATTTGTTTCGATCCTGATTATTTTGATATATGGAAGTCTATATCTATCTCGATTCCTTTATATATGTACAACCAACCGTTATCCAATCAAACTTAATATACTCTGTGAGCTCTGCTCAACTGAGTATAAAAATAAAGTTAAAGTTAAAGTGAAAGTTAAAGTTAAAGCTAAAGTTAAAGTTAAAGTTAAAGTTAAAGTTAAGGTTAAAGTTAAAGTCAAAGTTAAAGTTAAAGTGGAAGTAAAGTTAAGGTTAAAGTTAAAGTCAATGTTAAAGTTAAAGTGAAAGTTAAAGTAGTAACGTAGCGTTACAATAACGTAACTCCCTTCCTTACTCACTTCCTTATTCACTTAAACCTGAACCTCCCTGTACTTAATTTTCTATAGCATAGCCAACAACCACTTATACTTATTCTTTTATAGCATAGCCAACAACCACTGATAGCAAACCAATGAAAATCACAATAATGGTGTGTTGACTTCTCAACCAGTTTGCGGCAACACCCATATAAACATCGAATTTGCATTTTTGCAATTCAGTCCTCGCAGGTGAGCCAGCGGGAGTGGTTGTCTTTTTAAAGACAAAATAACCACTTCGGCTAGCTAGCTGAGTGGAAGGGCGCTGTCATGGCGCGGGTCACCCTCCACCAGGGCTGGACGACGCGAGTGGTGTCTTCGGATTACTTTTCCCTCCGTCGCCCACCTTGATGTGTGATCGGCCCGCCGCCTCAATGACCCAAAGCACCCCTCCCCTTCAGCTCTGGTTTAATAGGCTGGCCGGAGCGGTGGGACCACTCCCACTAGTTAGCTAGGGAGAAGAGGGTGCGGCCGTGGCGCGAGTCACCCCTTGCTGCACCAGGACGACGAGAGTGGTGTCTTCGGGCTACTTTTCCCTCCGTCGCCCTGGTCCGGTTAGGAATGACCCGCTGCACGAATGACCGCACGACCCCTATCCATAGCTCTGGTTTCAGCCGTGAGCCGATGCGTGCGCACAGGGGCTACCGATGTGCCGTTAAGGTGCACTTTCCCTCCGCCCACGGGTCGACCCACGGTGCCCCGGCTGGTACAATTCCGCCCCCCTTACGCACCTTCTACTAGTGTGCAAGTAGGGAGGCGGGGGTGTCCGGCGGTGAAACCAGCACTAACGAGTCCTCGCAATCTCTTACCCAGGTGACCGACCCCGGACTCCGATCCTGCCGAAGGCTACCGATCAATCCCATCCCGCCGATACCGTCAACCGACCCGCCCGGAACGAGCCGCCGCTGTTCAGGTAAACACCATCGCCAGCCTACTTCCCCTCTCTCCCCGGCCCTGGTACGCGCTCCGTAGCCCACCGCCGCTGCCGTCGCCCATCTGGTGCCGCCGCTGCTTCCATCCCGCCGGTGCTACGCCGACCGTTGGCCGTCCGCCATACTACCGCCGTTAAGCCGCTGCTACGACGACCGTTGGCCGTCCGCCGTCCTACCGCCGTTCAGCTGCTGCATCCGTCACGACGACCGTTAGTCGTTCGCCATCCTACCGCCGTTAAGCCGCTGCATCCGTCACGGCGCTGCTATGACGACCATTGTCCGTCTGCCATCCTACCGCCGTTAAGCCGCTGCATCCGTCCCGCCGCTGCTACGACGACCGTTGGCCGTTTGCCATCCTACCGCCAATAGCCGCTGCATCCGTAACGCCGCTGCTACGACGACCGTTGGCCGTTTGCCATCCTACCGCCGTTAAGCCCCTGCTTCCTTCCCGCCGCTGCTACGACGACCGTTGGCCGTTCGCCATCCTACCGCCGTTAAGCCGCTGCTACGACGACCGTTGGCCGTCCGCCGTCCTACCGCCGTTCAGCTGCTGCATCCGTCACGCCGCTGCTACGACGACCGTTGGCCGTCTGCCATCCTACCGCCGTTAAGCCGCGGCATCCGTCCCGCCGCTGCTACACCAGCCACTGGCCGCTTGCCATCCTACCGCCGTTAAGCCGCTGCTTCCATACCGCCTTACCAGTCCGTCCGTTACCCGTCCGTTCAACCGCCCTACCGAACCTCCTCTACTCCAACGACCGTTAGCCGCCGCTCCGCCCCCTCACCATCTTGTGTCGGAAAGCTGCTGCCCGCCTAATATCTCCAGCCGTGTGTACGTGTGTTCGTAACACATAAATATCGTGTATTTATTCAGTAGGAGTTTGTGGAACCTTTACTCGACTCTGGATTGACTGAGCGTTACCCCAGCCTTAGACAAAACCCACCTCATAAAGTTAAAGTTAAAGCTAAAGTTAAAGTTAAAGTTAACGTTAAAGTTATAGTTAAAGTTAAAGTGAATGTTAAAGTGAAAGTTAAAGTTAAAGTTAAAAATAAAGTTAAAGTTAAAGTTAAATTTAAAGTTAAAGTTAAGGTTAAAGTTAAAGTTAATATTATTATATAATATAATATTATTATATAATATAATATAATATTAACTTCTCATTTATTCAATAAAAGTAAAAAATTTGTTTTCTTATCGGTCACCACGCTTAAAAAGTGTAACTTGAATTAATATCAAAGACAAAACTTGAATTAATATCAAAGAAAACAAAATGTTGCATAAATATTATAATTGCATAAGTTGATAATATGCAATAGCTTTACCGCGGCAGTCCCCGAGTGCCACACGTCCTTTTTTTTGTTAGTTTACTGTACCTTTTTTATAACTTTGTTTATGTTTGGTTTGATAAATGTGAAAACCTACATTGAAAAATATACATATACTTTTAGCTCTTTTTGCATCGGGTTTTGGATTTTCTTGAAGAAATTTTTTTTCTGGCAACACTGATTTCAACGGCGGATGAATCATCCATACATACGATCAGCACATTAAGCGGGAGTCATTGGTGCCGTATGTCGTATTGCTGTAGTCGTATCCCTAACGTAATCAGCTGTTTATCGTTACGACGGTAAACCAAAAACCAATTGGTTGACTACGATATGGTTACGACCTTAGCGGCACCAATAATCGATTGCATTGATTCCCATAAGGTTGGTCGAATCAGCTGTTATACGGTTACCGATAAAGCACCAATGTCTGCAACTTAGAAGAGAGTGTGCGCCTAATAAAATTTGTATACAACAACAAAAAATTAGATCCGTGGCACGGTTGCCACTTTTGGCCCATTTGGACCAAAAATGGTCCTTTCCAACCCCCTTTGGTCCGCTGGTCCCTTTTTTGTAATTTTGGTCCTTTTTAGGCTGTAATCAAGATTGTTTGTCTTCACTGAGGAAAAAATGTTCAACACTGTACACAAAATTCTTCACACCTTCATTAACCCTTATATAATTTATAATTTTCCTCAAAATTGAACGCAACAACAGATAGTTTAGAAAAGTGTTGGATCTTGAAGCAAACCAATTTTCGTTAGTTGTTGGTGAAACAAGCAGCAAACAAGTACATTTCAAAACCCACACTTACTGAATCTAGGCCATAAATGGCTGGGAAGCGTGAGGGTGAACTGGTAAACGGAAGAGTAAAGAATTAAATTTAAAAAAAAGTGGAGCAACCAGCTATTGGAAAAATTTTTTTTTAACTTTTTGTCTCATTTTATAATAAAATTTTACAACCGAGCCCTGGAGAAATTTAGTCTAAAAATAACATTTTTATGTAAATAAAACAGAAATAGTTTGGCTTGCCGCACGGGTTTGCTCTAAGGTTTTTCGTTATTATTTATATAAGGCTTTTTGTTAGAATGAAAGTGTGTGTGACTTTCTACTTTACCACATCCTGAAATCAAAAATTTTACAAAGAATTCGACACTTTCGTGAATTGCCGAATTGCTTGTAATACTATGTCTCCACGGCACCGAAATTAAGTTGATTTCGGTAGTATGATTTCGCAAATTACATTCCTGTCTACACGATTATGCCTCTTTTGCATAATTTCATATGACATTTGTTTTCGCTTTGTTTGTATGTATGTATGTATGTTTTTGAATTGTTTGTATGTATATATGTATGTTTTTGAAATTTGACAGCTAGTGCGGGCAGGCCATCGATTATTTTGTGTAAATTGTAATCGACCACAGTAAATTGCACCTAATTTCGGTCTAATTTCGATGAAATTAAGAAGAATTCTTAATTTCGTTTGACAGTTTTCACATAACGAAACTAGCTAATTTCGAGCCAATTTCGGCCGAAATTAAGAACCTTCCGAAATCAACTTAATTTCGGCGCCTGGAGACATAGTATAAGCCAATTAAATTGTCAAAATTTGGTTAATTTCTTTGAGATTTGGTCCCTTTTTCGATAAATTTTGGCCCCAAATGAAAACATGGTGTGGCAACCGTGATCAGTGGTTACAAAATTTAAACTGTGGCTGTGATAGTAAAGAGTAAAATCATTATCCCGGTAGTGGTTAATAGTTGATAAAAAAGTAGTGAGGTAGAACGTATGCGCGCTTGTTTTCTAACACTCAAAAAATAATACGCAAATATGCCATACAAATACTATTCCATTGCTTGGTCTAACAAAAAATTTGACAATTTGCATTTGTTTGTGTTAGATAAATAATAAAGCTTGTTGGTTTACGGTTTAACCATAAACATACCATTGTTTTTATTTGACAAAATAATTTTGTAGTCAATAAGGAAAATAATTAATTAATGAATTTAATAAATAACGCCATATAAAGGTTTAAATTCAATATATTTTGACGTGGGCTGCGACGTTTATGAAATAAATCTGAAACGCTTTCTAGATTTTTTATTATCAGTCAATTTTCTTATGAAAAGCAGAACATCTGGATCAGTTGCATTTACATAAGGTTGCAGAATCCCGTAGTCCAAATCATGCGAATACATCACCGCACAAAGTTGTCTATCCACGACGCCCGGTGCTCCAGTAAATTCAGTAGAGTTTGGACTGCTACCTCTAGCACAAAACATATTTTTTCCTGCAGGGTAATCACACATTCCTGTGGTGCTACTATATTCACTTCACGTGTTACGAGCTCATATTTGTAGTCTCTATATCTTATGAATAGAGTCCATCCACTGAAATGCATCTTTGTGCCCACCAAAAGTTGATTTTTACAAAGTGGTATTGGCTTCACTTTACCATCATTTTCAAAGGGTTTATTCATCTTAATACCAGCTATATAACTCAATCTGGATCTTGAATTGGATTGATAAAATACTTTCTTCACTTTGTGACATGGTCCGCGGGAAGGTGCTGAATTAGCTGCACTAGCCACAACTAAATTTATTTTTAAATCTTCCACGCATTTCGCAGATGTGACCACCATTTGCATAGTAACTAATGAACCAGTGCAATAATATTGTTCTTTATGAAGTAATGCTACCAAATAACACCGATCATCAGCTTCCGAATTTATATGGGTCGAAAGACTGCAAAGCACGACAACCAGGATTGCAATATGAATGTTTTAATTCATTTTTTTTCTGACTTTTACCGCTGCTTGTTAAGTATAGAGAAGTATAAAGTAACTAAAGCAAGAAAAGTTGTGTGGGCCCTATTTATATACAGCTTGATGAAATTTTCGGGTGCAAGTGCACGGTAAAAAATCTGAGCCTAATTTTTTAACCATTCATCGGTTTAAACACTTTTTGAAACATTTTGCTTCCAATTTATTCTCTCAATTTACTCTTGTCTTTTTTAATTTTATTCGATTTAAAACTTGTTTAAACAATACGTTTAAAATATTAATAAAAAGATGATAAAACAGTTTTAAGGACTACCTTTATATAAGTGGACCAAAAAATAGAAATCAATGTTTCCTTTAATGCAGGCATAATCTTGTTGAATTTTGACTAAACAACTTTAACAATACTCTTGTAAAAGAATTTTGGGATTTAAAACTATAGAGGTGAGCGCACTCTTTCAATTTAAGGCAAACCATGTACGTGGGATTAACTAATTGATTATTTAAAATTTAAGCACGCGCTCTACCTTTATAATTTTAAATCCCAAAATTCTTTTACAAGAGCTATTGTTAAAGTTTTTAGTCAAAATTCAACAAGATTATGTCTGAATTAAAGGAAAATTTGCCTTCTATTTTTTGGTCCATTTATATAAAGGTAGTCCTTAAATTTTTTTTATCATCTTTTTATTTTTACTTTTTTAGTGCTGCCTACAAAAGGCATTTGGAATTTTGGGTTCTGACTCACGGCCCACGTTTCGAGCCTCTAGCTCACCGGGAAGTTACTCGAAAATTGATCGCAAGATCCCCCCGTTTTTAAAGGATTTGCAGTTATCTTGACTATCGCGCCAACTAGCGGAACTTTGTTTTCTATATGTTGTTTTGTCACCAGGCCTCTAATTAAGTGCCAAGTTTCAAGTCTCTAGGTATCCGGGAAGTTAGTTAAAAATGGATTGAACGATTCCCAAATTAAAATTTCTTTTCTTACTATCTCGATCCGCGTGCCACCTAGCGAATTTTTTTTTTATCAAATGTTGCACTGTCACCGGGTTCTGACCCACGGCCCAAGTTCCAAGTCTCTAGCTCACCGGAAAGTTACTCAAAAATCGATCGCAGGATTCCCCTCGTTTTTCAGGGATTTGCAGTTATATCAATTAGCACGCTACCTAGCGGAACTTTGTTTTCTATTGCAGGGCGAAATCAAAAGCCCTTGGAATTTTGGCAGGAATACTGTTAGTTGTATTACATATAAAATAAATTAGCGGTACCCGACAGATGATGTTCTGGGTCACCCTGGTCCACATTTTGGTCTATATCTCGAAAACGGCTTCACATATACAACTAGGGGCCACTCCCTTTTAAAACCCTCATTCATACTGTTACGAATATTACTAAGGAGTGCTGCCATCTCTAAGCCTATGCTAAGCAGTGACGTGAATTCACATCCATAGATCAATCATTATGTATCTACATAAACGAAACAATAATTGCGTCTACACATATGTACCATGTACGTATACGAGCAGCGGAGAGTCAATGCACAAACACATGCATATATCTGAGATACTCCTATAAGTATGCAATGAGAAAAACTATAAAATTGTGCAATTATAGTTACAGCTGAGAAGTTTGAGAGCTGCTGGACTAGTAGATTCTGGAAGCGCCTAGAAGATGCGAAGGTTAAAATCAAAGAGTATAAAAGGCGGAAATTGTAGAGGCGCTGGAATGAGTTTCATTTGAGCTATCAATCAGTTTGGTTGTTAAGCAAGCTAGTTGCAGAGTATAAGTGTTATTGTGAAGTACTTTAATAAAGGCCATTTTTCCATTATTCAATATTGGAGTTATTTATTCAACAGTTTAGTGATTCGAACTTAGCAGAAGGGCAAATAAGAGGATTTGCAAGTAAATTCGTTACAATTGGTGTCAGAAGAGGAATTGTTGAATAAATTCCAGAGGACAACAAGGAAATGGCAAAGTTCAGTGAATTGAAGATCCAGCAACTGAAGAATGAGTTGGAGAGCCGTGGATTGAATACAACCGGCATTAAACTCGAACTTCAGGCACGACTACGAGAGGCAATGGAAGCAGAAGGAATTAACGTGGAAGAGTATGTCTTTCATCTTGATGTCGACGAGACAACAAAAATTGAAGAGAAAAACGAAACATCGCAGACAGTTACGAGCACAGACTTGAACATGATATTGGCTGCAATATCTGCTCAAACATCGACAGTGGCATCTCAGCTGGAATCGCAGGAGACACGTTTAACATCCAAGATGGAAGCACAAGAGACGCGTATTTCAGAAATGTCGACACAAATTACATCCAAGATGGAAACTCAACTGGAAGAACAGAAAACGTATATGTCATCACAGATGGAATCGCAGGAGAACCGTATAACATCGAAGATTGAAGCACAAGAGGCACGAATATCCGAAATGTGGGCACAAATATCAGCGCAGATCTCTGCACAACTGGAAGAGCAAGACGTATTTCTTCGAAGATGGAGGCGCAAGGCACAAAAATTTTGCAACTTGAGAACAAAATCGATGCCGAGGTTGAAACATTGCGAGGTCATATACAGGAGTTGCAACTAATTCGCCCAGTTGTTTCAGCAAGCAATACGAAGGTAAAAACTCCATCTTTTGACGGCTCTGTTCCTTTCAAGGTGTGAACAACTGGAGTGCTGAAGATAAAGTTGCTGTACTATTCGTGGCATTGAAAGGATCTGCTGCTGAAATCCTACAGACTATTCCAGAGGGAGAGCGGAACAACTACGAAACATTGATGAGCGCTCTAGAGAGGCGATACGGAAGCGAACACAGGAAGCAGATACACCAAATAGAGTTGCAAAACCGCTACCAAAAAGCTAATGAAACTTTGCAGGAGTTTGCGTCAGATGTCGAAAGGCTTGCACATTTGGCGAATGCCGACGCACCTGCGGAATACACCGAAAGAGTAAAAATTCAGAGCTTTATAAATAGCATACGGGACGTCGAAACGAAGCGAGCCACATACGCAAACCCAAGGCCAACATTTGCAGAGACGGTATCATATACACTGACTCAGGAAACTGCCTCACTATTGAGTAAACCAGCATACAAAGCTCATCGTGTGGAAGTGGAAAGACCAGATTGGGTAGACAAAATTTTGGAAGCACTGAAGGGATCACAACAGAAAAATGCCGGAGGTATTAAATGTTTCAAGTGCGGCAACCCAGGTCATATTGCACGACATTGCAACACCAACCCTAACAGTTCCAACAATGTGGATGGTCGTAAACGCAGAGCTGAAGGAGATGAGCAAATCTCCAAGTGTGCTCAATCGTTAAACTAAAGAGAGTCAGCCGCAAGGGGCGACAGCTGGCTCCCTCAATTGAATGCCCCATAATCTCTATCTTGCAAATTGGGAGAAGGTCAAGCAATCTTACAGTCGGAGGACATGTGGATGGAGAGGAACGGTTACTGACTGTAGATATGGGTGCATCCCATTCCATCATTCGATCAGATTTAGTCAACAAGAAGATAAGACCATTGCTTGGAGCAAGATTACGTACAGCCACGGGAGAGGACACCCAGGTAATTGGAGAAGTAGAATGTGAAGTAGCAATTGGGAACGTCACGGTACTACACAATTTTATAGTGGCAGGTATTGTTATATGCGATATAAGAACATGGATGTGCCACTTAATTTCGGCTACGAGAGAGACTACAGCAGTAAACGAGTGCTGGTGGAAGAGAGTCAGCAAATATCACCAAAATCAGAAGCAGTCATCTGGGCAAAGGTTGATGGAGATAGTGGGACAAACAAATTGTGGGTGGTCGAAGCAGCAAATAAATCAGCACCGAACATACTTGTAGGAAAAACCCTGGCTATGACAAAACAAGATGGACGTATTCCGGTAAGAGTACTCAATGAGTTCAAGTCACCATTCAATTTGACCAAAGGAGCTATTTTGGGAAGATGCCAAGGGGCCGAAGTAGTTATTAACTGTGAACAGCTCCAGGAACACGTTTCATCTAGTAATGCTGATCTTTCAAATGACATCACGGCATGGACGAAGGGGCTAGAGGAAGATTATCAGAGTAAGGCAAAGCAACTGCTCCTAAAGTACGCAAACATATTTGACCAGGCTGGTTCCAAACCAAGGCTGGTTCCAAACCAGGCCGCACCAATGTTGTGAAACATCAAATTGACACTGGAGACGCGAGGCCGATACATCAAGCTCCACTTAGTATTCCACTGACGAAGCGGGAAGTTGTGAGTCAAATTATACAAGAAATGAGCGACAGCGGCGTCATCGAACCATCAGCTAGTCCCTGGAGCTCACCGGTAGTACTTGTAAAGAAGAAGGATGGAAAAATGAGGTTTTGCGTGGACTACCGGAAGTTGAATAGCGTTACGAAAAAGGATAGCTACCCATTGCCAAGAATTGACGACACTCTGGACTCGCTCTCTGGTACGAAATGGTTTTCCACACTGGACTTGAAAAGCGGGTACTGTCAAGTGGAGGTGAAGGAGGAAGACAAAGAGAAAACAGCCTTCAGCGTCGGAGATGGTCTTTGGCAATTTACAGTAATGCCATTGGACTATGTAATGCACCAGCTACTTTCGAGAGACTCATGGATCAGGTATTGAAAGGACTACATTGGAAAACGTGCTTGGTGTACCTGGACGACATCACCGTATTGGGCAAGAACTTTGATGAACATCTTAAAAACTTAGATGAAGTTTTCCAGAGAATAGCTGGCGCTGGTCTGAAGTTAAGTCCCCAAAAGTGTGCGCTGTTTAAAAAGGAAGTGAATTATTTGGGTCACAAGGTAACGACAGAAGGTATCCGTACAGCGAATGAAAAGATAGAGGCAGTAAAGGATTAGCCAAGACCACAGAACCTACATGAATTGAGAAGTTTCTTTGGGCTGTGCACATATTACCGCCGATTTGTACCAAATTTTGCCAGCGTAGCCCATAGTCTCCACGAGCTAACAAGGAAAAATAAAGCTGTTGAATGGAAGAAGGAGCAAGAAGTAGCTTTCAAAACATTGAAAGAGCGTTTGTGCACTGCCCCAATGTTGGCATATCCGATTCCAGGAGCAACGTTTATTCTAGATACAGATGCGAGCGGATATGCTATAGGAGGCGTTTTATCACAACTGGTCGATGGACAGGTGAAGGTAGTTGCATATTACAGCCGTTCGATTGGAAACCAGAGAGGAAATACTGCGTTACGCGGAGAGAGCTGTTGGCATTGGTAGAGTGCATTAAACATTTTCACAAATACCTCTACGGCCAGCGATTCCGTGTCAGGACAGATCACGCAGCGTTGAAATGGCTTCTGCAGTTCCGTAAGCCGGAAGGACAATTGGCACGGTGGATCGAGCGACTACAAAGCTATGACTTTTCCAATGAGCATCGAAAAGGTACCACCCATGGAAATGCTGATGCAATGTCACGAAGACCATGTAGTTTGGAATCCAAGTACTGTTCAAAGGCCGAGGCTAAAGAAGACATTATAGATGTCCGGCTAATGACTATAACGTGTACGGATGAATGGGACAAGGAACAACTAAGAAAGTGTCAGCTAGAAGATACAGATCTGTCACATGTTATGCAAGGGCTCGAACGAAACGACAGACCAAGCAGAGAGGAGATGTCAGCAGAGAGTCCCATTGCGAAGTCATATTGGGCACAGTGTGGGTTGCAAGGTATGGTGTACTAATGGAGTTACATTCTGACCAAGGCAGGAATTTCGAATCAGCTGTGTTCCAGGAAATGTGTAAATCATTGGGCATTCGAAAAACACGAACAACTGCATTGCATCCTCAATCCGATGGTATGGTAGAACGAATTAATAGAACATTGGAGGAGCACTTAAGGAAAGTAGTAGACAAATACCATAAAGAGTGGGATACCCGCATACCATTATTGTTGATGGCTTACCGATCAGCAGTGCATGAGACAACGGGCCAAACCCCTGCAACAGTAATTTTTGGCAATGACCTTAGACTGCCAGCTGATTTGAAGTTTGGGATAGATGCCAATGCGGAGAGAAATGTCAAGAAATCCACTAGTGATTTGGAAGAAGAGCTAAGAGAAATATATGATCTGATAAGGCAACGAACAAAGATTATGAGTGACAAGATGAAAGCCAGATACGATAAAGCAATTAATTCAGAAGGTTTTCAGGAAGGAGATTTGGGAAGGCCCATACAAAGTTGTAAAACGGATCAACGATGTAGTGTACCGCATACAAACCATCGGTAAACCACGAACCAAAATGAAAGTGGTCCATTTGGAAAGGCTGGCAACGTTTAGATCGGGAGATTTGTCTAATCGGGACGATCAGACTTAGGTGGAGGGCAGTGTTACGAATATTACTAAGGAGTGCTGCCATCTCTAAGCCTATGCTAAGCAGTGACGTGAATTCACATCCATAGATCAATCATTATGTATCTACATAAACGAAACAATAATTGCGTCTACATATATGTACCATGTACGTATACGATCAGCGGAGAGTCAATGCACAAACACATGCATATATCTGAGATACTCCTATAAGTATGCAATGAGAAAAACTATAAAATTGTGCAATTATAGTTACAGCTGAGAAGTTTGAGAGCTGCTGGACTAGTCGATTCTGGAAGCGCCTAGAAGATGCGAAGGTTGAAATCAAAGAGTATAAAGGGCGGCAATTGTAGAGGCGCTGGAGTGAGTTTCATTTGAGCTATCAATCAGTTTGGTTGTTAAGCAAGCTAGTTGCAGAGTATAAGTGTTATTGTGAAGTACTTTAATAAAGGCCATTTTTCCATTATTCAATATTAGAGTTATTTATTCAACAGTTTAGTGATTCGAACTTAGCAAAAGGGCAAATAAGAGGATTTGCAAGTAAATTCGTTACAATACCTTTAATTTGATACCCATATCGTACAAACACATTAGAGAGTCACCCCTGGTCCGCCTTTATGACGATATCTCGAAAAGGCGTCCACCTATAGAACTAAGGCCCACTTCCTTTTAAAATACTCATTAACACCTTTCATTTGATACCCATGTCATACAAACACATTCCAGGGTTAGCTTAGGTTCATTTTCCTACATGGTGATTTTCCCTTATTTTGCCTCCAAAGCGCTCAGCTGAGTATGTAATGTTGAGTTAGACCCGAACTTAGCCGTCCTTACATGTTTTTTATAACTCTAAGTGTAAACATCTCCAGTTTCAAATTGAAGCCCAGTTCTATCCACTCGTTTTCAAGAAGATCGGTATAGTCTATATTTTAAACAACATTTGGTTTGGTCGTATGTCCAAAATATTTCAGATTATGGCTAAAATTTTTAACTGTGTGCATGCCAAAATCTCAAACTACTTATTGATAAAAGGCGGCCGCCGTAGCGTGGTGGGTGCTTCGCAATCACACGGAAGGTCCTGAATTCAAGTTCCGGCCAAAGCAACATCAAAAATTCAAAACAAGTTTTTCAATTGGAAACAAGTTTGTCTAAGCGCGCTGATTTGGCGTACACTCAAAGCGTATTTCTATTATGAAAAGATTTTCAGTGAAAATGCATCTTCCTTGCATCAGTTTCTGTTTGGAATCGGCATAAAACATGTAGGTCCCGTCTGCCAATTTGTAGGGAAAATCAAAAGGGAACCAGACGCAAATTCGAAGAGGAGTTCGGCCTAAATATTCTCGGAGATAACTCGCGTCAAGCATTAATTCATTTTTTTCTTTTTAATTTTTTATGGTTAATACGTCAAGCGTAATACAAATTCAAAATCAGTTGAACAAACAACTTTTGATCTACCAAAATAACAAATTCAAGGTTTTTATGTTTATTCCAGCAAAATGAAATTAACACGTATTTGGTAAACTATTTTGTCATTCTCTTTCAAAAGAAAATTAAATTTTACTTAATTGCTCGTTTCTATATTTGTACAGTTGAATTGTGGTATTAAGTTCAAATAGGTTAAGTGATACGTGTACAATATGACCGTATTTTTAACCCTTTCACGCTTATGGGACACCGGCGTCTCAGAAATATTTCCTTGTATATCAAGAAGGATAGCAATATTTTACTAGTTTTTTCGCTATAAGTTACTTAATCTTATCTGAATGTATACGTCCGAACCGATTTTCATTTAAAGTGCTTATTATAATAACAAAACGAAAGCTCATGGCAATTTAGTAAATATTGTAACGAATTTACTGCAAATCCTCTTATTTTGTAATTTTGTATCGACATTACCCATACATTTTTGCTTCGTTGTTGAAATTCTAGAGATCAATTAAAAAAACATGTGCGGTTTTGACGCGGCTTTACCCAGCTTTCAATAAAAATGCAATGAAGGAAATCTCTCATCAAGTAAATCAAATGAAAATATGATCAAGAATATTTTTTTGTATTACGCCATAATAAAAAACATAGCAAAACTTTTTCAGGCATTGCTTGACAATCCCAAAGGAGGAGCGACCAAACTCGTTCATTGATGCATTAAATAATTGTTCCGTGTCTTTTTTCCCTACGGTACATCGATATATAAAAATTGCTGCGACGCTTCCAGTTTCCGTTGCTCCTAGCGAACGCTCTTTCTCTTATTTACTGACACTTAAAAATCTAAACAATTCCGGTTCGTGTGGTTTTGATGGGATATCAAATATCAAATATCATAGACATTTTGAAATATCTTTTTAATACCAGTGTTTACACAGGTGTGGTCCCTGACCAGCTGACATGTGCGATAATTTTACCCCTATTTAAAAAGGGTGACAAGAAGGATAAAAATAATTATAGACAGATTTCCCTGTTGCCATCCATCTCTAAAGTTTCGAGAAAACACTGAATAACCGCATACTACTATTTCTTGAAAGCAAAAATTTCGGATTCAGGTCGGGACGTTCTACTGAAGATGCGCTCCTCGAATTTTGTTCATTCATTTGCAAAGATTTGGATAGCAAAAAAAGCTGCGGGGGTCTCTTCGTTGACATTACGAAGGCTTTTGATACAGGTGACCATAAATATTTACTGGATAAATTATACTGTGCCGGCTTTCGTGGGTTTATACACGACTGGTTTAGATCTTATCTAACAGGTAGGGTGCAAAGGGTAAGAATTCAAGACACTCTCAGTGATCCTAAATCAATATTAAATGGGGTTCCACAAGGTTCCGTGCTGGATCCTATTCTTTTCCTTGTTTATATAAATTCCATTTTTGACTTACCATTTAAAGGAAATGTTACTGCGTTTGCTGACGATCTTGCATTACGCTCAGGTAGTTATTTTGACCTAATTGCTAATGTAAATTATGATCTCTCTCTGTTAAGATCTTGGTTTGCAAAACATAAACTCGTCATCAACAGTAAAACTAAGTTAATGTTTTATAGCTTGAATTCAAGGCAACCTCCAGATGTCAACATAACTTTGCATTTTCAGATTGCGAACGCTTCACCGTTCATCAGCATTTATGTCCTGAGCTAAAGTCTTGTACTTTCAATGCTCTTACACACTGTAGCGCCAATTGCTTTGTAATTGGCATAGTAGAGGAATTTCAATACCTACGTCTAATCGTTGATTGCAATATGAATTGGTCTAGTCACATTTCCCGCTTGAAAAAATATTTGCCATATTCACTGCGCTGCTTCTAATAACTCAGAAATTTGAAAACAGTTTACTACGCATTATTTCACTCAAAATTTGCTATATGGAATCACCTGTTGGGGAGGCGCTAGCTTGAACAAAATTCAACCACTTATAACATTGCAAAAGTGTGTGATACGGAGAATATGCAAGCTGAACCTGTTGTGGAACTCATCTTACTGGCTTACTTTTTGGGTTTTAAAGATTTTACTATGATTTTTGATGAGGGGAAGGTTAATCATAACTACTCGTGTGCATCTGGCTTAGTCCCGTAGCTTCAGTTGTCGTGTATTCATAAAAAGTAGCTATGATATCCTCATCACTCTAAAAGACCAGTGAGTTTTAATCATAAAAATTTGTATGCACACTAGGGTTAACCACTATCGCACTGATTTACATTACCGTACTTAGATATCTGTATTCGAAGAAAAAAAAAAAAAAAAACAAACAACCAAGAAAACTCTCTAAGATTGGCGGCTATACTCGTCCGTTCTCTTAGCCGCTCTATACCCTCCCTCCATGACTTTTGTTGATGCTCATAAAAGTCCCAAATAAATAAACAACAACTGATTTTCAGACCAAATATGCCTTATTTAAAAATTCATTTCTTTATTTAATTATCCTGAAGCATAAATGTATCTCCCTACATTTTTCTTATACTTATAATATATTTCCATTTAAATCCAGTCCAAATTAGATTTCTTAACTACTCGTTAAAACAGGAGAGAATCAAAAAATCATAGAGTCTAATGAAAGAATACATATATTTAATTTGTCTCATGCGAGAGAAAGAAATGTAATGAGAGATTCCCATACGTATGTACATATGTATGTAGAAGAAAAGTCAAAGAGACTCTTCTGATCGCAAATGAATTTCTGAGTAGGCAAATTTCTATTATTCTCAATATATAAATATATTGCCTGATAGAAAATAAATTCTATGAAAAACAAAACTAGATTTATGTTAAATATTATCCAATTGACAGATTAATTAGTTTACATTAGTTATGGAGAAATCGTCGAGCAAAAAAAAAAACATTTCCAACCGAAATACGAAACTATAGCAGGTTTAAATAAATAGAAAAATGATAAAATCACCACAACAACAATGATTAATACTTACAGAGATTCTGGATCTGTTGAAGGCCTTCGTAGATTCCGCACACTGTAGATATGCCATTTTAAGCAAGTGGAAATTCGCTTGTGCCGATGAGTTTAGACTTTTGATAGTAACACCTATTTTGATTTTATCAAGTTGATTAAATTATTCCTGCACATTTAGTTAAAGCAAAAAAAAAAAACTGCGCACATTGAATTCTTAACTTCCTCTCGTTTGACTTTTCCCTCTCTTTTTTTTCTAAGACTTTATTACAATACTGTATTTACGTATGGACTTTTTTTAACTTTGATTTTTCTTTTCATTGATTACACAAAATTTTTCTTATAGTAATAACTTTAGTTTGAGCTCTCTTCTTTTCTGGTTTTTTTTCTTTTTTTTCTGTGAATACTTAACAATAATTATTTACAGATTTTTCTTTTCCCATTCAAATACTCTTTTTCTCTATAAACTCATTTTCAACCACGATGGTTTACGTAACTATTTCTTTATATCTTCCTCACTTCACTTTTAATATTATTTAACTATTAATTAATTCATAGTTTAAATTAGATAAACGCTGTACAGTCAGCTCAAAACTGAAATCTACTGTTTTTCCCAAGTGGTAAAGAAATACTAAGTGAGTCATTCGCTGACTCTCAAAATTTTGCAAACATTCTTTCTTTCCTTTTTTTTTGATAGAAATTGTTTTTGTTTTTGGAACGTCAAACTGCCTGCATTCTTCAGTGTTCTTTTACTTAAAAGTATTCCCAAATATATATATATATATATATATATATATATATATATAAGCTAAATTATGCTTGCGGGCTTCCTCCTATGGAGCAAAAATGCTATTTCCGATGAATATATGTATGGTGGGTTATAGGCTCAAGAGCGAAATCCTCCACCTGCCTCCTCGAATATGTATATTGTACAATTGGTATATTGATTTGATTCACAATAATTGAAACGTATCAGCTTTATTTATATAAAATTTAGTTATTTCAAAACTTTACTTGAGTTAAGTTTAAACTTTGAAAAAAATACTTTATCTCCAGGAATATACTTAAGATGAACTGCTCGTGATGATCGCCAAATCCAAAAAAAGAACTTTTAGAGCGAAGGAAAATGGCTACAAGCCCAAGTGGATACCTATTTATGCCCATATAAAGCAACTCTGTTTTCAGCATTTCGCCCCTTTTCGCATAGAGTTGGCGCAAACATTATTGATATCTTTCGCATGATACCAAGCTATCCTACCATTTTCTTTATCTTGCAATTGATACCTGTTGTTTCCCTTTTTATTAATAACTTTGGTTTTAATAAAAACTGGGGCAAATTTAGAATTGAATTTTTTTGAACGATCGCTAAGAACAAAGTTTCTACGATAAACATTTTCACCTACTGCAAACGTTTGCGACCTACTTCTGAGGTTGTATCTCTTCGCAGAGTTTTCAAAGCACGTTTGTATATTGTTCATGATTTCAGCGCGCACGAGTTGAAGCCTATCATCTCGGTTCACTACAAACCGAATGCACTCCCCAAGGAAGCTTTTTAGAAGGTTATTGATTATTCCAGTGAGAGACCTATATTATTTAAAAGTTTTAAAAAAAGTTTTTTTCGTTAGATGTGGTTACCTGGAAAGCATGGCATCTGAAGTATATAATCTGAGGAGAAACGCAAACAATACCGTCGCACAGTGGCGCCTCTGCCGTTAAAGCATGGCAAAAATCAAAAAAATCATGAAAGCGTTTGCTAAATCTGATACATGTTTCTAATAGAGAATTTTCCAGGGATCAAGAATATACAACTGTTTTTCACAGAAAATTATAGTTGACCAATTAGAGCCGCTCAAAATTGACCAATTTTCAACATTGGGAAAAAATTGAATTTTTCTTCTTTTTCGTTGTATTTAAAATGGTTTTGTGAGTAAATAAGGCGGCCGGTTGTCGTTTTCTTGTATAGCAATTAAAGATAATTTAATTTAGGATTGAAAAAAAAAAATGTTTTTTTTTTGTTAAAAGTTGGCGGATATACATGTTTTTCGAAATGCCTATTTTTAGGCCCTTTTTAAAACTTTGATGGAAAAAAAAATATTAAAATATGTGCTCCGTGAAATTAACAGTAGTTATTTGTGAAATATTCAGTTACCTAAATTCATAAAGTCTACCTGCGTCCAGCTGCAACTTCACTTTTTACATCAAATAAAGTTAAACAACCTTGGGCATAAATACGCGCCTGAGCAGGTATATATAATTCAGTACGGCCGTAAGGTCGTTTTTGTTATTGGAACTTGTTAACAACATACATTTTTTTAGTTACGAATTGTATACCTGAAATTCATTTTAATAATTTGAGTAGGTATATAAAGCTATCCATCACACACTGCACATTATCATTCGTCTTTTGGAGATTAAGGAACTAAGTATTCTGTTTACTTAAATAAAGTGAATAATATTTTTAAATATAGTTCAAAGATTAATATTTAGTCAGATACACTCGAAGCCAATTCTAATATGTATCTAGAAAACTCGAAACTATTTGTGGTGTTTAAATCTACAAAGTCAAGACGGGACTTCGTTGAGGCTATTATGAGAGAATTAGCGAGTGAAACAAGCATTAAAGAAAATGAAGGCCTGGAAGAAAAAATTGGTTTACAATACATTATGATAGAAAGAAAATGGAAGGACGTCTATCGTAACAATTCAAAATTTCTAAGTAAGCATGAAAAGTGGCTAGCTGACAAAACTTTTTTGGACGAAGAAACGCCTAGCACGTCAACCAGTCCAACTAGAGGGAGACCAACAAAACCCATAGAAGAGTGTTCTACCTGCACAAGGAAAAGGAAGCTGTCTGATACCACAAAAGCTATGGCCACGACTTATCTTTCAGAAGCACTGGCTATTAAATATAAAACAGACGAAGAAAACGTGAAGTCTCATATTACAGAAGCAGTTGCGGTAGCAAGTCCAGTGCGACTGACGAGGATCAAAAACAGCTTTCCCACACCACCAAATGCGCTACCTAGGAAATACACTCCCGAAGAAGCTTTGGCGCTGTTTATAGATTTCGGTTTAACCAATGGATACAAAAAAGTTACTCAAGCCAAGAAAGAAGCAGTTCCTCTAAGTCCCAAATTAACCGAATTATCAGCTGAAATTGAGCTACAAAACCTAATGGATCATACGTCTACACGACTCCTTCAAAGTTTTACTGAAGAAAAGTTGAAATCACTGCCAAAGGAGCTAGCATTGATAACTAAGTGGGGCTGTGATGGATCATCAGGACAAAGCGCATATAAACAAAGAATAAATGTAGATGATGAAACAATTACAGATAGTAATATGTTTATGGCTTCTATTGTTCCATTACGACTAAAAGATGAAGCTTCAGAATATTGGAAAAATCCACGTCCGTCATCAACTATATTGTGCCGCCCGATATTATTTAAATACGAGAAGAAGTCTTGAAAATCTTGATGATTCAATAACTGACGAACTAAATTATGAGTATCCTTTGCATCCTAGGATAAAATGTATGGAATTTGTTTTGAAGCTGGCTTATACACTACCACAACAAGGAGAAGTTTTCGACGACAATACAACATGTAAGGAGAAACAAAACAGGAGAAAAAAAAAATAATTCAGGATGCATTATGTAAAGAGATTGCCCTTAGAGTTGACTGTCCAAAGTATGGATACGGAAATACAAATAGTGGTAACTCCTCAAGAAGATTTTTTGAAAACGATGAAGTGACTGCTCGAATAACAGGAGTTGATAGAGATATTGTGAAAAGATTGGGAGTAATTCTAAATATTTTAAACTGCCATGAACCAGTTAATGGACCCAAATTTGGAGAATATGTATCTAAAACTACAGAGTTGCTGCATCAAAAGTAACCTGAGAAGAAACTTACACCAACGGTACATAAAATTTTAGCACAAGGAAAATATTTATTGGAGTACCAGTGCTTACCATTAGGAGAATTGTCTGAAGAAGCTCAAGAATCTAAGAACAAGGACTACAAAAGATATAGATGTATGAACACCTGCAAAGTATCACGAGTTAGACCAAACGAAGACCTTTTCAACATGTTAGCTATCTCTTCTGATCTAGTCATATCATCTATGAGGTATGTAAGAACACAAAAAGATCTTACAGATGCGTATAGCTCAGAAATGGTTGTTTGTTAGATATATGTTCCAGTGACGATGACTATGTTAAGATAAAATAAATAAATAAATTTCTCACATCTTATCACAACAATGAAAAAGAGATTTACTAATCAATTTTCTTACTTTACTGAAAAATAAAATATCTATTTACAAGTTAATTTTTTATTTCAAAAAAAAAAAAAAAAAAAACAATTAATTTATTAATTTATAAATATATACTTTTCGTTATTGCATTTCTCTAAAGTTTATCAAATTTATTTTAAAACTTAGGCATTTCGCCTTCAAACGAGTATTAAATTTTTATAGTAATCAATACGTCTATCGAGTTTGGTACAAATTGGCAAAGCGGTTACTAAGATCAAACTTTTTAGCATAGATGGGCAGTGCCACCCCCTTTTTCCAAAATTCGTTGGCTGTTTAATATTTAGCTCAAATAAAATTTCATTGAACCAATTTCAATAACTTTTAGTTATTAATATAATACATATTTGGCTTGTATATTAAAAAAAAAGGATGTAAAATTTTACGATGAATTTTGAAGCACCTTGTTATTGTGGCACCAAAAACGGACATTTGAGTTTTATAAGAGTATTGCCATTTAAAAGAAACAATACGTCTATCGATTTTGGTAGTTATTGATTACGTGACTACTTAGATACAACTTTTTATCATAAGTGGGCAGTGCCACGCTATCTTATCAAAATCATTAGTTTATATTATTTAATGCTTAAATACGTCATTATAAGACAAATCTCATTTTATTTTTTTATTTTTTACTAAAAACATTTTGTTTTTGCATTTTTCTAAAAGTTTTCGATTTTGACGAATTTTTTTGAAGCACCTTGTATCTGTGACATTCTGAGCTTTCACACAATAAAACTTCAAATAATTAGCTTTCATTTGCAATTTATCAAAATATCTTCATTGATTCAAAAGTTATGATTTTTGCAAACAAAAGACTCAAAAGGCGCCACTGTGCGTTGTCCTGCCCTAAATTTGGCCTATCTGCATACATTTTAATAAGCTTTTTCCGTCTGACTCTGCCCTCCCCCCCTCTTCACTTTTTCCTAATCCTTTTATTCACTCCTCCCTCCGTCTTTTTCGCTTCATCTATCTCCATCTTCGTTCTATCTCTTTCTCAATCTCCTTCTCTCTTTTCTCTTCTCTCAATTTCTTCTCATTCTTCTGCATCCCTTATTGCCTGTCCCAGAGGGTGGTATGTATTTTACTCCAGTCCCAGTCCCAGTCCCACTCCCACTCCGAGTCTCAGTCCCAGTCCTAGTCCTAATCCCAGTGCCAGTCCGTCTCTGGATAATATATTACTCTGTACTAAAGCACTCATCAACAGCTTTCATTTGATATCCATATTGTATAAACACATTCTAGGGGTGCCCGGGTCTACGTTTTGGCCTATATCTCGAGACCCTAGTCACCAATAGGCATGAAAACTACCCTGTACTAAATCACTCATCAACAGCTTTCATTTGATATCCATATTGTATAAACACCTTCTACGGGTGCCCTGTCCACGTTTTGGCCTATATCACGAGATCCTAGTCACCCAGGGGTATGAAAATTACCCTCTGCTAAAGCACTCATCCACAGCTTTCATTTGATATCCATATTCTATACACACATTCTAGGGGTATCCAGGTCCATGGTTTGGCCTATATCTCGAGACCCGAGTCACCCAGGGGTATGAAAATTACCCTCTACTAAAGCACTCATCAACAGCTTTCATTTGAAATCCATATTCTATAAGCACACTCTAGGGGTACCCGGGTCCACGTTTTGGCCTATATATCGAGACCCTAGTCACCCAGGGATTGAAAATTACCCTCTACTAAAGAACTCGTCAACAGCTTTCATTTGATATCCACATTCTATAAACGCATTCTAGGGGTACCCGGGTCCACGTTTTGGCCTATATCTCGAGACCCTAGTCACCCAGGGGTATGAAAATTACCCTCTACTAAAGCACTCATCAACAGCTTTCATTTGATATCCATATTCTATACACACATTCTAGGGGTACCCAGGTCCACGGTTTGGCCAATATCTCGAGACCCGAGTCACCCAGGGGTATGAAAATTACCCTCTACTAAAGCACTCATCAACAGCTTTCATTTGATATCCATATTCTATACACACATTCTAGGGATACCCAGGTCCACGGTTTGGCCTATATCTCGAGACCCCAGTCACCCAGGGGTATGGAAATTGCCACCTACTAAAGCACTCATCAACAGCTTTCATTTGATATCCATATTCTATAAGCACACTCTAGGGGTACCCGGGTCCACGTTTTGGCCTATTTCTCGAGACCCTAGTCACCCAGGGTATGAAAATTACCATCTCCTAAAGCACTCATCAACAGCTTTCATTTGATATCCATATTCTATAAACACATTCTACGGGTACCCGGGTCCACGTTTTGGCCTATATCTCGAGACCCTAGTCACCCAGTCACCAATCCTATATTTCAAGTTAGATCAAACTACACACGGGGTGCAAAACAAATTCAAAATCGGTTAAGTAGTTTAGGCGTCATGTTGATATGATACTGACGATGTTTGAGCAGATATTGCAGTCAAAATCGTGTTCAAGTCTGTGCTCGTAACTGTCTGCGATGTTTCGTTTTTCTCTTCAAGTTTTGTTGTTGCCTCGTCCCCATCAGGATGAAAGACATACTCTTCCACGTTGATTCCTTCTAATTCCGTTGCCTCTTGTAGTCGTGCCAGAAGATCGAGTTTATTGCCGGTTGTATTCAATCCACGGCTCTCCAACTCCTTCTTTAGTTGCTGGATCTTCAATTCACTCCACTTTGCCATGCCCTTGTTGTATTCAAAATCTTCGGAATTTATTCAACAATTCCTCTTCTGACACCAATTGTAACGAATTTACTGCAATTCCTCTTATTTGCAACCTTCTGATAACGTTCGAATCGCTAAACTGTTGAATAAATAACTCCAATATTCAATAATGTTAAATGGTCTTTATTAGACTACTTTGGCAATAACACTTATACTTCTCAACAGATAGCGTGCTTAAATCTAACTGATTCCTGCTTACTCAGCTTTAACTCCTTTTATGCTCTGTGATGTCTCGTTCGCATACTTCTAGGCGTTTCTATTTCCAGAATTTACTACTTGTTGAGGTGTAAAATAGAACGATACCTCATACTATTAAATACAACTCTGCTATGTATACTACCATATATATTCTGTCAAATAAAATGAAATTTTTATGCTCTCTTCCGGTTTGTACTACCATTAAACGTGCCGTGTTTTTATTCACTGCCTGAAATATTTAACTTTACTACACGTTATGGGCCTATAATACGCAAAAATAATATATCCCTTAATTGCCCTGAGCATTTAAAGAAAGCTAAAAACGATTCTGTTGGTATTGAATTTGGGAAAATTAGCAATGAAAAATGTATAGTTTGTGTAAAAGGAAAACAAACACGTTGCTCGTTTAAGAATTGTGGAACTAGAGCAAAAGCCTTGCTTGATATAGTTCACTCGGACGTGATGGGTCCGTTTGCTGAAAAATCTTTTTCTGGTGCTCGCTTTTTACTCACATTTGTTGATGACTTTTCCCATATGCTATTTGTGGTGCCAATTAAACACAAATCAGAAGTATTTAGTAAGTTTGTAAAGTTTAAAAAACGAGTTGAAATGAAATGTTCACGAAAAATAAAAGTCTTTAGGTCTGATAATGGCACGGAATATCTTAATGATAAATTTAAAAAACTTTGTGAAATAGAAGGTATAGTGGATCAAACTACCTCACCGTACACTCCAGAACAAAACGGAGTTGCCGAAAGATTCAACCGCACAATAATTGAACGAGTGCGGTGCATGTTAATAGATTCTGGTTTGAAACACAAATTTTGGGCTGAAGCTGCAAATACCACGTCGTATATTCTTAATCGAATACCATACGCCTTGAATGAAAAGAGTCCTCAAGAAATATTTACAAATAAAAAGCCAAATCTAAAATTTATAAAAGTGTTTGGTTGCAAAGCCATGGTGCATGTGCCTCGCGAAAAGCGAAGAAAGCTTGACCCGAAATCGGTTGAGTGCGTAATGGTTGGCTATAGTAGTGAGTCAAAAGCGTATAGGTTATTTAACCCTAAAACACAAAAAATTGTAATAAGCCGCCATGTTGTTTTTATTGAGTCGCATAATAATAATGCTGAGAAAAACTATATATTTGATTGGGAATCGGGGTGTGAATCCTTCAATATTGTTGATTCAGGTGAGGAGGTAGATATGAAAAAGGTAGATATGAAAGAATCGCCAATTATTGAAAATAAGCTATCAGAAGTAGTATGTGAAGAAACTGATACACTCGCGCCACTTAAAGTAGAGTCTGATAGTGAACTAGCCAATCACTTCGTGCCTGATACAGCAAAATTCGATTCTCCCTATGAAAGCGCAAACGACTCTGACGACTTCGAGGACGCAAAAGGTCTAAGGCGTTCGGAAAGAATCGCGGCAAAACAGTTTGGCGCAAACTTTTCTGTGACTGAATTTGTTTCCAGTGAACCTAAAACTCTGGCTGAGGCGATGTCTAGTGAACATGCAGAAGACTGGAAAGCTGCAGTAGACGCGGAAATGAATTCTTTGCATTTAAACAAAACTTGGCAGCTGAGTGAATTACCTCCTGGAAAGAAAGCAATTAGGTCCAGATGGGTATTTAAAACCAAAATAGATGGTAATGGCACGATTGTTCGACGTAAAGCCAGGTTAGTAATCAAACGATATAATCAAAAAAAAGGTATCGACTATGAGGAAACGTTTGCCCCTGTGGTCCGGTATACCTCTTTGCGTTTTCTATTGGCACTAGCGGCAAAGCATGACCTAATGATTCATCAAATGGATGCGGTTACAGCATTTCTCAATGCTGAGCTCAAAGATGAAATTGCCTATTTTTAGGCCCTTTTTAAAACTTTGATGGAAAAAAAAATATTAAAATATGTGCTCCGTGAAATTAACAGTAGTTATTTGTGAAATATTCAGTTACCTAAATTCATAAAGTCTACCTGCGTCCAGCTGCAACTTCACTTTTTACATCAAATAAAGTTAAACAACCTTGGGCATAAATACGCGCCTGAGCAGGTATATATAATTCAGTACGGCCGTAAGGTCGTTTTTGTTATTGGAACTTGTTAACAACATACATTTTTTTAGTTACGAATTGTATACCTGAAATTCATTTTAATAATTTGAGTAGGTATATAAAGCTATCCATCACACACTGCACATTATCATTCGTCTTTTGGAGATTAAGGAACTAAGTATTCTGTTTACTTAAATAAAGTGAATAATATTTTTAAATATAGTTCAAAGATTAATATTTAGTCAGATACACTCGAAGCCAATTCTAATATGTATCTAGAAAACTCGAAACTATTTGTGGTGTTTAAATCTACAAAGTCAAGACGGGACTTCGTTGAGGCTATTATGAGAGAATTAGCGAGTGAAACAAGCATTAAAGAAAATGAAGGCCTGGAAGAAAAAATTGGTTTACAATACATTATGATAGAAAGAAAATGGAAGGACGTCTATCGTAACAATTCAAAATTTCTAAGTAAGCATGAAAAGTGGCTAGCTGACAAAACTTTTTTGGACGAAGAAACGCCTAGCACGTCAACCAGTCCAACTAGAGGGAGACCAACAAAACCCATAGAAGAGTGTTCTACCTGCACAAGGAAAAGGAAGCTGTCTGATACCACAAAAGCTATGGCCACGACTTATCTTTCAGAAGCACTGGCTATTAAATATAAAACAGACGAAGAAAACGTGAAGTCTCATATTACAGAAGCAGTTGCGGTAGCAAGTCCAGTGCGACTGACGAGGATCAAAAACAGCTTTCCCACACCACCAAATGCGCTACCTAGGAAATACACTCCCGAAGAAGCTTTGGCGCTGTTTATAGATTTCGGTTTAACCAATGGATACAAAAAAGTTACTCAAGCCAAGAAAGAAGCAGTTCCTCTAAGTCCCAAATTAACCGAATTATCAGCTGAAATTGAGCTACAAAACCTAATGGATCATACGTCTACACGACTCCTTCAAAGTTTTACTGAAGAAAAGTTGAAATCACTGCCAAAGGAGCTAGCATTGATAACTAAGTGGGGCTGTGATGGATCATCAGGACAAAGCGCATATAAACAAAGAATAAATGTAGATGATGAAACAATTACAGATAGTAATATGTTTATGGCTTCTATTGTTCCATTACGACTAAAAGATGAAGCTTCAGAATATTGGAAAAATCCACGTCCGTCATCAACTATATTGTGCCGCCCGATATTATTTAAATACGAGAAGAAGTCTTGAAAATCTTGATGATTCAATAACTGACGAACTAAATTATGAGTATCCTTTGCATCCTAGGATAAAATGTATGGAATTTGTTTTGAAGCTGGCTTATACACTACCACAACAAGGAGAAGTTTTCGACGACAATACAACATGTAAGGAGAAACAAAACAGGAGAAAAAAAAAATAATTCAGGATGCATTATGTAAAGAGATTGCCCTTAGAGTTGACTGTCCAAAGTATGGATACGGAAATACAAATAGTGGTAACTCCTCAAGAAGATTTTTTGAAAACGATGAAGTGACTGCTCGCATAACAGGAGTTGATAGAGATATTGTGAAAAGATTGGGAGTAATTCTAAATATTTTAAACTGCCATGAACCAGTTAATGGACCCAAATTTGGAGAATATGTATCTAAAACTACAGAGTTGCTGCATCAAAAGTAACCTGAGAAGAAACTTACACCAACGGTACATAAAATTTTAGCACAAGGAAAATATTTATTGGAGTACCAGTGCTTACCATTAGGAGAATTGTCTGAAGAAGCTCAAGAATCTAAGAACAAGGACTACAAAAGATATAGATGTATGAACACCTGCAAAGTATCACGAGTTAGACCAAACGAAGACCTTTTCAACATGTTAGCTATCTCTTCTGATCTAGTCATATCATCTATGAGGTATGTAAGAACACAAAAAGATCTTACAGATGCGTATAGCTCAGAAATGGTTGTTTGTTAGATATATGTTCCAGTGACGATGACTATGTTAAGATAAAATAAATAAATAAATTTCTCACATCTTATCACAACAATGAAAAAGAGATTTACTAATCAATTTTCTTACTTTACTGAAAAATAAAATATCTATTTACAAGTTAATTTTTTATTTCAAAAAAAAAAAAAAAAAAAAACAATTAATTTATTAATTTATAAATATATACTTTTCGTTATTGCATTTCTCTAAAGTTTATCAAATTTATTTTAAAACTTAGGCATTTCGCCTTCAAACGAGTATTAAATTTTTATAGTAATCAATACGTCTATCGAGTTTGGTACAAATTGGCAAAGCGGTTACTAAGATCAAACTTTTTAGCATAGATGGGCAGTGCCACCCCCTTTTGCCAAAATTCGTTGGCTGTTTAATATTTAGCTCAAATAAAATTTCATTGAACCAATTTCAATAACTTTTAGTTATTAATATAATACATATTTGGCTTGTATATTAAAAAAAAAGGATGTAAAATTTTACGATGAATTTTGAAGCACCTTGTTATTGTGGCACCAAAAACGGACATTTGAGTTTTATAAGAGTATTGCCATTTAAAAGAAACAATACGTCTATCGATTTTGGTAGTTATTGATTACGTGACTACTTAGATACAACTTTTTATCATAAGTGGGCAGTGCCACGCTATCTTATCAAAATCATTAGTTTATATTATTTAATGCTTAAATACGTCATTATAAGACAAATCTCATTTTATTTTTTTATTTTTTACTAAAAACATTTTGTTTTTGCATTTTTCTAAAAGTTTTCGATTTTGACGAATTTTTTTGAAGCACCTTGTATCTGTGAAATTCTGAGCTTTCACACAATAAAACTTCAAATAATTAGCTTTCATTTGCAATTTATCAAAATATCTTCATTGATTCAAAAGTTATGATTTTTGCAAACAAAAGACTCAAAAGGCGCCACTGTGCGTTGTCCTGCCCTAAATTTGGCCTATCTGCATACATTTTAATAAGCTTTTTCCGTCTGACTCTGCCCTCCCCCCCTCTTCACTTTTTCCTAATCCTTTTATTCACTCCTCCCTCCGTCTTTTTCGCTTCATCTATCTCCATCTTCGTTCTATCTCTTTCTCAATCTCCTTCTCTCTTTTCTCTTCTCTCAATTTCTTCTCATTCTTCTGCATCCCTTATTGCCTGTCCCAGAGGGTGGTATGTATTTTACTCCAGTCCCAGTCCCAGTCCCACTCCCACTCCGAGTCTCAGTCCCAGTCCTAGTCCTAATCCCAGTGCCAGTCCGTCTCTGGATAATATATTACTCTGTACTAAAGCACTCATCAACAGCTTTCATTTGATATCCATATTGTATAAACACATTCTAGGGGTGCCCGGGTCTACGTTTTGGCCTATATCTCGAGACCCTAGTCACCAATAGGCATGAAAACTACCCTGTACTAAATCACTCATCAACAGCTTTCATTTGATATCCATATTGTATAAACACCTTCTACGGGTGCCCTGTCCACGTTTTGGCCTATATCACGAGATCCTAGTCACCCAGGGGTATGAAAATTACCCTCTGCTAAAGCACTCATCCACAGCTTTCATTTGATATCCATATTCTATACACACATTCTAGGGGTATCCAGGTCCATGGTTTGGCCTATATCTCGAGACCCGAGTCACCCAGGGGTATGAAAATTACCCTCTACTAAAGCACTCATCAACAGCTTTCATTTGAAATCCATATTCTATAAGCACACTCTAGGGGTACCCGGGTCCACGTTTTGGCCTATATATCGAGACCCTAGTCACCCAGGGATTGAAAATTACCCTCTACTAAAGAACTCGTCAACAGCTTTCATTTGATATCCACATTCTATAAACGCATTCTAGGGGTACCCGGGTCCACGTTTTGGCCTATATCTCGAGACCCTAGTCACCCAGGGGTATGAAAATTACCCTCTACTAAAGCACTCATCAACAGCTTTCATTTGATATCCATATTCTATACACACATTCTAGGGGTACCCAGGTCCACGGTTTGGCCAATATCTCGAGACCCGAGTCACCCAGGGGTATGAAAATTACCCTCTACTAAAGCACTCATCAACAGCTTTCATTTGATATCCATATTCTATACACACATTCTAGGGATACCCAGGTCCACGGTTTGGCCTATATCTCGAGACCCCAGTCACCCAGGGGTATGGAAATTGCCACCTACTAAAGCACTCATCAACAGCTTTCATTTGATATCCATATTCTATAAGCACACTCTAGGGGTACCCGGGTCCACGTTTTGGCCTATTTCTCGAGACCCTAGTCACCCAGGGTATGAAAATTACCATCTCCTAAAGCACTCATCAACAGCTTTCATTTGATATCCATATTCTATAAACACATTCTACGGGTACCCGGGTCCACGTTTTGGCCTATATCTCGAGACCCTAGTCACCCAGTCACCAATCCTATATTTCAAGTTAGATCAAACTACACACGGGGTGCAAAACAAATTCAAAATCGGTTAAGTAGTTTAGGCGTCATGTTGATATGATACTGACGATGTTTGAGCAGATATTGCAGTCAAAATCGTGTTCAAGTCTGTGCTCGTAACTGTCTGCGATGTTTCGTTTTTCTCTTCAAGTTTTGTTGTTGCCTCGTCCCCATCAGGATGAAAGACATACTCTTCCACGTTGATTCCTTCTAATTCCGTTGCCTCTTGTAGTCGTGCCAGAAGATCGAGTTTATTGCCGGTTGTATTCAATCCACGGCTCTCCAACTCCTTCTTTAGTTGCTGGATCTTCAATTCACTCCACTTTGCCATGCCCTTGTTGTATTCAAAATCTTCGGAATTTATTCAACAATTCCTCTTCTGACACCAATTGTAACGAATTTACTGCAATTCCTCTTATTTGCAACCTTCTGATAACGTTCGAATCGCTAAACTGTTGAATAAATAACTCCAATATTCAATAATGTTAAATGGTCTTTATTAGACTACTTTGGCAATAACACTTATACTTCTCAACAGATAGCGTGCTTAAATCTAACTGATTCCTGCTTACTCAGCTTTAACTCCTTTTATGCTCTGTGATGTCTCGTTCGCATACTTCTAGGCGTTTCTATTTCCAGAATTTACTACTTGTTGAGGTGTAAAATAGAACGATACCTCATACTATTAAATACAACTCTGCTATGTATACTACCATATATATTCTGTCAAATAAAATGAAATTTTTATGCTCTCTTCCGGTTTGTACTACCATTAAACGTGCCGTGTTTTTATTCACTGCCTGAAATATTTAACTTTACTACACGTTATGGGCCTATAATACGCAAAAATAATATATCCCTTAATTGCCCTGAGCATTTAAAGAAAGCTAAAAACGATTCTGTTGGTATTGAATTTGGGAAAATTAGCAATGAAAAATGTATAGTTTGTGTAAAAGGAAAACAAACACGTTGCTCGTTTAAGAATTGTGGAACTAGAGCAAAAGCCTTGCTTGATATAGTTCACTCGGACGTGATGGGTCCGTTTGCTGAAAAATCTTTTTCTGGTGCTCGCTTTTTACTCACATTTGTTGATGACTTTTCCCATATGCTATTTGTGGTGCCAATTAAACACAAATCAGAAGTATTTAGTAAGTTTGTAAAGTTTAAAAAACGAGTTGAAATGAAATGTTCACGAAAAATAAAAGTCTTTAGGTCTGATAATGGCACGGAATATCTTAATGATAAATTTAAAAAACTTTGTGAAATAGAAGGTATAGTGGATCAAACTACCTCACCGTACACTCCAGAACAAAACGGAGTTGCCGAAAGATTCAACCGCACAATAATTGAACGAGTGCGGTGCATGTTAATAGATTCTGGTTTGAAACACAAATTTTGGGCTGAAGCTGCAAATACCACGTCGTATATTCTTAATCGAATACCATACGCCTTGAATGAAAAGAGTCCTCAAGAAATATTTACAAATAAAAAGCCAAATCTAAAATTTATAAAAGTGTTTGGTTGCAAAGCCATGGTGCATGTGCCTCGCGAAAAGCGAAGAAAGCTTGACCCGAAATCGGTTGAGTGCGTAATGGTTGGCTATAGTAGTGAGTCAAAAGCGTATAGGTTATTTAACCCTAAAACACAAAAAATTGTAATAAGCCGCCATGTTGTTTTTATTGAGTCGCATAATAATAATGCTGAGAAAAACTATATATTTGATTGGGAATCGGGGTGTGAATCCTTCAATATTGTTGATTCAGGTGAGGAGGTAGATATGAAAAAGGTAGATATGAAAGAATCGCCAATTATTGAAAATAAGCTATCAGAAGTAGTATGTGAAGAAACTGATACACTCGCGCCACTTAAAGTAGAGTCTGATAGTGAACTAGCCAATCACTTCGTGCCTGATACAGCAAAATTCGATTCTCCCTATGAAAGCGCAAACGACTCTGACGACTTCGAGGACGCAAAAGGTCTAAGGCGTTCGGAAAGAATCGCGGCAAAACAGTTTGGCGCAAACTTTTCTGTGACTGAATTTGTTTCCAGTGAACCTAAAACTCTGGCTGAGGCGATGTCTAGTGAACATGCAGAAGACTGGAAAGCTGCAGTAGACGCGGAAATGAATTCTTTGCATTTAAACAAAACTTGGCAGCTGAGTGAATTACCTCCTGGAAAGAAAGCAATTAGGTCCAGATGGGTATTTAAAACCAAAATAGATGGTAATGGCACGATTGTTCGACGTAAAGCCAGGTTAGTAATCAAACGATATAATCAAAAAAAAGGTATCGACTATGAGGAAACGTTTGCCCCTGTGGTCCGGTATACCTCTTTGCGTTTTCTATTGGCACTAGCGGCAAAGCATGACCTAATGATTCATCAAATGGATGCGGTTACAGCATTTCTCAATGCTGAGCTCAAAGATGAAATTTACATAGCGCAGCCCGATGGTTTTGATGATGGCTCTGGTCGTGTTTGTAGACTAAATAAATCTCTATACGGGCTAAAGCAGTCAAGCCGACTGTGGAATGAAAAATTCAATAACGTTTTATTAAAATTAGACCTGATACGCAGCAATACAGACCAGTGTGTCTACTACAAGGTTGGAGATGATGTGATGCTATTTGTAGCTGTTTATGTTGACGATGTGTTACTCTTCTCGAATGACAAGTCAAGCTTAAATACCTTAAAGAAACAGTTGGCATCGGAATTTAAAATGAAAGACCTTGGTAAAGTGTCAACAATTCTTGGCATGCGTGTTACGAAAGATTTAGTCAACGGCAATATAAAAGTTGATCAGTCCCAATATATCGCTGATATGCTCGAACGTTTCCAGTTGCGACACCAATCGACTTAAATCAGCATATAAGTACCAAAATGTGTCCAGTCAGCGAAGCGGATAAACATGAGATGGCAAAAGTTCCCTATATGCAACCAATTGGGTGTTTGCTATTCACTGCACAAATAACACGCCCTGACATCAGTTTTGCTGTAAATTTGCTTAGTCGGTTTTCCACAAATCCAGGAAAGGCACATTGGGCTGCAGTGAAACGCGTCATGCGATACTTAAAGGGTACCATAAACTACGGTATAGTGTTTAGCAAAGAAGCGTGCAATCTGACTGGGTTTTGCGATGCAGATTGGGCTAGCGATCTCGATGAAAGACGATCTACAACGGGTTATGTATTTAAATTACAAGGTGGCCAGATTTCTTGGTGCACTCGAAGGCAGCGAACTGTCGCTCTTTCTTCTACTGAGGCCGAATTTATGGCCATGACGTCGGCAATCCAAGAGGCAACATGGCTAATGCGCTTACAGAAGGAGCTGACACCACGCAGTGCAGAAACTATATTACACCATTGCGACAACAAAAGTGCCATACAAGTGGCTATGAATAATTCTTATTCACCTCGCACAAAGCATGTTGATATAAAAGGCAAATTTATCCGTCAACATTTGGAAAGTGGCAAGATCAAGCTGGTCTACATACCAACCAAGGAGATGTTAGCTGATATCCTAAAAAAAGGTGTATCTAAAGTTATTCATACTAATCTTTGTAAGTCACTTGGTCTTAATTGAAACTAAATTTATATTGTTAGTTCTGCCATAGTCTGATTTGCAAATAACTATTTAAAATAATCAAATGAAGTTTCTTTTTCTGTATATTTAATAAATGAAGTATCCTTCAGGAAAGGTGTTGAGGTGTAAATTAGAACGATACCTCATACTATTAAATACAATTCTGCTATGTATACTATCATATATATTCTGTCAAATAAAATGAAATTTTTATGCTCTCTTCCGGTTTGTACTACCATTAAACGTGTCGTGTTTTTATTCACTGCCTGAAATATTTAACTTTACTACACTACTCCTTTACCACCTATAAATTTCTCAGCTATAACTACAGAAGCACGATTATTATAGTTTCTCGCATAGCCATATGCGCGTGCGTATGTGAGTGATACTTCCACAGATGATTGCCTACTTTTGGGAGTATCTCAGATATATGCATGTGTTTGTGCGTTTCTCTCACCTGCTTGTGTGGACATATGTTTAGACATAATGATTGATTTGTTGATTTACATACAAATCACTGCTTAGTATTGGCTTAGAGATGATAGTATCCCTTATTGTTGCTAATATTCGTCAGTATATATAAAATGGGAGTGGTTATCATCCGATTTGCCAATCTATTCTGGGTTCAGATAAGCCTGTATACCGAAAAAAATATCTCAATATTTGCTCAAGTTATCGCATTAACGGGCGGACAGAGGGACGGACGGACGGGCATGGCTAATTCAAGCTTGTTTTCGGTGCTGATGATTTTGATATATGGAAGTCTATATCAATCTCAATTCCTTTTTACACACACAACAAACCGTTATGTTACTAAAGATAATATACTCTCCGCGTAAACCACGCTGAGTACTAAAACATTCACTTTATATGTGAAATTGAGCTCAGTAGGCTCACCAGCTGTGTGTACATTTCGTGCTGTTAGTTTTTATTTCAATCAAGCGTTTAACAATGCAAATTGATTTATCTGAATATTTAATTTAATTTAAATAAATATTTTGTATTATCTTAATCAATTAAATATTATAATATCAAATCATATATCAATAAACAATAAATATACAAAGCTTTGAAATCAATTAAATTTAAATTAACAATTTGCGGTCCGAAACCTACATGTTCCCCGCCGACTCCGAACGGCATCCGCCAGGCAGATAAGTTTTCACTGAGGAGCTTTTCGTGGCAAAAATACACTCAGAGTAGTGTCTAAACACGGCTACCGTGCTTAGGACAATTTTCTTCTAATTGAAAAAGCTTGCTTCTAAAATTTTTGTGTTGCTTTGCCCGGGGGCGTGAACCCAGGATCTTTGGTGCGGTAGGCGGAGCACGCTGTCATAAAACCACGGCGGACGCCATATAATATGTATATAGACAATCTATAAAAATGGATCAAAAATAAAAATGGCACTGAAGATGGAACAAAGCCTCTAAACCAAATTTGATGGGAGATGACGGAAGATCGTTCGAATAAACATAGATTATGTACTATGGCGAGCATATCCTTTCCAAGTTGGTCTTTATAGGACTCTTCAAAGAGACATTACTTTGACCGGACGCGTGGAAAGAGAACCAAATGTAGCTGCTATTATTCTTATCACTTATCAGTCTTCTTACAACACCCTGTCATTGGTTAACTCACAACGTGTGGTATCAAAACTGCGCATGAGCGCTAATTGGAGTCAATTGGGACTCGCCACTCCAACCAACCAATCAACCAGTTGATATTAGAGAAGGAGGCTTAGGAAAGAAATCTATGACGCGATATTAGTGTAAGGTTTAGGAGTCTTCCATAAATCTAGCAAAGAACAGAGCATTGCATTTGAAAATGAAAACAAAAGGTGAATAAAACCTGCTTTGGTAGCTGAGCTTTATCTACGGCAGTTATTTCTTAAGCTTTCCGGAAATGCTTGGCCTGTCACATTTCCAATAGTTTCTGATGGTATACCCCACTAATCAATATGCGGCATATAAGTTAACACCTGCAACCCAAGGCCAGCCGCTAAATTAGCGCATAAACAAAGTCAGAAAATTTGTCTACAGAGCTGGCGATCAAAACAAGAAATTCACTAGCGGCTAGCCAGCATTAGCTAATTACTGCAGGGCGGTCCATATTAATGTTCAGCAATCATAACAACTTCCTCGAACCATGGGAGTGAATTCATGCAGATATCGTATTTCGAACATCAGCAAATTCCACAACATCATCACAAGCCAGTCACAGCGCGGCATTCTTGGAACTCTTCCCGGCGCCGATACCAGCAGCGACTGCGACGGTGGCGGCTGTAGGTTAGGATTAAAAACCGAGTAGCTTGTAAGTTTTAGTTTAGTTTTGAAACTCACCGAAAAAGCAAATGCTTTCGGTTAATAAAATTGATTGTCAAACTTTAACCTCGAGTTCATTAATTTATACATATGTTGCAATTAGCATTATTATATTCGGAGCACCGCATCCCTGCTTTAATTTTCTACCACCATCATTGCCTTAATTAGGCAGAAGAAATTCATTAGTTTGCCTTCTCGGTCATTGGCATTCACCTCAAAATAAGGAAATACGCATTAAATAATTTTTTTCTTAGTGTGCTGCAAAAAGAAGAGATCTGAATAAATTTCCATCCCATTGTTTATAACTTGCACATACATACATATAGTCTTTCCAAGGCGACATTGGCCTGCAAAAAATCTCACAATAAAGAATTCCATGAATGTTTGTGAGTTTAATAAAGAACTACTGGCATACGAAATGAGATTACAAGACACATTTTTGCATTATTCTAGAGACCTCTCTACTTATTGCTGACAATCATTGCACAAACAGCAAGCGGGAATGTGACGCATAACAAGAAAAGTTTTGTGATGGAATAAAATGCAAGTTGCATGAAAAGTGAACGTGCAACAATGAATGCAAATGAATGAAAACAAAGAAGAGGAGAAATGTTGTGTTTGTTTGTTTTGTTTGAGGGGGGGGGGGGGGGGGGTGTGTGTGTGGGCGTTACCACTTTGAAACGTATCACATAGAGAATTTTCCTTTTCTTCTCTGGCAAAGCATTGCAAAACGGATTCACCTTAAACTTTATCTGTTTTGGGAGGAAAATATGCCAAATGATGCTTTTCTCTGCATTGTGCATGATTTCTTCACTATTTAAGACACATACCAGTTTAAGTAGGTAAGTGAGTACATTTTGAGGACTTACGCATACCACACAAAATAAATCTGCCTTACGTGATTGCAATCCTTATATTATGTAGGAGTACGGTTACATTTGTGTTTTTCATAAAATAACCAACTACTAAGAACTAAGATTGCTGAAATCTTAATCCTCAAAAAAACAATTCCAATAATATGATTAAAATTATAGTAAACGAAATCTCAGTCTAAAATTGTAGTGTTTGCAATTTTAAAGGTGGAGAATACAAACGCTGTAACTATAACTCTTAAAATATTGAGATATTAAATAACAATCAATGCAATTTATTTATTGTAATCATAATCATACGGTTGGCGATTACTAATAGAGAAGTCGTAATTCAAGAATTTCATGGACTACAATTAAATTAATCGTGATCATTAGCGATTACGGTATTTGTTATGGTCAAACTTATAATTAAAGTAATGGAAATTTATCAGATTATGATTGCAATAACTGTAGTTGCAATTGTGCGTATAACTCTATAAAAGCTACTTTCATTGATATTTCGACTACGATTTTAGAAGCTACAGTCGTACCATTTTTTGGACTATAACTAAAGTAATGCTAAACAATGATAAAATTCTAGTAATGGTAATCGGATAACCTCTAGGACTACGATTTCTAAAATTTCGACAAAGATTAAAAAAATTTAATTTTATATTAAAATTTAAGGGATGCTTGTAGTTGTAAAATGATTACTATGGATTGATTACAAATGGATGTGATATAAACGGGAAGGTGCAACGATAGAGGAAAATATGTAGATATGAGAGGATAAAAAAGAAGAAGGAGAGGAAGAAAAATATTAGCCTAATAACAATGTCAATAATGATTTTAATGATAATAATGATGCAAAGCAAGAAAAGCCAAGGAAGAATTAGCAACAGAAGGGTAAAGGAGAGAAAATAAAGGGGAGAGGAAAGGCTTAGAAAGGTTAGAAGTCGAAAGCGATGGTATGTTATCAATTTGTTACCACAGTGTATGAGCATGTCATTAATTTCTTATCGCTGAGTTATCGGTTTGTTTTCGGTGTATAATCGACGAGGTTTAGACGAGTTATTGCTCATAGTGTTAATAAATTTAGCGATTTATTATCGAGAATTGTCGAATATTTATTAAAAATTTGGTGGTATGTTATCAAAAAGTGTTCGATTTAAATCGAAAAGATACTGATTTGTTCGCGGGGTGTTACGAATTTGTTATCGTGCTGCTACTGATTTGTTATTTAAAAAATATCGATTTGTTGTCGAAAGTTTGTCCAAGATATATGTGTATATTAATGAAAAGTTTTCGATATGTTGTCAAAAGGCTTTCGATTCGCTATCGAAAAGTTATCGATTTTGAGCGTTATTATGTTATCAACGTGTTTCGATTTTTTATTAACAAGTTACCGATTTGTTATCGGAGTTTTGCTTATTTATTTTCGGCGTACAGTCGTATTCTAAGGCAAGCTAGCCTTTGCACCTTTTCAACCCTCTGTTGATAGCCAGAAAAGAGCCGCATGCGTTAGTATTGGTTGAATGACTATGTTGCAGATACCACGGATGACATGCGGTGACCGTTCCTAGTTCATCCCGAAAGTCATTATGCTGCCAGGGGTTCGCTTAGCCTCGGTAAATTGCAAATGGGAGTTTTTTTCTCTAGTAAACAGGACAAATTTCGATTTTGGTAGATTTATTCCCAACCCGTTTGCCTTGCCTATCGAAAAATTCGCAAAATGCCGTTTCGATGAGCTCGATCATCGTTGGCAAGAGTTTTCCAGGGATCAGAATCACTAAGTCGTCGGCGTATGCGACTACCTTCGTCCCTTCTGCACTGAAGATTTTCAGAAATATATAAACTTTCAGTATTCATAGAAGAGGCGTCAGCACGACTTCCTGAAGGGTGCCTCCGCTAGCCTCTTCACATACTAAACCAGCTGTTAGAGTACCGTTGGCAACGTTACTCCTGAACATAGAATCGATCCATGAAACTATAGGGTTTATATCGTATCAGTGACTCTTATATTATCTCCGTTTAAACGTTGTCGGAGCCTCATTCCAATATCGAGGACGCCTGCTAGAGTAACTCTTTGCAGTTCAGTAATTTCTAGATGACGCTGACTATAGCTCAAGAAGGGCGCTTTCAACCGATTTTCTCTTACGGGACGCGTGCTGAGCTGCCTTTATCCTTCAGGAGATTGCGTTGTCTCTTATAAATAGGACAATAAGTCTATACAGTGTTAGGGGGAAAAGGGGAAGAGGCTTATTGCCCTGCAGTATTTGGCTTCCGAGTGGTTCTATTTCTCTTCCTAAAGGAACGAACACCACCTGTACACAACTTATCCACGCTTCGGGTACATAAGTATCTTGAAGAGATGCCATATAGATTGGTTTATCGACCGCGGCTTGCAACATGGCCGGTACCGCTCCATCCGGTCCCGTCGATTTAAAAGGCTCGAATGATTTGATAGCCCACACTATCTTATCCTGTGCTGCGATGTTTGTGACGTCAGTTTCCAAAGAACAAGCGAGGCTTTCTGTCTAAGTGATGCTCGTCACATACGTGCATCCCAGGAAATGTGCCACTACCACGACCTCCAAAAGTCTTGATTTGCCATTTTAATGCAGCTTTTGTATTTGATAAAGCTGCATCTCTAGGCATTCCAGTCTTTTCTAGCATGATAGGTTTAGCTTCGTTGAAGATGTTTCTAGTAGTTGGTCTAAGTTGGCCCAACGTTGTGTTCCACCACATTGTCTTAGATTTGCGTGCCGTGCGTTAGTTGGGGGACAGCAGAGTTTGAATGTGTGTGTAAGTTTTTACTATTATTACAAGTAGCGTATAAGTTTACAAAGAAAATAAGTAGAATAAATAAATTTAAATGAAACTGCTGTCTTAAATTTAAACCGCATTTTTGCTATTTAATATCATTGGTGAAATAATACTATGCTGCAATATCACCCGTCTTATAAAAAAGTACTCAGTACTCACATTTACTAGAAACAAAATTGCCAGTAATACTCTACTACATTCATCTGAAATTGTATAAGAAGAAAACTACCTGAGTGACTTTTTCGCATTAAATGAAAATATATATACATACATGCTGGGGATATCAGGTCTAAGATCCCTAAATTCGCGGTATTACAAGCCAGATATTCGCTGCCACTCCCACTACCAATTCCAGTCCCACTTCCTCTCCCACCCCACTTCCACTCCCATTCAGATTCCCACTCCAACTCCAAGTCCCACTCCAACAGTCATTCCATCTCCTATTCCCTGGCTAACTTACATACTGTCGGGTCAGAATTTTAACGTGCCAAGTGATATACAAAAAATTTTATATGGCAAGGAAAAAATATATTTTAATGTTTCATTGAAATCATTGGAAGTAAACTCAACATAAAATAAGCCTCCTTTGTGAATATCATCAATATATGATGTGACTGCTTTGAGTGGTTGTTGTAGTATCTACTGCTGTATAAAACTGCAACAAAAATATTTTTTGACAAAAAATGTATTGTTAACACACTAAGCCGACGGATATGTAAAAATATGTTGTGTATACGCAGTGTCACTCCGGATGGTTCTAGCCTATGGGAGCCGATAATATAATTAAAATGTTTCTAACATGCGTGCTTCTCCCTGCAATGACTTTTTTATATAAATAAATATGTATGTGTATTTGCCTTTCCATATTAATAACAAGAATTTGGCAACAAAGAAATTTAGGCCGAGCTTCTTCAGCTTCAAACGGCGTTTGCTAAAGGCGATGAACTTTTGATGGTAACTTTTAATGGCAAATAATATTTTACTCGTCGCTCTGCCCAAAATAAACAAGTCGTGAGTGTCACGTACTCATGAAGCTCGTACGTTTAGAAAAGTAATATTATAAAGTAACTGGAGCCTGGGAAACGGATAATTTCGGAGAAGACCTTCTTACCGATACCGGCATGTTATTATTTGTTTATAAGCTTAATATCGATAGCAAATTTTTATAACCAAGTTATCGGTTTGTTATCTCCCCGACATCGGCCTCTTATTGGTTTCTTATTGGCTTGTTAAAGACTGGTTAAAGATGTGTCGTCGATTTTGTATTGAAATTGTATTAGTATCTGTTTCATAGCAAGCCGATAAAGCGTCTATAGTAAATCGGTAACATTCCTATATCAAAATTCCTAAATTTTTAAATCGATAACTTTTCATAACAAATTTCATAAATTTTCAAATCGATTACTTTCATATAACTTTTCGATAACTTTTCGTTACCAACTGTATTTTTTCCATCACTTTTAGATAGAAAAAAAATACTTTTCTCGATTAAAAGTTTATTACTTTTCGCTACCATAGCTATCTTTTTTTTGTAACAAATCGATAATATTTCGATAAATAGTTGTTGAATTTTCAATAAAAAGGCAATAACTTTTCGATATAAAATGGACAGCTTTTTGATTAATGTTCGCTATGCATATTGATATTTTTACGATAAATAATCGATTACTTTACGATAACAAATCGGCTAACTTATTGATAACAATGTAATAATTTTCGATCGTTTTTCTTTAACTTTGGATAACCAGTCAATTCCTTGCGACAGCAAATAGTTATTTTCTTAATAACGTATCGATTACTTTTCAATAGATAACCCATAATGTTTCGATAGTAAATCGATAACAAATCGATACATTTTTGAGAACGTATCGGTAACTTTTCGGAAAATCACGGAAGACTTCAATAATAAATCGGTAACTCAATAAAATCGGTGACAAATTTAAAAATTATTATACTTCGATAAAAGATCGATTACTCGTCTACATCTATATTCCTATCCTACATACCTGCATTCAATATTTTGCCATATAGCATACCATTTCCAAACACTAGGCTTATACTTATATGTACGTTACATTTATAGTTTTTTTCCCCCATACCATGAGCAAAGATGTTTACACGTTAAAAATCTGAAATATGTTCATATTTTTCGTTACTTCTCGCAAAATTGAATCTAGAACGCTTAGTATTTTTGCAAGCATACTATTCTCATACCACATCGGCTTATGTACTATAAGCCTTAATTAGAAATATGCCTCCCAGTAACACTTTCTATGAAACCTTAAATGTTTGCATCCCCACTTCTTCCTATGTAGTCGTTTATTTTGACGTCCGTAGGCAAAAAGTTGAGATATACTCGTATGCGAGTAATACGCTGCCAATGGCGTTGAATAAAAATCGCTTTATTAATAATCTTGAAGAAAGCTTTGTTTATTTCTGGGCGTATGCGCATTTTTTAGTTTTGCTTTCTTTTTGTATACTTACAAACATACATAGCGACATCCATTCACATAAGCTGATCCTAAATTAAGTGCGCCTCATTCTGCTAATAGCTGATTATACTAATGTGAGCGAAGTGCATTTTCATTAAAGATTCTTTACATTTTCTTGTCTTCCATTGTTTATCTTCATATGCTAATCTCTAATTGTTTGCTGTAATAGAGATGAGAATACGTTACTGTTGACTTCTACTCAATGAATGGATGATTTCACTTTATTAGAGTTGAGTATGTGCTCTTAAGCCCTTCCTTAGAATGAGCTAAGAAGACAATAGAACGTGCACGCGATGTAAGAGGTTTTATGAAATCTGTTACTTAAGCAAAGGCGACTGAGTAGCTATGCTGATGTTAAAGTGAAAAAAGTGAGAATGTTCTTTCATGTGAAAACTGACGAACTGTTAGAAGAAAACTAACTTTTGTGATGGAATTGGAATTTCTTTCGTTGAAGCTCGCATTAGTAGTTCTTTTTAGCAATATTCTGAACTAATTATGTTTGTAGTGCTTGATTCAACTAATTTTTTCTATCGTTTGCTATTAACTGTTAGGACAAACGGAGTGTGCAATCTTAAAACTATATGTTTAGTTGAGCTTCTTTCTTAAAAAAAAAAAGGAAACTAATTGAGTTTATTTTTACTCATTTCAGATTTCTACCGTCATTGAGAAACAGGTAAGGCTATAGTTCATTCGCATTGTTATACTAGCTTCACAGTATATCTTAATTAGCTAATTACTCTAACGTGCATTTATCGTAGCGTACTAGACACATACGAAATAAGAGGTTCAAAAGAGCTTTAGAGCTTATGTTGAGAAGGTCGTGAAAAGAACATTGGAAGGAAAAAATACCTTTTCAATAACCTAGGTACAATGAAAAAGTATCTTCTACTACAAGTACCAGACCCTCAGAATATGATCTTCAAATATAGAGGCCGTCTTTTCTAATTCTTTGACTTCCTTTAAATGATCACATTTATGTAAAGCTATGCAGTTAGAGCTGTACTGACCTTCAACACAATTTAGAAGCTGTCAACACACATGCAAAGGAGGCCGGACTAAGCATCAATACAGCGAAAACCAAAGTCAAAAGATGCGGCTATAGTATTTCATCAAGCCCATTGATGCTTACGGTTGACGAAAATGAAATCGAAGGTGTAAAGTCCGTTGTTTATCTTGGTAGTATTGTCTCAAATAAGGGCGGTGCAGATGTGGACGTTCAGTTTCGCATAAACAAAGCAAGAATGGTTTTTGGGCAACTGGCAAACGTGTGGAGGTCCAGCCAAATATCTTTAAAAACGAAGCTTCGACTGTTTAATTCGAATGTTAAATCAGTACTGTTTATGCTTGCGAGACGCGGAAAAGCTCAACTTCAATTCAGAAACATCTACAAGTTTTTGTTAATAAATATCTGCGCCGAATCCTGAAAATTCGATGGCCGGAAAGAATTTCAAATGACGACTTATGGTCTAGAACAAATCAACCTAAGGCTGCCACAGAAATAACCAAGCGTAAATGATCGTGGATTGGTCACACTCTCAGAAGACCTCCAGTAAATATAGCCAGACAAGCACCCACAAGGAAGCCGACGACCTGGTGCACCTGCGAAAACTTGGCGCAGAACTGTGGATAAAGAACTCGAAGACGCAGGATATACGTGGAATGACATCACAAGAACTGCACCTAACAGAATAAGATTTAAGTCGGTGGTCGAGGCTCTATGCTCCAATAGGAGTTATGGATGATGATGATGATGATGATGATGATGCAGTTAGAGTGTAGTTTAAGGACGTCGATAGGGATGGGGTTGCAGATCCTATTTTATAAGGTCAGATTCGACAAAAACACCATGATTAGCTCAAAGGCGTTGGCAGGGAATTGGAAAGCGGATTCCTTACCTACTCTTGGCGTATTTCTTCCTGAAAATAATGTAATCCTGTTTGTGCTTTTCTGCTCTTCCGTAAGTTTCTGTGTTTCTTTCAAAACATTTCCTTTAAAAGAGAAAAGACGCACCGTTACCTACAAATTGTTCAGAGCTCTAGGTGACCTAGTTCCAAAGATAGAATTCGAAGGTTCTACATAAGGGTAAAATTTTTTCCATTGAAAAGGCCATTCGTTGATTAGCATATAACCATTTAAACGAGTATGGCCGTTCAACAAATCACACCAGTCGCTTCTTCGCTGGGCTAACTGGTACCAATTGGTAAAATCAATGAAATTTAAATCGTTTCCACATGGCCTCTAAGCGGTGTGTGGGCCGCGCTATTTCTCTGCTTCCATAGGCGGGTTCCGATAAAAATACTTTCTTAGCCGGAGCATCATTCTTCATTCGAATAGCATGACCTCCCAAGCTTAGCCGCTGTGTATAAAATCGCGGCACTATGTTGATGTCTGCATAGAGTTCGTACTGCTCATCATTAATTATCTTCAGTTCTATGGACTCATTCAGTCTATGTGAGGTCCTCATGGAACGGCTAGTTCAACTCAACTCAACTCCATACCCAAGCGAATGAATACAGGCCCTAAAGTTTTTCTGAGATTCTTCTCTCAAATGCTTATAGAGCCACCTTGTCTGGTGTTGTCAGTGTTTCACATAGTAGGACGTGTACCATAAGTGACTTGTAGAGCATCATCTTCGTTGCCGGGAGAGAACTTTACTTTTAAATTGCCTTCTCCATCGAATCAAAGAAATTGCACGTAGAGCAAAGTGAACCACTTGTGTAGTTTTCAACTCTTCACTAATTCCGACGCTCAGTGTGGTATTGCTCAATATCATTTTTGCACAGCCGTATAAGTTCTACTGAGAAACGCAATTCAGACAAAGTGACAAATTGGGTGCTGTCAAAGGCGGCTTTAAAATCGACGGAGCGATGATATGTGACACTTGCTTTTCGCGTGGTTGAAACATAACGCATAGTAAAAATCTGATGGATGGTAGATTTACTAGGCAAACAACAATTAGATTCCAATAATCGGGCATTAACTCGCCCGACTATATATTGAACAGATGCTGATGAACGCGCCATAACAATTTTTCTCCACCGTATTTGAATAGCTCCACAGGGAATCTATCAGCACCCGCGTTTTTTAGTCTGGTTATTTCAGTTCTGACTTCCTCATAGTCGGGTGGGAAATCTTAATTCCATTATTATCGATTGCGGGCTCCGGCTCATCACCTTCCCTAGGCGGTATATCGCTATCTCCATTTACAAGGGCAAATACTTATGTATTCTCTTTAGCAGATATAAAAAGTGCTGATTAGAAGAAGAAATGATCGAGCACGTTTTGTTCTCATGCTTCCCAGGCTAAAACTCCAGCTATTAGGATTGACACGGCTGTCAGATCTATAAGCAGCAAGTGGCATAGGAAATAGAAAGATTCTAGTATTTGCCATGATGACGTGGTTATTTTATAACATAAATCCTGGTTTTTGGTACGGTTTTTCAGTTTGGTTTTTAAACAAACTTCTGGTAAAACTACGCACCTATTCAGTTTATGTGAGGTCCTCATGGACCAGTCAGTTCAACCTAACTTAACCTATGTGTGTATGTTTATAATCTAAGTAGTTTAAAAACATCAATTACCAGGCCGCCGTTTTCGTTTTTACAGGAGTTTGCTCCGGGCTTTGCCATTCTGCACATTCCACCTGTAGACCTGGTAGCAAAGAACATAGCGTTAACAACTGCAACCAGGCTCGGTGCAGCTTGAGCGCCGACCATACAGCCATAGTAGTATAGCGTTATCAATCACAAGATGAACAGACTACCTGATTTCCTATCAGCGCTTCGAGGGCGATCGTAAGGCCACAATAGAGGTGGACGGTTGGTACAAGGGTGCTCAAATGGCGGACGAGGCGATACATGTGTACACAGATAGTTCAAGTAGTGGAAGGAGTAGGTTCTGAGGTATACTGTGCTGGTCCGGAAATAAACAGATCCTACAGGCTGCCGGATTACTGTAGCGTTTTCCAAGCGGAAATAGTAGCCGTAATCAAAGCAATAACACCCAAGCTGCAATCGTGTTAACTTTTATATTGGCAGTCAAGCAGCAATTAAGGCAGTAATCTCGCATAGCACAGCATCTAAATGCATATTAGAGTGTAAGCAGTCCCTGGAGAGAATCGGGACAGGCAGAAGCATACATCTATATTGGGTCCCAGGGCATATGGGAATAGATGGGAATGAAAAAGCGGATGAACTAGCTAAAAAGGGCGCATCCCTTGAAGCTTGCTCCGTAGACGTGCCAATTAGACTGGGCGAAATTAAGCGAAGGCGAGAGGTGAACATGATCGGCCAAGCAGGAAAGGCGTGGGTTCGAGCGCGGGGCTGTAAATTGTCGAAGATTATGTTGCTTCCATCATTAAATAGAGAGGACTGTAGACTCATGACGGGTGTTCTGACTGGACACTGCCGTATGGCGTCACATGCCTTTAAATTAGGCTTGGTCGGTGATAGCAGATGTACGAAGTGCGGGCTGAAGGAGAAACGATCGAGCACGTTCTGTGCTCATGCCCTGCGCTTGCCAGGCTAAGACTCCAGCTATTAGGAGTGATACAGCTGTCAGAGCAGCAATTGGCTTAAGTCCTAGGAAGCTTCTAGTATTTGCCAAGAGGACGGAGTTATTTTATAACATAGGTCCTGGTTTTTGATAGGGTTTTTCATTTTGGTCGTTAAAACAAACATCCGGTAACAAGAATTTTGCGACTCAACCAATTGTTGCAGTCGTATATAGTTTTTTTTGGCTTCTTATAAGGAAATCAGATTGTTATTGTATTGTAACGAATTTACTGCAACTCCGCTTATTTTACACCTTCCACTAACGTTCGTATCGCTAAACTGTTGAATAAATAACTCCAATATTCAATAATGCAAAATAGCCTTTATTAAAGTACTTCACAATAACACTTCTACTTCTCAACAGATAGCATGCTTAAATCAAACTGATTGCCCATTCTTCAGCGGGTGCTGCTTTTATACTCTTCGATTTCCTCGTCGGCATACTTCTAGGTGTTTATCCTTCTAGAATTTACTACTTGTTTAGCAGCTATAAAATACAGATGCACGTTTATAGCTTCTCGTATACGCGTGTATATGCGAGTGATACTTCGACCGATGATTGCAAACTTTTGTGAGCATCTCAGATATATGACTTTGTTTGTGCATATCTCTCGGCTTCTTGTATGTACATATGTGTAGACATAATGATTGATTTGTTTATGTATATACCAGTGACTGCTTAGTATCGGCTTAGAGATGATAGTATGCCTTAGTGTTGCTAACATTCGTCACAATATGAAATATTAACTATCATGGCTGCAATATATTTGTGGTCGAAAAAACTCTGGATCGCCTAATATGCGATTGTTCGATACAAACCCGAAGTAGATTAAAGTTGCTTGAGTCAACTCCTTTTTGGAAGTTTTCCTTAGATCTGCTGTAAACCAGTGAAGAATTTTTAATTATTACAACTTTCTGCCTTCAAGTTAAATGAAGCTACAAAAGAATCAATTAGCCAGCATCCAAGTAATGAAGTAAAAACAACTTGCATCCGTACTGAGAATACTAAAAAAAAAAAAACAGAGAAAAAATTGTTTCAAATTTATGCGCGCTTTTATTGTATTTTTGCTCGTAAAAATGTGACAGCTCTGTAAGTACGTAGATTTAATGTGAAAGAGTGAGCTACAAGTGGCACTTAATGTAAACTTATGATGGCGTCAAGATAAAGTCACTTTTATATGCAGAAACTTTCAACATTCCTGCAGTTAAACAGTACAAATGTGTACACGCTTAAAAATTCTTGAGGGAATTCTTCTAGTTTTAATCTTTGAATCTTATTCTTCACCGCAGCACAAAACCCTAACTACATAAATAGACTACAGTATTTACGCGTATATTTAGATATGATACGCGTGCCAGAATAAAAAGTGAGCCAACTAAAAAATCTGAATTTTCGAACTTACCACTGAGCTTTCCAATTATAATACCTACGGAACTGTAAACTCGATTTATCTATATCTTCTCTAATCAGGAAGAAAGGGCTTTGTAAAAAATAAAAATTGCATTGACGCGAATGCGGGAGGTAGCAATTTTTTAGCTTTTTCTGAACATTGCGATTTTCAGAGTTGGTCGCTGTCTTGATCTACATAGGTGTGCGTAAACTAGTTCTTCGTTGCTTGATATGTTTGCATGATGTTACGGGCCGCGCTGTGAGTTCTAAACTCTCTGGATAAGTTAAAGAAGCGAAAAAAGTAGGACTTGCAGTCATCCAAGAAAGAATCGAGGCATTCGCACCTGGGCAGCCACGTCACTGTTGACGGTTATAAATTCGAAACTGTGATGATATTTGGGAACCAGCACCAACAGCAAAAACAATGTCAGCTTAGAAACTAAACGGAGAATAAATCTTGCCTACAAGTGTTTTACTTTGGACTGGGGAAGCAATTGAAAAGTAAAATCCTCTCTCGACGAATAAAACTCAACCTTTACAAGTCGCTTAGTCTGTGCTGGCAACCGCTCAGAGTATAGAAAACCAGTTATGCTTGGCAACATAATGAAACCCGGAGTTACGTTCTCGAGCCAGTTGTACAATTTTTTCTCCGTGTATATATGAATATTCTCATGGGTTCAGTATAATAGTGGATGCATAAACAAAACTACTCGGGTGCGCATACAAAAATGCACATTTGACTTTTTTGGAAATAAGTGATGACAATAGTCCTGAAAATTACAGTATTACAAGGCAACAATGGCGGCATTTCCGGTATTTGTGATTGCTTGCTGTGTTGTGCCCAATATTTGGCTTTCATATATTTTAAAATGTTCATACTTCTTTCTCTTCCCTTTCTCAGGCTCTCCTTCCCTTTCCTTATCTCACCATCATTCGTCCTCTAGGCCCTCCTTCAACACTCTTAGTTATTTCGTCGAAGGAGTAAATGTTTTACATATTGACCGGGATGTCTTAAGCCTCGCTGTAATGCTCTACAATTGTAGGGTGGTTTTTCTATTTTGAAAAAAAAGAAAAAGAAAAATGCTACCCACTTAAACCTAAGGTGCACACCCTTCGCAATTCCTCGCACCCAAAATCCAATTACTCGCTAGTTTAATTTTATCCAGTATCAAATAAAAAAAGTCGCATAAAGGAGGTCAACCCGTCTGGAACCCAGTTAAGTTTCCAACTGCACCGAGAGTTCCTTTTAATTCTCACTGAACTGAGGGTATTGCTCAACGTCATTTCTCACAGATGTATAAGTTTTGCGGGGAAATCAAATTCAGGCATAGCGGCATATAGGCTGCTCCTTTTCGTGTTGCTAAAGGCGGCTTTAAAATCGACGAAGAGGTGGGTCCATTATTTTTTCGCGTGTTTTTCCCAAGATTTGACACATTGTGAAGGTCTGGTCGATGATAGAGCTACCAAGTCTGAAGCCGCTCTGATAAGGTCCAATCAGACAGTTCATGGTGGGCTTCAATCTTTCGCACAATACACTTGACAGGACCTTATATGCGATATTAACAAGGGAATTCCGCGATAGTTGGCGCAGTTTGTGGGATCGTTTTTTTTTGTGGACTAGGCAAAGAACACTTCGTGTCCAATCTGCGGGCATGCACTCGTCCGATCATATTTTGCTAATGCATGCACCTTATCAATCCTTCATCGCCGTATTTGAATAGCTCTACAGTGCCCCAGCGGGTTAGGGGGCTTAGAATATACCCACGGCAGGTATGCTTGTCGTAAGATACGACTTAAATATCAAATTGATTCAAGGGGTTGCCAGTGTAATATATAGCTTCTCCCAAGGCCTTCGAGGAGTGTCCTTATCGCTACAATAACAACGACAACAACAGCTCTGCTGGCAATCTATCCGCGCCCCCGGCCTTGTTTTTTTTAAATCTGGTTATTGCTATTCTGAATTCGTCAGAGTCGGGTGGGGGACTTTAATTCCTTCATCATCGATTGTGTCTTCGGGTTCATTATCCCTGTGCCATACATCGCTGTCTCCACTTAGAAGAGCAAAGGTGTGTTCCTTCCATAACCCAAGTACTCTTTGATTAGAATTTTATTAGGTTGAGATGGATTAGGATTAGTTTCTTATTGTTTAGTAATTTATTTTCAAAATTTGAAATCTTATAATGCTGGTATATTGACAGTATTATTAAATCGTGTTGGTGATGTTGCGGTCGCCGGTTTTGTTCTTACAGAAATTTTCCGCGGACTTAAAACCTTCCGTCTGTCGCCGAATTTTTTGGTAAAACTTGCGGGCGTTATTCTAGGTGGCCAGCAGCTCACTCGCACGCACTCACACTTTTCTGAATCAGCTTTTTTCTTCCTGAAAAGGCGTCCCGCCTCCATTTTCAACACTCGGTAGCGTTCACACAATGTTGCTGTTGCGCTCGCTTTTAACACAGTCGGCAGCGTCTTTTCCTAGGCGGCGGTACGAAGTGCTCCCACTGCTCCTGCATTCCGTCGGGTTGACTTGTGCTCTCATAGAGGAGGTGTGAAAGCCTAGTTGAGAAATCATTGGCAGTCTGTTGCGATTGCAGCCTTTCGACGTCTAGCTTTCCTTGTGTTTTTTGTTCCTTGAGTTTAGCCGCGCAGTGGCGGGCTCGTATTTTTGGGCTGCGACCAGATAATAGCCCGAGTCGATGTCAGGTCCTCGGATCGTGCACACGTCTAAAACACGCGAGGCATGCCGTTCCTCTATCACAACGTAATCGATCTGATTGCGTGTATTTCAATCGGGCGACATCCATGTAGCTTGATGTATATTTTTATGCATGAACCTCGTACTGGATATGACCATGCATTTTTATTTACAAGGAAGAAATTATCGATATCGAAAAAATTACAAATTTGTCATCCCTACCACGTATGCACTGCATACACTAAAAGTCCTTCCAACTCTTGTCCGAAATAAAGTTGCCGCCATTGTTGTGAGCACTACTAAAATGTTGCGTATACGCCCAGTGGTACTACCTTGCACTGGTAACATTGGTATTATGTATATAAGTGCTGGCATATAGTAAAAACTACATTATTCATATTTTTCTGCGCATTTCGTACATCTCGTACATTCTTATTGTTAACATATGCCCAGTGCATAAATAAACTATACAATAGTAGTTTGGAAGCTATATTCAAACAGAATTTCGCTGAAAATGTTTACTTGTAAGTATTGTTAATATTGCGCATACATACAAAGGCATTTACATATATTTTCAAAATTGCAACCTCATAAAAACTTTTGCGTAGCAGCAGCCTTGCTTATTGTCAAGCAGTTTTTATATAAACTAATTAAACATTATTTTTGTTTGCACATGTGTTAGTGTAAAGTGCCACACGCTCGGGTGGAAATTCCCGGAAGGTATCAACATTCTGAAAAGCACATTTTTGCGTACGAACGTCCTGTACAGTTATTTGACTTTATGGTTTGTTCTATCATAGCGTTCTTATATTATTGAATTCTACAGAACAGTTAAAGTTTTATCAGCAGCTTTATTACCGAACAAAGCTCGTATTTCAACAATGTATTTGGAAAAGATGCACGAGGTTCAGTGTGTGCTTTGTTTTTTTTTTTTTTAATCCAGCGGAAAATTTAGAAGTGAAGTGCTCCCTCTGGGAGTAAAATCATGCGCCACAATTCATGGCATGGAAAGATGGTTACAACTTTAGGTGATATAGAAAATGCTTCTACCGCAAAAGATTTATTGCCATTTGTGTTTTGTCGATATGATCCTGTAACTTTGTTTTTGAAGTGTAAACTCCGTGTTTACGGTAAGGAGTAAGAAACTCAGTTCGTGAATATAGGGATCTTTGTGAGAACTAGAAGCTTTGTGAACTTTTTAAGCGTTGTGAACACTATGAACTTTATGAGAATTGTGCGCTTTGTCAATCTTATGAGCTTTGTGAGCATTGTAAACTTTGTGAAGATTGTCAACATTCTGGTTTTTGTGAGCGTTCTGAACTTTGTGAACATTAAAAAGTATAAGAACCTTGTGAACGTTTTGAACTTTTTGAACTTTGTGAATACTGTGATATTTGCGAACATTGTGAACTTTGTGATTTATGGGATAAAACTGAAATAAGTCAAGAAAGCAAATACAACAAATAAATGGTTAGGCGATTGTGATTTCAGCAGTTTGACCACGGTTCGATACCCGGTAAAACCTGTTGAAATAAATAAAACATTACGAAATTGCCTGACGATGATGACGTGGCGGTTTTCAAAATGGTACCATCGCAATATGCCAGTAAATGTTTCCTTATTTTCAGTTTTTCCCAATAAAAACCAAAAATGATAATTGAATAACAATTATCATTTTATCACTGTTAAGCTCATTAATTCTTAAAAATCTTAAGTGAAATTGAAAAAAAATTTTTTGGGTTTTGGGGAGTGTTTTGGACGAAAAATTTTCCCTTTCGCCATTTTTTTTTCGCAGGCTCGAAAATTATTTTTTTGGGTATGCGTAGTGGAACTTTTTTCCTGAGCCCAAATCCTATCGAAAAATCGATGGCGCGATATCGGTTAACTTTCGTCCGTACAAATTGACCCGAACCAGTGTATATAGTAGTTTGTCGGGAGTATAGCGTAAGAATCATCAAATATAAGTAAATGTGTAGTTTTCTTTGCTGATATTCAAAGTTTTAACAAAAATAAACGGGAACATTCAAATTGGAGTATTTATTCGTTTTCATCGTTAAACAATTTTGTGTGCCGTTTTTTCGTTATTACAATAAAAGAAAATAGAATAAAATAAAATAAAATAAATTAAAATAAAATAAAATAAAATAAATATTAGCGCACTTTATACATATATGAGCACTTTAAAAAGTATGTTTAACCAAACAAAATCGATAATACCGCAATTGGAAAAAAGCAACATTATTTATCAAATACCGTGTAACGGAAACGACAAAGAATTATGCAGCAAAGTATATGTTGTAACAACTAAATCTAAATTAAAGACTCGATTAGCACAACATAAATCAGATTTTAAATATTGTAATGATATAAATATAAATAACCAAAAAACCGCACTTATGACCCATTGTGCAATGAGAAAACACTGCCCGAATTTCGATAAAACAAAAGTACTTCAACAAGAACAACAATATGGAAAGAGATTCACACTGGAAATGCTACATATACTAAACACACCAATTAACACAAGAATTAACAACAAAACAGATGTAGCAAACACCGCGCTCTCTTATAGGCATCTAATAACAAACAAAAATAGTTAACAACTCCACGTAGAAATGGAAGGACGTGTCAAAAATGTATGTTTTAATGTTTAAGAAGTTTTGTTAATAATTTTTAATTGTTGTTTGATGTAAATTATATGTTATTTTGTGTTCTCTTTGTTTATAGTTCACCCTGAGGACGGTTATCGTGCATAACCGAAATATATTGGTAAAAAAATTTAAAACATCTGTGTTTTATTTTCCAAATCATCAGACCTCAAGCCGGTAAATAAAAACTTATAAAATAAAATAAAATAAAATAAAATAAAATAAAATAAAATAAAACAAAAAAAAATTAAAACAAGTAAGGAAGGTTAAGTTCGGGTGTAACCGAACATTACATACTCAGTTGAGAGCTATGGTGACAAAATAAGGGAAAATAACCATGTAGGAAAATGAGCCGAGGGAAACCCTGGAATGTGTTTGTATGACATGTGTATCAAATGAAAGGCATTAAAGAGTATTTTATGAGGGAGTGGGCCATAGTTCTATAGGTGGATGCCATTTAGGGATATAGCCATAAAGGTGGATCAGGTTGACTCTAGAATGCGTTTGTACGATATGGGTATCAAATGAAAGGTGTTAATGAGTATTTTAAAAGGGAGTAATCCTTAGTTCCACAGGTGGACCCCGTTTCGAGGTACCGCCATAAAGGTGGACCAGAAGTGACCCTAGAATTTGTTTGTACAATATGGGTATCAAAAGAAAGGTGTTAACGAGTATTTTAAAAGGGAGTAATCCTTAGTTCCATAGGTGGACGCCGTTTCGAGATATCGCCATAAAGGTGGACCAGGGGTGACCCTAGAATTTGTTTGTACGATATTGGTATCAAAAGAAAGGTGTTAATGAGTATTTTAAAACGGAGTGATGCTTAGTTCCACAGGTGGACGCCGTTTCGAGATATCGTCATAAAGATGGACCAGGTGTGACCCTAGAATGCGTTTGTAAAATATGGGTATCAAACGAAAGATGTTAATGAGTATTTTAAAAGGGAGTAATCCTTAGTTCCACAGGTGGACCCCGTTTCGAGGTACCGCTATAAAGGTGGACCAGAAGTGACCCTAGAATTTGTTTGTACAATATGGGTATCAAAAGAAAGGTGTTAATGAGTATTTTAAAAGGGAGTAATCCTTAGTTCCATAGGTGGACGCCGTTTCGAGATATCGCCATAAAGGTGGACCAGGGGTGACCCTAGAATTTGTTTGTACGATATGGGTATCAAATTAAAGGTATTAAGGAGGGTTTTAAAAGGCAGTGGTGGTAGTTGTATAGGTGGTCGCCTTTTCGAGATATCGCCATAAAGGTGGACCAGGGTGACTCTAGAATGTGTTTGTACGATATGGGTATCAAAAGAAAGGTGTTAATGAGTATTTTAAAAGGGAGTGGGCCTTAGTTCTATAGGTGGACGCCGTTTCGAAATATCGCCATAAAGGTGGACCAGGGTGACTCTAGAATGTGTTTGTACGATATGGGTATCAAATTAAAGGTATTAATGAGAGTTTTAAAAGGGAGTGGTGGTAGTTGTATATGTGAAGGCGTTTTCCAGATCGCGACCAAAATGTGGACCAGGGTGACACAGAACATCGTCTGTTGGATACCGCTAATTTATTTATATATGTATAACCTGCCAAGATTTTAAGGGTTTTTTATTTCGCCCTGCGGAACTTTTTCATTTTCTTCTACTTAATATGGTAGGTGTCACAACCATTTTATAAAGTTTTTTCTAAAGTTATATTTCGTGTCAATAAACCAATCCATTTTTTTTTTTTTAAATTATCTTCTTTTAAAAGTGGGCGGTGCCACCCCCATTGTCCAAAATTTTACTAATTTTCTATTCTGCGTCATAAATTCAACTCATCTACCAAGTTTCGTCGCTTTATCTGTCTTTGGTAATGAATTATCGCACTTTTTCGGTTTTACGAAATTTTCGATATCGAAAAAGTGGGCGTGGTTATAGTCCGATATTATTCATTTTAAATAGTGATCTGAGATGAGTGCTCAGGAACCTACATACCAAATTTCATCAAGTTACCTCAAAATTTACTCAAATTATCGTGTTAACGGCCTTGCGGAAGGACAGACGGACGACTGTGTATAAAAACTGGGCGTGGCATCAACCGATTTCGCCCGTTTTCACAGAAAACAGTTAACATCATAAAATCTATGCCCCTACCAAATTTCAAAAGGATTGGTTAATTTTTGTTCGACTTATGGCGTTAAAAGTATCCTAGACAAATTAAATGAAAAAGGGCGGAGCCACGCCCATTTTGAAATTTTCTTTTATTTTTGTATTTTGTTGCACCATGTCATTACTGGAGTTGAATGTTGACATAATTTACTTATATACTGTAAAGATATTAAATTTTTTGTTAAAATTTTACTTAAAAAAAAATTTTTTTTTAAAAGTGGGCGTGGTCCTTCTCCGATTTTGCTAATTTTTATTAGGCGTACATATAGTAATAGGAGTAACGTCCCTGCCAAATTTCATCATGATATCTTCAACGACTGACAAATTACAGCTTGCAAACTTTATAAATTACCTTCTTTTAAAAGTGGGCGGTGCCACGCCCATTGTCCAAAATTTTACTAACTTTCTATTCTGCGTTATAAATTCAACTCATCTACCAAGTTTCGTCGCTTTATCTGTCTTTGGTAATGAATTATCGCACTTTTTCGGTTTTACGAAATTTTCGATATCGAAAAAGTGGGCGTGGTTATAGTCCGATATCGTTCATTTTAAATAGCGATCTGAGATGAGGGCTCAGGAACCTACGTACCAAATTTCATCAAGTTACCTCAAAATTTACTCAAGTTATCGTGTTAACGGACGGACGGACGGACATGGCTCAATCAAATTTTTTTTCGATCCTGATTATTTTGATATATGGAAGTCTATATCTATCTCGATTCCTTTATATATGTACAACCAACCGTTATCCAATCAAACTTAATATACTCTGTGAGCTCTGCTCAACTGAGTATAAAAAAATTAAAATTAAATGAAACAAAATAAAATAAAATGAAAAAATAGAATAAAAAATTAATTTGTTTATTGGCCGTTAATGAATAAATATATATATTTTTCTGTTTGTGAGCTCTAGGCCTCTTTTAAATTAAATATATAATAGCAACAAACCGAGTTGTTTTATTTAAAAGAGGCCTAGAGCTCGCAAACAGAAAAATATATATAGAATAAAAAATTAAAATAAAATAAAATATAACATAATAAAATAAAATAAAATAAGGTAAGGGAAATAAAGAAAAGGAAAGGAGAGGAAGGAAGGGGAAAGGAAAGGAAAGGAAAGAAAAGGAAAGGAAAGAAAGGAAAGAAGCATAAAGGAAAAGGGAAGAAAATAACAGAAAGTAAGGAGAAGAAAAGGAGAATGAAATGAAAGCAAAGAAAGGAAAAAAAGCAAAGGAAAGCAAAGGTTTCGTTCCGCCAGTAGGGGATGAATTTCAGCCGCTGGGCGAACTCTAGCATATATAAATAGTCTCTGTGGTAGAATAGCGCTTGTTCTTAAGTCTGATATTTCATCATAAAACTCTACATTCCCTGCACTCACGCCCTTTTCATCTTTTCCTCAGTCGTATTATTTACACACCTTTAGTTACTCAAGTATTTACGCACTTGTGCTCATTTCTGTTCGTTGAACACACTCCAACCACTTATTTACTTTCTAATTGCTACTACGCCTATTAGTTGTGATATTTATGGAGCATTGCTTTAGGTTAATTTGTGTTATGCCATGCTAAGCAACGTCATGTGCACACATTTCAGTAGCCGTAAGCAATTGTCATTCTGCTTTTCTCTGAAGCAGGAGCTTACGAGTCTATTTACAAACAGCATAGGCCTTTAGTTTGGGTAATTTAACAGCTGCCGTTTGTACAAGAAAATTCTATGATTATGAAAATATTTGTTTTAGATCATATTTCGTTTGGTTTGAATGTATTTTTGTGTACAATTCAATGCTTGACTGGGTATATGGTGGGTAAACAAATATTTTACGTGATTGGTGGTTTGTTTGTCTACCTCTTCAAACAAATACCATCAAGTATGACAATTTTGATTAGTCTGTACATTTTTATTATTATTTATATTTATGTGCAGGGCATTGAGTATTGGGATGTCGTTCAAAATTTATCGATAACATAATTGAGCTGCTGTTAACTAATATCTTTAAATTTACTCAAGAGCTTTGCTATTTATACATTTTATCTTATGGGCTACTTAGTTTCCAAATTTTGCGCTAGGCACATTAAGGAATACTTATTTTGTGCCGAATTATCATTAGGTCTTGACAATTTCGTTTCTAGATAATTAACTTTTATTGCTGCTAAGATAACAGTAAATAATTTATTTTTATATTTTAACTAAGCACGTAATAAATTATTACAGTAAATTAGCTTGAATCCATTGTGGTTCATAAGTAATCAAAGTTCAACAGAGCAATACACCATGAGGAAAATCGGTTTTAGTTTTTTCGGTTTTCATTATAGAAGCAACTCCAAATAAGACTTTGACTGCAGTTTGAGTTAGAGTTTGAATATGGTTTCCGATCACTGGGACCGGGTCCGTTTGCATATTGGGTATCGGTTTCAGAACAAGTTCTGACTTTGCCTTCGAATTCTGTCTCAATTACAGTTTCATTCCATGCAGATTTCATTTAAGGTGAAGTTACAATTCCAGCTTCAGTTTGAATTTCAGTTTACATATTGAGTTCCATTTTGGATTTCGGTTTCTGTACCAATTTACAACCTTAGACTAACAAAGTTGCTTCTATCATTAAAAAGAGAGGACTGTAGACTCACGAAGGGTATTCTGGCTGGACACTGCCTTCTGGCGTCACATGCCTTTAAATTAGGCTTGGTCAGTGATAGCAGATGTACGAAGTGCGGGTGGGAGGAGGAAACGATCGAACACGTTCTGTGCTCGTTCCCTGCACTTGCCAGGCTAAGACTCCAGCTATTAGGAGTGATACAGCTGTCAAGTCTAGAAGCAGAAAGTGGCTTAAGTCCTAGGAAGCTTCTAGTATTTGCCAAGAGGACGCGTTTATTTATAAAATATGTCCTGGTTTTTGATAGGGTCTTTCAGTTTGGTCGTTAAAACAAACTTCTGGTAACACTACGGACTCAATCAGTCTATGTGAGGTCCTCATGGACCCGCCAGTTCAACCTAACCGAACCTTCTATACCAATTCAAGTTTTAAACTTCGTTTCGCTTTGCGCCTTTGCGTTGTCGGCTTCAGATTAGGTTCTGTACTCGTTTTTGAACTCGTTCTCAATTTCAATTTCGTGGCATGCCGCAAATTCCTTTTCAGTTGCAGTTACAGTTTCAGATATAGGTTGAATTCCAGTTTGGTTTTCGATTTGAGTCGAAAATCCATTTTCGGCCGCAGCTAGAGTTGCGATGCAGTTACGGTTTCAATTACAGTTTTGGTCCAGCATAAGTTAGGGTTTCATTGCTTGGGCATAACTTCGTTTCTAGTTTTAGTTTTGGGTCTTGGTTCGGTTTCTGTTTCGTTCTTGGTACGAATTTCGTTTTAAGATTTCGTTACGATTTTGACTAAACTTCAACTTTGAAAGCCATTTTGACTCCAAACCCAATTACGTTTCGGGTTTTGCCTCGGCTTCTGTTCCAACGTCGGTTTCACTTTAGGTTACATTTTGAAATTCGGTACCGATCTTGGTTTTGATAAGGCTTGGTTTTCGATTTAGTTGATCTTTTGTTTCCAATGCGATCTTGAATCTATCGAGTTCTTTGGCTGTTCAGGTATTCCATTCCTGGCGTCCGTTGCAGATTCGATAACGTTTGAGATTTTGGTTCAGTCTTTGCTTCCAACTTCGATTCTGATTCCGGTTAAGATTTGAGCTTGGATACAGTTGATACTTCGCTTCTAATTTTTGTCTTGGTATTGGATGCGGTTACGTTTTCAAAATTGGTTCATTTTTTGGTTCAAGCTCTTTTTCTAACGTCTGTTGGATACTCGGTTACTTTTGAGTTTTTGGTTCCGGCTTCGTTTCAAATGTCGATTCCGATTTTGGTTAAGACTTAGGTTTGGATGCAGTTGATATTGATGCGTTTCCAATTTGGCCTTGGTAATGGATCCGGTTTCGGTTCCAAAAGCAGTTCTTTTTTGGTTCATGTTCCTATTCCACTTCCAACGTCGGCTGCATATTCGATTTTGCTAGAGATTTCGATTCCGCTTTTAATTTCGACTCCAAAATCGGTTCCTTTTTTTGTCAGGCTCTGAGCAAAGATAAGAGTTCATCCGCAAAATCACAATCTGTCTTGTAGCTGCCGTTCGCAGTCGACATGAAGCATTTAGGCTTCGTGCAGCCAATTTGTAGGAAAATTGAAAAGGAGTACGTGACAAAATATTGTGTAGTCCGATAAAACGCTTTAAATTTATACTCATGTTTCTAACCGTGTTACCAGCTTTTTTCTTCCAGTGTAGACATTCACTTAAATTAACTGGGCCCGTATCGTTAGGGAAATATCTGAAATGCTGGCTATCAGTACTAATAAGATCTAAAATTTATTATTATTTTTACGAATATTTTGACAGATTGCGTTGGTTTACTGCGTGTCTGTTTACATAGCCTGTCGGTGTACTATAGTTCCCTCGCTTGCCTACTCCTACGTGCGTTTAGACCATTCGCGTATCACATTCTGGAATACTTTTCCAATTTTCCCCGCATCTCTTCATTCTTCAGTTGTATTAATTGTCACCTTAGTTGTCGACTTTTGTTATCTCTTTTTATACCTTTCATGCAAATAAAATGAAATGGTATATTAATTTCGTCGATAAACCCAAAATTGTAAGTCCTTAAAGGAAAATAGATAGACCCACCATTAAGTATACCGAAATAATCAGGTTGAAGAGCTGAGTTGATTTAGCCATGTCCGTCTGTCTGTTTGTATGCAAACTAGTCCCTCAATTTTTGAGATATCTTGATAAAATTTGGTGAGCGGGTGTAGTTGGGTGTCCGATTAGACATTTGTCGGAACCGGCCGGATCGGACCACTATAGCATATATCCTCCATACAACCGATTTTTCAGAAAAAGAGGATTTTTGTAATATCTTACTCAAACTTCACCATATACTTTCGTATATTGCACATATTGTTACATGAAAAAATTGATGAGATCGGTCGTATATATTATATATCCCCTACAACCGATTGTTCAGATAAGAAACTTTTCATAATTACTGCCCTATTTTAAGAGCTAGAGGCTTCAAATTTTAACGAATGCTTACGTATATAGTATATATTGTTGTTTCAAAAAATTATAGAGATCGGTGATATATATAATATATATATGATGGTATATATAGTATATATATATTTTTTTTTGCGATTTCAGCCCCATTTTAACAGCTAGAAGCTTCAAATTTCACCAAATGCTTACGTGTATAGCATATATTGTTGTCTGAAAAAATCATAGAGATCGGTGGTATATATATTATATACTTCATATAAACTGTCATTTTTGCCCCTTTTTTACGGATAGAAGCTTCAAAATTCATCAAATTTCATCAAATAGTTACGTTTACGTCATATGTTTTTGAAATACGTGATTCCTAGTCACAGTTTTTACATTCAGACCACAAAAAACGTGAAGCTTTGCATCTTCACACAAAGTACCTACCTATTTTTTATTTTATATTTATCTTAAAAATCACATCTGTTCACTATATATTTCTTATCTTATACATCCGATTATTCGGAGATTACGAACGGGATAAGATTATTGTTCAGCCCCATTCATGAAAGTTATGAAGTCTTCGGCACAGCCGAAGACAGTCCCGTCCTTACTTGTTAACGTTGTCGTTGTTGTTCTAACTATACTTATTTACTAGTGGAGAGTGTAAAGTGGTATGCGCTACTTGATATCACTGTCCGCAATGAGTGAAAAATTTTGACAGGAGACTTAAGAAAATTTAATAACAAATATCTTACAAATGTACTGAGGTTAACTGTCATTCACTAAAAGAGGATTGACTCCTTGTTTCGTATTGCGTTTTCATAACTTTCGCTTTAAGTACCCATAGCTGCCTTTACTGCCTACATTGCTCAAATTTATTATTCATGTTTTTGAAAAAACAAGAGACTAAAACGATTCGTTGTGGCTTACCTCTTTTCGTTGATCCTGTACCAATTAACACTGGCCCGAAAACCGCAATTTACAATTTGTCCCAAATAAAAGATAATATATTAAATATTTACTTAAGTGCCGCAGAAATGTGAGAAACTATTATCATCACTAAAAATGAACCCTTCCTTCAATTTCTTTTGAGCTTTGACCTTTTTAAACATTTAGTATACATCTCCTACTAGTTGCTGACATTAGAATACAATACATACATACTTAAATATTTATGCTTCACACGTGCTTGTTGCTAACCTCAAGTAAAATTCATTTTAACTCCACATCTCCCAAACACATTTGGGTTAATAAACTTACATTTAAACAAGTGAAGGTGTCTAAGTTCGGGTGCAACCGAACATTATATACTCAGCGTGAGCTTCAATAGCATATTTCATTTCAGATAAATTACTTTTCTTCATAACACGTGGCACCGCCCGTTAAAAAAAAAAGTCTCCCCATTTCCTCTTACAATAAAACTTGATAAGTGAAATATCATTGATTCAAAACTATTTTTTGATAAGTTATAGCTTATTATTCTAGTCTATGACCCTTTTAAACTTGTCTTATATCTAAGTTGCCGTGGTCTTTAACCGATCCTGTCCATTTTTACTCGAAATATTGTCTGCTATAAGGAAAATATATGTATACAATTTCATTACGATATGCTAATTTTTCTTCGAGCTATGACTCCCGAAACATAGAAAATTGCTTAGGCATAAAAGGGGCGGTGCCGCGCCCATTTTCAAAAATTTTAGTGTTTTCAAATTTAATGTTATATATCAATTTAGAAAGAAAAAATTTATAGATACAAAGCTCTTTTTCGCTAAGATATAGCTTACTATTTTCGTCTACGACCCTTTTATATAAAAGTGGGCGTGGTCTTTAACCGATCTCGTCCATTTTTTCTAGAAATATTTCCTGCTATAGGGAAAATTTGTGTACCCAATTTTATTACGATCCGTTAATTTTTCTTCGAGTTATGGCTCCCGAAACATAGAAATTTGCTTAGTCTTAAAAGGGGCGGTGCCACGCCCATTTAAAAAATTTTTTTTTTTCAAATTTTTATCAATTATCCCAATATCAGTCTACACGTCAAATTTCAACATTCTATGTGTATAATTTACCAAATAATCAGGTTTTTTTGTGTTTTCCAAAATGTTATATATATATAAATAAAATAATTAAAAAAAAAAATGTTTAGTTAAACGGTTTTATTGAAAACAATACTTACATGAAATAATAATAATACTAAAAGCTAGAATATAATGAGGTAGGTCCTAGGTACTAGTCATCACACATCTAGGGCGTTGATCAGACAAATAAATAAAAGCGTTGGGCGCGTGAAATTTCTAAAAATGTAAGGCGTACGGTTCATATTGTCTTATATATGACTATCAATAGAAATTTGACGCATCCAACGCTTTTATTTATTTGTCTGATCAACGCCCTAGATTGATGAGGAGTGTGAAATACTATTTTTTGTGCATATCTCGATGCTTGCGCCACCTAGCGGCGATTTTTTTCATAAGTCGCTTATTATTCTTGTTGTATTATGTGTTTCAAATATGAGCCAAATCGGTCCACAAATAGAATTTTTGAAAATATCTCGATCCTTGCGCCACCTAGCGGCGATTTTTTCATAGGTCGCTTTCTATTCTTGTATGTATTAAGTGTTCCAAATATGAGCCAAATGGGACCACAAATACGATTTTTGTGAATATCTCGATCCTTGCGCCACCTAGCGGAGATTTTTCACAGGTCGCTTTCTATTCTTGTATCTATTATGTGTTCCAAATATGAGCCAAATCGGACCACAAATACGATTTTTGTTAATATCTCGATCCTTGCGCCACCTAACGGCGATTTTTTCCTATTATTGCATTGTCACCGGGTTCTTAACTACATATATTCCAAGTTTCAAGCTTGTAGCTTATCGGGAAGTTACTTAAATTTCAATTACAAAATTCGTTCACAACTGCCGTGCATGCGGCCGTGCGGCCTGCCTGTCAAGTCAAGCTAAATAAAACCGTTTAAAAATGGGCGCTCACCAATCTATTCTGGGTCCAGATAAGCTCGTGTACCAAATTTCGTGAAGTAATCTCAATATTTACTTAAGTTATCGTGTTAACGGACATACGGACGGACGGACGGACATGGCTCATTCAAACTTTTTTTCGATACTAATGATTCTGATATATGGAAGTCTATATCTATCTCGATTCCTTTATACCTGTACAACCAACCGTTATCCAATGAAAGTTAATAAACTCTGTGTGCAAAGCACGCTGAGTATAAAAAAAAGAAAGAAAGCATCAGCAGAATGGTTAAACCTCAAACCGTTCTTAACTTTGGCATTGCTAAACATAAAATAGCAGTAGTTAGGAAAAAAGGATACCACAAAAACAAAATTAAAAGGGTGTTTCAATACATGCCCTTTGCTTACCAACTCCAACAGCATAAAATGGTCAATATGTATTTTAGGTTGAGTTGATGTAAAAGAAAAAACTAAAGCATGTTATGCAAATTACGCCAATGAATATATGAAAAGAAAAAAAATGATGCCGTGGTGTGATGGTAGCGTGCTCTGCCTACCACACCTAAGATCCTGGGTTCACGACCCGGGCAACATCAAAATTTTTGAAACAAGTTTTTTCAATTAAAAAAAAATTTTTCAAAGGGCGCTCGCAAATTGGAAGAGAAGCTCGGCCTAAGATCTCTACGGAGGTTATCGCGCCCTACATTTATTTAAGTATATGGAAAGCGCGAAAAGATTAAGTCCGTGCTTCTCTTTCAATTCGCGTCGTGCTCGTTCTAACTTTTCCTACAAAGAGCATAAGGCTGATGCAGCCAATATCTTTGGAGCATTTTTCCAATAAAATTTCGATATCGATTTCCAACGGATTTGTGATTTAGATTCTAACTCGAATAGTCCATTAAGCATTGGCTCCTTGGTATTCACTTTAGAGGATGTAGTGAAAGGTGTTACCAACATAAAATTCACTAGGAAGGCAGATATGGATAGTTTTTCTTCGTACCTTTCTAAGAATTGTGAAGCCGCTACTTTTTGTTTTCAAGAAATCGCTTGAGAGTGAAGTGTTTATTGACGGGTTGCTGTTCACCTCAATAACCCTCATCCACAAAAGCGATAAAAAAGCAAATGTGGCTAACTATCGGCCAATAACTACGTCAGAGTTATTTGAATATAAACTTATGATTAGAACTTAGTTTAGACAAATATACCAAACATGCATGGTATTATATATTTCTACGAGTTGATATTTTATTTTAGTTATTATTATATGTGAGTTTCTTTTTTCCGGATTTAATGTTTGTGTTATGATCTATGTTTATGTTTCAACTTGTATTTACAAATTTGTCTTTGTTTTTGTTATTGTTTTTAAATAAAGATGTCCACCCCTGAGGATGCCAAGGAGTTTGGCGAAACGTCGGGTTTATAAGTGAAGTTTTATATTGCACTGTTAAAATATATGACCATACAAGCCTATAAAAGAATTAATTTTGAATTTAATAAAATCAAATTGGTCACCAAAAATCGTTTACACGTTATTTGAATATATCGTCACCTAAAACATTGTCTCGTGGCTTCCACATAATTTCGTGTCAGGAAAATCTTCTCCTTCAAACCTAGCGGTCATCTCTGATTACTGTATATTGTTGATATTGTAGTAGTGCTTCGCATCATCCAATAGTTGCGACCACTCACAAACTGTCTTCAATACCCTCTAATGTGAGTCCTAGGGAACTTGCAGTTTCGACAGGGGTGGACCAGAGGGAAAGTGGTGTTAGAGTATGGTTCCACACTGCAATTGACTTATTACTGCATTTCTCAATGATCGGCTTTAGGTTGACACAGTCTATACGGACTTTTCAAAAATCTTTCACAAAGTTAGCCATTCAATTCGAATGAGCAAGTTAGCCAGTATTGGCTTTCACTCAGCTTCTTTGTACTGGGTTGGATCGTTTCCTTGGCTTCGGCAGTGTTTAGTTATTGTTAATGATTGTGCATCCGTTCCTTTCATTGCCTCCTCAGGAATCCTTCAACGCAACATCTTAGGTCCCTTCCCTTTCGTTATCTTTATTAATGATATTACCTCTGGTTTTGTCTCCTCAAAGTTAATTCTGTATGCAAAAATCTTCTCGGAAATCTCCTGTATATCAGTGAAAGAAATGGTGCTAGTAAAATCAACAAATCGGTTCTGTTGTTCTTGACTTAACGGAGATTCGGTGAAATTTATCGAATTATGGTTAATTCGACCGAGTTCTTTGTCAAGCGACCAAATTAGTTTAGTCATTTCAACAGAAGAGAAATTGTCGCTCTTAAGTTAACAAAATTCTGTAAAATTGACAGATTCCTAATCAATCTAGCTGATTTTTTTGTTAATACAACTCAAATGACTGGTAATTTCAACAGCTATCAATAGTCAATACATGAGCAAATTTCAAAGAGAATTTTACGCTCACTGCGCTCTCTACTTTGTACTTATGTATGCTGTGTACTATATGTATGCACATATTTACGTATGTATATGGCGACCGCCGCGGTGTGATGGTAGCGTGCTCCGCCTACCACATCGAAGACCCTGGGTTCCCACCCCGGGCAAAGCAACATAAAAATTTTAGAAATAAGGTTTTTCAATTAGAAGAAAATTTTCCTAAGCGGGGTCGCCCCTCGGCACTGTTCGGCAAGCACTCCGAGTGTAGTTCTGCCATGAAAAGATCTCAGTGAAAACTCATTTGCCTTGCAAATGTCGCAAAATAGGTACTTTCGTACAACGCTGTCGCAACAAATTTTTTTTGTTCATTTGACTACTAAAACGGTCAATTACGAGTCAACGATTTGTGCGCAGTTGATTCAAGTTGCGATGGATAAAAATTGACAGAAATTTCGGTTGAATTGACTCGTATTTCGGTTGATTTTACCAGTCTTTTTCTTTCAGTGATCTGATGAACTAAGCTTACAAGCAGATCTAAATATAGTAGCTGATTGGTGCATCTTAATATTAGTAAATGTTTTCGCGTAACTTTTTGTAAATCCCGTATCCCAATTTCGACATCCTATTATATTAATGAGTCTAAACTGTCTACCCAATCTAGGACTTGGAAGTTCATGCCTCAAAATAAATCATGCAATTGGTTAATCTTATCCAATGGTGGCTTATATTCGCCGGGCAGTGCAAAATTTACTGACCCATAATATACTTTAAACCTTCTTTATACTTCTTTAGCGCGTTCCAAGCTGGAAAACACAGTTTTTATATGGAGGCCACATTACGATTACCATACTCGTATCAAGAGACTAGAACAGGAGCGAAAGATTTTCATAAATTTTGCCCTTCACGGTTTAAAATTTGTGGATCCTATTTCTCTATATAATTTAAGATGACTCCTTATTGACTTAAAGCCATTACACAATAGAATATCATACTGTCACGGATATTAGCATCACTAAATTATCCCATCACTAAGGCGATGCTAAGGCCATGCCAAGCAGTATTTACGTTAATAATTAAATCAAGTATACACATATATAAGGCAGCCCAGAGAGATGTCACACACAGATGCATTTACTTATATGCCTATGTGCGCGCGAGAGACTGTAAACTACAAACATTCACATCAATAATTCAATCTTTATGTATCTACATAAACGAATAAATAATTGCGTCTACATATATGTACGTATACGAGCAGCGGAGCGGCAATGCACAAACACATGCATATATCTTATCTGAGTTGTCACAAGAGAGAGCAATAATTTGTGCACGTAGTTGTGGCTGGCGATTTTGTAGCCGAAACAACTAGTAAGTTCTGGAAATCGAAGAGCCTAGAAATGCAGCGTAAACTATAAAAGCGTGGCAAGCGAGTAAGAAGTAATTCAGTTTGATTTGAGTTGTCAAGCAGTTTGATTAAGACGATATCTAGCGAGCAATAGCAGTGTTATTTTGAATAGTAGAGTTTCATTGAGCTATCAATCAGTGTGGTTATTAAGCAAGCTATTCGTTGCACAGTTTGTTATTGTGAAGTACTTTAATAAAGGCCATTTTGCATTATTACAAATTGGAGTTATTTATTCAACAGTTTAGTGATTCGAACTTAGCAGAGGATTGCAAATAAGAGGATTTGCAAGCAAATTCGTTACAATTGGTGTCAGAAGAGGAATTGTTGAATAAATTCTAGAGGACAACAAGGACATGGCAAAGTTAAGTGAATTGAAGATCCCGCAACTGAAGAAGGAGTTGGAGAGCCGTGGATTGAATACAAGCGGCGTTAAACTCGAACTTCAGGCACGGCTACGAGAAGCAATGGAAGCAGAAGGAATTGATGTGGAAGAGCATGTCTTTCATCTTGATGGCGAGGAGACAACAAAAATTGAAGAGAAAAATGAAACACCGCAGACAATGGCGAACACAGACTTGAACATGATATTGGCTGCAATATCGGCACAAATGTCCGAAATGTCATCACAAATATCCACAAATATGTCATCACAGCTGGAAGAACAAAAGACATATATGGCAACCCAACTGAAAGAACAAGAGACACGCATAACAGTACAACTAGAAGCACAAGAGGCGCGTATATCATCAAAACTCGAAGCGCGCATGGACGAAAAAATAATGCAGTTTGAAGAAAAATTCGAGGCAGAGGTGGATGCGTTGAGAGGTCGTATACGGGAATTGCAACTTAATCGGCCGGCTGCTTCAGCGAGTAATACAAAGGTAAAAACTCCATCTTTTGACGGTTCTGTTCATTTCCAGGTCTTCAAGCTTCAGTTTGAGAAGACCGCAGCAGTGAACAACTGGAATGCGGAAGATAAAGTTGCTGCATTGTTCGTGGCATTGAAGGGGCCAGCAGCGGAAATCCTACAGACGATTCCCGAAGGAGAGCGGAACAATTATGAAGCATTGATGGCTGCTGTAGAACGACGTTATGGAAGCGAGCATAGAAAACAGATATTCCAAATTGAGTTGCAAAACCGCTACCAAAAATCAAATGAGACATTGCAGGAGTTTGCTTCAGATGTTGAAAGGTTGGCTCATCTCGCAAATGCGGACGCACCCGTGGAATACACCTAGAGGGTAAAAATCCAGAGTTTTATAAATGGCATACGAGACGTGGAAACGAAGCGAGCTACATACGCGAACCCAAAACTGACATTTGCTGAAACGGTATCACATGCATTGACCCAGGAAACTGCCTCCCTATTAAGTAAACCAGCATATAAGGCTCATCGTGTAGAAGTAGAAAGGCCAGAATCGGTAGACACAATTTTGGAAGCACTGAAGGGATCACAACAGAAAAATTCCGGAGTTATTAAATGTTTCAAGTGCGGCAACCCAGGTCATATTGCACGACATTGCAGCACCGGTCCTAATAGCTCCAACAATGTGGGTGGCCGTAAACGCAGAGCTGAAGGAGATGAGCAAATCTCCAAGTCCACTCAATCGTTAAACTAAAGCGAGTCAGCCGCAAGGGGCGACAGCTGGCTCCCTCAATTGAATGCCCCATAATCTCTATCTCACAAATAGGAAGAAGGTCAAACAATCTTACTGTCGGAGGACATGTGGATGGAAAGGAACGTTTACTGACTGTAGATACGGGTGCATCTCATTCCATCATTCGAGCGGATTTAGTCAACAAGAAGATAACACCATTGCATGGAGCAAGATTGCGTACAGCCACTGGAGAAGACAGCACGGTTCTAGGAGAAGTATCATGTGAAGTCGCAATTGGGAACGTCACGGTAGTACACAATTTTATAGTGGCAGAGATTGTTGATGAAATCATAATTGGAGTGGACTTCTTAATCGACCAGGGCATGAAGATCGACATGCAAAGCAAGACGATGCGATATAAGAACATGGATGTACCACTTAATTTCGGCTACGAGAGAGGCTACAGCAGTAAACGAGTGCTGGTGGAAGAGAGTCAGCGAATACCACCAAAATCCGAAGCAGTCATCTGGGCAAAGGTTGATGGAGATTGTGGGACAAACAAATTGTGGGTTGTCGAAGCAGCAAACAAATCAGCACTGAACATACTTGTAGGAAAAACCCTGGCTATGACAAAACAAGATGGACGTGTTCCGGTAAGAGTACTCAATGAGTTCAATTCACCACTCAAACTGACTAAAGGAGCTATTTTGGGAAGATGCCAAGAGGCTGAAGTAGTTATTAACTGTGAACAGCTCCAGGAACACGTTTCAGCTAGTAATACTAATCTTTCAAATGACATCACGGCATGGACGCAGGGGCTAGAGGAAGCATATCAGAGTAAGGCAAAACAACTGCTCCCAAAGTACGCGAACATATTTGACCAGGATGGTTCTAAACCAGGCCGCACCAACGTTGTGAAACATCAAATTGACACCGGAGATGCGAGGCCGATCCGTCAAGCTCCACGTAGTGTTCCACTGGCGAAGCGGCAAGTTGTGAGTCAAATTATACAAGAAATGAGCGACAGCGGCGTCATCGAACCATCAGCTAGTCCCTGGAGCTCACCGGTAGTACTTGTAAAGAAGAAGGATGGAAAAATGAGGTTTTGCGTGGACTACCGGAAGTTGAATGACGTTACGAAAAAGGATAGCTACCCATTGCCAAGAATTGACGACACTCTGGACTCGCTCTCTGGTACGAAATGGTTTTCCACACTGGACTTGAAAAGCGGCTACTGGCAAGTGGAGGTAAAGGAGGAAGACAAAGAGAAAACAGCCTTCAGCGTCGGAGATGGTCTTTGGCAATTTACAGTAATGCCCTTTGGACTATGTAATGCACCAGCTACTTTCGAGAGACTCATGGATCAGGTATTGAAAGGACTACATTGGAAAACATGCTTGGTGTACCTGGACGACATCATCGTATTGGGCAAGAATTTCGATGAACATCTTAAGAACTTGGAGGAAGTTTTCCAAAGAATAGCTGGCGCTGGTCTGAAGTTAAGTCCCAAAAAGTGTGCGCTGTTTAAAAAGGAAGTAAATTATTTGGGTCACAAGGTAACGACAGAGGGCATCTGCACTGCGAACGAAAAGATAGAGGCTGTAAAGGATTGGCCAAGACCACAGAACCTACATGAATTAAGAAGTTTCCTTGGGCTGTGCACATATTACCGCCGATTTGTACAAAATTTTTCCAGCGTAGCCCATAGCCTCCATGAGCTTACAAGAAAAAATAAAGCTTTTGAATGGAAGAAGGATCAAGAAGTGGCTTTCCAAACATTGAAGGAGCGTTTGTGCACTGCCCCAATGTTAGCATATCCGATTCCAGGAGCAACATTTATTCTAGATACAGATGCGAGTGGATATGCTATAGGAGGCGTTTTATCACAACTGGTCGATTGATAGGAGAAGGTAGTTGCATATTACAGCCGTTCGATTGGAAAACCAGAGAGGAACTACTGCGTTACGCGGAGAGAGCTGTTGGCATTGGTAGAGTGCGTTAAACATTTTCACAAATACCTCTACGGCCAGCGATTCCGTGTCAGGACAGATCACGCAGCGTTGAAATGGCTTCAGCAGTTCCGTAATCCGGAAGGACAATTGGCACGGTGGATCGAGCGACTACAAAGCTACGACTTTTCCATTGAGCATCGAAAAGGTAGTACCCATGGAAATGCCGATGCAATGTCACGAAGACCATGTAGTTTGGAATGCAAACACTGTTCAAACGCCGAGGCTAAAGGAGACATTATAGATGTCCGGCTAATGACTATAACATATACAGATGAATGGGACAAGGAACAGCTAAGAAACTGCCAGCTAGAAGATGCAGATCTGTCACGTGTTATGCAAGGGCTCGAACGAAATGAAAGACCAAACAGAGAAGAGATGTCAGCAGAGAGTCCCATTGCGAAGTCATATTGGGCACAGTGGAACAGTTTAGAATTGATATCCGGTTGCCTTCATCGAATATGGGAGAGTGAGGATGGTAAATACAAGAATAAACTGATAGTTGTTCCCAGAAAGAGGATTCCTGATGTGCTCAGCGAGCTGCATAATGGTCCAAGCGGAGGTCATCTTGGAATCACGAAGACGCTCGAGAAGATTAAACAGAGATGCTATTGGGTTGGTTGCCGTCAGTCGGTCACTGAGTGGATTGCGAACTGCGAGGTTTGCAGCAGAGCGAAAGGGCCCAGAACACGAAGTCATGGCCAGATGAAGCAATATAACTCAGGTGCGCCATTTGAAAGGATCGCTATGGATGTCGCCGGTCCATTTCCTACTAGCAACGGCGGAAACAAATATGTACTGGTAGTTATGGATTATTTCAGCAAATGGCCAGAGGTATACCCAATCCCAAATCAAGAAGCGGAAACGGTAGCAGAAGTGTTTATAAACAATTGGGTTGCAAGGTATGGTGTACCAATGGAGTTACATTCTGACCAAGGCAGGAATTTCGAATCAGCTGTGTTCCAGGAAATGTGTAAGTCATTGGGCATTCGAAAAACACGGACAACTGCATTGCATCCTCAATCCGATGGTATGGTAGAACGATTCAATAGAACATTGGAGGAGCACTTAAGGAAAGTAGTGGACAAGTACCATAAAGAATGGGATACCCGCATACCATTATTCTTGATGGCTTACCGATCAGCAGTGCATGAGACAACGGGCCAAACCCCTGCAAAAGTAATTTTTGGCAATGACCTTAGACTGCCAGCTGATTTGAAGTTTGGGATAGATGCCAATGCGGAGAGAAATGTCAGGAAATCCACTAGTGATTTGGAAGAAGAGCTAAGAGAAATACATGATCTGATAAGGCAACGAACAAAGATTATGAGTGACAAGATGAAAGCCAGATATGATAAAGCAATTAATTCAGAAGGTTTTCAGAAAGGAGATTTGGTGCTGTTATACAACCCACAACGTAAAAAAGGTTTGTCCCCGAAATTGCAGTGTAATTGGGAAGGCCCATACAAAGTTGTAAAACGGATCAACGATGTAGTGTACCGCATACAGACCATCGGTAAACCACGAACCAAAATGAAGGTGGTCCATTTGGAAAGGCTAGCAACGTTTAGATCGAGAGATTTGTCTGATCGGGACGATCAGACTTAGGTGGAGGGCAGTGTCACGGATATTAGCATCACTAAATTATCCCATCACTAAGGCGATGCTAAGGCCATGCCAAGCAGTATTTACGTTAATAATTAAATCAGGTATACACATATATAAGGCAGCCCAGAGAGATGTCACACACAGATGCATTTACTTATATGCCTATGTGCGCGCGAGAGACTGTAAACTACAAACATTCACATCAATAATTCAATCTTTATGTATCTACATAAACGAATAAATAATTGCGTCTACACATATGTACGTATACGAGCAGCGGAGCGGCAATGCACAAACACATGCATATATCTTATCTGAGTTGTCACAAGAGAGAGCAATAATTTGTGCACGTAGTTGTGGCTGGCGATTTTGTAGCCGAAACAACTAGTAAGTTCTGGAAATCGAAGAGCCTAGAAGTATGCAGCGTAAACTATAAAAGCGTGGCAAGCGAGTAAGAAGTAATTCAGTTTGATTTGAGTTGTCAAGCAGTTTGATTAAGACGATATCTAGCGAGCAATAGCAGTGTTATTTTGAATAGTAGAGTTTCATTGAGCTATCAATCAGTGTGGTTATTAAGCAAGCTATTCGTTGCACAGTTTGTTATTGTGAAGTACTTTAATAAAGGCCATTTTGCATTATTACAAATTGGAGTTATTTATTCAACAGTTTAGTGATTCGAACTTAGCAGAGGATTGCAAATAAGAGGATTTGCAAACAAATTCGTTACAATACTATATCTTAGCCTTGTGTTCGACATCATTCAAAGCTTAGTGCATGTTCCCTATTCGAACGGATTAACTTTCTGATTCCTCACCTTAGTAAAAATGAAATTTTTATTGTGAATTTATGAGGAGTAATGCATATCACGCCCCTCTTATAACAACGTTACGTGAGCTTAGAATAGGTTAGGTTGAACTGGCCGGTCCATGAGGATTTCACATAGACTGAATGAGTCCGAGGTTTATTTTAACGACCAAACTGAAAAACGCTATCAAAAACCAGGACCTATGTTATAAAATAACTCCGTTCTCTTGACATATACTAGAAGCTTTCTAGGACTTAAGCCACTTGCTGCTTCTAGATCTGACAGCTGTAGCACTCCTAATAGCTGAAATCTTAGCCTGACAAGCGCAGGGCACGAGCACAAAACGTACTCGATTATTTCCTCCTCCAACCCGCACTTCCGACATCTGTTATCACTGACCAAGCCTGATTTAACGGCTTGTAACCCCAGAAGGCAGTGAGCTTACTTGGTTCTCAAATTCTCTGGATATGGATTTAAGCGCAAAATAGCCTAAATTCAAATAACAACTTATTAAAGTTTTAACCTAAACTATAATGATAATTGTATTAGTTACGTAGTCTGTAAGATTTCATGTATTTCATTGATTACTAAATCTGAATAATTGAATAAAAAAAGAAATTGGCGAAACGGGTCCTTAACGGCATCTGCAGATGAGTTTTCACTGAGATGTTTCTCATGGCATAAATACACTCGGAGTGTTTGTCTTGTCAAATCATAGCCGAGGGGCGACCCAGCTTCGAAAACTTTTTTTAACTGAAAAAACTTTTTTCTAAATGTTTGCTGTTGCGTTCGCCCGGTACTTGAATCCAGGATCTACGGTTTAGTAGGCTGGGCACGCTACCACCACATCACGGCGGACACCATTGAATATATAATAAATATAAACTATATACATTACATAAATATTGTAATAAATATACATATATGTCGGCGAAGGGGTTAAGCGTGGTGCGGGAAATGTAAATGCAGCAGAGAACAAGTCGTGTATGCGCACATATTAAACGGTACAATGAAATTCTACAATCGATAACTCAATGCTCACCCTCCTTGCCATTTAGCCTTGCCTATAGAAAGTTAAAACACAAAAAACAAAAACAAAATGAAATTATTTATTATTATTGCTTACACAAAACAAAAAAGGGCTTAGAGTGAAATCTTCTTTGTTATCTCAAAACCGCACTTGACTGGCGAGCAGAGATGTTGAATGATATTTTGAAAATATGAAATTTCAATACATATTTTCAATTCGTTGAAGGCCAAAGCTTTGCGCGTGTTGACCCTTAGTGATTTTATATTTTAAATAAATGGAATTTGGGTCAAATTCCTTAATTTATTTTGTATTGTTTGAAATGCTTTTTTCAATTTCACATTTTTGTGATATTTCATGAGCTATAATTTCATTTTATATAACCTTTAGTAATTATTAATAAAATATTTTGGGTTTGCATAAATTGATTTATTATGAAATTTGACATTCAATACAAACCCACATTACGCCAAAAATGGCATAGCAACGGCCACGCACAATAGCTAAGGCATTGTTGTTGGTACAAAACGGCATATAAATCAAAATTCTAGCACAAATACATACATATAAGTATATGTATCTATTGCCGAATATTTTATTCCACATTGTTACCTAAAGCCATTTATCTAGAAATGTAATGATACATAAAAAATATCGAGGAAGAGTCCGCCATACCTACTCGTATCATCATTTTCCAGTTTTATCGAAATTTAAATTCATGTCTTGCGCCGATCGGTTGTCCTTAAAAGGAAATACTCCGGAGTATAAGTGAAAATGAAGAACCAAAATTAAAATCTTCCTATTTTCGTCAAAAGAGATATTGGAAGATATGCACAATTTAGCCGGAGGGTTGGTGCCGGGGTGCAGAAATGGCAGAACATACTATATACGTGTATACGGATGGCTTCAAATTAATGGAAGTTGTTGCGTCTGCTGTTTACTGTGTCGACCAAAAATAAGTAGATCCTACAGGTTTCCATATTACTGCAGCGTTTTTAGGCGGACATTATAGCAGTGAAGAAAGCAGCAGAAATTCTGGAGGAAGCGTGCTTTAGCTGCAGTCGCGTCAATATATATGTATATTGATTGTCAGGCTGCGATTAAGGCAATAATCTCACACAGTACTTCATCAAGAAGTGTGCTGGAATGCAAGGAAGCATTAGAAAAGCTTTGATTAGGCCAGACCATACATTTTAGGCCGGGTTCCCGGTCATAAAGAGATAGAAGGTAACGAAAAGGCCAATGAGTTGGCAAAGAAGGGTGCAATACTCGCTGAGTCGATGGTAGACGTCCCAGTCCGCTTGGGAGAAATCAGAAAGAGACAGGAGTTGCATATGATCCATTAAGCAGGAAGGGCGTGGACAATAGCTTCTAGGGTCACATGCTTATAAGTTAGGCCTCGTCAGCAGCAGCAAGTGCAGGAAGTGTGAGTTGCAGGAAGAACGGGTTGAGCACGCTCTGTGTCCATGTCCTGCGCTCGCCAGGTCAATGCTCCAGCTATTAGGGGCGGCAGATTTGCCAGATCTCGAGGCAGTAATTAAGGTGGGTCATAGAGAACTTCTAGTATTTGCCAAGAGGACGGAGTTATTCTATAATGTATGTCCTGGCACCTGATTGGGGTTCTTTCACATATTCAGTCTATGTGAGGTCTTTATTGACCGTCCAGTTAAACCTAACCTAACCTATTTTCGTTTACGGAAATTTTTTTGTCATGAATTGGATAACTAGAAAAAAGATGCGCTATCCTGGGTCAACCTTGAGCAAACAAAGCACAGTGTAAGGACGATAGTTAAAATTTTTTTTATTATGGAACATGAACATATTGTCTACGATAATGTTTTTTAAAAGGTGTGCTAGCCAAAAAAGGTTGGCTATCCTGGGTTAACCTTAGGCAAACGAACTACATAATTTTTAATAAAAAATCGCATTTTTTTTCTCATAGTTTTTTTTTCAAAGGTGTGCTAGCGAAAACAAGTAAGGAAGGTTAAGTTCGGGTGTAACCGAACATTACATACTCAGTTGAGAGCTATGGTGGCAACATAAGGGAAAATAACCATGTAGGAAAATGAACCGAGGGTAACCCTGGAATGTGTTTGTATGACATGTGTATCAAATGAAAGGTATTAAAGAGTATTTTAAGAGGGAGTAGGCCATAGTTCTATAGGTGGACGCCATTTAGGGATATCGCCATAAAGGTGGATCGGGGTGGACTCTAGAATTTGTTTGTACGATATGGGTACCAAATGAAAGGTGTTAATGAGTATTTTAAAAGGGAGTGATCCTTATTTCCATAGGTGGACGCCGTTTCGAGATATCGCCATAAAGGTGGACCAGGGGTGACCCTAGAATTTGTTGGTACGATATGGGTATCAAATGAAAGGTGTTAATGAGGCTTTTAAAAGGGAGTGGTGGTAGTTGTATATGTGAAAGCGTTTTCCAGATATCGACCAAAATGTGGACCAGGGTGACCCAGAACATCATCTGTTGGATACCGCTAATTTATTTACATATATATGTAATACCACGAACAGTAATCCTGCCAAGATTTCAAGGGTTTTTTTATTTCGCCCTGCAGAACGTTTTCATTTCATTCTACTTAATATGGTAGGTGTCACACGCATTTAACAAAGCTTTTTTCTAAAGTTATATTTTGCGTCAATAAACTAATCCAAATACTATGTTTCATCCCTTTTTTCGTATTTGGTATAGAATTATGGCATTTTTTCGTTTTTCGTAATTTTCGATATCGAAAAAGTTGGCGTGGTCATAGTCCGATTTGGGCCATTTTTTATACCAATACAAAGTGAGTTCAGATAAGTACGTGAACTGAGTTTAATAAAGATATATCGATTTTTGCTCAAGTTATCGTGTTAACGGCCGAGCGGAAGGACAGACGGCCGATTGTGTATAAAAACTGGGCGTGGCTTCATCCGATTTCGCCCTTTTTCACAGAAATAAGTTATCGTCCCAGAATCTAAGCCAGAATCTATCAAATTTCACAAGGATTGGTAAATTTTTGTTCGACTTATGGCATTAAAAGTATCCTAGAAAAATTAAATGAAAAAGGGCGGAGCCACGCCCATTTTGAAATTTTCTTTTATTTTTGCATTTTGTTTCACCATATCATTACTGGAGTTGAATGTTGGCATAATTTACTTATATACTGTAAAGATATTAAATTTTATAATTTATTTTAATAATTTGGGAAAAAATTAAACAACGTGACATCAGGACTGAAAACCGTTTCAACTATCGTAGGAGTGCGGGTTCGATTCCCACTCCCGGGAGAAAAGGCTATGAAGAGATTTACAAGGTATAATCGGACAGCTTTTGCCTTGTCCGTCCTGGTGTCACGTTGTTTAATTTTTTCCCAAATTATTAAAATAAATTATAAAATTAAAAATTGCTTCAAATAAATGTTTTCATACATTTAAAAAAAAAAAGCAATACGGGCAATCAATCCCCGATTAAATCATATTAAATTTTTTGTTAAAATTTGACTTAAAAAATTTTTTTTTTAAAAGTGGGCGTGGTCGTTCTCCGATTTTGCAAATTTTTATTAGGCATACATATAGTAATAGGAGTAACGTTCCTGCCAAATTTCATCATGATATCTTCGACGACTGCCAAATTACAGCTTGTAAAACTTTTAAATTACCTTCTTTTAAAAGTGGGCGGTGCTACGCCCATTATCCAAAATTTTACTAATTTTCTATTCTGCGTCATAAGTTGAACTCACCTACCAAGTTTCATCGCTTTATTCTTCTTTGGTAATGATATATCGCACTTTTTCGGTTTTTCGAAATTTTCGATATCGAAAAAGTGGGCGTGGTTATAGTCCGATATTGTTCATTTTAAACAGCGATCTGAGATGAGTGCTCAGGAACCTACATACCAAATTTCATCAAGATACCTCAAAATTTACTCAAGTTATCGTGTTAACGGACAGACGGACGGACGGACATGGCTCAATCAAATTTTTTTTCGATCCTGATGATTTTGATATATGGAAGTCTATATCTATCTCGATTCCTTTATACCTGTACAACCAACCGTTATCCAAGCAAAGTTAATATACTCTGTGAGCTCTGCTCAACTGAGTATAAAAATACGGGATATCATGAGCTCATCTTGGACAAACAAAGCACAACAGTATGAAAACAATTATTAAATTTTTCTTTTTTTGATTTTGGGGGATTTCAACTTCAAAATTTTTTCTAAGATAATTATTTGTCCAAAGGTGTGCCAACGAAAAACACGGTGAACACTTCTGGACTAACCTTGATAACTTTTTTTTCTAAAGGTGGTCTACTGGAAACAAGGAAAAGCTATCATGAGCTTAACTTGTACAAACGAAGTAGAAGTAGTTTTTCTAGCGAAAAACTATTATAAAAAACATTTGCATTTCGGAGCGCCAGATTTACATAGCTTGAACATTTATATAACCAGCTGTGCTTGTACACAGGGTATTATAACTTTTGTTGGATATCGGTTGGTTGTACAGGTATAAAGGAATCGAGATAGATATAGACTTTCATATATCAAAATTATCAGTATCGAAAAAAGTTTGATTGAGCCATGTCCGTCCGTCTGTCCGCCTGTTAACATGATAACTTAAGCAAATGTTGAGATATCTTTACCAAATTCGGTATGCGAGCTTATCTGAATCGATAATAGATTGGTATCCAAAATTAGCTAACCACGCCTAATTTTTCGAGATCAAAAAATTTAGAAAAATGGAAAAAGAGTTAATTCAAAAACGAACACCGCTAAGCTAATGTAATTGGGTAGGCGGATTGGTTTTATGACGCGAAACATAAATTCCAAAAAAATTTGGAATATGAACGGGCACAAGACCCAGTTAGGTATAAATCGCGTCAACAAAATTTATCACGTAGTACTTTATACTTACAAGCAGTTTGGAAACAGATAAAACTAATTAAGTGTACTCTTTGTTCTTTTCTGTATTTATTCATTAAAAATACGGCTATTGTACACATATCTAATTAATAACACAATTCAACTCTGCGAATACATATATAAACAACTCATTACTAGGACGGACGGACGGACATGGCTAAATGAATTTCTTTTTTCGCCCAGATCATTTTGATATATAGAAGTCTATATCTATCTCGATTAGTTTATGCCGTTACGGATTACCGTTATGCGAACAAAATTAATATACTCTATGAGCTCTGCTGAGCTGAGTATAAAAATTACGAAATCGGTCTATCTGCTTGCGCTTGATGCTAAGACGAAGTGAAATAAGGAGTCACTTTTATGTATAAAGATTGCCTCGTCTTCCGCATCTCTCAAATGACGGTGAAGTGAGCTTTTGCTTATTTTTACTGAAATGTGGAAGAAGATTTTACACAGGTAACTTATCCTACGTTTATATACGGAGCCGGTTAATCTGACATGTGTAATCGATTTGCTTTTCCACTGTTAATCACGCTTAGAATCTTTCAGAAAACCGGTCGCAATTTGTACGTATGTATGTTTGTGTTTTAGTAGAAGCATATGTGTCTTTGAGGCTAATACTACATAAAAACAAGCATGGAAGGCTAAGTTCGGGTGTAACCGAACATTTCATACTCAGCTGAGGGCTTTGGAGACAAAATAAGGGAAAATCATCATGTAGGAAAATTAACCTAGGGCAACCCTGGAATGTGTTTGTATGACATGGGTATCAAATGGAAAACATTAAAGAGTATTGTGAAAGGGAGTGTGCCATAGTTCTATAGGTGGACGCCTTTTCGAGATAACCCCATAAATGTGGACCACGGGTGACTCTAGAATGTGTTTGTACGATATGGGTATCAAATGAAAGGAGTGGCCCTTAGTTGTATATGGGGACCAGGGTGACCCAGAACATTATCTGTTGGGTACCGCTAATTTATTTATAGTAGAGTTCGCTCAGTGGTTGAAATTCAACCACATAAACAGATAAAATAATATTGTCATTTTAATATAATAATAGGAATATTCGATGGGTAATATAATGAATAAGTAAGCTCAAAATAGGGAAATTTTATATTGCTCTGGCAGGAAGGGTATGATTTAATCAATCTGCTTCTCGTAAACAAAAGGTAGGAAGAGGAAAGGTAAGGAAAGGAAAGGAAAGGAAAAGAAAAGAAAGGAAAGAAAAGGAAAGGAAGGGAAAGGAAAGGAAGGGAAATCAATGGAAGTGAAATGAAAATAAAAGAAATTAAAGAGAAGAAAAGTAGAGGAATGCAAATGAAAGAAAAGGAAAAGAAAATAAAGGAAGGAAAGGAAAAGAAGGAATATGAATGGAAGAGAAATGAAAGTAAAAGAAAGGAAATAAAAAGAAAATCAAAAGAAAGGAAAGGAAAATAAAGAAAAGAAAAGAATAGAAAAGAAAAGAAAAGAAAAGGAAAGAAAAGAAAAGAAAAGAAAAGAAAAGAAAAGAAAAGAAAAGAAAAGAAAAGAAAAGAAAAGGAAAGGAAAGGAAAGGAAAGGAAAATAAAGAAAAGAAAAGGAAAAGAAAAGAAGGGAAAAAAGGAAGGAAAGAAAAGGAAAGGAAAGCAAAGAAAAGAAAAAAAGGAAAGGAAAATAAAAGAATAGAATGGAAAAGAAAGGAAAGCAAAGGAAAGAAAGAAATAGACTTGACTCATGATCAGCTATGTATTTTTGTTTCATTTTTATTGTGTACAAAGCAACTCCTCGGCCATGCTCACGATTCAGCATAGTACACAAAAAGCAAGTACACACACACGGCGTGTCTATAGTATGAATAAGTGCATGTGTAGTGGTGTAACTTTTATGTTAAATTTTTTATATTAAAATGATTTTTCAAATTTTTTATTTATGGATAACAGTGCAGCTCAAAATTTCCTATCAATACATATATAATATGTATACCTTAGAATTATAGTTTAGCAGAAAACGGTTCCACATTTTTTCATCTTGTCTATTTATATATATATATTTATATATGTAATACACAGAACAGTATTCCTGCCAAAATTCCAAGGGCTTTTGATTTCGCCCTCTAGAACTTTGTCATTTTCTTCTACTTAATATAGTAGGTGTCACACCCATTTTTGAAAGTTTTTTCTAAAGTTATATTTTGCGTTAATAAACCAATCCAATTACCATGTTTCATCTCTTTTTTCATATTTGGTACAGAATTATGGAATTTTTTTAATTTTTCGTAATTTTCGATATCAGAAAAGTGGGCGTGGTCATAGTCGGATTTCGGCCATATTTTATACCAAGATAAAGTGACTTCAGGTAAGTACGTGAACTAAGTTTAGTTAAATATATCGTTTTTTGCGCAAGTTATCGTGTTAACGGCCGAGCGGAAGGACAGGCGGTCGACTGTGTATAAAAACTGGGCGTGGCTTCAACCGATTGCGGACATTTTCACAGAAAACAGTTATCGTCATAGAATCTATGTCCCTACCAAATTTCACAAGGATTGGTAAATTTTTGTTCGACTTATGGCATTAAAAGTATTCTAGACGAATTAAATGAAAAAGGGCGGAGTTACGCCCATTTTGAAATTTTCTTTTATCTTTGTATTTTGTTGCACCATATCATCACTGGAATGTTGACATAATTTCCTTTTATACTGTAAAGATATTAAATTTTTTGTTAAAATTTGACTAAACAAAATTTTTTTTTAAAGCGGGCGTGTTCGTCATCCGATTTTGCTAATTTTTATTTAGCTCACATGTAGTAATAGGGGTAACGTGCCTACCAAATTTCATCATGATATCTTCAACGACTGCCAAATTACAGCTTGCAAAACTTTTAAATTACTTTCTTTTAAAAGTGGGCGGTGCCACGCCCATTGTCCAAAATTTTTCTAATTTTCTATTTTGCGTCATAAGATCAACGCACCTACCAAGTTTAATCGCTTTATCAGTCTTTGGTAATGAATTATCGCACTTTTTCGGTTTTTCGAAATTTTCGATATCGAAAAAGTGGGCGTGGTTGTAGTCCGATTTCTTTCATTTTAAATAGTGATCTGAGATGAGCGCCCAGGAATCTACATACCAAATTTCATCAAGATACCTCAAAATTTACTCAAGTTATCGTGTTTAAAGACGGACGGACGGACGGACATGGCTGAATGAACTGAAATGAATTTATTTTTTCACCCAGATCATTTTGATATATAGAAGTCTATATCTATCTCGATTAGTTTATGCCGTTACGAATTACCGTTATGCGAACAAAGTTAATATACTCTGTGAGCTCTGCTCAGCTGAGCATAAAAATTTCGAAATGCTTGTTTTCGTATGGCACGTCGATAGAGTACTTCAATAATTTCATTGATAGTTTAAATTAAAATTATGAAAGTTTTAAACACAAGTGTTCCGACCATAGCAATAGAACCTTGCATAAAGTATACGAAGTATTTACTCAATATGTACTTAAAGTAATTTTAAAAAAAGAAAAGAGGCGTGCTACCGCCCACTTTTATAAAATACTCTATAAATACCAACGGACTTATTCTTTGAAACGTATCCTTTTTCCTTTCCTCCACCTTTCTTTTTTTTATTTGGTATAAAAGAGTTTTTGAAACTTTATTCCTCGCGGATTTTGTGTTTATGATTTTATGTACACAAATGTTTGTTTTTACAGTTGATGGAATCTCAATTAAATTGTTCCGAATACAAATTGATATAAATAAGCCAATGAAAAGATTACTTTCAAAAGTGAAAACGTTGCATGTTGAAACTGTAAATGTAGTCAATACCTAATAGCTAAAAGCGGAATTTTGTCTTGCTAACGGTGCAATCGGTTCCTACTTCAGTTTCGAACTTTTTGTTTATACTCAATATGTTTTTAATTTTTTTTGGGAAACATTTTTTTGCTCTAAGGAAGTTCCAATTCGTAGCGAATATATAACTGCAAATTGACAATTTAAGCAGTTAAGTGCGCACACTAGTGGACACCGTTTGAAAAATTGCCAACAAAATAGCAAGTTGAACCTTGAAAGCTCGTAAAAGACATCTTCATGCGATGACTTTGAAAACTTGTTAGTTGGCGATTTTAATGAAATAATTGTGTGGATATACCGCCTGTTTATCGAACCCAAAATAAGTGTAGATCAAATCAGTGTAGAGCAGAGTAGTTAGATCAGGTGTCAAAAGCGAATAAGGCAAACACTCCAGAATTTCAAAGCAACCGATTCTTAGCTAATTAAAATATCAGATATAGTAAAAATATGAACTATATTAGAAAAAACTCTGCATTCAATAAACTTTTTACTCCTCATATTTGACTTCTTTTTTTACCTTTCATGAAATTAAAATGGTATGTAAAGCTTGTCTTGTATCTCAAAGTTGTAAGTACTTAAAGAAAAAGAGATATACCCGCCAATAAGCCTACTGAATTAATCAGATTGACAAGCTTCGTATATGTGGCATATATTGGTTGCTGAAAAAATATTAAAGATCGGTAGTAAATTGTAAGGAATTTTAAATGATTGTCGATTATTTTTCACCTTCTGCTTCAGATCGCTGACCTGTCGATTAAATATCTCAAATACTCTGTTTTGCCAAATGTTCTTTATTTACAACACTAATATGGTCGTGGTACTTCACAATAAAATTACTCGCGTAGTTCACTTCCAACGTTTAAAATCAAACTGATTGGCTGTCGCTTCAACTGCGCTGCTTCTATAATCTCAGTTCGCCTCTTTCAACTTTTCCTCTCAGCTTCTGTACCTCATAGCTGTTTGTTTATATCTCCCTTTTGTATCTCATATTTGCTTTGGCTACATACAAGTTTGTCTGTAGTTTATTAATGACTATATGCGCTATTACTGTTTATATGCGTGTCCTCGCTATTTGCTGCTGTTTACATATGTATGAAATATTCTCTGTTTACCGGATTCGAATCGATCTCAAGGCCTAACAATAATTTTTTATCATTATTATTGTTATGATAAATTTTTTCTTAACGGAAAAAATTTTTTAATTAGAATAGAAGAAAGATCTTACAAATCAGTAGGCCGATATAACAACAAAAATATTATCTGCATACTTTGCTGCTGTTGTGCAGCATGTATTTACTAGCAGCATAGTGACGCATCGAAACTGCTCATATTCGCCACAACATATAGTATATGTATATCCCATACAACCCATTTTTCAGATAAGAATCTTTTCAAAATTTTTACCCCATTTTAACAGCTATTGCTTTCGTATATGGCACGTATTGTTGCCTATCTTGTTATCATGTTTATATCCATCTCTCTCTCTCTTTCTCACTGTCCCTTTCTACCTACACCATCGCCTTTACTCACCATCCCTCCCTTCCCTCTTCGTATCCCTCTGTGTCTCTTTCCCTGTCACTCTCTCACTAACACAGCCATTGTCCTTTCCTGTGTCTATACATTTTCCCTTCCCTTTACCTCCACATCTCTGCGTCCCGGACACGCGATTTTTATTCTCCTTCTATCTTTTTCCGTCCCGTTCTCTTTACTCTTTTCTATTTCATTCGCATTCATTCCCTGATGCACTCTCCGTGTCTGCGTCCCGGAAACGCGACTTTTATTCTCCTTCTATCTGTGTCCGTCCCGCCCTCTTTACTCTTTTCTATTTCATTCGCACTCGTTCCCTGATGCACTTTCCGGAATGAAAATTGTTCCAAATATTATCCTTGGCGTATTCACAATCGACTTTTGTTTGCTTGTTCTAAAAAACATTCTTCATCGGCTCTAAAAGGCGACTTACTAAGAGATTCCTTTCTAGATTGGAACGTTTTCATCCATTTGCACAATATTGCTGAACCAACGCAGCCGTTTGCTTCGTTGAAATATAAGGATAGGCATCGCCAGCGCCAAACTTGTTTCTGATTTTTTGATGTTTTTTGGGACTCGAACCCCGAACCCTTGGTGTGATGGGCGGAGCATGTTACCACCATACGAAGGCCATCGCTTCATATCGTAACTATGACTTAGTGTTGCGTTTTAATCTACACACTGCTATTCATCCATATTCATAGACATGTTGCGGGATAATCACTCCATCGTCTTCCATTGTGGGCTCGGGATCACTGAGTTCTTTTTCACGTCTGCCTCCGTTCAAGAGCTCAGAGAATTATTCGCTTACTACCCTCGCCTTCTTTTGCTTGTAGCTATAAGGAAGCACACTCCAAGGACTTGGCGAGTTTTATCGATGATGGCGATCCATTCCCGGATATTGATCCGGTGCGCTCCGGAAAAAACCATTAAGGTTTTAGCCCGGCTCCCTCGGGAGCGATTTGATGTGACCACGTTGAATCTTCTAGGTCAACCAACCTCCTCCTTTGTGTGAAGCTTTTTCTCGCCAAAGCCTCTCTTACTATATAAACAGGATTCGCCACGGGTAAGGTAACTTTCGTCCACATCGCACCGCGCTTGTCGACAAAGATTTTTTTGCACTACAAATCCGACACCTTAACTGCGCTCATCTGTGCGACTGCTTCAGTAAATGGCGAATTTTTTAAAGGTGTGAGTTCATTTTTTTCAACCCTCACATCTCGCTATTACGATGGCCTGTGTTAGGGGTCATCAACTAACCAGCAGTAGCACTCTCCCTGTTAGGAGCCACTTAATCCAGATGCATACCCCGAAATCAGAAGCCTTCAGTCGTTCAATTTTGATTGGAATATTGGTATATTTGTAGCAAACACCCGGCTGTTAGCTGTTGTGTTCAGACACTACCGAATAAACTACTCACTAAGAAGTCTGCTCGATGGAACCAAATGTTTGAATCCAAATTGTCAAACTCACCTACGCGAGGTGAGTCTCTGGGGATCCCCAGTTCCTCATGGAAGTAGGGAGTGGGAGCGGGATGGCCTAGTAGTCATATTAAATCGTTCCCGAGATGGTCGGACTAGTACCCTAATGGTGCCTGCTACCGCAACGTACCGGATCTGTATCCGACCAAGGACCATCAACATGTGCTCGATTAAGCTGCAGCCTCTTTGCTAGTTTTCGCTTTCTCGTATTTAGCCCACCGCCACTCAGAGCATTCTTGAACGTAAGCGTGCAAAAGTAGTGAGCTGCCTGAACTACATCCTTCCACATGCATAGACTACGGACACAGTGAATCAACGATTGCGAATCACTCGATTTTGGCTCGTTTCCATTCCTTGTTGCAATTCATGCACTTGTGCTTACACACACAAACTATAAGAACAAGTCAATTAAAATACGCTTAGCTTCATATTCAGCGAAATATGTTTTAATTGCAGGTAAATTGGAAGGAAAAAGGAAAACAAAAAATTCTACAATATGATTTTAGTAATAAAAATGGTGACTTTATTGGCTCATGTTTGACAGAGTGGCCAATTTGTGCGGTCTTTATGTACACACAATGAGCTCGCTATTTATTCTACCCTGCTTTGCTAATTGGTCTATTCACAGTAGTTATGGCTCAATTATTTATTCGGTGAATATGAAGTTTCCTGCTACCAACACCGCTACCAAACAGGAGTCATGCTAGGAATATTGCTGACTTTAGTTCAACGACTTAGGTGTATGTATGTATTTTAATTGTGTTATGTAAAGAGTGTTATGTCAGAAGTTGTGTTAGTGCTACAGTGTTAGCTTAATCTTTCTGGGTCGTAACTTTTTCTATGGATTAAACAGCTTTACAGTCTTTTGGGCCAGAGATTTTATCTTTGATAGAGCTTCAATTTTCATTTTCTTCCGCAGGGAGTCTGATTACTTTGTTTATATTATGTTGAAATAACTAATCAAGCTTGTTGTCTTGACAAAAAACTTGATTAAATTAACCATAATGCGATACATTTACAGAATGTCTTCTTGTTTTTTTCTGGCGTCATTCATTTCGTTGTACTCAGTTTATAATAGCGCTTGTTGTCAAAAGTGATTTTCCGTTACCGTGCATACCATGCTAAAATTAAGAATTTATTGCTACGAAAATTAAAATTTGTTTTCCTTTTTATCTTAGTATTAAATTTCTTAAAATTATCATCAGCAAGGGAATTTTTGTTTTCAGTTGTTATCTAATTTCTTAATCAAAGTGAAAGTGTAACAAGTAAGGACGGGACTGTCTTCGGCTGTGCCGAAGACTTCATACCTTTCATGAATGGGGCTGAACAATAATCTTATCCCGTTCGTAATCTCCAAATAATCGGATGTATAAGATAAGAAATATATAGTGAACAGATGTACATACCTAAACGATTTTAAGATAAATATAAAAAAAATCGCAAGAAACCCCCTTATCTGAAAGATCGGTTATATGGGATATATATTATATATAGCTCCGATCGAAATGATTTTAACAGGAAATCTTCTATGATATATTAGAATATATATCTTCACGTTTTTATATTGGAAACTAAGGGAGAAATGGCCAAAAATCTTTCTATCTGAACGATCGGTTGTATGGGATAGGTATATACTATATACATATAGCTCCGATCAAAGTGATTTTTTCAGCAACTCTTCTGTGATATATTAGAATAAATATCACCAAGTTTAACGTTTTTATATTGGAAATTAAGGGAGAAATGACAAAAACCTTCTATCTGAACGATCGGTTGTATGGGATATATAGTATATATAGCTCCGATCGAAATGATTTTTTCATAAAATCTATTATATGTTAGAATAAATATCACCAAGTTTAACGTTTTTATATTGGAAATAAAGGGAGAAATGGCTAAAAATCTTTCTATCTGAACGATCGGTTGTATGGGCTATATATTATATATAGCTCCGATCTAAATGATTTTTTCATGAAATCGTCTATGATATATTAGAATAAATATCACAAAGTTTAACATTTTTTTATTGGAAGTTAAGGGAGAAATTGCCAAAAATCTTTCTATCTGAACGATCGGTTGTATGGGATATATACTATATATAGCTCCGATCAAAGTGATTTTTTCAGGATATCTTCTATGATATATTAGAATATATATAACACCGAGTTTCACGTTTATACTTTCTAAATTGCGGCAGAAATGACCAAAATCGTCTTATCTGAACTATCGGTTGTATGGGAGATATATGTTATAGTGGTCCGATCGTACCGGATCCGACAAATGTCTAGGGACTAGTTTGCGTTCAAACAGACAGACGGACGGACAGATGGACGGACGGACAGACGGACATGGCTATATCAACTCAGTTCGTCGCCCTGATCAATTCGGTATACTATGGTGAGTCTATCTTCTATATTTCTCAACGTTACAAACATCGGACCAAAGTTAATATACCATTTCATGTTCATGAAAGGTATAAAAAAAGTTTCCACAAAAAATGCCTCCAAAGATGAAAACTTTCGCCATTTAGCAAAATAAGAGTTAAGGAATATTCAATTTTTATTGCCCTTTCATCATTTGCCCACATAGGAGCATTCGCCAAGTTTGTATTGTTTGGAATGCTGCTTGCTTGTACAACTTACACAATTTTGACAGTTTAAGTGTCTAGTTATTATTATCTATTACCTTTGTTCTGTGTTACTGTCTTTTAAATGTTTTGACTGTGTAAACTTTTACTAAATTTGGTTGTTACGTTTATTGACTTTGTCATGTAGGCGGGGTGTGGGGCGTATTTACCTTGAATGGGCAACTGCCCTTCATTGTTAGCTTGTTAGCTGTTTTTATTTGTTTGTTTTATTCTTCAATGTTGTTTTATTCTTGAAAATTCAAGATGGGTTTACTGATTACGCTAGTAACTGTTTATTTGTGAAACGTATTGAGTTAACAAAAATGAGTTCTGGAAAACAACTAAGAAATCTATTTGAGTAACTTCAAGCTCTCTGCCATGTTTTTGTTTACGAAACAAGGCATAAATACATATATTATAAGTTTTTCAGAAATAAACAACACCCATAGCAGAATGGACATGATGAAAATAGTTTCGATTACACGGTAGAAATTTATTCCAAGAATTCTCGTGGGAGTGGCGCGCAAGCTTTCACTCTTTGAATGATGTCCTTGTTGACGCGGCATCTCAACGCAATTAATCACAAAAGCTCTGCCATTGCTAGAGTGATACCTCCCGCTGCCTTCCGCTTATTCTTTTATACTTTTTTTGATAATTTAATTTTTATTTGTACTTGAGAGCATTGAATGAATGTTGAAGCAAAGTTTACTAAGAACCATGTTTTGTATTATTTTATTACTTACTAGAAGACCCGGCAGACGTTGTCCTGCCCTAATTTAGGCCTATTTGCATACATTTTAATAAGCTTTTTCCGTCTGACTCTGCCCTCCCCCTCTTCATTTTTTCCTAATCCTTTTATTCACTCCTCCCTCCGTCTTTTTCGCTTCATCTATCTCCATCTTCGTCTCATTCTATCTCTTTCTCAATCTCATTCTCATTCTCATTCTCATTCTCCTTCTCTCTTTTCTCTTCTCTCCATTTCTTCACATTCTTTTGCATTCCTTATTGCCTGTCCCAGAGTGTGGTATGTATTTTATTCCAGTCCAGTCCCAGTCCCACTCCGAGTCTCAGTCCCAGTCCCACTCCGAGTCTCAGTCCCAGTCCTAGTCCTAATCCCAGTCCCAGTCTGTCTCTGGATAATATATTACTCTCTACTAAAGCACTCATCAACAGCTTTCATTTGATATCCATATTGTATAAACACTGTCTAGGCATTCACTGGCCCACGTTTTGGCCTATATCTCGAGACCCTAGTCACCCAGGGGTATGAAAATTACCATCTACACATCTAAAGACTCTCCTGAATTAAAAAAAATTTCATAGTACCTCTAAATCGCGGGCCCGTCAAATCGGTTCAGTAGTTTAGGAGTCCATCGCGGTCAAAAATGTTGTGACACGTTTTTTTTATATATTAAGATTACACTAACAACATGTATGCTCGTTGTAAGTGAGAGTTGGGTTCATCCAACTAAAATGCGTTGAAGGCATTTTTATACCCAGCGTGCACAAAGGTATTGTAACTTTGGTAGGATATCAGTTGTTTATAATGGACTTATTTATATCATAACTAGCAGACCCGGCAGACATTGTTCTGCCCTAAATTTGGTATATCTGCATACATTTTAATAAGCTTTTTCCGTCTAACCCTGCCCTTCCCCTCTTCACTTTTTTTAATCCTTTTTTTCACTCCTCCCTCCGTCTTTTTCGCTTCATCTCTCTCTATCTTCGTCTCACTCTATCTCTTTCTCAGTCTCCTTCCCCTTC